>NW_028225219.1:0-1340503 GCF_052327205.1 Somniosus microcephalus
AGAAGGTGAAGTCTGGAGGGTGAATCAGAAGAAGTAGAAGAAGGAGAAGGAGAAGGTGAAGTCAGGAGGGTGAAGCAGAAGAAGCAGAAGAAGGAGAAGGAGAAGGTGAAGTCTGGAGGGTGAAGCAGAAGAAGCAGAAGAAGGAGAAGGAGAAGGTGAAGTTTGGAGGGTGAAGCAGAAGAAGCAGAAGAAGGAGAAGGAGAAGGTGAAGTCAGGAGGGTGAATCAGAAGATGTAGAAGAAGGAGAAGGAGAAGGTGAAGTCTGGAGGGTGAATCAGAAGAAGTAGAAGAAGGAGAAGGAGAAGGTGAAGTCTGGAGGGTGAATCAGAAGAAGTAGAAGAAGGAGAAGGAGAAGGTGAAGTCTGGAGGGTGAATCAGAAGAAGTAGAAGAAAGAGAAGGAGAAGGTGAAGTGTGGAGGGAGAAGCAGAAGAAGTAGAAGAAGGAGAAGGAGAAGGTGAAGTCTGGAGCGTGAATCAGAAGATGTAGAAGAAGGAGAAGGAGAAGGCGAAGTCTGGAGGGTCAATCAGAAGAAGTAGAAGAAGGAGAAGGAGAAGGTGAAGTCTGGAGGGTGAATCAGAAGAAGCAGAAGAAGGAGAAGGAGAAGGTGAAGTCTGGAGGGTGAATCAGAAGAAGTAGAAGAAGGAGAAGGAGAAGGTGTAGTCTGGACGGTGAATCAGAAGAAGTAGACGAAGGAGAAGGAGAAGGTGAAGTCTGCAGGGTGAATCAGAAGAAGCAGAAGAAGGAGAAGGAGAAGGTGAAGTCTGGAGGGTGAATCAGAAGAAGTAGAAGAAGGAGAAGGAGAAGGTGAAGTCTGGAGGGTGAATCAGAAGAAGCAGAAGAAGGAGAAGGAGAAGGTGAAGTCTGGAGGGTGAATCAGAAGAAGCAGAAGAAGGAGAAGGAGAAGGTGAATTCTGGAGGGAGAATCAGAAGAAGCAGAATGAGGAGAAGGAGAAGGTGAAGTCTGGAGGGTGAATCAGAAGAAGCAGAAGAAGGAGATGGAGAAGGTGAAGTCTGGAGGGTGAATCAGAAGAAGTAGAAGAAGGAGAAGGAGAGGGTGAAGTCTGGAGGGTGAATCAGAAGATGTAGAAGAAGGAGAAGGAGAAGGTGAAGTCTGGAGGGTGAATCAGAAGAAGCAGAAGAAGGAGAAGGAGAAGGTGAAGTCTGGAGGATGAATCAGAAGAAGCAGAAGAAGGAGAAGGAGACGATGAAGTCTGGAGGGTGAATCAGAAGAAGTAGAAGAAGGAGAGAGGAGAAGGTGAAGTCTGGAGGGTGAATCAGAAGAAGCAGAAGAAGGAGAAGGAGAAGGTGAAGTCTGGAGGGTGAATCAGAAGAAGCAGAAGAAGGAGAAGGAGAATGTGAAGTCTGGAGGGTGAATCAGAAGAAGCAGAATAAGGAGAAGGAGAAGGTGAAGTCTGGAGGGTGAATCAGAAGAAGCAGAAGAAGGAGAAGGTGACGTCTGGAGGGTGAATCAGAAGAAGTAGAAGAAGGAGAAGGAGAAGGTGACGTCTGGAGGGTGAATCAGAAGAAGTAGAAGAAGGAGAAGGAGAAGGTGAAGTCTGGAGGGTGAAGCAGAAGAAGTAGAAGAAGGAGAAGGAGAAGGTGAAGTCAGGAGGATGAATCAGAAGAATCAGAAGAAGGAGAAGGAGAAGGTGAAGTCTGGAGGGTGAATCAGAAGAAGCAGAAGAAAGAGAAGGAGAAGGTGATGTCTGGAGGGTGAAGCAGAAGAAACAGAAGGAGGAGAAGGAGAAGGTGAAGACTGACGGGGTGAATCAGAAGAAGTAGAAGAAGGAGAAGGAGAAGGTGAAGTCTGGAGGGTGAATCAGAAGAAGTAGAAGAAGTTGAAGGAGAAGGTGAAGTCTGGAGGGTGAATCAGAAGAAGCAGAAGAAGGAGAAGGAGAAGGTGAAGTCTGGAGGGTGAATCAGAAGAAGCAGAAGAAGAAGAAGGAGAAGATGAAGTCTGGAGGGTGAATCAGAAGAAGTAGAAGAAGGAGAAGGAGAAGGTGAGGTCTGGAGGGTGAATCAGAAGAAGCAGAAGAAGGAGAAGGTGAAGTCTGGAGGGTGAATCAGAAGAAGCAGAAGAAGGAGAAGGAGAAGGTGAAGTTAGGAGGGTGAATCAGAAGAAGCAGAAGAAGGAGAAGGAGAAGGTGAAGTCAGGGGGGTGAAGCAGAAGAAGTAGAAGAAGGAGAAGGAGAAGGTGAAGTCAGGAGGGTGAAGCAGAAGAAGCAGAAGAAGGAGAAGGAGAAGGTGAAGTCTGGAGGGCGCAGCAGAAGAAGCAGAAGAAGGAGAAGGAGAAGGTGCAGTCTGGAGGGTGAAGCAGAAGAAGCAGAAGAAGGAGAAGGAGAAGGTGAAGTCTGGAGGGTGAAACAGAAGAAGTA
Source organism: Somniosus microcephalus (assembly GCF_052327205.1). Classification (NCBI taxonomy): domain Eukaryota; kingdom Metazoa; phylum Chordata; class Chondrichthyes; order Squaliformes; family Somniosidae; genus Somniosus; species Somniosus microcephalus. The sequence continues at coordinate 2,377 of NW_028225219.1, forward strand.
GAAGAAGGAGAAGGAGAAGGTGAAGTCAGGAGGGTGAAGCAGAAGAAGCAGAAGAAGGAGAAGGAGAAGGTGAAGTCTGGAGGGTGAATCAGAAGAAGTAGAAGAAGGAGAAGGAGAAGGTGAAGTCAGGAGGGTGAAGCAGAAGAAGTAGAAGAAGGAGAAGGAGAAGGCGAAGCCTGGAGTGTGAAGCAGAAGAAGTAGAAGAAGGAGAAGGAGAAGGTGAAGTCTGGAGCGTGAATCGGAAGATGTAGAAGAAGGAGAAGGAGAAGGTGAAGTCTGGAGGGTCAATCAGAAGAAGCAGAAGAAGGAGAAGGAGAAGGTGAAGTCTGGAGGGTGAATCAGAAGAAGCAGAAGAAGGAGAAGGAGAAGGTGAAGTCTGGAGGGTGAATCAGAAGAAGTAGAAGAAGGAGAAGGAGAAGGTGTAGTCTGGACGGTGAATCAGAAGAAGTAGACGAAGGAGAAGGAGAAGGTGAAGTCTGCAGGGTGAATCAGAAGAAGCAGAAGAAGGAGAAGGAGAAGGTGAAGTCCGAAGGGTGAATCAGAAGAAGTAGAAGAAGGAGAAGGAGAAGGTGAAGTCTGGAGGGTGAATCAGAAGAAGCAGAAGAAGGAGAAGGAGAAGGTGAAGTCTGGAGGGTGAATCAGAAGAAGCAGAAGAAGGAGAAGGAGAAGGTGAAGTCTGGAGGGTGAATCAGAAGAAGCAGAATAAGGAGAAGGAGAAGGTGAAGTCAGGAGGGTGAATCAGAAGAAGCAGAAGAAGGAGAAGGGGAAGGTGAAGTCTGGAGGGTGAATCAGAAGAAGTAGAAGAAGGAGAAGGAGAAGGTGAAGTCTGGAGGGTGAAGCAGAAGAAGCAGAAGAAGGAGAAGGAGAAGGTGAAGTCTGGAGGGTGAAGCAGAAGAAGCAGAAGAAGGAGAAGGAGAAGGTGAGGTCTGGAGGGTGAAGCAGAAGAAGCAGAAGAAGGAGAAGAAGAAGGTGAAGTAAGGAGGGTGAATCAGAAGAAGTAGAAGAAGGAGAAGGAGAAGGTGAAGTCTGGAGGGTGAATCAGAAGACGTAGAAGAAGGAGAAGGAGAAGGTGAAGTCTGGAGGGTGAATCAGAAGAAGTAGAAGAAGGAGAAGGAGAAGGTGAAGTCTGGAGGGTGAATCAGAAGAAGCAGAAGAAGGAGAAGGAGAAGGTGAAGTCTGGAGGGAGAAGCAGAAGAAGTAGAAGAAGGAGAAGGAGAAGTTGAAGTCTGGAGGGTCAATCAGAAGAAGTAGAAGAAGGAGAAGGAGAAGGTGAAGTCTGGAGGGTCAATCAGAAGAAGTAGAAGAAGGAGAAGGAAAAGGTGAAGTCTGGAGGGTGAATCAGAAGAAGCAGAAGAAGGAGAAGGAGAAGATGAAGTCTGGAGGGTGAATCAGAAGAAGTAGAAGAAGGAGAAGGAGAAGGTGTAGTCTGGACGGTGGATCAGAAGAAGTAGACGAAGGAGAAGGAGAAGGTGAAGTCTGCAGGGTGAATCAGAAGAAGCAGAAGAAGGAGAAGGAGAAGGTGAAGTCTGGAGGGTGAATCAGAAGAAGTAGAAGAAGGAGAAGGAGAAGGTGAAGTCTGGAGGGTGAATCAGAAGAAGAAGGAGAAGGTGAAGTCTGGAGGGTGAATCAGAAGAAGCAGAAGAAGGAGAAGGAGAAGGTGAAGTCTGGAGGGTGAATCAGAAGAAGCAGAATAAGGAGAAGGAGAAGGTGAAGTCTGGAGGGTGAATCAGAAGAAGCAGAAGAAGGAGAAGGAGAAGGTGAAGTCTGGAGGGAGAATCAGAAGAAGTAGAAGAAGGAGAAGGAGAAGGTGAAGTCTGGAGGGTGAATCAGAAGAAGTAGAAGAAGGAGAAGGAGAAGGTGAAGTCAGGAGAGTGAAGCAGAAGAAGCAGAAGAAGGAGAAGGAGAAGGTGAAGTCTGGAGGGTGAAGCAGAAGAAGCAGAAGAAGGAGAAGGAGAAGGTGAAGTCTGGAGGGCGAAGCAGAAGAAGCATAAGAAGGAGAAGGAGAAGGTGAAGTCTGGAGGGTGAAGCAGAAGAAGCAGAAGAAGGAGAAGGAGAAGGTGAAGTCTGGAGGGTGAATCAGAAGAAGTAGAAGAAGGAGAAGGAGAAGGTGAAGTCAGGAGGGTGAAGCAGAAGAAGCAGAAGAAGGAGAAGGAGAAGGTGAAGTCTGGAGGGTGAAGCAGAAGAAGCAGAAGAAGGAGAAGGAGAAGGTGAAGTTTGGAGGGTGAAGCAGAAGAAGCAGAAGAAGGAGAAGGAGAAGGTGAAGTCAGGAGGGTGAATCAGAAGATGTAGAAGAAGGAGAAGGAGAAGGTGAAGTCTGGAGGGTGAATCAGAAGAAGTAGAAGAAGGAGAAGGAGAAGGTGAAGTCTGGAGGGTGAATCAGAAGAAGTAGAAGAAGGAGAAGGAGAAGGTGAAGTCTGGAGGGTGAATCAGAAGAAGTAGAAGAAAGAGAAGGAGAAGGTGAAGTGTGGAGGGAGAAGCAGAAGAAGTAGAAGAAGGAGAAGGAGAAGGTGAAGTCTGGAGCGTGAATCAGAAGATGTAGAAGAAGGAGAAGGAGAAGGCGAAGTCTGGAGGGTCAATCAGAAGAAGTAGAAGAAGGAGAAGGAGAAGGTGAAGTCTGGAGGGTGAATCAGAAGAAGCAGAAGAAGGAGAAGGAGAAGGTGAAGTCTGGAGGGTGAATCAGAAGAAGTAGAAGAAGGAGAAGGAGAAGGTGTAGTCTGGACGGTGAATCAGAAGAAGTAGACGAAGGAGAAGGAGAAGGTGAAGTCTGCAGGGTGAATCAGAAGAAGCAGAAGAAGGAGAAGGAGAAGGTGAAGTCTGGAGGGTGAATCAGAAGAAGTAGAAGAAGGAGAAGGAGAAGGTGAAGTCTGGAGGGTGAATCAGAAGAAGCAGAAGAAGGAGAAGGAGAAGGTGAAGTCTGGAGGGTGAATCAGAAGAAGCAGAAGAAGGAGAAGGAGAAGGTGAATTCTGGAGGGAGAATCAGAAGAAGCAGAATGAGGAGAAGGAGAAGGTGAAGTCTGGAGGGTGAATCAGAAGAAGCAGAAGAAGGAGATGGAGAAGGTGAAGTCTGGAGGGTGAATCAGAAGAAGTAGAAGAAGGAGAAGGAGAGGGTGAAGTCTGGAGGGTGAATCAGAAGATGTAGAAGAAGGAGAAGGAGAAGGTGAAGTCTGGAGGGTGAATCAGAAGAAGCAGAAGAAGGAGAAGGAGAAGGTGAAGTCTGGAGGATGAATCAGAAGAAGCAGAAGAAGGAGAAGGAGACGATGAAGTCTGGAGGGTGAATCAGAAGAAGTAGAAGAAGGAGAAGGAGAAGGTGAAGTCTGGAGGGTGAATCAGAAGAAGCAGAAGAAGGAGAAGGAGAAGGTGAAGTCTGGAGGGTGAATCAGAAGAAGCAGAAGAAGGAGAAGGAGAATGTGAAGTCTGGAGGGTGAATCAGAAGAAGCAGAATAAGGAGAAGGAGAAGGTGAAGTCTGGAGGGTGAATCAGAAGAAGCAGAAGAAGGAGAAGGTGACGTCTGGAGGGTGAATCAGAAGAAGTAGAAGAAGGAGAAGGAGAAGGTGACGTCTGGAGGGTGAATCAGAAGAAGTAGAAGAAGGAGAAGGAGAAGGTGAAGTCTGGAGGGTGAAGCAGAAGAAGTAGAAGAAGGAGAAGGAGAAGGTGAAGTCAGGAGGATGAATCAGAAGAATCAGAAGAAGGAGAAGGAGAAGGTGAAGTCTGGAGGGTGAATCAGAAGAAGCAGAAGAAAGAGAAGGAGAAGGTGATGTCTGGAGGGTGAAGCAGAAGAAACAGAAGGAGGAGAAGGAGAAGGTGAAGACTGGAGGGTGAATCAGAAGAAGTAGAAGAAGGAGAAGGAGAAGGTGAAGTCTGGAGGGTGAATCAGAAGAAGTAGAAGAAGTTGAAGGAGAAGGTGAAGTCTGGAGGGTGAATCAGAAGAAGCAGAAGAAGGAGAAGGAGAAGGTGAAGTCTGGAGGGTGAATCAGAAGAAGCAGAAGAAGAAGAAGGAGAAGATGAAGTCTGGAGGGTGAATCAGAAGAAGTAGAAGAAGGAGAAGGAGAAGGTGAGGTCTGGAGGGTGAATCAGAAGAAGCAGAAGAAGGAGAAGGTGAAGTCTGGAGGGTGAATCAGAAGAAGCAGAAGAAGGAGAAGGAGAAGGTGAAGTTAGGAGGGTGAATCAGAAGAAGCAGAAGAAGGAGAAGGAGAAGGTGAAGTCAGGGGGGTGAAGCAGAAGAAGTAGAAGAAGGAGAAGGAGAAGGTGAAGTCAGGAGGGTGAAGCAGAAGAAGCAGAAGAAGGAGAAGGAGAAGGTGAAGTCTGGAGGGCGCAGCAGAAGAAGCAGAAGAAGGAGAAGGAGAAGGTGCAGTCTGGAGGGTGAAGCAGAAGAAGCAGAAGAAGGAGAAGGAGAAGGTGAAGTCTGGAGGGTGAAACAGAAGAAGTAGAAGAAGGAGAAGGAGAAGGTGAAGTCAGGAGGGTGAAGCAGAAGAAGCAGAAGAAGGAGAAGGAGAAGGTGAAGTCTGGAGGGTGAATCAGAAGAAGTAGAAGAAGGAGAAGGAGAAGGTGAAGTCAGGAGGGTGAAGCAGAAGAAGTAGAAGAAGGAGAAGGAGAAGGCGAAGCCTGGAGTGTGAAGCAGAAGAAGTAGAAGAAGGAGAAGGAGAAGGTGAAGTCTGGAGCGTGAATCGGAAGATGTAGAAGAAGGAGAAGGAGAAGGTGAAGTCTGGAGGGTCAATCAGAAGAAGCAGAAGAAGGAGAAGGAGAAGGTGAAGTCTGGAGGGTGAATCAGAAGAAGCAGAAGAAGGAGAAGGAGAAGGTGAAGTCTGGAGGGTGAATCAGAAGAAGTAGAAGAAGGAGAAGGAGAAGGTGTAGTCTGGACGGTGAATCAGAAGAAGTAGACGAAGGAGAAGGAGAAGGTGAAGTCTGCAGGGTGAATCAGAAGAAGCAGAAGAAGGAGAAGGAGAAGGTGAAGTCCGAAGGGTGAATCAGAAGAAGTAGAAGAAGGAGAAGGAGAAGGTGAAGTCTGGAGGGTGAATCAGAAGAAGCAGAAGAAGGAGAAGGAGAAGGTGAAGTCTGGAGGGTGAATCAGAAGAAGCAGAAGAAGGAGAAGGAGAAGGTGAAGTCTGGAGGGTGAATCAGAAGAAGCAGAATAAGGAGAAGGAGAAGGTGAAGTCAGGAGGGTGAATCAGAAGAAGCAGAAGAAGGAGAAGGGGAAGGTGAAGTCTGGAGGGTGAATCAGAAGAAGTAGAAGAAGGAGAAGGAGAAGGTGAAGTCTGGAGGGTGAATCAGAAGAAGTAGAAGAAGGAGAAGGAGAAGGTGAAGTCTGGAGGGTGAATCAGAAGAAGCAGAAGAAGGAGAAGGAGAAGGTGAAGTCTGGAGGATGAATCAAAAAAAGCAGAAGAAGGAGAAGGAGACGATGAAGTCTGGAGGGTGAATCAGAAGAAGTAGAAGAAGGAGAAGGAGAAGGTGAAGTCTGGAGGGTGAATCAGAAGAAGCAGAAGAAGGAGAAGGAGAAGGTGAAGTCTGGAGGGTGAATCAGAAGAAGCAGAAGAAGGAGAAGGAGAAGGTGAAGTCTGGAGGGTGAATCAGAAGAAGCAGAATAAGGAGAAGGAGAAGGTGAAGTCTGGAGGGTGAATCAGAAGAAGCAGAAGAAGGAGAAGGTGAAGTCTGGAGGGTGAATCAGAAGAAGTAGAAGAAGGAGAAGGAGAAGGTGAAGTCTGGAGGGTGAAGCAGAAGAAGTAGAAGAAGGAGAAGGAGAAGCTGAAGTCAGGAGGGTGAATCAGAAGAAGTAGAAGAAGGAGAAGGAGAAGGTGAAGTCAGGAGGGTGAATCAGAAGAAGCAGAAGAAGGAGAAGGAGAAGGTGAAGTCTGGAGGGTGAATCAGAAGAAGCAGAAGAAGGAGAAGGAGAAGGTGAAGTTAGGAGGGTGAATCAGAAGAAGCAGAAGAAGGAGAAGGAGAAGGTGAAGTCAGTGGGGTGAAGCAGAAGAAGTAGAAGAAGGAGAAGGAGAAGGTGAAGTCTGCAGGATGAATCAAAAAAAGCAGAAGAAGGAGAAGGAGAAGGTGAAGTCTGGAGGATGAATCAAAAAAGCAGAAGAAGGAGAAGGAGACGATGAAGTCTGGAGGGTGAATCAGAAGAAGTAGAAGAAGGAGAAGGAGAAGGTGAAGTCTGGAGGGTGAATCAGAAGAAGCAGAAGAAGGAGAAGGAGAAGGTGAAGTCTGGAGGGTGAATCAGAAGAAGCAGAAGAAGGAGAAGGAGAAGGTGAAGTCTGGAGGGTGAATCAGAAGAAGCAGAATAAGGAGAAGGAGAAGGTGAAGTCTGGAGGGTGAATCAGAAGAAGCAGAAGAAGGAGAAGGTGAAGTCTGGAGGGTGAATCAGAAGAAGTAGAAGAAGGAGAAGGAGAAGGTGAAGTCTGGAGGGTGAAGCAGAAGAAGTAGAAGAAGGAGAAGGAGAAGCTGAAGTCAGGAGGGTGAATCAGAAGAAGTAGAAGAAGGAGAAGGAGAAGGTGAAGTCTGGAGGGTGAATCAGAAGAAGCAGAATAAGGAGAAGGAGAAGGTGAAGTCTGGAGGGTGAATCAGAAGAAGCAGAAGAAGGAGAAGGTGAAGTCTGGAGGGTGAATCAGAAGAAGTAGAAGAAGGAGAAGGAGAAGGTGAAGTCTGGAGGGTGAATCAGAAGAAGTAGAAGAAGGAGAAGGAGAAGGTGAAGTCTGGAGGGTGAATCAGTAGAAGTAGAAGAAGTTGAAGGAGAAGGTGAAGTCTGGAGGGTGAATCAGAAGAAGCAGAAGAAGGAGAAGGAGAAGGTGAAGTCTGGAGGGTGAATCAGAAGAATCAGAAGAAGAAGAAGGAGAAGATGAAGTCTGGAGGGTGAATCAGAAGAAGTAGAAGAAGGAGAAGGAGAAGGTGAGGTCTGGAGGGTGAATCAGAAGAAGCAGAAGAAGGAGAAGGAGAAGGTGAAGTCTGGAGGGTGAATCAGAAGAAGCAGAAGAAGGAGAAGGAGAAGGTGAAGTTAGGAGGGTGAATCAGAAGAAGCAGAAGAAGGAGAAGGAGAAGGTGAAGTCAGTGGGGTGAAGCAGAAGAAGTAGAAGAAGGAGAAGGAGAAGGTGAAGTCAGGAGGGTGAAGCAGAAGAAGCAGAAGAAGGAGAAGGAGAAGCTGAAGTCTGGAGGGCGCAGCAGAAGAAGCAGAAGAAGGAGAAGGAGAAGGTGAAATCTGGAGGGTGAAACAGAAGAAGTAGAAGAAGGAGAAGGAGAAGGTGAAGTCAGGAGGTTGAAGCAGAAGAAGCAGAAGAAGGAGAAGGAGAAGGTGAAGTCTGGAGGGTGAAGTAGAAGAAGTAGAAGAAGGAGAAGGAGAAGGTGAAGTCAGGAGGGTGAAGCAGAAGAAGCAGAAGAAGGAGAAGGAGAAGTTGAAGTCTGGAGGGTGAAGCAGAAGAAGCAGAAGAAGGAGAAGGAGAAGGTGAAGTCAGGAGGGTGAATCAGAAGAAGTAGAAGAAGGAGAAGGAGAAGGTGAAGTCTGGAGGGTGAATCAGAAGAAGTAGAAGAAGGAGAAGGAGAAGGTGAAGTCTGGAGGGTGAATCAGAAGAAGTAGAAGAAGGAGAAGGAGAAGGTGAAGTCTGGAGGGTGAATCAGAAGAAGCAGAAGAAGGAGAACGGGAAGGTGAAGTCTGGAGGGAGAAGCAGAAGAAGTAGAAGAAGGAGAAGGAGAAGGTGAAGTCTGGAGGTTGAATCAGAAGAAGTAGAAGAAGGAGAAGGCGAAGGGAAAGTCTGGAGGGTGAATCAGAAGAAGTAGAAGAAGGAGAAGGAGAAGATGAAGTCTGGAGGGTGATTCGGAAGAAGCATAAGAAGGAGAAGGAGAAGGTGAAGTCTGGAGGGTGAATCAGAAGAAGTAGAAGAAGGAGAAGGAGAAGGTGTAGTCTGGAGGGTGAATCAGAAGAAGTAGACGAAGGAGAGGGAGAAGGTGAAATCTGGAGGGTGAATCAGAAGAAGCAGAAGAAGGAAAAGGAGAAGGTGAAGTCTGGAGGGTGAATCAGAAGAGGTAGAAGAAGGATAAGGAGAAGGTGAAGTCTGGAGGGTGAACCAGAAGAAGCAGAAGAAGGAGAAGGAGAAGGTGAAGTCTGGAGGGTGAATCAGACGAAGCAGAAGAAGGATAAGGAGAAGGTGAAGTCTGGAGGGTGAATCAGAAGAAGTAGAAGAAGTAGAAGGAGAAGGTGAAGTCTGGAGGGTGAATCAGAAGAAGTAGTAGAAGGAGAAGGAGAAGGTGAAGTCTGGAGGGTGAATCAGAAGAAGCAGAAGAAGGAGAAGGAGAAGGTGAAGTCAGGAGAGTGAATCAGAAGAAGCAGAAGAAGGAGAAGGAGAAGGTGAAGTCTGGAGGGTGAATCAGAAGAAGCAGAAGAAGGAGAAGGAGAAGGTGAAGACTGAAGGGTGAATCAGAAGAAGTAGAAGAAGGAGAAGGATAAGGTGAAGTCTGGAGGGTGAATCAGAAGAAGTAGAAGAAGGAGAAGGAGAAGGCGAAGTCTGGAGGGTGAATCAGAAGAAGCAGAAGAAGGAGAAGGAGAAGGTGAAGTCTGGAGGGTGAATCAGAAGAAGCAGAAGAAGGAGAAGGAGAAGATGAAGTATGGAGGGTGAATCAGAAGAAGTAGAAGAAGGAGAAGGAGAAGGTGAGGTCTGGAGGGTGAATCAGAAGAAGCAGAAGAAGGAGAAGGAGAAGGTGAATTCTGAAGGGTGAATCAGAAGAAGCAGAAGAAGGAGAAGGAGAAGGTGAAGTCTGGAGGGTGAATCAGAAGAAGCAGAAGAAGGAGAAGGAGCAGGTGAAGTCTGGAGGGTGAATCAGAAGAAGCAGAAGAAGGAGAAGGAGAAGGTGAAGTCTGGAGGGTGAATCAGAAGAAGTAGAAGAAGGAGAAGGAGAAGGTGAAGTCTGCAGGGTGAATCAGAAGAAGCAGAAGAAGGAGAAGGAGCAGGTGAAGTCTGGAGGGTGAATCAGAAGAAGCAGAAGAAGGAGAAGGAGAAGGTGAAGTCTGGAGGGTGAATCAGAAGAAGTAGAAGAAGGAGAAGGAGAAGGTGAAGTCTGCAGGGTGAATCAGAAGAAGTAGAAGAAGGAGAAGGAGAAGGTGAAGTCTGGAGGGTGAATCAGAAGAAGCAGAAGAAGGAGAACGGGAAGGTGAAGTCTGGAGGGAGAAGCAGAAGAAGTAGAAGAAGGAGAAGGAGAAGGTGAAGTCTGGAGGGTGAATCAGAAGAAGTAGAAGAAGGAGAAGGCGAAGGTAAAGTCTGGAGGGTGAATCAGAAGAAGTAGAAGAAGGAGAAGGAGAAGGTGAAGTCTGGAGGGTGAATCGGAAGAAGCAGAAGAAGGAGAAGGAGAAGGTGAAGTCTGGAGGGTGAATCAGAAGAAGTAGAAGAAGGAGAAGGAGAAGGTGTAGTCTGGAGGGTGAATCAGAAGAAGTAGACGAAGGAGAAGGAGAAGGTGAAGTCTGGAGGGTGAATCAGAAGAAGCAGAAGAAGGAGAAGTAGAAGGTGAAGTCTGGAGGGTGGATCAGAAGAGGTAGAAGAAGGATAAGGAGAAGGTGAAGTCTGGAGGGTGAACCAGAAGAAGCAGAAGAAGGAGAAGGAGAAGGTGAAGTCTGGAGGGTGAATCGGAAGAAGCAGAAGAAGGAGAAGGAGAAGGTGAAGTCTGGAGGGTGAATCAGAAGAAGCAGAAGAAGTAGAAGGAGAAGGTGAAGTCTGGAGGGTGAATCAGAAGAAGTAGAAGAAGGAGAAGGAGAAGGTGAAGTCTGGAGGGTGAATCAGAAGAAGCAGAAGAAGGAGAAGGAGAAGGTGAAGTCAGGAGGGTGAATCAGAAGAAGCAGAAGAAGGAGAAGGAGAAGGTGAAGTCTGGAGGGTGAATCAGAAGAAGCAGAAGCAGGAGAAGGAGAAGGTGAAGACTGGAGGGTGAATCAGAAGAAGTAGAAGAAGGAGAAGGAGAAGGTGAAGTCTGGAGGGTGAATCAGAAGAAGTAGAAGAAGGAGAAGGAGAAGGCGAAGTCTGGAGGGTGAATCAGAAGAAGCAGAAGAAGGAGAAGGAGAAGGTGAAGTCTGGAGGGTGAATCAGAAGAAGCAGAAGAAGGAGAAGGAGAAGATGAAGTCTGGAGGGTGAATCAGAAGAAGTAGAAGAAGGAGAAGGAGAAGGTGAGGTCTGGAGGGTGAATCAGAAGAAGCAGAAGAAGGAGAAGGAGAAGGTGAAGTCTGAAGGGTGAATCAGAAGAAGCAGAAGAAGGAGAAGGAGAAGGTGAAGTCTGGAGGGTGAATCAGAAGAAGCAGAAGAAGGAGAATGAGAAGGTGAAGTCTGGAGGGTGAATCAGAAGAAGCAGAAGAAGGAGAAGGAGAAGGTGAAGTCTGGAGGGTGTATCAGAAGAAGTAGAAGAAGGAGAAGGAGAAGGTGAAGTCTGGAGGGTGAATCAGAAGAAGTAGAAGAAGGAGAAGGAGAAGGCGAAGTCTGGAGGGTGAATCAGAAGAAGCAGAAGAAGGAGAAGGAGAAGGTGAAGTCTGGAGGGTGAATCAGAAGAAGCAGAAGAAGGAGAAGGAGAAGATGAAGTCTGGAGGGTGAATCAGAAGAAGTAGAAGAAGGAGAAGGAGAAGGTGAAGTCTGGAGGGTGAATCGGCAGAAGCAGAAGAAGGAGAAGGAGAAGGTGAAGTCTGGAGGGTGAATCGGAAGAAGCAGAAGAAGGAGAAGGAGAAGGTGAAGTCTGGAGGGTGAATCAGAAGAAGCAGAATAAGGAGAAGGAGAATGTGAAGTCTGGAGGGTGAATCAGAAGAAGCAGAAGAAGGAGAAGGAGAAGGTGAAGTCTGGAGGGTGAATCAGAAGAAGTAGAAGAAGGAGAAGGAGAAGGTGAAGTCTGGAGGGTGAAGCAGAAGAAGTAGAAGAAGGAGAAGGAGAAGGTGAAGTCAGGAGGGTGAATCAGAAGAAGTAGAAGAAGGAGAAGGAGAATGTGAAGTCAGGAGGGTGAATCAGAAGAAGCAGAAGAAGGAGAAGGAGAAGGTGAAGTCTGGAGGGTGAATCAGAAGAATCAGACGAAGGAGAAGGAGAAGGTGAAGTCTGGAGGGTGAATCAGAAGAAGCAGAAGAAGGAGAAGGAGAAGATGAAGTATGGAGGGTGAATCAGAAAAAGTAGAAGAAGGAGAAGGAGAAGGTGAGGTCTGGAGGGTGAATCAGAAGAAGCAGAAGAAGGAGAAGGAGAAGGTGAATTCTGAAGGGTGAATCAGAAGAAGCAGAAGAAGGAGAAGGAGAAGGTGAAGTCTGGAGGGTGAATCAGAAGAAGCAGAAGAAGGAGAAGGAGCAGGTGAAGTCTGGAGGGTGAATCAGAAGAAGCAGAAGAAGGAGAAGGAGAAGGTGAAGTCTGGAGGGTGAATCAGAAGAAGTAGAAGAAGGAGAAGGAGAAGGTGAAGTCTGCAGGGTGAATCAGAAGAAGCAGAAGAAGGAGAAGGAGCAGGTGAAGTCTGGAGGGTGAATCAGAAGAAGCAGAAGAAGGAGAAGGAGAAGGTGAAGTCTGGAGGGTGAATCAGAAGAAGTAGAAGAAGGAGAAGGAGAAGGTGAAGTCTGCAGGGTGAATCAGAAGAAGTAGAAGAAGGAGAAGGAGAAGGTGAAGTCTGGAGGGTGAATCAGAAGAAGCAGAAGAAGGAGAACGGGAAGGTGAAGTCTGGAGGCAGAAGCAGAAGAAGTAGAAGAAGGAGAAGGAGAAGGTGCAGTCTGGAGGGTGAATCAGAAGAAGTAGAAGAAGGAGAAGGCGAAGGTAAAGTCTGGAGGGTGAATCAGAAGAAGTAGAAGAAGGAGAAGGAGAAGGTGAAGTCTGGAGGGTGAATCGGAAGAAGCAGAAGAAGGAGAAGGAGAAGGTGAAGTCTGGAGGGTGAATCAGAAGAAGTAGAAGAAGGAGAAGGAGAAGGTGTAGTCTGGAGGGTGAATCAGAAGAAGTAGACGAAGGAGAAGGAGAAGGTGAAGTCTGGAGGGTGAATCAGAAGAAGCAGAAGAAGGAGAAGGAGAAGGTGAAGTCTGGAGGGTGGATCAGAAGAGGTAGAGGAAGGATAAGGAGAAGGTGAAGTCTGGAGGGTGAACCAGAAGAAGCAGAAGAAGGAGAAGGAGAAGGTGAAGACTGGAGGGTGAATCGGAAGAAGCAGAAGAAGGAGAAGGAGAAGGTGAAGTCTGGAGGGTGAATCAGAAGAAGCAGAAGAAGTAGAAGGAGAAGGTGAAGTCTGGAGGGTGAATCAGAAGAAGTAGAAGAAGGAGAAGGAGAAGGTGAAGTCTGGAGGGTGAATCAGAAGAAGCAGAAGAAGGAGAAGGAGAAGGTGAAGTCAGGAGGGTGAATCAGAAGAAGCAGAAGAAGGAGAAGGAGAAGGTGAAGTCTGGAGGGTGAATCAGAAGAAGCAGAAGCAGGAGAAGGAGAAGGTGAAGACTGGAGGGTGAATCAGAAGAAGTAGAAGAAGGAGAAGGAGAAGGTGAAGTCTGGAGGGTGAATCAGAAGAAGTAGAAGAAGGAGAAGGAGAAGGCGAAGTCTGGAGGGTGAATCAGAAGAAGCAGAAGAAGGAGAAGGAGAAGGTGAAGTCTGGAGGGTGAATCAGAAGAAGCAGAAGAAGGAGAAGGAGAAGATGAAGTCTGGAGGGTGAATCAGAAGAAGTAGAAGAAGGAGAAGGAGAAGGTGAGGTCTGGAGGGTGAATCAGAAGAAGCAGAAGAAGGAGAAGGAGAAGGTGAAGTCTGAAGGGTGAATCAGAAGAAGCAGAAGAAGGAGAAGGAGAAGGTGAAGTCTGGAGGGTGAATCAGAAGAAGCAGAAGAAGGAGAAGGAGAAGGTGAAGTCTGGAGGGTGAATCAGAAGAAGCAGAAGAAGGAGAAGGAGAAGGTGAAGTCTGGAGGGTGTATCAGAAGAAGTAGAAGAAGGAGAAGGTGAAGTCTGGAGGGTGAATCAGAAGAAGTAGAAGAAGGAGAAGGAGAAGGCGAAGTCTGGAGGGTGAATCAGAAGAAGCAGAAGAAGGAGAAGGAGAAGGTGAAGTCTGGAGGGTGAATCAGAAGAAGCAGAAGAAGGAGAAGGAGAAGATGAAGTCTGGAGGGTGAATCAGAAGAAGTAGAAGAAGGAGAAGGAGAAGGTGAAGTCTGGAGGGTGAATCAGCAGAAGCAGAAGAAGGAGAAGGAGAAGGTGAAGTCTGGAGGGTGAATCAGAAGAAGCAGAAGAAGGAGAAGGAGAAGGTGAAGTCTGGAGGGTGAATCAGAAGAAGCAGAATAAGGAGAAGGAGAATGTGAAGTCTGGAGGGTGAATCAGAAGAAGCAGAAGAAGGAGAAGGAGAAGGTGAAGTCTGGAGGGTGAATCAGAAGAAGTAGAAGAAGGAGAAGGAGAAGGTGAAGTCTGGAGGGTGAAGCAGAAGAAGTAGAAGAAGGAGAAGGAGAAGGTGAAGTCAGGAGGGTGAATCAGAAGAAGTAGAAGAAGGAGAAGGAGAATGTGAAGTCAGGAGGGTGAATCAGAAGAAGCAGAAGAAGGAGAAGGAGAAGGTGAAGTCTGGAGGGTGAATCAAAAGAATCAGACGAAGGAGAAGGAGAAGGTGAAGTCTGGAGGGTGAATCAGAAGAAGCAGAAGAAAGAGAAGGAAAAGGTGAAGTCTGGAGGGTGAAGCAGAAGAAGCAGAAGAAGGAGAAGGAGAAGGTGAAGACTGGAGGGTGAATCAGAAGAAGTAGAAGAAGGAGAAGGAGAAGGTGAAGTCTGGAGGGTGAATCAGAAGAAGTAGAAGAAGGAGAAGGTGAAGTCTGGAGGGTGAATCAGAAGAAGCAGAAGAAGGAGAAGTAGAAGATGAAGTCTGGAGCGTGAATCAGAAGAAGCAGAAGAAGGAGAAGGAGAAGATGAAGTCTGGAGGGTGAATCAGAAGAAGTAGAAGAAGGAGAAGGAGAAGGTGAGGTCTGGAGGGTGAATCAGAAGAAGCAGAAAAAGGAGAAGGAGAAGGTGAAGTCTGGAGGGTGAATCAGAAGAAGCAGAAGCAGGAGAAGGAGAAGGTGAAGTCTGGAGGGTGAATCAGAAGAAGCAGAAGAAGGAGAAGGAGACGGTGAAGTCAGGAGGGTGAATCAGAAGAAGCAGAAGAAGGAGAAGGAGAAGGTGAAGTTAGGAGGGTGAATCAGAAGAAGCAGAAGAAGGAGAAGGAGAAGTTGAGGTCAGGGGGGTGAAGCAGAAGAAGTAGAAGAAGGAGAAGGAGAAGGTGAAGTCAGGAGGGTGAAGCAGAAGAAGCAGAAGAAGGAGAAGGAGAAGGTGAAGTCAGGAGGGTGAAGCAGAAGAAGCAGAAGAAGGAGATGGAGACGGTGAAGTCTGGAGGTCGCAGCAGAAGAAGCAGAAGAAGGAGAAGGAGAAGGTGAAGTCCTAATGGTGAAGCAGAAGAAGCAGAAGAAGGAGAAGGAGAAGGTGAAGTCTGGAGGGTGAATCAGAAGAAGTAGAAGAAGGAGAAGGAGAAGGTGAAGTCAGGAGGGTGAAGCAGAAGAAGCAGAAGAAGGAGAAGGAGAAGGTGAAATCTGGAGGGTGAAGCAGAAGAAGCAGAAGAAGGAGAAGGAGAAGGTGAAGTCTGGAGGGTGAAGGAGAAGAAGCAGAAGAAGGAAAAGGAGAAGGTGAAGTCTGGAGGGTGAATCAGAAGAAGTAGAAGAAGGAGAAGGAGAAGGTGAAGTAAGGAGGGTGAAGCAGAAGAAGCAGAAGAAGGAGAAGGAGAAGGTGAAGTCTGGAGGGTGAAGCAGAAGAAGGAGAAGGAGAAGGTGAAGTCTGGAGGGTGAAGCTGAAGAAGCAGAAGAAGGAGAAGGACAAGGTGAAGTCAGGAGGGTGAATCAGAAGAAGTAGAAGAAGGAAAAGGAGAAGGTGAAGTCTGGAGGGTGAATCAGAAGAAGTAGAAGAAGGAGAAGGAGAAGGTGAAGTCTGGAGGGTGAATCAGAAGAAGTGGAAGAAGGAGAAGGAGAAGGTGAAGTCTGGAGGGTGAAGCAGAAGAAGCAGAAGAAGGAGAAGGAGAAGGTGAAGTCTGGAGGGTGAATCAGAAGAAGTAGAAGAAGGAGAAGGAGAAGGTGAAGTCTGGAGGGTGAAGCAGAAGAAGCAGAAGAAGGAGAAGGAGAAGGTGAAGTCTGGAGGGTGAATCAGAAGAAGTAGAAGAAGGAGAAGGAGAAGGTGAAGTCTGGAGGGTGAATCAGAAGAAGCAGAAGAAGGAGAAGGAGAAGATGAAGTCTGGAGGGTGAATCAGAAGAAGCAGAAGAAGGAGAAGGAGAAGGTGAAGTCAGGAGGGTGAATCAGAAGAAGTAGAAGAAGGAGAAGGAGAAGGTGAAGTCAGGAGGGTGAATCGGAAGAAGCAGAAGAAGGAGAAGGAGAAGGTGAAGTCTGGAGGGTGAATCTGAAGAATCAGACGAAGGAGAAGGAGAAGGTGAAGTCTGGAGGGTGAATCAGAAGAAGCAGAAGAAAGAGAAGGAGAAGGTGAAGTCTGGAGGGTGAAGCAGAAGAAGCAGAAGAAGGAGAAGAAGCTGAAGACTGGAGGGTGAATCAGAAGAAGGAGAAGAAGGAGAAGGAGAAGGTGAAGTCTGGAGGGTGAATCAGAAGAAGGAGAAGGAGATGGTGAAGTCTGGAGGGTGAATCAGAAGAAGCAGAAGAAGGAGAAGTAGATGATGAAGTCTGGAGCGTGAATCAGAAGAAGCAGAAGAAGGAGAAGGAGAAGATGAAGTCTGGAGGGTGAATCAGAAGAAGTAGAAGAAGGAGAAGGAGAAGGTGAAGTCAGGAGGGTGAATCAGAAGAAGCAGAAGAAGGAGTAGGAGAAGGTGAAGTCTGGAGGGTGAATCAGAAGAATCAGACGAAGGAGAAGGAGAAGGTGAAGTCTGGAGGGTGAATCAGAAGAAGCAGAAGAAAGAGAAGGAGAAGGTGAAGTCTGGAGGGTGAAGCAGAAGAAGCAGAAGAAGGAGAAGGAGAAGGAAAGACTGGAGGGTGAATCAGAAGAAGTAGAAGAAGGAGAAGGAGAAGGTGAAGTCTGGAGGGTGAATCAGAAGAAGTAGAAGAAGGAGAAGGAGAAGGTGAAGTCTGGAGGGTGAATCAGAAGAAGCAGAAGAAGGAGAAGTAGAAGATGAAGTCTGGAGCGTGAATCAGAAGAAGCAGAAGAAGGAGAAGGAGAAGATGAAGTCTGGAGGGTGAATCAGAAGAAGTAGAAGAAGGAGAAGGAGAAGGTGAGGTCTGGAGGGTGAATCAGAAGAAGCAGAAGAAGGAGAAGGAGAAGGTGAAGTCTGGAGGGTGAATCAGAAGAAGCAGAAGCAGGAGAAGGAGAAGGTGAAGTCTGGAGGGTGAATCAGAAGAAGCAGAAGAAGGAAAAGGAGAAGGTGAAGTCAGGAGGGTGAATCAGAAGAAGCAGAAGAAGGAGAAGGAGAAGGTGAAGTTAGGAGGGTGAATCAGAAGAAGCAGAAGAAGGAGAAGGAGAAGTTGAGGTCAGGGGGGTGAAGCAGAAGAAGTAGAAGAAGGAGAAGGAGAAGGTGAAGTCAGGAGGGTGAAGCAGAAGAAGCAGAAGAAGGAGAAGGAGAAGGTGAAGTCAGGAGGGTGAAGCAGAAGAAGCAGAAGAAGGAGATGGAGACGGTGAAGTCTGGAGGGCGCAGCAGAAGAAGCAGAAGAAGGAGAAGGAGAAGGTGAAGTCCTAAGGGTGAAGCAGAAGAAGCAGAAGAAGGAGAAGGAGAAGGTGAAGTCTGGAGGGTGAATCAGAAGAAGTAGAAGAAGGAGAAGGAGAAGGTGAAGTCAGGAGGGTGAAGCAGAAGAAGCAGAAGAAGGAGAAGGAGAAGGTGAAATCTGGAGGGTGAAGCAGAAGAAGCAGAAGAAGGAGAAGGAGAAGGTGAAGTCTGGAGGGTGAAGCAGAAGAAGCAGAAGAAGGAAAAGGAGAAGGTGAAGTCTGGAGGGTGAATCAGAAGAAGTAGAAGAAGGAGAAGGAGAAGGTGAAGTAAGGAGGGTGAAGCAGAAGAAGCAGAAGAAGGAGAAGGAGAAGGTGAAGTCTGGAGGGTGAAGCAGAAGAAGGAGAAGGAGAAGGTGAAGTCTGGAGGGTGAAGCAGAAGAAGCAGAAGAAGGAGAAGGACAAGGTGAAGTCAGGAGGGTGAATCAGTAGAAGTAGAAGAAGGAAAAGGAGAAGGTGAAGTCTGGAGGGTGAATCAGAAGAAGTAGAAGAAGGAGAAGGAGAAGGTGAAGTCTGGAGGGTGAATCAGAAGAAGTGGAAGAAGGAGAAGGAGAAGGTGAAGTCTGGAGGGTGAAGCAGAAGAAGCAGAAAAAGGAGAAGGAGAAGGTGAAGTCTGGAGGGTGAATCAGAAGAAGTAGAAGAAGGAGAAGGAGAAGGTGAAGTCTGGAGGGTGAAGCAGAAGAAGCAGAAGAAGGAGAAGGAGAAGGTGAAGTCTGGAGGGTGAATCAGAAGAAGTAGAAGAAGGAGAAGGAGAAGGTGAAGTCTGGAGGGTGAATCAGAAGAAGCAGAAGAAGGAGAAGGAGAAGATGAAGACTGGAGGGTGAATCAGAAGAAGCAGAAGAAGGAGAAGGAGAAGGTGAAGTCTGGAGGGTGAATCAGAAGAAGCAGAATAAGGAGAAGGAGAAGGTGAAGTCTGGAGGGTGAATCAGAAGAAGCAGAAGAAGGAGAAGGAGAAGGTGAAGTCTGGAGGGTGAATCAGAAGAAGTCGAAGAAGGAGAAGGAGAAGGTGAAGTCTGGAGAGTGAAGCAGAAGAAGTAGAAGAAGGAGAAGGAGAAGGTGAAGTCAGGAGGGTGGATCAGAAGAAGTAGAAGAAGGAGAAGGAGAAGGTGAAGTCAGGAGGGTGAATCAGAAGAAGCAGAAGAAGGAGAAGGAGAAGGTGAAGTCTGGAGGGTGAATCTGAAGAATCAGACGAAGGAGAAGGAGAAGGTGAAGTCTGGAGGGTGAATCAGAAGAAGCAGAAGAAAGAGAAGGAGAAGGTGAAGTCTGGAGGGTGAAGCAGAAGAAGCAGAAGAAGGAGAAGAAGCTGAAGACTGGAGGGTGAATCAGAAGAAGGAGAAGAAGGAGAAGGAGAAGATGAAGTCTGGAGGGTGAATCAGAAGAAGTAGAAGAAGGAGAAGGAGATGGTGAAGTCAGGAGGGTGAATCAGAAGAAGCAGAAGAAGGAGTAGGAGAAGGTGAAGTCTGGAGGGTGAATCAGAAGAATCAGACGAAGGAGAAGGAGAAGGTGAAGTCTGGAGGGTGAATCAGAAGAAGCAGAAGAAAGAGAAGGAGAAGGTGAAGTCTGGAGGGTGAAGCAGAAGAAGCAGAAGAAGGAGAAGGAGAAGGTGAAGACTGGAGGGTGAATCAGAAGAAGTAGAAGAAGGAGAAGGAGAAGGTGAAGTCTGGAGGGTGAATCAGAAGAAGTAGAAGAAGGAGAAGGAGAAGGTGAAGTCTGGAGGGTGAATCAGAAGAAGCAGAAGAAGGAGAAGTAGAAGATGAAGTCTGGAGCGTGAATCAGAAGAAGCAGAAGAAGGAGAAGGAGAAGATGAAGTCTGGAGGGTGAATCAGAAGAAGTAGAAGAAGGAGAAGGAGAAGGTGAGGTCTGGAGGGTGAATCAGAAGAAGCAGAAGAAGGAGAAGGAGAAGGTGAAGTCTGGAGGGTGAATCAGAAGAAGCAGAAGCAGGAGAAGGAGAAGGTGAAGTCTGGAGGGTGAATCAGAAGAAGCAGAAGAAGGAGAAGGAGAAGGTGAAGTCAGGAGGGTGAATCAGAAGAAGCAGAAGAAGGAGAAGGAGAAGGTGGAGTTAGGAGGGTGAATCAGAAGAAGCAGAAGAAGGAGAAGGAGAAGTTGAGGACAGGGGGGTGAAGCAGAAGAAGTAGAAGAAGGAGAAGGAGAAGGTGAAGTCAGGAGGGTGAAGCAGAAGAAGCAGAAGAAGGAGAAGGAGAAGGTGAAGTCAGGAGGGTGAAGCAGAAGAAGCAGAAGAAGGAGATGGAGACGGTGAAGTCTGGAGGGCGCAGCAGAAGAAGCAGAAGAAGGAGAAGGAGAAGGTGAAGTCCTAAGGGTGAAGCAGAAGAAGCAGAAGAAGGAGAAGGAGAAGGTGAAGTCTGGAGGGTGAATCAGAAGAAGTAGAAGAAGGAGAAGGAGAAGATGAAGTCAGGAGGGTGAAGCAGAAGAAGCAGAAGAAGGAGAAGGAGAAGGTGAAATCTGGAGGGTGAAGCAGAAGAAGCAGAAGAAGGAGAAGGAGAAGGTGAAGTCTGGAGGGTGAAGCAGAAGAAGCAGAAGAAGGAAAAGGAGAAGGTGAAGTCTGGAGGGTGAATCAGAAGAAGTAGAAGAAGGAGAAGGAGAAGGTGAAGTAAGGAGGGTGAAGCAGAAGAAGCAGAAGAAGGAGAAGGAGAAGGTGAAGTCTGGAGGGTGAAGCAGAAGAAGGAGAAGGAGAAGGTGAAGTCTGGAGGGTGAAGCAGAAGATGCAGAAGAAGGAGAAGGACAAGGTGAAGTCAGGAGGGTGAATCAGAAGAAGTAGAAGAAGGAAAAGGAGAAGGTGAAGTCTGGAGGGTGAATCAGAAGAAGTAGAAGAAGGAGAAGGAGAAGGTGAAGTCTGCAGGGTGAATCAGAAGAAGTGGAAGAAGGAGAAGGAGAAGGTGAAGTCTGGAGGGTGAAGCAGAAGAAGCAGAAGAAGGAGAAGGAGAAGGTGAAGTCTGGAGGGTGAATCAGAAGAAGTAGAAGAAGGAGAAGGAGAAGGTGAAGTCTGGAGGGTGAAGCAGAAGAAGCAGAAGAAGGAGAAGGAGAAGGTGAAGTCTGCAGGGTGAATCAGAAGAAGTAGAAGAAGGAGAAGGAGAAGGTGAAGTCTGGAGGGTGAATCAGAAGAAGCAGAAGAAGGAGAAGGAGAAGATGAAGTCTGGAGGGTGAATCAGAAGAAGCAGAAGAAGGAGAAGGAGAAGGTGAAGTCTGGAGGGTGAATCAGAAGAAGCAGAATAAGGAGAAGGAGAAGGTGAAGTCTGGAGGGTGAATCAGAAGAAGCAGAAGAAGGAGAAGGAGAAGGTGAAGTCTGGAGGGTGAATCAGAAGAAGTAGAAGAAGGAGAAGGAGAAGGTGAAGTCTGGAGAGTGAAGCAGAAGAAGTAGAAGAAGGAGAAGGAGAAGGTGAAGTCAGGAGGGTGAATCAGAAGAAGTAGAAGAAGGAGAAGGAGAATGTGAAGTCAGGAGGGTGAATCAGAAGAAGTAGAAGAAGGAGAAGGAGATGGTGAAGTCTGGAGGGTGAATCAGAAGAAGCAGAAGAAGGAGAAGTAGAAGATGAAGTCTGGAGCGTGAATCGGAAGAAGCAGAAGAAGGAGAAGGAGAAGATGAAGTCTGGAGGGTGAATCAGAAGAAGTAGAAGAAGGAGAAGGAGAAGGTGAGGTCTGGAGGGTGTATCAGAAGAAGCAGAAGAAGGAGTAGGAGAAGGTGAAGTCTGGAGGGTGAATCTGAAGAAGCAGAAGAAGGAGAAGGAGAAGGTGAAGTCTGGAGGGTGAATCAGAAGAAGCAGAAGAAGGAGAAGGAGAAGGTGGAGTCAGGGGGGTGAAGCAGAAGAAGTAGAAGAAGGAGAAGGAGAAGGTGAAGTCAGGAGGGTGAAGCAGAAGAAGCAGAAAAAGGAGAAGGAGAAGGTGAAGTCTGGAGGGTGAATCAGAAGAAGTAGAAGAAGGAGAAGGAGAAGGTGAAGTCTGGAGGGTGAAGCAGAAGAAGCAGAAGAAGGAGAAGGAGAAGGTGAAGTCTGGAGGGTGAATCAGAAGAAGTAGAAGAAGGAGAAGGAGAAGGTGAAGTCTGGAGGGTGAATCAGAAGAAGCAGAAGAAGGAGAAGGAGAAGATGAAGACTGGAGGGTGAATTCGAAGAAGCAGAAGAAGGAGAAGGAGAAGGTGAAGTCTGGAGGGTGAATCAGAAGAAGCAGAATAAGGAGAAGGAGAAGGTGAAGTCTGGAGGGTGAATCAGAAGAAGCAGAAGAAGGAGAAGGAGAAGGTGAAGTCTGGAGGGTGAATCAGAAGAAGTAGAAGAAGGAGAAGGAGAAGGTGAAGTCTGGAGAGTGAAGCAGAAGAAGTAGAAGAAGGAGAAGGAGAAGGTGAAGTCAGGAGGGTGGATCAGAAGAAGTAGAAGAAGGAGAAGGAGAAGGTGAAGTCAGGAGGGTGAATCAGAAGAAGCAGAAGAAGGAGAAGGAGAAGGTGAAGTCTGGAGGGTGAATCTGAAGAATCAGACGAAGGAGAAGGAGAAGGTGAAGTCTGGAGGGTGAATCAGAAGAAGCAGAAGAAAGAGAAGGAGAAGGTGAAGTCTGGAGGGTGAAGCAGAAGAAGCAGAAGAAGGAGAAGAAGCTGAAGACTGGAGGGTGAATCAGAAGAAGGAGAAGAAGGAGAAGGAGAAGGTGAAGTCTGGAGGGTGAATCAGAAGAAGTAGAAGAAGGAGAAGGAGATGGTGAAGTCTGGAAGGTGAATCAGAAGAAGCAGAAGAAGGAGAAGTAGAAGATGAAGTCTGGAGCGTGAATCAGAAGAAGCAGAAGAAGGAGAAGGAGAAGATGAAGTCTGGAGGGTGAATCAGAAGAAGTAGAAGAAGGAGAAGGAGAAGGTGAAGTCAGGAGGGTGAATCAGAAGAAGCAGAAGAAGGAGTAGGAGATGGTGAAGTCTGGAGGGTGAATCAGAAGAATCAGACGAAGGAGAAGGAGAAGGTGAAGTCTGGAGGGTGAATCAGAAGAAGCAGAAGAAAGAGAAGGAGAAGGTGAAGTCTGGAGGGTGAAGCAGAAGAAGCAGAAGAAGGAGAAGGAGAAGGTGAAGACTGGAGGATGAATCAGAAGAAGTAGAAGAAGGAGAAGGAGAAGGTGAAGTCTGGAGGGTGAATCAGAAGAAGTAGAAGAAGGAGAAGGAGAAGGTGAAGTCTGGAGGGTGAATCAGAAGAAGCAGAAGAAGGAGAAGTAGAAGATGAAGTCTGGAGCGTGAATCAGAAGAAGCAGAAGAAGGAGAAGGAGAAGATGAAGTCTGGAGGGTGAATCAGAAGAAGTAGAAGAAGGAGAAGGAGAAGGTGAGGTCTGGAGGGTGAATCAGAAGAAGCAGAAGAAGGAGAAGGAGAAGGTGAAGTCTGGAGGGTGAATCAGAAGAAGCAGAAGCAGGAGAAGGAGAAGGTGAAGTCTGGAGGGTGAATCAGAAGAAGCAGAAGAAGGAGAAGGAGAAGGTGAAGTCAGGAGGGTGAATCAGAAGAAGCAGAAGAAGGAGAAGGAGAAGGTGAAGTTAGGAGGGTGAATCAGAAGAAGCAGAAGAAGGAGAAGGAGAAGTTGAGGACAGGGGGGTGAAGCAGAAGAAGTAGAAGAAGGAGAAGGAGAAGGTGAAGTCAGGAGGGTGAAGCAGAAGAAGCAGAAGAAGGAGAAGGAGAAGGTGAAGTCAGGAGGGTGAAGCAGAAGAAGCAGAAGAAGGAGATGGAGACGGTGAAGTCTGGAGGTCGCAGCAGAAGAAGCAGAAGAAGGAGAAGGAGAAGGTGAAGTCCTAATGGTGAAGCAGAAGAAGCAGAAGAAGGAGAAGGAGAAGGTGAAGTCTGGAGGGTGAATCAGAAGAAGTAGAAGAAGGAGAAGGAGAAGGTGAAGTCAGGAGGGTGAAGCAGAAGAAGCAGAAGAAGGAGAAGGAGAAGGTGAAATCTGGAGGGTGAAGCAGAAGAAGCAGAAGAAGGAGAAGGAGAAGGTGAAGTCTGGAGGGTGAAGCAGAAGAAGCAGAAGAAGGAAAAGGAGAAGGTGAAGTCTGGAGGGTGAATCAGAAGAAGTAGAAGAAGGAGAAGGAGAAGGTGAAGTAAGGAGGGTGAAGCAGAAGAAGCAGAAGAAGGAGAAGGAGAAGGTGAAGTCTGGAGGGTGAAGCAGAAGAAGGAGAAGGAGAAGGTGAAGTCTGGAGGGTGAAGCAGAAGAAGCAGAAGAAGGAGAAGGACAAGGTGAAGTCAGGAGGGTGAATCAGAAGAAGTAGAAGAAGGAAAAGGAGAAGGTGAAGTCTGGAGGGTGAATCAGAAGAAGTAGAAGAAGGAGAAGGAGAAGGTGAAGTCTGGAGGGTGAATCAGAAGAAGTGGAAGAAGGAGAAGGAGAAGATGAAGTCTGGAGGGTGAAGCAGAAGAAGCAGAAGAAGGAGAAGGAGAAGGTGAAGTCTGGAGGGTGAATCAGAAGAAGTAGAAGAAGGAGAAGGAGAAGGTGAAGTCTGGAGGGTGAAGCAGAAGAAGCAGAAGAAGGAGAAGGAGAAGGTGAAGTCTGGAGGGTGAATCAGAAGAAGTAGAAGAAGGAGAAGGAGATGGTGAAGTCTGGAGGGTGAATCAGAAGAAGCAGAAGAAGGAGAAGGAGAAGATGAAGTCTGGAGGGTGAATCAGAAGAAGCAGAAGAAGGAGAAGGAGAAGGTGAAGTCAGGAGGGTGAATCAGAAGAAGTAGAAGAAGGAGAAGGAGAAGGTGAAGTCAGGAGGGTGAATCGGAAGAAGCAGAAGAAGGAGAAGGAGAAGGTGAAGTCTGGAGGGTGAATCTGAAGAATCAGACGAAGGAGAAGGAGAAGGTGAAGTCTGGAGGGTGAATCAGAAGAAGCAGAAGAAAGAGAAGGAGAAGGTGAAGTCTGGAGGGTGAAGCAGAAGAAGCAGAAGAAGGAGAAGAAGCTGAAGACTGGAGGGTGAATCAGAAGAAGGAGAAGAAGGAGAAGGAGAAGGTGAAGTCTGGAGGGTGAATCAGAAGAAGTAGAAGAAGGAGAAGGAGATGGTGAAGTCTGGAGGGTGAATCAGAAGAAGCAGAAGAAGGAGAAGTAGATGATGAAGTCTGGAGCGTGAATCAGAAGAAGCAGAAGAAGGAGAAGGAGAAGATGAAGTCTGGAGGGTGAATCAGAAGAAGTAGAAGAAGGAGAAGGAGAAGGTGAAGTCAGGAGGGTGAATCAGAAGAAGCAGAAGAAGGAGTAGGAGAAGGTGAAGTCTGGAGGGTGAATCAGAAGAATCAGACGAAGGAGAAGGAGAAGGTGAAGTCTGGAGGGTGAATCAGAAGAAGCAGAAGAAAGAGAAGGAGAAGGTGAAGTCTGGAGGTCGCAGCAGAAGAAGCAGAAGAAGGAGAAGGAGAAGGTGAAGTCCTAATGGTGAAGCAGAAGAAGCAGAAGAAGGAGAAGGAGAAGGTGAAGTCTGGAGGGTGAATCAGAAGAAGTAGAAGAAGGAGAAGGAGAAGGTGAAGTCAGGAGGGTGAAGCAGAAGAAGCAGAAGAAGGAGAAGGAGAAGGTGAAGTCTGGAGGGTGAATCAGAAGAAGTAGAAGAAGGAGAAGGAGAAGGTGAAGTAAGGAGGGTGAAGCAGAAGAAGCAGAAGAAGGAGAAGGAGAAGGTGAAGTCTGGAGGGTGAAGCAGAAGAAGGAGAAGGAGAAGGTGAAGTCTGGAGGGTGAAGCAGAAGAAGCAGAAGAAGGAGAAGGACAAGGTGAAGTCAGGAGGGTGAATCAGAAGAAGTAGAAGAAGGAAAAGGAGAAGGTGAAGTCTGGAGGGTGAATCAGAAGAAGTAGAAGAAGGAGAAGGAGAAGGTGAAGTCTGGAGGGTGAATCAGAAGAAGTGGAAGAAGGAGAAGGAGAAGATGAAGTCTGGAGGGTGAAGCAGAAGAAGCAGAAGAAGGAGAAGGAGAAGGTGAAGTCTGGAGGGTGAATCAGAAGAAGTAGAAGAAGGAGAAGGAGAAGGTGAAGTCTGGAGGG
This sequence comes from Somniosus microcephalus, assembly GCF_052327205.1. Classification (NCBI taxonomy): domain Eukaryota; kingdom Metazoa; phylum Chordata; class Chondrichthyes; order Squaliformes; family Somniosidae; genus Somniosus; species Somniosus microcephalus. Next base: position 26,939 of record NW_028225219.1, read on the forward strand.
TGAAGCAGAAGAAGCAGAAGAAGGAGAAGGAGAAGGTGAAGTCTGGAGGGTGAATCAGAAGAAGTAGAAGAAGGAGAAGGAGATGGTGAAGTCTGGAGGGTGAATCAGAAGAAGCAGAAGAAGGAGAAGGAGAAGATGAAGTCTGGAGGGTGAATCAGAAGAAGCAGAAGAAGGAGAAGGAGAAGGTGAAGTCAGGAGGGTGAATCAGAAGAAGTAGAAGAAGGAGAAGGAGAAGGTGAAGTCAGGAGGGTGAATCGGAAGAAGCAGAAGAAGGAGAAGGAGAAGGTGAAGTCTGGAGGGTGAATCTGAAGAATCAGACGAAGGAGAAGGAGAAGGTGAAGTCTGGAGGGTGAATCAGAAGAAGCAGAAGAAAGAGAAGGAGAAGGTGAAGTCTGGAGGGTGAAGCAGAAGAAGCAGAAGAAGGAGAAGAAGCTGAAGACTGGAGGGTGAATCAGAAGAAGGAGAAGAAGGAGAAGGAGAAGGTGAAGTCTGGAGGGTGAATCAGAAGAAGTAGAAGAAGGAGAAGGAGATGGTGAAGTCTGGAGGGTGAATCAGAAGAAGCAGAAGAAGGAGAAGTAGATGATGAAGTCTGGAGCGTGAATCAGAAGAAGCAGAAGAAGGAGAAGGAGAAGATGAAGTCTGGAGGGTGAATCAGAAGAAGTAGAAGAAGGAGAAGGAGAAGGTGAAGTCAGGAGGGTGAATCAGAAGAAGCAGAAGAAGGAGTAGGAGAAGGTGAAGTCTGGAGGGTGAATCAGAAGAATCAGACGAAGGAGAAGGAGAAGGTGAAGTCTGGAGGGTGAATCAGAAGAAGCAGAAGAAAGAGAAGGAGAAGGTGAAGTCTGGAGGGTGAAGCAGAAGAAGCAGAAGAAGGAGAAGGAGAAGGAAAGACTGGAGGGTGAATCAGAAGAAGTAGAAGAAGGAGAAGGAGAAGGTGAAGTCTGGAGGGTGAATCAGAAGAAGTAGAAGAAGGAGAAGGAGAAGGTGAAGTCTGGAGGGTGAATCAGAAGAAGCAGAAGAAGGAGAAGTAGAAGATGAAGTCTGGAGCGTGAATCAGAAGAAGCAGAAGAAGGAGAAGGAGAAGATGAAGTCTGGAGGGTGAATCAGAAGAAGTAGAAGAAGGAGAAGGAGAAGGTGAGGTCTGGAGGGTGAATCAGAAGAAGCAGAAGAAGGAGAAGGAGAAGGTGAAGTCTGGAGGGTGAATCAGAAGAAGCAGAAGCAGGAGAAGGAGAAGGTGAAGTCTGGAGGGTGAATCAGAAGAAGCAGAAGAAGGAAAAGGAGAAGGTGAAGTCAGGAGGGTGAATCAGAAGAAGCAGAAGAAGGAGAAGGAGAAGGTGAAGTTAGGAGGGTGAATCAGAAGAAGCAGAAGAAGGAGAAGGAGAAGTTGAGGTCAGGGGGGTGAAGCAGAAGAAGTAGAAGAAGGAGAAGGAGAAGGTGAAGTCAGGAGGGTGAAGCAGAAGAAGCAGAAGAAGGAGAAGGAGAAGGTGAAGTCAGGAGGGTGAAGCAGAAGAAGCAGAAGAAGGAGATGGAGACGGTGAAGTCTGGAGGGCGCAGCAGAAGAAGCAGAAGAAGGAGAAGGAGAAGGTGAAGTCCTAAGGGTGAAGCAGAAGAAGCAGAAGAATGAGAAGGAGAAGGTGAAGTCTGGAGGGTGAATCAGAAGAAGTAGAAGAAGGAGAAGGAGAAGGTGAAGTCAGGAGGGTGAAGCAGAAGAAGCAGAAGAAGGAGAAGGAGAAGGTGAAATCTGGAGGGTGAAGCAGAAGAAGCAGAAGAAGGAGAAGGAGAAGGTGAAGTCTGGAGGGTGAAGCAGAAGAAGCAGAAGAAGGAAAAGGAGAAGGTGAAGTCTGGAGGGTGAATCAGAAGAAGTAGAAGAAGGAGAAGGAGAAGGTGAAGTAAGGAGGGTGAAGCAGAAGAAGCAGAAGAAGGAGAAGGAGAAGGTGAAGTCTGGAGGGTGAAGCAGAAGAAGGAGAAGGAGAAGGTGAAGTCTGGAGGGTGAAGCAGAAGAAGCAGAAGAAGGAGAAGGACAAGGTGAAGTCAGGAGGGTGAATCAGTAGAAGTAGAAGAAGGAAAAGGAGAAGGTGAAGTCTGGAGGGTGAATCAGAAGAAGTAGAAGAAGGAGAAGGAGAAGGTGAAGTCTGGAGGGTGAATCAGAAGAAGTGGAAGAAGGAGAAGGAGAAGGTGAAGTCTGGAGGGTGAAGCAGAAGAAGCAGAAAAAGGAGAAGGAGAAGGTGAAGTCTGGAGGGTGAATCAGAAGAAGTAGAAGAAGGAGAAGGAGAAGGTGAAGTCTGGAGGGTGAAGCAGAAGAAGCAGAAGAAGGAGAAGGAGAAGGTGAAGTCTGGAGGGTGAATCAGAAGAAGTAGAAGAAGGAGAAGGAGAAGGTGAAGTCTGGAGGGTGAATCAGAAGAAGCAGAAGAAGGAGAAGGAGAAGATGAAGACTGGAGGGTGAATCAGAAGAAGCAGAAGAAGGAGAAGGAGAAGGTGAAGTCTGGAGGGTGAATCAGAAGAAGCAGAATAAGGAGAAGGAGAAGGTGAAGTCTGGAGGGTGAATCAGAAGAAGCAGAAGAAGGAGAAGGAGAAGGTGAATTCTGGAGGGTGAATCAGAAGAAGTCGAAGAAGGAGAAGGAGAAGGTGAAGTCTGGAGAGTGAAGCAGAAGAAGTAGAAGAAGGAGAAGGAGAAGGTGAAGTCAGGAGGGTGGATCAGAAGAAGTAGAAGAAGGAGAAGGAGAAGGTGAAGTCAGGAGGGTGAATCAGAAGAAGCAGAAGAAGGAGAAGGAGAAGGTGAAGTCTGGAGGGTGAATCTGAAGAATCAGACGAAGGAGAAGGAGAAGGTGAAGTCTGGAGGGTGAATCAGAAGAAGCAGAAGAAAGAGAAGGAGAAGGTGAAGTCTGGAGGGTGAAGCAGAAGAAGCAGAAGAAGGAGAAGAAGCTGAAGACTGGAGGGTGAATCAGAAGAAGGAGAAGAAGGAGAAGGAGAAGATGAAGTCTGGAGGGTGAATCAGAAGAAGTAGAAGAAGGAGAAGGAGATGGTGAAGTCAGGAGGGTGAATCAGAAGAAGCAGAAGAAGGAGTAGGAGAAGGTGAAGTCTGGAGGGTGAATCAGAAGAATCAGACGAAGGAGAAGGAGAAGGTGAAGTCTGGAGGGTGAATCAGAAGAAGCAGAAGAAACAGAAGGAGAAGGTGAAGTCTGGAGGGTGAAGCAGAAGAAGCAGAAGAAGGAGAAGGAGAAGGTGAAGACTGGAGGGTGAATCAGGAGAAGTAGAAGAAGGAGAAGGAGAAGGTGAAGTCTGGAGGGTGAATCAGAAGAAGTAGAAGAAGGAGAAGGAGAAGGTGAAGTCTGGAGGGTGAATCAGAAGAAGCAGAAGAAGGAGAAGTAGAAGATGAAGTCTGGAGCGTGAATCAGAAGAAGCAGAAGAAGGAGAAGGAGAAGATGAAGTCTGGAGGGTGAATCAGAAGAAGTAGAAGAAGGAGAAGGAGAAGGTGAGGTCTGGAGGGTGAATCAGAAGAAGCAGAAGAAGGAGAAGGAGAAGGTGAAGTCTGGAGGGTGAATCAGAAGAAGCAGAAGCAGGAGAAGGAGAAGGTGAAGTCTGGAGGGTGAATCAGAAGAAGCAGAAGAAGGAGAAGGAGAAGGTGAAGTCAGGAGGGTGAATCAGAAGAAGCAGAAGAAGGAGAAGGAGAAGGTGAAGTTAGGAGGGTGAATCAGAAGAAGCAGAAGAAGGAGAAGGAGAAGTTGAGGACAGGGGGGTGAAGCAGAAGAAGTAGAAGAAGGAGAAGGAGAAGGTGAAGTCAGGAGGGTGAAGCAGAAGAAGCAGAAGAAGGAGAAGGAGAAGGTGAAGTCAGGAGGGTGAAGCAGAAGAAGCAGAAGAAGGAGATGGAGACGGTGAAGTCTGGAGGGCGCAGCAGAAGAAGCAGAAGAAGGAGAAGGAGAAGGTGAAGTCCTAAGGGTGAAGCAGAAGAAGCAGAAGAAGGAGAAGGAGAAGGTGAAGTCTGGAGGGTGAATCAGAAGAAGTAGAAGAAGGAGAAGGAGAAGATGAAGTCAGGAGGGTGAAGCAGAAGAAGCAGAAGAAGGAGAAGGAGAAGGTGAAATCTGGAGGGTGAAGCAGAAGAAGCAGAAGAAGGAGAAGGAGAAGGTGAAGTCTGGAGGGTGAAGCAGAAGAAGCAGAAGAAGGAAAAGGAGAAGGTGAAGTCTGGAGGGTGAATCAGAAGAAGTAGAAGAAGGAGAAGGAGAAGGTGAAGTAAGGAGGGTGAAGCAGAAGAAGCAGAAGAAGGAGAAGGAGAAGGTGAAGTCTGGAGGGTGAAGCAGAAGAAGGAGAAGGAGAAGGTGAAGTCTGGAGGGTGAAGCAGAAGATGCAGAAGAAGGAGAAGGACAAGGTGAAGTCAGGAGGGTGAATCAGAAGAAGTAGAAGAAGGAAAAGGAGAAGGTGAAGTCTGGAGGGTGAATCAGAAGAAGTAGAAGAAGGAGAAGGAGAAGGTGAAGTCTGCAGGGTGAATCAGAAGAAGTGGAAGAAGGAGAAGGAGAAGGTGAAGTCTGGAGGGTGAAGCAGAAGAAGCAGAAGAAGGAGAAGGAGAAGGTGAAGTCTGGAGGGTGAATCAGAAGAAGTAGAAGAAGGAGAAGGAGAAGGTGAAGTCTGGAGGGTGAAGCAGAAGAAGCAGAAGAAGGAGAAGGAGAAGGTGAAGTCTGGAGGGTGAATCAGAAGAAGTAGAAGAAGGAGAAGGAGAAGGTGAAGTCTGGAGGGTGAATCAGAAGAAGCAGAAGAAGGAGAAGGAGAAGATGAAGTCTGGAGGGTGAATCAGAAGAAGCAGAAGAAGGAGAAGGAGAAGGTGAAGTCTGGAGGGTGAATCAGAAGAAGCAGAATAAGGAGAAGGAGAAGGTGAAGTCTGGAGGGTGAATCAGAAGAAGCAGAAGAAGGAGAAGGAGAAGGTGAAGTCTGGAGGGTGAATCAGAAGAAGTAGAAGAAGGAGAAGGAGAAGGTGAAGTCTGGAGAGTGAAGCAGAAGAAGTAGAAGAAGGAGAAGGAGAAGGTGAAGTCAGGAGGGTGAATCAGAAGAAGTAGAAGAAGGAGAAGGAGAATGTGAAGTCAGGAGGGTGAATCAGAAGAAGCAGAAGAAGGAGAAGGAGAAGGTGAAGTCTGGAGGGTGAATCTGAAGAATCAGACGAAGGAGAAGGAGAAGGTGAAGTCTGGAGGGTGAATCAGAAGAAGCAGAAGAAAGAGAAGGAGAAGGTGAAGTCTGGAGGGTGAAGCAGAAGAAGCAGAAGAGGGAGAAGAAGCTGAAGACTGGAGGGTGAATCAGAAGAAGGAGAAGAAGGAGAAGGAGAAGGTGAAGTCTGGAGGGTGAATCAGAAGAAGTAGAAGAAGGAGAAGGAGATGGTGAAGTCTGGAGGGTGAATCAGAAGAAGCAGAAGAAGGAGAAGTAGAAGATGAAGTCTGGAGCGTGAATCGGAAGAAGCAGAAGAAGGAGAAGGAGAAGATGAAGTCTGGAGGGTGAATCAGAAGAAGTAGAAGAAGGAGAAGGAGAAGGTGAGGTCTGGAGGGTGTATCAGAAGAAGCAGAAGAAGGAGTAGGAGAAGGTGAAGTCTGGAGGGTGAATCTGAAGAAGCAGAAGAAGGAGAAGGAGAAGGTGAAGTGTGGAGGGTGAATCAGAAGAAGCAGAAGAAGGAGAAGGAGAAGGTGGAGTCAGGGGGGTGAAGCAGAAGAAGTAGAAGAAGGAGAAGGAGAAGGTGAAGTCAGGAGGGTGAAGCAGAAGAAGCAGAAAAAGGAGAAGGAGAAGGTGAAGTCTGGAGGGTGAATCAGAAGAAGTAGAAGAAGGAGAAGGAGAAGGTGAAGTCTGGAGGGTGAAGCAGAAGAAGCAGAAGAAGGAGAAGGAGAAGGTGAAGTCTGGAGGGTGAATCAGAAGAAGTAGAAGAAGGAGAAGGAGAAGGTGAAGTCTGGAGGGTGAATCAGAAGAAGCAGAAGAAGGAGAAGGAGAAGATGAAGACTGGAGGGTGAATTAGAAGAAGCAGAAGAAGGAGAAGGAGAAGGTGAAGTCTGGAGGGTGAATCAGAAGAAGCAGAATAAGGAGAAGGAGAAGGTGAAGTCTGGAGGGTGAATCAGAAGAAGCAGAAGAAGGAGAAGGAGAAGGTGAAGTCTGGAGGGTGAATCAGAAGAAGTAGAAGAAGGAGAAGGAGAAGGTGAAGTCTGGAGAGTGAAGCAGAAGAAGTAGAAGAAGGAGAAGGAGAAGGTGAAGTCAGGAGGGTGGATCAGAAGAAGTAGAAGAAGGAGAAGGAGAAGGTGAAGTCAGGAGGGTGAATCAGAAGAAGCAGAAGAAGGAGAAGGAGAAGGTGAAGTCTGGAGGGTGAATCTGAAGAATCAGACGAAGGAGAAGGAGAAGGTGAAGTCTGGAGGGTGAATCAGAAGAAGCAGAAGAAAGAGAAGGAGAAGGTGAAGTCTGGAGGGTGAAGCAGAAGAAGCAGAAGAAGGAGAAGAAGCTGAAGACTGGAGGGTGAATCAGAAGAAGGAGAAGAAGGAGAAGGAGAAGGTGAAGTCTGGAGGGTGAATCAGAAGAAGTAGAAGAAGGAGAAGGAGATGGTGAAGTCTGGAGGGTGAATCAGAAGAAGCAGAAGAAGGAGAAGTAGAAGATGAAGTCTGGAGCGTGAATCAGAAGAAGCAGAAGAAGGAGAAGGAGAAGATGAAGTCTGGAGGGTGAATCAGAAGAAGTAGAAGAAGGAGAAGGAGAAGGTGAGGTCTGGAGGGTGAATCAGAAGAAGCAGAAGAAGGAGAAGGAGAAGGTGAAGTCTGGAGGGTGAATCAGAAGAAGCAGAAGCAGGAGAAGGAGAAGGTGAAGTCTGGAGGGTGAATCAGAAGAAGCAGAAGAAGGAGAAGGAGAAGGTGAAGTCAGGATGGTGAATCAGAAGAAGCAGAAGAAGGAGAAGGAGAAGGTGAAGTTAGGAGGGTGAATCAGAAGAAGCAGAAGAAGGAGAAGGAGAAGTTGAGGACAGGGGGGTGAAGCAGAAGAAGTAGAAGAAGGAGAAGGAGAAGGTGAAGTCAGGAGGGTGAAGCAGAAGAAGCAGAAGAAGGAGAAGGAGAAGGTGAAGTCAGGAGGGTGAAGCAGAAGAAGCAGAAGAAGGAGATGGAGACGGTGAAGTCTGGAGGGCGCAGCAGAAGAAGCAGAAGAAGGAGAAGGAGAAGGTGAAGTCTGGAGGGTGAATCAGAAGAAGCAGAAGAAAGAGAAGGAGAAGGTGAAGTCTGGAGGGTGAAGCAGAAGAAGCAGAAGAAGGAGAAGGAGAAGGTGAAGACTGGAGGGTGAATCAGAAGAAGGAGAAGAAGGAGAAGGAGAAGGTGAAGTCTGGAGGGTGAATCAGAAGAAGTAGAAGAAGGAGAAGGAGATGGTGAAGTCTGGAGGGTGAATCAGAAGAAGCAGAAGAAGGAGAAGGAGAAGGTGAAGACTGGAGGGCGAATCAGAAGAAGTAGAAGAAGGAGAAGGAGAAGGTGAAGTCTGGAGGGTGAATCAGAAGAAGTAGAAGAAGGAGAAGGAGAAGGTGAAGTCTGGAGGGTGAATCAGAAGAAGCAGAAGAAGGAGAAGTAGAAGATGAAGTCTGGAGCGTGAATCAGAAGAAGCAGAAGAAGGAGAAGGAGAAGATGAAGTCTGGAGGGTGAATCAGAAGAAGTAGAAGAAGGAGAAGGAGAAGGTGAGGTCTGGAGGGTGAATCAGAAGAAGCAGAAGAAGGAGAAGGAGAAGGTGAAGTCTGGAGGGTGAATCAGAAGAAGCAGAAGCAGGAGAAGGAGAAGGTGAAGTCTGGAGGGTGAATCAGAAGAAGCAGAAGAAGGAGAAGGAGAAGGTGAAGTCAGGAGGGTGAATCAGAAGAAGCAGAAGAAGGAGAAGGAGAAGGTGAAGTTAGGAGGGTGAATCAGAAGAAGCAGAAGAAGGAGAAGGAGAAGTTGAGGACAGGGGGGTGAAGCAGAAGAAGTAGAAGAAGGAGAAGGAGAAGGTGAAGTCAGGAGGGTGAAGCAGAAGAAGCAGAAGAAGGAGAAGGAGAAGGTGAAGTCAGGAGGGTGAAGCAGAAGAAGCAGAAGAAGGAGATGGAGACGGTGAAGTCTGGAGGGCGCAGCAGAAGAAGCAGAAGAAGGAGAAGGAGAAGGTGAAGTCCTAAGGGTGAAGCAGAAGAAGCAGAAGAAGGAGAAGGAGAAGGTGAAGTCTGGAGGGTGAAGCAGAAGAAGTAGAAGAAGGAGAAGGAGAAGATGAAGTCAGGAGGGTGAAGCAGAAGAAGCAGAAGAAGGAGAAGGAGAAGGTGAAATCTGGAGGGTGAAGCAGAAGAAGCAGAAGAAGGAGAAGGAGAAGGTGAAGCCTGGAGGGGGAAGCAGAAGAAGCAGAAGAAGGAAAAGGAGAAGGTGAAGTCTGGAGGGTGAATCAGAAGAAGTAGAAGAAGGAGAAGGAGAAGGTGAAGTAAGGAGGGTGAAGCAGAAGAAGCAGAAGAAGGAGAAGGAGAAGGTGAAGTCTGGAGGGTGAAGCAGAAGAAGGAGAAGGAGAAGGTGAAGTCTGGAGGGTGAAGCAGAAGATGCAGAAGAAGGAGAAGGACAAGGTGAAGTCAGGAGGGTGAATCAGAAGAAGTAGAAGAAGGAAAAGGAGAAGGTGAAGTCTGGAGGGTGAATCAGAAGAAGTAGAAGAAGGAGAAGGAGAAGGTGAAGTCTGCAGGGTGAATCAGAAGAAGTGGAAGAAGGAGAAGGAGAAGGTGAAGTCTGGAGGGTGAAGCAGAAGAAGCAGAAGAAGGAGAAGGAGAAGGTGAAGTCTGGAGGGTGAATCAGAAGAAGTAGAAGAAGGAGAAGGAGAAGGTGAAGTCTGGAGGGTGAAGCAGAAGAAGCAGAAGAAGGAGAAGGAGAAGGTGAAGTCTGGAGGGTGAATCAGAAGAAGTAGAAGAAGGAGAAGGAGAAGGTGAAGTCTGGAGGGTGAATCAGAAGAAGCAGAAGAAGGAGAAGGAGAAGATGAAGTCTGGAGGGTGAATCAGAAGAAGCAGAAGAAGGAGAAGGAGAAGGTGAAGTCTGGAGGGTGAATCAGAAGAAGCAGAATAAGGAGAAGGAGAAGGTGAAGTCTGGAGGGTGAATCAGAAGAAGCAGAAGAAGGAGAAGGAGAAGGTGAAGTCTGGAGGGTGAATCAGAAGAAGTAGAAGAAGGAGAAGGAGAAGGTGAAGTCTGGAGAGTGAAGCAGAAGAAGTAGAAGAAGGAGAAGGAGAAGGTGAAGTCAGGAGGGTGAATCAGAAGAAGTAGAAGAAGGAGAAGGAGAAGGTGAAGTCAGGAGGGTGAATCAGAAGAAGCAGAAGAAGGAGAAGGAGAAGGTGAAGTCTGGAGGGTGAATCTGAAGAATCAGACGAAGGAGAAGGAGAAGGTGAAGTCTGGAGGGTGAATCAGAAGAAGCAGAAGAAAGAGAAGGAGAAGGTGAAGTCTGGAGGGTGAAGCAGAAGAAGCAGAAGAGGGAGAAGAAGCTGAAGACTGGAGGGTGAATCAGAAGAAGGAGAAGAAGGAGAAGGAGAAGGTGAAGTCTGGAGGGTGAATCAGAAGAAGTAGAAGAAGGAGAAGGAGATGGTGAAGTCTGGAGGGTGAATCAGAAGAAGCAGAAGAAGGAGAAGTAGAAGATGAAGTCTGGAGCGTGAATCGGAAGAAGCAGAAGAAGGAGAAGGAGAAGATGAAGTCTGGAGGGTGAATCAGAAGAAGTAGAAGAAGGAGAAGGAGAAGGTGAGGTCTGGAGGGTGTATCAGAAGAAGCAGAAGAAGGAGTAGGAGAAGGTGAAGTCTGGAGGGTGAATCTGAAGAAGCAGAAGTAGGAGAAGGAGAAGGTGAAGTCTGGAGGGTGAATCAGAAGAAGCAGAAGAAGGAGAAGGAGAAGGTGGAGTCAGGGGGGTGAAGCAGAAGAAGTAGAAGAAGGAGAAGGAGAAGGTGAAGTCAGGAGGGTGAAGCAGAAGAAGCAGAAGAAGGAGATGGAGACGGTGAAGCCTGGAGGGCGCAGCAGAAGAAGCAGAAGAAGGAGAAGGAGAAGGTGAAGTCCTAAGGGTGAAGCAGAAGAAGCAGAAGAAGGAGAAGGAGAAGGTGAATTCTGGAGGGTGAATCAGAAGAAGTAGAAGAAGGAGAAGGAGAAGGTGAAGTCAGGAGGGTGAAGCAGAAGAAGCAGAAGAAGGAGAAGGAGAAGGTGAAATCTGGAGGGTGAATCAGAAGAAGCAGAAGAAGGAGAAGGAGAAGGTGAAGTCTGGAGGGTGAATCAGAAGAAGTAGAAGAAGGAGAAGGAGAAGGTGAAGTCTGGAGGGTGAATCAGAAGAAGCAGAAGAAGGAGAAGGAGAAGATGAAGTCTGGAGGGTGAATCAGAAGAAGCAGAAGAAGGAGAAGGAGAAGGTGAAGTCTGGAGGGTGAATCAGAAGAAGCAGAATAAGGAGAAGGAGAAGGTGAAGTCTGGAGGGTGAATCAGAAGAAGCAGAAGAAGGAGAAGGAGAAGGTGAAGTCTGGAGGGTGAATCAGAAGAAGTAGAAGAAGGAGAAGGAGAAGGTGAAGTCTGGAGAGTGAAGCAGAAGAAGTAGAAGAAGGAGAAGGAGAAGGTGAAGTCAGGAGGGTGAATCAGAAGAAGTAGAAGAAGGAGAAGGAGAAGGTGAAGTCAGGAGGGTGAATCAGAAGAAGCAGAAGAAGGAGAAGGAGAAGGTGAAGTCTGGAGGGTGAATCTGAAGAATCAGACGAAGGAGAAGGAGAAGGTGAAGTCTGGAGGGTGAATCAGAAGAAGCAGAAGAAAGAGAAGGAGAAGGTGAAGTCTGGAGGGTGAAGCAGAAGAAGCAGAAGAGGGAGAAGAAGCTGAAGACTGGAGGGTGAATCAGAAGAAGGAGAAGAAGGAGAAGGAGAAGGTGAAGTCTGGAGGGTGAATCAGAAGAAGTAGAAGAAGGAGAAGGAGATGGTGAAGTCTGGAGGGTGAATCAGAAGAAGCAGAAGAAGGAGAAGTAGAAGATGAAGTCTGGAGCGTGAATCAGAAGAAGCAGAAGAAGGAGAAGGAGAAGATGAAGTCTGGAGGGTGAATCAGAAGAAGTAGAAGAAGGAGAAGGAGAAGGTGAGGTCTGGAGGGTGTATCAGAAGAAGCAGAAGAAGGAGTAGGAGAAGGTGAAGTCTGGAGGGTGAATCTGAAGAAGCAGAAGAAGGAGAAGGAGAAGGTGAAGTCTGGAGGGTGAATCAGAAGAAGCAGAAGAAGGAGAAGGAGAAGGTGGAGTCAGGAGGGTGAATCAGAAGAAGCAGAAGAAGGAGAAGGAGAAGGTGAAGTTAGGAGGGTGAATCAGAAGAAGCAGAAGAAGGAGAAGGAGAAGGTGAAGTCAGGGGGGTGAAGCAGAAGAAGTAGAAGAAGCAGAAGGAGAAGGTGAAGTCTGGAGGGTGAAGCAGAAGAAGCAGAAGAAGGAGATGGAGACGGTGAAGTCTGGAGGGCGCAGCAGAAGAAGCAGAAGAAGGAGAAGGAGAAGGTGAAGTCCTAAGGGTGAAGCAGAAGAAGCAGAAGAAGGAGAAGGAGAAGGTGAAGTCTGGAGGGTGAATCAGAAGAAGTAGAAGAAGGAGAAGGAGAAGGTGAAGTCAGGAGGGTGAAGCAGAAGAAGCAGAAGAAGGAGAAGGAGAAGGTGAAATCTGGAGGGTGAAGCAGAAGAAGCAGAAGAAGGAGAAGGAGAAGGTGAAGTCTGGAGGGCGAAGCAGAAGAAGCAGAAGAGGGAGAAGAAGCTGAAGACTGGAGGGTGAATCAGAAGAAGGAGAAGAAGGAGAAGGAGAAGGTGAAGTCTGGAGGGTGAATCAGAAGAAGTAGAAGAAGGAGAAGGAGATGGTGAAGTCTGGAGGGTGAATCAGAAGAAGCAGAAGAAGGAGAAGTAGAAGATGAAGTCTGGAGCGTGAATCGGAAGAAGCAGAAGAAGGAGAAGGAGAAGATGAAGTCTGGAGGGTGAATCAGAAGAAGTAGAAGAAGGAGAAGGAGAAGGTGAGGTCTGGAGGGTGTATCAGAAGAAGCAGAAGAAGGAGTAGGAGAAGGTGAAGTCTGGAGGGTGAATCTGAAGAAGCAGAAGAAGGAGAAGGAGAAGGTGAAGTCTGGAGGGTGAATCAGAAGAAGCAGAAGAAGGAGAAGGAGAAGGTGGAGTCAGGGGGGTGAAGCAGAAGAAGTAGAAGAAGGAGAAGGAGAAGGTGAAGTCAGGAGGGTGAAGCAGAAGAAGCAGAAAAAGGAGAAGGAGAAGGTGAAGTCTGGAGGGTGAATCAGAAGAAGTAGAAGAAGGAGAAGGAGAAGGTGAAGTCTGGAGGGTGAAGCAGAAGAAGCAGAAGAAGGAGAAGGAGAAGGTGAAGTCTGGAGGGTGAATCAGAAGAAGTAGAAGAAGGAGAAGGAGAAGGTGAAGTCAGGAGGGTGAATCAGAAGAAGCAGAAGAAGGAGAAGGAGAAGGTGAAGTCTGGAGGGTGAATCTGAAGAATCAGACGAAGGAGAAGGAGAAGGTGAAGTCTGGAGGGTGAATCAGAAGAAGCAGAAGAAAGAGAAGGAGAAGGTGAAGTCTGGAGGGTGAAGCAGAAGAAGCAGAAGAAGGAGAAGAAGCTGAAGACTGGAGGGTGAATCAGAAGAAGGAGAAGAAGGAGAAGGAGAAGGTGAAGTCTGGAGGGTGAATCAGAAGAAGTAGAAGAAGGAGAAGGAGATGGTGAAGTCTGGAGGGTGAATCAGAAGAAGCAGAAGAAGGAGAAGTAGAAGATGAAGTCTGGAGCGTGAATCAGAAGAAGCAGAAGAAGGAGAAGGAGAAGATGAAGTCTGGAGGGTGAATCAGAAGAAGTAGAAGAAGGAGAAGGAGAAGGTGAAGTCAGGAGGGTGAATCAGAAGAAGCAGAAGAAGGAGTAGGAGATGGTGAAGTCTGGAGGGTGAATCAGAAGAATCAGACGAAGGAGAAGGAGAAGGTGAAGTCTGGAGGGTGAATCAGAAGAAGCAGAAGAAAGAGAAGGAGAAGGTGAAGTCTGGAGGGTGAAGCAGAAGAAGCAGAAGAAGGAGAAGGAGAAGGTGAAGACTGGAGGGTGAATCAGAAGAAGTAGAAGAAGGAGAAGGAGAAGGTGAAGTCTGGAGGGTGAATCAGAAGAAGTAGAAGAAGGAGAAGGAGAAGGTGAAGTCTGGAGGGTGAATCAGAAGAAGCAGAAGAAGGAGAAGTAGAAGATGAAGTCTGGAGCGTGAATCAGAAGAAGCAGAAGAAGGAGAAGGAGAAGATGAAGTCTGGAGGGTGAATCAGAAGAAGTAGAAGAAGGAGAAGGAGAAGGTGAGGTCTGGAGGGTGAATCAGAAGAAGCAGAAGAAGGAGAAGGAGAAGGTGAAGTCTGGAGGGTGAATCAGAAGAAGCAGAAGCAGGAGAAGGAGAAGGTGAAGTCTGGAGGGTGAATCAGAAGAAGCAGAAGAAGGAGAAGGAGAAGGTGAAGTCAGGAGGGTGAATCAGAAGAAGCAGAAGAAGGAGAAGGAGAAGGTGAAGTTAGGAGGGTGAATCAGAAGAAGCAGAAGAAGGAGAAGGAGAAGTTGAGGACAGGGGGGTGAAGCAGAAGAAGTAGAAGAAGGAGAAGGAGAAGGTGAAGTCAGGAGGGTGAAGCAGAAGAAGCAGAAGAAGGAGAAGGAGAAGGTGAAGTCAGGAGGGTGAAGCAGAAGAAGCAGAAGAAGGAGATGGAGACGGTGAAGTCTGGAGGGCGCAGCAGAAGAAGCAGAAGAAGGAGAAGGAGAAGGTGAAGTCCTAAGGGTGAAGCAGAAGAAGCAGAAGAAGGAGAAGGAGAAGGTGAAGTCTGGAGGGTGAATCAGAAGAAGTAGAAGAAGGAGAAGGAGAAGATGAAGTCAGGAGGGTGAAGCAGAAGAAGCAGAAGAAGGAGAAGGAGAAGGTGAAATCTGGAGGGTGAAGCAGAAGAAGCAGAAGAAGGAGAAGGAGAAGGTGAAGCCTGGAGGGGGAAGCAGAAGAAGCAGAAGAAGGAAAAGGAGAAGGTGAAGTCTGGAGGGTGAATCAGAAGAAGTAGAAGAAGGAGAAGGAGAAGGTGAAGTAAGGAGGGTGAAGCAGAAGAAGCAGAAGAAGGAGAAGGAGAAGGTGAAGTCTGGAGGGTGAAGCAGAAGAAGGAGAAGGAGAAGGTGAAGTCTGGAGGGTGAAGCAGAAGATGCAGAAGAAGGAGAAGGACAAGGTGAAGTCAGGAGGGTGAATCAGAAGAAGTAGAAGAAGGAAAAGGAGAAGGTGAAGTCTGGAGGGTGAATCAGAAGAAGTAGAAGAAGGAGAAGGAGAAGGTGAAGTCTGCAGGGTGAATCAGAAGAAGTGGAAGAAGGAGAAGGAGAAGGTGAAGTCTGGAGGGTGAAGCAGAAGAAGCAGAAGAAGGAGAAGGAGAAGGTGAAGTCTGGAGGGTGAATCAGAAGAAGTAGAAGAAGGAGAAGGAGAAGGTGAAGTCTGGAGGGTGAAGCAGAAGAAGCAGAAGAAGGAGAAGGAGAAGGTGAAGTCTGGAGGGTGAATCAGAAGAAGTAGAAGAAGGAGAAGGAGAAGGTGAAGTCTGGAGGGTGAATCAGAAGAAGCAGAAGAAGGAGAAGGAGAAGATGAAGTCTGGAGGGTGAATCAGAAGAAGCAGAAGAAGGAGAAGGAGAAGGTGAAGTCTGGAGGGTGAATCAGAAGAAGCAGAATAAGGAGAAGGAGAAGGTGAAGTCTGGAGGGTGAATCAGAAGAAGCAGAAGAAGGAGAAGGAGAAGGTGAAGTCTGGAGGGTGAATCAGAAGAAGTAGAAGAAGGAGAAGGAGAAGGTGAAGTCTGGAGAGTGAAGCAGAAGAAGTAGAAGAAGGAGAAGGAGAAGGTGAAGTCAGGAGGGTGAATCAGAAGAAGTAGAAGAAGGAGAAGGAGAAGGTGAAGTCAGGAGGGTGAATCAGAAGAAGCAGAAGAAGGAGAAGGAGAAGGTGAAGTCTGGAGGGTGAATCTGAAGAATCAGACGAAGGAGAAGGAGAAGGTGAAGTCTGGAGGGTGAATCAGAAGAAGCAGAAGAAAGAGAAGGAGAAGGTGAAGTCTGGAGGGTGAAGCAGAAGAAGCAGAAGAGGGAGAAGAAGCTGAAGACTGGAGGGTGAATCAGAAGAAGGAGAAGAAGGAGAAGGAGAAGGTGAAGTCTGGAGGGTGAATCAGAAGAAGTAGAAGAAGGAGAAGGAGATGGTGAAGTCTGGAGGGTGAATCAGAAGAAGCAGAAGAAGGAGAAGTAGAAGATGAAGTCTGGAGCGTGAATCGGAAGAAGCAGAAGAAGGAGAAGGAGAAGATGAAGTCTGGAGGGTGAATCAGAAGAAGTAGAAGAAGGAGAAGGAGAAGGTGAGGTCTGGAGGGTGTATCAGAAGAAGCAGAAGAAGGAGTAGGAGAAGGTGAAGTCTGGAGGGTGAATCTGAAGAAGCAGAAGTAGGAGAAGGAGAAGGTGAAGTCTGGAGGGTGAATCAGAAGAAGCAGAAGAAGGAGAAGGAGAAGGTGGAGTCAGGGGGGTGAAGCAGAAGAAGTAGAAGAAGGAGAAGGAGAAGGTGAAGTCAGGAGGGTGAAGCAGAAGAAGCAGAAGAAGGAGATGGAGACGGTGAAGCCTGGAGGGCGCAGCAGAAGAAGCAGAAGAAGGAGAAGGAGAAGGTGAAGTCCTAAGGGTGAAGCAGAAGAAGCAGAAGAAGGAGAAGGAGAAGGTGAATTCTGGAGGGTGAATCAGAAGAAGTAGAAGAAGGAGAAGGAGAAGGTGAAGTCAGGAGGGTGAAGCAGAAGAAGCAGAAGAAGGAGAAGGAGAAGGTGAAATCTGGAGGGTGAATCAGAAGAAGCAGAAGAAGGAGAAGGAGAAGGTGAAGTCTGGAGGGTGAATCAGAAGAAGTAGAAGAAGGAGAAGGAGAAGGTGAAGTCTGGAGGGTGAATCAGAAGAAGCAGAAGAAGGAGAAGGAGAAGATGAAGTCTGGAGGGTGAATCAGAAGAAGCAGAAGAAGGAGAAGGAGAAGGTGAAGTCTGGAGGGTGAATCAGAAGAAGCAGAATAAGGAGAAGGAGAAGGTGAAGTCTGGAGGGTGAATCAGAAGAAGCAGAAGAAGGAGAAGGAGAAGGTGAAGTCTGGAGGGTGAATCAGAAGAAGGAGAAGAAGGAGAAGGAGAAGGTGAAGTCTGGAGAGTGAAGCAGAAGAAGTAGAAGAAGGAGAAGGAGAAGGTGAAGTCAGGAGGGTGAATCAGAAGAAGTAGAAGAAGGAGAAGGAGAAGGTGAAGTCAGGAGGGTGAATCAGAAGAAGCAGAAGAAGGAGAAGGAGAAGGTGATGTCTGGAGGGTGAATCTGAAGAATCAGACGAAGGAGAAGGAGAAGGTGAAGTCTGGAGGGTGAATCAGAAGAAGCAGAAGAAAGAGAAGGAGAAGGTGAAGTCTGGAGGGTGAAGCAGAAGAAGCAGAAGAGGGAGAAGAAGCTGAAGACTGGAGGGTGAATCAGAAGAAGGAGAAGAAGGAGAAGGAGAAGGTGAAGTCTGGAGGGTGAATCAGAAGAAGTAGAAGAAGGAGAAGGAGATGGTGAAGTCTGGAGGGTGAATCAGAAGAAGCAGAAGAAGGAGAAGTAGAAGATGAAGTCTGGAGCGTGAATCAGAAGAAGCAGAAGAAGGAGAAGGAGAAGATGAAGTCTGGAGGGTGAATCAGAAGAAGTAGAAGAAGGAGAAGGAGAAGGTGAGGTCTGGAGGGTGTATCAGAAGAAGCAGAAGAAGGAGTAGGAGAAGGTGAAGTCTGGAGGGTGAATCTGAAGAAGCAGAAGAAGGAGAAGGAGAAGGTGAAGTCTGGAGGGTGAATCAGAAGAAGCAGAAGAAGGAGAAGGAGAAGGTGGAGTCAGGAGGGTGAATCAGAAGAAGCAGAAGAAGGAGAAGGAGAAGGTGAAGTTAGGAGGGTGAATCAGAAGAAGCAGAAGAAGGGGAAGGAGAAGGTGAAGTCAGGGGGGTGAAGCAGAAGAAGTAGAAGAAGGAGAAGGAGAAGGTGAAGTCAGGAGGGTGAAGCAGAAGAAGCAGAAGAAGGAGATGGAGACGGTGAAGTCTGGAGGGCGCAGCAGAAGAAGCAGAAGAAGGAGAAGGAGAAGGTGAAGTCCTAAGGGTGAAGCAGAAGAAGCAGAAGAAGGAGAAGGAGAAGGTGAAGTCTGGAGGGTGAATCAGAAGAAGTAGAAGAAGGAGAAGGAGAAGGTGAAGTCAGGAGGGTGAAGCAGAAGAAGCAGAAGAAGGAGAAGGAGAAGGTGAAATCTGGAGGGTGAAGCAGAAGAAGCAGAAGAAGGAGAAGGAGAAGGTGAAGTCTGGAGGGCGAAGCAGAAGAAGCAGAAGAAGGAGAAGGAGAAGGTGAAGTCTGGAGGGTGAAGCAGAAGAAGCAGAAGAAGGAGAAGGAGAAGGTGAAGTCTGGAGGGTGAATCACAAGAAGTAGAAGAAGTAGAAGGAGAAGGTGAAGTAAGGAGGGTGAAGCAGAAGAAGCAGAAGAAGGAGAAGGAGAAGGTGAAGTCTGGAGGGTGAAGCAGAAGAAGCAGAAGAAGGAGAAGGAGAAGGTGAAGTCTGGAGGGTGAAGCAGAAGAAGCAGAAGAAGGAGAAGGAGAAGGTGAAGTCAGGAGGGTGAATCAGAAAAAGTAGAAGAAGGAAAAGGAGAAGGTGAAGTCTGGAGGGTGAATCAGAAGAAGTAGAAGAAGGAGAAGGAGAAGGTGAAGTCTGGAGGGTGAATCAGAAGAAGTGGAAGAAGGAGAAGGAGAAGGTGAAGTCTGGAGGGTGAATCAGAAGAAGCAGAAGAAGGAGGAGGAGAAGGTGAAGTCTGGAGGGAGAAGCAGAAGAAGTAGAAGAAGGAGAAGGAGAAGGTGAAGTCTGGATTGTGAATCAGAAGAAGTAGAAGAAGGAGAAGGAGGAGGTGAAGTCTGGAGGGTGAATCAGAAGAAGTAGAAGAAGGAGAAGGAGAAGGTCAAGTCTGGAGGGTGAATCAAAAGGAGCAGAAGAAGGAGAAGGAGAAGGTGAAG
The DNA here is from genome assembly GCF_052327205.1 of Somniosus microcephalus. Taxonomy (NCBI): domain Eukaryota; kingdom Metazoa; phylum Chordata; class Chondrichthyes; order Squaliformes; family Somniosidae; genus Somniosus; species Somniosus microcephalus. The sequence goes on from NW_028225219.1 coordinate 44,863, forward strand.
TCTGGAGGGTGAATCAGAAGAAGTAGAAGAAGGAGAAGGAGAAGGTGTAGTCTGGAGGATGAATCAGAAGAAGTAGAAGAAGGAGAAGGAGAAGGTGAAGTCTGGAGAGTGAATCAGAAGAAGCAGAATAAGGAGAAGGAGAAGGTGAAGTCTGGAGGGTGAATCAGAAGAAGCAGAAGAAGGAGAAGGAGAAGGTGAAGTCTGGAGGGTGAATCAGAAGAAGTAGAAGAAGGAGAAGGAGAAGGGGAAGTCTGGAGGGTGAAGCAGAAGAAGTAGAAGAAGGAGAAGGAGAAGGTGAAGTCTGGAGGGCGAAGCAGAAGAAGCAGAAGAAGGAGAAGGAGAAGGTGAAGTCTGGAGGGTGAAGCAGAAGAAGCAGAAGAAGGAGAAGGAGAAGGTGAAGTCTGGAGGGTGAATCAGAAGAAGCAGAAGAAGGAGAAGGAGAAGGTGAAGTCTGGAGGGTGAATCAGAAGAAGTAGAAGAAGGAGAAGGAGAAGGTGAAGTCTGGAGGGTGAATCAGAAGAAGTAGAAGAAGGAGAAGGAGAAGGCGAAGTCTGGAGGGTGAATCAGAAGAAGCAGAAGAAGGAGAAGGAGAAGGTGAAGTCTGGAGGGTGAATCAGAAGAAGCAGAAGAAGGAGAAGGAGAAGATGAAGTCTGGAGGGTGAATCAGAAGAAGTAGAAGAAGGAGAAGGAGAAGGTGAAGTCTGGAGGGTGAATCAGCAGAAGCAGAGGAAGGAGAAGGAGAAGGTGAAGTCTGGAGGGTGAATCAGAAGAAGCAGAAGAAGGAGAAGGAGAAGGTGAAGTCTGGAGGGTGAATCAGAAGAAGCAGAATAAGGAGAAGGAGAATGTGAAGTCTGGAGGGTGAATCAGAAGAAGCAGAAGAAGGAGAAGGAGAAGGTGAAGTCTGGAGGGTGAATCAGAAGAAGTAGAAGAAGGAGAAGGAGAAGGTGAAGTCTGGAGGGTGAAGCAGAAGAAGTAGAAGAAGGAGAAGGAGAAGGTGGAGTCAGGGGGGTGAAGCAGAAGAAGTAGAAGAAGGAGAAGGAGAAGGTGAAGTCAGGAGGGTGAAGCAGAAGAAGCAGAAGAAGGAGATGGAGACGGTGAAGCCTGGAGGGCGCAGCAGAAGAAGCAGAAGAAGGAGAAGGAGAAGGTGAAGTCCTAAGGGTGAAGCAGAAGAAGCAGAAGAAGGAGAAGGAGAAGGTGAAGTCTGGAGGGTGAATCAGAAGAAGTAGAAGAAGGAGAAGGAGAAGGTGAGGTCAGGAGGGTGAAGCAGAAGAAGCAGAAGAAGGAGAAGGAGAAGGTGAAATCTGGAGGGTGAATCAGAAGAAGCAGAAGAAGGAGAAGGAGAAGATGAAGTCTGGAGGGTGAATCAGAAGAAGTAGAAGAAGGAGAAGGAGAAGGTGAAGTCTGGAGGGTGAAGCAGAAGAAGTAGAAGAAGGAGAAGGAGAAGGTGAAGTCTGGAGGGTGAAGCAGAAGAAGCAGAAGAAGGAGAAGGAGAAGGTGAAGTCTGGAGGGTGAATCAGAAGAAGTAGAAGAAGGAGAAGGAGAAGGTGAAGTCTGGAGGGTGAATCAGAAGAAGCAGAAGAAGGAGAAGGAGAAGATGAAGTCTGGAGGGTGAATCAGAAGAAGCAGAAGAAGGAGAAGGAGAAGGTGAAGTCTGGAGGGTGAATCAGAAGAAGCAGAATAAGGAGAAGGAGAAGGTGAAGTCTGGAGGGTGAATCAGAAGAAGCAGAAGAAGGAGAAGGAGAAGGTGAAGTCTGGAGGGTGAATCAGAAGAAGTAGAAGAAGGAGAAGGAGAAGGTGAAGTCTGGAGAGTGAAGCAGAAGAAGTAGAAGAAGGAGAAGGAGAAGGTGAAGTCAGGAGGGTGAATCAGAAGAAGTAGAAGAAGGAGAAGGAGAAGGTGAAGTCAGGAGGTTGAATCAGAAGAAGCAGAAGAAGGAGAAGGAGAAGGTGAAGTCTGGAGGGTGAATCTGAAGAATCAGACGAAGGAGAAGGAGAAGGTGAAGTCTGGAGGGTGAATCAGAAGAAGCAGAAGAAAGAGAAGGAGAAGGTGAAGTCTGGAGGGTGAAGCAGAAGAAGCAGAAGAGGGAGAAGAAGCTGAAGACTGGAGGGTGGATCAGAAGAAGGAGAAGAAGGAGAAGGAGAAGGTGAAGTCTGGAGGGTGAATCAGAAGAAGTAGAAGAAGGAGAAGGAGATGGTGAAGTCTGGAGGGTGAATCAGAAGAAGCAGAAGAAGGAGAAGTAGAAGATGAAGTCTGGAGCGTGAATCAGAAGAAGCAGAAGAAGGAGAAGGAGAAGATGAAGTCTGGAGGGTGAATCTGAAGAAGTAGAAGAAGGAGAAGGAGAAGGTGAGGTCTGGAGGGTGTATCAGAAGAAGCAGAAGAAGGAGTAGGAGAAGGTGAAGTCTGGAGGGTGAATCTGACGAAGCAGAAGAAGGAGAAGGAGAAGGTGAAGTCTGGAGGGTGAATCAGAAGAAGCAGAAGAAGGAGAAGGAGAAGGTGGAGTCAGGAGGGTGAATCAGAAGAAGCAGAAGAAGGAGAAGGAGAAGGTGAAGTTAGGAGGGTGAATCAGAAGAAGCAGAAGAAGGAGAAGGAGAAGGTGAAGTCAGGGGGGTGAAGCAGAAGAAGTAGAAGAAGGAGAAGGAGAAGGTGAAGTCAGGAGGGTGAAGCAGAAGAAGCAGAAGAAGGAGATGGAGACGGTGAAGCCTGGAGGGCGCAGCAGAAGAAGCAGAAGAAGGAGAAGGAGAAGGTGAAGTCCTAAGGGTGAAGCAGAAGAAGCAGAAGAAGGAGAAGGAGAAGGTGAAGTCTGGAGGGTGAATCAGAAGAAGTAGAAGAAGGAGAAGGAGAAGGTGAAGTCAGGAGGGTGAAGCAGAAGAAGCAGAAGAAGGAGAAGGAGAAGGTGAAATCTGGAGGGTGAAGCAGAAGAAGCAGAAGAAGGAGAAGGAGAAGGTGAAGTCTGGAGGGCGAAGCAGAAGAAGCAGAAGAAGGAGAAGGAGAAGGTGAAGTCTGGAGGGTGAAGCAGAAGAAGCAGAAGAAGGAGAAGGAGAAGGTGAAGTCTGGAGGGTGAATCACAAGAAGTAGAAGAAGGAGAAGGAGAAGGTGAAGTAAGGAGGGTGAAGCAGAAGAAGCAGAAGAAGGAGAAGGAGAAGGTGAAGTCTGGAGGGTGAAGCAGAAGAAGCAGAAGAAGGAGAAGGAGAAGGTGAAGTCTGGAGGGTGAAGCAGAAGAAGCAGAAGAAGGAGAAGGAGAAGGTGAAGTCAGGAGGGTGAATCAGAAGAAGTAGAAGAAGGAAAAGGAGAAGGTGAAGTCTGGAGGGTGAATCAGAAGAAGTAGAAGAAGGAGAAGGAGAAGGTGAAGTCTGGAGGGTGAATCAGAAGAAGTGGAAGAAGGAGAAGGAGAAGGTGAAGTCTGGAGGGTGAATCAGAAGAAGCAGAAGAAGGAGGAGGAGAAGGTGAAGTCTGGAGGGAGAAGCAGAAGAAGTAGAAGAAGGAGAAGGAGAAGGTGAAGTCTGGATTGTGAATCAGAAGAAGTAGAAGAAGGAGAAGGAGGAGGTGAAGTCTGGAGGGTGAATCAGAAGAAGTAGAAGAAGGAGAAGGAGAAGGTCAAGTCTGGAGGGTGAATCAAAAGGAGCAGAAGAAGGAGAAGGAGAAGGTGAAGTCTGGAGGGTGAATCAGAAGAAGTAGAAGAAGGAGAAGGAGAAGGTGTAGTCTGGAGGATGAATCAGAAGAAGTAGAAGAAGGAGAAGGAGAAGATGAAGTCTGGAGGGTGAATCAGAAGAAGTAGAAGAAGGAGAAGGAGAAGGTGAAGTCTGGAGGGTGAAGCAGAAGAAGTAGAAGAAGGAGAAGGAGAAGGTGAAGTCTGGAGGGTGAAGCAGAAGAAGCAGAAGAAGGAGAAGGAGAAGGTGAAGTCTGGAGGGTGAATCAGAAGAAGTAGAAGAAGGAGAAGGAGAAGGTGAAGTCTGGAGGGTGAATCAGAAGAAGCAGAAGAAGGAGAAGGAGAAGATGAAGTCTGGAGGGTGAATCAGAAGAAGCAGAAGAAGGAGAAGGAGAAGGTGAAGTCTGGAGGGTGAATCAGAAGAAGCAGAATAAGGAGAAGGAGAAGGTGAAGTCTGGAGGGTGAATCAGAAGAAGCAGAAGAAGGAGAAGGAGAAGGTGAAGTCTGGAGGGTGAATCAGAAGAAGTAGAAGAAGGAGAAGGAGAAGGTGAAGTCTGGAGAGTGAAGCAGAAGAAGTAGAAGAAGGAGAAGGAGAAGGTGAAGTCAGGAGGGTGAATCAGAAGAAGTAGAAGAAGGAGAAGGAGAAGGTGAAGTCAGGAGGTTGAATCAGAAGAAGCAGAAGAAGGAGAAGGAGAAGGTGAAGTCTGGAGGGTGAATCTGAAGAATCAGACGAAGGAGAAGGAGAAGGTGAAGTCTGGAGGGTGAATCAGAAGAAGCAGAAGAAAGAGAAGGAGAAGGTGAAGTCTGGAGGGTGAAGCAGAAGAAGCAGAAGAGGGAGAAGAAGCTGAAGACTGGAGGGTGGATCAGAAGAAGGAGAAGAAGGAGAAGGAGAAGGTGAAGTCTGGAGGGTGAATCAGAAGAAGTAGAAGAAGGAGAAGGAGATGGTGAAGTCTGGAGGGTGAATCAGAAGAAGCAGAAGAAGGAGAAGTAGAAGATGAAGTCTGGAGCGTGAATCAGAAGAAGCAGAAGAAGGAGAAGGAGAAGATGAAGTCTGGAGGGTGAATCTGAAGAAGTAGAAGAAGGAGAAGGAGAAGGTGAGGTCTGGAGGGTGTATCAGAAGAAGCAGAAGAAGGAGTAGGAGAAGGTGAAGTCTGGAGGGTGAATCTGACGAAGCAGAAGAAGGAGAAGGAGAAGGTGAAGTCTGGAGGGTGAATCAGAAGAAGCAGAAGAAGGAGAAGGAGAAGGTGGAGTCAGGAGGGTGAATCAGAAGAAGCAGAAGAAGGAGAAGGAGAAGGTGAAGTTAGGAGGGTGAATCAGAAGAAGCAGAAGAAGGAGAAGGAGAAGGTGAAGTCAGGGGGGTGAAGCAGAAGAAGTAGAAGAAGGAGAAGGAGAAGGTGAAGTCAGGAGGGTGAAGCAGAAGAAGCAGAAGAAGGAGATGGAGACGGTGAAGCCTGGAGGGCGCAGCAGAAGAAGCAGAAGAAGGAGAAGGAGAAGGTGAAGTCCTAAGGGTGAAGCAGAAGAAGCAGAAGAAGGAGAAGGAGAAGGTGAAGTCTGGAGGGTGAATCAGAAGAAGTAGAAGAAGGAGAAGGAGAAGGTGAAGTCAGGAGGGTGAAGCAGAAGAAGCAGAAGAAGGAGAAGGAGAAGGTGAAATCTGGAGGGTGAAGCAGAAGAAGCAGAAGAAGGAGAAGGAGAAGGTGAAGTCTGGAGGGCGAAGCAGAAGAAGCAGAAGAAGGAGAAGGAGAAGGTGAAGTCTGGAGGGTGAAGCAGAAGAAGCAGAAGAAGGAGAAGGAGAAGGTGAAGTCTGGAGGGTGAATCACAAGAAGTAGAAGAAGGAGAAGGAGAAGGTGAAGTAAGGAGGGTGAAGCAGAAGAAGCAGAAGAAGGAGAAGGAGAAGGTGAAGTCTGGAGGGTGAAGCAGAAGAAGCAGAAGAAGGAGAAGGAGAAGGTGAAGTCTGGAGGGTGAAGCAGAAGAAGCAGAAGAAGGAGAAGGAGAAGGTGAAGTCAGGAGGGTGAATCAGAAGAAGTAGAAGAAGGAAAAGGAGAAGGTGAAGTCTGGAGGGTGAATCAGAAGAAGTAGAAGAAGGAGAAGGAGAAGGTGAAGTCTGGAGGGTGAATCAGAAGAAGTGGAAGAAGGAGAAGGAGAAGGTGAAGTCTGGAGGGTGAATCAGAAGAAGCAGAAGAAGGAGGAGGAGAAGGTGAAGTCTGGAGGGAGAAGCAGAAGAAGTAGAAGAAGGAGAAGGAGAAGGTGAAGTCTGGATTGTGAATCAGAAGAAGTAGAAGAAGGAGAAGGAGGAGGTGAAGTCTGGAGGGTGAATCAGAAGAAGTAGAAGAAGGAGAAGGAGAAGGTCAAGTCTGGAGGGTGAATCAAAAGGAGCAGAAGAAGGAGAAGGAGAAGGTGAAGTCTGGAGGGTGAATCAGAAGAAGTAGAAGAAGGAGAAGGAGAAGGTGTAGTCTGGAGGATGAATCAGAAGAAGTAGAAGAAGGAGAAGGAGAAGGTGAAGTCTGGAGAGTGAATCAGAAGAAGCAGAATAAGGAGAAGGAGAAGGTGAAGTCTGGAGGGTGAATCAGAAGAAGCAGAAGAAGGAGAAGGAGAAGGTGAAGTCTGGAGGGTGAATCAGAAGAAGTAGAAGAAGGAGAAGGAGAAGGTGAAGTCTGGAGGGTGTAGCAGAAGAAGTAGAAGAAGGAGAAGGAGAAGGTGAAGTCTGGAGGGCGAAGCAGAAGAAGCAGAAGAAGGAGAAGGAGACAGTGAAGTCTGGAGGGTGAAGCAGAAGAAGCAGAAGAAGGAGAAGGAGAAGGTGAAGTCTGGAGGGTGAATCAGAAGAAGCAGAAGAAGGAGAAGGAGAAGGTGAAGTCTGGAGGGTGAATCAGAAGAAGTAGAAGAAGGAGAAGGAGAAGGTGAAGTCTGGAGGGTGAATCAGAAGAAGTAGAAGAAGGAGAAGGAGAAGGCGAAGTCTGGAGGGTGAATCAGAAGAAGCAGAAGAAGGAGAAGGAGAAGGTGAAGTCTGGAGGGTGAATCAGAAGAAGCAGAAGAAGGAGAAGGAGAAGATGAAGTCTGGAGGGTGAATCAGAAGAAGTAGAAGAAGGAGAAGGAGAAGGTGAAGTCTGGAGGGTGAATCAGCAGAAGCAGAAGAAGGAGAAGGAGAAGGTGAAGTCTGGAGGGTGAATCAGAAGAAGCAGAAGAAGGAGAAGGAGAAGGTGAAGTCTGGAGGGTGAATCAGAAGAAGCAGAATAAGGAGAAGGAGAATGTGAAGTCTGGAGGGTGAATCAGAAGAAGCAGAAGAAGGAGAAGGAGAAGGTGAAGTCTGGAGGGTGAATCAGAAGAAGTAGAAGAAGGAGAAGGAGAAGGTGAAGTCTGGAGGGTGAAGCAGAAGAAGTAGAAGAAGGAGAAGGAGAAGGTGAAGTCAGGAGGGTGAATCAGAAGAAGTAGAAGAAGGAGAAGGAGAAGGTGAAGTCAGGAGGGTGAATCAGAAGAAGCAGAAGAAGGAGAAGGAGGAGGTGAAGTCTGGGGGGTGAATCAGAAGAATCAGACGAAGGAGAAGGAGAAGGTGAAGTCTGGAGGGTGAATCAGAAGAAGCAGAAGAAAGAGAAGGAGAAGGTGAAGTCTAGAGGGTGAAGCAGAAGAAGCAGAAGAAGGAGAAGGAGAAGGTGAAGACAGGAGGGTGAATCAGAAGAAGTAGAAGAAGGAGAAGGAGAAGGTGAAGTCTGGAGGGTGAATCAGAAGAAGTAGAAGAATGAGAAGGAGAAGGTGAAGTCTGGAGGGTGAATCAGAAGAAGCAGAAGAAGGAGAAGTAGAAGATGAAGTCTGGAGCGTGAATCAGAAGAAGCAGAAGAAGGAGAAGGAGAAGATGAAGTCTGGAGGGTGAATCAGAAGAAGTAGAAGAAGGAGAAGGAGAAGGTGAGGTCTGGAGGGTGAATCAGAAGAAGCAGAAGAAGGAGAAGGAGAAGCTGAAGTCTGGAGGGTGAATCAGAAGAAGCAGAAGCAGGAGAAGGAGAAGGTGAAGTCTGGAGGGTGAATCAGAAGAAGCAGAAGAAGGAGAAGGAGAAGGTGAAGTCAGGAGGGTGAATCAGAAGAAGCAGAAGAAGGAGATGGAGAAGGTGAAGTTAGGAGGTTGAATCAGAAGAAGCAGAAGAAGGAGAAGGAGAAGTTGAGGTCAGGGGGGTGAAGCAGAAGAAGTAGAAGAAGGAGAAGGAGAAGGTGAAGTCAGGAGGGTGAAGCAGAAGAAGCAGAAGAAGGAGAAGGAGAAGGTGAAGTCAGGAGGGTGAAGCAGAAGAAGCAGAAGAAGGAGAAGGAGAAGGTGAAGTCAGGAGGGTGAAGCAGAAGAAGCAGAAGAAGGAGATGGAGACGGTGAAGTCTGGAGGGCGCAGCAGAAGAAGCAAGAGAAGGAGAAGGTGAAGTCTGGAGGGTGAATCAGAAGAAGCAGAAGAAGGAGGAGGAGAAGGTGAAGTCTGGAGGGAGAAGCAGAAGAAGTAGAAGAAGGAGAAGGAGAAGGTGAAGTCTGGATTGTGAATCAGAAGAAGTAGAAGAAGGAGAAGGAGGAGGTGAAGTCTGGAGGGTGAATCAGAAGAAGTAGAAGAAGGAGAAGGAGAAGGTCAAGTCTGGAGGGTGTATCAAAAGGAGCAGAAGAAGGAGAAGGAGAAGGTGAAGTCTGGAGGGTGAATCAGAAGAAGTAGAAGAAGGAGAAGGAGAAGGTGTAGTCTGGAGGATGAATCAGAAGAAGTAGAAGAAGGAGAAGGAGAAGGTGAAGTCTGGAGGGTGAATCAGAAGAAGCAGAATAAGGAGAAGGAGAAGGTGAAGTCTGGAGGGTGAATCAGAAGAAGCAGAAGAAGGAGAAGGAGAAGGTGAAGTCTGGAGGGTGAATCAGAAGAAGTAGAAGAAGGAGAAGGAGAAGGTGTAGTCTGGAGGGTGAAGCAGAAGAAGTAGAAGAAGGAGAAGGAGAAGGTGAAGTCTGGAGGGCGAAGCAGAAGAAGCAGAAGAAGGAGAAGGAGAAGGTGAAGTCTGGAGGGTGAAGCAGAAGAAGCAGAAGAAGGAGAAGGAGAAGGTGAAGTCTGGAGGGTGAATCAGAAGAAGCAGAAGAAGGAGAAGGAGAAGGTGAAGTCTGGAGGGTGAATCAGAAGAAGTAGAAGAAGGAGAAGGAGAAGGTGAAGTCTGGAGGGTGAATCAGAAGAAGTAGAAGAAGGAGAAGGAGAAGGCGAAGTCTGGAGGGTGAATCAGAAGAAGCAGAAGAAGGAGAAGGAGAAGGTGAAGTCTGGAGGGTGAATCAGAAGAAGCAGAAGAAGGAGAAGGAGAAGATGAAGTCTGGAGGGTGAATCAGAAGAAGTAGAAGAAGGAGAAGTAGAAGGTGAAGTCTGGAGGGTGAATCAGCAGAAGCAGAAGAAGGAGAAGGAGAAGGTGAAGTCTGGAGGGTGAATCAGAAGAAGCAGAAGAAGGAGAAGGAGAAGGTGAAGTCTGGAGGGTGAATCAGAAGAAGCAGAATAAGGAGAAGGAGAATGTGAAGTCTGGAGGGTGAATCAGAAGAAGCAGAAGAAGGAGAAGGAGAAGGTGAAGTCTGGAGGGTGAATCAGAAGAAGTAGAAGAAGGAGAAGGAGAAGGTGAAGTCTGGAGGGTGAAGCAGAAGAAGTAGAAGAAGGAGAAGGAGAAGGTGAAGTCAGGAGGGTGAATCAGAAGAAGTAGAAGAAGGAGAAGGAGAAGGTGAAGTCAGGAGGGTGAATCAGAAGAAGCAGAAGAAGGAGAAGGAGAAGGTGAAGTCTGGAGGGTGAATCAGAAGAATCAGACGAAGGAGAAGGAGAAGGTGAAGTCTGGAGGGTGAATCAGAAGAAGCACAAGAAAGAGAAGGAGAAGGTGAAGTCTAGAGGGTGAAGCAGAAGAAGCAGAAGAAGGAGAAGGAGAAGGTGAAGACAGGAGGGTGAATCAGAAGAAGTAGAAGAAGGAGAAGGAGAAGGTGAAGTCTGGAGGGTGAATCAGAAGAAGTAGAAGAAGGAGAAGGAGAAGGTGAAGTCTGGAGGGTGAATCAGAAGAAGCAGAAGAAGGAGAAGTAGAAGATGAAGTCTGGAGCGTGAATCAGAAGAAGCAGAAGAAGGAGAAGGAGAAGATGAAGTCTGGAGGGTGAATCAGAAGAAGTAGAAGAAGGAGAAGGAGAAGGTGAGGTCTGGAGGGTGAATCAGAAGAAGCAGAAGAAGGAGAAGGAGAAGGTGAAGTCTGGAGGGTGAATCAGAAGAAGCAGAAGCAGGAGAAGGAGAAGGTGAAGTCTGGAGGGTGAATCAGAAGAAGCAGAAGAAGGAGAAGGAGAAGGTGAAGTCAGGAGGGTGAATCAGAAGAAGCAGAAGAAGGAGAAGGAGAAGGTGAAGTTAGGAGGGTGAATCAGAAGAAGCAGAAGAAGGAGAAGGAGAAGTTGAGGTCAGGGGGGTGAAGCAGAAGAAGTAGAAGAAGGAGAAGGAGAAGGTGAAGTCAGGAGGGTGAAGCAGAAGAAGCAGAAGAAGGAGAAGGAGAAGGTGAAGTCAGGAGGGTGAAGCAGAAGAAGCAGAAGAAGGAGATGGAGACGGTGAAGTCTGGAGGGCGCAGCAGAAGAAGCAGAAGAAGGAGAAGGAGAAGGTGAAGTCCTAAGGGTGAAGCAGAAGAAGCAGAAGAAGGAGAAGGAGAAGGTGAAGTCTGGAGTGTGAATCAGAAGAAGTAGAAGAAGGAGAAGGAGAAGGTGAAGTCAGGAGGGTGAAGCAGAAGAAGCAGAAGAAGGAGAAGGAGAAGGTGAAATCTGGAGGGTGAAGCAGAAGAAGCAGAAGAAGGAGAAGGAGAAGGTGAAGTCTGGAGGGTGAAGCAGAAGAAGCAGAAGAAGGAAAAGGAGAAGGTGAAGTCTGGAGGGTGAATCAGAAGAAGTAGAAGAAGGAGAAGGAGAAGGTGAAGTAAGGAGGGTGAAGCAGAAGAAGCAGAAGAAGGAGAAGGAGAAGGTGAAGTCTGGAGGGTGAAGCAGAAGAAGCAGAAGAAGGAGAAGGACAAGGTGAAGTCAGGAGGGTGAATCAGAAGAAGTAGAAGAAGGAAAAGGAGAAGGTGAAGTCTGGAGGGTGAATCAGAAGAAGTAGAAGAAGCAGAAGGAGAAGGTGAAGTCTGGAGGGTGAATCAGAAGAAGTGGAAGAAGGAGAAGGAGAAGGTGAAGTCTGGAGGGTGAAGCAGAAGAAGCAGAAGAAGGAGAAGGAGAAGGTGAAGTCTGGAGGGTGAATCAGAAGAGGTAGAAGAAGGAGAAGGAGAAGGTGAAGTCTGGAGGGTGAAGCAGAAGAAGCAGAAGAAGGAGAAGGAGAAGGTGAAGTCTGGAGGGTGAATCAGAAGAAGTAGAAGAAGGAGAAGGAGAAGGTGAAGTCTGGAGGGTGAATCAGAAGAAGCAGAAGAAGGAGAAGGAGAAGATGAAGTCTGGAGGGTGAATCAGAAGAAGCAGAAGAAGGAGAAGGAGAAGGTGAAGTCTGGAGGGTGAATCAGAAGAAGCAGAAGAAGGAGAAGGAGAATGTGAAGTCTGGAGGGTGAATCAGAAGAAGCAGAAGAAGGAGAAGGAGAAGATGAAGTCTGGAGGGTGAATCAGAGGAAGTAGAAGAAGGAGAAGGAGAAGGTGAAGTCTGGAGGGTGAATCAGAAGAAGCAGAAGAAGGAGAAGTAGAAGATGAAGTCTGGAGCGTGAATCAGAAGAAGCAGAAGAAGGAGAAGGAGAAGATGAAGTCTGGAGGGTGAATCAGAAGAAGTAGAAGAAGGAGAAGGAGAAGGTGAGGTCTGGAGGGTGAATCAGAAGAAGCAGAAGAAGGAGAAGGAGAAGGTGAAGTCTGGAGGGTGAATCAGAAGAAGCAGAAGCAGGAGAAGGAGAAGGTGAAGTCTGGAGGGTGAATCAGAAGAAGCAGAAGAAGGAGAAGGAGAAGGTGAAGTCAGGAGGGTGAATCAGAAGAAGCAGAAGAAGGAGAAGGAGAAGGTGAAGTTAGGAGGGTGAATCAGAAGAAGCAGAAGAAGGAGAAGGAGAAGTTGAGGTCAGGGGGGTGAAGCAGAAGAAGTAGAAGAAGGAGAAGGAGAAGGTGAAGTCAGGAGGGTGAAGCAGAAGAAGCAGAAGAAGGAGAAGGAGAAGGTGAAGTCAGGAGGGTGAAGCAGAAGAAGCAGAAGAAGGAGATGGAGACGGTGAAGTCTGGAGGGCGCAGCAGAAGAAGCAAAAGAAGGAGAAGGAGAAGGTGAAGTCCTAAGGGTGAAGCAGAAGAAGCAGAAGAAGGAGAAGGAGAAGGTGAAGTCTGGAGGGTGAATCAGAAGAAGTAGAAGAAGGAGAAGGAGAAGGTGAAGTCAGGAGGGTGAAGCAGAAGAAGCAGAAGAAGGAGAAGGAGAAGGTGAAATCTGGAGGGTGAAGCAGAAGAAGCAGAAGAAGGAGAAGGAGAAGGTGAAGTCTGGAGGGTGAAGCAGAAGAAGCAGAAGAAGGAAAAGGAGAAGGTGAAGTCTGGAGGGTGAATCAGAAGAAGCAGAAGAAGGAGAAGGAGAAGGTGAAGTAAGGAGGGTGAAGCAGAAGAAGCAGAAGAAGGAGAAGGAGAAGGTGAAGTCTGGAGGGTGAAGCAGAAGAAGCAGAAGAAGGAGAAGGACAAGGTGAAGTCAGGAGGGTGAATCAGAAGAAGTAGAAGAAGGAAAAGGAGAAGGTGAAGTCTGGAGGGTGAATCAGAAGAAGTAGAAGAAGGAGAAGGAGAAGGTGAAGTCTGGAGGGTGAATCAGAAGAAGTGGAAGAAGGAGAAGGAGAAGGTGAAGTCTGGAGGGTGAAGCAGAAGAAGCAGAAGAAGGAGAAGGAGAAGGTGAAGTCTGGAGGGTGAATCAGAAGAAGTAGAAGAAGGAGAAGGAGAAGGTGAAGTCTGGAGGGTGAAGCAGAAGAAGCAGAAGAAGGAGAAGGAGAAGGTGAAGTCTGGAGGGTGAATCAGAAGAAGTAGAAGAAGGAGAAGGAGAAGGTGAAGTCTGGAGGGTGAATCAGAAGAAGCAGAAGAAGGAGAAGAAGAAGATGAAGTCTGGAGGGTCAATCAGAAGAAGCAGAAGAAGGAGAAGGAGAAGGTGAAGTCTGGAGGGTGAATCAGAAGAAGCAGAATAAGGAGAAGGAGAAGGTGAAGTCTGGAGAGTGAAGCAGAAGAAGTAGAAGAAGGAGAAGGAGAAGATGAAGTCAGGAGGGTGAATCAGAAGAAGTAGAAGAAGGAGAAGGAGAAGGTGAAGTCAGGAGGGTGAATCAGAAGAAGCAGAAGAAGGAGAAGGAGAAGGTGAAGTCTGGAGGGTGAATCTGAAGAATCAGACGAAGGAGAAGGAGAAGGTGAAGTCTGGAGGGTGAATCAGAAGAAGCAGAAGAAAGAGAAGGAGAAGGTGAAGTCTGGAGGGTGAAGCAGAAGAAGCAGAAGAAGGAGAAGAAGGTGAAGACTGGAGGGTGAATCAGAAGAAGGAGAAGAAGGAGAATGAGAAGGTGAAGTCTGGAGGGTGAATCAGAAGAAGTAGAAGAAGGAGAAGGAGATGGTGAAGTCTGGAGGGTGAATCAGAAGAAGCAGAAGAAGGAGAAGAAGAAGATGAAGTCTGGAGCGTGAATCAGAAGAAGCAGAAGAAGGAGAAGGAGAAGATGAAGTCTGGAGGGTGAATCAGAAGAAGTAGAAGAAGGAGAAGGAGAAGGTGAGGTCTGGAGGGTGAATCAGAAGAAGCAGAAGAAGGAGAAGGAGAAGGTGAAGTCTGGAGGGTGAATCAGAAGAAGCAGAAGAAGGAGAAGGAGAAGGTGAAGTCTGGAGGGTGAATCAGAAGAAGCAGAAGAAGGAGAAGGAGAAGGTGAAGTCAGGAGGGTGAATCAGAAGAAGCAGAAGAAGGAGAAGGAGAAGGTGAAGTTAGGAGGGTGAATCAGAAGAAGCAGAAGAAGGAGAAGGAGAAGGTGAAGTCAGGGGGGTGAAGCAGAAGAAGTAGAAGAAGGAGAAGGAGAAGGTGAAGTCAGGAGGGTGAAGCAGAAGAAGGAGATGGAGACGGTGAAGCCTGGAGGGCGCAGCAGAAGAAGCAGAAGAAGGAGAAGGAGAAGGTGAAGTCCTAAGGGTGAATCAGAAGAAGTAGAAGAAGGAGAAGGAGAAGGTGAAGTCAGGAGGGTGAAGCAGAAGAGGCAGAAGAAGGAGAAGGAGAAGGTGAAATCTGGAGGGTGAAGCAGAAGAAGCAGAAGAAGGAGAAGGAGAAGGTGAAGTCTGGAGGGCGAAGCAGAAGAAGGAGAAGAAGGAGAAGGAGAAGGTGAAGTCTGGAGGGTGAAGCAGAAGAAGCAGAAGAAGGAGAAGGAGAAGGTGAAGTCTGGAGGGTGAATCACAAGAAGTAGAAGAAGGAGAAGGAGAAGGTGAAGTAAGGAGGGTGAAGCAGAAGAAGCAGAAGAAGGAGATGGAGAAGGTGAAGTCTGGAGGGTGAAGCAGAAGAAGCAGAAGAAGGAGAAGGAGAAGGTGAAGTCTGGAGGGTGAAGCAGAAGAAGCAGAAGAAGGAGAAGGAGAAGGTGAAGTCAGGAGGGTGAATCAGAAGAAGTAGAAGAAGGAAAAGGAGAAGGTGAAGTCTGGAGGGTGAATCAGAAGAAGTAGAAGAAGGAGAAGGAGAAGGTGAAGTCTGGAGGGTGAATCAGAAGAAGTGGAAGAAGGAGAAGGAGAAGGTGAAGTCTGGAGGGTGAATCAGAAGAAGCAGAAGAAGGAGAAGGAGAAGGTGAAGTCTGGAGGGAGAAGCAGAAGAAGTAGAAGAAGGAGAAGGAGAAGGTGAAGTCTGGATTGTGAATCAGAAGAAGTAGAAGAAGGAGAAGGAGGAGGTGAAGTCTGGAGGGTGAATCAGAAGAAGTAGAAGAAGGAGAAGGAGAAGGTGAAGTCTGGAGGGTGAATCAGAAGAAGCAGAATAAGGAGAAGGAGAAGGTGAAGTATGGAGGGTGAATCAGAAGAAGCAGAAGAAGGAGAAGGAGAAGGTGAAGTCTGGAGGGTGAATCAGAAGAAGCAGAAGAAGGAGAAGGAGAAGGTGAAGTCTGGAGGGTGAATCAGAAGAAGTAGAAGAAGGAGAAGGTGAAGGTGAAGTCTGGAGGGTGAAGCAGAAGAAGTAGAAGAAGGAGAAGGAGAAGGTGAAGTCTGGAGGGCAAAGCAGAAGAAGCAGAAGAAGGAGAAGGAGAAGGTGAAGTCTGGAGGGTGAAGCAGAAGACGCAGAAGAAGGAGAAGGAGAAGGTGAAGTCTGGAGGGTGAATCAGAAGAAGTAGAAGAAGGAGAAGGAGAAGGTGAAGTAAGGAGGGTGAAGCAGAAGAAGCAGAAGAAGGAGAAGGAGAAGGTGAAGTCTGGAGGGTGAAGCAGAAGAAGCAGAAGAAGGAGAAGGAGGAGGTGAAGTCTGGAGGGTGAATCAGAAGAAGCAGAAGAAGGAGAAGGAGAAGGTGAAGTCTGGAGGGTGAATCAGAAGAAGTAGAAGAAGGAGAAGGAGAAGGTGAAGTCAGGAGAGTGAAGCAGAAAAAGCAGAAGAAGGAGAAGGAGAAGGTGAAATCTGGAGGGTGAAGCAGAAGAAGCAGAAGAAGGAGAAGGAGAAGGTGAAGTCTGGAGGGTGAAGCAGAAGAAGCAGAAGAAGGAGAAGGAGAAGGTGAAGTCTGGAGGGTGAATCAGAAGAAGTAGAAGAAGGAGAAGGAGAAGGTGAAGTAAGGAGGGTGAAGCAGAAGAAGTAGAAGAAGGAGAAGGAGAAGGTGAAGTAAGGAGGGTGAAGCAGAAGAAGCAGAAGAAGGAGAAGGAGAAGGTGAAGTCTGGAGGGTGAAGCAGAAGAAGCAGAAGAAGGAGAAGGAGAAGGTGAAGTCTGGAGGGTGAAGCAGAAGAAGCAGAAGAAGGAGAAGTTGAAGGTGAAGTCAGGAGGGTGAAACAGAAGAAGTAGAAGAAGGAAAAGGAGAAGGTGAAGTCTGGAGGGTGAATCAGAAGAAGTAGAAGAAGGAGAAGGAGAAGGTGAAGTCTGGAGGGTGAATCAGAAGAAGTGGAAGAAGGAGAAGGAGAAGGTGAAGTCTGGAGGGTGAATCAGAAGAAGCAGAATAAGGAGAAGGAGAAGGTGAAGTCTGGAGGGTGAATCAGAAGAAGCAGAAGAAGGGGAAGGAGAAGGTGAAGTCTGGAGGGTGAATCAGAAGAAGTAGAAGAAGGAGAAGGAGAAGGTGAAGTCTGGAGGGTGAAGCGGAAGAAGTAGAAGAAGGAGAAGGAGAAGGCGAAGTCTGGAGGGTGAATCAGAAGAAGCAGAAGAAGGAGAAGGAGAAGGTGAAGTCTGGAGGGTGAATCAGAAGAAGTAGAAGAAGGAGAAGGAGAAGGCGAAGTCTGGAGGGTGAATCAGAAGAAGTTGAAGAAGGAGAAGGAGAAGGTGAAGACTGGAAGTTGAATCAGAAGAAGTAGAAGAAGGAGAAGGAGAAGGTGAAGTCTGGAGGGTGAATCAGAAGAAGTAGAAGAAGGAGAAGGAGAAGGCGAAGTCTGGAGGGTGAATCAGAAGAAGCAGAAGAAGGAGAAGGAGAAGGTGAAGTCTGGAGGGTGAATCAGAAGAAGCAGAAGAAGGAGAAGGAGAAGATGAAGTCTGGAGGGTGAATCAGAAGAATTAGAAGAAGGAGAAGGAGAAGTTGAGGTCTGGAGGGTGAATCAGAAGAAGCAGAAGAAGGAGAAGGAGAAGGTGAAGTCTGAAGGGTGAACCAGAAGAAGCAGAAGAAGGAGAAGGAGAAGGTGAAGTCTGGAGGGTGTATCAGAAGAAGCAGAAGAAGGAGAAGGAGAAGGTGAAGTCTGGAGGGTGAATCAGAAGAAGCAGAAGAAGGAGAAGGAGAAGGTGAAGTCTGGAGGGTGAATCAGAAGAAGTAGAAGAAGGAGAAGGAGAAGGTGAAGTCTGGAGGGTGAATCAGAAGAAGTAGAACAAGGAGAAGGAGAAGTTGAAGTCTGGAGGGTGAATCAGAAGAAGCAGAAGAAGGAGAAGGAGAAGGTGAAGTCTGGAGGGTGAATCAGAAGAAGCAGAAAAAGGAGAAAGAGAAGATGAAGTCTGGAGGGTGAATCAGAAGAAGTAGAAGAAGGAGAAGGAGAAGGTGAAGTCTGGAGGGTGAATCAGAAGAAGCAGAATAAGGAGAAGGAGAAGGTGAAGTCTGGAGGGTGAATCAGAAGAAGCAGAAGAAGGAGAAGGAGATGGTGAAGTCTGGAGGGTGAATCAGAAGAAGTAGAAGAAGGAGAAGGAGAAGGTGAAGTCAGGAGGGTGAATCAGAAGAAGCAGAAGAAGGAGAAGGAGAAGGTGAAGTTAGGAGGGTGAATCAGAAGAAGCAGAAGAAGGAGAAGGAGAAGGTGAAGTCAGGGGGGTGAAGCAGAAAAAGTAGAAGAAGTAGAAGAAGAAGGCGAAGTCAGGAAGGTGAAGCAGAAGAAGCAGAAGAAGGAGAAGGAGAAGGTGAAGTCTGGCGGGCGCAGCAGAAGAAGCAGAAGAAGGAGAAGGAGAAGGTGAAGTCTGGAGGGTGAATCAGAAGAAGTAGAAGAAGGAGAAGGAGAAGGTGAAGTCTGGAGAGTGAAGCAGAAGAAGTAGAAGAAGGAGAAGGAGAAGGTGAAGTCAGGAGGGTGAATCAGAAGAAGTAGAAGAAGGAGAAGGAGAAGGTGAAGTCAGGAGGGTGAATCAGAAGAAGCAGAAGAAGGAGAAGGAGAAGGTGAAGTCTGGAGGGTGAATCTGAAGAATCAGACGAAGGAGAAGGAGAAGGTGAAGTCTCGAGGGTGAATCAGAAGAAGCAGAAGAAAGAGAAGGAGAAGGTGAAGTCTGGAGGGTGAAGCAGAAGAAGCAGAAGAAGGAGAAGAAGGTGAAGACTGGAGGGTGAATCAGAAGAAGGAGAAGAAGGAGAAGGAGAAGGTGAAGTCTGGAGGGTGAATCAGAAGAAGTAGAAGAAGGAGAAGGAGATGGTGAAGTCTGGAGGGTGAATCAGAAGAAGCAGAAGAAGGAGAAGTAGAAGATGAAGTCTGGAGCGTGAATCAGAAGAAGCAGAAGAAGGAGAAGGAGAAGATGAAGTCTGGAGGGTGAATCAGAAGAAGTACAAGAAGGAGAAGGAGAAGGTGAGGTCTGGAGGGTGAATCAGAAGAAGCAGAAGAAGGAGAAGGAGAAGGTGAAGTCTGGAGGGTGAATCAGAAGAAGCAGAAGAAGGAGAAGGAGAAGGTGAAGTCTGGAGGGTGAATCAGAAGAAGCAGAAGAAGGAGAAGGAGAAGGTGAAGTCAGGAGGGTGAATAAGAAGAAGCAGAAGAAGGAGAAGGAGAAGGTGAAGTTAGGAGGGTGAATCAGAAGAAGCAGAAGAAGGAGAAGGAGAAGGTGAAGTCAGGGGGGTGAAGCAGAAGAAGTAGAAGAAGGAGAAGGAGAAGGTGAAGTCAGGAGGGTGAAGCAGAAGAAGCAGAAGAAGGAGATGGAGACGGTGAAGCCTGGAGGGCGCAGCAGAAGAAGCAGAAGAAGGAGAAGGAGAAGGTGAAGTCCTAAGGGTGAAGCAGAAGAAGCAGAAGAAGGAGAAGGAGAAGGTGAAGTCTGGAGGGTGAATCAGAAGAAGTAGAAGAAGGAGAAGGAGAAGGTGAGGTCAGGAGGGTGAAGCAGAAGAAGCAGAAGAAGGAGAAGGAGAAGGAGAAATCTGGAGGGTGAAGCAGAAGAAGCAGAAGAAGGAGAAGGAGAAGGTGAAGTCTGGAGGGCGAAGCGGAAGAAGCAGAAGAAGGAGAAGGAGAAGGTGAAGTCTGGAGGGTGAAGCAGAAGAAGCAGAAGAAGGAGAAGGAGAAGGTGAAGTCTGGAGGGTGAATCACAAGAAGTAGAAGAAGGAGAAGGAGAAGGTGAAGTAAGGAGGGTGAAGCAGAAGAAGCAGAAGAAGGAGAAGGAGAAGCTGAAGTCTGGAGGGTGAAGCAGACGAAGCAGAAGAAGGAGAAGGAGAAGGTGAAGTCTGGAGGGTGAAGCAGAAGAAGCAGAAGAAGGAGAAGTTGAAGGTGAAGTCAGGAGGGTGAATCAGAAGAAGTAGAAGAAGGAAAAGGAGAAGGTGAAGTCTGGAGGGTGAATCAGAAGAAGTAGAAGAAGGAGAAGGAGAAGGTGAAGTCTGGAGGGTGAATCAGAAGAAGTGGAAGAAGGAGAAGGAGAAGGTGAAGTCTGGAGGGTGAATCAGAAGAAGCAGAAGAAGGAGAAGGAGAAGGTGAAGTCTGGAGGGAGAAGCAGAAGAAGTAGAAGAAGGAGAAGGAGAAGGTGAAGTCTGGATTGTGAATCAGAAGAAGTAGAAGAAGGAGAAGGAGTAGGTGAAGTCTGGAGGGTGAATCAGAAGAAGTAGAAGAAGGAGAAGGAGAAGGTCAAGTCTGGAGGGTGTATCAAAAGGAGCAGAAGAAGGAGAAGGAGAAGGTGAAGTCTGGAGGGTGAATCAGAAGAAGTAGAAGAAGGAGAAGGAGAAGGTGTAGTCTGGAGGATGAATCAGAAGAAGTAGAAGAAGGAGAAGGAGAAGGTGAAGTCTGGAGGGTGAATCAGAATAAGTAGAAGAAGGAGAAGGAGAAGGTGAAGTAAGGAGGGTGAAGCAGAAGAAGCAGAAGAAGGAGAAGGAGAAGGTGAAGTCTGGAGGGTGAAGCAGAAGAAGCAGAAGAAGGAGAAGGAGGAGGTGAAGTCTGGAGGGTGAATCAGAAGAAGCAGAAGAAGGAGAAGGAGAAGGTGAAGTCTGGAGGGTGAATCAGAAGAAGTAGAAGAAGGAGAAGGAGAAGGTGAAGTCAGGAGGGTGAAGCAGAAGAAGCAGAAGAAAGAGAAGGAGAAGGTGAAATCTGGAGGGTGAAGCAGAAGAAGCAGAAGAAGGAGAAGGAGAAGGTGAAGTCTGGAGGGTGAAGCAGAAGAAGCAGAAGAAGAAGAAGGAGAAGGTGAAGTCTGGAGGGTGAATCAGAAGAAGTAGAAGAAGGAGAAGGAGAAGGTGAAGTAAGGAGGGTGAAGCAGAAGAAGCAGAAGAAGGAGAAGGAGAAGGTGAAGTCTGGAGGGTGAAGCAGAAGAAGGAGAAGGAGGAGGTGATGTCTGGAGGGTGAAGCAGAAGAAGCAGAAGAAGGAGAAGGGGAAGGTGAAGTCAGGAGGGTGAATCAGAAGAAGTAGAAGAAGGAAAAGGAGAAGGTGAAGTCTGGAGGGTGAATCAGAAGATGTAGAAGAAGGAGAAGGAGAAGGTGAAGTCTGGAGGGTGAATCAGAAGAAGCAGAAGAAGGAGAAGGAGAAGGTGAAGTCTGGAGGGTGAATCAGAAGAAGTAGAAGAAGGAGAAGGAGAAGGTGTAGTCTGGAGGGTGAAGCAGAAGAAGTAGAAGAAGGAGAAGGAGAAGGTGAAGTCTGGAGGGCGAAGCAGAAGAAGCAGAAGAAGGAGAAGGAGAAAGTGAAGTCTGGAGGGTGAAGCAGAAGAAGCAGAAGAAGGAGAAGGAGAAGGTGAAGTCTGGAGGGTGAATCAGAATAAGTAGAAGAAGGAGAAGGAGAAGGTGAAGTAAGGAGGGTGAAGCAGAAGAAGCAGAAGAAGGAGAAGGAGAAGGTGAAGTCTGGAGGGTGAAGCAGAAGAAGCAGAAGAAGGAGAAGGAGGAGGTGAAGTCTGGAGGGTGAATCAGAAGAAGCAGAAGAAGGAGAAGGAGAAGGTGAAGTCTGGAGGGTGAATCAGAAGAAGTAGAAGAAGGAGAAGGAGAAGGTGAAGTCAGGAGGGTGAAGCAGAAGAAGCAGAAGAAGGAGAAGGAGAAGGTGAAATCTGGAGGGTGAAGCAGAAGAAGCAGAAGAAGGAGAAGGAGAAGGTGAAGTCTGGAGGGTGAAGCAGAAGAAGCAGAAGAAGAAGCAGGAGAAGGTGAAGTCTGGAGGGTGAATCAGAAGAAGTAGAAGAAGGAGAAGGAGAAGGTGAAGTAAGGAGGGTGAAGCAGAAGAAGAAGGAGAAGGAGAAGGTGAAGTCTGGAGGGTGAAGCAGAAGAAGGAGAAGGAGGAGGTGATGTGTGGAGGGTGAAGCAGAAGAAGCAGAAGAAGGAGAAGGGGAAGGTGAAGTCAGGAGGGTGAATCAGAAGAAGTAGAAGAAGGAAAAGGAGAAGGTGAAGTCTGGAGGGTGAATCAGAAGATGTAGAAGAAGGAGAAGGAGAAGGTGAAGTCTGGAGGGTGAATCAGAAGAAGTGGAAGAAGGAGAAGGAGAAGGTGAAGTCTGGAGGGTGAAGCAGAAGAAGCAGAAGAAGGAGAAGGAGAAGGAGAAGGTGAAGTCTGGAGGGTGAATCAGAAGAAGTAGAAGAAGGAGAAGGAGAAGGTGAAGTCTGGAGGGTGAAGCAGAAGAAGCAGAAGAAGGAGAAGGAGAAGGTGAAGTCTGGAGGGTGAATCAGAAGAAGTAGAAGAAGGAGAAGGAGAAGGTGAAGTCTGGAGGGTGAATCAGAAGAAGCAGAAGAAGGAGAAGGAAAGATGAAGTCTGGAGGGTGAATCAGAAGAAGCAGAAGAAGGAGAAGGAGAAGGTGAAGTCTGGAGGGTGAATCAGAAGAAGCAGAATAAGGAGAAGGAGAAGGTGAAGTCTGGAGGGTGAATCAGAAGAAGCAGAAGAAGGAGAAGGAGAAGGTGAAGTCTGGAGGGTGAATCAGAAGAAGTAGAAGAAGGAGAAGGAGAAGGTGAAGTCTGGAGGGTGAAGCAGAAGAAGTAGAAGAAGGAGAAGGAGAAGGTGAAGTCAGGAGGGTGAATCAGAAGAAGTAGAAGAAGGAGAAGGAGAAGGTGAAGTCAGGAGGGTGAATCAGAATAAGCAGAAGAAGGAGAAGGAGAAGGTGAAGTCTGGAGGGTGAATCAGAAGAATCAGACGAAGGAGAAGGAGAAGGTGAAGTCTGGAGGGTGAATCAGAAGAAGCAGAAGAAAGAGAAGGAGAAGGTGAAGTCTGGAGGGTGAAGCAGAAGAAGCAGAAGAAGGAGAATAAGGTGAAGACTGGAGGGTGAATCAGAAGAAGGAGAAGAAGGAGAAGGAGAAGGTGAAGTCTGGAGGGTGAATCAGAAGAAGTGGAAGAAGGAGAAGGAGATGGTGAAGTCTGGAGGGTGAATCAGAAGAAGCAGAAGAAGGAGAAGTAGAAGATGAAGTCTGGAGCGTGAATCAGAAGAAGCAGAAGAAGGAGAAGGAGAAGATGAAATCTGGAGGGTGAATCAGAAGAAGCAGAAGAAGGAGAAGGAGAAGGTGAGGTCTGGAGGGTGAATCAGAAGAAGCAGAAGAAGGAGAAGGAGAAGGTGAAGTCTGGAGGGTGAATCAGAAGAAGCAGAAGAAGGAGAAGGAGAAGGTGAAGTCTGGAGGGTGAATCAGAAGAAGCAGAAGAAGGAGAAGGAGAAGGTGAAGTCAGGAGGGTGAATCAGAAGAAGCAGAAGAAGGAGAAGGAGAAGGTGAAGTTAGGAGGGTGAATCAGAAGAAGCAGAAGAAGGAGAAGGAGAAGGTGAAGTCAGGGGGGTGAAGCAGAAGACGTAGAAGAAGGAGAAGGAGAAGGTGAAGTCAGGAGGGTGAAGCAGAAGAAGCAGAAGAAGGAGAAGGAGAAGGTGAAGTCAGGAGGGTGAAGCAAAAGAAGCAGAAGAAGGAGATGGAGACGGTGAAGCCTGGAGGGCGCAGCAGAAGAAGCAGAAGGAGGAGAAGGAGAAGGTGAAGTCCTAAGGGTGAAGCAGAAGAAGCAGAAGAAGGAGAAGGAGAAGGTGAAGTCTGGAGGGTGAATCAGAAGAAGTAGAAGAAGGAGAAGGAGAAGGTGAAGTCAGGAGGGTGAAGCAGAAGAAGCAGAAGTAGGAGAAGGAGAAGGTGAAATCTGGAGGGTGTAGCAGAAGAAGCAGAAGAAGGAGAAGGAGAAGGTGAAGTCTGGAGGGCGAAGCAGAAGAAGCAGAAGAAGGAGAAGGAGAAGGTGAAGTCTGGAGGGTGAAGCAGAAGAAGCAGAAGAAGGAGAAGGAGAAGGTGAAGTCTGGAGTGTGAATCACAAGAAGTAGAAGAAGGAGAAGGAGAAGGTGAAGTAAGGAGGGTGAAGCAGAAGAAGCAGAAGAAGGAGAAGGAGAAGGTGAAGTCTGGAGGGTGAAGCAGAAGAAGCAGAAGAAGGAGAAGGAGAAGGTGAAGTCTGGAGGGTGAAGCAGAAGAAGCAGAAGAAGGAGAAGGAGAAGGTGAAATCAGGAGGGTGAATCAGAAGAAGTAGAAGAAGGAAAAGGAGAAGGTGAAGTCTGGAGGGTGAATCAGAAGAAGTAGAAGAAGGAGAAGGAGAAGGTGAAGTCTGGAGGGTGAATCAGAAGAAGTGGAAGAAGGAGAAGGAGAAGGTGAAGTCTGGAGGGTGAATCAGAAGAAGCAGAAGAAGGAGAAGGAGAAGTTGAAGTCTGGAGGGAGAAGCAGAAGAAGTAGAAGAAGGAGAAGGAGAAGATGAAGTCTGGATTGTGAATCAGAAGAAGTAGAAGAAGGAGAAGGAGGAGGTGAGGTCTGGAGGGTGAATCAGAAGAAGTAGAAGAAGGAGAAGGAGAAGGTCAAGTCTGGAGGGTGAATCAAAAGGAGCAGAAGAAGGAGAAGGAGAAGGTGAAGTCTGGAGGGTGAATCAGAAGAAGTAGAAGAAGGAGAAGGAGAAGGTGTAGTCTGGAGGATGAATCAGAAGAAGTAGAAGAAGGAGAAGGAGAAGGTGAAGTCTGGAGGGTGAATCAGAAGAAGCAGAATAAGGAGAAGGAGAAGGTGAAGTCTGGAGGGTGAATCAGAAGAAGCAGAAGAAGGAGAAGGAGAAGGTGAAGTCTGGAGGGTGAATCAGAAGAAGTAGAAGAAGGAGAAGGAGAAGGTGAAGTCTGGAGCGTGAAGCAGAAGAAGTAGAAGAAGGAGAAGGAGAAGGTGAAGTCTGGAGGGCGAAGCAGAAGAAGCAGAAGAAGGAGAAGGAGAAGGTGAAGTCTGGAGGGTGAAGCAGACGAAGCAGAAGAAGGAGAAGGAGAAGGTGAAGTCTGGAGGGTGAATCAGAAGAAGTAGAAGAAGGAGAAGGAGAAGGTGAAGTAAGGAGGGTGAAGCAGAAGAAGCAGAAGAAGGAGAAGGAGAAGGTGAAGTCTGGAGGGTGAAGCAGAAGAAGCAGAAGAAGGAGAAGGAGGAGGTGAAGTCTGGAGGGTGAATCAGAAGAAGCAGAAGAAGGAGAAGGAGAAGGTGAAGTCTGGAGGGTGAATCAGAAGAAGTTGAAGAAGGAGAAGGAGAAGGTGAAGTCTGGAGGGTGAATCAGAAGAAGTAGAAGAAGGAGAAGGAGAAGGCGAAGTCTGGAGGGTGAATCAGAAGAAGTTGAAGAAGGAGAAGGAGAAGGTGAAGACTGGAGGTTGAATCAGAAGAAGCAGAAGAAGGAGAAGGAGAAGGTGAAGTCTGGAGGGTGAATCAGAAGAAGCAGAAGAAGGAGAAGGAGAAGATGAAGTCTGGAGGGTGAATCAGAAGAATTAGAAGAAGGAGAAGGAGAAGTTGAGGTCTGGAGGGTGAATCAGAAGAAGCAGAAGAAGGAGAAGGAGAAGGTGAAGTCTGAAGGGTGAACCAGAAGAAGCAGAAGAAGGAGAAGGAGAAGGTGAAGTCTGGAGGGTGTATCAGAAGAAGCAGAAGAAGGAGAAGGAGAAGGTGAAGTCTGGAGGGTGAATCAGAAGAAGCAGAAGAAGGAGAAGGAGAAGGTGAAGTCTGGAGGGTGAAGCAGAAGAAGCAGAAGAAGGAGAAGGAGAAGGTGAAGTCAGGAGGGTGAATCAGAAGAAGTAGAAGAAGGAAAAGGAGAAGGTGAAGTCTGGAGGGTGAATCAGAAGAAGTAGAAGAAGGAGAAGGAGAGGGTGAAGTCTGGAGGGTGAATCAGAAGAAGTGGAAGAAGGAGAAGGAGAAGGTGAAGTCTGGAGGGTGAATCAGAAGAAGCAGAAGAAGGAGAAGGAGAAGGTGAAGTCTGGAGGGAGAAGCAGAAGAAGTAGAAGAAGGAGAAGGAGAAGGTGAAGTCTGGATTGTGAATCAGAAGAAGTAGAAGAAGGAGAAGGAGAAGGTGAAGTCTGGAGGGTGAATCAGAAGAAGTAGAAGAAGGAGAAGGAGAAGGCGAAGTCTGGAGGGTGAATCAGAAGAAGTTGAAGAAGGAGAAGGAGAAGGTGAAGACTGGAGGTTGAATCAGAAGAAGCAGAAGAAGGAGAAGGAGAAGGTGAAGTCTGGAGGGTGAATCAGAAGAAGCAGAAGAAGGAGAAGGAGAAGATGAAGTCTGGATTGTGAATCAGAAGAAGTAGAAGAAGGAGAAGGAGGAGGTGAGGTCTGGAGGGTGAATCAGAAGAAGTAGAAGAAGGAGAAGGAGAAGGTCAAGTCTGGAGGGTGAATCAAAAGGAGCAGAAGAAGGAGAAGGAGAAGGTGAAGTCTGGAGGGTGAATCAGAAGAAGTAGAAGAAGGAGAAGGAGAAGGTGTAGTCTGGAGGATGAATCAGAAGAAGTAGAAGAAGGAGAAGGAGAAGGTGAAGTCTGGAGGGTGAATCAGAAGAAGCAGAATAAGGAGAAGGAGAAGGTGAAGTCTGGAGGGTGAATCAGAAGAAGCAGAAGAAGGAGAAGGAGAAGGTGAAGTCTGGAGGGTGAATCAGAAGAAGTAGAAGAAGGAGAAGGAGAAGGTGAAGTCTGGAGCGTGAAGCAGAAGAAGTAGAAGAAGGAGAAGGAGAAGGTGAAGTCTGGAGGGCGAAGCAGAAGAAGCAGAAGAAGGAGAAGGAGAAGGTGAAGTCTGGAGGGTGAAGCAGACGAAGCAGAAGAAGGAGAAGGAGAAGGTGAAGTCTGGAGGGTGAATCAGAAGAAGTAGAAGAAGGAGAAGGAGAAGGTGAAGTAAGGAGGGTGAATCAGAAGAAGCAGAAGAAGGAGAAGGAGAAGGTGAAGTCTGGAGGGTGAAGCAGAAGAAGCAGAAGAAGGAGAAGGAGGAGGTGAAGTCTGGAGGGTGAATCAGAAGAAGCAGAAGAAGGAGAAGGAGAAGGTGAAGTCTGGAGGGTGAATCAGAAGAAGTTGAAGAAGGAGAAGGAGAAGGTGAAGTCTGGAGGGTGAATCAGAAGAAGTAGAAGAAGGAGAAGGAGAAGGCGAAGTCTGGAGGGTGAATCAGAAGAAGTTGAAGAAGGAGAAGTAGAAGGTGAAGACTGGAGGTTGAATCAGAAGAAGCAGAAGAAGGAGAAGGAGAAGGTGAAGTCTGGAGGGTGAATCAGAAGAAGCAGAAGAAGGAGAAGGAGAAGATGAAGTCTGGAGGGTGAATCAGAAGAATTAGAAGAAGGAGAAGGAGAAGTTGAGGTCTGGAGGGTGAATCAGAAGAAGCAGAAGAAGGAGAAGGAGAAGGTGAAGTCTGAAGGGTGAACCAGAAGAAGCAGAAGAAGGAGAAGGAGAAGGTGAAGTCTGGAGGGTGTATCAGAAGAAGCAGAAGAAGGAGAAGGAGAAGGTGAAGTCTGGAGGGTGAATCAGAGGAAGCAGAAGAAGGAGAAGGAGAAGGTGAAGTCTGGAGGGTGAAGCAGAAGAAGCAGAAGAAGGAGAAGGAGAAGGTGAAGTCAGGAGGGTGAATCAGAAGAAGTAGAAGAAGGAAAAGGAGAAGGTGAAGTCTGGAGGGTGAATCAGAAGAAGTAGAAGAAGGAGAAGGAGAAGGTGAAGTCTGGAGGGTGAATCAGAAGAAGTGGAAGAAGGAGAAGGAGAAGGTGAAGTCTGGAGGGTGAATCAGAAGAAGCAGAAGAAGGAGAAGGAGAAGGTGAAGTCTGGAGGGAGAAGCAGAAGAAGTAGAAGAAGGAGAAGGAGAAGGTGAAGTCTGGATTGTGAATCAGAAGAAGTAGAAGAAGGAGAAGGAGGAGGTGAAGTCTGGAGGGTGAATCAGAAGAAGTAGAAGGAGAAGGTCAAGTCTGGAGGGTGAATCAAAAGGAGCAGAAGAAGGAGAAGGAGAAGGTGAAGTCTGGAGGGTGAATCAGAAGAAGTAGAAGAAGGAGAAGGAGAAGGTGTAGTCTGGAGGATGAATCAGAAGAAGTAGAAGAAGGAGAAGGAGAAGGTGAAGTCTGCAGGGTGAATCAGAAGAAGCAGAATAAGGACAAGGAGAAGGTGAAGTCTGGAGGGTGAATCAGAAGAAGCAGAAGAAGGAGAAGGAGAAGGTGAAGTCTGGAGGGTGAATCAGAAGAAGTAGAAGAAGGAGAAGGAGAAGGTGAAGTCTGGAGGGTGAAGCAGAAGAAGCAGAAGAAGGAGAAGGAGAAGGTGAAGTCTGGAGGGTGAAGCAGAAGAAGCAGAAGAAGGAGAAGGAGAAGGTGAAGTCTGGAGGGTGAATCAGAAGAAGTAGAAGAAGGAGAAGGAGAAGGTGAAGTAAGGAGGGTGAAGCAGAAGAAGCAGAAGAAGGAGAAGGAGAAGGTGAAGTCTGGAGGGTGAAGCAGAAGAAGCAGAAGAAGGAGAAGGAGGAGGTGAAGTCTGGAGGGTGAATCAGAAGAAGCAGAAGAAGGAGAAGGAGAAGGTGAAGTCTGGAGGGTGAATCAGAAGAAGTTGAAGAAGGAGAAGGAGAAGGTGAAGTCTGGAGGGTGAATCAGAAGAAGCAGAATAAGGAGATGGAGAAGGTGAAGTCTGGAGGGTGAATCAGAAGAGGCAGAAGAAGGGGAAGGAGAAGGTGAAGTCTGGAGGGTGAATCAGAAGAAGTAGAAGAAGGAGAAGGAGAAGGTGAAATCTGGAGGGTGAAGCGGAAGAAGTAGAAGAAGGAGAAGGAGAAGGCGAAGTCTGGAGGGTGAATCAGAAGAAGCAGAAGAAGGAGAAGGAGAAGGTGAAGTCTGGAGGGTGAATCAGAAGAAGTAGAAGAAGGAGAAGGAGAAGGCGAAGTCTGGAGGGTGAATCAGAAGAAGTTGAAGAAGGAGAAGGAGAAGGTGAAGACTGGAAGTTGAATCAGAAGAAGTAGAAGAAGGAGAAGGAGAAGGTGAAGTCTGGAGGGTGAATCAGAAGAAGTAGAAGAAGGAGAAGGAGAAGGCGAAGTCTGGAGGGTGAATCAGAAGAAGCAGAAGAAGGAGAAGGAGAAGGTGAAGTCTGGAGGGTGAATCAGAAGAAGCAGAAGAAGGAGAAGGAGAAGATGAAGTCTGGAGGGTGAATCAGAAGAATTAGAAGAAGGAGAAGGAGAAGTTGAGGTCTGGAGGGTGAATCAGAAGAAGCAGAAGAAGGAGAAGGAGAAGGTGAAGTCTGAAGGGTGAACCAGAAGAAGCAGAAGAAGGAGAAGGAGAAGGTGAAGTCTGGAGGGTGTATCAGAAGAAGCAGAAGAAGGAGAAGGAGAAGGTGAAGTCTGGAGGGTGAATCAGAAGAAGCAGAAGAAGGAGAAGGAGAAGGTGAAGTCTGGAGGGTGAATCAGAAGAAGTAGAAGAAGGAGAAGGAGAAGGTGAAGTCTGGAGGGTGAATCAGAAGAAGTAGAACAAGGAGAAGGAGAAGTTGATGTCTGGAGGGTGAATCAGAAGAAGCAGAAGAAGGAGAAGGAGAAGGTGAAGTCTGGAGGGTGAATCAGAAGAAGCAGAAGAAGGAAAAGGAGAAGATGAAGTCTGGAGGGTGAATCAGAAGAAGTAGAAGAAGGAGAAGGAGAAGGTGAAGTCTGGAGGGTGAATCAGAAGAAGCAGAATAAGGAGAAGGAGAAGGTGAAGTCTGGAGGGTGAATCAGAAGAAGCAGAAGAAGGAGAAGGAGATGGTGAAGTCTGGAGGGTGAATCAGAAGAAGTAGAAGAAGGAGAAGGAGAAGGTGAAGTCAGGAGGGTGAATCAGAAGAAGCAGAAGAAGGAGAAGGAGAAGGTGAAGTTAGGAGGGTGAATCAGAAGAAGCAGAAGAAGGAGAAGGAGAAGGTGAAGTCAGGGGGGTGAAGCAGAAAAAGTAGAAGAAGGAGAAGGAGAAGGTGAAGTCTGGCGGGCGCAGCAGAAGAAGCAGAAGAAGGAGAAGGTGAAGGTGAAGTCTGGAGGGTGAAGCAGAAGAAGCAGAAGAAGGAGAAGGAGAAGGTGAAGTCTGGAGGGTGAATCAGAAGAAGTAGAAGAAGGAGAAGGAGAAGGTGAAGTCAGGAGGGTGAAGCAGAAGAAGCAGAAGAAGGAGAAGGAGAAGGTGAAGTCTGGAGGGTGAAGCAGAAGAAGCAGAAGAAGGAGAAGGAGAAGGTGAAGTCTGGAGGGCGAAGCAGAAGAAGTAGAAGAAGGAGAAGGAGAAGGTGAAGTCTGGATGGTGAAGCAGAAGAAGCAGAAGAAGGAGAAGGAGAAGCTGAAGTCTGGAGGGTGAATCAGAAGAAGTAGAAGAAGGAGAAGGAGAAGGTGAAGTCAGGAGGGTGAAGCAGAAGAAGCAGAAGAAGGAGAAGGAGATGGTGAAGTCTGGAGGGTGAAACAGAAGAAGCAGAAGAAGGAGAAGGAGTAGGTGAAGTCTGGAGGGTGAAGCAGAAGAAGCAGAAGAAGGAGAAGGAGAAGGTGAAGTCAGGAGGGTGAATCAGAAGAAGTAGAAGAAGGAGAAGGAGAAGGTGAAGTCTGGAGGGTGAATCAGAAGAAGTAGAAGAAGGAGAAGGAGAAGGTGAAGTCTGGAGGTTGAATCAGAAGAAGTAGAAGAAGGAGAAGGAGAAGGTGAAGTCTGGAGGGTGTTTCAGAAGAAGCAGAATAAGGAGAAGGAGAAGGTGAAGTCTGGAGGGTGAATCAGAAGAATCAGAAGAAGGAGAAGGAGAAGGTGAAGTCTGGAGGGTGAATCAGAAGAAGTAGAAGAAGGAGAAGGAGAAGGTGAAGTCTGGAGGGTGAATCAGAAGAAGTAGAAGAAGGAGAAGGAGAAGGTGAAGTCTGGAGGGTGAATCAGAAGAAGTAGAAGAAGAAGAAGGAGAAGGTGAAGTCTGGAGGGTGAATCAGAAGAAGTAGAAGAAGGAGAAGGAGAAGCTGAAGTCTGGAGGGTGAATCAGAAGAAGCAGAATAAGGAGAAGGAGAAGTTGAAGTCTGGAGGGTGAATCAGAAGAAGCAGAAGAAGGAGAAGGAGAAGGTGAAGTCTGGAGGGTGAATCAGAAGAAGTGGAAGAAGGAGAAGGAGAAGGTGAAGTCTGGAGGGTGAAGCAGAAGAAGTAGAAGAAGGAGAAGGAGAAGGTGAAGTCAGGTGGGTGAATCAGAAGAAGTAGAAGAAGGAGAAGGAGAAGATGAAGTCAGGAGGGTGAATCAGAAGAAGCAGAAGAAGGAGAAGGAGAAGGTGAAGTCTGGAGGGTGAAGCAGAAGAAGGAGAAGGAGGAGGTGATGTGTGGAGGGTGAAGCAGAAGAAGCAGAAGAAGGAGAAGGGGAAGGTGAAGTCAGGAGGGTGAATCAGAAGAAGTAGAAGAAGGAAAAGGAGAAGGTGAAGTCTGGAGGGTGAATCAGAAGATGTAGAAGAAGGAGAAGGAGAAGGTGAAGTCTGGAGGGTGAAGCAGAAGAAGCAGAAGAAGGAGAAGGAGAAGGTGAAGTCTGGAGGGTGAATCAGAAGAAGTAGAAGAAGGAGAAGGAGAAGGTGAAGTCTGGAGGGTGAAGCAGAAGAAGCAGAAGAAGGAGAAGGAGAAGGTGAAGTCTGGAGGGTGAATCAGAAGAAGTAGAAGAAGGAGAAGGAGAAGGTGAAGTCTGGAGGGTGAATCAGAAGAAGCAGAAGAAGGAGAAGGAAAGATGAAGTCTGGAGGGTGAATCAGAAGAAGCAGAAGAAGGAGAAGGAGAAGGTGAAGTCTGGAGGGTGAAGCAGAAGAAGCAGAAGAAGGAGAAGGAGAAGGTGAAGTCTGGAGGGTGAATCAGAAGAAGTAGAAGAAGGAGAAGGAGAAGGTGAAGTCTGGAGGGTGAATCAGAAGAAGCAGAAGAAGGAGAAGGAAAGATGAAGTCTGGAGGGTGAATCAGAAGAAGCAGAAGAAGGAGAAGGAGAAGGTGAAGTCTGGAGGGTGAATCAGAAGAAGCAGAATAAGGAGAAGGAGAAGGTGAAGTCTGGAGGGTGAATCAGAAGAAGCAGAAGAAGGAGAAGGAGAAGGTGAAGTCTGGAGGGTGAATCAGAAGAAGTAGAAGAAGGAGAAGGAGAAGGTGAAGTCTGGAGGGTGAAGCAGAAGAAGTAGAAGAAGGAGAAGGAGAAGGTGAAGTCAGGAGGGTGAATCAGAAGAAGTAGAAGAAGGAGAAGGAGAAGGTGAAGTCAGGAGGGTGAATCAGAATAAGCAGAAGAAGGAGAAGGAGAAGGTGAAGTCTGGAGGGTGAATCAGAAGAATCAGACGAAGGAGAAGGAGAAGGTGAAGTCTGGAGGGTGAATCAGAAGAAGCAGAAGAAAGAGAAGGAGAAGGTGAAGTCTGGAGGGTGAAGCAGAAGAAGCAGAAGAAGGAGAATAAGGTGAAGACTGGAGGGTGAATCAGAAGAAGGAGAAGAAGGAGAAGGAGAAGGTGAAGTCTGGAGGGTGAATCAGAAGAAGTGGAAGAAGGAGAAGGAGATGGTGAAGTCTGGAGGGTGAATCAGAAGAAGCAGAAGAAGGAGAAGTAGAAGATGAAGTCTGGAGCGTGAATCAGAAGAAGCAGAAGAAGGAGAAGGAGAAGATGAAATCTGGAGGGTGAATCAGAAGAAGCAGAAGAAGGAGAAGGAGAAGGTGAGGTCTGGAGGGTGAATCAGAAGAAGCAGAAGAAGGAGAAGGAGAAGGTGAAGTCTGGAGGGTGAATCAGAAGAAGCAGAAGAAGGAGAAGGAGAAGGTGAAGTCTGGAGGGTGAATCAGAAGAAGCAGAAGAAGGAGAAGGAGAAGGTGAAGTCAGGAGGGTGAATCAGAAGAAGCAGAAGAAGGAGAAGGAGAAGGTGAAGTTAGGAGGGTGAATCAGAAGAAGCAGAAGAAGGAGAAGGAGAAGGTGAAGTCAGGGGGGTGAAGCAGAAGACGTAGAAGAAGGAGAAGGAGAAGGTGAAGTCAGGAGGGTGAAGCAGAAGAAGCAGAAGAAGGAGAAGGAGAAGGTGAAGTCAGGAGGGTGAAGCAAAAGAAGCAGAAGAAGGAGATGGAGACGGTGAAGCCTGGAGGGCGCAGCAGAAGAAGCAGAAGGAGGAGAAGGAGAAGGTGAAGTCCTAAGGGTGAAGCAGAAGAAGCAGAAGAAGGAGAAGGAGAAGGTGAAGTCTGGAGGGTGAATCAGAAGAAGTAGAAGAAGGAGAAGGAGAAGGTGAAGTCAGGAGGGTGAAGCAGAAGAAGCAGAAGTAGGAGAAGGAGAAGGTGAAATCTGGAGGGTGTAGCAGAAGAAGCAGAAGAAGGAGAAGGAGAAGGTGAAGTCTGGAGGGCGAAGCAGAAGAAGCAGAAGAAGGAGAAGGAGAAGGTGAAGTCTGGAGGGTGAAGCAGAAGAAGCAGAAGAAGGAGAAGGAGAAGGTGAAGTCTGGAGTGTGAATCACAAGAAGTAGAAGAAGGAGAAGGAGAAGGTGAAGTAAGGAGGGTGAAGCAGAAGAAGCAGAAGAAGGAGAAGGAGAAGGTGAAGTCTGGAGGGTGAAGCAGAAGAAGCAGAAGAAGGAGAAGGAGAAGGTGAAGTCTGGAGGGTGAAGCAGAAGAAGCAGAAGAAGGAGAAGGAGAAGGTGAAATCAGGAGGGTGAATCAGAAGAAGTAGAAGAAGGAAAAGGAGAAGGTGAAGTCTGGAGGGTGAATCAGAAGAAGTAGAAGAAGGAGAAGGAGAAGGTGAAGTCTGGAGGGTGAATCAGAAGAAGTGGAAGAAGGAGAAGGAGAAGGTGAAGTCTGGAGGGTGAATCAGAAGAAGCAGAAGAAGGAGAAGGAGAAGTTGAAGTCTGGAGGGAGAAGCAGAAGAAGTAGAAGAAGGAGAAGGAGAAGATGAAGTCTGGATTGTGAATCAGAAGAAGTAGAAGAAGGAGAAGGAGGAGGTGAGGTCTGGAGGGTGAATCAGAAGAAGTAGAAGAAGGAGAAGGAGAAGGTCAAGTCTGGAGGGTGAATCAAAAGGAGCAGAAGAAGGAGAAGGAGAAGGTGAAGTCTGGAGGGTGAATCAGAAGAAGTAGAAGAAGGAGAAGGAGAAGGTGTAGTCTGGAGGATGAATCAGAAGAAGTAGAAGAAGGAGAAGGAGAAGGTGAAGTCTGGAGGGTGAATCAGAAGAAGCAGAATAAGGAGAAGGAGAAGGTGAAGTCTGGAGGGTGAATCAGAAGAAGCAGAAGAAGGAGAAGGAGAAGGTGAAGTCTGGAGGGTGAATCAGAAGAAGTAGAAGAAGGAGAAGGAGAAGGTGAAGTCTGGAGCGTGAAGCAGAAGAAGTAGAAGAAGGAGAAGGAGAAGGTGAAGTCTGGAGGGCGAAGCAGAAGAAGCAGAAGAAGGAGAAGGAGAAGGTGAAGTCTGGAGGGTGAAGCAGACGAAGCAGAAGAAGGAGAAGGAGAAGGTGAAGTCTGGAGGGTGAATCAGAAGAAGTAGAAGAAGGAGAAGGAGAAGGTGAAGTAAGGAGGGTGAAGCAGAAGAAGCAGAAGAAGGAGAAGGAGAAGGTGAAGTCTGGAGGGTGAAGCAGAAGAAGCAGAAGAAGGAGAAGGAGGAGGTGAAGTCTGGAGGGTGAATCAGAAGAAGCAGAAGAAGGAGAAGGAGAAGGTGAAGTCTGGAGGGTGAATCAGAAGAAGTTGAAGAAGGAGAAGGAGAAGGTGAAGTCTGGAGGGTGAATCAGAAGAAGTAGAAGAAGGAGAAGGAGAAGGCGAAGTCTGGAGGGTGAATCAGAAGAAGTTGAAGAAGGAGAAGGAGAAGGTGAAGACTGGAGGTTGAATCAGAAGAAGCAGAAGAAGGAGAAGGAGAAGGTGAAGTCTGGAGGGTGAATCAGAAGAAGCAGAAGAAGGAGAAGGAGAAGATGAAGTCTGGAGGGTGAATCAGAAGAATTAGAAGAAGGAGAAGGAGAAGTTGAGGTCTGGAGGGTGAATCAGAAGAAGCAGAAGAAGGAGAAGGAGAAGGTGAAGTCTGAAGGGTGAACCAGAAGAAGCAGAAGAAGGAGAAGGAGAAGGTGAAGTCTGGAGGGTGTATCAGAAGAAGCAGAAGAAGGAGAAGGAGAAGGTGAAGTCTGGAGGGTGAATCAGAAGAAGCAGAAGAAGGAGAAGGAGAAGGTGAAGTCTGGAGGGTGAAGCAGAAGAAGCAGAAGAAGGAGAAGGAGAAGGTGAAGTCAGGAGGGTGAATCAGAAGAAGTAGAAGAAGGAAAAGGAGAAGGTGAAGTCTGGAGGGTGAATCAGAAGAAGTAGAAGAAGGAGAAGGAGAAGGTGAAGTCTGGAGGGTGAATCAGAAGAAGTGGAAGAAGGAGAAGGAGAAGGTGAAGTCTGGAGGGTGAATCAGAAGAAGCAGAAGAAGGAGAAGGAGAAGGTGAAGTCTGGAGGGAGAAGCAGAAGAAGTAGAAGAAGGAGAAGGAGAAGGTGAAGTCTGGATTGTGAATCAGAAGAAGTAGAAGAAG
Source organism: Somniosus microcephalus (assembly GCF_052327205.1). NCBI lineage: Eukaryota > Metazoa > Chordata > Chondrichthyes > Squaliformes > Somniosidae > Somniosus > Somniosus microcephalus. The sequence continues at coordinate 78,723 of NW_028225219.1, forward strand.
GAGAAGGAGAAGGTGAAGTCTGGAGGGTGAATCAGAAGAAGTAGAAGAAGGAGAAGGAGAAGGCGAAGTCTGGAGGGTGAATCAGAAGAAGTTGAAGAAGGAGAAGGAGAAGGTGAAGACTGGAGGTTGAATCAGAAGAAGCAGAAGAAGGAGAAGGAGAAGGTGAAGTCTGGAGGGTGAATCAGAAGAAGCAGAAGAAGGAGAAGGAGAAGATGAAGTCTGGATTGTGAATCAGAAGAAGTAGAAGAAGGAGAAGGAGGAGGTGAGGTCTGGAGGGTGAATCAGAAGAAGTAGAAGAAGGAGAAGGAGAAGGTCAAGTCTGGAGGGTGAATCAAAAGGAGCAGAAGAAGGAGAAGGAGAAGGTGAAGTCTGGAGGGTGAATCAGAAGAAGTAGAAGAAGGAGAAGGAGAAGGTGTAGTCTGGAGGATGAATCAGAAGAAGTAGAAGAAGGAGAAGGAGAAGGTGAAGTCTGGAGGGTGAATCAGAAGAAGCAGAATAAGGAGAAGGAGAAGGTGAAGTCTGGAGGGTGAATCAGAAGAAGCAGAAGAAGGAGAAGGAGAAGGTGAAGTCTGGAGGGTGAATCAGAAGAAGTAGAAGAAGGAGAAGGAGAAGGTGAAGTCTGGAGCGTGAAGCAGAAGAAGTAGAAGAAGGAGAAGGAGAAGGTGAAGTCTGGAGGGCGAAGCAGAAGAAGCAGAAGAAGGAGAAGGAGAAGGTGAAGTCTGGAGGGTGAAGCAGACGAAGCAGAAGAAGGAGAAGGAGAAGGTGAAGTCTGGAGGGTGAATCAGAAGAAGTAGAAGAAGGAGAAGGAGAAGGTGAAGTAAGGAGGGTGAATCAGAAGAAGCAGAAGAAGGAGAAGGAGAAGGTGAAGTCTGGAGGGTGAAGCAGAAGAAGCAGAAGAAGGAGAAGGAGGAGGTGAAGTCTGGAGGGTGAATCAGAAGAAGCAGAAGAAGGAGAAGGAGAAGGTGAAGTCTGGAGGGTGAATCAGAAGAAGTTGAAGAAGGAGAAGGAGAAGGTGAAGTCTGGAGGGTGAATCAGAAGAAGTAGAAGAAGGAGAAGGAGAAGGCGAAGTCTGGAGGGTGAATCAGAAGAAGTTGAAGAAGGAGAAGTAGAAGGTGAAGACTGGAGGTTGAATCAGAAGAAGCAGAAGAAGGAGAAGGAGAAGGTGAAGTCTGGAGGGTGAATCAGAAGAAGCAGAAGAAGGAGAAGGAGAAGATGAAGTCTGGAGGGTGAATCAGAAGAATTAGAAGAAGGAGAAGGAGAAGTTGAGGTCTGGAGGGTGAATCAGAAGAAGCAGAAGAAGGAGAAGGAGAAGGTGAAGTCTGAAGGGTGAACCAGAAGAAGCAGAAGAAGGAGAAGGAGAAGGTGAAGTCTGGAGGGTGTATCAGAAGAAGCAGAAGAAGGAGAAGGAGAAGGTGAAGTCTGGAGGGTGAATCAGAAGAAGCAGAAGAAGGAGAAGGAGAAGGTGAAGTCTGGAGGGTGAAGCAGAAGAAGCAGAAGAAGGAGAAGGAGAAGGTGAAGTCAGGAGGGTGAATCAGAAGAAGTAGAAGAAGGAAAAGGAGAAGGTGAAGTCTGGAGGGTGAATCAGAAGAAGTAGAAGAAGGAGAAGGAGAAGGTGAAGTCTGGAGGGTGAATCAGAAGAAGTGGAAGAAGGAGAAGGAGAAGGTGAAGTCTGGAGGGTGAATCAGAAGAAGCAGAAGAAGGAGAAGGAGAAGGTGAAGTCTGGAGGGAGAAGCAGAAGAAGTAGAAGAAGGAGAAGGAGAAGGTGAAGTCTGGATTGTGAATCAGAAGAAGTAGAAGAAGGAGAAGGAGGAGGTGAAGTCTGGAGGGTGAATCAGAAGAAGTAGAAGGAGAAGGTCAAGTCTGGAGGGTGAATCAAAAGGAGCAGAAGAAGGAGAAGGAGAAGGTGAAGTCTGGAGGGTGAATCAGAAGAAGTAGAAGAAGGAGAAGGAGAAGGTGTAGTCTGGAGGATGAATCAGAAGAAGTAGAAGAAGGAGAAGGAGAAGGTGAAGTCTGCAGGGTGAATCAGAAGAAGCAGAATAAGGAGAAGGAGAAGGTGAAGTCTGGAGGGTGAATCAGAAGAAGCAGAAGAAGGAGAAGGAGAAGGTGAAGTCTGGAGGGTGAATCAGAAGAAGTAGAAGAAGGAGAAGGAGAAGGTGAAGTCTGGAGCGTGAAGCAGAAGAAGTAGAAGAAGGAGAAGGAGAAGGTGAAGTCTGGAGGGTGAAGCAGAAGAAGCAGAAGAAGGAGAAGGAGAAGGTGAAGTCTGGAGGGTGAAGCAGAAGAAGCAGAAGAAGGAGAAGGAGAAGGTGAAGTCTGGAGGGTGAATCAGAAGAAGTAGAAGAAGGAGAAGGAGAAGGTGAAGTAAGGAGGGTGAAGCAGAAGAAGCAGAAGAAGGAGAAGGAGAAGGTGAAGTCTGGAGGGTGAAGCAGAAGAAGCAGAAGAAGGAGAAGGAGGAGGTGAAGTCTGGAGGGTGAATCAGAAGAAGCAGAAGAAGGAGAAGGAGAAGGTGAAGTCTGGAGGGTGAATCAGAAGAAGTTGAAGAAGGAGAAGGAGAAGGTGAAGTCTGGAGGGTGAATCAGAAGAAGCAGAATAAGGAGATGGAGAAGGTGAAGTCTGGAGGGTGAATCAGAAGAAGCAGAAGAAGGGGAAGGAGAAGGTGAAGTCTGGAGGGTGAATCAGAAGAAGTAGAAGAAGGAGAAGGAGAAGGTGAAATCTGGAGGGTGAAGCGGAAGAAGTAGAAGAAGGAGAAGGAGAAGGCGAAGTCTGGAGGGTGAATCAGAAGAAGCAGAAGAAGGAGAAGGAGAAGGTGAAGTCTGGAGGGTGAATCAGAAGAAGTAGAAGAAGGAGAAGGAGAAGGCGAAGTCTGGAGGGTGAATCAGAAGAAGTTGAAGAAGGAGAAGGAGAAGGTGAAGACTGGAAGTTGAATCAGAAGAAGTAGAAGAAGGAGAAGGAGAAGGTGAAGTCTGGAGGGTGAATCAGAAGAAGTAGAAGAAGGAGAAGGAGAAGGCGAAGTCTGGAGGGTGAATCAGAAGAAGCAGAAGAAGGAGAAGGAGAAGGTGAAGTCTGGAGGGTGAATCAGAAGAAGCAGAAGAAGGAGAAGGAGAAGATGAAGTCTGGAGGGTGAATCAGAAGAATTAGAAGAAGGAGAAGGAGAAGTTGAGGTCTGGAGGGTGAATCAGAAGAAGCAGAAGAAGGAGAAGGAGAAGGTGAAGTCTGAAGGGTGAACCAGAAGAAGCAGAAGAAGGAGAAGGAGAAGGTGAAGTCTGGAGGGTGTATCAGAAGAAGCAGAAGAAGGAGAAGGAGAAGGTGAAGTCTGGAGGGTGAATCAGAAGAAGCAGAAGAAGGAGAAGGAGAAGGTGAAGTCTGGAGGGTGAATCAGAAGAAGTAGAAGAAGGAGAAGGAGAAGGTGAAGTCTGGAGGGTGAATCAGAAGAAGTAGAACAAGGAGAAGGAGAAGTTGATGTCTGGAGGGTGAATCAGAAGAAGCAGAAGAAGGAGAAGGAGAAGGTGAAGTCTGGAGGGTGAATCAGAAGAAGCAGAAGAAGGAGAAGGAGATGGTGAAGTCTGGAGGGTGAATCAGAAGAAGTAGAAGAAGGAGAAGGAGATGGTGAAGTCTGGAGGGTGAATCAGAAGAAGTAGAAGAAGGAGAAGGAGAAGGTGAAGTCAGGAGGGTGAATCAAAAGAAGCAGAAGAAGGAGAAGGAGAAGGTGAAGTTAGGAGGGTGAATCAGAAGAAGCAGAAGAAGGAGAAGGAGAAGGTGAAGTCAGGGGGGTGAAGCAGAAAAAGTAGAAGAAGGAGAAGGAGAAGGTGAAGTCTGGCGGGCGCAGCAGAAGAAGCAGAAGAAGGAGAAGGTGAAGGTGAAGTCTGGAGGGTGAAGCAGAAGAAGCAGAAGAAGGAGAAGGAGAAGGTGAAGTCTGGAGGGTGAATCAGAAGAAGTAGAAGAAGGAGAAGGAGAAGGTGAAGTCAGGAGGGTGAAGCAGAAGAAGCAGAAGAAGGAGAAGGAGAAGGTGAAGTCTGGAGGGTGAAGCAGAAGAAGCAGAAGAAGGAGAAGGAGAAGGTGAAGTCTGGAGGGTGAAGCAGAAGAAGCAGAAGAAGGAGAAGGAGAAGGTGAAGTCTGGAGGGCGAAGCAGAAGAAGCAGAAGAAGGAGAAGGTGAAGGTGAAGTCTGGAGGGTGAAGCAGAAGAAGCAGAAGAAGGAGAAGGAGAAGGTGAAGTCTGGAGGGTGAATCAGAAGAAGTAGAAGAAGGAGAAGGAGAAGGTGAAGTCAGGAGGGTGAAGCAGAAGAAGCAGAAGAAGGAGAAGGAGAAGGTGAAGTCTGGAGGGTGAAGCAGAAGAAGCAGAAGAAGGAGAAGGAGAAGGTGAAGTCTGGAGGGCGAAGCAGAAGAAGTAGAAGAAGGAGAAGGAGAAGGTGAAGTCTGGAGGGTGAATCAGAAGAAGCAGAAGAAGGAGAAGGAGAAGGTGAAGTCAGGAGGGTGAATCAGAAGAAGCAGAAGAAGGAGAAGGAGAAGGTGAAGTTAGGAGGGTGAATCAGAAGAAGCAGAAGAAGGAGAAGGAGAAGGTGAAGTCAGGGGGGTGAAGCAGAAGACGTAGAAGAAGGAGAAGGAGAAGGTGAAGTCAGGAGGGTGAAGCAGAAGAAGCAGAAGAAGGAGAAGGAGAAGGTGAAGTCAGGAGGGTGAAGCAAAAGAAGCAGAAGAAGGAGATGGAGACGGTGAAGCCTGGAGGGCGCAGCAGAAGAAGCAGAAGGAGGAGAAGGAGAAGGTGAAGTCCTAAGGGTGAAGCAGAAGAAGCAGAAGAAGGAGAAGGAGAAGGTGAAGTCTGGAGGGTGAATCAGAAGAAGTAGAAGAAGGAGAAGGAGAAGGTGAAGTCAGGAGGGTGAAGCAGAAGAAGCAGAAGTAGGAGAAGGAGAAGGTGAAATCTGGAGGGTGTAGCAGAAGAAGCAGAAGAAGGAGAAGGAGAAGGTGAAGTCTGGAGGGCGAAGCAGAAGAAGCAGAAGAAGGAGAAGGAGAAGGTGAAGTCTGGAGGGTGAAGCAGAAGAAGCAGAAGAAGGAGAAGGAGAAGGTGAAGTCTGGAGTGTGAATCACAAGAAGTAGAAGAAGGAGAAGGAGAAGGTGAAGTAAGGAGGGTGAAGCAGAAGAAGCAGAAGAAGGAGAAGGAGAAGGTGAAGTCTGGAGGGTGAAGCAGAAGAAGCAGAAGAAGGAGAAGGAGAAGGTGAAGTCTGGAGGGTGAAGCAGAAGAAGCAGAAGAAGGAGAAGGAGAAGGTGAAATCAGGAGGGTGAATCAGAAGAAGTAGAAGAAGGAAAAGGAGAAGGTGAAGTCTGGAGGGTGAATCAGAAGAAGTAGAAGAAGGAGAAGGAGAAGGTGAAGTCTGGAGGGTGAATCAGAAGAAGTGGAAGAAGGAGAAGGAGAAGGTGAAGTCTGGAGGGTGAATCAGAAGAAGCAGAAGAAGGAGAAGGAGAAGTTGAAGTCTGGAGGGAGAAGCAGAAGAAGTAGAAGAAGGAGAAGGAGAAGATGAAGTCTGGATTGTGAATCAGAAGAAGTAGAAGAAGGAGAAGGAGGAGGTGAGGTCTGGAGGGTGAATCAGAAGAAGTAGAAGAAGGAGAAGGAGAAGGTCAAGTCTGGAGGGTGAATCAAAAGGAGCAGAAGAAGGAGAAGGAGAAGGTGAAGTCTGGAGGGTGAATCAGAAGAAGTAGAAGAAGGAGAAGGAGAAGGTGTAGTCTGGAGGATGAATCAGAAGAAGTAGAAGAAGGAGAAGGAGAAGGTGAAGTCTGGAGGGTGAATCAGAAGAAGCAGAATAAGGAGAAGGAGAAGGTGAAGTCTGGAGGGTGAATCAGAAGAAGCAGAAGAAGGAGAAGGAGAAGGTGAAGTCTGGAGGGTGAATCAGAAGAAGTAGAAGAAGGAGAAGGAGAAGGTGAAGTCTGGAGCGTGAAGCAGAAGAAGTAGAAGAAGGAGAAGGAGAAGGTGAAGTCTGGAGGGCGAAGCAGAAGAAGCAGAAGAAGGAGAAGGAGAAGGTGAAGTCTGGAGGGTGAAGCAGACGAAGCAGAAGAAGGAGAAGGAGAAGGTGAAGTCTGGAGGGTGAATCAGAAGAAGTAGAAGAAGGAGAAGGAGAAGGTGAAGTAAGGAGGGTGAAGCAGAAGAAGCAGAAGAAGGAGAAGGAGAAGGTGAAGTCTGGAGGGTGAAGCAGAAGAAGCAGAAGAAGGAGAAGGAGGAGGTGAAGTCTGGAGGGTGAATCAGAAGAAGCAGAAGAAGGAGAAGGAGAAGGTGAAGTCTGGAGGGTGAATCAGAAGAAGTAGAAGAAGGAGAAGGAGAAGGCGAAGTCTGGAGGGTGAATCAGAAGAAGTTGAAGAAGGAGAAGGAGAAGGTGAAGACTGGAGGTTGAATCAGAAGAAGCAGAAGAAGGAGAAGGAGAAGGTGAAGTCTGGAGGGTGAATCAGAAGAAGCAGAAGAAGGAGAAGGAGAAGATGAAGTCTGGAGGGTGAATCAGAAGAATTAGAAGAAGGAGAAGGAGAAGTTGAGGTCTGGAGGGTGAATCAGAAGAAGCAGAAGAAGGAGAAGGAGAAGGTGAAGTCTGAAGGGTGAACCAGAAGAAGCAGAAGAAGGAGAAGGAGAAGGTGAAGTCTGGAGGGTGTATCAGAAGAAGCAGAAGAAGGAGAAGGAGAAGGTGAAGTCTGGAGGGTGAATCAGAAGAAGCAGAAGAAGGAGAAGGAGAAGGTGAAGTCTGGAGGGTGAAGCAGAAGAAGCAGAAGAAGGAGAAGGAGAAGGTGAAGTCAGGAGGGTGAATCAGAAGAAGTAGAAGAAGGAAAAGGAGAAGGTGAAGTCTGGAGGGTGAATCAGAAGAAGTAGAAGAAGGAGAAGGAGAAGGTGAAGTCTGGAGGGTGAATCAGAAGAAGTGGAAGAAGGAGAAGGAGAAGGTGAAGTCTGGAGGGTGAATCAGAAGAAGCAGAAGAAGGAGAAGGAGAAGGTGAAGTCTGGAGGGAGAAGCAGAAGAAGTAGAAGAAGGAGAAGGAGAAGGTGAAGTCTGGATTGTGAATCAGAAGAAGTAGAAGAAGGAGAAGGAGAAGGTGAAGTCTGGAGGGTGAATCAGAAGAAGTAGAAGAAGGAGAAGGAGAAGGCGAAGTCTGGAGGGTGAATCAGAAGAAGTTGAAGAAGGAGAAGGAGAAGGTGAAGACTGGAGGTTGAATCAGAAGAAGCAGAAGAAGGAGAAGGAGAAGGTGAAGTCTGGAGGGTGAATCAGAAGAAGCAGAAGAAGGAGAAGGAGAAGATGAAGTCTGGATTGTGAATCAGAAGAAGTAGAAGAAGGAGAAGGAGGAGGTGAGGTCTGGAGGGTGAATCAGAAGAAGTAGAAGAAGGAGAAGGAGAAGGTCAAGTCTGGAGGGTGAATCAAAAGGAGCAGAAGAAGGAGAAGGAGAAGGTGAAGTCTGGAGGGTGAATCAGAAGAAGTAGAAGAAGGAGAAGGAGAAGGTGTAGTCTGGAGGATGAATCAGAAGAAGTAGAAGAAGGAGAAGGAGAAGGTGAAGTCTGGAGGGTGAATCAGAAGAAGCAGAATAAGGAGAAGGAGAAGGTGAAGTCTGGAGGGTGAATCAGAAGAAGCAGAAGAAGGAGAAGGAGAAGGTGAAGTCTGGAGGGTGAATCAGAAGAAGTAGAAGAAGGAGAAGGAGAAGGTGAAGTCTGGAGCGTGAAGCAGAAGAAGTAGAAGAAGGAGAAGGAGAAGGTGAAGTCTGGAGGGCGAAGCAGAAGAAGCAGAAGAAGGAGAAGGAGAAGGTGAAGTCTGGAGGGTGAAGCAGACGAAGCAGAAGAAGGAGAAGGAGAAGGTGAAGTCTGGAGGGTGAATCAGAAGAAGTAGAAGAAGGAGAAGGAGAAGGTGAAGTAAGGAGGGTGAATCAGAAGAAGCAGAAGAAGGAGAAGGAGAAGGTGAAGTCTGGAGGGTGAAGCAGAAGAAGCAGAAGAAGGAGAAGGAGGAGGTGAAGTCTGGAGGGTGAATCAGAAGAAGCAGAAGAAGGAGAAGGAGAAGGTGAAGTCTGGAGGGTGAATCAGAAGAAGTTGAAGAAGGAGAAGGAGAAGGTGAAGTCTGGAGGGTGAATCAGAAGAAGTAGAAGAAGGAGAAGGAGAAGGCGAAGTCTGGAGGGTGAATCAGAAGAAGTTGAAGAAGGAGAAGTAGAAGGTGAAGACTGGAGGTTGAATCAGAAGAAGCAGAAGAAGGAGAAGGAGAAGGTGAAGTCTGGAGGGTGAATCAGAAGAAGCAGAAGAAGGAGAAGGAGAAGATGAAGTCTGGAGGGTGAATCAGAAGAATTAGAAGAAGGAGAAGGAGAAGTTGAGGTCTGGAGGGTGAATCAGAAGAAGCAGAAGAAGGAGAAGGAGAAGGTGAAGTCTGAAGGGTGAACCAGAAGAAGCAGAAGAAGGAGAAGGAGAAGGTGAAGTCTGGAGGGTGTATCAGAAGAAGCAGAAGAAGGAGAAGGAGAAGGTGAAGTCTGGAGGGTGAATCAGAAGAAGCAGAAGAAGGAGAAGGAGAAGGTGAAGTCTGGAGGGTGAAGCAGAAGAAGCAGAAGAAGGAGAAGGAGAAGGTGAAGTCAGGAGGGTGAATCAGAAGAAGTAGAAGAAGGAAAAGGAGAAGGTGAAGTCTGGAGGGTGAATCAGAAGAAGTAGAAGAAGGAGAAGGAGAAGGTGAAGTCTGGAGGGTGAATCAGAAGAAGTGGAAGAAGGAGAAGGAGAAGGTGAAGTCTGGAGGGTGAATCAGAAGAAGCAGAAGAAGGAGAAGGAGAAGGTGAAGTCTGGAGGGAGAAGCAGAAGAAGTAGAAGAAGGAGAAGGAGAAGGTGAAGTCTGGATTGTGAATCAGAAGAAGTAGAAGAAGGAGAAGGAGGAGGTGAAGTCTGGAGGGTGAATCAGAAGAAGTAGAAGGAGAAGGTCAAGTCTGGAGGGTGAATCAAAAGGAGCAGAAGAAGGAGAAGGAGAAGGTGAAGTCTGGAGGGTGAATCAGAAGAAGTAGAAGAAGGAGAAGGAGAAGGTGTAGTCTGGAGGATGAATCAGAAGAAGTAGAAGAAGGAGAAGGAGAAGGTGAAGTCTGCAGGGTGAATCAGAAGAAGCAGAATAAGGAGAAGGAGAAGGTGAAGTCTGGAGGGTGAATCAGAAGAAGCAGAAGAAGGAGAAGGAGAAGGTGAAGTCTGGAGGGTGAATCAGAAGAAGTAGAAGAAGGAGAAGGAGAAGGTGAAGTCTGGAGCGTGAAGCAGAAGAAGTAGAAGAAGGAGAAGGAGAAGGTGAAGTCTGGAGGGTGAAGCAGAAGAAGCAGAAGAAGGAGAAGGAGAAGGTGAAGTCTGGAGGGTGAAGCAGAAGAAGCAGAAGAAGGAGAAGGAGAAGGTGAAGTCTGGAGGGTGAATCAGAAGAAGTAGAAGAAGGAGAAGGAGAAGGTGAAGTAAGGAGGGTGAAGCAGAAGAAGCAGAAGAAGGAGAAGGAGAAGGTGAAGTCTGGAGGGTGAAGCAGAAGAAGCAGAAGAAGGAGAAGGAGGAGGTGAAGTCTGGAGGGTGAATCAGAAGAAGCAGAAGAAGGAGAAGGAGAAGGTGAAGTCTGGAGGGTGAATCAGAAGAAGTTGAAGAAGGAGAAGGAGAAGGTGAAGTCTGGAGGGTGAATCAGAAGAAGCAGAATAAGGAGATGGAGAAGGTGAAGTCTGGAGGGTGAATCAGAAGAAGCAGAAGAAGGGGAAGGAGAAGGTGAAGTCTGGAGGGTGAATCAGAAGAAGTAGAAGAAGGAGAAGGAGAAGGTGAAATCTGGAGGGTGAAGCGGAAGAAGTAGAAGAAGGAGAAGGAGAAGGCGAAGTCTGGAGGGTGAATCAGAAGAAGCAGAAGAAGGAGAAGGAGAAGGTGAAGTCTGGAGGGTGAATCAGAAGAAGTAGAAGAAGGAGAAGGAGAAGGCGAAGTCTGGAGGGTGAATCAGAAGAAGTTGAAGAAGGAGAAGGAGAAGGTGAAGACTGGAAGTTGAATCAGAAGAAGTAGAAGAAGGAGAAGGAGAAGGTGAAGTCTGGAGGGTGAATCAGAAGAAGTAGAAGAAGGAGAAGGAGAAGGCGAAGTCTGGAGGGTGAATCAGAAGAAGCAGAAGAAGGAGAAGGAGAAGGTGAAGTCTGGAGGGTGAATCAGAAGAAGCAGAAGAAGGAGAAGGAGAAGATGAAGTCTGGAGGGTGAATCAGAAGAATTAGAAGAAGGAGAAGGAGAAGTTGAGGTCTGGAGGGTGAATCAGAAGAAGCAGAAGAAGGAGAAGGAGAAGGTGAAGTCTGAAGGGTGAACCAGAAGAAGCAGAAGAAGGAGAAGGAGAAGGTGAAGTCTGGAGGGTGTATCAGAAGAAGCAGAAGAAGGAGAAGGAGAAGGTGAAGTCTGGAGGGTGAATCAGAAGAAGCAGAAGAAGGAGAAGGAGAAGGTGAAGTCTGGAGGGTGAATCAGAAGAAGTAGAAGAAGGAGAAGGAGAAGGTGAAGTCTGGAGGGTGAATCAGAAGAAGTAGAACAAGGAGAAGGAGAAGTTGATGTCTGGAGGGTGAATCAGAAGAAGCAGAAGAAGGAGAAGGAGAAGGTGAAGTCTGGAGGGTGAATCAGAAGAAGCAGAAGAAGGAGAAGGAGATGGTGAAGTCTGGAGGGTGAATCAGAAGAAGTAGAAGAAGGAGAAGGAGATGGTGAAGTCTGGAGGGTGAATCAGAAGAAGTAGAAGAAGGAGAAGGAGAAGGTGAAGTCAGGAGGGTGAATCAGAAGAAGCAGAAGAAGGAGAAGGAGAAGGTGAAGTTAGGAGGGTGAATCAGAAGAAGCAGAAGAAGGAGAAGGAGAAGGTGAAGTCAGGGGGGTGAAGCAGAAAAAGTAGAAGAAGGAGAAGGAGAAGGTGAAGTCTGGCGGGCGCAGCAGAAGAAGCAGAAGAAGGAGAAGGTGAAGGTGAAGTCTGGAGGGTGAAGCAGAAGAAGCAGAAGAAGGAGAAGGAGAAGGTGAAGTCTGGAGGGTGAATCAGAAGAAGTAGAAGAAGGAGAAGGAGAAGGTGAAGTCAGGAGGGTGAAGCAGAAGAAGCAGAAGAAGGAGAAGGAGAAGGTGAAGTCTGGAGGGTGAAGCAGAAGAAGCAGAAGAAGGAGAAGGAGAAGGTGAAGTCTGGAGGGCGAAGCAGAAGAAGTAGAAGAAGGAGAAGGAGAAGGTGAAGTCTGGATGGTGAAGCAGAAGAAGCAGAAGAAGGAGAAGGAGAAGCTGAAGTCTGGAGGGTGAATCAGAAGAAGTAGAAGAAGGAGAAGGAGAAGGTGAAGTCAGGAGGGTGAAGCAGAAGAAGCAGAAGAAGGAGAAGGAGATGTGAAGTCTGGAGGGTGAAACAGAAGAAGCAGAAGAAGGAGAAGGAGTAGGTGAAGTCTGGAGGGTGAAGCAGAAGAAGCAGAAGAAGGAGAAGGAGAAGGTGAAGTCAGGAGGGTGAATCAGAAGAAGTAGAAGAAGGAGAAGGAGAAGGTGAAGTCTGGAGGGTGAATCAGAAGAAGTAGAAGAAGGAGAAGGAGAAGGTGAAGTCTGGAGGTTGAATCAGAAGAAGTAGAAGAAGGAGAAGGAGAAGGTGAAGTCTGGAGGGTGTTTCAGAAGAAGCAGAATAAGGAGAAGGAGAAGGTGAAGTCTGGAGGGTGAATCAGAAGAATCAGAAGAAGGAGAAGGAGAAGGTGAAGTCTGGAGGGTGAATCAGAAGAAGTAGAAGAAGGAGAAGGAGAAGGTGAAGTCTGGAGGGTGAATCAGAAGAAGTAGAAGAAGGAGAAGGAGAAGGTGAAGTCTGGAGGGTGAATCAGAAGAAGTAGAAGAAGGAGAAGGAGAAGGTGAAGTCTGGAGGGTGAATCAGAAGAAGTAGAAGAAGGAGAAGGAGAAGCTGAAGTCTGGAGGGTGAATCAGAAGAAGCAGAATAAGGAGAAGGAGAAGTTGAAGTCTGGAGGGTGAATCAGAAGAAGCAGAAGAAGGAGAAGGAGAAGGTGAAGTCTGGAGGGTGAATCAGAAGAAGTGGAAGAAGGAGAAGGAGAAGGTGAAGTCTGGAGGGTGAAGCAGAAGAAGTAGAAGAAGGAGAAGGAGAAGGTGAAGTCAGGTGGGTGAATCAGAAGAAGTAGAAGAAGGAGAAGGAGAAGATGAAGTCAGGAGGGTGAATCAGAAGAAGCAGAAGAAGGAGAAGGAGAAGGTGAAGTCTGGGGGGTGAATCAGAAGAATCAGAAGAAGGAGAAGGAGAAGGTGAAGTCTGGAGGGTGAATCAGAAGAAGCAGAAGAAAGAGAAGGAGAAGGTGAAGTCTGGAGGGTGAAGCAGAAGAAACAGAAGAAGGAGAAGGAGAAGGTGAAGACTGGAGGGTGAATCACAAGAAGTAGAAGAAGGAGAAGGAGAAGGTGAAGTCTGGAGGGTGAATCAGAAGAAGTAGAAGAAGGAGAAGGAGAAGGTGAAGTCTGGAGGGTGAATCAGAAGAAGTTGAAGAAGGAGAAGGAGAAGGTGAAGACTGGAAGTTGAATCAGAAGAAGTAGAAGAAGGAGAAGGAGAAGGTGAAGTCTGGAGGGTGAATCAGAAGAAGTAGAAGAAGGAGAAGGAGAAGGCGAAGTCTGGAGGGTGAATCAGAAGAAGCAGAAGAAGGAGAAGGAGAAGGTGAAGTCTGGAGGGTGAATCAGAAGAAGCAGAAGAAGGAGAAGGAGAAGATGAAGTCTGGAGGGTGAATCAGAAGAATTAGAAGAAGGAGAAGGAGAAGTTGAGGTCTGGAGGGTGAATCAGAAGAAGCAGAAGAAGGAGAAGGAGAAGGTGAAGTCTGAAGGGTGAACCAGAAGAAGCAGAAGAAGGAGAAGGAGAAGGTGAAGTCTGGAGGGTGTATCAGAAGAAGCAGAAGAAGGAGAAGGAGAAGGTGAAGTCTGGAGGGTGAATCAGAAGAAGCAGAAGAAGGAGAAGGAGAAGGTGAAGTCTGGAGGGTGAATCAGAAGAAGTAGAAGAAGGAGAAGGAGAAGGTGAAGTCTGGAGGGTGAATCAGAAGAAGTAGAACAAGGAGAAGGAGAAGTTGATGTCTGGAGGGTGAATCAGAAGAAGCAGAAGAAGGAGAAGGAGAAGGTGAAGTCTGGAGGGTGAATCAGAAGAAGTAGAAGAAGGAGAAGGAGAAGGTGAAGTCTGGAGGGTGAATCAGAAGAAGCAGAATAAGGAGAAGGAGAAGGTGAAGTCTGGAGGGTGAATCAGAAGAAGCAGAAGAAGGAGAAGGAGATGGTGAAGTCTGGAGGGTGAATCAGAAGAAGTAGAAGAAGGAGAAGGAGAAGGTGAAGTCAGGAGGGTGAATCAGAAGAAGCAGAAGAAGGAGAAGGAGAAGGTGAAGTTAGGAGGGTGAATCAGAAGAAGCAGAAGAAGGAGAAGGAGAAGGTGAAGTCAGGGGGGTGAAGCAGAAAAAGTAGAAGAAGGAGAAGGAGAAGGTGAAGTCTGGCGGGCGCAGCAGAAGAAGCAGAAGAAGGAGAAGGTGAAGGTGAAGTCTGGAGGGTGAAGCAGAAGAAGCAGAAGAAGGAGAAGGAGAAGGTGAAGTCTGGAGGGTGAATCAGAAGAAGTAGAAGAAGGAGAAGGAGAAGGTGAAGTCAGGAGGGTGAAGCAGAAGAAGCAGAAGAAGGAGAAGGAGAAGGTGAAGTCTGGAGGGTGAAGCAGAAGAAGCAGAAGAAGGAGAAGGAGAAGGTGAAGTCTGGAGGGCGAAGCAGAAGAAGTAGAAGAAGGAGAAGGAGAAGGTGAAGTCTGGATGGTGAAGCAGAAGAAGCAGAAGAAGGAGAAGGAGAAGCTGAAGTCTGGAGGGTGAATCAGAAGAAGTAGAAGAAGGAGAAGGAGAAGGTGAAGTCAGGAGGGTGAAGCAGAAGAAGCAGAAGAAGGAGAAGGAGATGTGAAGTCTGGAGGGTGAAACAGAAGAAGCAGAAGAAGGAGAAGGAGTAGGTGAAGTCTGGAGGGTGAAGCAGAAGAAGCAGAAGAAGGAGAAGGAGAAGGTGAAGTCAGGAGGGTGAATCAGAAGAAGTAGAAGAAGGAGAAGGAGAAGGTGAAGTCTGGAGGGTGAATCAGAAGAAGTAGAAGAAGGAGAAGGAGAAGGTGAAGTCTGGAGGTTGAATCAGAAGAAGTAGAAGAAGGAGAAGGAGAAGGTGAAGTCTGGAGGGTGTTTCAGAAGAAGCAGAATAAGGAGAAGGAGAAGGTGAAGTCTGGAGGGTGAATCAGAAGAATCAGAAGAAGGAGAAGGAGAAGGTGAAGTCTGGAGGGTGAATCAGAAGAAGTAGAAGAAGGAGAAGGAGAAGGTGAAGTCTGGAGGGTGAATCAGAAGAAGTAGAAGAAGGAGAAGGAGAAGGTGAAGTCTGGAGGGTGAATCAGAAGAAGTAGAAGAAGGAGAAGGAGAAGGTGAAGTCTGGAGGGTGAATCAGAAGAAGTAGAAGAAGGAGAAGGAGAAGCTGAAGTCTGGAGGGTGAATCAGAAGAAGCAGAATAAGGAGAAGGAGAAGTTGAAGTCTGGAGGGTGAATCAGAAGAAGCAGAAGAAGGAGAAGGAGAAGGTGAAGTCTGGAGGGTGAATCAGAAGAAGTGGAAGAAGGAGAAGGAGAAGGTGAAGTCTGGAGGGTGAAGCAGAAGAAGTAGAAGAAGGAGAAGGAGAAGGTGAAGTCAGGTGGGTGAATCAGAAGAAGTAGAAGAAGGAGAAGGAGAAGATGAAGTCAGGAGGGTGAATCAGAAGAAGCAGAAGAAGGAGAAGGAGAAGGTGAAGTCTGGGGGGTGAATCAGAAGAATCAGAAGAAGGAGAAGGAGAAGGTGAAGTCTGGAGGGTGAATCAGAAGAAGCAGAAGAAAGAGAAGGAGAAGGTGAAGTCTGGAGGGTGAAGCAGAAGAAACAGAAGAAGGAGAAGGAGAAGGTGAAGACTGGAGGGTGAATCACAAGAAGTAGAAGAAGGAGAAGGAGAAGGTGAAGTCTGGAGGGTGAATCAGAAGAAGTAGAAGAAGGAGAAGGAGAAGGTGAAGTCTGGAGGGTGAATCAGAAGAAGCAGAAGAAGGAGAAGGAGAAGGTGAAGTCTGGAGGGTGAATCAGAAGAAGCAGAAGAAGGAGAAGGAGAAGATGAAGTCTGGAGGGTGAATCAGAAGAAGTAGAAGAAGGAGAAGGAGAAGGTGAAGTCTGGAGGGTGAATCAGAAGTAGTAGAAGAAGGAGAAGGAGAAGGTGAAGTCTGGAGGGTGAATCAGAAGAAACAGAAGAAGGAGAAGGAGAAGGTGAAGTCTGGAGGGTGAATCAGAAGAAGTAGAGAAGGAGAAGGAGAAGGTGTAGTCTGGAGGGTGAATCAGAAGAAGTAGACGAAGGAGAAGGAGAAGGTGAAGTCTGGAGGGTGAATCAGAAGAAGCAGAAGAAGGAGATGGAGAAGGTGAAGTCTGGAGGGTGAATCAGAAGAAGTAGAAGAAGGAGAAGGAGAAGGTGAAGTCTTGAGGGTGAATCAGAAGAAGCAGAAGAAGGAGAAGGAGAAGGTGAAGTCTGGAGGGTGAATCAGAAGAAGCAGAAGAAGGAGAAGGAGAAGGTGAAGTCTGGAGGGTGATTCAGAAGAAGCAGAATAAGGAGAAGGAGAAGGTGAAGTCTGGAGGGTGAATCAGAAGAAGCAGAAGAAGGAGAAGGAGAAGGTGAAGTCTGGAGGGTGAATCAGAAGAAGTAGAAGAAGGAGAAGGAGAAGGTGAAGTCTGGAGGGTGAATCAGAAGAAGTAGAAGAAGGAGAAGGAGAAGGTGAAGTCTGGAGGGTGAATCAGAAGAAGTAGAAGAAGGAGAAGGAGAAGCTGAAGTCTGGAGGGTGAAGCAGAAGAAGTAGAAGAAGGAGAAGGAGAAGGTGAAGTCAGGAGGGTGAATCAGAAGATGTAGAAGAAGGAGAAGGAGAAGGTGAAGTCAGGAGGGTGAATCAGAAGAAGCAGAAGAAGGAGAAGGAGAAGGTGAAGTCTGGAGGGTGAATCAGAAGAATCAGAAGAAGGAGAAGGAGAAGGTGAAGTCTGGAGGGTGAATCAGAAGAAGCAGAAGAAAGAGAAGGAGAAGGTGAAGTCTGGAGGGTGAATCATAAGAAGTAGAAGAAGGAGAAGGAGAAGGTGAAGTCTGGAGGGTGAATCAGAAGAAGCAGAAGAAGGAGAAGGAGAAGGTGAAGTCAGGAGGGTGAATCAGAAGAAGTAGAAGAAGGAGAAGGAGAAGGTGAAGTCAGGAGGGTGAATCAGAAGAAGCAGAAGAAGGAGAAGGAGAAGATGAAGTCTGGAGGGTGAATCAGAAGAAGTAGAAGAAGGAGAAGGAGAAGGTGAAGTCTGGAGGGTGAATCAGAAGAAGTAGAAGAAGGAGAAGGAGAAGGTGAAGTCTGGAGGGTGAATCAGAAGAAGCAGAAGAAGGAGAAGGAGAAGGTGAAGTCTGGAGGGTGAATCAGAAGAAGCAGAAGAAGGAGAAGGAGAAGATGAAGTCTGGAGGGTGAATCAGAAGAAGTAGAAGAAGGAGGAGGAGAAGGTGAGGTCTGGAGGGTGAATCAGAAGAAGCAGAAGAAGGAGAAGGAGAAGGTGAAGTCTGGAGGGTGAATCAGAAGAAGCAGAAGAAGGAGAAGGAGAAGGTGAAGTCTGGAGGGTGAATCAGAAGAAACAGAAGAAGGAGAAGGAGAAGGTGAAGTCTGGAGGGTGAATCAGAAGAAGTAGAAGAAGGAGAAGGAGAAGGTGTAGTCTGGAGTGTGAATCAGAAGAAGCAGAAGAAGGAGAAGGAGAAGGTGAAGTCTGGAAGGTGAATCAGAAGAAGCAGAAGAAGGAGAAGGAGAAGGTGAAGTCTGGAGGGTGAATCAGAAGAAGCAGAAGAAGGAGAAGGAGAAGGTGAAGTCAGGAGGGTGAATCAGAAGAAGCAGAAGAAGGAGAAGGAGAAGGTGAAGTTAGGAGGGTGAATCAGAAGAAGCAGAAGAAGGAGAAGGAGCAGGTGATGTCAGGGGGATGAAGCAGAAGAAGTAGAAGAAGGAGAAGGAGAAGGTGAAGTCAGGACGGTGAAGCAGATGAAACAGAAGAAGGAGAAGGAGAAGGTGAAGTCTGGAGGGTGAATCAGAAGAAGTAGAAGAAGGAAAAGGAGAAGGTCAAGTCTGGAGGGTGAATCAGAAGAAGTAGAAGAAGGAGAAGGAGAAGGTGAAGTCTGGAGGGTGAAGCAGAAGAAGTAGAAGAAGGAGAAGGAGAAGGTGAAGTCAGGAGGGTGAATCAGAAGAAGTAGAAGAAGGAGAAGGAGAAGGTGAAGTCAGGAGGGTGAATCAGAAGAAGCAGAAGAAGGAGAAGGAGAAGGTGAAGTCTGGAGGGTGAATCAGAAGAATCAGAAGAAGGAGAAGGAGAAGGTGAAGTCTGGAGGGTGAATCAGAAGAAGCAGAAGAAAGAGAAGGAGAAGGTCAAGTCTGGAGGGTGAATCGGAAGAAGTAGAAGAAGGAGAAGGAGAAGGTGAAGTCTGGAGGGTGAATCAGAAGAAGCAGAAGAAGGAGAAGGAGAAGGTGAAGTCTGGAGGGTGAATCAGAAGAAGCAGAAGAAGGAGAAGGAGAAGGTGAAGTCTGCAGGGTGAATCAGAAGAAGCAGAAGAAGGAGAAGGAGAAGGTTAAGACTGGTGGGTGAATCAGAAGAAGCAGAATAAGGAGAAGGAGAAGGTGAAGTCTGGAGGGTGAAGCAGAAGAATTAGAAGATGGAGAAGGAGAAGGTGAAGTCAGGAGGGTGAATCAGAAGAAGTAGAAGAAGGAGAAGGAGAAGGTGAAGACTGGTGGGTGAATCAGAAGAAGCAGAATAAGGAGAAGGAGAAGGTGAAGTCTGGAGGGTGAATCAGAAGAAGCAGATGAAGGAGAAGGAGAAGTTGAAGTCTGGAGGGTGAAGCAGAAGAATTAGAAGATGGAGAAGGAGAAGGTGAAGTCAGGAGGGTGAATCAGAAGAAGTAGAAGAAGGAGAAGGAGAAGGTGAAGTCTGGAAGGTGAATCAGAAGAAGCAGAAGAAGGAGAAGGAGAAGGTGAAGTCTGGAGGGTGAATCAGAAGAAGCAGAAGAAGGAGAAGGAGAAGGTGAAGTCAGGAGGGTGAATCAGAAGAAGCAGAAGAAGGAGAAGGAGAAGGTGAAGTTAGGAGGGTGAATCAGAAGAAGCAGAAGAAGGAGAAGGAGCAGGTGATGTCAGGGGGATGAAGCAGAAGAAGTAGAAGAAGGAGAAGGAGAAGGTGAAGTCAGGACGGTGAAGCAGATGAAACAGAAGAAGGAGAAGGAGAAGGTGAAGTCTGGAGGGTGAATCAGAAGAAGTAGAAGAAGGAAAAGGAGAAGGTCAAGTCTGTTGGGTGAATCAGAAGAAGTAGAAGAAGGAGAAGGAGAAGGTGAAGTCTGGAGGGTGAAGCAGAAGAAGTAGAAGAAGGAGAAGGAGAAGGTGAAGTCAGGAGGGTGAATCAGAAGAAGTAGAAGAAGGAGAAGGAGAAGGTGAAGTCAGGAGGGTGAATCAGAAGAAGCAGAAGAAGGAGAAGGAGAAGGTGAAGTCTGGAGGGTGAATCAGAAGAATCAGAAGAAGGAGAAGGAGAAGGTGAAGTCTGGAGGGTGAATCAGAAGAAGCAGAAGAAAGAGAAGGAGAAGGTCAAGTCTGGAGGGTGAATCAGAAGAAGTAGAAGAAGGAGAAGGAGAAGGTGAAGTCTGGAGGGTGAATCAGAAGAAGCAGAAGAAGGAGAAGGAGAAGGTGAAGTCTGGAGGGTGAATCAGAAGAAGCAGAAGAAGGAGAAGGAGAAGGTGAAGTCTGCAGGGTGAATCAGAAGAAGCAGAAGAAGGAGAAGGAGAAGGTTAAGACTGGTGGGTGAATCAGAAGAAGCAGAATAAGGAGAAGGAGAAGGTGAAGTCTGGAGGGTGAATCAGAAGAAGCAGAAGAAGGAGAAGGAGAAGTTGAAGTCTGGAGGGTGAAGCAGAAGAATTAGAAGATGGAGAAGGAGAAGGTGAAGTCAGGAGGGTGAATCAGAAGAAGTAGAAGAAGGAGAAGGAGAAGGTGAAGTCAGGAGGGTGAATCGGAAGAAGCAGAAGATGGAGAAGGAGAAGGGGAAGTCTGGAGGGTGAATCAGAAGAATCAGAAGAAGGAGAAGGAGAAGGTGAAGTCTGGAGGGTGAATCAGAAGAAGCAGAAGAAGGAGAAGGAGAAGGTGAAGTCTGGAGGGTGAATCAGAAGAAGCAGAGGAAGGAGAAGGAGAAGGTGAAGTCTGGAGGGTGAATCAGAAGAAGCAGAATAAGGAGAAGGAGAAGGTGAAGTCTGGAGGGTGAATCAGAAGAAGCAGAATAAGGAGAAGGAGAAGGTGAAGTCTGGAGGGTGAATCAGAAGAAGCAGAAGAAGGAGAAGGAGAAGGTGAAGTCTGGAGGGTGAATCAGAAGAAGTAGAAGAAGGAGAAGGAGAAGGTGAAGTTTGGAGGGTGAAGCAGAAGAAGTAGAAGAAGGAGAAGGAGAAGGTGAAGTCAGGTGGGTGAATCAGAAGAAGTAGAAGAAGGAGAAGGAGAAGGTGAAGTCAGGAGGGTGAATCAGAAGAAGCAGAAGAAGGAGAAGGAGAAGGTGAAGTCTGGAGGGTGAATCAGAAGAATCAGAAGAAGGAGAAGGAGAAGGTGAAGTCTGGAGGGTGAATCAGAAGAAGCAGAAGAAAGAGAAGGAGAAGGTGAAGTCTGGAGGGTGAAGCAGAAGAAACAGAAGAAGGAGAAGGAGAAGGTGAAGACTGGAGGGTGAATCAGAAGAAGTAGAAGAAGGAGAAGGAGAAGGCGAAGTCTGGAGGGTGAATCAGAAGAAGTAGAAGAAGGAGAAGGAGATGGTGAAGTCTGGAGGGTGAATCAGAAGAAGCAGAAGAAGGAGAAGGAGAAGGTGAAGTCTGGAGGGTGAATCAGAAGAAGCAGAAGAAGGAGAAGGAGAAGATGAAGTCTGGAGGGTGAATCAGAAGAAGTAGAAGAAGGAGAAGGAGAAGGTGAAGTCTGGAGGGTGAATCAGAAGTAGTAGAAGAAGGAGAAGGAGAAGGTGAAGTCTGGAGGGTGAATCAGAAGAAACAGAAGAAGGAGAAGGAGAAGGTGAAGTCTGGAGGGTGAATCAGAAGAAGTAGAAGAAGGAGAAGGAGAAGGTGTAGTCTGGAGGGTGAATCAGAAGAAGTAGACGAAGGAGAAGGAGAAGGTGAAGTCTGGAGGGTGAATCAGAAGAAGCAGAAGAAGGAGATGGAGAAGGTGAAGTCTGGATGGTGAATCAGAAGAAGTAGAAGAAGGAGAAGGAGCAGGTGAAGTCTGGAGGGTGAATCAGAAGAAGCAGAAGAAGGAGAAGGAGAAGGTGAAGTCTGGAGGGTGAATCAGAAGAAGCAGAAGAAGGAGAAGGAGAAGGTGAAGTCTGGAGGGTGATTCAGAAGAAGCAGAATAAGGAGAAGGTGAAGTCTGGAGGGTGAATCAGAAGAAGCAGAAGAAGGAGAAGGAGAAGTTGAAGTCTGGAGGGTGAATCAGAAGAAGTAGAAGAAGGAGAAGGAGAAGGTGAAGTCTGGAGGGTGAATCAGAAGAAGCAGAAGAAGGAGAAGGAGAAGGTGAAGTCTGGAGGGTGAATCAGAAGAAGCAGAAGAAGGAGAAGGAGAAGATGAAGTCTGGAGGGTGAATCAGAAGAAGTAGAAGAAGGAGAAGGAGAAGGTGAGGTCTGGTGGGTGAATCAGAAGAAGCAGAAGAAGGAGAAGGAGAAGGTGAAGTCTGGAGGGTGAATCAGAAGAAGCACAAGAAGGAGAAGGAGAAGGTGAAGTCTGGAGGGTGAATCAGAAGAAACAGAAGAAGGAGAAGGAGAAGGTGAAGTCTGGAGGGTGAATCAGAAGAAGTAGAAGAAGGAGAAGGAGAAGGTGTAGTCTGGAGGGTGAATCAGAAGAAGCAGAAGAAGGAGAAGGAGAAGGTGAAGTCTGAAAGGTGAATCAGAAGAAGCAGAAGAAGGAGAAGGAGAAGGTGAAGTCTGGAGGGTGAATCAGAAGAAGCAGAAGAAGGAGAAGGAGAAGGTGAAGTCAGGAGGGTGAATCAGAAGAAGCAGAAGAAGGAGAAGGAGAAGGTGAAGTTAGGAGGGTGAATCAGAAGAAGCAGAAGAAGGAGAAGGAGCCGGTGATGTCAGGGGGATGAAGCAGAAGAAGTAGAAGAAGGAGAAGGAGAAGGTGAAGTCAGGACGGTGAAGCAGATGAAACAGAAGAAGGAGAAGGAGAATGTGAAGTCTGGAGGGTGAATCAGAAGAAGTAGAAGAAGGAAAAGGAGAAGGTCAAGTCTGGAGGGTGAATCAGAAGAAGTAGAAGAAGGAGAAGGAGAAGGTGAAGTCTGGAGGGTGAAGCAGAAGAAGTAGAAGAAGGAGAAGGAGAAGGTGAAGTCAGGAGGGTGAATCAGAAGAAGTAGAAGAAGGAGAAGGAGAAGGTGAAGTCAGGAGGGTGAATCAGAAGAAGCAGAAGAAGGAGAAGGAGAAGGTGAAGTCTGGAGGGTGAATCAGAAGAATCAGAAGAAGGAGAAGGAGAAGGTGAAGTCTGGAGGGTGAATCAGAAGAAGCAGAAGAAAGAGAAGGAGAAGGTCAAGTCTGGAGGGTGAATCAGAAGAAGTAGAAGAAGGAGAAGGAGAAGGTGAAGTCTGGAGGGTGAATCAGAAGAAGCAGAAGAAGGAGAAGGAGAAGGTGAAGTCTGGAGGGTGAATCAGAAGAAGCAGAAGAAGGAGAAGGAGAAGGTGAAGTCTGCAGGGTGAATCAGAAGAAGCAGAAGAAGGAGAAGGAGAAGGTTAAGACTGGTGGGTGAATCAGAAGAAGCAGAATAAGGAGAAGGAGAAGGTGAAGTCTGGAGGGTGAATCAGAAGAAGCAGAAAAAGGAGAAGGAGAAGGTGAAGTCTGGAGGGTGAATCAGAAGAAGTAGAAGAAGGAGAAGGAGAAGTTGAAGTCTGGAGGGTGAAGCAGAAGAATTAGAAGATGGAGAAGGAGAAGGTGAAGTCAGGAGGGTGAATCAGAAGAAGTAGAAGAAGGAGAAGGAGAAGGTGAAGTCAGGAGGGTGAATCGGAAGAAGCAGAAGATGGAGAAGGAGAAGGTGAAGTCTGGAGGGTGAATCAGAAGAATCAGAAGAAGGAGAAGGAGAAGGTGAAGTCTGGAGGGTGAATCAGAAGAAGCAGAAGAAGGAGAAGGAGAAGGTGAAGTCTGGAGGGTGAATCAGAAGAAGCAGAGGAAGGAGAAGGAGAAGGTGAAGTCTGGAGGGTGAATCAGAAGAAGCAGAATAAGGAGAAGGAGAAGGTGAAGTCTGGAGGGTGAATCAGAAGAAGCAGAATAAGGAGAAGGAGAAGGTGAAGTCTGGAGGGTGAATCAGAAGAAGCAGAAGAAGGAGAAGGAGAAGGTGAAGTCTGGAGGGTGAATCAGAAGAAGTAGAAGAAGGAGAAGGAGAAGGTGAAGTTTGGAGGGTGAAGCAGAAGAAGTAGAAGAAGGAGAAGGAGAAGGTGAAGTCAGGTGGGTGAATCAGAAGAAGTAGAAGAAGGAGAAGGAGAAGGTGAAGTCAGGAGGGTGAATCAGAAGAAGCAGAAGAAGGAGAAGGAGAAGGTGAAGTCTGGAGGGTGAATCAGAAGAATCAGAAGAAGGAGAAGGAGAAGGTGAAGTCTGGAGGGTGAATCAGAAGAAGTAGAAGAAGGAGAAGGAGAAGGTGAAGTCTGGAGGGTGAATCAGAAGAAGTAGAAGAAGGAGAAGGAGAAGGTGAAGTCTGGAGGGTGAATCAGAAGAAGCAGAAGAAGGAGAAGGAGAAGGTGAAGTCTGGAGGGTGAATCAGAAGAAGCAGAAGAAGGAGAAGGAGAAGATGAAGTCTGGAGGGTGAATCAGAAGAAGTAGAAGAAGGAGAAGGAGAAGGTGAAGTCTGGAGGGTGAATCAGAAGTAGTAGAAGAAGGAGAAGGAGAAGGTGAAGTCTGGAGGGTGAATCAGAAGAAACAGAAGAAGGAGAAGGTGAAGGTGAAGTCTGGAGGGTGAATCAGAAGAAGTAGAAGAAGGAGAAGGAGAAGGTGTAGTCTGGAGGGTGAATCAGAAGAAGTAGACGAAGGAGAAGGAGAAGGTGAAGTCTGGAGGGTGAATCAGAAGAAGCAGAAGAAGGAGATGGAGAAGGTGAAGTCTGGAGGGTGAATCAGAAGAAGTAGAAGAAGGAGAAGGAGAAGGTGAAGTCTGGAGGGTGAATCAGAAGAAGCAGAAGAAGGAGAAGGAGAAGGTGAATCAGAAGAAGCAGAAGAAGGAGAAGGAGAAGGTGAAGTCTGGAGGGTGATTCAGAAGAAGCAGAATAAGGAGAAGGTGAAGTCTGGAGGGTGAATCAGAAGAAGCAGAAGAAGGAGAAGGAGAAGGTGAAGTCTGGAGGGTGAATCAGAAGAAGTAGAAGAAGGAGAAGGAGAAGGTGAAGTCTGGAGGGTGAATCAGAAGAAGTAGAAGAAGGAGAAGGAGAAGGTGAAGTCTGGAGGGTGAATCAGAAGAAGTCGAAGAAGGAGAAGGAGAAGCTGAAGTCTGGAGGGTGAAGCAGAAGAAGTAGAAGAAGGAGAAGCAGAAGGTGAAGTCAGGAGGGTGAATCAGAAGATGTAGAAGAAGGAGAAGGAGAAGGTGAAGTCAGGAGGGTGAATCAGAAGAAGTAGACGAAGGAGAAGGAGAAGGTGAAGTCTGGAGGGTGAATCAGAAGAAGCAGAAGAAGGAGATGGAGAAGGTGAAGTCTGGAGGGTGAATCAGAAGAAGTAGAAGAAGGAGAAGGAGAAGGTGAAGTCTGGAGGGTGAATCAGAAGAAGCAGAAGAAGGAGAAGGAGAAGGTGAAGTCTGGAGGGTGAATCAGAAGAAGCAGAAGAAGGAGAAGGAGAAGGTGAAGTCTGGAGGGTGATTCAGAAGAAGCAGAATAAGGAGAAGGTGAAGTCTGGAGGGTGAATCAGAAGAAGCAGAAGAAGGAGAAGGAGAAGGTGAAGTCTGGAGGGTGAATCAGAAGAAGTAGAAGAAGGAGAAGGAGAAGGTGAAGTCTGGAGGGTGAATCAGAAGAAGTAGAAGAAGGAGAAGGAGAAGGTGAAGTCTGGAGGGTGAATCAGAAGAAGTCGAAGAAGGAGAAGGAGAAGCTGAAGTCTGGAGGGTGAAGCAGAAGAAGTAGAAGAAGGAGAAGCAGAAGGTGAAGTCAGGAGGGTGAATCAGAAGATGTAGAAGAAGGAGAAGGAGAAGGTGAAGTCTGGAGGGTGAATCAGAAGAATCAGAAGAAGGAGAAGGAGAAGGTGAAGTCTGGAGGGTGAATCAGAAGAAGCAGAAGAAAGAGAAGGAGAAGGTGAAGTCTGGAGGGTGAATCAGAAGAAGTAGAAGAAGGAGAAGGAGAAGGTGAAGTCTGGAGGGTGAATCAGAAGAAGCAGAAGAAGGAGAAGGAGAAGGTGAAGTCAGGAGGGTGAATCAGAAGAAGTAGAAGAAGGAGAAGGAGAAGGTGAAGTCAGGAGGGTGAATCAGAAGAAGCAGAAGAAGGAGAAGGAGAAGATGAAGTCTGGAGGGTGAATCAGAAGAAGTAGAAGAAGGAGAAGGAGAAGGTGAAGTCTGGAGGGTGAATCAGAAGAAGTAGAAGAAGGAGAAGGAGAAGGTGAAGTCTGGAGGGTGAATCAGAAGAAGCAGAAGAAGGAGAAGGAGAAGGTGAAGTCTGGAGGGTGAATCAGAAGAAGCAGAAGAAGGAGAAGGAGAAGATGAAGTCTGGAAGGTGAATCAAAAGAAGTAGAAGAAGGAGAAGGAGAAGGTGAGGTCTGGAGGGTGAATCAGAAGAAGCAGAAGAAGGAGAAGGAGAAGGTGAAGTCTGGAGGGTGAATCAGAAGAAGCAGAAGAAGGAGAAGGAGAAGGTGAAGTCTGGAGGGTGAATCAGAAGAAATAGAAGAAGGAGAAGGAGAAGGTGAAGTCTGGAGGGTGAATCAGAAGAAGTAGAAGAAGGAGAAGGAGAAGGTGTAGTCTGGAGGGTGAATCAGAAGAAGCAGAAGAAGGAGAAGGAGAAGGTGAAGTCTGGAGGGTGAATCAGAAGAAGCAGAAGAAGGAGAAGGAGAAGGTGAAGTCTGGAGGGTGAATCAGAAGAAGCAGAAGAAGGAGAAGGAGAAGGTGAAGTCAGGAGGGTGAATCAGAAGAAGCAGAAGAAGGAGAAGGAGAAGGTGAAGTTAGGAGGGTGAATCAGAAGAAGCAGAAGAAGGAGAAGGAGCAGGTGATGTCAGGGGGATGAAGCAGAAGAAGTAGAAGAAGGAGAAGGAGAAGGTGAAGTCAGGACGGTGAAGCAGAAGAAACAGAAGAAGGAGAAGGAGAAGGTGAAGTCTGGAGGGTGAATCAGAAGAAGCAGAAGAAGGAAAAGGAGAAGGTCAAGTCTGGAGGGTGAATCAGAAGAAGTAGAAGACGGAGAAGGAGAAGGTGAAGTCTGGAGGGTGAAGCAGAAGAAGTAGAAGAAGGAGAAGGAGAAGGTGAAGTCAGGAGGGTGAATCAGAAGAAGTAGAAGAAGGTGAAGGAGAAGGTGAAGTCAGGAGGGTGAATCAGAAGAAGCAGAAGAAGGAGAAGGAGAAGGTGAAGTCTGGAGGGTGAATCAGAAGAATCAGAAGAAGGAGAAGGAGAAGGTGAAGTCTGGAGGGTGAATCAGAAGAAGCAGAAGAAAGAAAAGGAGAAGGTGAAGTCTGGAGGGTGAATCAGAAGAAGTAGAAGAAGGAGAAGGAGAAGGTGAAGTCTGGAGGGTGAATCAGAAGAAGCAGAAGAAGGAGAAGGAGAAGGTGAAGTCTGGAGGGTGAATCAGAAGAAGCAGAAGAAGGAGAAGGAGAAGGTGAAGTATGCAGGGTGAATCAGAAGAAGTAGAAGAAGGAGAAGGAGAAGGTGAAGTCTGGAGGGTGAATCAGAAGAAGTAGAAGAAGGAGAAGGAGAAGCTGAAGTCTGGAGGGTGAATCAGAAGAAGCAGAATAAGGAGAAGGAGAAGTTGAAGTCTGGAGGGTGAATCAGAAGAAGCAGAAGAAGGAGAAGGAGAAGGTGAAGTCTGGAGGGTGAATCAGAAGAAGTGGAAGAAGGAGAAGGAGAAGGTGAAGTCTGGAGGGTGAAGCAGAAGAAGTAGAAGAAGGAGAAGGAGAAGGTGAAGTCAGGTGGGTGAATCAGAAGAAGTAGAAGAAGGAGAAGGAGAAGATGAAGTCAGGAGGGTGAATCAGAAGAAGCAGAAGAAGGAGAAGGAGAAGGTGAAGTCTGGAGGGTGAATCAGAAGAATCAGAAGAAGGAGAAGGAGAAGGTGAAGTCTGGAGGGTGTATCAGAAGAAGCAGAAGAAAGAGAAGGAGAAGGTGAAGTCTGGAGGGTGAAGCAGAAGAAACAGAAGAAGGAGAAGGTGAAGACTGGAGGGTGAATCACAAGAAGTAGAAGAAGGAGAAGGAGAAGGTGAAGTCTGGAGGGTGAATCAGAAGAAGTAGAAGAAGGAGAAGGAGAAGGTGAAGTCTGGAGGGTGAATCAGAAGATGTAGAAGAAGGAGAAGGAGAAGGTGAAGTCAGGAGGGTGAATCAGAAGAAGCAGAAGAAGGAGAAGGAGAAGGTGAAGTCTGGAGGGTGAATCAGAAGAATCAGAAGAAGGAGAAGGAGAAGGTGAAGTCTGGAGGGTGAATCAGAAGAAGTAGAAGAAGGAGAAGGAGAAGGTGAAGTCTGGAGGGTGAATCAGAAGAAGTCGAAGAAGGAGAAGGAGAAGCTGAAGTCTGGAGGGTGAAGCAGAAGAAGTAGAAGAAGGAGAAGCAGAAGGTGAAGTCAGGAGGGTGAATCAGAAGATGTAGAAGAAGGAGAAGGAGAAGGTGAAGTCTGGAGGGTGAATCAGAAGAATCAGAAGAAGGAGAAGGAGAAGGTGAAGTCTGGAGGGTGAATCAGAAGAAGCAGAAGAAAGAGAAGGAGAAGGTGAAGTCTGGAGGGTGAATCAGAAGAAGTAGAAGAAGGAGAAGGAGAAGGTGAAGTCTGGAGGGTGAATCAGAAGAAGCAGAAGAAGGAGAAGGAGAAGGTGAAGTCAGGAGGGTGAATCAGAAGAAGTAGAAGAAGGAGAAGGAGAAGGTGAAGTCAGGAGGGTGAATCAGAAGAAGCAGAAGAAGGAGAAGGAGAAGATGAAGTCTGGAGGGTGAATCAGAAGAAGTAGAAGAAGGAGAAGGAGAAGGTGAAGTCTGGAGGGTGAATCAGAAGAAGTAGAAGAAGGAGAAGGAGAAGGTGAAGTCTGGAGGGTGAATCAGAAGAAGCAGAAGAAGGAGAAGGAGAAGGTGAAGTCTGGAGGGTGAATCAGAAGAAGCAGAAGAAGGAGAAGGAGAAGATGAAGTCTGGAAGGTGAATCAAAAGAAGTAGAAGAAGGAGAAGGAGAAGGTGAGGTCTGGAGGGTGAATCAGAAGAAGCAGAAGAAGGAGAAGGAGAAGGTGAAGTCTGGAGGGTGAATCAGAAGAAGCAGAAGAAGGAGAAGGAGAAGGTGAAGTCTGGAGGGTGAATCAGAAGAAATAGAAGAAGGAGAAGGAGAAGGTGAAGTCTGGAGGGTGAATCAGAAGAAGTAGAAGAAGGAGAAGGAGAAGGTGTAGTCTGGAGGGTGAATCAGAAGAAGCAGAAGAAGGAGAAGGAGAAGGTGAAGTCTGGAGGGTGAATCAGAAGAAGCAGAAGAAGGAGAAGGAGAAGGTGAAGTCTGGAGGGTGAATCAGAAGAAGCAGAAGAAGGAGAAGGAGAAGGTGAAGTCAGGAGGGTGAATCAGAAGAAGCAGAAGAAGGAGAAGGAGATGGTGAAGTTAGGAGGGTGAATCAGAAGAAGCAGAAGAAGGAGAAGGAGCAGGTGATGTCAGGGGGATGAAGCAGAAGAAGTAGAAGAAGGAGAAGGAGAAGGTGAAGTCAGGACGGTGAAGCAGAAGAAACAGAAGAAGGAGAAGGAGAAGGTGAAGTCTGGAGGGTGAATCAGAAGAAGCAGAAGAAGGAAAAGGAGAAGGTCAAGTCTGGAGGGTGAATCAGAAGAAGTAGAAGAAGGAGAAGGAGAAGGTGAAGTCTGGAGGGTGAAGCAGAAGAAGTAGAAGAAGGAGAAGGAGAAGGTGAAGTCAGGAGGGTGAATCAGAAGAAGTAGAAGAAGGTGAAGGAGAAGGTGAAGTCAGGAGGGTGAATCAGAAGAAGCAGAAGAAGGAGAAGGAGAAGGTGAAGTCTGGAGGGTGAATCAGAAGAATCAGAAGAAGGAGAAGGAGAAGGTGAAGTCTGGAGGGTGAATCAGAAGAAGCAGAAGAAAGAAAAGGAGAAGGTGAAGTCTGGAGGGTGAATCAGAAGAAGTAGAAGAAGGAGAAGGAGAAGGTGAAGTCTGGAGGGTGAATCAGAAGAAGCAGAAGAAGGAGAAGGAGAAGGTGAAGTCTGGAGGGTGAATCAGAAGAAGCAGAAGAAGGAGAAGGAGAAGGTGAAGTATGCAGGGTGAATCAGAAGAAGTAGAAGAAGGAGAAGGAGAAGGTGAAGTCTGGAGGGTGAATCAGAAGAAGTAGAAGAAGGAGAAGGAGAAGCTGAAGTCTGGAGGGTGAATCAGAAGAAGCAGAATAAGGAGAAGGAGAAGTTGAAGTCTGGAGGGTGAATCAGAAGAAGCAGAAGAAGGAGAAGGAGAAGGTGAAGTCTGGAGGGTGAATCAGAAGAAGTGGAAGAAGGAGAAGGAGAAGGTGAAGTCTGGAGGGTGAAGCAGAAGAAGTAGAAGAAGGAGAAGGAGAAGGTGAAGTCAGGTGGGTGAATCAGAAGAAGTAGAAGAAGGAGAAGGAGAAGATGAAGTCAGGAGGGTGAATCAGAAGAAGCAGAAGAAGGAGAAGGAGAAGGTGAAGTCTGGAGGGTGAATCAGAAGAATCAGAAGAAGGAGAAGGAGAAGGTGAAGTCTGGAGGGTGTATCAGAAGAAGCAGAAGAAAGAGAAGGAGAAGGTGAAGTCTGGAGGGTGAAGCAGAAGAAACAGAAGAAGGAGAAGGAGAAGGTGAAGACTGGAGGGTGAATCACAAGAAGTAGAAGAAGGAGAAGGAGAAGGTGAAGTCTGGAGGGTGAATCAGAAGAAGTAGAAGAAGGAGAAGGAGAAGGTGAAGTCTGGAGGGTGAATCAGAAGATGTAGAAGAAGGAGAAGGAGAAGGTGAAGTCAGGAGGGTGAATCAGAAGAAGCAGAAGAAGGAGAAGGAGAAGGTGAAGTCTGGAGGGTGAATCAGAAGAATCAGAAGAAGGAGAAGGAGAAGGTGAAGTCTGGAGGGTGAATCAGAAGAATCAGAAGAAGGAGAAGGAGAAGGTGAAGTCTGGAGGGTGAATCAGAAGTAGCAGAAGAAAGAGAAGGAGAAGGTGAAGTCTGGAGGGTGAATCAGAAGAAGTAGAAGAAGGAGAAGGAGAAGGTGAATTCTGGAGGGTGAATCAGAAGAAGTAGAAGAAGGAGAAGGAGAAGATGAAGTCAGGAGGGTGAATCAGAAGAAGCAGAAGAAGGAGAAGGAGAAGATGAAGTCTGGAGGGTGAATCAGAAGAAGTAGAAGAAGGAGAAGGAGAAGGTGAAGTCTGGAGGGTGAATCAGAAGAAGTAGAAGAAGGAGAAGGAGAAGGTGAAGTCTGGAGGGTGAATCAGAAGAAGCAGAAGAAGGAGAAGGAGAAGGTGAAGTCTGGAGGGTGAATCAGAAGAAGCAGAAGAAGGAGAAGGAGAAGATGAAGTCTGGAGGGTGAATCAGAAGAAGTAGAAGAAGGAGAAGGAGAAGGTGAGGTCTGGAGGGTGAATCAGAAGAAGCAGAAGAAGGAGAAGGAGAAGGTGAAGTCTGGAGGGTGAATCAGAAGAAGCAGAAGAAGGAGAAGGAGAAGGTGAAGTCTGGAGGGTGAATCAGAAGAAGCAGAAGAAGGAGAAGGAGAAGGTGAAGTCTGGAGGGTGAATCAGAAGAAGCAGAAGAAGGAGAAGGAGAAGGTGAAGTCTGGAGGGTGAATCAGAAGAAGCAGAAGAAGGAGAAGGAGAAGGTGAAGTCAGGAGGGTGAATCAGAAGAAGCAGAAGAAGGAGAAGGAGAAGGTGAAGTTAGGAGGGTGAATCAGAAGAAGCAGAAGAAGGAGAAGGAGCAGGTGATGTCAGGGGGATGAAGCAGAAGAAGTAGAAGAAGGAGAAGGAGAAGGTGAAGTCAGGACGGTGAAGCAGAAGAAACAGAAGAAGGAGAAGGAGAAGGTGAAGTCTGGAGGGTGAATCAGAAGAAGCAGAAGAAGGAAAAGGAGAAGGTCAGGTCTGGAGGGTGAATCAGAAGAAGTAGAAGAAGGAGAAGGAGAAGGTGAAGTCTGGAGGGTGAAGCAGAAGAAGTAGAAGAAGGAGAAGGAGAAGGTGAAGTCAGGAGGGTGAATCAGAAGAAGTAGAAGAAGGAGAAGGAGAAGGTGAAGTCAGGAGGGTGAATCAGAAGAAGCAGAAGAAGGAGAAGGAGAAGGTGAAGTCTGGAGGGTGAATCAGAAGAAACAGAAGAAGGAGAAGGAGAAGGTGAAGTCTGGAGTGTGAATCAGAAGAAGCAGAAGAAAGAGAAGGAGAAGGTGAAGTCTGGAGGGTGAATCAGAAGAAGTAGAAGAAGGAGAAGGAGAAGGTGAAGTCTGGAGGGTGAATCAGAAGAAGCAGAAGAAGGAGAAGGAGAAGGTGAAGTCTGGAGGGTGAATCAGAAGAAGCAGAAGAAGGAGAAGGAGAAGGTGAAGTATGCAGGGTGAATCAGAAGAAGTAGAAGAAGGAGAAGGAGAAGGTGAAGTCTGGAGGGTGAATCAGAAGAAGTAGAAGAAGGAGAAGGAGAAGCTGAAGTCTGGAGGGTGAATCAGAAGAAGCAGAATAAGGAGAAGGAGAAGTTGAAGTCTGGAGGGTGAATCAGAAGAAGCAGAAGAAGGAGAAGGAGAAGGTGAAGTCTGGAATGTGAATCAGAAGAAGTGGAAGAAGGAGAAGGAGAAGGTGAAGTCTGGAGGGTGAAGCAGAAGAAGTAGAATAAGGAGAAGGAGAAGGTGAAGTCAGGTGGGTGAATCAGAAGAAGTAGAAGAAGGAGAAGGAGAAGATGAAGTCAGGAGGGTGAATCAGAAGAAGCAGAAGAAGGAGAAGGAGAAGGTGAAGTCTGGAGGGTGAATCAGAAGAATCAGAAGAAGGAGAAGGAGAAGGTGAAGACTGGAGGGTGAATCACAAGAAGTAGAAGAAGGGGAAGGAGAAGGTGAAGTCTGGAGGGTGAATCAGAAGAAGTAGAAGAAGGAGAAGGAGAAGGTGAAGTCTGGAGGGTGAATCAGAAGAAGTAGAAGAAGGAGAAGGAGAAGGTGAAGTCTGGAGGGTGAATCAGAAGTAGTAGAAGAAGGAGAAGGAGAAGGTGAAGTCTGGAGGGTGAATCAGAAGAAACAGAAGAAGGAGAAGGAGAAGGTGAAGTCTGGAGGGTGAATCAGAAGAAGTAGAAGAAGGAGAAGGAGAAGGTGTAGTCTGGAGGGTGAATCAGAAGAAGTAGACGAAGGAGAAGGAGAAGGTGAAGTCTGGAGGGTGAATCAGAAGAAGCAGAAGAAGGAGATGGAGAAGGTGAAGTCTGGAGGGTGAATCAGAAGAAGTAGAAGAAGGAGAAGGAGAAGGTGAAGTCTGGAGGGTGAATCAGAAGAAGCAGAAGAAGGAGAAGGAGAAGGTGAAGTCTGGAGGGTGAATCAGAAGAAGCAGAAGAAGGAGAAGGAGAAGGTGAAGTCTGGAGGGTGATTCAGAAGAAGCAGAATAAGGAGAAGGAGAAGGTGAAGTCTGGAGGGTGAATCAGAAGAAGCAGAAGAAGGAGAAGGAGAAGGTGAAGTCTGGAGGGTGAATCAGAAGAAGTAGAAGAAGGAGAAGGAGAAGGTGAAGTCTGGAGGGTGAATCAGAAGAAGTAGAAGAAGGAGAAGGAGAAGTTGAAGTCTGGAGGGTGAATCAGAAGAAGTAGAAGAAGGAGAAGGAGAAGCTGAAGTCTGGAGGGTGAAGCAGAAGAAGTAGAAGAAGGAGAAGGAGAAGGTGAAGTCTGGAGGGTGAATCAGAAGAAGTAGAAGAAGGAGAAGGAGAAGCTGAAGTCTGGAGGGTGAATCAGAAGAAACAGAATACGGAGAAGGAGAAGTTGAAGTCTGGAGGGTGAATCAGAAGAAGCAGAAGAAGGAGAAGGAGAAGGTGAAGTCTGGAGGGTGAATCAGAAGAAGTGGAAGAAGGAGAAGGAGAAGGTGAAGTCTGGAGGGTGAAGCAGAAGAAGTAGAAGAAGGAGAAGGAGAAGGTGAAGTCAGGTGGGTGAATCAGAAGAAGTAGAAGAAGAAGAAGGAGAAGATGAAGTCAGGAGGGTGAATCAGAAGAAGCAGAAGAAGGAGAAGGAGAAGGTGAAGTCTGGAGGGTGAATCAGAAGAATCAGAAGAAGGAGAAGGAGAAGGTGAAGTCTGGAGGGTGAATCAGAAGAAGCAGAAGAAAGAGAAGGAGAAGGTGAAGTCTGGAGGGTGAAGCAGAAGAAACAGAAGAAGGAGAAGGAGAAGGTGAAGACTGGAGGGTGAATCACAAGAAGTAGAAGAAGGAGAAGGAGAAGGTGAAGTCTGGAGGGTGAATCAGAAGAAGTAGAAGAAGGAGAAGGAGAAGGTGAAGTCTGGAGGGTGAATCAGAAGAAGTAGAAGAAGGAGAAGGAGAAGGTGAAGTCTGGAGGGTGAATCAGAAGTAGTAGAAGAAGGAGAAGGAGAAGGTGAAGTCTGGAGGGTGAATCAGAAGAAACAGAAGAAGGAGAAGGCGAAGGTGAAGTCTGGAGGGTGAATCAGAAGAAGTAGAAGAAGGAGAAGGAGAAGGTGTAGTCTGGAGGGTGAATCAGAAGAAGTAGACGAAGGAGAAGGAGAAGGTGAAGTCTGGAGGGTGAATCAGAAGAAGCAGAAGAAGGAGATGGAGAAGGTGAAGTCTGGAGGGTGAATCAGAAGAAGTAGAAGAAGGAGAAGGAGAAGGTGAAGTCTGGAGGGTGAATCAGAAGAAGCAGAAGAAGGAGAAGGAGAAGGTGAAGTCTGGAGGGTGAATCAGAAGAAGCAGAAGAAGGAGAAGGAGAAGGTGAAGTCTGGAGGGTGATTCAGAAGAAGCAGAATAAGGAGAAGGAGAAGTTGAAGTCTGGAGGGTGAATCAGAAGAAGCAGAAGAAGGAGAAGGAGAAGGTGAAGTCTGGAGGGTGAATCAGAAGAAGTAGAAGAAGGAGAAGGAGAAGGTGAAGTCTGGAGGGTGAATCAGAAGAAGTAGAAGAAGGAGAAGGAGAAGGTGAAGTCTGGAGGGTGAATCAGAAGAAGTAGAAGAAGGAGAAGGAGAAGCTGAAGTCTGGAGGGTGAAGCAGAAGAAGTAGAAGAAGGAGAAGGAGAAGGTGAAGTCAGGAGGGTCAATCAGAAGATGTAGAAGAAGGAGAAGGAGAAGGTAAAGTCAGGAGGGTGAATCAGAAGAAGCAGAAGAAGGAGAAGGAGAAGGTGAAGTCTGGAGGGTGAATCAGAAGAATCAGAAGAAGGAGAAGGAGAAGGTGAAGTCTGGAGGGTGAATCAGAAGAAGCAGAAGAAAGAGAAGGAGAAGGTGAAGTCTGGAGGGTGAATCAGAAGAAGTAGAAGAAGGAGAAGGAGAAGGTGAAGTCTGGAGGGTGAATCAGAAGAAGCAGAAGAAGGAGAAGGAGAAGGTGAAGTCAGGAGGGCGAATCAGAAGAAGTAGAAGAAGGAGAAGGAGAAGGTGAAGTCAGGAGGGTGAATCAGAAGAAGCAGAAGAAGGAGAAGGAGAAGATGAAGTCTGGAGGGTGAATCAGAAGAAGTAGAAGAAGGAGAAGGAGAAGGTGAAGTCTGGAGGGTGAATCAGAAGAAGTAGAAGAAGGAGAAGGAGAAGGTGAAGTCTGGAGGGTGAATCAGAAGAAGCAGAAGAAGGAGAAGGAGAAGGTGAAGTCTGGAGGGTGAATCAGAAGAAGCAGAAGAAGGAGAAGGAGAAGATGAAGTCTGGAGGGTGAATCAGAAGAAGTAGAAGAAGGAGAAGGAGAAGGTGAGTTCTGGAGGGTGAATCAGAAGAAGCAGAAGAAGGAGAAGGAGAAGGTGAAGTCTGGAGGGTGAATCAGAAGAAGCAGAAGAAGGAGAAGGAGAAGGTGAAGTCTGGAGGGTGAATCAGAAGAAACAGAAGAAGGAGAAGGAGAAGGTGAAGTCTGGAGGGTGAATCAGAAGAAGTAGAAGAAGGAGAAGGAGAAGGTGTAGTCTGGAGGGTGAATCAGAAGAAGCAGAAGAAGGAGAAGGAGAAGGTGATGTCTGGAAGGTGAATCAGAAGAAGCAGAAGAAGGAGAAGGAGAAGGTGAAGTCTGGAGGGTGAATCAGAAGAAGCAGAAGAAGGAGAAGGAGAAGGTGAAGTCAGGAGGGTGAATCAGAAGAAGCAGAAGAAGGAGAAGGAGAAGGTGAAGTTAGGAGGGTGAATCAGAAGAAGCAGAAGAAGGAGAAGGAGCAGGTGATGTCAGGGGGATGAAGCAGAAGAAGTAGAAGAAGGAGAAGGAGAAGGTGAAGTCAGGACGGTGAAGCAGATGAAACAGAAGAAGGAGAAGGAGAAGGTGAAGTCTGGAGGGTGAATCAGAAGAAGTAGAAGAAGGAAAAGGAGAAGGTCAAGTCTGGAGGGTGACTCAGAAGAAGTAGAAGAAGGAGAAGGAGAAGGTGAAGTCTGGAGGGTGAAGCAGAAGAAGTAGAAGAAGGAGAAGGAGAAGGTGAAGTCAGGAGGGTGAATCAGAAGAAGTAGAAGAAGGAGAAGGAGAAGGTGAAGTCTGGAGGGTGAATCAGAAGAAGCAGAAGAAGGAGAAGGAGAAGGTGAAGTCTGGAGGGTGAATCAGAAGAAGCAGAAGAAGGAGAAGGAGAAGGTGAAGTCTGCAGGGTGAATGAGAAGAAGCAGAAGAAGGAGAAGGAGAAGGTTAAGACTGGTGGGTGAATCAGAAGAAGCAGAATAAGGAGAAGGAGAAGGTGAAGTCTGGAGGGTGAATCAGAAGAAGCAGAAGAAGGAGAAGGAGAAGGTGAAGTCTGGAGGGTGAATCAGAAGAAGTAGAAGAAGGAGAAGGAGAAGTTGAAGTCTGGAGGGAGAAGCAGAAGAATTAGAAGATGGAGAAGGAGAAGGTGAAGTCAGGAGGGTGAATCAGAAGAAGTAGAAGAAGGAGAAGGAGAAGGTGAAGTCAGGAGGGTGAATCGGAAGAAGCAGCAGATGGAGAAGGAGAAGGTGAAGTCTGGAGGGTGAATCAGAAGAATCAGAAGAAGGAGAAGGAGAAGGTGAAGTCTGGAGGGTGAATCAGAAGAAGCAGAAGAAGGAG
This sequence comes from Somniosus microcephalus, assembly GCF_052327205.1. Classification (NCBI taxonomy): domain Eukaryota; kingdom Metazoa; phylum Chordata; class Chondrichthyes; order Squaliformes; family Somniosidae; genus Somniosus; species Somniosus microcephalus. The sequence continues at coordinate 113,867 of NW_028225219.1, forward strand.
AAGGAGAAGGTGAAGTCTGGAGGGTGAATCAGAAGAAGCAGAGGAAGGAGAAGGAGAAGGTGAAGTCTGGAGGGTGAATCAGAAGAAGCAGAATAAGGAGAAGGAGAAGGTGAAGTCTGGAGGGTGAATCAGAAGAAGCAGAATAAGGAGAAGGAGAAGGTGAAGTCTGGAGGGTGAATCAGAAGAAGCAGAAGAAGGAGAAGGAGAAGGTGAAGTCTGGAGGGTGAATCAGAAGAAGTAGAAGAAGGAGAAGGAGAAGGTGAAGTTTGGAGGGTGAAGCAGAAGAAGTAGAAGAAGGAGAAGGAGAAGGTGAAGTCAGGTGGGTGAATCAGAAGAAGTAGAAGAAGGAGAAGGAGAAGGTGAAGTCAGGAGGGTGAATCAGAAGAAGCAGAAGAAGGAGAAGGAGAAGGTGAAGTCTGGAGGGTGAATCAGAAGAAGCAGAAGAAGGAGAAGGAGAAGGTGAAGTCTGGAGGGTGAATCAGAAGAAGTAGAAGAAGGAGAAGGAGAAGGTGAAGTTTGGAGGGTGAAGCAGAAGAAGTAGAAGAAGGAGAAGGAGAAGGTGAAGTCAGGTGGGTGAATCAGAAGAAGTAGAAGAAGGAGAAGGAGAAGGTGAAGCCAGGAGGGTGAATCAGAAGAAGCAGAAGAAGGAGAAGGAGAAGGTGAAGTCTGGAGGGTGAATCAGAAGAATCAGAAGAAGGAGAAGGAGAAGGTGAAGTCTGGAGGGTGTATCAGAAGAAGCAGAAGAAAGAGAAGGAGAAGGTGAAGTCTGGAGGGAGAAGCAGAAGAAAAAGAAGAAGGAGAAGGAGAAGGTGAAGACTGGAGGGTGAATCAGAAGAAGTAGAAGAAGGAGAAGGAGAAGGTGAAGTCTGAAGGGTGAATCAGAAGAAGTAGAAGAAGGAGAAGGAGAAGGTGAAGTCTGGAGGGTGAATCAGAAGAAGCAGAAGAAGGAGAAGGAGAAGGTGAAGTCTGGAGGGTGAATCAGAAGAAGCAGAAGAAGGAGAAGGAGAAGATGAAGTCTGGAGGGTGAATCAGAAGAAGTAGAAGAAGGAGAAGGAGAAGGTGAAGTCTGGAGGGTGAATCAGAAGTAGTAGAAGAAGGAGAAGGAGAAGGTGAAGTCTGGAGGGTGAATCAGAAGAAACAGAAGAAGGAGAAGGAGAAGGTGATGTCTGGAGGGTGAATCAGAAGAAGTAGAAGAAGGAGAAGGAGAAGGTGTAGTCTGGAGGGTGAATCAGAAGAAGTAGACGAAGGAGAAGGAGAAGGTGAAGTCTGGAGGGTGAATCAGAAGAAGCAGAAGAAGGAGATGGAGAAGGTGAAGTCTGGAGGGTGAATCAGAAGAAGTAGAAGAAGGAGAAGGAGAAGGTGAAGTCTGGAGGGTGAATCAGAAGAAGCAGAAGAAGGAGAAGGAGAAGGTGAAGTCTGGAGGGTGAATCAGAAGAAGCAGAAGAAGGAGAAGGGGAAGGTGAAGTCTGGAGGGTGATTCAGAAGAAGCAGAGTAAGGAGAAGGAGAAGGTGAAGTCTGGAGGGTGAATCAGAAGAAGCAGAAGAAGGAGAAGGAGAAGGTGAAGTCTGGAGGGTGAATCAGAAGAAGTAGAAGAAGGAGAAGGAGAAGGTGAAGTCAGGAGGGTGAATCAGAAGAAGAAGAAGAAGGAGAAGGAGAAGGTGAAGTCAGGAGGGTGAATCAGAAGAAGCAGAAGAAGGAGAAGGAGAAGATGAAGTCTGGAGGGTGAATCAGAAGAAGTAGAAGAAGGAGAAGGAGAAGGTGAAGTCTGGAGGGTGAATCAGAAGAAGTAGAAGAAGGAGAAGGAGAAGGTGAAGTCTGGAGGGTGAATCAGAAGAAGCAGAAGAAGGAGAAGGAGAAGGTGAAGTCTGGAGGGTGAATCAGAAGAAGCAGAAGAAGGAGAAGGAGAAGATGAAGTCTGGAGGGTGAATCAGAAGAAGTAGAAGAAGGAGAAGGAGAAGGTGAGGTCTGGAGGGTGAATCAGAAGAAGCAGAAGAAGGAGAAGGAGAAGGTGAAGTCTGGAGGGTGAATCAGAAGAAATAGAAGAAGGAGAAGGAGAAGGTGAAGTCTGGAGGGTGAATCAGAAGAAGTAGAAGAAGGAGAAGGAGAAGGTGTAGTCTGGAGGGTGAATCAGAAGAAGCAGAAGAAGGAGAAGGAGAAGGTGAAGTCTGGAGGGTGAATCAGAAGAAGCAGAAGAAGGAGAAGGAGAAGGTGAAGTCTGGAGGGTGAATCAGAAGAAGCAGAAGAAGGAGAAGGAGAAGGTGAAGTCAGGAGGGTGAATCAGAAGAAGCAGAAGAAGGAGAAGGAGAAGGTGAAGTTAGGAGGGTGAATCAGAAGAAGCAGAAGAAGGAGAAGGAGCAGGTGATGTCAGGGGGATGAAGCAGAAGAAGTAGAAGAAGGAGAAGGAGAAGGTGAAGTCAGGACGGTGAAGCAGAAGAAACAGAAGAAGGAGAAGGAGAAGGTGAAGTCTGGAGGGTGAATCAGAAGAAGCAGAAGAAGGAAAAGGAGAAGGTCAAGTCTGGAGGGTGAATCAGAAGAAGTAGAAGAAGGAGAAGGAGAAGGTGAAGTCTGGAGGGTGAAGCAGAAGAAGTAGAAGAAGGAGAAGGAGAAGGTGAAGTCAGGAGGGTGAATCAGAAGAAGTAGAAGAAGGAGAAGGAGAAGGTGAAGTCAGGAGGGTGAATCAGAAGAAGCAGAAGAAGGAGAAGGAGAAGGTGAAGTCTGGAGGGTGAATCAGAAGAATCAGAAGAAGGAGAAGGTGAAGTCTGGAGGGTGAATCAGAAGAAGCAGAAGAAAGAGAAGGAGAAGGTGAAGTCTGGAGGGTGAATCAGAAGAAGTAGAAGAAGGAGAAGGAGAAGGTGAAGTCTGGAGGGTGAATCAGAAGAAGCAGAAGAAGGAGAAGGAGAAGGTGAAGTCTGGAGGGTGAATCAGAAGAAGCAGAAGAAGGAGAAGGAGAAGGTGAAGTATGCAGGGTGAATCAGAAGAAGCAGAAGAAGGAGAAGGAGAAGGTGAAGTCTGGTGGGTGAATCAGAAGAAGCAGAATAAGGAGAAGGAGAAGGTGAAGTCTGCAGGGTGAATCAGAAGAAGCAGAAGAAGGAGAAGGAGAAGGTGAAGTCTGGAGGGTGAATCAGAAGAAGTAGAAGAAGGAGAAGGAGAAGTTGAAGTCTGGAGGGTGAAGCAGAACAATTAGAAGATGGAGAAGGAGAAGGTGAAGTCAGGAGGGTGAATCAGAAGAAGTAGAAGAAGGAGAAGGAGAAGGTGAAGTCAGGAGGATGAATCGGAAGAAGCAGAAGATGGAGAAGGAGAAGGTGAAGTCTGGAGGGTGAATCAGAAGAATCAGAAGAAGGAGAAGGAGAAGGTGAAGTCTGGAGGGTGAATCAGAAGAAGCAGAGGAAGGAGAAGGAGAAGGTGAAGTCTGGAGGGTGAATCAGAAGAAGCAGAAGAAAGAGAAGGAGAAGGTGAAGTCTGGAGGGTGAATCAGAAGAAGTAGAAGAAGGAGAAGGAGAAGGTGAAGTCTGGAGGGTGAATCAGAAGAAGCAGAAGAAGGAGAAGGAGAAGGTGAAGTCAGGAGGGTGAATCAGAAGAAGTAGAAGAAGGAGAAGGAGAAGGTGAAGTCAGGAGGGTGAATCAGAAGAAGCAGAAGAAGGAGAAGGAGAAGATGAAGTCTGGAGGGTGAATCAGAAGAAGTAGAAGAAGGAGAAGGAGAAGGTGAAGTCTGGAGGGTGAATCAGAAGAAGTAGAAGAAGGAGAAGGAGAAGGTGAAGTCTGGAGGGTGAATCAGAAGAAGCAGAAGAAGGAGAAGGAGAAGGTGAAGTCTGGAGGGTGAATCAGAAGAAGCAGAAGAAGGAGAAGGAGAAGATGAAGTCTGGAGGGTGAATCAGAAGAAGTAGAAGAAGGAGAAGGAGAAGGTGAGGTCTGGAGGGTGAATCAGAAGAAGCAGAAGAAGGAGAAGGAGAAGGTGAAGTCTGGAGGGTGAATCAGAAGAAGCAGAAGAAGGAGAAGGAGAAGGTGAAGTCTGGAGGGTGAATCAGAAGAAATAGAAGAAGGAGAAGGAGAAGGTGAAGTCTGGAGGGTGAATCAGAAGAAGTAGAAGAAGGAGAAGGAGAAGGTGTAGTCTGGAGGGTGAATCAGAAGAAGCAGAAGAAGGAGAAGGAGAAGGTGAAGTCTGGAGGGTGAATCAGAAGAAGCAGAAGAAGGAGAAGGAAAAGGTGAAGTCTGGAGGGTGAATCAGAAGAAGCAGAAGAAGGAGAAGGAGAAGGTGAAGTCAGGAGGGTGAATCAGAAGAAGCAGAAGAAGGAGAAGGAGAAGGTGAAGTTAGGAGGGTGAATCAGAAGAAGCAGAAGAAGGAGAAGGAGCAGGTGATGTCAGGGGGATGAAGCAGAAGAAGTAGAAGAAGGAGAAGGAGAAGGTGAAGTCAGGACGGTGAAGCAGAAGAAACAGAAGAAGGAGAAGGAGAAGGTGAAGTCTGGAGGGTGAATCAGAAGAAGCAGAAGAAGGAAAAGGAGAAGGTCAAGTCTGGAGGGTGAATCAGAAGAAGTAGAAGAAGGAGAAGGAGAAGGTGAAGTCTGGAGGGTGAAGCAGAAGAAGTAGAAGAAGGAGAAGGAGAAGGTGAAGTCAGGAGGGTGAATCAGAAGAAGTAGAAGAAGGAGAAGGAGAAGGTGAAGTCAGGAGGGTGAATCAGAAGAAGCAGAATAAGGAGAAGGAGAAGGTGAAGTCTGGAGGGTGAATCAGAAGAATCAGAAGAAGGAGAAGGAGAAGGTGAAGTCTGGAGGGTGAATCAGAAGAAGCAGAAGAAAGAGAAGGAGAAGGTGAAGTCTGGAGGGTGAATCAGAAGAAGTAGAAGAAGGAGAAGGAGAAGGTGAAGTCTGGAGGGTGAATCAGAAGAAGCAGAAGAAGGAGAAGGAGAAGGTGAAGTCTGGAGGGTGAATCAGAAGAAGCAGAAGAAGGAGAAGGAGAAGGTGAAGTATGCAGGGTGAATCAGAAGAAGCAGAAGAAGGAGAAGGAGAAGGTGAAGTCTGGTGGGTGAATCAGAAGAAGCAGAATAAGGAGAAGGAGAAGGTGAAGTCTGCAGGGTGAATCAGAAGAAGCAGAAGAAGGAGAAGGAGAAGGTGAAGTCTGGAGGGTGAATCAGAAGAAGTAGAAGAAGGAGAAGGAGAAGTTGAAGTCTGGAGGGTGAAGCAGAAGAATTAGAAGATGGAGAAGGAGAAGGTGAAGTCAGGAGGGTGAATCAGAAGAAGTAGAAGAAGGAGAAGGTGAAGTCAGGAGGGTGAATCGGAAGAAGCAGAAGATGGAGAAGGAGAAGGTGAAGTCTGGAGGGTGAATCAGAAGAATCAGAAGAAGGAGAAGGAGAAGGTGAAGTCTGGAGGGTGAATCAGAAGAAGCAGAGGAAGGAGAAGGAGAAGGTGAAGTCTGGAGGGTGAAACAGAAGAAGCAGAATAAGGAGAAGGAGAAGGTGAAGTCTGGAGGGTGAATCAGAAGAAGCAGAATAAGGAGAAGGAGAAGGTGAAGTCTGGAGGATGAATCAGAAGAAGTAGAAGAAGGAGAAGGAGAAGGTGAGGTCTGGAGGGTGAATCAGAAGAAGCAGAAGAAGGAGAAGGAGAAGGTGAAGTCTGGAGGGTGAATCAGAAGAAGCAGAAGAAGGAGAAGGAGAAGGTGAAGTCTGGAGGGTGAATCAGAAGAAATAGAAGAAGGAGAAGGAGAAGGTGAAGTCTGGAGGGTGAATCAGAAGAAGTAGAAGAAGGAGAAGGAGAAGGTGTAGTCTGGAGGGTGAATCAGAAGAAGCAGAAGAAGGAGAAGGAGAAGGTGAAGTCTGGAGGGTGAATCAGAAGAAGCAGAAGAAGGAGAAGGAGAAGGTGAAGTCTGGAGGGTGAGTCAGAAGAAGCAGAAGAAGGAGAAGGAGAAGGTGAAGTCAGGAGGGTGAATCAGAAGAAGCAGAAGAAGGAGAAGGAGAAGGTGAAGTTAGGAGGGTGAATCAGAAGAAGCAGAAGAAGGAGAAGGAGCAGGTGATGTCAGGGGGATGAAGCAGAAGAAGTAGAAGAAGGAGAAGGAGAAGGTGAAGTCAGGACGGTGAAGCAGAAGAAACAGAAGAAGGAGAAGGAGAAGGTGAAGTCTGGAGGGTGAATCAGAAGAAGCAGAAGAAGGAAAAGGAGAAGGTCAAGTCTGGAGGGTGAATCAGAAGAAGTAGAAGAAGGAGAAGGAGAAGGTGAAGTCTGGAGGGTGAAGCAGAAGAAGTAGAAGAAGGAGAAGGAGAAGGTGAAGTCAGGAGGGTGAATCAGAAGAAGTAGAAGAAGGAGAAGGAGAAGGTGAAGTCAGGAGGGTGAATCAGAAGAAGCAGAAGAAGGAGAAGGAGAAGGTGAAGTCTGGAGGGTGAATCAGAAGAATCAGAAGAAGGAGAAGGAGAAGGTGAAGTCTGGAGGGTGAATCAGAAGAAGCAGAAGAAAGAGAAGGAGAAGGTGAAGTCTGGAGGGTGAATCAGAAGAAGTAGAAGAAGGAGAAGGAGAAGGTGAAGTCTGGAGGGTGAATCAGAAGAAGCAGAAGAAGGAGAAGGAGAAGGTGAAGTCTGGAGGGTGAATCAGAAGAAGCAGAAGAAGGAGAAGGAGAAGGTGAAGTATGCAGGGTGAATCAGAAGAAGCAGAAGAAGGAGAAGGAGAAGGTGAAGTCTGGTGGGTGAATCAGAAGAAGCAGAATAAGGAGAAGGAGAAGGTGAAGTCTGCAGGGTGAATCAGAAGAAGCAGAAGAAGGAGAAGGAGAAGGTGAAGTCTGGAGGGTGAATCAGAAGAAGTAGAAGAAGGAGAAGGAGAAGTTGAAGTCTGGAGGGTGAAGCAGAAGAATTAGAAGATGGAGAAGGAGAAGGTGAAGTCAGGAGGGTGAATCAGAAGAAGTAGAAGAAGGAGAAGGAGAAGGTGAAGTCAGGAGGGTGAATCGGAAGAAGCAGAAGATGGAGAAGGAGAAGGTGAAGTCTGGAGGGTGAATCAGAAGAATCAGAAGAAGGAGAAGGAGAAGGTGAAGTCTGGAGGGTGAATCAGAAGAAGCAGAGGAAGGAGAAGGAGAAGGTGAAGTCTGGAGGGTGAATCAGAAGAAGCAGAATAAGGAGAAGGAGAAGGTGAAGTCTGGAGGGTGAATCAAAAGAAGCAGAATAAGGAGAAGGAGAAGGTGAAGTCTGGAGGATGAATCAGAAGAAGCAGAAGAAGGAGAAGGAGAAGGTGAAGTCTGGAGGGTGAATCAGAAGAAGTAGAAGAAGGAGAAGGAGAAGGTGAAGTCTGGAGGGTGAAGCAGAAGAAGTAGAAGAAGGAGAAGGAGAAGGTGAAGTCAGGTGGGTGAATCAGAAGAAGTAGAAGAAGGAGAAGGAGAAGGTGAAGTCAGGAGGGTGAATCAGAAGAAGCAGAAGAAGGAGAAGGAGAAGGTGAAGTCTGGAGGGTGAATCAGAAGAATCAGAAGAAGGAGAAGGAGAAGGTGAAGTCTGGAGGGTGAATCAGAAGAAGCAGAAGAAAGAGAAGGAGAAGGTGAAGTCTGGAGGGTGAAACAGAAGAAACAGAAGAAGGAGAAGGAGAAGGTGAAGACTGGAGGGTGAATCAGAAGAAGGAGAAGAAGGAGAAGGAGAAGGTGAAGTCTGGAGGGTGAATCAGAAGAAGTAGAAGAAGGAGAAGGAGAAGGTGAAGTCTGGAGGGTGAATCAGAAGAAGCAGAAGAAGGAGAAGGAGAAGGTGAAGTCTGGAGGGTGAATCAGAAGAAGCAGAAGAAGGAGAAGGAGAAGATGAAGTCTGGAGGGTGAATCAGAAGAAGTAGAAGAAGGAGAAGGAGAAGGTGAAGTCTGGAGGGTGAATCAGAAGTAGTAGAAGAAGAAGGAGAAGGTGAAGTCTGGAGGGTGCATCAGAAGAAACAGAAGAAGGAGGAGGAGAAGGTGAAGTCTGGAGGGTGAATCAGAAGAAGTAGAAGAAGGAGAAGGAGAAGGTGTAGTCTGGAGGGTGAATCAGAAGAAGTAGACGAAGGAGAAGGAGAAGGAGAAGTCTGGAGGGTGAATCAGAAGAAGCAGAAGAAGGAGATGGAGAAGGTGAAGTCTGGAGGGTGAATCAGAAGAAGTAGAAGAAGGAGAAGGAGAAGGTGAAGTCTGGAGGGTGATTCAGAAGAAGCAGAATAAGGAGAAGGAGAAGGTGAAGTCTGGAGGGTGAATCAGAAGAAGCAGAAGGAGGAGAAGGAGAAGGTGAAGTCTGGAGGGTGAATCAGAAGAAGTAGAAGAATGAGAAGGAGAAGGTGAAGTCTGGAGGGTGAATCAGAAGAAGTAGAAGAAGGAGAAGGAGAAGGTGAAGTCTGGAGGGTGAATCAGAAGAAGTAGAAGAAGGAGAAGGAGAAGCTGAAGTCTGGAGGGTGAAGCAGAAGAAGTAGAAGAAGGAGAAGGAGAAGGTGAAGTCAGGAAGGTGAATCAGAAGAAGTAGAAGAAGGAGAAGGAGAAGGTGAAGTCTGGAGGGTGAATCAGAAGAAGCAGAAGAAGGAGAAGGAGAAGGTGAAGTCTGGAGGGTGAATCAGAAGAAGTAGACGAAGGAGAAGGAGAAGGTGAAGTCTGGAGCGTGAATCAGAAGAAGCAGAAGAAGGAGATGGAGAAGGTGAAGTCTGGAGGGTGAATCAGAAGAAGTAGAAGAAGGAGAAGGAGAAGGTGAAGTCTGGAGGGTGAATCAGAAGAAGCAGAAGAAGGAGAAGGAGAAGGTGAAGTCTGGAGGGTGAATCAGAAGAAGCAGAAGAAGGAGAAGGAGAAGGTGAAGTCTGGAGGGTGATTCAGAAGAAGCAGAATAAGGAGAAGGAGAAGGTGAAGTCTGGAGGGTGAAACAGAAGAAGCAGAAGAAGGAGAAGGAGAAGGTGAAGTCTGGAGGGTGAATCAGAAGAAGTAGAAGAAGGAGAAGGAGAAGGTGAAGTCTGGAGGGTGAATCAGAAGAAGTAGAAGAAGGAGAAGGAGAAGGTGAAGTCTGGAGGGTGAATCAGAAGAAGTAGAAGAAGGAGAAGGAGAAGGTGAAGTCTGGAGGGTGAAGCAGAAGAAGTAGAAGAAGGAGAAGGAGAAGGTGAAGTCAGGAGGGTGAATCAGAAGATGTTGAAGAAGGAGAAGGAGAAGGTGAAGTCAGGAGGGTGAATCAGAAGAAGCAGAAGAAGGAGAAGGAGAAGGTGAAGTCTGGAGGGTGAATCAGAAGAAGTAGAAGAAGGAGAAGGAGAAGGTGAAGTCTGGAGGGTGAATCAGAAGAAGCAGAAGAAGGAGAAGGAGAAGGTGAAGTCTGGAGGGTGAATCAGAAGAAGCAGAAGAAGGAGAAGGAGAAGGTGAAGTCTGGAGGGTGAATCAGAAGAAGCAGAATAAGGAGAAGGAGAAGGTGAAGTCTGGAGGGTGAATCAGAAGAAGCAGAAGAAGGAGAAGGAGAAGGTGAAGTCTGGAGGGTGAATCAGAAGAAGTAGAAGAAGGAGAAGGAGAAGGTGTAGTCTGGAGGGTGAAGCAGAAGAAGTAGAAGAAGGAGAAGGAGAAGGTGAAGTCTGGAGGGTGAATCAGAAGAAGTAGAAGAAGGAGAAGGAGAAGGTGAAGTCTGGAGGGTGAAGCAGAAGAAGTAGAAGAAGGAGAAGGAGAAGGTGAAGTCAGGTGGGTGAATCAGAAGAAGTAGAAGAAGGAGAAGGAGTAGGTGAAGTCAGGAGGGTGAATCAGAAGAAGCAGAAGAAGGAGAAGGAGAAGTTGAAGTCTGGAGGGTGAATCAGAAGAATCAGAAGAAGGAGAAGGAGAAGGTGAAGTCTGGAGGGTGAATCAGAAGAAGCAGAAGAAAGAGAAGGAGAAGGTGAAGTCTGGAGGGTGAAGCAGAAGAAACAGAAGAAGGAGAAGGAGAAGGTGAAGACTGGAGGGTGAATCAGAAGAAGTAGAAGAAGGAGAAGGAGAAGGTGAAGTCTGGAGGGTGAATCAGAAGAAGTAGAAGAAGGAGAAGGAGAAGGTGAAGTCTGGAGGGTGAATCAGAAGAAGCAGAAGAAGGAGAAGGAGAAGGTGAAGTCTGGAGGGTGAATCAGAAGAAGCAGAAGAAGGAGAAGGAGAAGATGAAGTCTGGAGGGTTAATCAGAAGAAGTAGAAGAAGGAGAAGAAGAAGGTGAAGTCTGGAGGGTGAATCAGAAGTAGTAGAAGAAGGAGAAGGAGAAGGTGAAGTCTGGAGGGTGAATCAGAAGAAACAGAAGAAGGAGAAGGAGAAGGTGAAGTCTGGAGGGTGAATCAGAAGAAGTAAAAGAAGGAGAAGGAGAAGGTGTAGTCTGGAGGGTGAATCAGAAGAAGTAGACGAAGGAGAAGGAGAAGGTGAAGTCTGGAGGGTGAATCAGAAGAAGCAGAATAAGGAGATGGAGAAGGTGAAGTCTGGAGGGTGAATCAGAAGAATTAGAAGAAGGAGAAGGAGAAGGTGAAGTCTGGAGGGTGAATCAGAAGAAGCAGAAGAAAGAGAAGGAGAAGGTGAAGTCTGGAGGGTGAATCAGAAGAAGCAGAATAAGGAGAAGGAGAAGGTGAAGTCTGGAGGGTGAATCAGAAGAGCAGAAGAAGGAGAAGGAGAAGGTGAAGTCTGGAGGGTGAATCAGAAGAAGTAGAAGAAGGAGAAGGAGAAGGTGAAGTCTGGAGGGTGAATCAGAAGAAGTAGAAGAAGGAGAAGGAGAAGGTGAAGTCTGGAGGGTGAATCAGAAGAAGTAGAAGAAGGAGAAGGAGAAGCTGAAGTCTGGAGGGTGAAGCAGAAGAAGTAGAAGAAGGAGAAGGAGAAGGTGAAGTCAGGAGGGTGAATCAGAAGATGTAGAAGAAGGAGAAGGAGAAGGTGAAGTCAGGAGGGTGAATCAGAAGAAGCAGAAGAAGGAGAAGGAGAAGGTGAAGTCTGGAGGGTGAATCAGAAGAATCAGAAGAAGGAGAAGGAGAAGGTGAAGTCTGGAGGGTGAATCAGAAGAAGCAGAAGAAAGAGAAGGAGAAGGTGAAGTCTGGAGGGTGAATCAGAAGAAGTAGAAGAAGGAGAAGGAGAAGGTGAAGTCTGGAGGGTGAATCAGAAGAAGCAGAAGAAGGAGAAGGAGAAGGTGAAGTCTGGAGGGTGAATCAGAAGAAGTAGACGAAGGAGAAGGAGAAGGTGAAGTCTGGAGGATGAATCAGAAGAAGCAGAAGAAGGAGATGGAGAAGGTGAAGTCTGGAGGGTGAATCAGAAGAAGTAGAAGAAGGAGAAGGAGAAGGTGAAGTCTGGAGGGTGAATCAGAAGAAGCAGAAGAAGGAGAAGGAGAAGGTGAAGTCTGGAGGGTGAATCAGAAGAAGTAGAAGAAGGAGAAGGAGAAGGTGAAGTCTGGAGGGTGAATCAGAAGAAGTAGAAGAAGGAGAAGGAGAAGGTGAAGTCTGGAGGGTGAAGCAGAAGAAGTAGAAGAAGGAGAAGGAGAAGGTGAAGTCAGGAGGGTGAATCAGAAGATGTAGAAGAAGGAGAAGGAGAAGGTGAAGTCAGGAGGGTGAATCAGAAGAAGCAGAAGAAGGAGAAGGAGAAGGTGAAGTCTGGAGGGTGAATCAGAAGAAGTAGAAGAAGGAGAAGGAGAAGGTGAAGTCTGGAGGGTGAATCAGAAGAAGCAGAAGAAGGAGAAGGAGAAGGTGAAGTCTGGAGGGTGAATCAGAAGAAGCAGAAGAAGGAGAAGGAGAAGGTGAAGTCTGGAGGGTGAATCAGAAGAAGCAGAATAAGGAGAAGGAGAAGGTGAAGTCTGGAGGGTGAATCAGAAGAAGCAGATGAAGGAGAAGGAGAAGGTGAAGTCTGGAGGGTGAATCAGAAGAAGAAGAAGAAGGAGAAGGAGAAGGTGTAGTCTGGAGGGTGAAGCAGAAGAAGTAGAAGAAGGAGAAGGAGAAGCTAAAGTCTGGAGGGTGAATCAGAAGAAGCAGAAGAAGGAGAAGGAGAAGGTGAAGTCTGGAGGGTGAATCAGAAGAAGTAGAAGAAGGAGAAGGAGAAGTTGAAGTCTGGAGGGTGAATCAGAAGAAGAAGAAGAAGGAGAAGGAGAAGGTGAAGTCTGGAGGGTGAATCAGAAGAAGCAGAAGAAGGAGAAGGAGAAGGTGAAGTCTGCAGGGTGAATCAGAAGAAGCAGAAGAAGGAGAAGGAGAAGGTGAAGTCTGGAGGGTGAATCAGAAGAAGCAGAATAAGGAGAAGGAGAAGGTGAAGTCTGGAGGGTGAATCAGAAGAAGCAGAAGAAGGTGAAGGAGAAGGTGAAGTCTGGAGGGTGAATCAGAAGGAGTAGAAGAAGGAGAAGGAGAAGGTGAAGTCTGGGGGGTGAATCAGAAGAAGCAGAAGAAGGAGAAGGAGAAGGTGAAGTCTGGAGGGTGAATCAGAAGAAGCAGAAGAAGGAGAAGGAGAAGGTGAAGTCTGGAGGGTGAATCAGAAGAAGCAGAAGAAGGAGAAGGAGAAGGTGAAGTCTGGAGGGTGAATCAGAAGAAGCAGAATAAGGAGAAGGAGAAGGTGAAGTCTGGAGGGTGAATCAGAAGAAGCAGAAGAAGGAGAAGGAGAAGGTGAAGTCTGGAGGGTGAATCAGAAGAAGTAGAAGAAGGAGAAGGAGAAGGTGAAGTCTGGAGGGTGAAGCAGAAGAAGTAGAAGAAGGAGAAGGAGAAGGTGAAGTCAGGAGGGTGAATCAGAAGAAGTAGAAGAAGGAGAAGGAGAAGGTGAAGTCAGGAGGGTGAATCAGAAGAAGCAGAAGAAGGAGAAGGAGAAGGTGAAGTCTGGAGGGTGAGTCAGAAGAATCAGAAGAAGGAGAAGGAGAAGGTGAAGTCTGAAGGGTGAATCAGAAGAAGCAGAAGAAAGAGAAGAAGAAGGTGAAGTCTGGAGGGTGAAGCAGAAGAAACAGAAGAAGGAGAAGGAGAAGGTGAAGACTGGAGGGTGAATCTGAAGAAGTATAAGAAGGAGAAGCAGAAGGTGATGTCTGGAGGGTGAATCAGAAGAAGTAGAAGAAGGAGAAGGAGAAGGTGAAGTCTGGAGGGTGAATCAGAAGAAGCAGAAGAAGGAGAAGGAGAAGGTAAAGTCTGGAGGGTGAATCAGAAGAAGCAGAAGAAAGAGAAGGAGAAGATGAAGTCTGGAGGGTGAATCAGAAGAAGCAGAAGAAGGAGAAGGAGAAGGTGAAGTCTGGAGGGTGAATCAGAAGAAGCAGAAGAAGGAGAAGGAGAAGGTGAAGTCTGGAGGGTGAATCAGAAGAAGCAGAAGAAGGAGAAGGAGAAGGTGAAGTCAGGAGGGTGAATCAGAAGAAGCAGAAGAAGGAGAAGGAGAAGGTGTAGTTAGGAGGGTGAATCAGAAGAAGCAGAAGAAGGAGAAGGAGCAGGTGAAGTCAGGGGGGTGAAGCAGAAGAAGTAGAAGAAGGAGAAGGAGAAGGTGAAGTCAGGACGGTGAAGCAGAAGAAGCAGAAGAAGGAGAAGGAGAAGGTGAAGTCTGGAGGGCGCAGCAGAAGAAGCAGAAGAAGGAGAAGGAGAAGCTGAAGTCTGGAGGGTGAAGCAGAAGAAGCAGAAGAAGAGAAGGCGAAGGTGAAGTCTGGAGGGTGAATCAGAAGAAGCAGAAGAAGGAGAAGGAGAAGCTGAAGTCAGGAGAGTGAAGCAGAAGAAGCAGAAGATGGAGAAGGAGAAGGTGAAGTCTGGAGGGCGAAGCAGAAGAAGCAGAAGAAGGAGAAGGTGAAGTCTGGAGGGTGAAGCAGAAGAAGCAGAAGAAGGAGAAGGAGAAGGTGGAGTCTGGAGGGTGAATCAGAAGAATTAGAAGAAGGAGAAGGAGAAGGTGAAGTCTGGAGGGTGAATCAGAAGAAGCAGAAGAAGGAGAAGGAGAAGGTGAAGTCTGGAGGGTGAATCAGAAGAAGTAGAAGAAGGAGAAGGAGAAGGTGAAGTCAGGAGGGTGAATCGGAAGAAGCAGAAGATGGAGAAGGAGAAGGTGAAGTCTGGAGGGTGAATCAGAAGAATCAGAAGAAGGAGAAGGAGAAGGTGAAGTCTGGAGGGTGAATCAGAAGAAGCAGAGGAAGGAGAAGGAGAAGGTGAAGTCTGGAGGGTGAATCAGAAGAAGCAGAATAAGGAGAAGGAGAAGGTGAAGTCTGGAGGGTGAATCAAAAGAAGCAGAATAAGGAGAAGGAGAAGGTGAAGTCTGGAGGATGAATCAGAAGAAGCAGAAGAAGGAGAAGGAGAAGGTGAAGTCTGGAGGGTGAATCAGAAGAAGTAGAAGAAGGAGAAGGAGAAGGTGAAGTCTGGAGGGTGAAGCAGAAGAAGTAGAAGAAGGAGAAGGAGAAGGTGAAGTCAGGTGGGTGAATCAGAAGAAGTAGAAGAAGGAGAAGGAGAAGGTGAAGTCAGGAGGGTGAATCAGAAGAAGCAGAAGAAGGAGAAGGAGAAGGTGAAGTCTGGAGGGTGAATCAGAAGAATCAGAAGAAGGAGAAGGAGAAGGTGAAGTCTGGAGGGTGAATCAGAAGAAGCAGAAGAAAGAGAAGGAGAAGGTGAAGTCTGGAGGGTGAAACAGAAGAAACAGAAGAAGGAGAAGGAGAAGGTGAAGACTGGAGGGTGAATCAGAAGAAGGAGAAGAAGGAGAAGGAGAAGGTGAAGTCTGGAGGGTGAATCAGAAGAAGTAGAAGAAGGAGAAGGAGAAGGTGAAGTCTGGAGGGTGAATCAGAAGAAGCAGAAGAAGGAGAAGGAGAAGGTGAAGTCTGGAGGGTGAATCAGAAGAAGCAGAAGAAGGAGAAGGAGAAGATGAAGTCTGGAGGGTGAATCAGAAGAAGTAGAAGAAGGAGAAGGAGAAGGTGAAGTCTGGAGGGTGAATCAGAAGTAGTAGAAGAAGAAGGAGAAGGTGAAGTCTGGAGGGTGCATCAGAAGAAACAGAAGAAGGAGGAGGAGAAGGTGAAGTCTGGAGGGTGAATCAGAAGAAGTAGAAGAAGGAGAAGGAGAAGGTGTAGTCTGGAGGGTGAATCAGAAGAAGTAGACGAAGGAGAAGGAGAAGGAGAAGTCTGGAGGGTGAATCAGAAGAAGCAGAAGAAGGAGATGGAGAAGGTGAAGTCTGGAGGGTGAATCAGAAGAAGTAGAAGAAGGAGAAGGAGAAGGTGAAGTCTGGAGGGTGATTCAGAAGAAGCAGAATAAGGAGAAGGAGAAGGTGAAGTCTGGAGGGTGAATCAGAAGAAGCAGAAGGAGGAGAAGGAGAAGGTGAAGTCTGGAGGGTGAATCAGAAGAAGTAGAAGAATGAGAAGGAGAAGGTGAAGTCTGGAGGGTGAATCAGAAGAAGTAGAAGAAGGAGAAGGAGAAGGTGAAGTCTGGAGGGTGAATCAGAAGAAGTAGAAGAAGGAGAAGGAGAAGCTGAAGTCTGGAGGGTGAAGCAGAAGAAGTAGAAGAAGGAGAAGGAGAAGGTGAAGTCAGGAAGGTGAATCAGAAGAAGTAGAAGAAGGAGAAGGAGAAGGTGAAGTCTGGAGGGTGAATCAGAAGAAGCAGAAGAAGGAGAAGGAGAAGGTGAAGTCTGGAGGGTGAATCAGAAGAAGTAGACGAAGGAGAAGGAGAAGGTGAAGTCTGGAGCGTGAATCAGAAGAAGCAGAAGAAGGAGATGGAGAAGGTGAAGTCTGGAGGGTGAATCAGAAGAAGTAGAAGAAGGAGAAGGAGAAGGTGAAGTCTGGAGGGTGAATCAGAAGAAGCAGAAGAAGGAGAAGGAGAAGGTGAAGTCTGGAGGGTGAATCAGAAGAAGCAGAAGAAGGAGAAGGAGAAGGTGAAGTCTGGAGGGTGTTTCAGAAGAAGCAGAATAAGGAGAAGGAGAAGGTGAAGTCTGGAGGGTGAAACAGAAGAAGCAGAAGAAGGAGAAGGAGAAGGTGAAGTCTGGAGGGTGAATCAGAAGAAGTAGAAGAAGGAGAAGGAGAAGGTGAAGTCTGGAGGGTGAATCAGAAGAAGTAGAAGAAGGAGAAGGAGAAGGTGAAGTCTGGAGGGTGAATCAGAAGAAGTAGAAGAAGGAGAAGGAGAAGGTGAAGTCTGGAGGGTGAAGCAGAAGAAGTAGAAGAAGGAGAAGGAGAAGGTGAAGTCAGGAGGGTGAATCAGAAGATGTTGAAGAAGGAGAAGGAGAAGGTGAAGTCAGGAGGGTGAATCAGAAGAAGCAGAAGAAGGAGAAGGAGAAGGTGAAGTCTGGAGGGTGAATCAGAAGAAGTAGAAGAAGGAGAAGGAGAAGGTGAAGTCTGGAGGGTGAATCAGAAGAAGCAGAAGAAGGAGAAGGAGAAGGTGAAGTCTGGAGGGTGAATCAGAAGAAGCAGAAGAAGGAGAAGGAGAAGGTGAAGTCTGGAGGGTGAATCAGAAGAAGCAGAATAAGGAGAAGGAGAAGGTGAAGTCTGGAGGGTGAATCAGAAGAAGCAGAAGAAGGAGAAGGAGAAGGTGAAGTCTGGAGGGTGAATCAGAAGAAGTAGAAGAAGGAGAAGGAGAAGGTGTAGTCTGGAGGGTGAAGCAGAAGAAGTAGAAGAAGGAGAAGGAGAAGGTGAAGTCTGGAGGGTGAATCAGAAGAAGTAGAAGAAGGAGAAGGAGAAGGTGAAGTCTGGAGGGTGAAGCAGAAGAAGTAGAAGAAGGAGAAGGAGAAGGTGAAGTCAGGTGGGTGAATCAGAAGAAGTAGAAGAAGGAGAAGGAGTAGGTGAAGTCAGGAGGGTGAATCAGAAGAAGCAGAAGAAGGAGAAGGAGAAGTTGAAGTCTGGAGTGTGAATCAGAAGAATCAGAAGAAGGAGAAGGAGAAGGTGAAGTCTGGAGGGTGAATCAGAAGAAGCAGAAGAAAGAGAAGGAGAAGGTGAAGTCTGGAGGGTGAAGCAGAAGAAACAGAAGAAGGAGAAGGAGAAGGTGAAGACTGGAGGGTGAATCAGAAGAAGTAGAAGAAGGAGAAGGAGAAGGTGAAGTCTGGAGGGTGAATCAGAAGAAGTAGAAGAAGGAGAAGGAGAAGGTGAAGTCTGGAGGGTGAATCAGAAGAAGCAGAAGAAGGAGAAGGAGAAGGTGAAGTCTGGAGGGTGAATCAGAAGAAGCAGAAGAAGGAGAAGGAGAAGATGAAGTCTGGAGGGTTAATCAGAAGAAGTAGAAGAAGGAGAAGAAGAAGGTGAAGTCTGGAGGGTGAATCAGAAGTAGTAGAAGAAGGAGAAGGAGAAGGTGAAGTCTGGAGGGTGAATCAGAAGAAACAGAAGAAGGAGAAGGAGAAGGTGAAGTCTGGAGGGTGAATCAGAAGAAGTAAAAGAAGGAGAAGGAGAAGGTGTAGTCTGGAGGGTGAATCAGAAGAAGTAGACGAAGGAGAAGGAGAAGGTGAAGTCTGGAGGGTGAATCAGAAGAAGCAGAAGAAGGAGATGGAGAAGGTGAAGTCTGGAGGGTGAATCAGAAGAATTAGAAGAAGGAGAAGGAGAAGGTGAAGTCTGGAGGGTGAATCAGAAGAAGCAGAAGAAAGAGAAGGAGAAGGTGAAGTCTGGAGGGTGAATCAGAAGAAGCAGAATAAGGAGAAGGAGAAGGTGAAGTCTGGAGGGTGAATCAGAAGAGCAGAAGAAGGAGAAGGAGAAGGTGAAGTCTGGAGGGTGAATCAGAAGAAGTAGAAGAAGGAGAAGGAGAAGGTGAAGTCTGGAGGGTGAATCAGAAGAAGTAGAAGAAGGAGAAGGAGAAGGTGAAGTCTGGAGGGTGAATCAGAAGAAGTAGAAGAAGGAGAAGGAGAAGCTGAAGTCTGGAGGGTGAAGCAGAAGAAGTAGAAGAAGGAGAAGGAGAAGGTGAAGTCAGGAGGGTGAATCAGAAGATGTAGAAGAAGGAGAAGGAGAAGGTGAAGTCAGGAGGGTGAATCAGAAGAAGCAGAAGAAGGAGAAGGAGAAGGTGAAGTCTGGAGGGTGAATCAGAAGAATCAGAAGAAGGAGAAGGAGAAGGTGAAGTCTGGAGGGTGAATCAGAAGAAGCAGAAGAAAGAGAAGGAGAAGGTGAAGTCTGGAGGGTGAATCAGAAGAAGTAGAAGAAGGAGAAGGAGAAGGTGAAGTCTGGAGGGTGAATCAGAAGAAGCAGAAGAAGGAGAAGGAGAAGGTGAAGTCTGGAGGGTGAATCAGAAGAAGTAGACGAAGGAGAAGGAGAAGGTGAAGTCTGGAGGATGAATCAGAAGAAGCAGAAGAAGGAGATGGAGAAGGTGAAGTCTGGAGGGTGAATCAGAAGAAGTAGAAGAAGGAGAAGGAGAAGGTGAAGTCTGGAGGGTGAATCAGAAGAAGCAGAAGAAGGAGAAGGAGAAGGTGAAGTCTGGAGGGTGAATCAGAAGAAGTAGAAGAAGGAGAAGGAGAAGGTGAAGTCTGGAGGGTGAATCAGAAGAAGTAGAAGAAGGAGAAGGAGAAGGTGAAGTCTGGAGGGTGAAGCAGAAGAAGTAGAAGAAGGAGAAGGAGAAGGTGAAGTCAGGAGGGTGAATCAGAAGATGTAGAAGAAGGAGAAGGAGAAGGTGAAGTCAGGAGGGTGAATCAGAAGAAGCAGAAGAAGGAGAAGGAGAAGGTGAAGTCTGGAGGGTGAATCAGAAGAAGTAGAAGAAGGAGAAGGAGAAGGTGAAGTCTGGAGGGTGAATCAGAAGAAGCAGAAGAAGGAGAAGGAGAAGGTGAAGTCTGGAGGGTGAATCAGAAGAAGCAGAAGAAGGAGAAGGAGAAGGTGAAGTCTGGAGGGTGAATCAGAAGAAGCAGAATAAGGAGAAGGAGAAGGTGAAGTCTGGAGGGTGAATCAGAAGAAGCAGATGAAGGAGAAGGAGAAGGTGAAGTCTGGAGGGTGAATCAGAAGAAGAAGAAGAAGGAGAAGGAGAAGGTGTAGTCTGGAGGGTGAAGCAGAAGAAGTAGAAGAAGGAGAAGGAGAAGCTAAAGTCTGGAGGGTGAATCAGAAGAAGCAGAAGAAGGAGAAGGAGAAGGTGAAGTCTGGAGGGTGAATCAGAAGAAGTAGAAGAAGGAGAAGGAGAAGTTGAAGTCTGGAGGGTGAATCAGAAGAAGAAGAAGAAGGAGAAGGAGAAGGTGAAGTCTGGAGGGTGAATCAGAAGAAGCAGAAGAAGGAGAAGGAGAAGGTGAAGTCTGCAGGGTGAATCAGAAGAAGCAGAAGAAGGAGAAGGAGAAGGTGAAGTCTGGAGGGTGAATCAGAAGAAGCAGAATAAGGAGAAGGAGAAGGTGAAGTCTGGAGGGTGAATCAGAAGAAGCAGAAGAAGGTGAAGGAGAAGGTGAAGTCTGGAGGGTGAATCAGAAGGAGTAGAAGAAGGAGAAGGAGAAGGTGAAGTCTGGGGGGTGAATCAGAAGAAGCAGAAGAAGGAGAAGGAGAAGGTGAAGTCTGGAGGGTGAATCAGAAGAAGCAGAAGAAGGAGAAGGAGAAGGTGAAGTCTGGAGGGTGAATCAGAAGAAGCAGAAGAAGGAGAAGGAGAAGGTGAAGTCTGGAGGGTGAATCAGAAGAAGCAGAATAAGGAGAAGGAGAAGGTGAAGTCTGGAGGGTGAATCAGAAGAAGCAGAAGAAGGAGAAGGAGAAGGTGAAGTCTGGAGGGTGAATCAGAAGAAGTAGAAGAAGGAGAAGGAGAAGGTGAAGTCTGGAGGGTGAAGCAGAAGAAGTAGAAGAAGGAGAAGGAGAAGGTGAAGTCAGGAGGGTGAATCAGAAGAAGTAGAAGAAGGAGAAGGAGAAGGTGAAGTCAGGAGGGTGAATCAGAAGAAGCAGAAGAAGGAGAAGGAGAAGGTGAAGTCTGGAGGGTGAGTCAGAAGAATCAGAAGAAGGAGAAGGAGAAGGTGAAGTCTGAAGGGTGAATCAGAAGAAGCAGAAGAAAGAGAAGAAGAAGGTGAAGTCTGGAGGGTGAAGCAGAAGAAACAGAAGAAGGAGAAGGAGATGGTGAAGACTGGAGGGTGAATCTGAAGAAGTATAAGAAGGAGAAGCAGAAGGTGATGTCTGGAGGGTGAATCAGAAGAAGTAGAAGAAGGAGAAGGAGAAGGTGAAGTCTGGAGGGTGAATCAGAAGAAGCAGAAGAAGGAGAAGGAGAAGGTGAAGTCTGGAGGGTGAATCAGAAGAAGCAGAAGAAAGAGAAGGAGAAGATGAAGTCTGGAGGGTGAATCAGAAGAAGCAGAAGAAGGAGAAGGAGAAGGTGAAGTCTGGAGGGTGAATCAGAAGAAGCAGAAGAAGGAGAAGGAGAAGGTGAAGTCTGGAGGGTGAATCAGAAGAAGCAGAAGAAGGAGAAGGAGAAGGTGAAGTCAGGAGGGTGAATCAGAAGAAGCAGAAGA
This sequence comes from Somniosus microcephalus, assembly GCF_052327205.1. Classification (NCBI taxonomy): domain Eukaryota; kingdom Metazoa; phylum Chordata; class Chondrichthyes; order Squaliformes; family Somniosidae; genus Somniosus; species Somniosus microcephalus. The sequence goes on from NW_028225219.1 coordinate 134,035, forward strand.
AGGAGAAGGAGAAGGTGTAGTTAGGAGGGTGAATCAGAAGAAGCAGAAGAAGGAGAAGGAGCAGGTGAAGTCAGGGGGGTGAAGCAGAAGAAGTAGAAGAAGGAGAAGGAGAAGGTGAAGTCAGGACGGTGAAGCAGAAGAAGCAGAAGAAGGAGAAGGAGAAGGTGAAGTCTGGAGGGCGCAGCAGAAGAAGCAGAAGAAGGAGAAGGAGAAGCTGAAGTCTGGAGGTTGAAGCAGAAGAAGCAGAAGAAGAGAAGGCGAAGGTGAAGTCTGGAGGGTGAATCAGAAGAAGCAGAAGAAGGAGAAGGAGAAGCTGAAGTCAGGAGAGTGAAGCAGAAGAAGCAGAAGATGGAGAAGGAGAAGGTGAAGTCTGGAGGGCGAAGCAGAAGAAGCAGAAGAAGGAGAAGGTGAAGTCTGGAGGGTGAAGCAGAAGAAGCAGAAGAAGGAGAAGGAGAAGGTGGAGTTTGGAGGGTGAATCAGAAGAATTAGAAGAAGGAGAAGGAGAAGGTGAAGTCTGGAGGGTGAATCAGAAGAAGCAGAAGAAGGAGAAGGAGAAGGTGAAGTATGGAGGGTGAATCAGAAGAAGCAGAAGAAGGAGAAGGAGAAGGTGAAGTCTGGAGGGTGAATCAGAAGAAGCAGAAGAAAGAGAAGGAGAAGGTGAAGTCTGGAGGGTGAATCAGAAGAAGCAGAATAAGGAGAAGGAGAAGGTGAAGTCTGGAGGGTGAATCAGAAGAAGCAGAAGAAGGAGAAGGAGAAGGTGAAGTCTGGAGGGTGAATCAGAAGAAGTAGAAGAAGGAGAAGGAGAAGGTGAAGTCTGGAGGGTGAATCAGAAGAAGTAGAAGAAGGAGAAGGAGAAGGTGAAGTCTGGAGGGTGAATCAGAAGAAGTAGAAGAAGGAGAAGGAGAAGCTGAAGTCTGGAGGGTGAAGCAGAAGAAGTAGAAGAAGGAGAAGGAGAAGGTGAAGTCAGGAGGGTGAATCAGAAGATGTAGAAGAAGGAGAAGGAGAAGGTGAAGTCAGGAGGGTGAATCAGAAGAAGCAGAAGAAGGAGAAGGAGAAGGTGAAGTCTGGAGGGTGAATCAGAAGAATCAGAAGAAGGAGAAGGAGAAGGTGAAGTCTGGAGGGTGAATCAGAAGAAGCAGAAGAAAGAGAAGGAGAAGGTGAAGTCTGGAGGGTGAATCAGAAGAAGTAGAAGAAGGAGAAGGAGAAGGTGAAGTCTGGAGGGTGAATCAGAAGAAGCAGAAGAAGGAGAAGGAGAAGGTGAAGTCTGGAGGGTGAATCAGAAGAAGTAGACGAAGGAGAAGGAGAAGGTGAAGTCTGGAGGATGAATCAGAAGAAGCAGAAGAAGGAGATGGAGAAGGTGAAGTCTGGAGGGTGAATCAGAAGAAGTAGAAGAAGGAGAAGGAGAAGGTGAAGTCTGGAGGGTGAATCAGAAGAAGCAGAAGAAGGAGAAGGAGAAGGTGAAGTCTGGAGGGTGAATCAGAAGAAGTAGAAGAAGGAGAAGGAGAAGGTGAAGTCTGGAGGGTGAATCAGAAGAAGTAGAAGAAGGAGAAGGAGAAGGTGAAGTCTGGAGGGTGAAGCAGAAGAAGTAGAAGAAGGAGAAGGAGAAGGTGAAGTCAGGAGGGTGAATCAGAGGATGTAGAAGAAGGAGAAGGAGAAGGTGAAGTCAGGAGGGTGAATCAGAAGAAGCAGAAGAAGGAGAAGGAGAAGGTGAAGTCTGGAGGGTGAATCAGAAGAAGTAGAAGAAGGAGAAGGAGAAGGTGAAGTCTGGAGGGTGAATCAGAAGAAGCAGAAGAAGGAGAAGGAGAACGTGAAGTCTGGAGGGTGAATCAGAAGAAGCAGAAGAAGGAGAAGGAGAAGGTGAAGTCTGGAGGGTGAATCAGAAGAAGCAGAATAAGGAGAAGGAGAAGGTGAAGTCTGGAGGGTGAATCAGAAGAAGCAGATGAAGGAGAAGGAGAAGGTGAAGTCTGGAGGGTGAATCAGAAGAAGAAGAAGAAGGAGAAGGAGAAGGTGTAGTCTGGAGGGTGAAGCAGAAGAAGTAGAAGAAGGAGAAGGAGAAGCTAAAGTCTGGAGGGTGAATCAGAAGAAGCAGAAGAAGGAGAAGGAGAAGGTGAAGTCTGGAGGGTGAATCAGAAGAAGTAGAAGAAGGAGAAGGAGAAGTTGAAGTCTGGAGGGTGAATCAGAAGAAGCAGAAGAAGGAGAAGGAGAAGGTGAAGTCTGGAGGGTGAATCAGAAGAAGCAGAAGAAGGAGAAGGAGAAGGTGAAGTCTGCAGGGTGAATCAGAAGAAGCAGAAGAAGGAGAAGGAGAAGGTGAAGTCTGGAGGGTGAATCAGAAGAAGCAGAATAAGGAGAAGGAGAAGGTGAAGTCTGGAGGGTGAATCAGAAGAAGCAGAAGAAGGTGAAGGAGAAGGTGAAGTCTGGAGGGTGAATCAGAAGGAGTAGAAGAAGGAGAAGGAGAAGGTGAAGTCTGGGGGGTGAATCAGAAGAAGCAGAAGAAGGAGAAGGAGAAGGTGAAGTCTGGAGGGTGAATCAGAAGAAGCAGAAGAAGGAGAAGGAGAAGGTGAAGTCTGGAGGGTGAATCAGAAGAAGCAGAAGAAGGAGAAGGAGAAGGTGAAGTCTGGAGGGTGAATCAGAAGAAGCAGAATAAGGAGAAGGAGAAGGTGAAGTCTGGAGGGTGAATCAGAAGAAGCAGAAGAAGGAGAAGGAGAAGGTGAAGTCTGGAGGGTGAATCAGAAGAAGTAGAAGAAGGAGAAGGAGAAGGTGAAGTCTGGAGGGTGAAGCAGAAGAAGTAGAAGAAGGAGAAGGAGAAGGTGAAGTCAGGAGGGTGAATCAGAAGAAGTAGAAGAAGGAGAAGGAGAAGGTGAAGTCAGGAGGGTGAATCAGAAGAAGCAGAAGAAGGAGAAGGAGAAGGTGAAGTCTGGAGGGTGAGTCAGAAGAATCAGAAGAAGGAGAAGGAGAAGGTGAAGTCTGAAGGGTGAATCAGAAGAAGCAGAAGAAAGAGAAGAAGAAGGTGAAGTCTGGAGGGTGAAGCAGAAGAAACAGAAGAAGGAGAAGGAGAAGGTGAAGACTGGAGGGTGAATCTGAAGAAGTATAAGAAGGAGAAGGAGAAGGTGATGTCTGGAGGGTGAATCAGAAGAAGTAGAAGAAGGAGAAGGAGAAGGTGAAGTCTGGAGGGTGAATCAGAAGAAGCAGAAGAAGGAGAAGGAGAAGGTGAAGTCTGGAGGGTGAATCAGAAGAAGCAGAAGAAAGAGAAGGAGAAGATGAAGTCTGGAGGGTGAATCAGAAGAAGCAGAATAAGGAGAAGGAGAAGGTGAAGTCTGGAGGGTGAATCAGAAGAAGCAGAAGAAGGAGAAGGAGAAGGTGAAGTCTGGAGGGTGAATCAGAAGAAGTAGAAGAAGGAGAAGGAGAAGGTGAAGTCTGGAGGGTGAATCAGAAGAAGTAGAAGAAGGAGAAGGAGAAGGTGAAGTCTGGAGGGTGAATCAGAAAAAGTAGAAGAAGGAGAAGGAGAAGCTGAAGTCTGGAGGGTGAAGCAGAAGAAGTAGAAGAAGGAGAAGGAGAAGGTGAAGTCAGGAGGGTGAATCAGAAGATGTAGAAGAAGGAGAAGGAGAAGGTGAAGTCAGGAGGGTGAATCAGAAGAAGCAGAAGAAGGAGAAGGAGAAGGTGAAGTCTGGAGGGTGAATCAGAAGAATCAGAAGAAGGAGAAGGAGAAGGTGAAGTCTGGAGGGTGAATCAGAAGAAGCAGAAGAAAGAGAAGGAGAAGGTGAAGTCTGGAGGGTGAATCAGAAGAAGTAGAAGAAGGAGAAGGAGAAGGTGAAGTCTGGAGGGTGAATCAGAAGAAGCAGAAGAAGGAGAAGGAGAAGGTGAAGTCTGGAGGGTGAATCAGAAGAAGTAGACGAAGGAGAAGGAGAAGGTGAAGTCTGGAGGATGAATCAGAAGAAGCAGAAGAAGGAGATGGAGAAGGTGAAGTCTGGAGGGTGAATCAGAAGAAGTAGAAGAAGGAGAAGGAGAAGGTGAAGTCTGGAGGGTGAATCAGAAGAAGCAGAAGAAGGAGAAGGAGAAGGTGAAGTCTGGAGGGTGAATCAGAAGAAGTAGAAGAAGGAGAAGGAGAAGGTGAAGTCTGGAGGGTGAATCAGAAGAAGTAGAAGAAGGAGAAGGAGAAGGTGAAGTCTGGAGGGTGAAGCAGAAGAAGTAGAAGAAGGAGAAGGAGAAGGTGAAGTCAGGAGGGTGAATCAGAGGATGTAGAAGAAGGAGAAGGAGAAGGTGAAGTCAGGAGGGTGAATCAGAAGAAGCAGAAGAAGGAGAAGGAGAAGGTGAAGTCTGGAGGGTGAATCAGAAGAAGTAGAAGAAGGAGAAGGAGAAGGTGAAGTCTGGAGGGTGAATCAGAAGAAGCAGAAGAAGGAGAAGGAGAACGTGAAGTCTGGAGGGTGAATCAGAAGAAGCAGAAGAAGGAGAAGGAGAAGGTGAAGTCTGGAGGGTGAATCAGAAGAAGCAGAATAAGGAGAAGGAGAAGGTGAAGTCTGGAGGGTGAATCAGAAGAAGCAGATGAAGGAGAAGGAGAAGGTGAAGTCTGGAGGGTGAATCAGAAGAAGAAGAAGAAGGAGAAGGAGAAGGTGTAGTCTGGAGGGTGAAGCAGAAGAAGTAGAAGAAGGAGAAGGAGAAGCTAAAGTCTGGAGGGTGAATCAGAAGAAGCAGAAGAAGGAGAAGGAGAAGGTGAAGTCTGGAGGGTGAATCAGAAGAAGTAGAAGAAGGAGAAGGAGAAGTTGAAGTCTGGAGGGTGAATCAGAAGAAGCAGAAGAAGGAGAAGGAGAAGGTGAAGTCTGGAGGGTGAATCAGAAGAAGCAGAAGAAGGAGAAGGAGAAGGTGAAGTCTGCAGGGTGAATCAGAAGAAGCAGAAGAAGGAGAAGGAGAAGGTGAAGTCTGGAGGGTGAATCAGAAGAAGCAGAATAAGGAGAAGGAGAAGGTGAAGTCTGGAGGGTGAATCAGAAGAAGCAGAAGAAGGTGAAGGAGAAGGTGAAGTCTGGAGGGTGAATCAGAAGGAGTAGAAGAAGGAGAAGGAGAAGGTGAAGTCTGGGGGGTGAATCAGAAGAAGCAGAAGAAGGAGAAGGAGAAGGTGAAGTCTGGAGGGTGAATCAGAAGAAGCAGAAGAAGGAGAAGGAGAAGGTGAAGTCTGGAGGGTGAATCAGAAGAAGCAGAAGAAGGAGAAGGAGAAGGTGAAGTCTGGAGGGTGAATCAGAAGAAGCAGAATAAGGAGAAGGAGAAGGTGAAGTCTGGAGGGTGAATCAGAAGAAGCAGAAGAAGGAGAAGGAGAAGGTGAAGTCTGGAGGGTGAATCAGAAGAAGTAGAAGAAGGAGAAGGAGAAGGTGAAGTCTGGAGGGTGAAGCAGAAGAAGTAGAAGAAGGAGAAGGAGAAGGTGAAGTCAGGAGGGTGAATCAGAAGAAGTAGAAGAAGGAGAAGGAGAAGGTGAAGTCAGGAGGGTGAATCAGAAGAAGCAGAAGAAGGAGAAGGAGAAGGTGAAGTCTGGAGGGTGAGTCAGAAGAATCAGAAGAAGGAGAAGGAGAAGGTGAAGTCTGAAGGGTGAATCAGAAGAAGCAGAAGAAAGAGAAGAAGAAGGTGAAGTCTGGAGGGTGAAGCAGAAGAAACAGAAGAAGGAGAAGGAGAAGGTGAAGACTGGAGGGTGAATCTGAAGAAGTATAAGAAGGAGAAGGAGAAGGTGATGTCTGGAGGGTGAATCAGAAGAAGTAGAAGAAGGAGAAGGAGAAGGTGAAGTCTGGAGGGTGAATCAGAAGAAGCAGAAGAAGGAGAAGGAGAAGGTGAAGTCTGGAGGGTGAATCAGAAGAAGCAGAAGAAAGAGAAGGAGAAGATGAAGTCTGGAGGGTGAATCAGAAGAAGCAGAAGAAGGAGAAGGAGAAGGTGAAGTCTGGAGGGTGAATCAGAAGAAGCAGAAGAAGGAGAAGGAGAAGGTGAAGTCTGGAGGGTGAATCAGAAGAAGCAGAAGAAGGAGAAGGAGAAGGTGAAGTCAGGAGGGTGAATCAGAAGAAGCAGAAGAAGGAGAAGGAGAAGGTGTAGTTAGGAGGGTGAATCAGAAGAAGCAGAAGAAGGAGAAGGAGCAGGTGAAGTCAGGGGGGTGAAGCAGAAGAAGTAGAAGAAGGAGAAGGAGAAGGTGAAGTCAGGACGGTGAAGCAGAAGAAGCAGAAGAAGGAGAAGGAGAAGGTGAAGTCTGGAGGGCGCAGCAGAAGAAGCAGAAGAAGGAGAAGGAGAAGCTGAAGTCTGGAGGGTGAAGCAGAAGAAGCAGAAGAAGAGAAGGCGAAGGTGAAGTCTGGAGGGTGAATCAGAAGAAGCAGAAGAAGGAGAAGGAGAAGCTGAAGTCAGGAGAGTGAAGCAGAAGAAGCAGAAGATGGAGAAGGAGAAGGTGAAGTCTGGAGGGCGAAGCAGAAGAAGCAGAAGAAGGAGAAGGTGAAGTCTGGAGGGTGAAGCAGAAGAAGCAGAAGAAGGAGAAGGAGAAGGTGGAGTCTGGAGGGTGAATCAGAAGAATTAGAAGAAGGAGAAGGAGAAGGTGAAGTCTGGAGGGTGAATCAGAAGAAGCAGAAGAAGGAGAAGGAGAAGGTGAAGTATGGAGGATGAATCAGAAGAAGCAGAAGAAGGAGAAGGAGAAGATGAAGTCTGGAGGGTGAATCAGAAGAAGTAGAAGAAGGAGAAGGAGAAGGTGAGGTCTGGAGGGTCAATCAGAAGAAGCAGAAGAAGGAGAAGGAGAAGGTGAAGTCTGGAGGGTGAATCAGAAGAAGCAGAAGAAGGACAAGGAGAAGGTGAAGTCTGGAGGGTGAATTAGAAGAAGCAGAAGAAGGAGAAGGAGAAGGTGAAGTCAGGAGGGTGAATCAGAAGAAGCAGAAGAAGGAGAAGGAGAAGGTAAAGTTAGGAGGGTGAATCAGAAGAAGCAGAAGAAGGAGAAGGAGCAGGTGAAGTCAGGGGGGTGAAGCAGAAGAAGTAGAAGAAGGAGAAGGAGAAGGTGAAGTCAGGAGGGTGAAGCAGAAGAAGCAGAAGAAGGAGAAGGAGTAGGTGAAGTCTGGAGGGCGCAGCAGAAGAAGCGAAGAAGGAGAAGGAGAAGGTGAAGTCTGGAGGGTGAAGCAGAAGAAGCAGAAGAAGGAGAAGGAGAAGGTGAAGTCTGGAGGGTGAATCAGAAGAAGTAGAAGAAGGTGAAGGAGAAGGTGAAGTCAGGAGAGTGAAGCAGACGAAGCAGAAGAAGGAGAAGGAGAAGGTGAAGTCTGGAGGGTGAAGCAGAAGAATCAGAAGAAGGAGAAGGAGAAGGTGAAGTCTGGAGGGTGAATCAGAAGAAGCAGAAGAAAGAGAAGGAGAAGGTGAAGTCTGGAGGGTGAATCAGAAGAAGTAGAAGAAGGAGAAGGAGAAGGTGAAGTCTGGAGGGTGAATCAGAAGAAGCAGAAGAAGGAGAAGGAGAAGGTGAAGTCTGGAGGGTGAATCAGAAGAAGTAGACGAAGGAGAAGGAGAAGGTGAAGTCTGGAGGGTGTATCAGAAGAAGCAGAAGAAGGAGATGGAGAAGGTGAAGTCTGGAGGTTGAATCAGAAGAAGTAGAAGAAGGAGAAGGAGAAGGTGAAGTCTGGAGGGTGAATCAGAAGAAGCAGAAGAAGGAGAAGGAGAAGGTGAAGTCTGGAGGGTGAATCAGAAGAAGCAGAAGAAGGAGAAGGAGAAGGTGAAGTCTGGAGGGTGATTCAGAAGAAGCAGAATAAGGAGAAGGAGAAGGTGAAGTCTGGAGGGTGAAACAGAAGAAGCAGAAGAAGGAGAAGGAGAAGGTGAAGTCTGGAGGGTGAATCAGAAGAAGAAGAAGAAGGAGAAGGAGAAGGTGAAGTCTGGAGGGTGAATCAGAAGAAGTAGAAGAAGGAGAAGGAGAAGGTGAAGTCTGGAGGGTGAATCAGAAGAAGTAGAAGAAGGAGAAGGAGAAGGTGAAGTCTGGAGGGTGAATCAGAAGAAGCAGAAGAAGGAGAAGGAGAAGGTGAAGTCTGGATGGTGAATCAGAAGAAGCAGAAGAAGGAGAAGGAGGAGATGAAGTCTGGAGGGTGAATCAGAAGAAGTAGAAGATGGAGAAGGAGAAGGTGAAGTCTGGAGGGTGAATCAGAAGAAGTAGAAGAAGGAGAAGGAGAAGGTGAAGTCTGGAGGGTGAATCAGAAGAAGCAGAAGAAGGAGAAGGAGAAGGTGAAGTCTGGAGGGAGAAGCAGAAGAAGTAGAAGAAGGAGAAGGAGAAGGTGATGTCTGGAGGGTGAATCAGAAGAAGTAGAAGCAGGAGAAGGAGAAGGTGAAGTCTGGAGGGTGAATCAGAAGAAGCAGAAGAAGGAGAAGGAGAAGGTGAAGTCTGGAGGGTGAATCAGAAGAAGCAGAAGAAGGAGAAGGAGGAGATGAAGTCTGGAGGGTGAATCAGAAGAAGTAGAAGAAGGAGAAGGAGAAGGTGAGGTCTGGAGGGTGAATCAGAAGAAGCAGAATAAGGAGAAGGAGAAGGTGAAGTCTGGAGGGTGAATCAGAAGAAGCAGAAGAAGGAGAAGGAGAAGGTGAAGTCTGGAGGGTGAATCAGAAGAAGCAGAAGAAGGAGAAGGGGAAGGTGAAGTCAGGAGGGTGAATCAGAAGAAGCAGAAGAAGGAGAAGGAGAAGGTGAAGTTAGGAGGGTGAATCAGAAGAAGCAGAAGAAGGAGAAGGAGAAGGTGTAGTCAGGGGGGTGAAGCAGAAGAAGTAGAAGAAGGAGAAGGAGAAGGTGAAGTAAGGAGGGTGAAGCTGAAGAAGCAGAAGAAGGAGAAGGAGAAGGTGAAGTCTGGAGGGCGCAGCAGAAAAAGCAGAAGAAGGAGAAGGAGAAGGTGAAGTCTGGAGGGTGAAGCAGAAGAAGCAGAAGAAGGAGAAGGAGAAGGTGAAGTCTGGAGGGTGAATCCGAAGAAGTAGAAGAAGGAGAAGGAGAAGGTGAAGTCAGGAGGGTGAAGCAGAAGAAGCAGAAGAAGGAGAAGGAGAAGGTGAAGTCTGGAGGGTGAAGCAGAAGAAGCAGAAGATGGAGAAGGAGAAGGTGAAGTCTGGAGGGCGAAGCAGAAGAAGCAGAAGAAGGAGAAGGAGAAGGTGAAGTCTGGAGGGTGAAGCAGAAGAAGCAGAAGAAGGAGAAGGAGAAGGTGAAGTCTGGAGGGTGAATCAGGAGAAGTAGAAGAAGGAGAAGGAGAAGGTGAAGTCAGGCGGGTGAAGCAGAAGAAGCAGAAGAAGGAGAAGGAGAAGGTGAAGTCAGGAGGGTGAAGCAGAAGAAGCAGAAGAAGGAGAAGGAGAAGGTGAAGTCTGGAGGGTGAAGCAGAAGAAGCAGAAGAAGGAGAAGGAGAAGGTGAAGTCAGGAGGGTGAATCAGAAGAAGCAGAAGAAGGAGAAGAAGGAGAAGGAGAAGGTGAAGTAAGGAGGGTGAAGCTGAAGAAGCAGAAGAAGGAGAAGGAGAAGGTGAAGTCTGGAGGGCGCAGCAGAAAAAGCAGAAGAAGGAGAAGGAGAAGGTGAAGTCTGGAGGGTGAAGCAGAAGAAGCAGAAGAAGGAGAAGGAGAAGGTGAAGTCTGGAGGGTGAATCCGAAGAAGTAGAAGAAGGAGAAGGAGAAGGTGAAGTCAGGAGGGTGAAGCAGAAGAAGCAGAAGAAGGAGAAGGAGAAGGTGAAGTCTGGAGGGTGAATCAGAAGAAGCAGAAGAAGGAGAAGGAGAAGGTGAAGTCTGGAGGGTGAATCAGAAGAAGCAGAAGAAGGAGAAGGAGAAGGTGAAGTCAGGAGGGTGAATCAGAAGAAGCAGAAGAAGGAGAAGGAGAAGGTGTAGTTAGGAGGGTGAATCAGAAGAAGCAGAAGAAGGAGAAGGAGCAGGTGAAGTCAGGGGGGTGAAGCAGAAGAAGTAGAAGAAGGAGAAGGAGAAGGTGAAGTCAGGACGGTGAAGCAGAAGAAGCAGAAGAAGGAGAAGGAGAAGGTGAAGTCTGGAGGGCGCAGCAGAAGAAGCAGAAGAAGGAGAAGGAGAAGCTGAAGTCTGGAGGGTGAAGCAGAAGAAGCAGAAGAAGAGAAGGCGAAGGTGAAGTCTGGAGGGTGAATCAGAAGAAGCAGAAGAAGGAGAAGGAGAAGCTGAAGTCAGGAGAGTGAAGCAGAAGAAGCAGAAGATGGAGCAGGAGAAGGTGAAGTCTGGAGGGCGAAGCAGAAGAAGCAGAAGAAGGAGAAGGTGAAGTCTGGAGGGTGAAGCAGAAGAAGCAGAAGAAGGAGAAGGAGAAGGTGGAGTCTGGAGGGTGAATCAGAAGAATTAGAAGAAGGAGAAGGAGAAGGTGAAGTCTGGAGGGTGAATCAGAAGAAGCAGAAGAAGGAGAAGGAGAAGGTGAAGTATGGAGGGTGAATCAGAAGAAGCAGAAGAAGGAGAAGGAGAAGATGAAGTCTGGAGGGTGAATCAGAAGAAGTAGAAGAAGGAGAAGGAGAAGGTGAGGTCTGGAGGGTCAATCAGAAGAAGCAGAAGAAGGAGAAGGAGAAGGTGAAGTCTGGAGGGTGAATCAGAAGAAGCAGAAGAAGGACAAGGAGAAGGTGAAGTCTGGAGGGTGAATTAGAAGAAGCAGAAGAAGGAGAAGGAGAAGGTGAAGTCAGGAGGGTGAATCAGAAGAAGCAGAAGAAGGAGAAGGAGAAGGTAAAGTTAGGAGGGTGAATCAGAAGAAGCAGAAGAAGGAGAAGGAGCAGGTGAAGTCAGGGGGGTGAAGCAGAAGAAGTAGAAGAAGGAGAAGGAGAAGGTGAAGTCAGGAGGGTGAAGCAGAAGAAGCAGAAGAAGGAGAAGGAGAAGGTGAAGTCTGGAGGGCGCAGCAGAAGAAGCAGAAGAAGGAGAAGAAGAAGGTGAAGTCTGGAGGGTGAAGCAGAAGAAGCAGAAGAAGGAGAAGGAGAAGGTGAAGTCTGGAGGGTGAATCAGAAGAAGTAGAAGAAGGTGAAGGAGAAGGTGAAGTCAGGAGAGTGAAGCAGACGAAGCAGAAGAAGGAGAAGGAGAAGGTGAAGTCTGGAGGGTGAAGCAGAAGAATCAGAAGAAGGAGAAGGAGAAGGTGAAGTCTGGAGGGTGAATCAGAAGAAGCAGAAGAAAGAGAAGGAGAAGGTGAAGTCTGGAGGGTGAATCAGAAGAAGTAGAAGAAGGAGAAGAAGAAGGTGAAGTCTGGAGGGTGAATCAGAAGAAGCAGAAGAAGGAGAAGGAGAAGGTGAAGTCTGGAGGGTGAATCAGAAGAAGTAGACGAAGGAGAAGGAGAAGGTGAAGTCTGGAGGGTGAATCAGAAGAAGCAGAAGAAGGAGATGGAGAAGGTGAAGTCTGGAGGTTGAATCAGAAGAAGTAGAAGAAGGAGAAGGAGAAGGTGAAGTCTGGAGGGTGAATCAGAAGAAGCAGAAGAAGGAGAAGGAGAAGGTGAAGTCTGGAGGGTGAATCAGAAGAAGCAGAAGAAGGAGAAGGAGAAGGTGAAGTCTGGAGGGTGATTCAGAAGAAGCAGAATAAGGAGAAGGAGAAGGTGAAGTCTGGAGGGTGAAACAGAAGAAGCAGAAGAAGGAGAAGGAGAAGGTGAAGTCTGGAGGGTGAATCAGAAGAAGTAGAAGAAGGAGAAGGAGAAGGTGAAGTCTGGAGGGTGAATCAGAAGAAGTAGAAGAAGGAGAAGGAGAAGGTGAAGTCTGGAGGGTGAATCAGAAGAAGCAGAAGAAGGAGAAGGAGAAGATGAAGTCTGGAGGGTGAATCAGAAGAAGTAGAAGAAGGAGAAGGAGAAGGTGAGGTCTGGAGGGTCAATCAGAAGAAGCAGAAGAAGGAGAAGGAGAAGGTGAAGTCTGGAGGGTGAATCAGAAGAAGCAGAAGAAGGACAAGGAGAAGGTGAAGTCTGGAGGGTGAATTAGAAGAAGCAGAAGAAGGAGAAGGAGAAGGTGAAGTCAGGAGGGTGAATCAGAAGAAGCAGAAGAAGGAGAAGGAGAAGGTAAAGTTAGGAGGGTGAATCAGAAGAAGCAGAAGAAGGAGAAGGAGCAGGTGAAGTCAGGGGGGTGAAGCAGAAGAAGTAGAAGAAGGAGAAGGAGAAGGTGAAGTCAGGAGGGTGAAGCAGAAGAAGCAGAAGAAGGAGAAGGAGAAGGTGAAGTCTGGAGGGCGCAGCAGAAGAAGCAGAAGAAGGAGAAGAAGAAGGTGAAGTCTGGAGGGTGAAGCAGAAGAAGCAGAAGAAGGAGAAGGAGAAGGTGAAGTCTGGAGGGTGAATCAGAAGAAGTAGAAGAAGGTGAAGGAGAAGGTGAAGTCAGGAGAGTGAAGCAGACGAAGCAGAAGAAGGAGAAGGAGAAGGTGAAGTCTGGAGGGTGAAGCAGAAGAATCAGAAGAAGGAGAAGGAGAAGGTGAAGTCTGGAGGGTGAATCAGAAGAAGCAGAAGAAAGAGAAGGAGAAGGTGAAGTCTGGAGGGTGAATCAGAAGAAGTAGAAGAAGGAGAAGAAGAAGGTGAAGTCTGGAGGGTGAATCAGAAGAAGCAGAAGAAGGAGAAGGAGAAGGTGAAGTCTGGAGGGTGAATCAGAAGAAGTAGACGAAGGAGAAGGAGAAGGTGAAGTCTGGAGGGTGAATCAGAAGAAGCAGAAGAAGGAGATGGAGAAGGTGAAGTCTGGAGGTTGAATCAGAAGAAGTAGAAGAAGGAGAAGGAGAAGGTGAAGTCTGGAGGGTGAATCAGAAGAAGCAGAAGAAGGAGAAGGAGAAGGTGAAGTCTGGAGGGTGAATCAGAAGAAGCAGAAGAAGGAGAAGGAGAAGGTGAAGTCTGGAGGGTGATTCAGAAGAAGCAGAATAAGGAGAAGGAGAAGGTGAAGTCTGGAGGGTGAAACAGAAGAAGCAGAAGAAGGAGAAGGAGAAGGTGAAGTCTGGAGGGTGAATCAGAAGAAGTAGAAGAAGGAGAAGGAGAAGGTGAAGTCTGGAGGGTGAATCAGAAGAAGTAGAAGAAGGAGAAGGAGAAGGTGAAGTCTGGAGGGTGAATCAGAAGAAGTAGAAGAAGGAGAAGGAGAAGGTGAAGTCTGGAGGGTGAATCAGAAGAAGCAGAAGAAGGAGAAGGAGAAGGTGAAGTCTGGATGGTGAATCAGAAGAAGCAGAAGAAGGAGAAGGAGGAGATGAAGTCTGGAGGGTGAATCAGAAGAAGTAGAAGATGGAGAAGGAGAAGGTGAAGTCTGGAGGGTGAATCAGAAGAAGTAGAAGAAGGAGAAGGAGAAGGTGAAGTCTGGAGGGTGAATCAGAAGAAGCAGAAGAAGGAGAAGGAGAAGGTGAAGTCTGGAGGGAGAAGCAGAAGAAGTAGAAGAAGGAGAAGGAGAAGGTGATGTCTGGAGGGTGAATCAGAAGAAGTAGAAGCAGGAGAAGGAGAAGGTGAAGTCTGGAGGGTGAATCAGAAGAAGCAGAAGAAGGAGAAGGAGAAGGTGAAGTCTGGAGGGTGAATCAGAAGAAGCAGAAGAAGGAGAAGGAGGAGATGAAGTCTGGAGGGTGAATCAGAAGAAGTAGAAGAAGGAGAAGGAGAAGGTGAGGTCTGGAGGGTGAATCAGAAGAAGCAGAATAAGGAGAAGGAGAAGGTGAAGTCTGGAGGGTGAATCAGAAGAAGCAGAAGAAGGAGAAGGAGAAGGTGAAGTCTGGAGGGTGAATCAGAAGAAGCAGAAGAAGGAGAAGGGGAAGGTGAAGTCAGGAGGGTGAATCAGAAGAAGCAGAAGAAGGAGAAGGAGAAGGTGAAGTTAGGAGGGTGAATCAGAAGAAGCAGAAGAAGGAGAAGGAGAAGGTGTAGTCAGGGGGGTGAAGCAGAAGAAGTAGAAGAAGGAGAAGGAGAAGGTGAAGTAAGGAGGGTGAAGCTGAAGAAGCAGAAGAAGGAGAAGGAGAAGGTGAAGTCTGGAGGGCGCAGCAGAAAAAGCAGAAGAAGGAGAAGGAGAAGGTGAAGTCTGGAGGGTGAATCAGAAGAAGCAGAAGAAGGAGAAGGAGAAGGTGAAGTCTGGAGGGTGAATCCGAAGAAGTAGAAGAAGGAGAAGGAGAAGGTGAAGTCAGGAGGGTGAAGCAGAAGAAGCAGAAGAAGGAGAAGGAGAAGGTGAAGTCTGGAGGGTGAAGCAGAAGAAGCAGAAGATGGAGAAGGAGAAGGTGAAGTCTGGAGGGCGAAGCAGAAGAAGCAGAAGAAGGAGAAGGAGAAGGTGAAGTCTGGAGGGTGAAGCAGAAGAAGCAGAAGAAGGAGAAGGAGAAGGTGAAGTCTGGAGGGTGAATCAGGAGAAGTAGAAGAAGGAGAAGGAGAAGGTGAAGTCAGGAGGGTGAAGCAGAAGAAGCAGAAGAAGGAGAAGGAGAAGGTGAAGTCAGGAGGGTGAAGCAGAAGAAGCAGAAGAAGGAGAAGGAGAAGGTGAAGTCTGGAGGGTGAAGCAGAAGAAGCAGAAGAAGGAGAAGGAGAAGGTGAAGTCAGGAGGGTGAATCAGAAGAAGTAGAAGAAGGAGAAGGAGAAGGTGAAGTCTGGAGGGTGAATCAGAAGAAGTAGAAGATGGAGAAGGAGAAGGTGAAGTCTGGAGGGTGAATCAGAAGAAGTAGAAGAAGGAGAAGGAGAAGGTGAAGTCTGGAGGGTGAATCAGAAGAAGCAGAAGAAGGAGAAGGAGAAGGTGAAGTCTGGAGGGAGAAGCAGAAGAAGTAGAAGAAGGAGAATGAGAAGTTGAAGTCTGGAGGGTGAATCAGAAGAAGAGGAAGAAGGAGAAGGAGAAGGTGAAGTCTGGAGGGTGAATCAGTAGAAGTAGAAGAAGGAGAAGGAGAAGGTGAAGTCTGGAGGGTGAATCAGAAGAAGCAGAAGAAGGAGAAGGAGAAGGTGAAGTCTGGAGGGTGAATCAGAAGAAGTAGAAGAAGGAGAAGGAGAAGGTGAAGTCTGGAGGGTGAATCAGAAGAAGTAGAAGAAGGAGAAGGAGAAGGTGAAGTCTGGAGGGTGAATCAGAAGAAGCAGAAGAAGGTGAAGGAGAAGGTGAAGTCTGGAGGGTGAATCAGAAGAAGCAGAAGAAGGAGAAGGAGGAGATGAAGTCTGGAGGGTGAATCAGAAGAAGTAGAAGAAGGAGAAGGAGAAGGTGAGGTCTGGAGGGTGAATCAGAAGAAGCAGAAGAAGGAGAAGGAGAAGGTGAAGTCTGGAGGGTGAATCAGAAGAAGCAGAAGAAGGAGAAGGAGAAGGTGAAGTCTGGAGGGTGAATCAGAAGAAGTAGAAGAAGGAGAAGGAGAAGGTGAGATCTGGAGGGTGAATCAGAAGAAGCAGAAGAAGGAGAAGGAGAAGGTGAAGTCTGGAGGGTGAATCAGAAGAAGCAGAAGAAGGAGAAGGAGAAGGTGAAGTCTGGAGGGTGATTCAGAAGAAGCAGAATAAGGAGAAGGAGAAGGTGAAGTCTGGAGGGTGAATCAGAAGAAGTAGAAGAAGGTGAAGGAGAAGGTGAAGTCAGGAGAGTGAAGCAGACGAAGCAGAAGAAGGAGAAGGAGAAGGTGAAGTCTGGAGGGTGAAGCAGAAGAATCAGAAGAAGGAGAAGGAGAAGGTGAAGTCTGGAGGGTGAATCAGAAGAAGCAGAAGAAAGAGAAGGAGAAGGTGAAGTCTGGAGGGTGAATCAGAAGAAGTAGAAGAAGGAGAAGGGGAAGGTGAAGTCTGGAGGGTGAATCAGAAGAAGCAGAAGAAGGAGAAGGAGAAGGTGAAGTCTGGAGGGTGAATCAGAAGAAGTAGACGAAGGAGAAGGAGAAGGTGAAGTCTGGAGGGTGAATCAGAAGAAGCAGAAGAAGGAGATGGAGAAGGTGAAGTCTGGAGGTTGAATCAGAAGAAGTAGAAGAAGGAGAAGGAGAAGGTGAAGTCTGGAGGGTGAATCAGAAGAAGCAGAAGAAGGAGAAGGAGAAGGTGAAGTCTGGAGGGTGAATCAGAAGAAGCAGAAGAAGGAGAAGGAGAAGGTGAAGTCTGGAGGGTGATTCAGAAGAAGCAGAATAAGGAGAAGGAGAAGGTGAAGTCTGGAGGGTGAAACAGAAGAAGCAGAAGAAGGAGAAGGAGAAGGTGAAGTCTGGAGGGTGAATCAGAAGAAGTAGAAGAAGGAGAAGGAGAAGGTGAAGTCTGGAGGGTGAATCAGAAGAAGTAGAAGAAGGAGAAGGAGAAGGTGAAGTCTGGAGGGTGAATCAGAAGAAGTAGAAGAAGGAGAAGGAGAAGGTGAAGTCTGGAGGGTGAATCAGAAGAAGCAGAAGAAGGAGAAGGAGAAGGTGAAGTCTGGATGGTGAATCAGAAGAAGTAGAAGAAGGAGAAGGAGAAGGTGAAGTCTGGAGGGTGAATCAGAAGAAGCAGAAGAAGGAGAAGGAGAAGGTGAAGTCTGGAGGGTGAATCAGAAGAAGCAGAAGAAGGAGAAGGAGAAGGTGAAGTCTGGAGGGTGAAGCAGAAGAAGTAGAAGAAGGAGAAGGAGAAGGTGAAGTCAGGAGGGTGAATCAGAAGATGTAGAAGAAGGAGAAGGAGAAGGTGAAGTCAGGAGGGTGAATCAGAAGAAGCAGAAGAAGGAGAAGGAGAAGGTGAAGTCTGGAGGGTGAATCAGAAGAAGTAGAAGAAGGAGAAGGAGAAGGTGAAGTCTGGTGTGTGAATCAGAAGAAGCAGAAGAAGGAGAAGGAGAAGGTGAAGTCTGGAGGGTGAATCAGAAGAAGCAGAAGAAGGAGAAGGAGAAGGTGAAGTCTGGAGGGTGAATCAGAAGAAGCAGAATAAGGAGAAGGAGAAGGTGAAGTCTGGAGGGTGAATCAGAAGAAGCAGAAGAAGGAGAAGGAGAAGGTGAAGTCTGGAGGGTGAATCAGAAGAAGTAGAAGAAGGAGAAGGAGAAGGTGTAGTCTGGAGGGTGAAGCAGAAGAAGTAGAAGAAGGAGAAGGAGAAGGTGAAGTCTGGAGGGTGAATCAGAAGAAGCAGAAGAAGGAGAAGGAGAAGGTGAAGTCTGGAGGGTGAATCAGATGAAGTAGAAGAAGGAGAAGGAGAAGGTGAAGTCTGGAGGGTGAATCAGAAGAAGCAGAAGAAGGAGAAGGAGAAGGTGAAGTCTGGAGGGTGAATCAGAAGAAGCAGAAGAAGGAGAAGGAGAAGGTGAAGTCTGCAGGGTGAATCAGAAGAAGCAGAAGAAGGAGAAGGAGAAGGTGAAGTCTGGAGGGTGAATCAGAAGAAGCAGAAGAAGGAGATGGAGAAGGTGAAGTCTGGAGGTTGAATCAGAAGAAGTAGAAGAAGGAGAAGGAGAAGGTGAAGTCTGGAGGGTGAATCAGAAGAAGCAGAAGAAGGAGAAGGAGAAGGTGAAGTCTGGAGGGTGAATCAGAAGAAGCAGAAGAAGGAGAAGGAGAAGGTGAAGTCTGGAGGGTGATTCAGAAGAAGCAGAATAAGGAGAAGGAGAAGGTGAAGTCTGGAGGGTGAAACAGAAGAAGCAGAAGAAGGAGAAGGAGAAGGTGAAGTCTGGAGGGTGAATCAGAAGAAGTAGAAGAAGGAGAAGGAGAAGGTGAAGTCTGGAGGGTGAATCAGAAGAAGTAGAAGAAGGAGAAGGAGAAGGTGAAGTCTGGAGGGTGAATCAGAAGAAGTAGAAGAAGGAGAAGGAGAAGGTGAAGTCTGGAGGGTGAATCAGAAGAAGCAGAAGAAGGAGAAGGAGAAGGTGAAGTCTGGATGGTGAATCAGAAGAAGCAGAAGAAGGAGAAGGAGGAGATGAAGTCTGGAGGGTGAATCAGAAGAAGTAGAAGATGGAGAAGGAGAAGGTGAAGTCTGGAGGGTGAATCAGAAGAAGTAGAAGAAGGAGAAGGAGAAGGTGAAGTCTGGAGGGTGAATCAGAAGAAGCAGAAGAAGGAGAAGGAGAAGGTGAAGTCTGGAGGGAGAAGCAGAAGAAGTAGAAGAAGGAGAAGGAGAAGGTGATGTCTGGAGGGTGAATCAGAAGAAGTAGAAGCAGGAGAAGGAGAAGGTGAAGTCTGGAGGGTGAATCAGAAGAAGCAGAAGAAGGAGAAGGAGAAGGTGAAGTCTGGAGGGTGAATCAGAAGAAGCAGAAGAAGGAGAAGGAGGAGATGAAGTCTGGAGGGTGAATCAGAAGAAGTAGAAGAAGGAGAAGGAGAAGGTGAGGTCTGGAGGGTGAATCAGAAGAAGCAGAATAAGGAGAAGGAGAAGGTGAAGTCTGGAGGGTGAATCAGAAGAAGCAGAAGAAGGAGAAGGAGAAGGTGAAGTCTGGAGGGTGAATCAGAAGAAGCAGAAGAAGGAGAAGGGGAAGGTGAAGTCAGGAGGGTGAATCAGAAGAAGCAGAAGAAGGAGAAGGAGAAGGTGAAGTTAGGAGGGTGAATCAGAAGAAGCAGAAGAAGGAGAAGGAGAAGGTGTAGTCAGGGGGGTGAAGCAGAAGAAGTAGAAGAAGGAGAAGGAGAAGGTGAAGTAAGGAGGGTGAAGCTGAAGAAGCAGAAGAAGGAGAAGGAGAAGGTGAAGTCTGGAGGGCGCAGCAGAAAAAGCAGAAGAAGGAGAAGGAGAAGGTGAAGTCTGGAGGGTGAAGCAGAAGAAGCAGAAGAAGGAGAAGGAGAAGGTGAAGTCTGGAGGGTGAATCCGAAGAAGTAGAAGAAGGAGAAGGAGAAGGTGAAGTCAGGAGGGTGAAGCAGAAGAAGCAGAAGAAGGAGAAGGAGAAGGTGAAGTCAGGAGGGTGAAGCAGAAGAAGCAGAAGAAGGAGAAGGAGAAGGTGAAGTCTGGAGGGTGAAGCAGAAGAAGCAGAAGAAGGAGTAGGAGAAGGTGAAGTCAGGAGGGTGAATCAGAAGAAGTAGAAGAAGGAGAAGGAGAAGGTGAAGTCTGGAGGGTGAATCAGAAGAAGTAGAAGATGGAGAAGGAGAAGGTGAAGTCTGGAGGGTGAATCAGAAGAAGTAGAAGAAGGAGAAGGAGAAGGTGAAGTCTGGAGGGTGAATCAGAAGAAGCAGAAGAAGGAGAAGGAGAAGGTGAAGTCTGGAGGGAGAAGCAGAAGAAGTAGAAGAAGGAGAATGGGAAGTTGAAGTCTGGAGGGTGAATCAGAAGAAGAGGAAGAAGGAGAAGGAGAAGGTGAAGTCTGGAGGGTGAATCAGTAGAAGTAGAAGAAGGAGAAGGAGAAGGTGAAGTCTGGAGGGTGAATCAGAAGAAGCAGAAGAAGGAGAAGGAGAAGGTGAAGTCTGGAGGGTGAATCAGAAGAAGTAGAAGAAGGAGAAGGAGAAGGTGAAGTCTGGAGGGTGAATCAGAAGAAGTAGAAGAAGGAGAAGGAGAAGGTGAAGTCTGGAGGGTGAATCAGAAGAAGCAGAAGAAGGTGAAGGAGAAGGTGAAGTCTGGAGGGTGAATCAGAAGAAGCAGAAGAAGGAGAAGGAGGAGATGAAGTCTGGAGGGTGAATCAGAAGAAGTAGAAGAAGGAGAAGGAGAAGGTGAGGTCTGGAGGGTGAATCAGAAGAAGCAGAAGAAGGAGAAGGAGAAGGTGAAGTCTGGAGGGTGAATCAGAAGAAGCAGAAGAAGGAGAAGGAGAAGGTGAAGTCTGGAGGGTGAATCAGAAGAAGTAGAAGAAGGAGAAGGAGAAGGTGAGATCTGGAGGGTGAATCAGAAGAAGCAGAAGAAGGAGAAGGAGAAGGTGAAGTCTGGAGGGTGAATCAGAAGAAGCAGAAGAAGGAGAAGGAGAAGGTGAAGTCTGGAGGGTGATTCAGAAGAAGCAGAATAAGGAGAAGGAGAAGGTGAAGTCTGGAGGGTGAATCAGAAGAAGTAGAAGAAGGTGAAGGAGAAGGTGAAGTCAGGAGAGTGAAGCAGACGAAGCAGAAGAAGGAGAAGGAGAAGGTGAAGTCTGGAGGGTGATTCAGAAGAAGCAGAATAAGGAGAAGGAGAAGGTGAAGTCTGGAGGGTGAAACAGAAGAAGCAGAAGAAGGAGAAGGAGAAGGTGAAGTCTGGAGGGTGAATCAGAAGAAGTAGAAGAAGGAGAAGGAGAAGGTGAAGTCTGGAGGGTGAATCAGAAGAAGTAGAAGAAGGAGAAGGAGAAGGTGAAGTCTGGAGGGTGAATCAGAAGAAGTAGAAGAAGGAGAAGGAGAAGGTGAAGTCTGGAGGGTGAATCAGAAGAAGCAGAAGAAGGAGAAGGAGAAGGTGAAGTCTGGATGGTGAATCAGAAGAAGCAGAAGAAGGAGAAGGAGGAGATGAAGTCTGGAGGGTGAATCAGAAGAAGTAGAAGATGGAGAAGGAGAAGGTGAAGTCTGGAGGGTGAATCAGAAGAAGTAGAAGAAGGAGAAGGAGAAGGTGAAGTCTGGAGGGTGAATCAGAAGAAGCAGAAGAAGGAGAAGGAGAAGGTGAAGTCTGGAGGGAGAAGCAGAAGAAGTAGAAGAAGGAGAAGGAGAAGGTGATGTCTGGAGGGTGAATCAGAAGAAGTAGAAGCAGGAGAAGGAGAAGGTGAAGTCTGGAGGGTGAATCAGAAGAAGCAGAAGAAGGAGAAGGAGAAGGTGAAGTCTGGAGGGTGAATCAGAAGAAGCAGAAGAAGGAGAAGGAGGAGATGAAGTCTGGAGGGTGAATCAGAAGAAGTAGAAGAAGGAGAAGGAGAAGGTGAGGTCTGGAGGGTGAATCAGAAGAAGCAGAATAAGGAGAAGGAGAAGGTGAAGTCTGGAGGGTGAATCAGAAGAAGCAGAAGAAGGAGAAGGAGAAGGTGAAGTCTGGAGGGTGAATCAGAAGAAGCAGAAGAAGGAGAAGGGGAAGGTGAAGTCAGGAGGGTGAATCAGAAGAAGCAGAAGAAGGAGAAGGAGAAGGTGAAGTTAGGAGGGTGAATCAGAAGAAGCAGAAGAAGGAGAAGGAGAAGGTGTAGTCAGGGGGGTGAAGCAGAAGAAGTAGAAGAAGGAGAAGGAGAAGGTGAAGTAAGGAGGGTGAAGCTGAAGAAGCAGAAGAAGGAGAAGGAGAAGGTGAAGTCTGGAGGGCGCAGCAGAAAAAGCAGAAGAAGGAGAAGGAGAAGGTGAAGTCTGGAGGGTGAAGCAGAAGAAGCAGAAGAAGGAGAAGGAGAAGGTGAAGTCTGGAGGGTGAATCCGAAGAAGTAGAAGAAGGAGAAGGAGAAGGTGAAGTCAGGAGGGTGAAGCAGAAGAAGCAGAAGAAGGAGAAGGAGAAGGTGAAGTCAGGAGGGTGAAGCAGAAGAAGCAGAAGAAGGAGAAGGAGAAGGTGAAGTCTGGAGGGTGAAGCAGAAGAAGCAGAAGAAGGAGAAGGAGAAGGTGAAGTCAGGAGGGTGAATCAGAAGAAGTAGAAGAAGGAGAAGGAGAAGGTGAAGTCTGGAGGGTGAATCAGAAGAAGTAGAAGATGGAGAAGGAGAAGGTGAAGTCTGGAGGGTGAATCAGAAGAAGTAGAAGAAGGAGAAGGAGAAGGTGAAGTCTGGAGGGTGAATCAGAAGAAGCAGAAGAAGGAGAAGGAGAAGGTGAAGTCTGGAGGGAGAAGCAGAAGAAGTAGAAGAAGGAGAATGGGAAGTTGAAGTCTGGAGGGTGAATCAGAAGAAGAGGAAGAAGGAGAAGGAGAAGGTGAAGTCTGGAGGGTGAATCAGTAGAAGTAGAAGAAGGAGAAGGAGAAGGTGAAGTCTGGAGGGTGAATCAGAAGAAGCAGAAGAAGGAGAAGGAGAAGGTGAAGTCTGGAGGGTGAATCAGAAGAAGTAGAAGAAGGAGAAGGAGAAGGTGAAGTCTGGAGGGTGAATCAGAAGAAGTAGAAGAAGGAGAAGGAGAAGGTGAAGTCTGGAGGGTGAATCAGAAGAAGCAGAAGAAGGTGAAGGAGAAGGTGAAGTCTGGAGGGTGAATCAGAAGAAGCAGAAGAAGGAGAAGGAGGAGATGAAGTCTGGAGGGTGAATCAGAAGAAGTAGAAGAAGGAGAAGGAGAAGGTGAGGTCTGGAGGGTGAATCAGAAGAAGCAGAAGAAGGAGAAGGAGAAGGTGAAGTCTGGAGGGTGAATCAGAAGAAGCAGAAGAAGGAGAAGGAGAAGGTGAAGTCTGGAGGGTGAATCAGAAGAAGTAGAAGAAGGAGAAGAAGAAGGTGAGATCTGGAGGGTGAATCAGAAGAAGCAGAAGAAGGAGAAGGAGAAGGTGAAGTCTGGAGGGTGAATCAGAAGAAGCAGAAGAAGGAGAAGGAGAAGGTGAAGTCTGGAGGGTGATTCAGAAGAAGCAGAATAAGGAGAAGGAGAAGGTGAAGTCTGGAGGGTGAATCAGAAGAAGTAGAAGAAGGTGAAGGAGAAGGTGAAGTCAGGAGAGTGAAGCAGACGAAGCAGAAGAAGGAGAAGGAGAAGGTGAAGTCTGGAGGGTGAAGCAGAAGAATCAGAAGAAGGAGAAGGAGAAGGTGAAGTCTGGAGGGTGAATCAGAAGAAGCAGAAGAAAGAGAAGGAGAAGGTGAAGTCTGGAGGGTGAATCAGAAGAAGTAGAAGAAGGAGAAGGAGAAGGTGAAGTCTGGAGGGTGAATCAGAAGAAGCAGAAGAAGGAGAAGGAGAAGGTGAAGTCTGGAGGGTGAATCAGAAGAAGTAGACGAAGGAGAAGGAGAAGGTGAAGTCTGGAGGGTGAATCAGAAGAAGCAGAAGAAGGAGATGGAGAAGGTGAAGTCTGGAGGTTGAATCAGAAGAAGTAGAAGAAGGAGAAGGAGAAGGTGAAGTCTGGAGGGTGAATCAGAAGAAGCAGAAGAAGGAGAAGGAGAAGGTGAAGTCTGGAGGGTGAATCAGAAGAAGCAGAAGAAGGAGAAGGAGAAGGTGAAGTCTGGAGGGTGATTCAGAAGAAGCAGAATAAGGAGAAGGAGAAGGTGAAGTCTGGAGGGTGAAACAGAAGAAGCAGAAGAAGGAGAAGGAGAAGGTGAAGTCTGGAGGGTGAATCAGAAGAAGTAGAAGAAGGAGAAGGAGAAGGTGAAGTCTGGAGGGTGAATCAGAAGAAGTAGAAGAAGGAGAAGGAGAAGGTGAAGTCTGGAGGGTGAATCAGAAGAAGTAGAAGAAGGAGAAGGAGAAGGTGAAGTCTGGAGGGTGAATCAGAAGAAGCAGAAGAAGGAGAAGGAGAAGGTGAAGTCTGGATGGTGAATCAGAAGAAGTAGAAGAAGGAGAAGGAGAAGGTGAAGTCTGGAGGGTGAATCAGAAGAAGCAGAAGAAGGAGAAGGAGAAGGTGAAGTCTGGAGGGTGAATCAGAAGAAGCAGAAGAAGGAGAAGGAGAAGGTGAAGTCTGGAGGGTGAAGCAGAAGAAGTAGAAGAAGGAGAAGGAGAAGGTGAAGTCAGGAGGGTGAATCAGAAGATGTAGAAGAAGGAGAAGGAGAAGGTGAAGTCAGGAGGGTGAATCAGAAGAAGCAGAAGAAGGAGAAGGAGAAGGTGAAGTCTGGAGGGTGAATCAGAAGAAGTAGAAGAAGGAGAAGGAGAAGGTGAAGTCTGGTGGGTGAATCAGAAGAAGCAGAAGAAGGAGAAGGAGAAGGTGAAGTCTGGAGGGTGAATCAGAAGAAGCAGAAGAAGGAGAAGGAGAAGGTGAAGTCTGGAGGGTGAATCAGAAGAAGCAGAATAAGGAGAAGGAGAAGGTGAAGTCTGGAGGGTGAATCAGAAGAAGCAGAAGAAGGAGAAGGAGAAGGTGAAGTCTGGAGGGTGAATCAGAAGAAGTAGAAGAAGGAGAAGGAGAAGGTGTAGTCTGGAGGGTGAAGCAGAAGAAGTAGAAGAAGGAGAAGGAGAAGGTGAAGTCTGGAGGGTGAATCAGAAGAAGCAGAAGAAGGAGAAGGAGAAGGTGAAGTCTGGAGGGTGAATCAGATGAAGTAGAAGAAGGAGAAGGAGAAGGTGAAGTCTGGAGGGTGAATCAGAAGAAGCAGAAGAAGGAGAAGGAGAAGGTGAAGTCTGGAGGGTGAATCAGAAGAAGCAGAAGAAGGAGAAGGAGAAGGTGAAGTCTGCAGGGTGAATCAGAAGAAGCAGAAGAAGGAGAAGGAGAAGGTGAAGTCTGGAGGGTGAATCAGAAGAAGCAGAAGAAGGAGATGGAGAAGGTGAAGTCTGGAGGTTGAATCAGAAGAAGTAGAAGAAGGAGAAGGAGAAGGTGAAGTCTGGAGGGTGAATCAGAAGAAGCAGAAGAAGGAGAAGGAGAAGGTGAAGTCTGGAGGGTGAATCAGAAGAAGCAGAAGAAGGAGAAGGAGAAGGTGAAGTCTGGAGGGTGATTCAGAAGAAGCAGAATAAGGAGAAGGAGAAGGTGAAGTCTGGAGGGTGAAACAGAAGAAGCAGAAGAAGGAGAAGGAGAAGGTGAAGTCTGGAGGGTGAATCAGAAGAAGTAGAAGAAGGAGAAGGAGAAGGTGAAGTCTGGAGGGTGAATCAGAAGAAGTAGAAGAAGGAGAAGGAGAAGGTGAAGTCTGGAGGGTGAATCAGAAGAAGTAGAAGAAGGAGAAGGAGAAGGTGAAGTCTGGAGGGTGAATCAGAAGAAGCAGAAGAAGGAGAAGGAGAAGGTGAAGTCTGGATGGTGAATCAGAAGAAGCAGAAGAAGGAGAAGGAGGAGATGAAGTCTGGAGGGTGAATCAGAAGAAGTAGAAGATGGAGAAGGAGAAGGTGAAGTCTGGAGGGTGAATCAGAAGAAGTAGAAGAAGGAGAAGGAGAAGGTGTAGTCTGGAGGGTGAATCAGAAGAAGCAGAAGAAGGAGAAGGAGAAGGTGAAGTCTGGAGGGAGAAGCAGAAGAAGTAGAAGAAGGAGAAGGAGAAGGTGATGTCTGGAGGGTGAATCAGAAGAAGTAGAAGCAGGAGAAGGAGAAGGTGAAGTCTGGAGGGTGAATCAGAAGAAGCAGAAGAAGGAGAAGGAGAAGGTGAAGTCTGGAGGGTGAATCAGAAGAAGCAGAAGAAGGAGAAGGAGGAGATGAAGTCTGGAGGGTGAATCAGAAGAAGTAGAAGAAGGAGAAGGAGAAGGTGAGGTCTGGAGGGTGAATCAGAAGAAGCAGAATAAGGAGAAGGAGAAGGTGAAGTCTGGAGGGTGAATCAGAAGAAGCAGAAGAAGGAGAAGGAGAAGGTGAAGTCTGGAGGGTGAATCAGAAGAAGCAGAAGAAGGAGAAGGGGAAGGTGAAGTCAGGAGGGTGAATCAGAAGAAGCAGAAGAAGGAGAAGGAGAAGGTGAAGTTAGGAGGGTGAATCAGAAGAAGCAGAAGAAGGAGAAGGAGAAGGTGTAGTCAGGGGGGTGAAGCAGAAGAAGTAGAAGAAGGAGAAGGAGAAGGTGAAGTAAGGAGGGTGAAGCTGAAGAAGCAGAAGAAGGAGAAGGAGAAGGTGAAGTCTGGAGGGCGCAGCAGAAAAAGCAGAAGAAGGAGAAGGAGAAGGTGAAGTCTGGAGGGTGAAGCAGAAGAAGCAGAAGAAGGAGAAGGAGAAGGTGAAGTCTGGAGGGTGAATCCGAAGAAGTAGAAGAAGGAGAAGGAGAAGGTGAAGTCAGGAGGGTGAAGCAGAAGAAGCAGAAGAAGGAGAAGGAGAAGGTGAAGTCTGGAGGGTGAAGCAGAAGAAGCAGAAGATGGAGAAGGAGAAGGTGAAGTCTGGAGGGCGAAGCAGAAGAAGCAGAAGAAGGAGAAGGAGAAGGTGAAGTCTGGAGGGTGAAGCAGAAGAAGCAGAAGAAGGAGAAGGAGAAGGTGAAGTCTGGAGGGTGAATCAGGAGAAGTAGAAGAAGGAGAAGGAGAAGGTGAAGTCAGGAGGGTGAAGCAGAAGAAGCAGAAGAAGGAGAAGGAGAAGGTGAAGTCAGGAGGGTGAAGCAGAAGAAGCAGAAGAAGGAGAAGGAGAAGGTGAAGTCTGGAGGGTGAAGCAGAAGAAGCAGAAGAAGGAGAAGGAGAAGGTGAAGTCAGGAGGGTGAATCAGAAGAAGTAGAAGAAGGAGAAGGAGAAGGTGAAGTCTGGAGGGTGAATCAGAAGAAGTAGAAGATGGAGAAGGAGAAGGTGAAGTCTGGAGGGTGAATCAGAAGAAGTAGAAGAAGGAGAAGGAGAAGGTGAAGTCTGGAGGGTGAATCAGAAGAAGCAGAAGAAGGAGAAGGAGAAGGTGAAGTCTGGAGGGAGAAGCAGAAGAAGTAGAAGAAGGAGAATGAGAAGTTGAAGTCTGGAGGGTGAATCAGAAGAAGAGGAAGAAGGAGAAGGAGAAGGTGAAGTCTGGAGGGTGAATCAGTAGAAGTAGAAGAAGGAGAAGGAGAAGGTGAAGTCTGGAGGGTGAATCAGAAGAAGCAGAAGAAGGAGAAGGTGAAGTCTGGAGGGTGAATCAGAAGAAGTAGAAGAAGGAGAAGGAGAAGGTGAAGTCTGGAGGGTGAATCAGAAGAAGTAGAAGAAGGAGAAGGAGAAGGTGAAGTCTGGAGGGTGAATCAGAAGAAGCAGAAGAAGGTGAAGGAGAAGGTGAAGTCTGGAGGGTGAATCAGAAGAAGCAGAAGAAGGAGAAGGAGGAGATGAAGTCTGGAGGGTGAATCAGAAGAAGTAGAAGAAGGAGAAGGAGAAGGTGAGGTCTGGAGGGTGAATCAGAAGAAGCAGAAGAAGGAGAAGGAGAAGGTGAAGTCTGGAGGGTGAATCAGAAGAAGCAGAAGAAGGAGAAGGAGAAGGTGAAGTCTGGAGGGTGAATCAGAAGAAGTAGAAGAAGGAGAAGGAGAAGGTGAGATCTGGAGGGTGAATCAGAAGAAGCAGAAGAAGGAGAAGGAGAAGGTGAAGTCTGGAGGGTGAATCAGAAGAAGCAGAAGAAGGAGAAGGAGAAGGTGAAGTCTGGAGGGTGATTCAGAAGAAGCAGAATAAGGAGAAGGAGAAGGTGAAGTCTGGAGGGTGAATCAGAAGAAGTAGAAGAAGGTGAAGGAGAAGGTGAAGTCAGGAGAGTGAAGCAGACGAAGCAGAAGAAGGAGAAGGAGAAGGTGAAGTCTGGAGGGTGAAGCAGAAGAATCAGAAGAAGGAGAAGGAGAAGGTGAAGTCTGGAGGGTGAATCAGAAGAAGCAGAAGAAAGAGAAGGAGAAGGTGAAGTCTGGAGGGTGAATCAGAAGAAGTAGAAGAAGGAGAAGGAGAAGGTGAAGTCTGGAGGGTGAATCAGAAGAAGCAGAAGAAGGAGAAGGAGAAGGTGAAGTCTGGAGGGTGAATCAGAAGAAGTAGACGAAGGAGAAGGAGAAGGTGAAGTCTGGAGGGTGAATCAGAAGAAGCAGAAGAAGGAGATGGAGAAGGTGAAGTCTGGAGGTTGAATCAGAAGAAGTAGAAGAAGGAGAAGGAGAAGGTGAAGTCTGGAGGGTGAATCAGAAGAAGCAGAAGAAGGAGAAGGAGAAGGTGAAGTCTGGAGGGTGAATCAGAAGAAGCAGAAGAAGGAGAAGGAGAAGGTGAAGTCTGGAGGGTGATTCAGAAGAAGCAGAATAAGGAGAAGGAGAAGGTGAAGTCTGGAGGGTGAAACAGAAGAAGCAGAAGAAGGAGAAGGAGAAGGTGAAGTCTGGAGGGTGAATCAGAAGAAGTAGAAGAAGGAGAAGGAGAAGGTGAAGTCTGGAGGGTGAATCAGAAGAAGTAGAAGAAGGAGAAGGAGAAGGTGAAGTCTGGAGGGTGTATCAGAAGAAGTAGAAGAAGGAGAAGGAGAAGGTGAAGTCTGGAGGGTGAATCAGAAGAAGCAGAAGAAGGAGAAGGAGAAGGTGAAGTCTGGATGGTGAATCAGAAGAAGTAGAAGAAGGAGAAGGAGAAGGTGAAGTCTGGAGGGTGAATCAGAAGAAGCAGAAGAAGGAGAAGGAGAAGGTGAAGTCTGGAGGGTGAATCAGAAGAAGCAGAAGAAGGAGAAGGAGAAGGTGAAGTCTGGAGGGTGAAGCAGAAGAAGTAGAAGAAGGAGAAGGAGAAGGTGAAGTCAGGAGGGTGAATCAGAAGATGTAGAAGAAGGAGAAGGAGAAGGTGAAGTCAGGAGGGTGAATCAGAAGAAGCAGAAGAAGGAGAAGGAGAAGGTGAAGTCTGGAGGGTGAATCAGAAGAAGTAGAAGAAGGAGAAGGAGAAGGTGAAGTCTGGTGGGTGAATCAGAAGAAGCAGAAGAAGGAGAAGGAGAAGGTGAAGTCTGGAGGGTGAATCAGAAGAAGCAGAAGAAGGAGAAGGAGAAGGTGAAGTCTGGAGGGTGAATCAGAAGAAGCAGAATAAGGAGAAGGAGAAGGTGAAGTCTGGAGGGTGAATCAGAAGAAGCAGAAGAAGGAGAAGGAGAAGGTGAAGTCTAGAGGGTGAATCAGAAGAAGTAGAAGAAGGAGAAGGAGAAGGTGTAGTCTGGAGGGTGAAGCAGAAGAAGTAGAAGAAGGAGAAGGAGAAGGTGAAGTCTGGAGGGTGAATCAGAAGAAGCAGAAGAAGGAGAAGGAGAAGGTGAAGTCTGGAGGGTGAATCAGATGAAGTAGAAGAAGGAGAAGGAGAAGGTGAAGTCTGGAGGGTGAATCAGAAGAAGCAGAAGAAGGAGAAGGAGAAGGTGAAGTCTGGAGGGTGAATCAGAAGAAGCAGAAGAAGGAGAAGGAGAAGGTGAAGTCTGCAGGGTGAATCAGAAGAAGCAGAAGAAGGAGAAGGAGAAGGTGAAGTCTGGAGGGTGAATCAGAAGAAGCAGAATAAGGAGAAGGAGAAGGTGAAGTCTGGAGGGTGAATCAGAAGAAGCAGAAGAAGGAGAAGGAGAAGGTGAGGTCTGGAGGGTGAATCAGAAGAAGTAGAAGAAGGAGAAGGAGAAGGTGAAGTCAGGAGGGTGAAGCAGAAGAAGCAGAAGAAGGAGAAGGAGAAGGTGAAGTCAGGAGGGTGAATCGGAAGAAGTAGAATAAGGAGAAGGAGATGGTGAAGTCTGGAGGGTGAATCAGAAGATGTAGAAGAAGGAGAAGGAGAAGGTGAAGTCTGGAGGGTGAATCAGAAGAAGTAGAAGAAGGAGAATGAGAAGGTGAAGTCTGGAGGGTGAATCAGAAGAAGCAGAAGAAGGAGAAGGAGAAGGTGAAGTCTGGAGGGAGAAGCAGAAGAAGTAGAAGAAGGAGAAGGAGAAGGTGAAGTCTGGAGGGTGAATCAGAAGAAGGAGAAGAAGGAGAAGGAGAAGGTGAAGTCTGGAGGGTGAATCAGAAGAAGTAGAAGAAGGAGAAGGAGAAGGTGAAGTCTGGAGGGTGAATCAGAAGAAACAGAATAAGGAGAAGGAGAAGGTGAAGTCTGGAGGGTGAATCAGAAGAAGGAGAAGAAGGAGAAGGAGAAGGTGTAGTCTGGAGGGTGAATCAGAAGAAGTAGACGAAGGAGAAGGAGAAGGTGAAGTCTGGAGGGTGAATCAGAAGAAGCAGAAGAAGGAGAAGGAGAAGGTGAAGTCTGGAGGGTGAATCAGAAGAAGTAGAAGAAGGAGAAGGAGAAGGTGAAGTCTGGAGGGTGAATCAGAAGAAGCAGAAGAAGGAGAAGGAGAAGGTGAAGTCTGGAGGGTGAATCAGAAGAAGCAGAAGAAGGAGAAGGAGAAGGTGAAGTCTGGAGGGTGAAACAGAAGAAGCAGAATAAGGAGAAGGAGAAGGTGAAGTCAGGAGGGTGAATCAGAAGAAGCAGAAGAAGGAGAAGGAGAAGGTGAAGTAAGGAGGGTGAATCAGAAGAAGCAGAAGAAGGAGAAGGAGAAGGTGAAGTCTGGAGTGTGAAGCAGAAGAAGCAAAAGAAGGAGAAGGAGAAGGTGAAGTCTGGAGGGTGAATCAGAAGAAGTAGAAGAAGGAGAAGGAGAAGGTGAAGTCTGGAGGGTGAAGCAGAAGAAGTAGAAGAAGGAGAAGGAGAAGGTGAAGTCAGGAGGGTGAATCAGAAGAAGTAGAAGAAGGAGAAGGAGAAGGTGAAGTCAGGAGGGTGAATCAGAAGAAGCAGAAGAAGGAGAAGGAGAAGGTGAAGTCTGGAGGGTGAATCAGAAGAATCAGAAGAAGGAGAAGGAGAAGGTGAAGTCTGGAGGGTGAAGCAGAAGAAGCAGAAGAAGGAGCAGGAGAAGGTGAAGTCTGGAGGGTGAAGCAGAAGAAGCAGAAGAAGGAGAAGGAGAAGGTGAAGTCAGGATGGTGAATCAGAAGAAGTAGAAGAAGGAGAAGGAGAAGGTGAAGTCTGGAGGGTGAATCAGAAGAATCAGAAGAAGGAGAAGGAGAAGGTGAAGTCTGGAGGGTGAAGCAGAAGAAGCAGAAGAAGGAGCAGGAGAAGGTGAAGTCTGGAGGGTGAAGCAGAAGAAGCAGAAGAAGGAGAAGGAGAAGGTGAAGTCAGGATGGTGAATCAGAAGAAGTAGAAGAAGGAGAAGGAGAAGGTGAAGTCTGGAGGGTGAATCAGAAGAAGCAGAAGAAGGAGAAGGAGAAGGTGAAGTCTGGAGGGTGAATCAGAAGAAGCAGAAGAAGGAGAAGGAGAAGATGAAGTCTGGAGGGTGAATCAGAAGAAGCAGAAGAAGGAGAAGGAGAAGGTGAGGTCTGGAGGGTGAATCAGAAGAAGTAGAAGAAGGAGAAGGAGAAGGTGAAGTCAGGAGGGTGAAGCAGAAGAAGCAGAAGAAGGAGAAGGAGAAGGTGAAGTCAGGAGGGTGAATCGGAAGAAGTAGAAGAAGGAGAAGGAGAAGGTGAAGTCTGGAGGGTGAATCAGAAGATGTAGAAGAAGGAGAAGGAGAAGGTGAAGTCTGGAGGGTGAATCAGAAGAAGTAGAAGAAGGAGAATGAGAAGGTGAAGTCTGGAGGGTGTATCAGAAGAAGCAGAAGAAGGAGAAGGAGAAGGTGAAGTCTGGAGGGAGAAGCAGAAGAAGTAGAAGAAGGAGAAGGAGAAGGTGAAGTCTGGAGGGTGAATCAGAAGAAGTAGAAGAAGGAGAAGGAGAAGGTGAAGTCTGGAGGGTGAATCAGAAGAAGCAGAAGAAGGAGAAGGAGAAGGTGAAGTCTGGAGGGTGAATCAGAAGAAGTAGAAGAAGGAGAAGGAGAAGGTGAAGTCTGGTGGGTGAATCAGAAGAAGCAGAAGAAGGAGAAGGAGAAGGTGAAGTCTGGAGGGTGAATCAGAAGAAGCAGAAGAAGGAGAAGGAGAAGGTGAAGTCTGGAGGGTGAATCAGAAGAAGCAGAATAAGGAGAAGGAGAAGGTGAAGTCTGGAGGGTGAATCAGAAGAAGCAGAAGAAGGAGAAGGAGAAGGTGAAGTCTAGAGGGTGAATCAGAAGAAGTAGAAGAAGGAGAAGGAGAAGGTGTAGTCTGGAGGGTGAAGCAGAAGAAGTAGAAGAAGGAGAAGGAGAAGGTGAAGTCTGGAGGGTGAATCAGAAGAAGCAGAAGAAGGAGAAGGAGAAGGTGAAGTCTGGAGGGTGAATCAGATGAAGTAGAAGAAGGAGAAGGAGAAGGTGAAGTCTGGAGGGTGAATCAGAAGAAGCAGAAGAAGGAGAAGGAGAAGGTGAAGTCTGGAGGGTGAATCAGAAGAAGCAGAAGAAGGAGAAGGAGAAGGTGAAGTCTGCAGGGTGAATCAGAAGAAGCAGAAGAAGGAGAAGGAGAAGGTGAAGTCTGGAGGGTGAATCAGAAGAAGCAGAATAAGGAGAAGGAGAAGGTGAAGTCTGGAGGGTGAATCAGAAGAAGCAGAAGAAGGAGAAGGAGAAGGTGAGGTCTGGAGGGTGAATCAGAAGAAGTAGAAGAAGGAGAAGGAGAAGGTGAAGTCAGGAGGGTGAAGCAGAAGAAGCAGAAGAAGGAGAAGGAGAAGGTGAAGTCAGGAGGGTGAATCGGAAGAAGTAGAATAAGGAGAAGGAGAAGGTGAAGTCTGGAGGGTGAATCAGAAGATGTAGAAGAAGGAGAAGGAGAAGGTGAAGTCTGGAGGGTGAATCAGAAGAAGTAGAAGAAGGAGAATGAGAAGGTGAAGTCTGGAGGGTGAATCAGAAGAAGCAGAAGAAGGAGAAGGAGAAGGTGAAGTCTGGAGGGAGAAGCAGAAGAAGTAGAAGAAGGAGAAGGAGAAGGTGAAGTCTGGAGGGTGAATCAGAAGAAGGAGAAGAAGGAGAAGGAGAAGGTGAAGTCTGGAGGGTGAATCAGAAGAAGTAGAAGAAGGAGAAGGAGAAGGTGAAGTCTGGAGGGTGAATCAGAAGAAACAGAATAAGGAGAAGGAGAAGGTGAAGTCTGGAGGGTGAATCAGAAGAAGGAGAAGAAGGAGAAGGAGAAGGTGTAGTCTGGAGGGTGAATCAGAAGAAGTAGACGAAGGAGAAGGAGAAGGTGAAGTCTGGAGGGTGAATCAGAAGAAGCAGAAGAAGGAGAAGGAGAAGGTGAAGTCTGGAGGGTGAATCAGAAGAAGTAGAAGAAGGAGAAGGAGAAGGTGAAGTCTGGAGGGTGAATCAGAAGAAGCAGAAGAAGGAGAAGGAGAAGGTGAAGTCTGGAGGGTGAATCAGAAGAAGCAGAAGAAGGAGAAGGAGAAGGTGAAGTCTGGAGGGTGAAACAGAAGAAGCAGAATAAGGAGAAGGAGAAGGTGAAGTCAGGAGGGTGAATCAGAAGAAGCAGAAGAAGGAGAAGGAGAAGGTGAAGTAAGGAGGGTGAATCAGAAGAAGCAGAAGAAGGAGAAGGAGAAGGTGAAGTCTGGAGTGTGAAGCAGAAGAAGCAAAAGAAGGAGAAGGAGAAGGTGAAGTCTGGAGGGTGAATCAGAAGAAGTAGAAGAAGGAGAAGGAGAAGGTGAAGTCTGGAGGGTGAAGCAGAAGAAGTAGAAGAAGGAGAAGGAGAAGGTGAAGTCAGGAGGGTGAATCAGAAGAAGTAGAAGAAGGAGAAGGAGAAGGTGAAGTCAGGAGGGTGAATCAGAAGAAGCAGAAGAAGGAGAAGGAGAAGGTGAAGTCTGGAGGGTGAATCAGAAGAATCAGAAGAAGGAGAAGGAGAAGGTGAAGTCTGGAGGGTGAAGCAGAAGAAGCAGAAGAAGGAGCAGGAGAAGGTGAAGTCTGGAGGGTGAAGCAGAAGAAGCAGAAGAAGGAGAAGGAGAAGGTGAAGTCAGGATGGTGAATCAGAAGAAGTAGAAGAAGGAGAAGGAGAAGGTGAAGTCTGGAGGGTGAATCAGAAGAATCAGAAGAAGGAGAAGGAGAAGGTGAAGTCTGGAGGGTGAAGCAGAAGAAGCAGAAGAAGGAGCAGGAGAAGGTGAAGTCTGGAGGGTGAAGCAGAAGAAGCAGAAGAAGGAGAAGGAGAAGGTGAAGTCAGGATGGTGAATCAGAAGAAGTAGAAGAAGGAGAAGGAGAAGGTGAAGTCTGGAGGGTGAATCAGAAGAAGCAGAAGAAGGAGAAGGAGAAGGTGAAGTCTGGAGGGTGAATCAGAAGAAGCAGAAGAAGGAGAAGGAGAAGATGAAGTCTGGAGGGTGAATCAGAAGAAGCAGAAGAAGGAGAAGGAGAAGGTGAGGTCTGGAGGGTGAATCAGAAGAAGTAGAAGAAGGAGAAGGAGAAGGTGAAGTCAGGAGGGTGAAGCAGAAGAAGCAGAAGAAGGAGAAGGAGAAGGTGAAGTCAGGAGGGTGAATCGGAAGAAGTAGAAGAAGGAGAAGGAGAAGGTGAAGTCTGGAGGGTGAATCAGAAGATGTAGAAGAAGGAGAAGGAGAAGGTGAAGTCTGGAGGGTGAATCAGAAGAAGTAGAAGAAGGAGAATGAGAAGGTGAAGTCTGGAGGGTGTATCAGAAGAAGCAGAAGAAGGAGAAGGAGAAGGTGAAGTCTGGAGGGAGAAGCAGAAGAAGTAGAAGAAGGAGAAGGAGAAGGTGAAGTCTGGAGGGTGAATCAGAAGAAGTAGAAGAAGGAGAAGGAGAAGGTGAAGTCTGGAGGGTGAATCAGAAGAAGTAGAAGAAGGAGAAGGAGAAGGTGAAGTCTGGAGGGTGAATCAGAAGAAACAGAAGAAGGAGAAGGAGAAGGTGAAGTCTGGAGGGTGAATCAGAAGAAGTAGAAGAAGGAGAAGGAGAAGGTGAAGTCTGGAGGGTGAATCAGAAGAAACAGAAGAAGGAGAAGGAGAAGGTGAAGTCTGGAGGGTGAATCAGAAGAAGGAGAAGAAGGAGAAGGAGAAGGTGAAGTCTGGAGGGTGAATCAGGAGAAGTAGAAGAAGGAGAAGGAGAAGGTGAAGTCAGGAGGGTGAAGCAGAAGAAGCAGAAGAAGGAGAAGGAGAAGGTGAAGTCAGGAGGGTGAAGCAGAAGAAGCAGAAGAAGGAGAAGGAGAAGGTGAAGTCTGGAGGGTGAAGCAGAAGAAGCAGAAGAAGGAGAAGGAGAAGGTGAAGTCAGGAGGGTGAATCAGAAGAAGCAGAAGAAGGAGAAGAAGGAGAAGGAGAAGGTGAAGTAAGGAGGGTGAAGCTGAAGAAGCAGAAGAAGGAGAAGGAGAAGGTGAAGTCTGGAGGGCGCAGCAGAAAAAGCAGAAGAAGGAGAAGGAGAAGGTGAAGTCTGGAGGGTGAAGCAGAAGAAGCAGAAGAAGGAGAAGGAGAAGGTGAAGTCTGGAGGGTGAATCCGAAGAAGTAGAAGAAGGAGAAGGAGAAGGTGAAGTCAGGAGGGTGAAGCAGAAGAAGCAGAAGAAGGAGAAGGAGAAGGTGAAGTCTGGAGGGTGAATCAGAAGAAGCAGAAGAAGGAGAAGGAGAAGGTGAAGTCTGGAGGGTGAATCAGAAGAAGCAGAAGAAGGAGAAGGAGAAGGTGAAGTCAGGAGGGTGAATCAGAAGAAGCAGAAGAAGGAGAAGGAGAAGGTGTAGTTAGGAGGGTGAATCAGAAGAAGCAGAAGAAGGAGAAGGAGCAGGTGAAGTCAGGGGGGTGAAGCAGAAGAAGTAGAAGAAGGAGAAGGAGAAGGTGAAGTCAGGACGGTGAAGCAGAAGAAGCAGAAGAAGGAGAAGGAGAAGGTGAAGTCTGGAGGGCGCAGCAGAAGAAGCAGAAGAAGGAGAAGGAGAAGCTGATGTCTGGAGGGTGAAGCAGAAGAAGCAGAAGAAGAGAAGGCGAAGGTGAAGTCTGGAGGGTGAATCAGAAGAAGCAGAAGAAGGAGAAGGAGAAGCTGAAGTCAGGAGAGTGAAGCAGAAGAAGCAGAAGATGGAGAAGGAGAAGGTGAAGTCTGGAGGGCGAAGCAGAAGAAGCAGAAGAAGGAGAAGGTGAAGTCTGGAGGGTGAAGCAGAAGAAGCAGAAGAAGGAGAAGGAGAAGGTGGAGTCTGGAGGGTGAATCAGAAGAATTAGAAGAAGGAGAAGGAGAAGGTGAAGTCTGGAGGGTGAATCAGAAGAAGCAGAAGAAGGAGAAGGAGAAGGTGAAGTATGGAGGGTGAATCAGAAGAAGCAGAAGAAGGAGAAGGAGAAGATGAAGTCTGGAGGGTGAATCAGAAGAAGTAGAAGAAGGAGAAGGAGAAGGTGAGGTCTGGAGGTTCAATCAGAAGAAGCAGAAGAAGGAGAAGGAGAAGGTGAAGTCTGGAGGGTGAATCAGAAGAAGCAGAAGAAGGACAAGGAGAAGGTGAAGTCTGGAGGGTGAATTAGAAGAAGCAGAAGAAGGAGAAGGAGAAGGTGAAGTCAGGAGGGTGAATCAGAAGAAGCAGAAGAAGGAGAAGGAGAAGGTAAAGTTAGGAGGGTGAATCAGAAGAAGCAGAAGAAGGAGAAGGAGCAGGTGAAGTCAGGGGGGTGAAGCAGAAGAAGTAGAAGAAGGAGAAGGAGAAGGTGAAGTCAGGAGGGTGAAGCAGAAGAAGCAGAAGAAGGAGAAGGAGAAGGTGAAGTCTGGAGGGCGCAGCAGAAGAAGCAGAAGAAGGAGAAGGAGAAGGTGAAGTCTGGAGGGTGAAGCAGAAGAAGCAGAAGAAGGAGAAGGAGAAGGTGAAGTCTGGAGGGTGAATCAGAAGAAGTAGAAGAAGGTGAAGGAGAAGGTGAAGTCAGGAGAGTGAAGCAGACGAAGCAGAAGAAGGAGAAGGAGAAGGTGAAGTCTGGAGGGTGAAGCAGAAGAATCAGAAGAAGGAGAAGGAGAAGGTGAAGTCTGGAGGGTGAATCAGAAGAAGCAGAAGAAAGAGAAGGAGAAGGTGAAGTCTGGAGGGTGAATCAGAAGAAGTAGAAGAAGGAGAAGGAGAAGGTGAAGTCTGGAGGGTGAATCAGAAGAAGCAGAAGAAGGAGAAGGAGAAGGTGAAGTCTGGAGGGTGAATCAGAAGAAGTAGACGAAGGAGAAGGAGAAGGTGAAGTCTGGAGGGTGAATCAGAAGAAGCAGAAGAAGGAGATGGAGAAGGTGAAGTCTGGAGGTTGAATCAGAAGAAGTAGAAGAAGGAGAAGGAGAAGGTGAAGTCTTGAGGGTGAATCAGAAGAAGCAGAAGAAGGAGAAGGAGAAGGTGAAGTCTGGAGGGTGAATCAGAAGAAGCAGAAGAAGGAGAAGGAGAAGGTGAAGTCTGGAGGGTGATTCAGAAGAAGCAGAATAAGGAGAAGGAGAAGGTGAAGTCTGGAGGGTGAAACAGAAGAAGCAGAAGAAGGAGAAGGAGAAGGTGAAGTCTGGAGGGTGAATCAGAAGAAGTAGAAGAAGGAGAAGGAGAAGGTGAAGTCTGGAGGGTGAATCAGAAGAAGTAGAAGAAGGAGAAGGAGAAGGTGAAGTCTGGAGGGTGAATCAGAAGAAGTAGAAGAAGGAGAAGGAGAAGGTGAAGTCTGGAGGGTGAATCAGAAGAAGCAGAAGAAGGAGAAGGAGAAGGTGAAGTCTGGATGGTGAATCAGAAGAAGCAGAAGAAGGAGAAGGAGGAGATGAAGTCTGGAGGGTGAATCAGAAGAAGTAGAAGATGGAGAAGGAGAAGGTGAAGTCTGGAGGGTGAATCAGAAGAAGTAGAAGAAGGAGAAGGAGAAGGTGAAGTCTGGAGGGTGAATCAGAAGAAGCAGAAGAAGGAGAAGGAGAAGGTGAAGTCTGGAGGGAGAAGCAGAAGAAGTAGAAGAAGGAGAAGGAGAAGGTGATGTCTGGAGGGTGAATCAGAAGAAGTAGAAGCAGGAGAAGGAGAAGGTGAAGTCTGGAGGGTGAATCAGAAGAAGCAGAAGAAGGAGAAGGAGAAGGTGAAGTCTGGAGGGTGAATCAGAAGAAGCAGAAGAAGGAGAAGGAGGAGATGAAGTCTGGAGGGTGAATCAGAAGAAGTAGAAGAAGGAGAAGGAGAAGGTGAGGTCTGGAGGGTGAATCAGAAGAAGCAGAATAAGGAGAAGGAGAAGGTGAAGTCTGGAGGGTGAATCAGAAGAAGCAGAAGAAGGAGAAGGAGAAGGTGAAGTCTGGAGGGTGAATCAGAAGAAGCAGAAGAAGGAGAAGGGGAAGGTGAAGTCAGGAGGGTGAATCAGAAGAAGCAGAAGAAGGAGAAGGAGAAGGTGAAGTTAGGAGGGTGAATCAGAAGAAGCAGAAGAAGGAGAAGGAGAAGGTGTAGTCAGGGGGGTGAAGCAGAAGAAGTAGAAGAAGGAGAAGGAGAAGGTGAAGTAAGGAGGGTGAAGCTGAAGAAGCAGAAGAAGGAGAAGGAGAAGGTGAAGTCTGGAGGGCGCAGCAGAAAAAGCAGAAGAAGGAGAAGGAGAAGGTGAAGTCTGGAGGGTGAAGCAGAAGAAGCAGAAGAAGGAGAAGGAGAAGGTGAAGTCTGGAGGGTGAATCCGAAGAAGTAGAAGAAGGAGAAGGAGAAGGTGAAGTCGGGAGGGTGAAGCAGAAGAAGCAGAAGAAGGAGAAGGAGAAGGTGAAGTCTGGAGGGTGAAGCAGAAGAAGCAGAAGATGGAGAAGGAGAAGGTGAAGTCTGGAGGGCGAAGCAGAAGAAGCAGAAGAAGGAGAAGGAGAAGGTGAAGTCTGGAGGGTGAAGCAGAAGAAGCAGAAGAAGGAGAAGGAGAAGGTGAAGTCTGGAGGGTGAATCAGGAGAAGTAGAAGAAGGAGAAGGAGAAGGTGAAGTCAGGAGGGTGAAGCAGAAGAAGCAGAAGAAGGAGAAGGAGAAGATGAAGTCAGGAGGGTGAAGCAGAAGAAGCAGAAGAAGGAGAAGGAGAAGGTGAAGTCTGGAGGGTGAAGCAGAAGAAGCAGAAGAAGGAGAAGGAGAAGGTGAAGTCAGGAGGGTGAATCAGAAGAAGTAGAAGAAGGAGAAGGAGAAGGTGAAGTCTGGAGGGTGAATCAGAAGAAGTAGAAGATGGAGAAGGAGAAGGTGAAGTCTGGAGGGTGAATCAGAAGAAGTAGAAGAAGGAGAAGGAGAAGGTGAAGTCTGGAGGGTGAATCAGAAGAAGCAGAAGAAGGAGAAGGAGAAGGTGAAGTCTGGAGGGAGAAGCAGAAGAAGTAGAAGAAGGAGAATGAGAAGTTGAAGTCTGGAGGGTGAATCAGAAGAAGAGGAAGAAGGAGAAGGAGAAGGTGAAGTCTGGAGGGTGAATCAGTAGAAGTAGAAGAAGGAGAAGGAGAAGGTGAAGTCTGGAGGGTGAATCAGAAGAAGCAGAAGAAGGAGAAGGAGAAGGTGAAGTCTGGAGGGTGAATCAGAAGAAGTAGAAGAAGGAGAAGGAGACGGTGAAGTCTGGAGGGTGAATCAGAAGAAGTAGAAGAAGGAGAAGGAGAAGGTGAAGTCTGGAGGGTGAATCAGAAGAAGCAGAAGAAGGTGAAGGAGAAGGTGAAGTCTGGAGGGTGAATCAGAAGAAGCAGAAGAAGGAGAAGGAGGAGATGAAGTCTGGAGGGTGAATCAGAAGAAGTAGAAGAAGGAGAAGGAGAAGGTGAGGTCTGGAGGGTGAATCAGAAGAAGCAGAAGAAGGAGAAGGAGAAGGTGAAGTCTGGAGGGTGAATCAGAAGAAGCAGAAGAAGGAGAAGGAGAAGGTGAAGTCTGGAGGGTGAATCAGAAGAAGTAGAAGAAGGAGAAGGAGAAGGTGAGATCTGGAGGGTGAATCAGAAGAAGCAGAAGAAGGAGAAGGAGAAGGTGAAGTCTGGAGGGTGAATCAGAAGAAGCAGAAGAAGGAGAAGGAGAAGGTGAAGTCTGGAGGGTGATTCAGAAGAAGCAGAATAAGGAGAAGGAGAAGGTGAAGTCTGGAGGGTGAATCAGAAGAAGTAGAAGAAGGTGAAGGAGAAGGTGAAGTCAGGAGAGTGAAGCCGAAGAAGCAGAAGAAGGAGAAGGAGAAGGTGAAGTCTGGAGGGTGAAGCAGAAGAATCAGAAGAAGGAGAAGGAGAAGGTGAAGTCTGGAGGGTGAATCAGAAGAAGCAGAAGAAAGAGAAGGAGAAGGTGAAGTCTGGAGGGTGAATCAGAAGAAGTAGAAGAAGGAGAAGGAGAAGGTGAAGTCT
This sequence comes from Somniosus microcephalus, assembly GCF_052327205.1. NCBI lineage: Eukaryota > Metazoa > Chordata > Chondrichthyes > Squaliformes > Somniosidae > Somniosus > Somniosus microcephalus. The sequence continues at coordinate 172,991 of NW_028225219.1, forward strand.
GGAGGGTGAATCAGAAGAAGCAGAAGAAGGAGAAGGAGAAGGTGAAGTCTGGAGGGTGAATCAGAAGAAGTAGACGAAGGAGAAGGAGAAGGTGAAGTCTGGAGGGTGAATCAGAAGAAGCAGAAGAAGGAGATGGAGAAGGTGAAGTCTGGAGGTTGAATCAGAAGAAGTAGAAGAAGGAGAAGGAGAAGGTGAAGTCTGGAGGGTGAATCAGAAGAAGCAGAAGAAGGAGAAGGAGAAGGTGAAGTCTGGAGGGTGAATCAGAAGAAGCAGAAGAAGGAGAAGGAGAAGGTGAAGTCTGGAGGGTGATTCAGAAGAAGCAGAATAAGGAGAAGGAGAAGGTGAAGTCTGGAGGGTGAAACAGAAGAAGCAGAAGAAGGAGAAGGAGAAGGTGAAGTCTGGAGGGTGAATCAGAAGAAGTAGAAGAAGGAGAAGGAGAAGTTGAAGTCTTGGAGGAGTGAATCAGAAGAAGTAGAAGAAGGAGAAGGAGAAGGTGAAGTCTGGAGGGTGCATCAGAAGAAGTAGAAGAAGGAGAAGGAGAAGGTGAAGTCTGGAGGGTGAATCAGAAGAAGCAGAAGAAGGAGAAGGAGAAGGTGAAGTCTGGATGGTGAATCAGAAGAAGTAGAAGAAGGAGAAGGAGAAGGTGAAGTCTGGAGGGTGAATCAGAAGAAGCAGAAGAAGGAGAAGGAGAAGGTGAAGTCTGGAGGGTGAATCAGAAGAAGCAGAAGAAGGAGAAGGAGAAGGTGAAGTCTGGAGGGTGATTCAGAAGAAGCAGAATAAGGAGAAGGAGAAGGTGAAGTCTGGAGGGTGAAACAGAAGAAGCAGAAGAAGGAGAAGGAGAAGGTGAAGTCTGGAGGGTGAATCAGAAGAAGTAGAAGAAGGAGAAGGAGAAGGTGAAGTCTGGAGGGTGAATCAGAAGAAGTAGAAGAAGGAGAAGGAGAAGGTGAAGTCTGGAGGGTGAATCAGAAGAAGTAGAAGAAGGAGAAGGAGAAGGTGAAGTCTGGAGGGTGAATCAGAAGAAGCAGAAGAAGGAGAAGGAGAAGGTGAAGTCTGGATGGTGAATCAGAAGAAGCAGAAGAAGGAGAAGGAGGAGATGAAGTCTGGAGGGTGAATCAGAAGAAGTAGAAGAAGGAGAAGGAGAAGGTGAAGTCTGGAGGGTGAATCAGAAGAAGTAGAAGAAGGAGAAGGAGAAGGTGAAGTCTGGAGGGTGAATCAGAAGAAGCAGAAGAAGGAGAAGGAGAAGGTGAAGTCTGGATGGTGAATCAGAAGAAGCAGAAGAAGGAGAAGGAGGAGATGAAGTCTGGAGGGTGAATCAGAAGAAGTAGAAGAAGGAGAAGGAGAAGGTGAAGTCTGGAGGGTGAATCAGAAGAAGTAGAAGAAGGAGAAGGAGAAGGTGAAGTCTGGAGGGTGAATCAGAAGAAGCAGAAGAAGGAGAAGGAGAAGGTGAAGTCTGGATGGTGAATCAGAAGAAGCAGAAGAAGGAGAAGGAGGAGATGAAGTCTGGAGGGTGAATCAGAAGAAGTAGAAGATGGAGGAGAAGGTGAAGTCTGGAGGGTGAATCAGAAGAAGTAGAAGAAGGAGAAGGAGAAGGTGAAGTCTGGAGGGTGAATCAGAAGAAGCAGAAGAAGGAGAAGGAGAAGGTGAAGTCTGGAGGGAGAAGCAGAAGAAGTAGAAGAAGGAGAAGGAGAAGGTGATGTCTGGAGGGTGAATCAGAAGAAGTAGAAGCAGGAGAAGGAGAAGGTGAAGTCTGGAGGGTGAATCAGAAGAAGCAGAAGAAGGAGAAGGAGAAGGTGAAGTCTGGAGGGTGAATCAGAAGAAGCAGAAGAAGGAGAAGGAGGAGATGAAGTCTGGAGGGTGAATCAGAAGAAGCAGAAGAAGGAGAAGGAGAAGGTGAAGTCTGGAGGGTGATTCAGAAGAAGCAGAATAAGGAGAAGGAGAAGGTGAAGTCTGGAGGGTGAATCAGAAGAAGTAGAAGAAGGTGAAGGAGAAGGTGAAGTCAGGAGAGTGAAGCCGAAGAAGCAGAAGAAGGAGAAGGAGAAGGTGAAGTCTGGAGGGTGAAGCAGAAGAATCAGAAGAAGGAGAAGGAGAAGGTGAAGTCTGGAGGGTGAATCAGAAGAAGCAGAAGAAAGAGAAGGAGAAGGTGAAGTCTGGAGGGTGAATCAGAAGAAGTAGAAGAAGGAGAAGGAGAAGGTGAAGTCTGGAGGGTGAATCAGAAGAAGCAGAAGAAGGAGAAGGAGAAGGTGAAGTCTGGAGGGTGAATCAGAAGAAGTAGACGAAGGAGAAGGAGAAGGTGAAGTCTGGAGGGTGAATCAGAAGAAGCAGAAGAAGGAGATGGAGAAGGTGAAGTCTGGAGGTTGAATCAGAAGAAGTAGAAGAAGGAGAAGGAGAAGGTGAAGTCTGGAGGGTGAATCAGAAGAAGCAGAAGAAGGAGAAGGAGAAGGTGAAGTCTGGAGGGTGAATCAGAAGAAGCAGAAGAAGGAGAAGGAGAAGGTGAAGTCTGGAGGGTGATTCAGAAGAAGCAGAATAAGGAGAAGGAGAAGGTGAAGTCTGGAGGGTGAAACAGAAGAAGCAGAAGAAGGAGAAGGAGAAGGTGAAGTCTGGAGGGTGAATCAGAAGAAGTAGAAGAAGGAGAAGGAGAAGTTGAAGTCTGGAGGGTGAATCAGAAGAAGTAGAAGAAGGAGAAGGAGAAGGTGAAGTCTGGAGGGTGCATCAGAAGAAGTAGAAGAAGGAGAAGGAGAAGGTGAAGTCTGGAGGGTGAATCAGAAGAAGCAGAAGAAGGAGAAGGAGAAGGTGAAGTCTGGATGGTGAATCAGAAGAAGTAGAAGAAGGAGAAGGAGAAGGTGAAGTCTGGAGGGTGAATCAGAAGAAGCAGAAGAAGGAGAAGGAGAAGGTGAAGTCTGGAGGGTGAATCAGAAGAAGCAGAAGAAGGAGAAGGAGAAGGTGAAGTCTGGAGGGTGATTCAGAAGAAGCAGAATAAGGAGAAGGAGAAGGTGAAGTCTGGAGGGTGAAACAGAAGAAGCAGAAGAAGGAGAAGGAGAAGGTGAAGTCTGGAGGGTGAATCAGAAGAAGTAGAAGAAGGAGAAGGAGAAGGTGAAGTCTGGAGGGTGAATCAGAAGAAGTAGAAGAAGGAGAAGGAGAAGGTGAAGTCTGGAGGGTGAATCAGAAGAAGTAGAAGAAGGAGAAGGAGAAGGTGAAGTCTGGAGGGTGAATCAGAAGAAGCAGAAGAAGGAGAAGGAGAAGGTGAAGTCTGGATGGTGAATCAGAAGAAGCAGAAGAAGGAGAAGGAGGAGATGAAGTCTGGAGGGTGAATCAGAAGAAGTAGAAGAAGGAGAAGGAGAAGGTGAAGTCTGGAGGGTGAATCAGAAGAAGTAGAAGAAGGAGAAGGAGAAGGTGAAGTCTGGAGGGTGAATCAGAAGAAGCAGAAGAAGGAGAAGGAGAAGGTGAAGTCTGGATGGTGAATCAGAAGAAGCAGAAGAAGGAGAAGGAGGAGATGAAGTCTGGAGGGTGAATCAGAAGAAGTAGAAGAAGGAGAAGGAGAAGGTGAAGTCTGGAGGGTGAATCAGAAGAAGTAGAAGAAGGAGAAGGAGAAGGTGAAGTCTGGAGGGTGAATCAGAAGAAGTAGAAGAAGGAGAAGGAGAAGGTGAAGTCTGGAGGGTGAATCAGAAGAAGTAGAAGAAGGAGAAGGAGAAGGTGAAGTCTGGAGGGTGAATCAGAAGAAGCAGAAGAAGGAGAAGGAGAAGGTGAAGTCTGGATGGTGAATCAGAAGAAGCAGAAGAAGGAGAAGGAGGAGATGAAGTCTGGAGGGTGAATCAGAAGAAGTAGAAGATGGAGAAGGAGAAGGTGAAGTCTGGAGGGTGAATCAGAAGAAGTAGAAGAAGGAGAAGGAGAAGGTGAAGTCTGGAGGGTGAATCAGAAGAAGCAGAAGAAGGAGAAGGAGAAGGTGAAGTCTGGAGGGAGAAGCAGAAGAAGTAGAAGAAGGAGAAGGAGAAGGTGATGTCTGGAGGGTGAATCAGAAGAAGTAGAAGCAGGAGAAGGAGAAGGTGAAGTCTGGAGGGTGAATCAGAAGAAGCAGAAGAAGGAGAAGGAGAAGGTGAAGTCTGGAGGGTGAATCAGAAGAAGCAGAAGAAGGAGAAGGAGGAGATGAAGTCTGGAGGGTGAATCAGAAGAAGTAGAAGAAGGAGAAGGAGAAGGTGAGGTCTGGAGGGTGAATCAGAAGAAGCAGAATAAGGAGAAGGAGAAGGTGAAGTCTGGAGGGTGAATCAGAAGAAGCAGAAGAAGGAGAAGGAGAAGGTGAAGTCTGGAGGGTGAATCAGAAGAAGCAGAAGAAGGAGAAGGGGAAGGTGAAGTCAGGAGGGTGAATCAGAAGAAGCAGAAGAAGGAGAAGGAGAAGGTGAAGTCTGGAGGGAGAAGCAGAAGAAGTAGAAGAAGGAGAAGGAGAAGGTGATGTCTGGAGGGTGAATCAGAAGAAGTAGAAGCAGGAGAAGGAGAAGGTGAAGTCTGGAGGGTGATTCAGAAGAAGCAGAATAAGGAGAAGGAGAAGGTGAAGTCTGGAGGGTGAATCAGAAGAAGTAGAAGAAGGTGAAGGAGAAGGTGAAGTCAGGAGAGTGAAGCAGACGAAGCAGAAGAAGGAGAAGGAGAAGGTGAAGTCTGGAGGGTGAAGCAGAAGAATCAGAAGAAGGAGAAGGAGAAGGTGAAGTCTGGAGGGTGAATCAGAAGAAGTAGAAGAAGGAGAAGGAGAAGGTGAAGTCTGGAGGGTGAATCAGAAGAAGCAGAAGAAGGTGAAGGAGAAGGTGAAGTCTGGAGGGTGAATCAGAAGAAGCAGAAGAAGGAGAAGGAGGAGATGAAGTCTGGAGGGTGAATCAGAAGAAGTAGAAGAAGGAGAAGGAGAAGGTGAGGTCTGGAGGGTGAATCAGAAGAAGCAGAAGAAGGAGAAGGAGAAGGTGAAGTCTGGAGGGTGAATCAGAAGAAGCAGAAGAAGGAGAAGGAGAAGGTGAAGTCTGGAGGGTGAATCAGAAGAAGTAGAAGAAGGAGAAGGAGAAGGTGAGATCTGGAGGGTGAATCAGAAGAAGCAGAAGAAGGAGAAGGAGAAGGTGAAGTCTGGAGGGTGAATCAGAAGAAGCAGAAGAAGGAGAAGGAGAAGGTGAAGTCTGGAGGGTGATTCAGAAGAAGCAGAATAAGGAGAAGGAGAAGGTGAAGTCTGGAGGGTGAATCAGAAGAAGTAGAAGAAGGTGAAGGAGAAGGTGAAGTCAGGAGAGTGAAGCCGAAGAAGCAGAAGAAGGAGAAGGAGAAGGTGAAGTCTGGAGGGTGAAGCAGAAGAATCAGAAGAAGGAGAAGGAGAAGGTGAAGTCTGGAGGGTGAATCAGAAGAAGCAGAAGAAAGAGAAGGAGAAGGTGAAGTCTGGAGGGTGAATCAGAAGAAGTAGAAGAAGGAGAAGGAGAAGGTGAAGTCTGGAGGGTGAATCAGAAGAAGCAGAAGAAGGAGAAGGAGAAGGTGAAGTCTGGAGGGTGAATCAGAAGAAGTAGACGAAGGAGAAGGAGAAGGTGAAGTCTGGAGGGTGAATCAGAAGAAGCAGAAGAAGGAGATGGAGAAGGTGAAGTCTGGAGGTTGAATCAGAAGAAGTAGAAGAAGGAGAAGGAGAAGGTGAAGTCTGGAGGGTGAATCAGAAGAAGCAGAAGAAGGAGAAGGAGAAGGTGAAGTCTGGAGGGTGAATCAGAAGAAGCAGAAGAAGGAGAAGGAGAAGGTGAAGTCTGGAGGGTGATTCAGAAGAAGCAGAATAAGGAGAAGGAGAAGGTGAAGTCTGGAGGGTGAAACAGAAGAAGCAGAAGAAGGAGAAGGAGAAGGTGAAGTCTGGAGGGTGAATCAGAAGAAGTAGAAGAAGGAGAAGGAGAAGGTGAAGTCTGGAGGGTGAATCAGAAGAAGTAGAAGAAGGAGAAGGAGAAGGTGAAGTCTGGAGGGTGCATCAGAAGAAGTAGAAGAAGGAGAAGGAGAAGGTGAAGTCTGGAGGGTGAATCAGAAGAAGCAGAAGAAGGAGAAGGAGAAGGTGAAGTCTGGATGGTGAATCAGAAGAAGTAGAAGAAGGAGAAGGAGAAGGTGAAGTCTGGAGGGTGAATCAGAAGAAGCAGAAGAAGGAGAAGGAGAAGGTGAAGTCTGGAGGGTGAATCAGAAGAAGCAGAAGAAGGAGAAGGAGAAGGTGAAGTCTGGAGGGTGAAGCAGAAGAAGTAGAAGAAGGAGAAGGAGAAGGTGAAGTCAGGAGGGTGAATCAGAAGATGTAGAAGAAGGAGAAGGAGAAGGTGAAGTCAGGAGGGTGAATCAGAAGAAGCAGAAGAAGGAGAAGGCGAAGGTGAAGTCTGGAGGGTGAATCAGAAGAAGTAGAAGAAGGAGAAGGAGAAGGTGAAGTCTGGTGGGTGAATCAGAAGAAGCAGAAGAAGGAGAAGGAGAAGGTGAAGTCTGGAGGGTGAATCAGAAGAAGCAGAAGAAGGAGAAGGAGAAGGTGAAGTCTGGAGGGTGAATCAGAAGAAGCAGAATAAGGAGAAGGAGAAGGTGAAGTCTGGAGGGTGAATCAGAAGAAGCAGAAGAAGGAGAAGGAGAAGGTGAAGTCTGGAGGGTGAATCAGAAGAAGTAGAAGAAGGAGAAGGAGAAGGTGTAGTCTGGAGGGTGAAGCAGAAGAAGTAGAAGAAGGAGAAGGAGAAGGTGAAGTCTGGAGGGTGAATCAGAAGAAGCAGAAGAAGGAGAAGGAGAAGGTGAAGTCTGGAGGGTGAATCAGATGAAGTAGAAGAAGGAGAAGGAGAAGGTGAAGTCTGGAGGGTGAATCAGAAGAAGCAGAAGAAGGAGAAGGAGAAAGTGAAGTCTGGAGGGTGAATCAGAAGAAGCAGAAGAAGGAGAAGGAGAAGGTGAAGTCTGCAGGGTGAATCAGAAGAAGCAGAAGAAGGAGAAGGAGAAGGTGAAGTCTGGAGGGTGAATCAGAAGAAGCAGAATAAGGAGAAGGAGAAGGTGAAGTCTGGAGGGTGAATCAGAAGAAGCAGAAGAAGGAGAAGGAGAAGGTGAGGTCTGGAGGGTGAATCAGAAGAAGTAGAAGAAGGAGAAGGAGAAGGTGAAGTCAGGAGGGTGAAGCAGAAGAAGCAGAAGAAGGAGAAGGAGAAGGTGAAGTCAGGAGGGTGAATCGGAAGAAGTAGAATAAGGAGAAGGAGAAGGTGAAGTCTGGAGGGTGAATCAGAAGATGTAGAAGAAGGAGAAGGAGAAGGTGAAGTCTGGAGGGTGAATCAGAAGAAGTAGAAGAAGGAGAATGAGAAGGTGAAGTCTGGAGGGTGAATCAGAAGAAGCAGAAGAAGGAGAAGGAGAAGGTGAAGTCTGGAGGGAGAAGCAGAAGAAGTAGAAGAAGGAGAAGGAGAAGGTGAAGTCTGGAGGGTGAATCAGAAGAAGGAGAAGAAGGAGAAGGAGAAGGTGAAGTCTGGAGGGTGAATCAGAAGAAGTAGAAGAAGGAGAAGGAGAAGGTGAAGTCTGGAGGGTGAATCAGAAGAAACAGAATAAGGAGAAGGAGAAGGTGAAGTCTGGAGGGTGAATCAGAAGAAGGAGAAGAAGGAGAAGGAGAAGGTGTAGTCTGGAGGGTGAATCAGAAGAAGTAGACGAAGGAGAAGGAGAAGGTGAAGTCTGGAGGGTGAATCAGAAGAAGCAGAAGAAGGAGAAGGAGAAGGTGAAGTCTGGAGGGTGAATCAGAAGAAGTAGAAGAAGGAGAAGGAGAAGGTGAAGTCTGGAGGGTGAATCAGAAGAAGCAGAAGAAGGAGAAGGAGAAGGTGTAGTCTGGAGGGTGAATCAGAAGAAGCAGAAGAAGGAGAAGGAGAAGGTGAAGTCTGGAGGGTGAAACAGAAGAAGCAGAATAAGGAGAAGGAGAAGGTGAAGTCAGGAGGGTGAATCAGAAGAAGCAGAAGAAGGAGAAGGAGAAGGTGAAGTAAGGAGGGTGAATCAGAAGAAGCAGAAGAAGGAGAAGGAGAAGGTGAAGTCTGGAGTGTGAAGCAGAAGAAGCAAAAGAAGGAGAAGGAGAAGGTGAAGTCTGGAGGGTGAATCAGAAGAAGTAGAAGAAGGAGAAGGAGAAGGTGAAGTCTGGAGGGTGAAGCAGAAGAAGTAGAAGAAGGAGAAGGAGAAGGTGAAGTCAGGAGGGTGAATCAGAAGAAGTAGAAGAAGGAGAAGGAGAAGGTGAAGTCAGGAGGGTGAATCAGAAGAAGCAGAAGAAGGAGAAGGAGAAGGTGAAGTCTGGAGGGTGAATCAGAAGAATCAGAAGAAGGAGAAGGAGAAGGTGAAGTCTGGAGGGTGAAGCAGAAGAAGCAGAAGAAGGAGCAGGAGAAGGTGAAGTCTGGAGGGTGAAGCAGAAGAAGCAGAAGAAGGAGAAGGAGAAGGTGAAGTCAGGATGGTGAATCAGAAGAAGTAGAAGAAGGAGAAGGAGAAGGTGAAGTCTGGAGGGTGAATCAGAAGAATCAGAAGAAGGAGAAGGAGAAGGTGAAGTCTGGAGGGTGAAGCAGAAGAAACAGAAGAAGGAGCAGGAGAAGGTGAAGTCAGGATGGTGAATCAGAAGAAGTAGAAGAAGGAGAAGGAGAAGGTGAAGTCTGGAGGGTGAATCAGAAGAAGCAGAAGAAGGAGAAGGAGAAGGTGAAGTCTGGAGGGTGAATCAGAAGAAGTAGAAGAAGGAGAAGGAGAAGGTGAAGTCTGGAGGGTGAATCAGAAGATGTAGAAGAAGGAGAAGGAGAAGGTGAAGTCTGGAGGGTGAATCAGAAGAAGTAGAAGAAGGAGAATGAGAAGGTGAAGTCTGGAGGGTGAATCAGAAGAAGCAGAAGAAGGAGAAGGAGAAGGTGAAGTCTGGAGGGAGAAGCAGAAGAAGTAGAAGAAGGAGAAGGAGAAGGTGAAGTCTGGAGGGTGAATCAGAAGAAGTAGAAGAAGGAGAAGGAGAAGGTGAAGTCTGGAGGGTGAATCAGAAGAAGTAGAAGAAGGAGAAGGAGAAGGTGAAGTCTGGAGGGTGAATCAGAAGAAACAGAAGAAGGAGAAGGAGAAGGTGAAGTCTGGAGGGTGAATCAGAAGAAGGAGAAGAAGGAGAAGGAGAAGGTGTAGTCTGGAGGGTGAATCAGAAGAAGTAGACGAAGGAGAAGGAGAAGGTGAAGTCTGGAGGGTGAATCAGAAGAAGCAGAAGAAGGAGAAGGAGAAGCTGAAGTCAGGAGAGTGAAGCAGAAGAAGCAGAAGATGGAGAAGGAGAAGGTGAAGTCTGGAGGGCGAAGCAGAAGAAGCAGAAGAAGGAGAAGGTGAAGTCTGGAGGGTGAAGCAGAAGAAGCAGAAGAAGGAGAAGGAGAAGGTGGAGTCTGGAGGGTGAATCAGAAGAATTAGAAGAAGGAGAAGGAGAAGGTGAAGTCTGGAGGGTGAATCAGAAGAAGCAGAAGAAGGAGAAGGAGAAGGTGAAGTCTGGAGGGTGAATCAGAAGAAGCAGAAGAAGGAGAAGGAGAAGATGAAGTCTGGAGGGTGAATCAGAAGAAGTAGAATAAGGAGAAGGAGAAGGTGAGGTCTGGAGGGTCAATCAGAAGAAGCAGAAGAAGGAGAAGGAGAAGGTGAAGTCTGGAGGGTGAATCAGAAGAAGCAGAAGAAGGACAAGGAGAAGGTGAAGTCTGGAGGGTGAATTAGAAGAAGCAGAAGAAGGAGAAGGAGAAGGTGAAGTCAGGAGGGTGAATCAGAAGAAGCAGAAGAAGGAGAAGGAGAAGGTAAAGTTAGGAGGGTGAATCAGAAGAAGCAGAAGAAGGAGAAGGAGCAGGTGAAGTCAGGGGGGTGAAGCAGAAGAAGTAGAAGAAGGAGAAGGATAAGGTGAAATCAGGAGGGTGAAGCAGAAGAAGCAGAAGAAGGAGAAGGAGAAGGTGAAGTCAGGAGGGTGAATCGGAAGAAGTAGAATAAGGAGAAGGAGAAGGTGAAGTCTGGAGGGTGAATCAGAAGATGTAGAAGAAGGAGAAGGAGAAGGTGAAGTCTGGAGGGTGAATCAGAAGAAGTAGAAGAAGGAGAATGAGAAGGTGAAGTCTGGAGGGTGAATCAGAAGAAGCAGAAGAAGGAGAAGGAGAAGGTGAAGTCTGGAGGGAGAAGCAGAAGAAGTAGAAGAAGGAGAAGGAGAAGGTGAAGTCTGGAGGGTGAATCAGAAGAAGGAGAAGAAGGAGAAGGAGAAGGTGAAGTCTGGAGGGTGAATCAGAAGAAGTAGAAGAAGGAGAAGGAGAAGGTGAAGTCTGGAGGGTGAATCAGAAGAAACAGAATAAGGAGAAGGAGAAGGTGAAGTCTGGAGGGTGAATCAGAAGAAGGAGAAGAAGGAGAAGGAGAAGGTGTAGTCTGGAGGGTGAATCAGAAGAAGTAGACGAAGGAGAAGGAGAAGGTGAAGTCTGGAGGGTGAATCAGAAGAAGCAGAAGAAGGAGAAGGAGAAGGTGAAGTCTGGAGGGTGAATCAGAAGAAGTAGAAGAAGGAGAAGGAGAAGGTGAAGTCTGGAGGGTGAATCAGAAGAAGCAGAAGAAGGAGAAGGAGAAGGTGAAGTCTGGAGGGTGAATCAGAAGAAGCAGAAGAAGGAGAAGGAGAAGGTGAAGTCTGGAGGGTGAAACAGAAGAAGCAGAATAAGGAGAAGGAGAAGGTGAAGTCAGGAGGGTGAATCAGAAGAAGCAGAAGAAGGAGAAGGAGAAGGTGAAGTAAGGAGGGTGAATCAGAAGAAGCAGAAGAAGGAGAAGGAGAAGGTGAAGTCTGGAGTGTGAAGCAGAAGAAGCAAAAGAAGGAGAAGGAGAAGGTGAAGTCTGGAGGGTGAATCAGAAGAAGTAGAAGAAGGAGAAGGAGAAGGTGAAGTCTGGAGGGTGAAGCAGAAGAAGTAGAAGAAGGAGAAGGAGAAGGTGAAGTCAGGAGGGTGAATCAGAAGAAGTAGAAGAAGGAGAAGGAGAAGGTGAAGTCAGGAGGGTGAATCAGAAGAAGCAGAAGAAGGAGAAGGAGAAGGTGAAGTCTGGAGGGTGAATCAGAAGAATCAGAAGAAGGAGAAGGAGAAGGTGAAGTCTGGAGGGTGAAGCAGAAGAAGCAGAAGAAGGAGCAGGAGAAGGTGAAGTCTGGAGGGTGAAGCAGAAGAAGCAGAAGAAGGAGAAGGAGAAGGTGAAGTCAGGATGGTGAATCAGAAGAAGTAGAAGAAGGAGAAGGAGAAGGTGAAGTCTGGAGGGTGAATCAGAAGAATCAGAAGAAGGAGAAGGAGAAGGTGAAGTCTGGAGGGTGAAGCAGAAGAAACAGAAGAAGGAGCAGGAGAAGGTGAAGTCAGGATGGTGAATCAGAAGAAGTAGAAGAAGGAGAAGGAGAAGGTGAAGTCTGGAGGGTGAATCAGAAGAAGCAGAAGAAGGAGAAAAGAAGGTGAAGTCTGGAGGGTGAATCAGAAGAAGTAGAAGAAGGAGAAGGAGAAGGTGAAGTCTGGAGGGTGAATCAGAAGATGTAGAAGAAGGAGAAGGAGAAGGTGAAGTCTGGAGGGTGAATCAGAAGAAGTAGAAGAAGGAGAATGAGAAGGTGAAGTCTGGAGGGTGAATCAGAAGAAGCAGAAGAAGGAGAAGGAGAAGGTGAAGTCTGGAGGGAGAAGCAGAAGAAGTAGAAGAAGGAGAAGGAGAAGGTGAAGTCTGGAGGGTGAATCAGAAGAAGTAGAAGAAGGAGAAGGAGAAGGTGAAGTCTGGAGGGTGAATCAGAAGAAGTAGAAGAAGGAGAAGGAGAAGGTGAAGTCTGGAGGGTGAATCAGAAGAAACAGAAGAAGGAGAAGGAGAAGGTGAAGTCTGGAGGGTGAATCAGAAGAAGGAGAAGAAGGAGAAGGAGAAGGTGTAGTCTGCAGGGTGAATCAGAAGAAGTAGACGAAGGAGAAGGAGAAGGTGAAGTCTGGAGGGTGAATCAGAAGAAGCAGAAGAAGGAGAAGGAGAAGCTGAAGTCAGGAGAGTGAAGCAGAAGAAGCAGAAGATGGAGAAGGAGAAGGTGAAGTCTGGAGGGCGAAGCAGAAGAAGCAGAAGAAGGAGAAGGTGAAGTCTGGAGGGTGAAGCAGAAGAAGCAGAAGAAGGAGAAGGAGAAGGTGGAGTCTGGAGGGTGAATCAGAAGAATTAGAAGAAGGAGAAGGAGAAGGTGAAGTCTGGAGGGTGAATTAGAAGAAGCAGAAGAAGGAGAAGGAGAAGGTGAAGTCTGGAGGGTGAATCAGAAGAAGCAGAAGAAGGAGAAGGAGAAGATGAAGTCTGGAGGGTGAATCAGAAGAAGTAGAATAAGGAGAAGGAGAAGGTGAGGTCTGGAGGGTCAATCAGAAGAAGCAGAAGAAGGAGAAGGAGAAGGTGAAGTCTGGAGGGTGAATCAGAAGAAGCAGAAGAAGGACAAGGAGAAGGTGAAGTCTGGAGGGTGAATTAGAAGAAGCAGAAGAAGGAGAAGGAGAAGGTGAAGTCAGGAGGGTGAATCAGAAGAAGCAGAAGAAGGAGAAGGAGAAGGTAAAGTTAGGAGGGTGAATCAGAAGAAGCAGAAGAAGGAGAAGGAGCAGGTGAAGTCAGGGGGGTGAAGCAGAAGAAGTAGAAGAAGGAGAAGGAGAAGGTGAAGTCAGGAGGGTGAAGCAGAAGAAGCAGAAGAAGGAGAAGGAGAAGGTGAAGTCTGGAGGGCGCAGCAGAAGAAGCAGAAGAAGGAGAAGGAGAAGGTGAAGTCTGGAGGGTGAAGCAGAAGAAGCAGAAGAAGGAGAAGGAGAAGGTGAAGTCTGGAGGGTGAATCAGAAGAAGTAGAAGAAGGTGAAGGAGAAGGTGAAGTCAGGAGAGTGAAGCAGACGAAGCAGAAGAAGGAGAAGGAGAAGGTGAAGTCTGGAGGGTGAAGCAGAAGAATCAGAAGAAGGAGAAGGAGAAGGTGAAGTCTGGAGGGTGAATCAGAAGAAGCAGAAGAAAGAGAAGGAGAAGGTGAAGTCTGGAGGGTGAATCAGAAGAAGTAGAAGAAGGAGAAGGAGAAGGTGAAGTCTGGAGGGTGAATCAGAAGAAGCAGAAGAAGGAGAAGGAGAAGGTGAAGTCTGGAGGGTGAATCAGAAGAAGTAGACGAAGGAGAAGGAGAAGGTGAAGTCTGGAGGGTGAATCAGAAGAAGCAGAAGAAGGAGATGGAGAAGGTGAAGTCTGGAGGTTGAATCAGAAGAAGTAGAAGAAGGAGAAGGAGAAGGTGAAGTCTGGAGGGTGAATCAGAAGAAGCAGAAGAAGGAGAAGGAGAAGGTGAAGTCTGGAGGGTGAATCAGAAGAAGCAGAAGAAGGAGAAGGAGAAGGTGAAGTCTGGAGGGTGATTCAGAAGAAGCAGAATAAGGAGAAGGAGAAGGTGAAGTCTGGAGGGTGAAACAGAAGAAGCAGAATAAGGAGAAGGAGAAGGTGAAGTCTGGAGGGTGAATCAGAAGAAGTAGAAGAAGGAGAAGGAGAAGGTGAAGTCTGGAGGGTGAATCAGAAGAAGTAGAAGAAGGAGAAGGAGAAGGTGAAGTCTGGAGGGTGAATCAGAAGAAGTAGAAGAAGGAGAAGGAGAAGGTGAAGTCTGGAGGGTGAAGCAGAAGAAGTAGAAGAAGGAGAAGGAGAAGGTGAAGTCAGGAGGGTGAATCAGAAGATGTAGAAGAAGGAGAAGGAGAAGGTGAAGTCAGGAGGGTGAATCAGAAGAAGCAGAAGAAGGAGAAGGAGAAGGTGAAGTCTGGAGGGTGAATCAGAAGAAGTAGAAGAAAGAGAAGGAGAAGGTGAAGTCTGGTGGGTGAATCAGAAGAAGCAGAAGAAGGAGAAGGAGAAGGTGAAGTCTGGAGGGTGAATCAGAAGAAGCAGAAGAAGGAGAAGGAGAAGGTGAAGTCTGGAGGGTGAATCAGAAGAAGCAGAATAAGGAGAAGGAGAAGGTTAAGTCTGGAGGGTGAATCAGAAGAAGCAGAAGAAGGAGAAGGAGAAGGTGAAGTCTGGAGGGTGAATCAGAAGAAGTAGAAGAAGGAGAAGGAGAAGGTGAAGTCTGGAGGGTGAATCAGAAGAAGCAGAAGAAGGAGAAGGAGAAGGTGAAGTCTGGAGGGTGAATCAGAAGAAGCAGAAGAAGGAGAAGGAGAAGGTGAAGTCTGGAGGGTGAAACAGAAGAAGCAGAATAAGGAGAAGGAGAAGGTGAAGTCAGGAGGGTGAATCAGAAGAAGCAGAAGAAGGAGAAGGAGAAGGTGAAGTAAGGAGGGTGAATCAGAAGAAGCAGAAGAAGGAGAAGGAGAAGGTGAAGTCTGGAGTGTGAAGCAGAAGAAGCAAAAGAAGGAGAAGGAGAAGGTGAAGTCTGGAGGGTGAATCAGAAGAAGTAGAAGAAGGAGAAGGAGAAGGTGAAGTCTGGAGGGTGAAGCAGAAGAAGTAGAAGAAGGAGAAGGAGAAGGTGAAGTCAGGAGGGTGAATCAGAAGAAGTAGAAGAAGGAGAAGGAGAAGGTGAAGTCAGGAGGGTGAATCAGAAGAAGCAGAAGAAGGAGAAGGAGAAGGTGAAGTCTGGAGGGTGAATCAGAAGAATCAGAAGAAGGAGAAGGAGAAGGTGAAGTCTGGAGGGTGAAGCAGAAGAAGCAGAAGAAGGAGCAGGAGAAGGTGAAGTCTGGAGGGTGAAGCAGAAGAAGCAGAAGAAGGAGAAGGAGAAGGTGAAGTCAGGATGGTGAATCAGAAGAAGTAGAAGAAGGAGAAGGAGAAGGTGAAGTCTGGAGGGTGAATCAGAAGAATCAGAAGAAGGAGAAGGAGAAGGTGAAGTCTGGAGGGTGAAGCAGAAGAAACAGAAGAAGGAGCAGGAGAAGGTGAAGTCAGGATGGTGAATCAGAAGAAGTAGAAGAAGGAGAAGGAGAAGGTGAAGTCTGGAGGGTGAATCAGAAGAAGCAGAAGAAGGAGAAGGAGAAGGTGAAGTCTGGAGGGTGAATCAGAAGAAGTAGAAGAAGGAGAAGGAGAAGGTGAAGTCTGGAGGGTGAATCAGAAGATGTAGAAGAAGGAGAAGGAGAAGGTGAAGTCTGGAGGGTGAATCAGAAGAAGTAGAAGAAGGAGAATGAGAAGGTGAAGTCTGGAGGGTGAATCAGAAGAAGCAGAAGAAGGAGAAGGAGAAGGTGAAGTCTGGAGGGAGAAGCAGAAGAAGTAGAAGAAGGAGAAGGAGAAGGTGAAGTCTGGAGGGTGAATCAGAAGAAGTAGAAGAAGGAGAAGGAGAAGGTGAAGTCTGGAGGGTGAATCAGAAGAAGTAGAAGAAGGAGAAGGAGAAGGTGAAGTCTGGAGGGTGAATCAGAAGAAACAGAAGAAGGAGAAGGAGAAGGTGAAGTCTGGAGGGTGAATCAGAAGAAGGAGAAGAAGGAGAAGGAGAAGGTGTAGTCTGGAGGGTGAATCAGAAGAAGTAGACGAAGGAGAAGGAGAAGGTGAAGTCTGGAGGGTGAATCAGAAGAAGCAGAAGAAGGAGAAGGAGAAGCTGAAGTCAGGAGAGTGAAGCAGAAGAAGCAGAAGATGGAGAAGGAGAAGGTGAAGTCTGGAGGGCGAAGCAGAAGAAGCAGAAGAAGGAGAAGGTGAAGTCTGGAGGGTGAAGCAGAAGAAGCAGAAGAAGGAGAAGGAGAAGGTGGAGTCTGGAGGGTGAATCAGAAGAATTAGAAGAAGGAGAAGGAGAAGGTGAAGTCTGGAGGGTGAATCAGAAGAAGCAGAAGAAGGAGAAGGAGAAGGTGAAGTCTGGAGGGTGAATCAGAAGAAGCAGAAGAAGGAGAAGGAGAAGATGAAGTCTGGAGGGTGAATCAGAAGAAGTAGAATAAGGAGAAGGAGAAGGTGAGGTCTGGAGGGTCAATCAGAAGAAGCAGAAGAAGGAGAAGGAGAAGGTGAAGTCTGGAGGGTGAATCAGAAGAAGCAGAAGAAGGACAAGGAGAAGGTGAAGTCTGGAGGGTGAATTAGAAGAAGCAGAAGAAGGAGAAGGAGAAGGTGAAGTCAGGAGGGTGAATCAGAAGAAGCAGAAGAAGGAGAAGGAGAAGGTAAAGTTAGGAGGGTGAATCAGAAGAAGCAGAAGAAGGAGAAGGAGCAGGTGAAGTCAGGGGGGTGAAGCAGAAGAAGTAGAAGAAGGAGAAGGATAAGGTGAAATCAGGAGGGTGAAGCAGAAGAAGCAGAAGAAGGAGAAGGAGAAGGTGAAGTCAGGAGGGTGAATCGGAAGAAGTAGAATAAGGAGAAGGAGAAGGTGAAGTCTGGAGGGTGAATCAGAAGATGTAGAAGAAGGAGAAGGAGAAGGTGAAGTCTGGAGGGTGAATCAGAAGAAGTAGAAGAAGGAGAATGAGAAGGTGAAGTCTGGAGGGTGAATCAGAAGAAGCAGAAGAAGGAGAAGGAGAAGGTGAAGTCTGGAGGGAGAAGCAGAAGAAGTAGAAGAAGGAGAAGGAGAAGGTGAAGTCTGGAGGGTGAATCAGAAGAAGGAGAAGAAGGAGAAGGAGAAGGTGAAGTCTGGAGGGTGAATCAGAAGAAGTAGAAGAAGGAGAAGGAGAAGGTGAAGTCTGGAGGGTGAATCAGAAGAAACAGAATAAGGAGAAGGAGAAGGTGAAGTCTGGAGGGTGAATCAGAAGAAGGAGAAGAAGGAGAAGGAGAAGGTGTAGTCTGGAGGGTGAATCAGAAGAAGTAGACGAAGGAGAAGGAGAAGGTGAAGTCTGGAGGGTGAATCAGAAGAAGCAGAAGAAGGAGAAGGAGAAGGTGAAGTCTGGAGGGTGAATCAGAAGAAGTAGAAGAAGGAGAAGGAGAAGGTGAAGTCTGGAGGGTGAATCAGAAGAAGCAGAAGAAGGAGAAGGAGAAGGTGAAGTCTGGAGGGTGAATCAGAAGAAGCAGAAGAAGGAGAAGGAGAAGGTGAAGTCTGGAGGGTGAAACAGAAGAAGCAGAATAAGGAGAAGGAGAAGGTGAAGTCAGGAGGGTGAATCAGAAGAAGCAGAAGAAGGAGAAGGAGAAGGTGAAGTAAGGAGGGTGAATCAGAAGAAGCAGAAGAAGGAGAAGGAGAAGGTGAAGTCTGGAGTGTGAAGCAGAAGAAGCAAAAGAAGGAGAAGGAGAAGGTGAAGTCTGGAGGGTGAATCAGAAGAAGTAGAAGAAGGAGAAGGAGAAGGTGAAGTCTGGAGGGTGAAGCAGAAGAAGTAGAAGAAGGAGAAGGAGAAGGTGAAGTCAGGAGGGTGAATCAGAAGAAGTAGAAGAAGGAGAAGGAGAAGGTGAAGTCAGGAGGGTGAATCAGAAGAAGCAGAAGAAGGAGAAGGAGAAGGTGAAGTCTGGAGGGTGAATCAGAAGAATCAGAAGAAGGAGAAGGAGAAGGTGAAGTCTGGAGGGTGAAGCAGAAGAAGCAGAAGAAGGAGCAGGAGAAGGTGAAGTCTGGAGGGTGAAGCAGAAGAAGCAGAAGAAGGAGAAGGAGAAGGTGAAGTCAGGATGGTGAATCAGAAGAAGTAGAAGAAGGAGAAGGAGAAGGTGAAGTCTGGAGGGTGAATCAGAAGAATCAGAAGAAGGAGAAGGAGAAGGTGAAGTCTGGAGGGTGAAGCAGAAGAAACAGAAGAAGGAGCAGGAGAAGGTGAAGTCAGGATGGTGAATCAGAAGAAGTAGAAGAAGGAGAAGGAGAAGGTGAAGTCTGGAGGGTGAATCAGAAGAAGCAGAAGAAGGAGAAAAGAAGGTGAAGTCTGGAGGGTGAATCAGAAGAAGTAGAAGAAGGAGAAGGAGAAGGTGAAGTCTGGAGGGTGAATCAGAAGATGTAGAAGAAGGAGAAGGAGAAGGTGAAGTCTGGAGGGTGAATCAGAAGAAGTAGAAGAAGGAGAATGAGAAGGTGAAGTCTGGAGGGTGAATCAGAAGAAGCAGAAGAAGGAGAAGGAGAAGGTGAAGTCTGGAGGGAGAAGCAGAAGAAGTAGAAGAAGGAGAAGGAGAAGGTGAAGTCTGGAGGGTGAATCAGAAGAAGTAGAAGAAGGAGAAGGAGAAGGTGAAGTCTGGAGGGTGAATCAGAAGAAGTAGAAGAAGGAGAAGGAGAAGGTGAAGTCTGGAGGGTGAATCAGAAGAAACAGAAGAAGGAGAAGGAGAAGGTGAAGTCTGGAGGGTGAATCAGAAGAAGGAGAAGAAGGAGAAGGAGAAGGTGTAGTCTGCAGGGTGAATCAGAAGAAGTAGACGAAGGAGAAGGAGAAGGTGAAGTCTGGAGGGTGAATCAGAAGAAGCAGAAGAAGGAGAAGGAGAAGCTGAAGTCAGGAGAGTGAAGCAGAAGAAGCAGAAGATGGAGAAGGAGAAGGTGAAGTCTGGAGGGCGAAGCAGAAGAAGCAGAAGAAGGAGAAGGTGAAGTCTGGAGGGTGAAGCAGAAGAAGCAGAAGAAGGAGAAGGAGAAGGTGGAGTCTGGAGGGTGAATCAGAAGAATTAGAAGAAGGAGAAGGAGAAGGTGAAGTCTGGAGGGTGAATTAGAAGAAGCAGAAGAAGGAGAAGGAGAAGGTGAAGTCTGGAGGGTGAATCAGAAGAAGCAGAAGAAGGAGAAGGAGAAGATGAAGTCTGGAGGGTGAATCAGAAGAAGTAGAATAAGGAGAAGGAGAAGGTGAGGTCTGGAGGGTCAATCAGAAGAAGCAGAAGAAGGAGAAGGAGAAGGTGAAGTCTGGAGGGTGAATCAGAAGAAGCAGAAGAAGGACAAGGAGAAGGTGAAGTCTGGAGGGTGAATTAGAAGAAGCAGAAGAAGGAGAAGGAGAAGGTGAAGTCAGGAGGGTGAATCAGAAGAAGCAGAAGAAGGAGAAGGAGAAGGTAAAGTTAGGAGGGTGAATCAGAAGAAGCAGAAGAAGGAGAAGGAGCAGGTGAAGTCAGGGGGGTGAAGCAGAAGAAGTAGAAGAAGGAGAAGGAGAAGGTGAAGTCAGGAGGGTGAAGCAGAAGAAGCAGAAGAAGGAGAAGGAGAAGGTGAAGTCTGGAGGGCGCAGCAGAAGAAGCAGAAGAAGGAGAAGGAGAAGGTGAAGTCTGGAGGGTGAAGCAGAAGAAGCAGAAGAAGGAGAAGGAGAAGGTGAAGTCTGGAGGGTGAATCAGAAGAAGTAGAAGAAGGTGAAGGAGAAGGTGAAGTCAGGAGAGTGAAGCAGACGAAGCAGAAGAAGGAGAAGGAGAAGGTGAAGTCTGGAGGGTGAAGCAGAAGAATCAGAAGAAGGAGAAGGAGAAGGTGAAGTCTGGAGGGTGAATCAGAAGAAGCAGAAGAAAGAGAAGGAGAAGGTGAAGTCTGGAGGGTGAATCAGAAGAAGTAGAAGAAGGAGAAGGAGAAGGTGAAGTCTGGAGGGTGAATCAGAAGAAGCAGAAGAAGGAGAAGGAGAAGGTGAAGTCTGGAGGGTGAATCAGAAGAAGTAGACGAAGGAGAAGGAGAAGGTGAAGTCTGGAGGGTGAATCAGAAGAAGCAGAAGAAGGAGATGGAGAAGGTGAAGTCTGGAGGTTGAATCAGAAGAAGTAGAAGAAGGAGAAGGAGAAGGTGAAGTCTGGAGGGTGAATCAGAAGAAGCAGAAGAAGGAGAAGGAGAAGGTGAAGTCTGGAGGGTGAATCAGAAGAAGCAGAAGAAGGAGAAGGAGAAGGTGAAGTCTGGAGGGTGATTCAGAAGAAGCAGAATAAGGAGAAGGAGAAGGTGAAGTCTGGAGGGTGAAACAGAAGAAGCAGAATAAGGAGAAGGAGAAGGTGAAGTCTGGAGGGTGAATCAGAAGAAGTAGAAGAAGGAGAAGGAGAAGGTGAAGTCTGGAGGGTGAATCAGAAGAAGTAGAAGAAGGAGAAGGAGAAGGTGAAGTCTGGAGGGTGAATCAGAAGAAGTAGAAGAAGGAGAAGGAGAAGGTGAAGTCTGGAGGGTGAAGCAGAAGAAGTAGAAGAAGGAGAAGGAGAAGGTGAAGTCAGGAGGGTGAATCAGAAGATGTAGAAGAAGGAGAAGGAGAAGGTGAAGTCAGGAGGGTGAATCAGAAGAAGCAGAAGAAGGAGAAGGAGAAGGTGAAGTCTGGAGGGTGAATCAGAAGAAGTAGAAGAAAGAGAAGGAGAAGGTGAAGTCTGGTGGGTGAATCAGAAGAAGCAGAAGAAGGAGAAGGAGAAGGTGAAGTCTGGAGGGTGAATCAGAAGAAGCAGAAGAAGGAGAAGGAGAAGGTGAAGTCTGGAGGGTGAATCAGAAGAAGCAGAATAAGGAGAAGGAGAAGGTTAAGTCTGGAGGGTGAATCAGAAGAAGCAGAAGAAGGAGAAGGAGAAGGTGAAGTCTGGAGGGTGAATCAGAAGAAGTAGAAGAAGGAGAAGGAGAAGGTGTAGTCTGGAGGGTGAAGCAGAAGAAGTAGAAGAAGGAGAAGGAGAAGGTGAAGTCTGGAGGGTGAATCAGAAGAAGCAGAAGAAGGAGAAGGAGAAGGTGAAGTCTGGAGGGTGAATCAGAAGAAGTAGAAGAAGGAGAAGGAGAAGGTGAAGTCTGGAGGGTGAATCAGAAGAAGCAGAAGAAGGAGAAGGAGAAGGTGAAGTCTGGAGGGTCAATCAGAAGAAGCAGAAGAAGGAGAAGGAGAAGGTGAAGTCTGCAGGGAGAATCAGAAGAAGCAGAAGAAGGAGAAGGAGAAGGTGAAGTCTGGAGGGTGAATCAGAAGAAGCAAAATAAGGAGAAGGAGAAGGTGAAGTCTGGAGGGTGAATCAGAAGAAGCAGAAGAAGGAGAAGGAGAAGGTGAAGTCTGGCGGGTGAATCAGAAGGAGTAGAAGAAGGAGAAGGAGAAGGTGAAGTCTGGAGAGTGAATCAGAAGAAGCAGAAGAAGGAGAAGGAGAAGGTGAAGTCTGGAGGGTGAATCAGAAGAAGCAGAAGAAGGAGAAGGAGAAGGTGAAGTCTGGAGGGTGAATCAGAAGAAGCAGAAGAAGGAGAAGGAGAAGGTGAAGTCTGGAGGGTGAATCAGAAGAAGCAGAATAAGGAGAAGGAGAAGGTGAAGTCTGGAAGGTGAATCAGAAGAAGCAGAAGAAGGAGAAGGAGAAGGTGAAGTCTGGAGGGTGAATCAGAAGAAGTAGAAGAAGGAGAAGGAGAAGGTGAAGTCTGGAGGGTGAAGCAGAAGAAGTAGAAGAAGGAGAAGGAGAAGGTGAAGTCAGGAGGGTGAATCAGAAGAAGTAGAAGAAGGAGAAGGAGAAGGTGAAGTCAGGAGGGTGAATCAGAAGAAGCAGAAGAAGGAGAAGGTGAAGGTGAAGTCTGGAGGGTGAATCAGAAGAATCAGAAGAAGGAGAAGGAGAAGGTGAAGTCTGGAGGGTGAATCAGAAGAAGCAGAAGAAAGAGAAGAAGAAGGTGAAGTCTGGAGGGTGAAGCAGAAGAAACAGAAGAAGGAGAAGGAGAAGGTGAAGACTGGAGGGTGAATCTGAAGAAGTATAAGAAGGAGAAGGAGAAGGTGAAGTCTGGAGGGTGAATCAGAAGAAGTAGAAGAAGGAGAAGGAGAAGGTGAAGTCTGGAGGGTGAATCAGAAGAAGCAGAAGAAGGAGAAGGAGAAGGTGAAGTCTGGAGGGTGAATCAGAAGAAGCAGAAGAAGGAGAAGGAGAAGATGAAGTCTGGAGGGTGAATCAGAAGAAGCAGAAGAAGGAGAAGGAGAAGGTGAAGTCTGGAGGGTGAATCAGAAGAAGCAGAAGAAGGAGAAGGAGAAGGTGAAGTCTGGAGGGTGAATCAGAAGAAGCAGAAGAAGGAGAAGGAGAAGGTGAAGTCAGGAGGGTGAATCAGAAGAAGCAGAAGAAGGAGAAGGAGAAGGTGTAGTTAGGAGGGTGAATCAGAAGAAGCAGAAGAAGGAGAAGGAGCAGGTGAAGTCAGGGGGGTGAAGCAGAAGAAGTAGAAGAAGGAGAAGGAGAAGGTGAAGTCAGGACGGTGAAGCAGAAGAAGCAGAAGAAGGAGAAGGAGAAGGTGAAGTCTGGAGGGCGCAGCAGAAGAAGCAGAAGAAGGAGAAGGAGAAGCTGAAGTCTGGAGGGTGAAGCAGAAGAAGCAGAAGAAGGAGAAGGAGAAGGTGAAGTCTGGAGGGTGAATCAGATGAAGTAGAAGAAGGAGAAGGAGAAGGTGAAGTCAGGAGAGTGAAGCAGAAGAAGCAGAAGATGGAGAAGGAGAAGGTGAAGTCTGGAGGGCGAAGCAGAAGAAGCAGAAGAAGGAGAAGGAGAAGGTGAAGTCTGGAGGGTGAAGCAGAAGAAGCAGAAGAAGGAGAAGGAGAAGGTGAAGTCTGGAGGGTGAATCAGAAGAATCAGAAGAAGGAGAAGGAGAAGGTGAAGTCTGGAGGGTGAATCAGAAGAAGCAGAAGAAGGAGAAGGAGAAGGTGAAGTCTGGAGGGTGAATCAGAAGAAGCAGAATAAGGAGAAGGAGAAGGTGAAGTCTGGAGGGTGAATCAGAAGAAGCAGAAGAAGGAGAAGGAGAAGGTGAGGTCTGGAGGGTGAATCAGAAGAAGGAGAAGAAGGAGAAGGAGAAGGTGAAGTCAGGAGGGTGAAGCAGAAGAAGCAGAAGAAGGAGAAGGAGAAAGTGAAGTCTGGAGGGTGAATCAGAAGAAGCAGAAGAAGGAGAAGGAGAAGGTGAAGTCTGCAGGGTGAATCAGAAGAAGCAGAAGAAGGAGAAGGAGAAGGTGAAGTCTGGAGGGTGAATCAGAAGAAGCAGAATAAGGAGAAGGAGAAGGTGAAGTCTGGAGGGTGAATCAGAAGAAGCAGAAGAAGGAGAAGGAGAAGGTGAGGTCTGGAGGGTGAATCAGAAGAAGTAGAAGAAGGAGAAGGAGAAGGTGAAGTCAGGAGGGTGAAGCAGAAGAAGCAGAAGAAGGAGAAGGAGAAGGTGAAGTCAGGAGGGTGAATCGGAAGAAGTAGAATAAGGAGAAGGAGAAGGTGAAGTCTGGAGGGTGAATCAGAAGATGTAGAAGAAGGAGAAGGAGAAGGTGAAGTCTGGAGGGTGAATCAGAAGAAGTAGAAGAAGGAGAATGAGAAGGTGAAGTCTGGAGGGTGAATCAGAAGAAGCAGAAGAAGGAGAAGGAGAAGGTGAAGTCTGGAGGGAGAAGCAGAAGAAGTAGAAGAAGGAGAAGGAGAAGGTGAAGTCTGGAGGGTGAATCAGAAGAAGGAGAAGAAGGAGAAGGAGAAGGTGAAGTCTGGAGGGTGAATCAGAAGAAGTAGAAGAAGGAGAAGGAGAAGGTGAAGTCTGGAGGGTGAATCAGAAGAAACAGAATAAGGAGAAGGAGAAGGTGAAGTCTGGAGGGTGAATCAGAAGAAGGAGAAGAAGGAGAAGGAGAAGGTGTAGTCTGGAGGGTGAATCAGAAGAAGTAGACGAAGGAGAAGGAGAAGGTGAAGTCTGGAGGGTGAATCAGAAGAAGCAGAAGAAGGAGAAGGAGAAGGTGAAGTCTGGAGGGTGAATCAGAAGAAGTAGAAGAAGGAGAAGGAGAAGGTGAAGTCTGGAGGGTGAATCAGAAGAAGCAGAAGAAGGAGAAGGAGAAGGTGAAGTCTGGAGGGTGAATCAGAAGAAGCAGAAGAAGGAGAAGGAGAAGGTGAAGTCTGGAGGGTGAAACAGAAGAAGCAGAATAAGGAGAAGGAGAAGGTGAAGTCAGGAGGGTGAATCAGAAGAAGCAGAAGAAGGAGAAGGAGAAGGTGAAGTAAGGAGGGTGAATCAGAAGAAGCAGAAGAAGGAGAAGGAGAAGGTGAAGTCTGGAGTGTGAAGCAGAAGAAGCAAAAGAAGGAGAAGGAGAAGGTGAAGTCTGGAGGGTGAATCAGAAGAAGTAGAAGAAGGAGAAGGAGAAGGTGAAGTCTGGAGGGTGAAGCAGAAGAAGTAGAAGAAGGAGAAGGAGAAGGTGAAGTCAGGAGGGTGAATCAGAAGAAGTAGAAGAAGGAGAAGGAGAAGGTGAAGTCAGGAGGGTGAATCAGAAGAAGCAGAAGAAGGAGAAGGAGAAGGTGAAGTCTGGAGGGTGAATCAGAAGAATCAGAAGAAGGAGAAGGAGAAGGTGAAGTCTGCAGGGTGAAGCAGAAGAAGCAGAAGAAGGAGCAGGAGAAGGTGAAGTCTGGAGGGTGAAGCAGAAGAAGCAGAAGAAGGAGAAGGAGAAGGTGAAGTCAGGATGGTGAATCAGAAGAAGTAGAAGAAGGAGAAGGAGAAGGTGAAGTCTGGAGGGTGAATCAGAAGAATCAGAAGAAGGAGAAGGAGAAGGTGAAGTCTGGAGGGTGAAGCAGAAGAAACAGAAGAAGGAGCAGGAGAAGGTGAAGTCTGGAGGGTGAAGCAGAAGAAGCAGAAGAAGGAGAAGGAGAAGGTGAAGTCAGGATGGTGAATCAGAAGAAGTAGAAGAAGGAGAAGGAGAAGGTGAAGTCTGG
The DNA here is from genome assembly GCF_052327205.1 of Somniosus microcephalus. Lineage (NCBI taxonomy): Eukaryota > Metazoa > Chordata > Chondrichthyes > Squaliformes > Somniosidae > Somniosus > Somniosus microcephalus. The sequence continues at coordinate 197,216 of NW_028225219.1, forward strand.
AGGGTGAATCAGAAGAAGCAGAAGAAGGAGAAGGAGAAGGTGAAGTCTGGAGGGTGAATCAGAAGAAGCAGAAGAAGGAGAAGGAGAAGATGAAGTCTGGAGGGTGAATCAGAAGAAGCAGAAGAAGGAGAAGGAGAAGGTGAGGTCTGGAGGGTGAATCAGAAGAAGTAGAAGAAGGAGAAGGAGAAGGTGAAGTCAGGAGGGTGAAGCAGAAGAAGCAGAAGAAGGAGAAGGAGAAGGTGAAGTCAGGAGGGTGAATTGGAAGAAGTAGAAGAAGGAGAAGGAGAAGGTGAAGTCTGGAGGGTGAATCAGAAGATGTAGAAGAAGGAGAAGGAGAAGGTGAAGTCTGGAGGGTGAATCAGAAGAAGTAGAAGAAGGAGAATGAGAAGGTGAAGTCTGGAGGGTGAATCAGAAGAAGCAGAAGAAGGAGAAGGAGAAGGTGAAGTCTGGAGGGAGAAGCAGAAGAAGTAGAAGAAGGAGAAGGAGAAGGTGAAGTCTGGAGGGTGAATCAGAAGAAGTAGAAGAAGGAGAAGGAGAAGGTGAAGTCTGGAGGGTGAATCAGAAGAAGTAGAAGAAGGAGAAGGAGAAGGTGAAGTCTGGAGGGTGAATCAGAAGAAACAGAAGAAGGAGAAGGAGAAGGTGAAGTCTGGAGGGTGAATCAGAAGAAGGAGAAGAAGGAGAAGGAGAAGGTGTAGTCTGGAGGGTGAATCAGAAGAAGTAGACGAAGGAGAAGGAGAAGGTGAAGTCTGGAGGGTGAATCAGAAGAAGCAGAAGAAGGAGAAGGAGAAGCTGAAGTCAGGAGAGTGAAGCAGAAGAAGCAGAAGATGGAGAAGGAGAAGGTGAAGTCTGGAGGGCGAAGCAGAAGAAGCAGAAGAAGGAGAAGGTGAAGTCTGGAGGGTGAAGCAGAAGAATTAGAAGAAGGAGAAGGAGAAGGTGAAGTCTGGAGGGTGAATCAGAAGAAGCAGAAGAAGGAGAAGGAGAAGGTGAAGTCTGGAGGGTGAATCAGAAGAAGCAGAAGAAGGAGAAGGAGAAGATGAAGTCTGGAGGGTGAATCAGAAGAAGTAGAATAAGGAGAAGGAGAAGGTGAGGTCTGGAGGGTCAATCAGAAGAAGCAGAAGAAGGAGAAGGAGAAGGTGAAGTCTGGAGGGTGAATCAGAAGAAGCAGAAGAAGGACAAGGAGAAGGTGAAGTCTGGAGGGTGAATTAGAAGAAGCAGAAGAAGGAGAAGGAGAAGGTGAAGTCAGGAGGGTGAATCAGAAGAAGCAGAAGAAGGAGAAGGAGAAGGTAAAGTTAGGAGGGTGAATCAGAAGAAGCAGAAGAAGGAGAAGGAGCAGGTGAAGTCAGGGGGGTGAAGCAGAAGAAGTAGAAGAAGGAGAAGGAGAAGGTGAAGTCAGGAGGGTGAAGCAGAAGAAGCAGAAGAAGGAGAAGGAGAAGGTGAAGTCTGGAGGGCGCAGCAGAAGAAGCAGAAGAAGGAGAAGGAGAAGGTGAAGTCTGGAGGGTGAAGCAGAAGAAGCAGAAGAAGGAGAAGGAGAAGGTGAAGTCTGGAGGGTGAATCAGAAGAAGTAGAAGAAGGTGAAGGAGAAGGTGAAGTCAGGAGAGTGAAGCAGACGAAGCAGAAGAAGGAGAAGGAGAAGGTGAAGTCTGGAGGGTGAAGCAGAAGAATCAGAAGAAGGAGAAGGAGAAGGTGAAGTCTGGAGGGTGAATCAGAAGAAGCAGAAGAAAGAGAAGGAGAAGGTGAAGTCTGGAGGGTGAATCAGAAGAAGTAGAAGAAGGAGAAGGAGAAGGTGAAGTCTGGAGGGTGAATCAGAAGAAGCAGAAGAAGGAGAAGGAGAAGGTGAAGTCTGGAGGGTGAATCAGAAGAAGTAGACGAAGGAGAAGGAGAAGGTGAAGTCTGGAGGGTGAATCAGAAGAAGCAGAAGAAGGAGATGGAGAAGGTGAAGTCTGGAGGTTGAATCAGAAGAAGTAGAAGAAGGAGAAGGAGAAGGTGAAGTCTGGAGGGTGAATCAGAAGAAGCAGAAGAAGGAGAAGGAGAAGGTGAAGTCTGGAGGGTGAATCAGAAGAAGCAGAAGAAGGAGAAGGAGAAGGTGAAGTCTGGAGGGTGATTCAGAAGAAGCAGAATAAGGAGAAGGAGAAGGTGAAGTCTGGAGGGTGAAACAGAAGAAGCAGAAGAAGGAGAAGGAGAAGGTGAAGTCTGGAGGGTGAATCAGAAGAAGTAGAAGAAGGAGAAGGAGAAGGTGAAGTCTGGAGGGTGAATCAGAAGAAGTAGAAGAAGGAGAAGGAGAAGGTGAAGTCTGGAGGGTGAATCAGAAGAAGTAGAAGAAGGAGAAGGAGAAGGTGAAGTCTGGAGGGTGAAGCAGAAGAAGTAGAAGAAGGAGAAGGAGAAGGTGAAGTCAGGAGGGTGAATCAGAAGATGTAGAAGAAGGAGAAGGAGAAGGTGAAGTCAGGAGGGTGAATCAGAAGAAGCAGAAGAAGGAGAAGGAGAAGGTGAAGTCTGGAGGGTGAATCAGAAGAAGTAGAAGAAGGAGAAGGAGAAGGTGAAGTCTGGTGGGTGAATCAGAAGAAGCAGAAGAAGGAGAAGGAGAAGGTGAAGTCTGGAGGGTGAATCAGAAGAAGCAGAAGAAGGAGAAGGAGAAGGTGAAGTCTGGAGGGTGAATCAGAAGAAGCAGAATAAGGAGAAGGAGAAGGTTAAGTCTGGAGGGTGAATCAGAAGAAGCAGAAGAAGGAGAAGGAGAAGGTGAAGTCTGGAGGGTGAATCAGAAGAAGTAGAAGAAGGAGAAGGAGAAGGTGTAGTCTGGAGGGTGAAGCAGAAGAAGTAGAAGAAGGAGAAGGAGAAGGTGAAGTCTGGAGGGTGAATCAGAAGAAGCAGAAGAAGGAGAAGGAGAAGGTGAAGTCTGGAGGGTGAATCAGAAGAAGTAGAAGAAGGAGAAGGAGAAGGTGAAGTCTGGAGGGTGAATCAGAAGAAGCAGAAGAAGGAGAAGGAGAAGGTGAAGTCTGGAGGGTCAATCAGAAGAAGCAGAAGAAGGAGAAGGAGAAGGTGAAGTCTGCAGGGAGAATCAGAAGAAGCAGAAGAAGGAGAAGGAGAAGGTGAAGTCTGGAGGGTGAATCAGAAGAAGCAAAATAAGGAGAAGGAGAAGGTGAAGTCTGGAGGGTGAATCAGAAGAAGCAGAAGAAGGAGAAGGAGAAGGTGAAGTCTGGCGGGTGAATCAGAAGGAGTAGAAGAAGGAGAAGGAGAAGGTGAAGTCTGGAGAGTGAATCAGAAGAAGCAGAAGAAGGAGAAGGAGAAGGTGAAGTCTGGAGGGTGAATCAGAAGAAGCAGAAGAAGGAGAAGGAGAAGGTGAAGTCTGGAGGGTGAATCAGAAGAAGCAGAAGAAGGAGAAGGAGAAGGTGAAGTCTGGAGGGTGAATCAGAAGAAGCAGAATAAGGAGAAGGAGAAGGTGAAGTCTGGAAGGTGAATCAGAAGAAGCAGAAGAAGGAGAAGGAGAAGGTGAAGTCTGGAGGGTGAATCAGAAGAAGTAGAAGAAGGAGAAGGAGAAGGTGAAGTCTGGAGGGTGAAGCAGAAGAAGTAGAAGAAGGAGAAGGAGAAGGTGAAGTCAGGAGGGTGAATCAGAAGAAGTAGAAGAAGGAGAAGGAGAAGGTGAAGTCAGGAGGGTGAATCAGAAGAAGCAGAAGAAGGAGAAGGTGAAGGTGAAGTCTGGAGGGTGAATCAGAAGAATCAGAAGAAGGAGAAGGAGAAGGTGAAGTCTGGAGGGTGAATCAGAAGAAGCAGAAGAAAGAGAAGAAGAAGGTGAAGTCTGGAGGGTGAAGCAGAAGAAACAGAAGAAGGAGAAGGAGAAGGTGAAGACTGGAGGGTGAATCTGAAGAAGTATAAGAAGGAGAAGGAGAAGGTGAAGTCTGGAGGGTGAATCAGAAGAAGTAGAAGAAGGAGAAGGAGAAGGTGAAGTCTGGAGGGTGAATCAGAAGAAGCAGAAGAAGGAGAAGGAGAAGGTGAAGTCTGGAGGGTGAATCAGAAGAAGCAGAAGAAGGAGAAGGAGAAGATGAAGTCTGGAGGGTGAATCAGAAGAAGCAGAAGAAGGAGAAGGAGAAGGTGAAGTCTGGAGGGTGAATCAGAAGAAGCAGAAGAAGGAGAAGGAGAAGGTGAAGTCTGGAGGGTGAATCAGAAGAAGCAGAAGAAGGAGAAGGAGAAGGTGAAGTCAGGAGGGTGAATCAGAAGAAGCAGAAGAAGGAGAAGGAGAAGGTGTAGTTAGGAGGGTGAATCAGAAGAAGCAGAAGAAGGAGAAGGAGCAGGTGAAGTCAGGGGGGTGAAGCAGAAGAAGTAGAAGAAGGAGAAGGAGAAGGTGAAGTCAGGACGGTGAAGCAGAAGAAGCAGAAGAAGGAGAAGGAGAAGGTGAAGTCTGGAGGGCGCAGCAGAAGAAGCAGAAGAAGGAGAAGGAGAAGCTGAAGTCTGGAGGGTGAAGCAGAAGAAGCAGAAGAAGGAGAAGGAGAAGGTGAAGTCTGGAGGGTGAATCAGATGAAGTAGAAGAAGGAGAAGGAGAAGGTGAAGTCAGGAGAGTGAAGCAGAAGAAGCAGAAGATGGAGAAGGAGAAGGTGAAGTCTGGAGGGCGAAGCAGAAGAAGCAGAAGAAGGAGAAGGAGAAGGTGAAGTCTGGAGGGTGAAGCAGAAGAAGCAGAAGAAGGAGAAGAAGAAGGTGAAGTCTGGAGGGTGAAGCAGAAGAAACAGAAGAAGGAGAAGGAGAAGGTGAAGACTGGAGGGTGAATCTGAAGAAGTATAAGAAGGAGAAGGAGAAGGTGAAGTCTGGAGGGTGAATCAGAAGAAGCAGAAGAAGGAGAAGGAGAAGGTGAAGTCTGGAGGGTGAATCAGAAGAAGCAGAAGAAGGAGAAGGAGAAGGTGAAGTCTGGAGGGTGAATCAGAAGAAGCAGAAGAAGGAGAAGGAGAAGGTGAAGTCAGGAGGGTGAATCAGAAGAAGCAGAAGAAGGAGAAGGAGAAGGTGTAGTTAGGAGGGTGAATCAGAAGAAGCAGAAGAAGGAGAAGGAGCAGGTGAAGTCAGGGGGGTGAAGCAGAAGAAGTAGAAGAAGGAGAAGGAGAAGGTGAAGTCAGGACGGTGAAGCAGAAGAAGCAGAAGAAGGAGAAGGAGAAGGTGAAGTCTGGAGGGCGCAGCAGAAGAAGCAGAAGAAGGAGAAGGAGAAGCTGAAGTCTGGAGGGTGAAGCAGAAGAAGCAGAAGAAGGAGAAGGAGAAGGTGAAGTCTGGAGGGTGAATCAGATGAAGTAGAAGAAGGAGAAGGAGAAGGTGAAGTCAGGAGAGTGAAGCAGAAGAAGCAGAAGATGGAGAAGGAGAAGGTGAAGTCTGGAGGGCGAAGCAGAAGAAGCAGAAGAAGGAGAAGGAGAAGGTGAAGTCTGGAGGGTGAAGCAGAAGAAGCAGAAGAAGGAGAAGGAGAAGGTGAAGTCTGGAGGGTGAATCAGAAGAAGTAGAAGAAGGAGAAGGAGAAGGTGAAGTCAGGAGGGTGAAGCAGAAGAAGCAGAAGAAGGAGAAGGAGAAGGTGAAGTCTGGAGGGTGAAGCAGAAGAAGCAGAAGAAGGAGCAGGAGAAGGTGAAGTCTGGAGGGTGAAGCAGAAGAAGCAGAAGAAGGAGAAGGAGAAGGTGAAGTCAGGATGGTGAATCAGAAGAAGTAGAAGAAGGAGAAGGAGAAGGTGAAGTCTGGAGGGTGAATCAGAAGAAGCAGAAGAAGGAGAAGGAGAAGGTGAAGTCTGGAGGGTGAATCAGAAGAAGCAGAAGAAGGAGAAGGAGAAGATGAAGTCTGGAGGGTGAATCAGAAGAAGCAGAAGAAGGAGAAGGAGAAGGTGAGGTCTGGAGGGTGAATCAGAAGAAGTAGAAGAAGGAGAAGGAGAAGGTGAAGTCAGGAGGGTGAAGCAGAAGAAGCAGAAGAAGGAGAAGGAGAAGGTGAAGTCAGGAGGGTGAATCGGAAGAAGTAGAAGAAGGAGAAGGAGAAGGTGAAGTCTGGAGGGTGAATCAGAAGATGTAGAAGAAGGAGAAGGAGAAGGTGAAGTCTGGAGGGTGAATCAGAAGAAGTAGAAGAAGGAGAATGAGAAGGTGAAGTCTGGAGGGTGAATCAGAAGAAGCAGAAGAAGGAGAAGGAGAAGGTGAAGTCTGGAGGGAGAAGCAGAAGAAGTAGAAGAAGGAGAAGGAGAAGGTGAAGTCTGGAGGGTGAATCAGAAGAAGGAGAAGAAGGAGAAGGAGAAGGTGAAGTCTGGAGGGTGAATCAGAAGAAGTAGAAGAAGGAGAAGGAGAAGGTGAAGTCTGGAGGGTGAATCAGAAGAAACAGAAGAAGGAGAAGGAGAAGGTGAAGTCTGGAGGGTGAATCAGAAGAAGGAGAAGAAGGAGAAGGAGAAGGTGTAGTCTGGAGGGTGAATCAGAAGAAGTAGACGAAGGAGAAGGAGAAGGTGAAGTCTGGAGGGTGAATCAGAAGAAGCAGAAGAAGGAGAAGGAGAAGGAGAAGTCTAGAGGGTGAATCAGAAGAAGTAGAAGAAGGAGAAGGAGAAGGTGAAGTCTGGAGGGTGAATCAGAAGAAGCAGAAGAAGGAGAAGGAGAAGGTGAAGTCTGGAGGGTGAATCAGAAGAAGCAGAAGAAGGAGAAGGAGAAGGTGAAGTCTGGAGGGTGAAACAGAAGAAGCAGAATAAGGAGAAGGAGAAGGTGAAGTCAGGAGGGTGAATCAGAAGAAGCAGAAGAAGGAGAAGGAGAAGGTGAAGTAAGGAGGGTGAATCAGAAGAAGCAGAAGAAGGAGAAGGAGAAGGTGAAGTCTGGAGTGTGAAGCAGAAGAAGCAAAAGAAGGAGAAGGAGAAGGTGAAGTCTGGAGGGTGAATCAGAAGAAGTAGAAGAAGGAGAAGGAGAAGGTGAAGTCTGGAGGGTGAAGCAGAAGAAGTAGAAGAAGGAGAAGGAGAAGGTGAAGTCAGGAGGGTGAATCAGAAGAAGTAGAAGAAGGAGAAGGAGAAGGTGAAGTCAGGAGGGTGAATCAGAAGAAGCAGAAGAAGGAGAAGGAGAAGGTGAAGTCTGGAGGGTGAATCAGAAGAATCAGAAGAAGGAGAAGGAGAAGGTGAAGTCTGGAGGGTGAAGCAGAAGAAGCAGAAGAAGGAGCAGGAGAAGGTGAAGTCTGGAGGGTGAAGCAGTAGAAGCAGAAGAAGGAGAAGGAGAAGGTGAAGTCAGGATGGTGAATCAGAAGAAGTAGAAGAAGGAGAAGGAGAATGTGAAGTCTGGAGGGTGAATCAGAAGAATCAGAAGAAGGAGAAGGAGAAGGTGAAGTCTGGAGGGTGAAGCAGAAGAAGCAGAAGAAGGAGCAGGAGAAGGTGAAGTCTGGAGGGTGAAGCAGAAGAAGCAGAAGAAGGAGAAGGAGAAGGTGAAGTCAGGATGGTGAATCAGAAGAAGTAGAAGAAGGAGAAGGAGAAGGTGAAGTCTGGAGGGTGAATCAGAAGAAGCAGAAGAAGGAGAAGGAGAAGGTGAAGTCTGGAGGGTGAATCAGAAGAAGCAGAAGAAGGAGAAGGAGAAGATGAAGTCTGGAGGGTGAATCAGAAGAAGCAGAAGAAGGAGAAGGAGAAGGTGAGGTCTGGAGGGTGAATCAGAAGAAGTAGAAGAAGGAGAAGGAGAAGGTGAAGTCAGGAGGGTGAAGCAGAAGAAGCAGAAGAAGGAGAAGGAGAAGGTGAAGTCAGGAGGGTGAATCGGAAGAAGTAGAAGAAGGAGAAGGAGAAGGTGATGTCTGGAGGGTGAATCAGAAGATGTAGAAGAAGGAGAAGGAGAAGGTGAAGTCTGGAGGGTGAATCAGAAGAAGTAGAAGAAGGAGAATGAGAAGGTGAAGTCTGGAGGGTGAATCAGAAGAAGCAGAAGAAGGAGAAGGAGAAGGTGAAGTCTGGAGGGAGAAGCAGAAGAAGTAGAAGAAGGAGAAGGAGAAGGTGAAGTCTGGAGGGTGAATCAGAAGAAGGAGAAGAAGGAGAAGGAGAAGGTGAAGTCTGGAGGGTGAATCAGAAGAAGTAGAAGAAGGAGAAGGAGAAGGTGAAGTCTGGAGGGTGAATCAGAAGAAACAGAAGAAGGAGAAGGAGAAGGTGAAGTCTGGAGGGTGAATCAGAAGAAGGAGAAGAAGGAGAAGGAGAAGGTGTAGTCTGGAGGGTGAATCAGAAGAAGTAGACGAAGGAGAAGGAGAAGGTGAAGTCTGGAGGGTGAATCAGAAGAAGCAGAAGAAGGAGAAGGAGAAGGTGAAGTCTGGAGGGTGAATCAGAAGAAGTAGAAGAAGGAGAAGGAGAAGGTGAAGTCTGGAGGGTGAATCAGAAGAAGCAGAAGAAGGAGAAGGAGCAGGTGAAGTCTGGAGGGTGAATCAGAAGAAGCAGAAGAAGGAGAAGGAGAAGGTGAAGTCTGGAGGGTGAAACAGAAGAAGCAGAATAAGGAGAAGGAGAAGGTGAAGTCAGGAGGGTGAATCAGAAAAAGCAGAAGAAGGAGAAGGAGAAGGTGAAGTAAGGAGGGTGAATCAGAAGAAGCAGAAGAAGGAGAAGGAGAAGGTGAAGTCTGGAGTGTGAAGCAGAAGAAGCAAAAGAAGGAGAAGGAGAAGGTGAAGTCTGGAGGGTGAATCAGAAGAAGTAGAAGAAGGAGAAGGAGAAGGTGAAGTCTGGAGGGTGAAGCAGAAGAAGTAGAAGAAGGAGAAGGAGAAGGTGAAGTCAGGAGGGTGAATCAGAAGAAGTAGAAGAAGGAGAAGGAGAAGGTGAAGTCAGGAGGGTGAATCAGAAGAAGCAGAAGAAGGAGAAGGAGAAGGTGAAGTCTGGAGGGTGAATCAGAAGAATCAGAAGAAGGAGAAGGAGAAGGTGAAGTCTGGAGGGTGAATCAGAAGAAGCAGAAGAAAGAGAAGGAGAAGGTGAAGTCTGGAGGGTGAAGCAGAAGAAACAGAAGAAGGAGAAGGAGAAGGTGAAGACTGGAGGGTGAATCTGAAGAAGTAGAAGAAGGAGAAGGAGAAGGTGAAGTCTGGAGGGTGAATCAGAAGAAGTAGAAGAAGGAGAAGGAGAAGGTGAAGTCTGGAGGGTGAATCAGAAGAAGCAGAAGAAGGAGAAGGAGAAGGTGAAGTCTGGAGGGTGAATCAGAAGAAGCAGAAGAAGGAGAAGGAGAAGATGAAGTCTGGAGGGTGAATCAGAAGAAGCAGAAGAAGGAGAAGGAGAAGGTGAAGTCTGGAGGGTGAATCAGAAGAAGTAGAAGAAGGAGAAGGAGAAGGTGAAGTCTGGAGGGTGAATCAGAAGAATCAGAAGAAGGAGAAGGAGAGGGTGAAGTCTGGAGGGTGAATCAGAAGAAGCAGAAGAAAGAGAAGGAGAAGGTGAAGTCTGGAGGGTGAAGCAGAAGAAACAGAAGAAGGAGAAGGAGAAGGTGAAGACTGGAGGGTGAATCTGAAGAAGTAGAAGAAGGAGAAGGAGAAGGTGAAGTCTGGAGGGTGAATCAGAAGAAGTAGAAGAAGGAGAAGGAGAAGGTGAAATCTGGAGGGTGAATCAGAAGAAGCAGAAGAAGGAGAAGGAGAAGGTGAAGTCTGGAGGGTGAATCAGAAGAAGCAGAAGAAGGAGAAGGAGAAGATGAAGTCTGGAGGGTGAATCAGAAGAAGCAGAAGAAGGAGAAGGAGAAGGTGAAGTCTGGAGGGTGAAACAGAAGAAGCAGAAGAAGGAGAAGGAGAAGGTGAAGTCTGGAGGGTGAATCAGAAGAAGCAGAAGAAGGAGAAGGAGAACGTGAAGTCAGGAGGGTGAATCAGAAGAAGCAGAAGAAGGAGAAGGAGAAGGTGAAGTTAGGAGGGTGAATCAGAAGAAGCAGAAGAAGGAGAAGGAGCAGGTGAAGTCAGGGGGGTGAAGCAGATGAAGTAGAAGAAGGAGAAGGAGAAGGTGAAGTCAGGACGGTGAAGCAGAAGAAGCAGAAGAAGGAGAAGGAGAAGGTGAAGTCTGGAGGGTGAATCAGAAGAAGTAGAAGAAGGAGAAGGAGAAGGTGAAGTCAGGAGGGTGAAGCAGAAGAAGTAGAAGAAGGAGAAGGAGAAGGTGAAGTCAGGAGGGTGAAGCAGAAGAAGCAGAAGAAGGAGAAGGAGAAGGTGAAGTCAGGAGGGTGAATCGGAAGAAGTAGAAGAAGGAGAAGGAGAAGGTGAAGTCTGGAGGGTGAATCAGAAGAAGTAGAAGAAGGAGAAGTAGAAGGTGAAGTCTGGAGGGTGAATCAGAAGAAGTAGAAGAAGGAGAAGGAGAAGGTGAAGTCTGGAGGGTGAATCAGAAGAAGCAGAAGAAGGAGAAGGAGAAGGTGAAGTCTGGAGGGAGAAGCAGAAGAAGTAGAAGAAGGAGAAGGAGAAGGTGAAGTCTGGAGGGTGAATCAGAAGAAGTAGAAGAAGGAGAAGGAGAAGGTGAAGTCTGGAGGGTGAATCAGAAGAAGCAGAAGAAGGAGAAGGAGAAGGTGAAGTCTGGAGGGTGAATCAGAAGAAGCAGAAGAAGGAGAAGGAGAAGCTGAAGTCTGGAGGGTGAAACAGAAGAAGCAGAATAAGGAGAAGGAGAAGGTGAAGTCAGGAGGGTGAATCAGAAGAAGCAGAAGAAGGAGAAGGAGAAGGTGAAGTAAGGAAGGTGAATCAGAAGAAGCAGAAGAAGGAGAAGGAGAAGGTGAAGTCTGGAGCGTGAAGCAGAAGAAGCAAAAGAAGGAGAAGGAGAAGGTGAAGTCTGGAGGGTGTATCAGAAGAAGTAGAAGAAGGAGAAGGAGAAGGTGAAGTCTGGAGGGTGAAACAGAAGAAGTAGAAGAAGGAGAAGGAGAAGGTGAAGTCTGGAGGGTGAATCAGAAGAAGTAGAAGAAGGAGAAGGAGAAGGTGAAGTCTGGAGGGTGAATCAGAAGAAACAGAAGAAGGAGAAGGAGAAGGTGAAGTCTGGAGAGTGAATCAGAAGAAGTAGAAGAAGGAGAAGGAGAAGGTGTAGTCTGGAGGGTGAATCAGAAGAAGTAGACGAAGGAGAAGGAGAAGGTGAAGTCTGGAGGGTGAACCAGAAGAAGCAGAAGAAGGAGAAGGAGAAGGTGAAGTCTGGAGGGTGAATCAGAAGAAGTAGAAGAAGGAGAAGGAGAAGGTGAAGTCTGGAGGGTGAATCAGAAGAAGCAGAAGAAGGAGAAGGAGAAGGTGAAGTCTGGAGGGTGAATCAGAAGAAGCAGAAGAAGGAGAAGGAGAAGGTGAAGTCTGGAGGGTGAAACAGAAGAAGCAGAATAAGGAGAAGGAGAAGGTGAAGTCAGGAGGGTGAATCAGAAGAAGCAGAAGAAGGAGAAGGAGTAGGTGAAGTAAGGAGGGTGAATCAGAAGAAGCAGAAGAAGGAGAAGGAGAAGGTGAAGTCTGGAGTGTGAAGCAGAAGAAGCAAAAGAAGGAGAAGGAGAAGGTGAAGTCTGGAGGGTGAAGCAGAAGAAGTAGAAGAAGGAGAAGGAGAAGGTGAAGTCAGGAGGGTGAATCAGAAGAAGTAGAAGAAGGAGAAGGAGAAGGTGAATTCAGGAGGGTGAATCAGAAGAAGCAGAAGAAGGAGAAGGAGAAGGTGAAGTCTGGAGGGTGAATCAGAAGAATCAGAAGAAGGAGAAGGAGAAGGTGAAGTCTGGAGGGTGAATCAGAAGAAGCAGAAGAAAGAGAAGGAGAAGGTGAAGTCTGGAGGGTGAATCCGAAGAAGTAGAAGAAGGAGAAGATGAAGGTGAAGTCTGGAGGGTGAATCAGAAAAAGCAGAAAAAGGAGAAGGAGAAGGTGAAGTCTGGAGGGTGAATCAGAAGAAGCAGAAGAAGGAGAAGGAGAAGGTGAAGTCTGGAGGGTGAATCAGAAGAAGCAGAAGAAGGAGAAGGAGAAGGTGAAGTCTGGAGGGTGAATCAGAAGAAGCAGAATAAGGAGAAGGAGAAGGTGAAGTCTGGAGGGTGAATCAGAAGAAGCAGAAAAAGGAGAAGGAGAAGGTGAAGTCTGAAGGGTGAATCAGAAGAAGTAGAAGAAGGAGAAGGAGAAGGTGAAGTCTGGAGGGTGAAGCAGAAGAAGTAGAAGAAGGAGAAGGAGAAGGTGAAGTCAGGAGGGTGAATCAGAAGAAGTAGAAGAAGGAGAAGGAGAAGGTGAAGTCAGGAGGGTGAATCAGAAGAAGCAGAAGAAGGAGAAGGAGAAGGTGAAGTCTGGAGGGTGAATCAGAAGAATCAGAAGAAGGAGAAGGAGAAGGTGAAGTCTGGAGGGTGAATCAGAAGAAGCAGAAGAAAGAGAAGGAGAAGGTGAAGTCTGGAGGGTGAAGCAGAAGAAACAGAAGAAGGAGAAGGAGAAGGTGAAGACTGGAGGGTGAATCAGAAGAAGTAGAAGAAGGAGAAGGAGAAGGTGAAGTCTGGAGGGTGAATCAGAAGAAGTAGAAGAAGGAGAAGGAGAAGGTGAAGTCTGGAGGGTGAATCAGAAGAAGCAGAAGAAGGAGAAGGAGAAGGTGAAGTCTGGAGGGTGAATCAGAAGAAGCAGAAGAAGGAGAAGGAGAAGATGAAGTCTGGAGGGTGAATCAGAAGAAGTAGAAGAAGGAGAAGGAGAAGGTGAGGTCTGGAGGGTGAATCAGAAGAAGCAGAAGAAGGAGAAGGAGAAGGTGAAGTCTGGAGGGTGAATCAGAAGAAGCAGAAGAAGGAGAAGGAGAAGGTGAAGTCTGGAGGGTGAATCAGAAGAAGCAGAAGAAGGAGAAGGAGAGGGTGAAGTCAGGAGGGTGAATCAGAAGAAGCAGAAGAAGGAGAAGGAGAAGGTGAAGTTAGGAGGGTGAATCAGAAGAAGCAGAAGAAGGAGAAGGAGCAGGTGATGTCAGGGGGATGAAGCAGAAGAAGTAGAAGAAGGAGAAGGAGAAGGTGAAGTCAGGACGGTGAAGCAGAAGAAGCAGAAGAAGGAGAAGGAGAAGGTGAAGTCTGGAGGGTGAATCAGAAGAAGTAGAAGAAGGAGAAGGAGAAGGTCAAGTCTGGAGGGTGAATCAGAAGAAGTAGAATAAGGAGAAGGAGAAGGTGAAGTCTGGAGGGTGAAGCAGAAGACGTAGAAGAAGGAGAAGGAGAAGGTGAAGTCAGGAGGGTGAATCAGAAGAAGTAGAAGATGGAGAAGGAGAAGGTGAAGTCAGGAGGGTGAATCAGAAGAAGCAGAAGAAGGAGAAGGAGAAGGTGAAGTCTGGAGGGTGAATCAGAAGAAGTAGAAGAAGGAGAAGGAGAAGGTGAAGTCTGGAGTGTGAATCAGAAGAAGCAGAAGAAGGAGAAGGAGAAGGTGAAGTCTAGAGGGTGAATCAGAAGAAGCAGAATATGGAGAAGGAGAAGGTGAAGTCTGGAGGGTGAATCAGAAGAAGCAGAAGAAGGAGAAGGAGAAGGTGAAGTCTGGAGGGTGAATCAGAAGAAGTAGAAGAAGGAGAAGGAGAAGGTGAAGTCTGGAGGGTGAAGCAGAAGAAGTAGAAGAAGGAGAAGGAGAAGGTGAAGTCAGGAGGGTGAATCAGAAGAAGTAGAAGAAGGAGAAGGAGAAGGTGAAGTCAGGAGGGTGAATCAGAAGAAGCAGAAGAAGGAGAAGGAGAAGGTGAAGTCTGGAGGGTGAATCAGAAGAATCAGAAGAAGGAGAAGGAGAAGGTGAAGTCTGGAGGGTGAATCAGAAGAAGCAGAGGAAGGAGAAGGAGAAGGTGAAGTCTGGAGGGTGAATCAGAAGAAGCAGAATAAGGAGAAGGAGAAGGTGAAGTCTGGAGGGTGAATCAGAAGAAGCAGAATAAGGAGAAGGAGAAGGTGAAGTCTGGAGGGTGAATCAGAAGAAGCAGAAGAAGGAGAAGGAGAAGATGAAGTCTGGAGGGTGAATCAGAAGAAGTAGAAGAAGGAGAAGGAGAAGGTGAAGTCTGGAGGGTGAAGCAGAAGAAGTAGAAGAAGGAGAAGGAGAAGGTGAAGTCAGGAGGGTGAATCAGAAGAAGTAGAAGAAGAAGAAGGAGAAGGTGAAGTCAGGAGGGTGAATCAGAAGAAGCAGAAGAAGGAGAAGGAGAAGGTGAAGTCTGGAGGGTGAATCAGAAGAATCAGAAGAAGGAGAATAGAAGGTGAAGTCTGGAGGGTGAATCAGAAGAAGCAGAAGAAAGAGAAGGAGAAGGTGAAGTCTGGAGGGTGAAGCAGAAGAAACAGAAGAAGGAGAAGGAGAAGGTGAAGACTTGAGGTTGAATCAGAAGAAGTAGAAGAAGGAGAAGGAGAAGGTGAAGTCTGGAGGGTGAATCAGAAGAAGTAGAAGAAGGAGAAGGAGAAGGTGAAGTCTGGAGGGTGAATCAGAAGAAGCAGAAGAAGGAGAAGGAGAAGGTGAAGTCAGGAGGGTGAATCAGAAGAAGCAGAAGAAGGAGAAGGAGAAGGTGAAGTCTGGAGGGTGAATCAGAAGAATCAGAAGAAGGAGAAGGAGAAGGTGAAGTCTGGAGGGTGAATCAGAAGAAGCAGAAGAAAGAGAAGGAGAAGGTGAAGTCTGGAGGGTGAAGCAGAAGATACAGAAGAAGGAGAAGGAGAAGGTGAAGACTGGAGGGTGAATCAGAAGAAGTAGAAGAAGGAGAAGGAGAAGGTGAAGTCTGGAGGGTGAATCAGAAGAAGTAGAAGAAGGAGAAGGAGAAGGTGAAGTCTGGAGGGTGAATCAGAAGAAGCAGAAGAAGGAGAAGGAGAAGGTGAAGTCTGGAGGGTGAATCAGAAGAAGCAGAAGAAGGAGAAGGAGAAGATGAAGTCTGGAGGGTGAATCAGAAGAAGTAGAAGAAGGAGAAGGAGAAGGTGAGGTCTGGAGGGTGAATCAGAAGAAGCAGAAGAAGGAGAAGGAGAAGGTGACGTCTGGAGGGTGAACCAGAAGAAGCAGAAGAAGGAGAAGGAGAAGGTGAAGTCTGGAGGGTCAATCAGAAGAAGCAGAAGAAGGAGAAGGAGAAGGTGAAGTCAGGAGGGTGAATCAGAAGAAGCAGAAGAAGGAGAAGGAGAAGGTGAAGTTAGGAGGGTGAATCAGAAGAAGCAGAAGAAGGAGAAGGAGCAGGTGATGTCAGGGGGATGAAGCAGAAGAAGTAGAAGAAGGAGAAGGAGAAGGTGAAGTCAGGACGGTGAAGCAGAAGAAGCAGAAGAAGGAGAAGGAGAAGGTGAAGTCTGGAGGGTGAATCAGAAGAAGTAAAAGAAGGAGAAGGAGAAGGTCAAGTCTGGAGGGTGAATCAGAAGAAGCAGAATAAGGAGAAGGAGAAGGTGAAGTCTGGAGGGTGAATCAGAAGAAGTAGAAGAAGGAGAAGGAGAAGGTGAAGTCAGGAGGGTGAATCAGAAGAAGCAGAAGAAGGAGAAGGAGAAGGTGAAGTCTGGAGGGTGAATCAGAAGAATCAGAAGAAGGAGAAGGAGAAGGTGAAGTCTGGAGGGTGAATCAGAAGAAGCAGAAGAAAGAGAAGGTGAAGGTGAAGTCTGGAGGGTGAATCAGAAGAAGTAGAAGAAGGAGAAGGAGAAGGTGAAGTCTGGAGTGTGAATCAGAAGAAGCAGAAGAAGGAGAAGGAGAAGCTGAAGTCTAGAGGGTGAATCAGAAGAAGCAGAATAAGGAGAAGGAGAAGGTGAAGTCTGGAGGGTGAATCAGAAGAAGCAGAAGAAGGAGAAGGAGAAGGTGAAGTCTGGAGGGTGAATCAGAAGAAGTAGAAGAAGGAGAAGGAGAAGGTGAAGTCTGGAGGGTGAAGCAGAAGAAGTAGAAGAAGGAGAAGGAGAAGGTGAAGTCAGGAGGGTGAATCAGAAGAAGTAGAAGAAGGAGAAGGAGTAGGTGAAGTAAGGAGGGTGAATCAGAAGAAGCAGAAGAAGGAGAAGGAGAAGGTGAAGTCTGGAGTGTGAAGCAGAAGAAGCAAAAGAAGGAGAAGGAGAAGGTGAAGTCTGGAGTGTGAAGCAGAAGAAGCAAAAGAAGGAGAAGGAGAAGGTGAAGTCTGGAGGGTGAAGCAGAAGAAGTAGAAGAAGGAGAAGGAGAAGGTGAATTCAGGAGGGTGAATCAGAAGAAGCAGAAGAAGGAGAAGGAGAAGGTGAAGTCTGGAGGGTGAATCAGAAGAATCAGAAGAAGGAGAAGGAGAAGGTGAAGTCTGGAGGGTGAATCAGAAGAATCAGAAGAAGGAGAAGGAGAAGGTGAAGTCTGGAGGGTGAATCAGAAGAAGCAGAAGAAAGAGAAGGAGAAGGTGAAGTCTGGAGGGTGAATCCGAAGAAGTAGAAGAAGGAGAAGATGAAGGTGAAGTCTGGAGGGTGAATCAGAAAAAGCAGAAAAAGGAGAAGGAGAAGGTGAAGTCTGGAGGGTGAATCAGAAGAAGCAGAAGAAGGAGAAGGAGAAGGTGAAGTCTGGAGGGTGAATCAGAAGAAGCAGAAGAAGGAGAAGGAGAAGGTGAAGTCTGGAGGGTGAATCAGAAGAAGCAGAATAAGGAGAAGGAGAAGGTGAAGTCTGGAGGGTGAATCAGAAGAAGCAGAAAAAGGAGAAGGAGAAGGTGAAGTCTGAAGGGTGAATCAGAAGAAGTAGAAGAAGGAGAAGGAGAAGGTGAAGTCTGGAGGGTGAAGCAGAAGAAGTAGAAGAAGGAGAAGGAGAAGGTGAAGTCAGGAGGGTGAATCAGAAGAAGTAGAAGAAGGAGAAGGAGAAGGTGAAGTCAGGAGGGTGAATCAGAAGAAGCAGAAGAAGGAGAAGGAGAAGGTGAAGTCTGGAGGGTGAATCAGAAGAATCAGAAGAAGGAGAAGGAGAAGGTGAAGTCTGGAGGGTGAATCAGAAGAAGCAGAAGAAAGAGAAGGAGAAGGTGAAGTCTGGAGGGTGAAGCAGAAGAAACAGAAGAAGGAGAAGGAGAAGGTGAAGACTGGAGGGTGAATCAGAAGAAGTAGAAGAAGGAGAAGGAGAAGGTGAAGTCTGGAGGGTGAATCAGAAGAAGTAGAAGAAGGAGAAGGAGAAGGTGAAGTCTGGAGGGTGAATCAGAAGAAGCAGAAGAAGGAGAAGGAGAAGGTGAAGTCTGGAGGGTGAATCAGAAGAAGCAGAAGAAGGAGAAGGAGAAGATGAAGTCTGGAGGGTGAATCAGAAGAAGTAGAAGAAGGAGAAGGAGAAGGTGAGGTCTGGAGGGTGAATCAGAAGAAGCAGAAGAAGGAGAAGGAGAAGGTGAAGTCTGGAGGGTGAATCAGAAGAAGCAGAAGAAGGAGAAGGAGAAGGTGAAGTCTGGAGGGTGAATCAGAAGAAGCAGAAGAAGGAGAAGGAGAGGGTGAAGTCAGGAGGGTGAATCAGAAGAAGCAGAAGAAGGAGAAGGAGAAGGTGAAGTTAGGAGGGTGAATCAGAAGAAGCAGAAGAAGGAGAAGGAGCAGGTGATGTCAGGGGGATGAAGCAGAAGAAGTAGAAGAAGGAGAAGGAGAAGGTGAAGTCAGGACGGTGAAGCAGAAGAAGCAGAAGAAGGAGAAGGAGAAGGTGAAGTCTGGAGGGTGAATCAGAAGAAGTAGAAGAAGGAGAAGGAGAAGGTCAAGTCTGGAGGGTGAATCAGAAGAAGTAGAATAAGGAGAAGGAGAAGGTGAAGTCTGGAGGGTGAAGCAGAAGAAGTAGAAGAAGGAGAAGGAGAAGGTGAAATCAGGAGGGTGAATCAGAAGAAGTAGAAGATGGAGAAGGAGAAGGTGAAGTCAGGAGGGTGAATCAGAAGAAGCAGAAGAAGGAGAAGGAGAAGGTGAAGTCTGGAGGGTGAATCAGAAGAAGTAGAAGAAGGAGAAGGAGAAGGTGAAGTCTGGAGTGTGAATCAGAAGAAGCAGAAGAAGGAGAAGGAGAAGGTTAAGTCTAGAGGGTGAATCAGAAGAAGCAGAATATGGAGAAGGAGAAGGTGAAGTCTGGAGGGTGAATCAGAAGAAGCAGAAGAAGGAGAAGGAGAAGGTGAAGTCTGGAGGGTGAATCAGAAGAAGTAGAAGAAGGAGAAGGAGAAGGTGAAGTCTGGAGGGTGAAGCAGAAGAAGTAGAAGAAGGAGAAGGAGAAGGTGAAGTCAGGAGGGTGAATCAGAAGAAGTAGAAGAAGGAGAAGGAGAAGGTGAAGTCAGGAGGGTGAATCAGAAGAAGCAGAAGAAGGAGAAGGAGAAGGTGAAGTCTGGAGGGTGAATCAGAAGAATCAGAAGAAGGAGAAGGAGAAGGTGAAGTCTGGAGGGTGAATCAGAAGAAGCAGAGGAAGGAGAAGGAGAAGGTGAAGTCTGGAGGGTGAATCAGAAGAAGCAGAATAAGGAGAAGGAGAAGGTGAAGTCTGGAGGGTGAATCAGAAGAAGCAGAATAAGGAGAAGGAGAAGGTGAAGTCTGGAGGGTGAATCAGAAGAAGCAGAAGAAGGAGAAGGAGAAGATGAAGTCTGGAGGGTGAATCAGAAGAAGTAGAAGAAGGAGAAGGAGAAGGTGAAGTCTGGAGGGTGAAGCAGAAGAAGTAGAAGAAGGAGAAGGAGAAGGTGAAGTCAGGAGGGTGAATCAGAAGAAGTAGAAGAAGAAGAAGGAGAATGTGAAGTCAGGAGGGTGAATCAGAAGAAGCAGAAGAAGGAGAAGGAGAAGGTGAAGTCTGGAGGGTGAATCAGAAGAATCAGAAGAAGGAGAATAGAAGGTGAAGTCTGGAGGGTGAATCAGAAGAAGCAGAAGAAAGAGAAGGAGAAGGTGAAGTCTGGAGGGTGAAGCAGAAGAAACAGAAGAAGGAGAAGGAGAAGGTGAAGACTTGAGGTTGAATCAGAAGAAGTAGAAGAAGGAGAAGGAGAAGGTGAAGTCTGGAGGGTGAATCAGAAGAAGTAGAAGAAGGAGAAGGAGAAGGTGAAGTCTGGAGGGTGAATCAGAAGAAGCAGAAGAAGGAGAAGGAGAAGGTGAAGTCAGGAGGGTGAATCAGAAGAAGCAGAAGAAGGAGAAGGAGAAGGTGAAGTCTGGAGGGTGAATCAGAAGAATCAGAAGAAGGAGAAGGAGAAGGTGAAGTCTGGAGGGTGAATCAGAAGAAGCAGAAGAAAGAGAAGGAGAAGGTGAAGTCTGGAGGGTGAAGCAGAAGAAACAGAAGAAGGAGAAGGAGAAGGTGAAGACTGGAGGGTGAATCAGAAGAAGTAGAAGAAGGAGAAGGAGAAGGTGAAGTCTGGAGGGTGAATCAGAAGAAGTAGAAGAAGGAGAAGGAGAAGGTGAAGTCTGGAGGGTGAATCAGAAGAAGCAGAAGAAGGAGAAGGAGAAGGTGAAGTCTGGAGGGTGAATCAGAAGAAGCAGAAGAAGGAGAAGGAGAAGATGAAGTCTGGAGGGTGAATCAGAAGAAGTAGAAGAAGGAGAAGGAGAAGGTGAGGTCTGGAGGGTGAATCAGAAGAAGCAGAAGAAGGAGAAGGAGAAGGTGACGTCTGGAGGGTGAACCAGAAGAAGCAGAAGAAGGAGAAGGAGAAGGTGAAGTCTGGAGGGTCAATCAGAAGAAGCAGAAGAAGGAGAAGGAGAAGGTGAAGTCAGGAGGGTGAATCAGAAGAAGCAGAAGAAGGAGAAGGAGAAGGTGAAGTTAGGAGGGTGAATCAGAAGAAGCAGAAGAAGGAGAAGGAGCAGGTGATGTCAGGGGGATGAAGCAGAAGAAGTAGAAGAAGGAGAAGGAGAAGGTGAAGTCAGGACGGTGAAGCAGAAGAAGCAGAAGAAGGAGAAGGAGAAGGTGAAGTCTGGAGGGTGAATCAGAAGAAGTAAAAGAAGGAGAAGGAGAAGGTCAAGTCTGGAGGGTGAATCAGAAGAAGCAGAATAAGGAGAAGGAGAAGGTGAAGTCTGGAGGGTGAATCAGAAGAAGTAGAAGAAGGAGAAGGAGAAGGTGAAGTCAGGAGGGTGAATCAGAAGAAGCAGAAGAAGGAGAAGGAGAAGGTGAAGTCTGGAGGGTGAATCAGAAGAATCAGAAGAAGGAGAAGGAGAAGGTGAAGTCTGGAGGGTGAATCAGAAGAAGCAGAAGAAAGAGAAGGTGAAGGTGAAGTCTGGAGGGTGAATCAGAAGAAGTAGAAGAAGGAGAAGGAGAAGGTGAAGTCTGGAGTGTGAATCAGAAGAAGCAGAAGAAGGAGAAGGAGAAGCTGAAGTCTAGAGGGTGAATCAGAAGAAGCAGAATAAGGAGAAGGAGAAGGTGAAGTCTGGAGGGTGAATCAGAAGAAGCAGAAGAAGGAGAAGGAGAAGGTGAAGTCTGGAGGGTGAATCAGAAGAAGTAGAAGAAGGAGAAGGAGAAGGTGAAGTCTGGAGGGTGAAGCAGAAGAAGTAGAAGAAGGAGAAGGAGAAGGTGAAGTCAGGAGGGTGAATCAGAAGAAGTAGAAGAAGGAGAAGGAGAAGGTGAAGTCAGGAGGGTGAATCAGAAGAAGCAGAAGAAGGAGAAGGAGAAGGTGAAGTCTGGAGGGTGAATCAGAAGAATCAGAAGAAGGAGAAGGAGAAGGTGAAGTCTGGAGGGTGAATCAGAAGAAGCAGAGGAAGGAGAAGGAGAAGGTGAAGTCTGGAGGGTGAATCAGAAGAAGCAGAATAAGGAGAAGGAGAAGGTGAAGTCTGGAGGGTGAATCAGAAGAAGCAGAATAAGGAGAAGGAGAAGGTGAAGTCTGGAGGGTGAATCAGAAGAAGCAGAAGAAGGAGAAGGAGAAGATGAAGTCTGGAGGGTGAATCAGAAGAAGTAGAAGAAGGAGAAGGAGAAGGTGAAGTCTGGAGGGTGAAGCAGAAGAAGTAGAAGAAGGAGAAGGAGAAGGTGAAGTCAGGAGGGTGAATCAGAAGAAGTAGAAGAAGAAGAAGGAGAAGGTGAAGTCAGGAGGGTGAATCAGAAGAAGCAGAAGAAGGAGAAGGAGAAGGTGAAGTCTGGAGGGTGAATCAGAAGAATCAGAAGAAGGAGAATAGAAGGTGAAGTCTGGAGGGTGAATCAGAAGAAGCAGAAGAAAGAGAAGGAGAAGGTGAAGTCTGGAGGGTGAAGCAGAAGAAACAGAAGAAGGAGAAGGAGAAGGTGAAGACTGGAGGGTGAATCAGAAGAAGTAGAAGAAGGAGAAGGAGAAGGTGAAGTCTGGAGGGTGAATCAGAAGAAGTAGAAGAAGGAGAAGGAGAAGGTGAAGTCTGGAGGGTGAATCAGAAGAAGCAGAAGAAGGAGAAGGAGAAGGTGAAGTCTGGAGGGTGAATCAGAAGAAGCAGAAGAAGGAGAAGGAGAAGATGAAGTCTGGAGGGTGAATCAGAAGAAGTAGAAGAAGGAGAAGGAGAAGGTGAAGTCTGGAGGGTGAAGCAGAAGAAGTAGAAGAAGGAGAAGGAGAAGGTGAAGTCAGGAGGGTGAATCAGAAGAAGTAGAAGAAGAAGAAGGAGAAGGTGAAGTCAGGAGGGTGAATCAGAAGAAGCAGAAGAAGGAGAAGGAGAAGATGAAGTCTGGAGGGTGAATCAGAAGAAGTAGAAGAAGGAGAAGGAGAAGGTGAAGTCTGGAGGGTGAATCAGAAGTATTGAAGAAGGAGAAGGAGAAGGTGAAGTCTGGAGGGTGAATCAGAAGAAGCAGAAGAAGGAGAAGGAGAAGGCGAAGTCTGGAGGGTGAATCAGAAGAAGCAGAAGAAGGAGAAGGAGAAGGTGAAGTCTGGAGGGTGAATCAGAAGAAGCAGAATAAGGAGAAGGAGAAGGTGAAGTCTGGAGGGTGAATCAGAAGAAGCAGAAAAAGGAGAAGGAGAAGGTGAAGTCTGAAGGGTGAATCAGAAGAAGTAGAAGAAGGAGAAGGAGAAGGTGAAGTCTGGAGGGTGAAGCAGAAGAAGTAGAAGAAGGAGCAGGAGAAGGTGAAGTCAGGAGGGTGAATCAGAAGAAGTAGAAGAAGGAGAAGGAGAAGATGAAGTCAGGAGGGTGAATCATAAGAAGCAGAAGAAGGAGAAGGAGAAGGTGAAGTCTGGAGTGTGAATCAGAAGAATCAGAAGAAGGAGAAGAAGAAGGTGAAGTCTGGAGGGTGAATCAGAAGAAGCAGAAGAAGGAGAAGGAGAAGGTGAAGTCTGGAGGGAGAAGCAGAAGAAGTAGAAGAAGGAGAAGGAGAAGGTGAAGTCTGGAGGGTGAATCAGAAGAAGTAGAAGAAGGAGAAGGAGAAGGTGAAGTCTGGAGGGTGAATCAGAAGAAGCAGAAGAAGGAGAAGGAGAAGGTGAAGTCTGGAGGGTGAATCAGAAGAAGCAGAAGAAGGAGAAGGAGAAGGTGAAGTCTGGAGGGTGAATCAGAAGAATCAGAAGAAGGAGAAGGAGAAGGTGAAGTCTGGAGGGTGAATCAGAAGAAGCAGAAGAAAGAGAAGGAGAAGGTGAAGTCTGGAGGGTGAAGCAGAAGAAACAGAAGAAGGAGAAGGAGAAGGTGAAGACTGGAGGGTGAATCAGAAGAAGTAGAAGAAGGAGAAGGAGAAGGTGAAGTCTGGAGGGTGAATCAGAAGAAGTAGAAGAAGGAGAAGGAGAAGGTGAAGTCTGGAGGGTGAATCAGAAGAAGCAGAAGAAGGAGAAGGAGAAGGTGAAGTCTGGAGGGTGAATCAGAAGAAGCAGAAGAAGGAGAAGGAGAAGATGAAGTCTGGAGGGTGAATCAGAAGAAGTAGAAGATGGAGAAGGAGAAGGTGAGGTCTGGAGGGTGAATCAGAAGAAGCAGAAGAAGGAGAAGGAGAAGGTGAAGTCTGGAGGGTGAATCAGAAGAAGCAGAAGAAGGAGAAGGAGAAGGTGAAGTCTGGAGGGTGAATCAGAAGAAGCAGATGAAGGAGAAGGAGAAGGTGAAGTCAGGAGGGCGAATCAGAAGAAGCAGAAGAAGGAGAAGGAGAAGGTGAAGTTAGGAGGGTGAATCAGAAGAAGCAGAAGAAGGAGAAGGAGCAGGTGATGTCAGGGGGATGAAGCAGAAGAAGTAGAAGAAGGAGAAGGAGAAGGTGAAGTCAGGACGGTGAAGCAGAAGAAGCAGAAGAAGGAGAAGGAGAAGGTGAAGTCTGGAGGGTGAATCAGAAGAAGTAAAAGAAGGAGAAGGACAAGGTCAAGTCTGGAGGGTGAATCAGAAGAAGTAGAATAAGGAGAAGGAGAAGGTGAAGTCTGGAGGGTGAAGCAGAAGAAGTAGAAGAAGGAGAAGGAGAAGGTGAAGTCAGGAGGGTGAATCAGAAGAAGTAGAAGAAGGAGAAGGAGAAGGTGAAGTCAGGAGGGTGAATCAGAAGAAGCAGAAGAAGGAGAAGGAGAAGGTGAAGTCTGGAGGGTGAATCAGAAGAATCAGAAGAAGGAGAAGGAGAAGGTGAAGTCTGGAGGGTGAATCAGAAGAAGCAGAAGAAAGAGAAGGTGAAGGTGAAGTCTGGAGGGTGAATCAGAAGAAGTAGAAGAAGGAGAAGGAGAAGGTGAAGTCTGGAGTGTGAATCAGAAGAAGCAGAAGAAGGAGAAGGAGAAGGTGAAGTCTAGAGGGTGAATCAGAAGAAGCAGAATAAGGAGAAGGAGGAGGTGAAGTCTGGAGGGTGAATCAGAAGAAGCAGAAGAAGGAGAAGGAGAAGGTGAAGTCTGGAGGGTGAATCAGAAGAAGTAGAAGAAGGAGAAGGAGAAGGTGAAGTCTGGAGGGTGAAGCAGAAGAAGTAGAAGAAGGAGAAGGTGAAGTCAGGAGGGTGAATCAGAAGAAGTAGAAGAAGGAGAAGGAGAAGTTGAAGTCAGGAGGGTGAATCAGAAGAAGCAGAAGAAGGAGAAGGAGAAGGTGAAGTCTGGAGGGTGAATCAGAAGAATCAGAAGAAGGAGAAGGAGAAGGTGAAGTCTGGAGGGTGAATCAGAAGAAGCAGAGGAAGGAGAAGGAGAAGGTGAAGTCTGGAGGGTGAATCAGAAGAAGCAGAATAAGGAGAAGGAGAAGGTGAAGTCTGGAGGGTGAATCAGAAGAAGCAGAATAAGGAGAAGGAGAAGGTGAAGTCTGGAGGGTGAATCAGAAGAAGCAGAAGAAGGAGAAGGAGAAGATGAAGTCTGGAGGGTGAATCAGAAGAAGTAGAAGAAGGAGAAGGAGAAGGTGAAGTCTGGAGGGTGAAGCAGAAGAAGTAGAAGAAGGAGAAGGAGAAGGTGAAGTCAGGAGGGTGAATCAGAAGAAGTAGAAGAAGAAGAAGGAGAAGGTGAAGTCAGGAGGGTGAATCAGAAGAAGCAGAAGAAGGAGAAGGAGAAGGTGAAGTCTGGAGGGTGAATCAGAAGAATCAGAAGAAGGAGAATAGAAGGTGAAGTCTGGAGGGTGAATCAGAAGAAGCAGAAGAAAGAGAAGGAGAAGGTGAAGCCTGGAGGGTGAAGCAGAAGAAACAGAAGAAGGAGAAGGAGAAGGTGAAGACTGGAGGGTGAATCAGAAGAAGTAGAAGAAGGAGAAGGAGAAGGTGAAGTCTGGAGGGTGAATCAGAAGAAGAAGAAGAAGGAGAAGGAGAAGGTGAAGTCTGGAGGGTGAATCAGAAGAAGCAGAAGAAGGAGAAGGAGAAGGTGAAGTCTGGAGGGTGAATCAGAAGAAGCAGAAGAAGGAGAAGGAGAAGATGAAGTCTGGAGGGTGAATCAGAAGAAGTAGAAGAAGGAGAAGGAGAAGGTGAAGTCTGGAGGGTGAATCAGAAGTAGTAGAAGAAGGAGAAGTAGAAGGTGAAGTCTGGACGGTGAATCAGAAGAAACAGAAGAAGGAGAAGGAGAAGGTGAAGTCTGGAGGGTGAATCAGAAGAAGTAGAAGAAGGAGAAGAAGAAGGTGTAGTCTGGAGGGTGAATCAGAAGAAGTAGACGAAGGAGAAGGAGAAGGTGAAGTCTGGAGGGTGAATCAGAAGAAGCAGAAGAAGGAGAAGGAGAAGGTGAAGTCTGGAGGGTGAATCAGAAGAAGCAGAAGAAGGAGAAGGAGAAGGTGAAGTCTGGAGGGTGAATCAGAAGAAGCAGAATAAGGAGAAGGAGAAGGTGAAGTCTGGAGGGTGAATCAGAAGAAGCAGAAAAAGGAGAAGGAGAAGGTGAAGTCTGAAGGGTGAATCAGAAGAAGTAGAAGAAGGAGAAGGAGAAGGTGAAGTCTGGAGGGTGAAGCAGAAGAAGTAGAAGAAGGAGCAGGAGAAGGTGAAGTCAGGAGGGTGAATCAGAAGAAGTAGAAGAAGGAGAAGGAGAAGATGAAGTCAGGAGGGTGAATCATAAGAAGCAGAAGAAGGAGAAGGAGAAGGTGAAGTCTGGAGGGTGAATCAGAAGAATCAGAAGAAGGAGAAGAAGAAGGTGAAGTCTGGAGGGTGAATCAGAAGAAGCAGAAGAAGGAGAAGGAGAAGGTGAAGTCTGGAGGGAGAAGCAGAAGAAGTAGAAGAAGGAGAAGGAGAAGGTGAAGTCTGGAGGGTGAATCAGAAGAAGTAGAAGAAGGAGAAGGAGAAGGTGAAGTCTGGAGGGTGAATCAGAAGAAGCAGAAGAAGGAGAAGGAGAAGGTGAAGTCTGGAGGGTGAATCAGAAGAAGCAGAAGAAGGAGAAGGAGAAGATGAAGTCTGGAGGGTGAAACAGAAGAAGCAGAATAAGGAGAAGGAGAAGGTGAAGTCAGAAGGGTGAATCAGAAGAAGCAGAAGAAGGAGAAGGAGAAGGTGAAGTAAGGAGGGTGAATCAGAAGAAGCAGAAGAAGGAGAAGGAGAAGGTGAAGTCTGGAGTGTGAAGCAGAAGAAGCAAAAGAAGGAGAAGGAGAAGGTGAAGTCTGGAGGGTGAATCAGAAGAAGTAGAAGAAGGAGAAGGAGAAGGTGAAGTCTGGAGGGTGAAGCAGAAGAAGTAGAAGAAGGAGAAGGAGAAGGTGAAGTCAGGAGGGTGAATCAGAAGAAGTAGAAGAAGGAGAAGGAGAAGGTGAAGTCAGGAGGGTGAATCAGAAGAAGCAGAAGAAGGAGAAGGAGAAGGTGAAGTCTGGAGGGTGAATCAGAAGAATCAGAAGATAGAGAAGGAGAAGGTGAAGTCTGGAGGGTGAATCAGAAGAAGCAGAAGAAAGAGAAGGAGAAGGTGAAGTCTGGAGGGTGAATCAGAAGAAGCAGAAGAAGGAGAAGGAGAAGGTGAAGTCTGGAGGGAGAAGCAGAAGAAGTAGAAGAAGGAGAAGGAGAAGGTGAAGTGTGGAGGGTGAATCAGAAGAAGTAGAAGAAGGAGAAGGAGAAGGTGAAGTCCGGAGGGTGAATCAGAAGAAGTAGAAGAAGGAGAAGGAGAAGGTGAAGTCTGGAGGGTGAATCAGAAGAAACAGAAGAAGGAGAAGGAGAAGGTGAAGTCTGGAGGGTGAATCAGAAGAAGTAGAAGAAGGAGAAGGAGAAGGTGTAGTCTGGAGGGTGAATCAGAAGAAGTGGACGAAGGAGAAGGAGAAGGTGAAGTCTGGAGGGTGAACCAGAAGCAGCAGAAGAAGGAGAAGGAGAAGGTGAAGTCTGGAGGGTGAATCAGAAGAAGTAGAAGAAGGAGAAGGAGAAGGTGAAGTCTGGAGGGTGAATCAGAAGAAGCAGAAGAAGGAGAAGGAGGAGGTGAAATCTGGAGGGTGAATCAGAAGAAGCAGAAGAAGGAGAAGGAGAAGGTGAAGTCTGGAGGGTGAAAAAGAAGAAGCAGAATAAGGTGAAGGAGAAGGTGAAGTCAGGAGGGTGAATCAGAAGAAGCAGAAGAAGGAGAAGGAGAAGGTGAAGTAAGGAGGGTGAATCAGAAGAAGCAGAAGAAGGAGAAGGAGAAGGTGAAGTCTGGAGTGTGAAGCAGAAGAAGCAAAAGAAGGAGAAGGAGAAGGTGAAGTCTGGAGGGTGAATCAGAAGAAGTAGAAGAAGGAGAAGGAGAAGGTGAAGTCTGGAGGGTGAAGCAGAAGAAGTAGAAGAAGGAGAAGGAGAAGGTGAAGTCAGGAGGGTGAATCAGAAGAAGTAGAAGAAGGAGAAGGAGAAGGTGAAGTCAGGAGGGTGAATCAGAAGAAGTAGAAGAAGGAGAAGGAGAAGGTGAAGTCTGGGGTGTGACTCAGAAGAAGCAGAAGAAAGAGAAGGAGAAGGTGAAGTCTGGAGGGTGAATCAGAAGAAGCAGAATAAGTT
This sequence comes from Somniosus microcephalus, assembly GCF_052327205.1. NCBI lineage: Eukaryota > Metazoa > Chordata > Chondrichthyes > Squaliformes > Somniosidae > Somniosus > Somniosus microcephalus. The sequence continues at coordinate 224,078 of NW_028225219.1, forward strand.
GAAGGAGAAGGTGAAGTCAGGAGGGTGAATCAGAAGAAGCAGAAGAAGGAGAAGGAGAAGGTGAAGTTAGGAGGGTGAATCAGAAGAAGCAGAAGAAGGAGAAGGAGCAGGTGATGTCAGGGGGATGAAGCAGATGAAGTAGAAGAAGGAGAAGGAGAAGGTGAAGTCAGGACGGTGAAGCAGAAGAAGCAGAAGAAGGAGAAGGAGAAGTTGAAGTCTGGAGGGTGAATCAGAAGAAGCAGAAGAAAGAGAAGGAGAAGGTGAAGTCTGGAGGGTGAATCAGAAGAAGCAGAAGAAGGAGAAGGAGAAGGTGAAGTCTGGAGGGAGAAGCAGAAGAAGTAGAAGAAGGAGAAGGAGAAGGTGAAGTCTGGAGGGTGAATCAGAAGAAGTAGAAGAAGGAGAAGGAGAAGGTGAAGTCCGGAGGGTGAATCAGAAGAAGTAGAAGAAGGAGAAGGAGAAGGTGAAGTCTGGAGGGTGAATCAGAAGAAACAGAAGAAGGAGAAGGAGAAGGTGAAGTCTGGAGGGTGAATCAGAAGAAGTAGAAGAAGGAGAAGGAGAAGGTGTAGTCTGGAGGGTGAATCAGAAGAAGTAGACGAAGGAGAAGGAGAAGGTGAAGTCTGGAGGGTGAACCAGAAGAAGCAGAAGAAGGAGAAGGAGAAGGTGAAGTCTGGAGGGTGAATCAGAAGAAGGAGAAGAAGGAGAAGGAGAAGGTGAAGTCTGGAGGGTGAATCAGAAGAAGCAGAAGAAGGAGAAGGAGGAGGTGAAGTCTGGAGGGTGAATCTGAAGAAGCAGAAGAAGGAGAAGGAGAAGGTGAAGTCTGGAGGGTGAAACAGAAGAAGTAGAAGAAGGAGAAGGAGAAGGTGAAGTCAGGAGGGTGAATCAGAAGAAGTAGAAGAAGGAGAAGGAGAAGGTGAAGTCAGGAGGGTGAATCAGAAGAAGCAGAAGAAGGAGAAGGAGAAGGTGAAGTCTGGAGGGTGAATCAGAAGAATCAGAAGAAGGAGAAGGAGAAGGTGAAGTCTGGGGGGTGACTCAGAAGAAGCAGAAGAAAGAGAAGGAGAAGGTGAAGTCTGGAGGGTGAATCAGAAGAAGCAGAATAAGGAGAAGGAGAAGGTGAAGTCAGGAGGGTGAATCAGAAGAAGCAGAAGAAGGAGAAGGAGAAGGTGAAGTTAGGAGGGTGAATCAGAAGAAGCAGAAGAAGGAGAAGGAGCAGGTGATGTCAGGGGGATGAAGCAGAAGAAGTAGAAGAAGGAGAAGGAGAAGGTGAAGTCAGGACGGTGAAGCAGAAGAAGCAGAAGAAGGAGAAGGAGAAGGTGAAGTCTAGAGGGTGAATCAGAAGAAGCAGAATAAGGAGAAGGAGAAGGTGAAGTCTGGAGGGTGAATCAGAAGAAGCAGAAGAAGGAGAAGGAGAAGGTGAAGTCTGGAGGGTGAATCAGAAGAAGTAGAAGAAGGAGAAGGAGAAGGTGAAGTCTGGAGGGTGAAGCAGAAGAAGTAGAAGAAGGTGAAGGAGAAGGTGAAGTCAGGAGGGTGAATCAGAAGAAGTAGAAGAAGGAGAAGGAGAAGGTGAAGTCAGGAGGGTGAATCAGAAGAAGCAGAAGAAGGAGAAGGAGAAGGTGAAGTCTGGAGGGTGAATCAGAAGAATCAGAAGAAGGAGAAGGAGAAGGTGAAGTCTGGAGGTTGAATCAGAAGAAGCAGAGGAAGGAGAAGGAGAAGGTGAAGTCTGGAGGGTGAATCAGAAGAAGCAGAATAAGGAGAAGGAGAAGGTGAAGTCTGGAGGGTGAATCTGAAGAAGCAGAATAAGGAGAAGGAGAAGGTGAAGTCTGGAGGGTGAATCAGAAGAAGCAGAAGAAGGAGAAGGAGAAGATGAAGTCTGGAGGGTGAATCAGAAGAAGTAGAAGAAGGAGAAGGAGAAGGTGAAGTCTGGAGGGTGAAGCAGAAGAAGTAGAAGAAGGAGAAGGAGAAGGTGAAGTCAGGAGGGTGAATCAGAAGAAGTAGAAGAAGAAGAAGGAGAAGGTGAAGTCAGGAGGGTGAATCAGAAGAAGCAGAAGAAGGAGAAGGAGAAGGTGAAGTCTGGAGGGTGAATCAGAAGAATCAGAAGAAGGAGAAGTAGAAGGTGAAGTCTGGAGGGTGAATCAGAAGAAGCAGAAGAAAGAGAAGGAGAAGGTGAAGTCTGGAGGGTGAAGCAGAAGAAACAGAAGAAGGAGAAGGAGAAGGTGAAGACTGGAGGGTGAATCAGAAGAAGTAGAAGAAGGAGAAGGAGAAGGTCAAGTCTGGAGGGTGAATCAGAAGAAGTAGAAGAAGGAGAAGGAGAAGGTGAAGTCTGGAGGGTGAATCAGAAGAAGCAGAAGAAGGAGAAGGAGAAGGAGAAGTCTGGAGGGTGAATCAGAAGAAGCAGAAGAAGGAGAAGGAGAAGGTGAAGTCTGGAGGGTGAAGCAGAAGAAGTAGAAGAAGGAGAAGGAGAAGGTGAAGTCAGGAGGGTGAATCAGAAGAAGTAGAAGAAGGAGAAGGAGAAGGTGAAGTCAGGAGGGTGAATCAGAAGAAGCAGAAGAAGGAGAAGGAGAAGGTGAAGTCTGGAGGGTGAATCAGAAGAATCAGAAGAAGGAGAAGGAGAAGGTGAAGTCTGGAGGGTGAATCAGAAGAAGCCGAAGAAGGAGAAGGAGTTGGTGAAGTCTGGAGGGTGAATCAGAAGAAGCAGAAGAAGGAGAAGGAGAAGGTGAAGTCAGGAGGGTGAATCAGAAGAAGCAGAAGAAGGAGAAGGAGAAGGTGAAGTTAGGAGGGTGAATCAGAAGAAGCAGAAGAAGGAGAAGGAGAAGGTGATGTCAGCGGGATGAAGCAGAAGAAGTAGAAGAAGGAGAAGGAGAAGGTGAAGTCAGGACGGTGAAGCAGAAGAAGCAGAAGAAGGAGAAGGAGAATGTGAAGTCTGGAGGGTGAATCAGAATAAGTAGAAGAAGGAGAAGGAGAAGGTCAAGTCTGGAGGGTGAATCAGAAGAAGTAGAAGAAGGAGAAGGAGAAGGTGAAGTCTGGAGGGTGAAGCAGAAGAAGTAGAAGAAGGAGAAGGAGAAGGTGAAGTCAGGAGGGTGAAACAGAAGAAGTAGAAGAAGGAGAAGGAGAAGGTGAAGTCAGGAGGGTGAATCAGAAGAAGCAGAAGAAGGAGAAGGAGAAGGTGAAGCCTGGAGGGTGAATCAGAAGAAGTAGAAGAAGGAGAAGGAGAAGGTGTTGTCTGGAGGGTGAATCAGAAGAAGTAGACGAAGGAGAAGGAGAAGGTGAAGTCTGGAGGGTGAATCAGAAGAAGCAGAAGAAGGAGAAGGAGAAGGTGAAGTCTGGAGGGTGAATCAGAAGAAGCAGAAGAAGGAGAAGGAGAAGGTGAAGTCTGGAGGGTGAATCAGAAGAAGCAGAATAAGGAGAAGGACAAGGTGAAGTCTGGAGGGTGAATCAGAAGAAGCAGAAAAAGGAGAAGGAGAAGGTGAAGTCTGAAGGGTGAATCAGAAGAAGTAGAAGAAGGAGAAGGAGAAGGTGAAGTCTGGAGGGTGAAGCAGAAGAAGTAGAAGAAGGAGAAGGAGAAGGTGAAGTCAGGAGGGTGAATCAGAAGAAGTAGAAGAAGGAGAAGGAGAAGGTGAAGTCAGGAGGGTGAATCAGAAGAAGCAGAAGAAGGAGAAGAAGAAGGTGAAGTCTGGAGGCTGAATCAGAAGAATCAGAAGAAGGAGAAGGAGAAGGTGAAGTCTGGAGGGTGAATCAGAAGAAGCAGAAGAAAGAGAAGGAGAAGGTGAAGTCTGGAGGGTGAAGCAGAAGAAACAGAAGAAGGAGAAGGAGAAGGTGAAGACTGGAGGGTGTATCAGAAGAAGTAGAAGAAGGAGAAGGAGAAGGTGAAGTCTGGAGGGTGAATCAGAAGAAGTAGAAGAAGGAGAAGGAGAAGGTGATGTCTGGAGGGTGAATCAGAAGAAGCAGAAGAATGAGAAGGGGAAGGTGAAGTCTGGAGGGTGAATCAGAAGAAGCAGAAGAAGGAGAAGGAGAAGATGAAGTCTGGAGGGTGAATCAGAAGAAGTAGAAGAAGGAGAAGGAGAAGGTGAGGTCTGGAGGGTGAATCAGAAGAAGCAGAAGAAGGAGAAGGAGAAGGTGAAGTCTGGAGGGTGAATCAGAAGAAGCAGAAGAAGGAGAAGGAGAAGGTGAAGTCTGGAGGGTGAATCAGAAGAAGCAGAAGAAGGAGAAGGAGAAGGTGAAGTCAGGAGGGTGAATCAGAAGAAGCAGAAGAAGTAGAAGGAGAAGGTGAAGTTAGGAGGATGAATCAGAAGAAGCAGAAGAAGGAGAAGGAGCAGGTGATGTCAGGGGGATGAAGCAGAAGAAGTAGAAGAAGGAGAAGGAGAAGGTGAAGTCCGGACGGTGAAGCAGAAGAAGCAGAAGAAGGAGAAGGAGGAGGTGAAGTCTGGAGGGTGAATCAGAAGAAGCAGAAGAAGGAGAAGGAGAAGGTGAAGTCTGGAGGGTGAATCAGAAGAAGTAGAAGAAGGAGAAGGAGAAGGTGAAGTCTGGAGGGTGAAGCAGAAGAAGTAGAAGAAGGAGAAGGAGAAGGTGAAGTCAGGAGGGTGAATCAGAAGAAGTAGAAGAAGGAGAAGGAGAAGGTGAAGTCAGGAGGAAGAATCAGAAGAAGCAGAAGAAGGAGAAGGAGAAGGTGAAGTCTGGAGGGTGAATCAGAAGAATCAGAAGAAGGAGAAGGAGAAGGTGAAGTCTGGAGGGTGAATCAGAAGAAGCAGAGGAAGGAGAAGGAGAAGGTGAAGTCTGGAGGGTGAATCAGAAGAAGCAGAATAAGGAGAAGGAGAAGGTGAAGTCTGGAGGGTGAATCAGAAGAAGCAGAATAAGGAGAAGGAGAAGATGAAGTCTGGAGGGTGAATCAGAAGAAGTAGAAGAAGGAGAAGGAGAAGGTGAAGTCTGGAGGGTGAAGCAGAAGAAGTAGAAGAAGGAGAAGGAGAAGGTGAAGTCAGGAGGGTGAATCAGAAGAAGCAGAAGAAGGAGAAGGAGAAGGTGAAGTCTGGAGGGTGAATCAGAAGAATCAGAAGAAGGAGAAGGAGAAGGTGAAGTCTGGAGGGTGAATCAGAAGAAGCAGAAGAAAGAGAAGGAGAAGGTGAAGTCTGGAGGGTGAAGCAGAAGAAACAGAAGAAGGAGAAGGAGAAGGTGAAGACTGGAGGGTGAATCAGAAGAAGTAGAAGAAGGAGAAGGAGAAGGTGAAGTCTGGAGTGTGAATCAGAAGAAGTAGAAGAAGGAGAAGGAGAAGGTGAAGTCTGGAGGGTGAATCAGAAGAAGCAGAAGAAGGAGAAGAAGAAGGTGAAGTCTGGAGGGTGAATCAGAAGAAGCAGAAGAAGGAGAAGGAGAAGATGAAGTCTGGAGGGTGAATCAGAAGAAGTAGAAGAAGGAGAAGGAGAAGGTGAAGTCTGGAGGGTGAATCAGAAGTAGTAGAAGAAGGAGAAGGAGAAGGTGAAGTCTGGACGGTGAATCAGAAGAAACAGAAGAAGGAGAAGGAGAAGGTGAAGTCTGGAGGGTGAATCAGAAGAAGTAGAAGAAGGAGAAGGAGAAGGTGCAGTCTGGAGGGTGAATCAGAAGAAGTAGACGAAGGAGAAGGAGAAGGAGAAGTCTGGAGGGTGAATCAGAAGAAGTAGAAGAAGGAGAAGGAGAAGGTGAAGTCAGGACGGTGAAGCAGAAGAAGCAGAAGAAGGAGAAGGAGAAGGTGAAGTCTGGAGGGTGAATCAGAATAAGTAGAAGAAGGAGAAGGAGAAGGTCAAGTCTGGAGGGTGAATCAGAAGAAGTAGAAGAAGGAGAAGGAGAAGGTCAAGTCTGGAGGGTGGAGCAGAAGAAGTAGAAGAAGGAGAAGGAGAAGGTGAAGTCAGGAGGGTGAATCAGAAGAAGTAGAAGAAGAAGAAGGAGAAGGTGAAGTCAGGAGGGTGAATCAGAAGAAGCAGAAGAAGGAGAAGGAGAAGGTGAAGTCTGGAGGGTGAATCAGAAGAATCAGAAGAAGGAGAAGGAGAAGGTGAAGTCTGGAGGGTGAATCAGAAGAAGCAGAAGAAACAGAAGGAGAAGGTGAAGTCTGGAGGGTGAATCAGAAGAAGCAGAAGAAGGAGAAGGAGAAGGTGAATTCAGGAGGGTGAATCAGAAGAAGCAGAAGAAGGAGAAGGAGAAGGTGAAGTTAGGAGGGTGAATCAGAAGAAGCAGAAGAAGGAGAAGGAGCAGGTGATGTCAGGGGGATGAAGCAGAAGAAGTAGAAGAAGGAGAAGGAGAAGGTGAAGTCAGGACGGTGAAGCAGAAGAAGCAGAAGAAGGAGAAGGAGAAGGTGAAGTCTGGAGGGTGAATCAGAAGAAGTATAAGAAGGAGAAGGAGAAGGTCAAGTCTGGAGGGTGAATCAGAAGAAGTAGAAGAAGGAGAAGGAGAAGGTGAAGTCAGGAGGGTGAATCAGAAGAAGCAGAAGAAGGAGAAGGAGAAGGTGAAGTAAGGAGGGTGAATCAGAAGAAGGAGAAGGAGAAGGTGAAGTCTGGAGTGTGAAGCAGAAGAAGCAAAAGAAGGAGAAAAAGAAGGTGAAGTCTGGAGGGTGAATCAGAAGAAGTAGAAGAAGGAGAAGGAGAAGGTGAAGTGTGGAGGGTGAAGCAGAAGAAGTAGAAGAAGGAGAAGGAGAAGGTGAAGTCAGGAGGGTGAATCAGAAGAAGTAGAAGAAGGAGAAGGAGAAGGTGAAGTCAGGAGGGTGAATCAGAGAAGCAGAAGAAGGAGAAGGAGAAGGTGAAGTCTGGAGGGTGAATCAGAAGAATCAGAAGAAGGAGAAGGAGAAGGTGAAGTCTGGAGGGTGAATCAGAAGAAGCAGAAGAAAGAGAAGGAGAAGGTGAAGTCTGGAGGGTGAATCAGAAGAAGCAGAAGAAGGAGAAGGAGAAGGTGAAGTCTGGAGGGAGAAGCAGAAGAAGTAGAAGAAGGAGAAGGAGAAGGTGAAGTCTGGAGGGTGAATCAGAAGAAGTAGAAGAAGGAGAAGGAGAAGGTGAAGTCTGGAGGGTGAATCAGAAGAAGTAGAAGAAGGAGAAGGAGAAGGTGAAGTCTGGAGGGTGAATCAGAAGGAACAGAAGAAGGAGAAGGAGAAGGTGAAGTCTGGAGGGTGAATCAGAAGAAGTAGAAGAAGGAGAAGGAGAAGGTGTAGTCTGGAGGGTGAATCAGAAGAAGTAGACGAAGGAGAAGGAGAAGGTGAAGTCTGGAGGGTGAACCAGAAGAAGCAGAAGAAGGAGAAGGAGAAGGTGAAGTCTGGAGGGTGAATCAGAAGAAGTAGAAGAAGGAGAAGGAGAAGGTGAAGTCTGGAGGGTGGATCAGAAGAAGCAGAAGAAGGAGAAGGAGAAGGTGAAGTCTGGAGGGTGAATCAGAAGAAGCAGAAGAAGGAGAAGGAGAAGATGAAGTCTGGAGGGTGAAACAGAAAAAGCAGAATAAGGAGAAGGAGAAGGTGAAGTCAGGAGGGTGAATCAGAAGAAGCAGAAGAAGGAGAAGGAGAAGGTGAAGTAAGGAGGGTGAATCAGAAGAAGCAGAAGAAGGAGAAGGAGAAGGTGAAGTCTGGAGTGTGAAGCAGAAGAAGCAAAAGAAGGAGAAGTAGAAGGTGAAGTCTGGAGGGTGAATCAGAAGAAGTAGAAGAAGGAGAAGGAGAAGGTGAAGTCTGGAGGGTGAAGCAGAAGAAGTAGAAGAAGGAGAAGGAGAAGGTGAAGTCAGGAGGGTGAATCAGAAGAAGTAGAAGAAGGAGAAGGAGAAGGTGAAGTCAGGAGGGTGAATCAGAAGAAGCAGAAGAAGGAGAAGGAGAACGTGAAGTTAGGAGGGTGAATCAGAAGAAGCAGAAGAAGGAGAAGGAGCAGGTGATGTCAGGGGGATGAAGCAGAAGAAGTAGAAGAAGGAGAAGGAGAAGGTGAAGTCAGGACGGTGAAGCAGAAGAAGCAGAAGAAGGAGAAGGAGAAGGTGAAGTCTGGAGGGTGAATCAGATGAAGTAGAAGAAGGAGAAGGAGAAGGTCAAGTCTGGAGGGTGAATCAGGAGAAGCAGAATAAGGAGAAGGAGAAGGTGAAGTCTGGAGGGTGAAGCAGAAGAAGTAGAAGAAGGAGAAGGAGAAGGTGAAGTCATGAGGGTGAATCAGAAGAAGTAGAAGAAGGAGAAGGAGAAGGTGAAGTCAGGAGGGTGAATCAGAAGAAGCAGAAGAAGGAGAAGGAGAAGGTGAAGTCTGGAGGGTGAATCAGAAGAATCAGAAGAAGGAGAAGGAGAAGGTGAAGTCTGGAGGGTGAATCAGAAGAAGCAGAAGAAAGAGGAGAAGGTGAAGTCTGGAGGGTGAATCAGAAGAAGTAGAAGAAGGAGAAGGAGAAGGTGAAGTCTGGAGTGTGAATCAGAAGAAGCAGAAGAAGGAGAAGGAGAAGGTGAAGTCTAGAGGGTGAATCAGAAGAAGCAGAATAAGGAGAAGGAGAAGGTGAAGTCTGGAGGGTGAATCAGAAGAAGCAGAAGAAGGAGAAGGAGAAGGTGAAGTCTGGAGGGTGAATCAGAAGAAGTAGAAGAAGGAGAAGGAGAAGGTAAAGTCTGGAGGGTGAAGCAGAAGAAGTAGAAGAAGGAGAAGGAGAAGGTGAAGTCAGGAGGGTGAATCAGAAGAAGTAGAAGAAGGAGAAGGAGAAGGTGAAGTCAGGAGGGTGAATCAGAAGAAGCAGAAGAAGGAGAAGGAGAAGGTGAAGTCTGGAGGGTGAATCAGAAGAATCAGAAGAAGGAGAAGGAGAAGGTGAAGTCTGGAGGGTGAATCAGAAGAAGCAGAGGAAGGAGAAGGAGAAGGTGAAGTCTGGAGGGTGAATCAGAAGAAGCAGAATAAGGAGAAGGAGAAGGTGAAGTCTGGAGGGTGAATCAGAAGAAGCAGAAGAAGGAGAAGGAGAAGGTGAAGTCTGGAGGGTGAATCAGAAGAAGCAGAAGAAGGAGAAGGAGAAGGTGAAGTCTGGAGGGTGAAACAGAAGAAGCAGAATAAGGAGAAGGAGAAGGTGAAGTCAGGAGGGTGAATCAGAAGAAGCAGAAGAAGGAGAAGGAGAAGGTGAAGTAAGGAGGGTGAATCAGAAGAAGCAGAAGAAGGAGAAGGAGAAGGTGAAGTCTGGAGTGTGAAGCAGAAGAAGCAAAAGAAGGAGAAGGAGAAGGTGAAGTCTGGAGGGTGAATCTGAAGAAGTAGAAGAAGGAGAAGGAGAAGGTGAAGTCTGGAGGGTGAAGCAGAAGAAGTAGAAGAAGGAGAAGGAGAATGTGAAGTCAGGAGGGTGAATCGGAAGAAGTAGAAGAAGGAGAAGGAGAAGGTGAAGTCAGGAGGGTGAATCAGAAGAAGCAGAAGAAGGAGAAGTAGAAGGTGAAGTCTGGAGGGTGAATCAGAAGAATCAGAAGAAGGAGAAGGAGAAGGTGAAGTCTGGAGGGTGAATCAGAAGAAGCAGAAGAAAGAGAAGGAGAAGGTGAAGTCTGGAGGGTGAATCAGAGGAAGCAGAAGAAGGAGAAGGAGAAGGTGAAGTCTGGAGGGTGAATCAGAAGAAGTAGAAGAAGGAGAAGGAGAAGGTGAAGTCTGGAGTGTGAATCAGAAGAAGCAGAAGAAGGAGAACGAGCAGGTGATGTCAGGGGGATGAAGCAGAAGAAGTAGAAGAAGGAGAAGGAGAAGGTGAAGTCAGGACGGTGAAGCAGAAGAAGCAGAAGAAGGAGAAGGAGAAGGTGAAGTCTGGAGGGTGAATCAGATGAAGTAGAAGAAGGAGAAGGAGAAGGTCAAGTCTGGAGGGTGAATCAGGAGAAGTAGAATAAGGAGAAGGAGAAGGTGAAGTCATGAGGGTGAATCAGAAGAAGTAGAAGAAGGAGAAGGAGAAGGTGAAGTCAGGAGGGTGAATCAGAAGAAGCAGAAGAAGGAGAAGGAGAAGGTGAAGTCTGGAGGGTGAATCAGAAGAATCAGAAGAAGGAGAAGGTGAAGTCTGGAGGGTGAATCAGAAGAAGCAGAAGAAAGAGAAGGAGAAGGTGAAGTCTGGAGGGTGAATCAGAAGAAGCAGAAGAAGGAGAAGGTGAAGTCTGGAGTGTGAATCAGAAGAAGCAGAAGAAGGAGAAGGAGAAGGTGAAGTCTAGAGGGTGAATCAGAAGAAGCAGAATAAGGAGAAGGAGAAGGTGAAGTCTGGAGGGTGAATCAGAAGAAGCAGAAGAAGGAGAAGGAGAAGGTGAAGTCTGGAGGGTGAATCAGAAGAAGTAGAAGAAGGAGAAGGAGAAGGTGAAGTCTGGAGGGTGAAGCAGAAGAAGTAGAAGAAGGAGAAGGAGAAGGTGAAGTCAGGAGGGTGAATCAGAAGAAGTAGAAGAAGGAGAAGGAGAAGGTGAAGTCAGGAGGGTGAATCAGAAGAAGCAGAAGAAGGAGAAGGAGAAGGTGAAGTCTGGAGGGTGAATCAGAAGAACCAGAAGAAGGAGAAGGAGAAGGTGAAGTCTGGAGGGTGAATCAGAAGAAGCAGAGGAAGGAGAAGGAGAAGGTGAAGTCTGGAGGGTGAATCAGAAGAAGCAGAATAAGGAGAAGGAGAAGGTGAAGTCTGGAGGGTGAATCAGAAGAAGCAGAATAAGGAGAAGGAGAAGGTGAAGTCTGGAGGGTGAATCAGAAGAAGCAGATGAAGGAGAAGGAGAAGATGAAGTCTGGAGGGTGAATCAGAAGAAGTAGAAGAAGGAGAAGGAGAAGGTGAAGTCTGGAGGGTGAAGCAGAAGAAGTAGAAGAAGGAGAAGGAGAAGGTGAAGTCAGGAGGGTGAATCAGAAGAAGTAGAAGAAGAAGAAGGAGAAGGTGAAGTCAGGAGGGTGAATCAGAAGAAGCAGAAGAAGGAGAAGGAGAAGGTGAAGTCTGGAGGGTGAATCAGAAGAATCAGAAGAAGGAGAAGTAGAAGGTGAAGTCTGGAGGGTGAATCAGAAGAAGCAGAAGAAAGAGAAGGAGAAGGTGAAGTCTGGAGGGTGAAGCAGAAGAAACAGAAGAAGGAGAAGGAGAAGGTGAAGGCTGGAGGGTGAATCAGAAGAAGCAGAAGAAGGAGAAGGTGAAGTCTGGAGGGTGAATCAGAAGAAGTAGAAGAAGGAGAAGGAGAAGGTGAAGTCTGGAGGGTGAATTAGAAGAAGCAGAAGAAGGAGAAGGAGAAGGAGAAGTCTGGAGGGTGAATCAGAAGAAGCAGAAGAAGGAGAAGGAGAAGGTGAAGTCTGGAGGGTGAAGCAGAAGAAGTAGAAGAAGGAGAAGGAGAAGGTGAAGTCAGGAGGGTGAATCAGAAGAAGTAGAAGAAGGAGAATGAGAAGGTGAAGTCAGGAGGGTGAATCAGAAGAAGCAGAAGAAGGAGAAGGAGAAGGTGAAGTCTGGAGGGTGAATCAGAAGAAGCAGAAGAAGGAGAAGGAGAAGGTGAAGTCTGGAGGGTGAATCAGAAGAAGCAGAAGAAGGAGAAGGTGAAGTCAGGAGGGTGAATCAGAAGAAGCAGAAGAAGGAGAAGGAGAAGGTGAAGTTAGGAGGGTGAATCTGAAGAAGCAGAAGAAGGAGAAGGAGCAGGTGATGTCAGGGGGATGAAGCAGAAGAAGTAGAAGAAGGAGAAGGAGAAGGTGAAGTCCGGACAGTGAAGCAGAAGAAGCAGAAGAAGGAGAAGGAGAAGGTGAAGTCTGGAGGGTGAATCAGAAGAAGTAGAAGAAGGAGAAGGAGAAGGTCAAGTCTGGAGGGTGAATCAGAAGAAGTAGAAGAAGGAGAAGGAGAAGGTGAAGTCTGGAGGGTGAAGCAGAAGAAGTAGAAGAAGGAGAAGGAGAAGGTGAAGTCAGGAGGGTGAATCAGAAGAAGTAGAAGAAGGAGAAGGAGAAGGTGAAGTCAGGAGGGTGAATCAGAAGAAGCAGAAGAAGGAGAAGAAGAAGGTGAAGTCTGGAGGGTGAATCAGAAGAATCAGAAGAAGGAGAAGGAGAAGGTGAAGTCTGGAGGGTGAATCAGAAGAAGCAGAAGAAAGAGAAGGAGAAGGTGAAGTCTGGAGGGTGAATCAGAAGAAGTAGAAGAAGGAGAAGGAGAAGGTGAAGTCTGGAGTGTGAATCAGAAGAAGCAGAAGAAGGAGAAGGAGAAGGTGAAGTCTGGAGGGTGAATAAGAAGAAGCAGAATAAGGAGAAGGAGAAGGTGAAGTCTGGAGGGTGAATCAGAAGAAGCAGAAGAAGGAGAAGGAGAAGGTGAAGTCTGGAGGGTGAATCAGAAGAAGTAGAAGAAGGAGAAGGAGAAGGTGAAGTCTGGAGGGTGAAGCAGAAGAAGTAGAAGAAGGAGAAGGAGAAGGTGAAGTCAGGAGGGTGAATCAGAAGAAGTAGAAGAAGGAGAAGGAGAAGGTGAAGTCAGGAGGGTGAATCAGAAGAAGCAGAAGAAGGAGAAGGAGAAGGTGAAGTCTGGAGGGTGAACCAGAAGAATCAGAAGAAGGAGAAGGAGAAGGTGAAGTCTGGAGGGTGAATCAGAAGAAGCAGAGGAAGGAGAAGGAGAAGGTGAAGTCTGGAGGGTGAATCAGAAGAAGCAGAATAAGGAGAAGGAGAGGGTGAAGTCTGGAGGGTGAATCAGAAGAAGCAGAATAAGGAGAAGGAGAAGGTGAAGTCTGGAGGGTGAATCAGAAGAAGCAGAAGAAGGAGAAGGAGAAGATGAAGTCTGGAGGGTGAATCAGAAGAAGTAGAAGAAGGAGAAGGAGAAGGTGAAGTCTGGAGGGTGAAGCAGAAGAAGTAGAAGAATGAGAAGGAGAAGGTGAAGTCAGGAGGGTGAATCAGAAGAAGCAGAAGAAGGAGAAGGAGAAGGTGAAGTCTGGAGGGTGAATCAGAAGAATCAGAAGAAGGAGAAGGAGAAGGTGAAGTCTGGAGGGTGAATCAGAAGAAGCAGAAGAAAGAGAAGGAGAAGGTGAAGTCTGGAGGGTGAAGCAGAAGAAACAGAAGAAGGAGAAGGAGAAGGTGAAGACTGGAGGGTGAATCAGAAGAAGTAGAAGAAGGAGAAGGAGAAGGTGAAGTCTGGAGGGTGAATCAGAAGAAGTAGAAGAAGGAGAAGGAGAAGGTGAATTCTGGAGGGTGAATCAGAAGAAGCAGAAGAAGGAGAAGGAGAAGGTGAAGTCTGGACGGTGAATCAGAAGAAACAGAAGAAGGAGAAGGAGAAGGTGAAGTCTGGAGGGTGAATCAGAAGAAGTAGTAGAAGGAGAAGGAGAAGGTGTAGTCTGGAGGGTGAATCAGAAGAAGTAGACGAAGGAGAAGTAGAAGGAGAAGTCTGGCGGGTGAATCAGAAGAAGCAGAAGAAGGAGAAGGAGAAGGTGAAGTCTGGAGGGTGAATCAGAAGAAGTAGAAGAAGGAGAAGGAGAAGGTGAAGTCTGGAGGGTGAATCAGAAGAAGCAGAAGAAGGAGAAGGAGAAGGTGAAGTCTGGAGGGTGAATCAGAAGAAGCAGAAGAAGGAGAAGGAGAAGGAGGTGTCTGGAGGGTGAATCAGAAGAAGCAGAAGAAGGAGAAGGAGAAGGTGAAGTCTGGAGGGTGAAGCAGAAGAAGTAGAAGAAGGAGAAGGAGAAGGTGAAGTCAGGAGGGTGAATCAGAAGAAGTAGAAGAAGGAGAAGGAGAAGGTGAAGTCAGGAGGGTGAATCAGAAGAAGCAGAAGAAGGAGAAGGAGAAGGTGAAGTCTGGAAGGTGAATCAGAAAAATCAGAAGAAGGAGAAGGAGAAGGTGAAGTCTGGAGGGTGAATCAGAAGAAGTAGAAGAAGGAGAAGGAGAAGGTGAGGTCTGGAGGGTGAATCAGAAGAAGTAGAAGAAGGAGAAGGAGAAGGTGAAGTCTGGAGGGTGAAGCAGAAGAAGTAGAAGAAGGAGAAGGAGAAGGTGAAGTCAGGAGGGTGAATCAGAAGAAGTAGAAGAAGGAGAAGGAGAAGGTGAAGTCAGGAGGGTGAATCAGAAGAAGCAGAAGAAGGAGAAGGAGAAGGTGAAGTCTGGAGGGTGAATCAGAAGAAGCAGAAGAAGGAGAAGGAGAAGATGAAATCTGGAGGGTGAATCAGAAGAAGTAGAAGAAGGAGAAGGAGAAGGTGAGGTCTGGAGGGTGAATCAGAAGAAGTAGAAGAAGGAGAAGGAGAAGGTGAAGTCTGGAGGGTGAAACAGAAGAAGCAGAAGAAGAAGAAGGAGAAGGTGAAGTCTGGAGGGTGAATCAGAAGAAGCAGAAGAAGGAGAAGGAGAAGGTGAAGTCTGGAGGGTGAATCAGAAGAAGCAGAAGAAGGAGAAGGAGAAGATGAAATCTGGAGGGTGAATCAGAAGAAGCAGAAGAAAGAGAAGGAGAAGGTCAAGTCTGGAGGGTGAATCAGAAGAAGTAGAAGAAGGAGAAGGAGAAGGTGAAGTCTGGAGGGTGAATCAGAAGAAGTAGAAGAAGGAGAAGGAGAAGGTGAAGTCTGGAGGGTGAAGCAGAAGAAGTAGAAGAAGGAGAAGGAGAAGGTGAAGTCAGGAGGGTGAATCAGAAGAAGTAGAAGAAGGAGAAGGAGAAGGTGAAGTCAGGAGGGTGAATCAGAAGAAGTAGAAGAAGGAGAAGGAGAAGGTCAAGTCTGGAGGGTGAATCAGAAGAAGTAGAAGAAGGAGAAGGAGAAGGTGAAGTCTGGAGGGTGAAGCAGAAGAAGTAGAAGAAGGAGAAGGAGAAGGTGAAGTCAGGAGGGTGAATCAGAAGAAGTAGAAGAAGGAGAAGGAGAAGGTGAAGTCAGGAGGGTGAATCAGAAGAAGCAGAAGAAGGAGAAGGAGAAGGTGAAGTCTGGAGGGTGAATCAGAAGAAGCAGAAGAAGGAGAAGGAGAAGATGAAATCTGGAGGGTGAATCAGACGAAGTAGAAGAAGGAGAAGGAGAAGGTGAGGTCTGGAGGGTGAATCAGAAGAAGTAGAAGAAGGAGAAGGAGAAGGTGAAGTCTGGAGGGTGAAACAGAAGAAGCAGAAGAAGAAGAAGGAGAAGGTGAAGTCAGGAGGGTGAATCAGAAGAAGTAGAAGAAGGAGAAGGAGAAGGTGAAGTCAGGAGGGTGAATCAGAAGAAGTAGAAGAAGGAGAAGGAGAAGGTGAAGTCAGGAGGGTGAATCAGAAGAAGTAGAAGAAGGAGAAGGAGAAGGTCAAGTCTGGAGGGTGAATCAGAAGAAGTAGAAGAAGGAGAAGGAGAAGGTGAAGTCTGGAGGGTGAAGCAGAAGAAGTAGAAGAAGGAGAAGGAGAAGGTGAAGTCAGGAGGGTGAATCAGAAGAAGTAGAAGAAGGAGAAGGAGAAGGTGAAGTCAGGAGGGTGAATCAGAAGAAGCAGAAGAAGGAGAAGGAGAAGGTGAAGTCTGGAGGGTGAATCAGAAGAAGCAGAAGAAGGAGAAGGAGAAGATGAAATCTGGAGGGTGAATCAGAAGAAGTAGAAGAAGGAGAAGGAGAAGGTGAGGTCTGGAGGGTGAATCAGAAGAAGTAGAAGAAGGAGAAGGAGAAGGTGAAGTCTGGAGGGTGAAACAGAAGAAGCAGAAGAAGAAGAAGGAGAAGGTGAAGTCAGGAGGGTGAATCAGAAGAAGTAGAAGAAGGAGAAGGAGAAGGTGAAGTCAGGAGGGTGAATCAGAAGAAGCAGAAGAAGGAGAAGGAGAAGGTGAAGTCTGGAGGGTGAATCAGAAGAAGCAGAATAAGGAGAAGGAGAAGGTGAAGTCTGGAGGGTGAATCAGAAGAAGCAGAATAAGGAGAAGGAGAAGGTGAAGTCTGGAGGGTGAATCAGAAGAAGCAGAAGAAGGAGAAGGAGAAGATGAAGTCTGGAGGGTGAATCAGAAGAAGTAGAAGAAGGAGAAGGAGAAGGTGAAGTCTGGAGGGTGAAGCAGAAGAAGTAGAAGAAGGAGAAGGAGAAGGTGAAGTCAGGAGGGTGAATCAGAAGAAGTAGAAGAAGGAGAAGGAGAAGGTGAAGTCAGGATGGTGAATCAGAAGAAGCAGAAGAAGGAGAAGGAGAAGGTGAAGTCTGGAGGGTGAATCAGAAGAATCAGAAGAAGGAGAAGGAGAAGGTGAAGTCTGGAGGGTGAATCAGAAGAAGCAGAAGAAAGAGAAGGAGAAGGTGAAGTCTGGAGGGTGAAGCAGAAGAAACAGAAGAAGGAGAAGGAGAAGGTGAAGACTGGAGGGTGAATCAGAAGAAGTGGAAGAAGGAGAAGGAGAAGGTGAAGTCTGGAGGGTGAATCAGAAGAAGTAGAAGAAGGAGAAGGAGAAGGTGAAGTCTGGAGGGTGAATCAGAAGAAGCAGAAGAAGGAGAAGGAGAAGGTGAAGTCTGGAGGGTGAATCAGAAGAAGCAGAAGAAGGAGAAGGAAAAGATGAAGTCTGGAGGGTGAATCAGAAGAAGTAGAAGAAGGAGAAGGAGAAGGTGAAGTCTGGAGGGTGAATCAGAAGAAGCAGAAGAAAGAGAAGGAGAAGGTGAAGTCTGGAGGGTGAATCAGAAGAAGTAGAAGAAGGAGAAGGAGAAGGTGAAGTCTGGAGGGTGAATCAGAAGAAGCAGAAGAAGGAGAAGGAGAAGGTGAAGTCTGGAGAGTGAATCAGAAGAAGCAGAAGAAGGAGAAGGAGAAGGTGAAGTCTGAGGGTGAATCAGAAGAAGCAGAATAAGGAGAAGGAGAAGGTGAAGACTGGAGGGTGAATCAGAAGAAGTGGAAGAAGGAGAAGGAGAAGGTGAAGTCTGGAGGGTGAATCAGAAGAAGTAGAAGAAGGAGAAGGAGAAGGTGAAGTCTGGAGGGTGAATCAGAAGAAGCAGAAGAAGGAGAAGGAGAAGGTGAAGTCTGGAGGGTGAATCAGAAGAAGCAGAAGAAGGAGAAGGAGAAGATGAAGTCTGGAGATTGAATCAGAAGAAGTAGAAGAAGGAGAAGGAGAAGGTGAACTCTGGAGGGTGAATCAGAAGTAGTAGAAGAAGGAGAAGGAGAAGGTGAAGTCTGGACGGTGTATCAGAAGAAACAGAAGAAGGAGAAGGAGAAGGTGAAGTCTGGAGGGTGAATCAGAAGAAGCAGAAGAAGGAGAAGGAGAAGGTGAAGTCTGGAGGGTGAATCAGAAGAAGCAGAAGAAGGAGAAGGAGAAGGTGAAGTCTGGAGGGTGAATCAGAAGAAGTAGAAGAAGGAGAAGGAGAAGGTGAAGTCTGGAGGGAGAATCAGAAGAAGTAGAAGAAGGAGAAGGAGAAGGTGAAGTCTGGAGGTTGAATCAGAAGAAGTAGAAGAAGGAGAAGGAGAAGGTGAAGTCTGGAGGGTGAAGCAGAAGAAGTAGAAGAAGGAGAAGGAGAAGGTGAAGTCAGGAGGGTGAATCAGAAGAAGTAGAAGAAGGAGAAGGAGAAGGTGAAGTCAGGAGGGTGAATCAGAAGAAGCAGAAGAAGGAGAAGGAGAAGGTGAAGTCTGGAGGGTGAATCAGAAGAATCAGAAGAAGGAGAAGGAGAAGGTGAAGTCTGGAGTGTGAATCAGAAGAAGCAGAAGAAAGAGAAGGAGATGGTGAAGTCTGGAGGGTGAATCAGAAGAAGTAGAAGAAGGAGAAGGAGAAGGTGAAGTCTGGAGGGTGAATCAGAAGAAGCAGAGGAAGGAGAAGGAGAAGGTGAAGTCTGGAGGGTGAATCAGAAGAAGCAGAAGAAGTAGAAGGAGAAGGTGAAGTCTGGAGGGTGAATCAGAAGAAGCAGAAGAAGGAGAAGGAGAAGGTGAAGTCTGGAGGGTGAATGAGAAGAAGCAGAATAAGGAGAAGGAGAAGGTGAAGTCTGGAGGGTGAATCAGAAGAAGCAGAAGAAGGAGAAGGAGAAGGTGAAGTCTGGAGGGTGAATCAGAAGAAGTAGAAGAAGGAGAAGGAGAAGGTGAAGTCTGGAGGGTGAAGCAGAAGAAGGAGAAGGAGAAGGTGAAGTCAGGAGGGTGAATCAGAAGAAGTAGAAGAAGGAGAAGGAGAAGGTGAAATCCGGAGGGTGAATCAGAAGAAGCAGAAGAAGGAGAAGGAGAAGGTGAAGTCTGTAGGGTGAATCAGAAGAATCAGAAGAAGGAGAAGGAGAAGGTGAAGTCTGGAGGGTGAATCAGAAGAAGCAGAAGAAGGAGAAGGAGAAGGAGGAGTCTGGAGGGTGAATCAGAAGAAGCAGAAGAAGGAGAAGGAGAAGGTGAAGTCTGGAGGGTGAAGCAGAAGAAGTAGAAGAAGGAGAAGGAGAAGGTGAAGTCAGGAGGGTGAATCAGAAGAAGTAGAAGAAGGAGAAGGAGAAGGTGAAGTCAGGAGGGTGAATCAGAAGAAGCAGAAGAAGGAGAAGGAGAAGGTGAAGTCTGGAGGGTGTATCAGAAGAATCAGAAGAAGGAGAAGGAGAAGGTGAAGTCTGGAGGGTGAATCAGAAGAAGCAGAAGAAGGAGAAGGAGAAGGTGAAGTCTGGAGGGTGAATCAGAAGAAGCAGAAGAAGGAGAAGGAGAAGGTGAAGTCTGGAGGGTGAATCAGAAGAAGCAGAAGAAGGAGAAGGAGAAGGTGAAGACTGGAGGGTGAATCAGAAGAAGTGGAAGAAGGAGAAGGAGAAGGTGAAGTCTGGAGGGTGAATCAGAAGAAGTAGAAGAAGGAGAAGGAGAAGGTGAAGTCTGGAGGGTGAATCAGAAGAAGCAGAAGAAGGAGAAGGAGAAGGTGAAGTCTGGAGGGTGAATCAGAAGAAGCAGAAGAAGGAGAAGGAAAAGATGAAGTCTGGAGGGTGAATCAGAAGAAGTAGAAGAAGGAGAAGGAGAAGGTGAAGTCTGGAGGGTGAATCAGAAGTAGCAGAAGAAAGAGAAGGAGAAGGTGAAGTCTGGAGGGTGAATCAGAAGAAGTAGAAGAAGGAGAAGGAGAAGGTGAAGTCTGGAGGGTGAATCAGAAGAAGCAGAAGAAGGAGAAGGAGAAGGTGAAGTCTGGAGAGTGAATCAGAAGAAGCAGAAGAAGGAGAAGGAGAAGGTGAAGTCTGGAGGGTGAATCAGAAGAAGCAGAAGAAGGAGAAGGAGAAGTTGAAGTCTGGAGGGTGAATCAGAAGAAGCAGAATAAGGAGAAGTGAAGGTGAAGTATGGAGGGTGAATCAGAAGAAGCAGAAGAAGGAGAAGGAGAAGGTGAAGTCTGGAGGGTGAATCAGAAGAAGTAGAAGAAGGAGAAGGAGAAGGTGAAGTCTGGAGGGTGAAGCAGAAGAAGTAGAAGAAGGAGAAGGAGAAGGTGAAGTCAGGAGGGTGAATCAGAAGAAGTAGAAGAAGGAGAAGGAGAAGGTGAAGTCAGGAGGGTGAATCAGAAGAAGCAGAAGAAGGAGAAGGAGAAGGTGAAGTCTGGAGGGTGAATCAGAAGAAGCAGAATAAGGAGAAGGAGAAGGTGAAGACTGGAGGGTGAATCAGAAGAAGTGGAAGAAGGAGAAGGAGAAGGTGAAGTCTGGAGGGTGAATCAGAAGAAGTAGAAGAAGGAGAAGGAGAAGGTGAAGTCTGGAGGGTGAATCAGAAGAAGCAGAAGAAGGAGAAGGAGAAGGTGAAGTCTGGAGGGTGAATCAGAAGAAGCAGAAGAAGGAGAAGGAGAAGATGAAGTCTGGAGATTGAATCAGAAGAAGTAGAAGAAGGAGAAGGAGAAGGTGAACTCTGGAGGGTGAATCAGAAGTAGTAGAAGAAGGAGAAGGAGAAGGTGAAGTCTGGACGGTGTATCAGAAGAAACAGAAGAAGGAGAAGGAGAAGGTGAAGTCTGGAGGGTGAATCAGAAGAAGCAGAAGAAGGAGAAGGAGAAGGTGAAGTCTGGAGGGTGAATCAGAAGAAGCAGAAGAAGGAGAAGGAGAAGGTGAAGTCTGGAGGGTGAATCAGAAGAAGTAGAAGAAGGAGAAGGAGAAGGTGAAGTCTGGAGGGAGAATCAGAAGAAGTAGAAGAAGGAGAAGGAGAAGGTGAAGTCTGGAGGTTGAATCAGAAGAAGTAGAAGAAGGAGAAGGAGAAGGTGAAGTCTGGAGGGTGAAGCAGAAGAAGTAGAAGAAGGAGAAGGAGAAGGTGAAGTCAGGAGGGTGAATCAGAAGAAGTAGAAGAAGGAGAAGGAGAAGGTGAAGTCAGGAGGGTGAATCAGAAGAAGCAGAAGAAGGAGAAGGAGAAGGTGAAGTCTGGAGGGTGAATCAGAAGAATCAGAAGAAGGAGAAGGAGAAGGTGAAGTCTGGAGTGTGAATCAGAAGAAGCAGAAGAAAGAGAAGGAGATGGTGAAGTCTGGAGGGTGAATCAGAAGAAGTAGAAGAAGGAGAAGGAGAAGGTGAAGTCTGGAGGGTGAATCAGAAGAAGCAGAGGAAGGAGAAGGAGAAGGTGAAGTCTGGAGGGTGAATCAGAAGAAGCAGAAGAAGTAGAAGGAGAAGGTGAAGTCTGGAGGGTGAATCAGAAGAAGCAGAAGAAGGAGAAGGAGAAGGTGAAGTCTGGAGGGTGAATGAGAAGAAGCAGAATAAGGAGAAGGAGAAGGTGAAGTCTGGAGGGTGAATCAGAAGAAGCAGAAGAAGGAGAAGGAGAAGGTGAAGTCTGGAGGGTGAATCAGAAGAAGTAGAAGAAGGAGAAGGAGAAGGTGAAGTCTGGAGGGTGAAGCAGAAGAAGGAGAAGGAGAAGGTGAAGTCAGGAGGGTGAATCAGAAGAAGTAGAAGAAGGAGAAGGAGAAGGTGAAATCCGGAGGGTGAATCAGAAGAAGCAGAAGAAGGAGAAGGAGAAGGTGAAGTCTGTAGGGTGAATCAGAAGAATCAGAAGAAGGAGAAGGAGAAGGTGAAGTCTGGAGGGTGAATCAGAAGAAGCAGAAGAAGGAGAAGGAGAAGGAGGAGTCTGGAGGGTGAATCAGAAGAAGCAGAAGAAGGAGAAGGAGAAGGTGAAGTCTGGAGGGTGAAGCAGAAGAAGTAGAAGAAGGAGAAGGAGAAGGTGAAGTCAGGAGGGTGAATCAGAAGAAGTAGAAGAAGGAGAAGGAGAAGGTGAAGTCAGGAGGGTGAATCAGAAGAAGCAGAAGAAGGAGAAGGAGAAGGTGAAGTCTGGAGGGTGTATCAGAAGAATCAGAAGAAGGAGAAGGAGAAGGTGAAGTCTGGAGGGTGAATCAGAAGAAGCAGAAGAAGGAGAAGGAGAAGGTGAAGTCTGGAGGGTGAATCAGAAGAAGCAGAAGAAGGAGAAGGAGAAGGTGAAGTCAGGAGGGTGAATCAGAAGAAGCAGAAGAAGGAGAAGGAGAAGGTGAAGTCAGGAGGGTGAATCAGAAGAAGTAGAAGAAGGAGAAGGAGAAGGTGAAATCCGGAGGGTGAATCAGAAGAAGCAGAAGAAGGAGAAGGAGAAGGTGAAGTCTGTAGGGTGAATCAGAAGAATCAGAAGAAGGAGAAGGAGAAGGTGAAGTCTGGAGGGTGAATCAGAAGAAGCAGAAGAAGGAGAAGGAGAAGGAGGAGTCTGGAGGGTGAATCAGAAGAAGCAGAAGAAGGAGAAGGAGAAGGAGGAGTCTGGAGGGTGAATCAGAAGAAGCAGAAGAAGGAGAAGGAGAAGGTGAAGTCTGGAGGGTGAAGCAGAAGAAGTAGAAGAAGGAGAAGGAGAAGGTGAAGTCAGGAGGGTGAATCAGAAGAAGTAGAAGAAGGAGAAGGAGAAGGTGAAGTCAGGAGGGTGAATCAGAAGAAGCAGAAGAAGGAGAAGGAGAAGGTGAAGTCTGGAGGGTGTATCAGAAGAATCAGAAGAAGGAGAAGGAGAAGGTGAAGTCTGGAGGGTGAATCAGAAGAAGCAGAAGAAGGAGAAGGAGAAGGTGAAGTCTGGAGGGTGAATCAGAAGAAGCAGAAGAAGGAGAAGGAGAAGGTGAAGTCAGGAGGGTGAATCAGAAGAAGCAGAAGAAGGAGAAGGAGAAGGTGAAGTCTGGAGGGTGAATCAGAAGAAGCAGAAGAAGGAGAAGGAGAAGATGAAATCTGGAGGGTGAATCAGAAGAAGTAGAAGAAGGAGAAGGAGAAGGTGAGGTCTGGAGGGTGAATCAGAAGAAGTAGAAGAAGGAGAAGGAGAAGGTGAAGTCTGGAGGGTGAAACAGAAGAAGCAGAAGAAGAAGAAGGAGAAGGTGAAGTCTGGAGGGTGAATCAGAAGAAGCAGAAGAAGGAGAAGGAGAAGGTGAAGTCTGGAGGGTGAATCAGAAGAAGCAGAAGAAGGAGAAGGAGAAGATGAAATCTGGAGGGTGAATCAGAAGAAGCAGAAGAAAGAGAAGGAGATGGTGAAGTCTGGAGGGTGAATCAGAAGAAGTAGAAGAAGGAGAAGGAGAAGGTGAAGTCTGGAGGGTGAATCAGAAGAAGCAGAAGAAGGAGAAGGAGAAGGTGAAGTCTGGAGGGTGAATCAGAAGAAGCAGAAGAAGGAGAAGGAGAAGGTGAAGTCTGGAGGGTGAATCAGAAGAAGCAGAAGAAGGCGAAGGAGAAGTTGAAGTCTGGAGGGTGAATCAGAAGAAGCAGAATAAGGAGAAGTGAAGGTGAAGTATGGAGGGTGAATCAGAAGAGGCAGAAGAAGGAGAAGGAGAAGGTGAAGTCTGGAGGGTGAATCAGAAGAAGTAGAAGAAGGAGAAGGAGAAGGTGAAGTCAGGAGGGTGAATCAGAAGAAGCAGAAGAAGGAGAAGGAGAAGGTGAAGTTAGGAGGGTGAATCAGAAGAAGCAGAAGAAGGAGAAGGAGCAGGTGATGTCAGGGGGATGAAGCAGAAGAAGTAGAAGAAGGAGAAGGAGAAGGTGAAGTCCGGACAGTGAAGCAGAAGAAGCAGAAGAAGGAGAAGGAGAAGGTGAAGTCTGGAGGGTGAATCAGAAGAAGTAGAAGAAGGAGAAGGAGAAGGTGAAGTCTGGAGGGTGAATCAGAAGAAGTAGAAGAAGGAGAAGGAGAAGGTGAAGTCTGGAGGGTGAAGCAGAAGAAGGAGAAGGAGAAGGTGAAGTCAGGAGGGTGAATCAGAAGAAGTAGAAGAAGGAGAAGGAGAAGGTGAAATCCGGAGGGTGAATCAGAAGAAGCAGAAGAAGGAGAAGGAGAAGGTGAAGTCTGTAGGGTGAATCAGAAGAATCAGAAGAAGGAGAAGGAGAAGGTGAAGTCTGGAGGGTGAATCAGAAGAAGCAGAAGAAGGAGAAGGAGAAGGTGAAGTCTGGAGGGTGAAGCAGAAGAAGTAGAAGAAGGAGAAGGAGAAGGTGAAGTCAGGAGGGTGAATCAGAAGAAGTAGAAGAAGGAGAAGGAGAAGGTGAAGTCAGGAGGGTGAATCAGAAGAAGCAGAAGAAGGAGAAGGAGAAGGTGAAGTCTGGAGGGTGTATCAGAAGAATCAGAAGAAGGAGAAGGAGAAGGTGAAGTCTGGAGGGTGAATCAGAAGAAGCAGAAGAAGGAGAAGGAGAAGGTGAAGTCTGGAGGGTGAATCAGAAGAAGCAGAAGAAGGAGAAGGAGAAGGTGAAGTCAGGAGGGTGAATCAGAAGAAGCAGAAGAAGGAGAAGGAGAAGGTGAAGTCTGGAGGGTGAATCAGAAGAAGCAGAAGAAGGAGAAGGAGAAGATGAAATCTGGAGGGTGAATCAGAAGAAGTAGAAGAAGGAGAAGGAGAAGGTGAGGTCTGGAGGGTGAATCAGAAGAAGTAGAAGAAGGAGAAGGAGAAGGTGAAGTCTGGAGGGTGAAACAGAAGAAGCAGAAGAAGAAGAAGGAGAAGGTGAAGTCTGGAGGGTGAATCAGAAGAAGCAGAAGAAGGAGAAGGAGAAGGTGAAGTCTGGAGGGTGAATCAGAAGAAGCAGAAGAAGGAGAAGGAGAAGATGAAATCTGGAGGGTGAATCAGAAGAAGCAGAAGAAAGAGAAGGAGATGGTGAAGTCTGGAGGGTGAATCAGAAGAAGTAGAAGAAGGAGAAGGAGAAGGTGAAGTCTGGAGGGTGAATCAGAAGAAGCAGAAGAAGGAGAAGGAGAAGGTGAAGTCTGGAGGGTGAATCAGAAGAAGCAGAAGAAGGAGAAGGAGAAGGTGAAGTCTGGAGGGTGAATCAGAAGAAGCAGAAGAAGGCGAAGGAGAAGTTGAAGTCTGGAGGGTGAATCAGAAGAAGCAGAATAAGGAGAAGTGAAGGTGAAGTATGGAGGGTGAATCAGAAGAGGCAGAAGAAGGAGAAGGAGAAGGTGAAGTCTGGAGGGTGAATCAGAAGAAGTAGAAGAAGGAGAAGGAGAAGGTGAAGTCAGGAGGGTGAATCAGAAGAAGCAGAAGAAGGAGAAGGAGAAGGTGAAGTTAGGAGGGTGAATCAGAAGAAGCAGAAGAAGGAGAAGGAGCAGGTGATGTCAGGGGGATGAAGCAGAAGAAGTAGAAGAAGGAGAAGGAGAAGGTGAAGTCCGGACAGTGAAGCAGAAGAAGCAGAAGAAGGAGAAGGAGAAGGTGAAGTCTGGAGGGTGAATCAGAAGAAGTAGAAGAAGGAGAAGGAGAAGGTGAAGTCTGGAGGGTGAATCAGAAGAAGCAGAGGAAGGAGAAGGAGAAGGTGAAGTCTGGAGGGTGAATCAGAAGAAGCAGAAGAAGTAGAAGGAGAAGGTGAAGTCTGGAGGGTGAATCAGAAGAAGCAGAAGAAGGAGAAGGAGAAGGTGAAGTCTGGAGGGTGAATGAGAAGAAGCAGAATAAGGAGAAGGAGAAGGTGAAGTCTGGAGGGTGAATCAGAAGAAGCAGAAGAAGGAGAAGGAGAAGGTGAAGTCTGGAGGGTGAATCAGAAGAAGTAGAAGAAGGAGAAGGAGAAGGTGAAGTCTGGAGGGTGAAGCAGAAGAAGGAGAAGGAGAAGGTGAAGTCAGGAGGGTGAATCAGAAGAAGTAGAAGAAGGAGAAGGAGAAGGTGAAATCCGGAGGGTGAATCAGAAGAAGCAGAAGAAGGAGAAGGAGAAGGTGAAGTCTGTAGGGTGAATCAGAAGAATCAGAAGAAGGAGAAGGAGAAGGTGAAGTCTGGAGGGTGAATCAGAAGAAGCAGAAGAAGGAGAAGGAGAAGGAGGAGTCTGGAGGGTGAATCAGAAGAAGCAGAAGAAGGAGAAGGAGAAGGAGGAGTCTGGAGGGTGAATCAGAAGAAGCAGAAGAAGGAGAAGGAGAAGGTGAAGTCTGGAGGGTGAAGCAGAAGAAGTAGAAGAAGGAGAAGGAGAAGGTGAAGTCAGGAGGGTGAATCAGAAGAAGTAGAAGAAGGAGAAGGAGAAGGTGAAGTCAGGAGGGTGAATCAGAAGAAGCAGAAGAAGGAGAAGGAGAAGGTGAAGTCTGGAGGGTGTATCAGAAGAATCAGAAGAAGGAGAAGGAGAAGGTGAAGTCTGGAGGGTGAATCAGAAGAAGCAGAAGAAGGAGAAGGAGAAGGTGAAGTCTGGAGGGTGAATCAGAAGAAGCAGAAGAAGGAGAAGGAGAAGGTGAAGTCAGGAGGGTGAATCAGAAGAAGCAGAAGAAGGAGAAGGAGAAGGTGAAGTCTGGAGGGTGAATCAGAAGAAGCAGAAGAAGGAGAAGGAGAAGATGAAATCTGGAGGGTGAATCAGAAGAAGTAGAAGAAGGAGAAGGAGAAGGTGAGGTCTGGAGGGTGAATCAGAAGAAGTAGAAGAAGGAGAAGGAGAAGGTGAAGTCTGGAGGGTGAAACAGAAGAAGCAGAAGAAGAAGAAGGAGAAGGTGAAGTCTGGAGGGTGAATCAGAAGAAGCAGAAGAAGGAGAAGGAGAAGGTGAAGTCTGGAGGGTGAATCAGAAGAAGCAGAAGAAGGAGAAGGAGAAGATGAAATCTGGAGGGTGAATCAGAAGAAGCAGAAGAAAGAGAAGGAGATGGTGAAGTCTGGAGGGTGAATCAGAAGAAGTAGAAGAAGGAGAAGGAGAAGGTGAAGTCTGGAGGGTGAATCAGAAGAAGCAGAAGAAGGAGAAGGAGAAGGTGAAGTCTGGAGGGTGAATCAGAAGAAGCAGAAGAAGGAGAAGGAGAAGGTGAAGTCTGGAGGGTGAATCAGAAGAAGCAGAAGAAGGCGAAGGAGAAGTTGAAGTCTGGAGGGTGAATCAGAAGAAGCAGAATAAGGAGAAGTGAAGGTGAAGTATGGAGGGTGAATCAGAAGAGGCAGAAGAAGGAGAAGGAGAAGGTGAAGTCTGGAGGGTGAATCAGAAGAAGTAGAAGAAGGAGAAGGAGAAGGTGAAGTCAGGAGGGTGAATCAGAAGAAGCAGAAGAAGGAGAAGGAGAAGGTGAAGTTAGGAGGGTGAATCAGAAGAAGCAGAAGAAGGAGAAGGAGCAGGTGATGTCAGGGGGATGAAGCAGAAGAAGTAGAAGAAGGAGAAGGAGAAGGTGAAGTCCGGACAGTGAAGCAGAAGAAGCAGAAGAAGGAGAAGGAGAAGGTGAAGTCTGGAGGGTGAATCAGAAGAAGTAGAAGAAGGAGAAGGAGAAGGTCAAGTCTGGAGGGTGAATCAGAAGAAGTAGAAGAAGGAGAAGGAGAAGGTGAAGTCTGGAGGGTGAAGCAGAAGAAGTAGAAGAAGGAGAAGGAGAAGGTGAAGTCAGGAGGGTGAATCAGAAGAAGTAGAAGAAGGAGAAGGAGAAGGTGAAGTCAGGAGGGTGAATCAGAAGAAGCAGAAGAAGGAGAAGAAGAAGGTGAAGTCTGGAGGGTGAATCAGAAGAATCAGAAGAAGGAGAAGGAGAAGGTGAAGTCTGGAGCGTGAATCAGAAGAAGCAGAAGAAAGAGAAGGAGAAGGTGAAGTCTGGAGGGTGAATCAGAAGAAGTAGAAGAAGGAGAAGGAGAAGGTGAAGTCTGGAGTGTGAATCAGAAGAAGCAGAAGAAGGAGAAGGAGAAGGTGAAGTCTGGAGGGTGAATAAGAAGAAGCAGAATAAGGAGAAGGAGAAGGTGAAGTCTGGAGGGTGAATCAGAAGAAGCAGAAGAAGGAGAAGGAGAAGGTGAAGTCTGGAGGGTGAATCAGAAGAAGTAGAAGAAGGAGAAGGAGAAGGTGAAGTCTGGAGGGTGAAGCAGAAGAAGTAGAAGAAGGAGAAGGAGAAGGTGAAGTCAGGAGGGTGAATCAGAAGAAGTAGAAGAAGGAGAAGGAGAAGGTGAAGTCAGGAGGGTGAATCAGAAGAAGCAGAAGAAGGAGAAGGAGAAGGTGAAGTCTGGAGGGTGAACCAGAAGAATCAGAAGAAGGAGAAGGAGAAGGTGAAGTCTGGAGGGTGAATCAGAAGAAGCAGAGGAAGGAGAAGGAGAAGATGAAGTCTGGAGGGTGAATCAGAAGAAGCAGAATAAGGAG
This sequence comes from Somniosus microcephalus, assembly GCF_052327205.1. Taxonomy (NCBI): domain Eukaryota; kingdom Metazoa; phylum Chordata; class Chondrichthyes; order Squaliformes; family Somniosidae; genus Somniosus; species Somniosus microcephalus. The sequence continues at coordinate 251,151 of NW_028225219.1, forward strand.
AAGGAGAAGGTGAAGTCTGGAGGGTGAATCAGAAGAAGCAGAATAAGGAGAAGGAGAAGGTGAAGTCTGGAGGGTGAATCAGAAGAAGCAGAAGAAGGAGAAGGAGAAGCTGAAGTCTGGAGGGTGAATCAGAAGAAGTAGAAGAAGGAGAAGGAGAAGGTGAAGTCTGGAGGGTGAAGCAGAAGAAGTAGAAGAAGGAGAAGGAGAAGGTGAAGTCAGGAGGGTGAATCAGAAGAAGCAGAAGAAGGAGAAGGAGAAGGTGAAGTCTGGAGGGTGAATCAGAAGAATCAGAAGAAGGAGAAGGAGAAGGTGAAGTCTGGAGGGTGAATCAGAAGAAGCAGAAGAAAGAGAAGGAGAAGGTGAAGTCTGGAGGGTGAAGCAGAAGAAACAGAAGAAGGAGAAGGAGAAGGTGAAGACTGGAGGGTGAATCAGAAGAAGTAGAAGAAGGAGAAGGAGAAGGTGAAGTCAGGAGGGTGAATCAGAAGAAGTAGAAGAAGGAGAAGGAGAAGGTGAAGTCAGGAGGGTGAATCAGAAGAAGCAGAAGAAGGAGAAGGAGAAGGTGAAGTCTGGAGGGTGAATCAGAAGAATCAGAAGAAGGAGAAGGAGAAGGTGAAGTCTGGAGTGTGAATCAGAAGAAGCAGAAGAAAGAGAAGGAGATGGTGAAGTCTGGAGGGTGAATCAGAAGAAGTAGAAGAAGGAGAAGGAGAAGGTGAAGTCTGGAGGGTGAATCAGAAGAAGCAGAGGAAGGAGAAGGAGAAGGTGAAGTCTGGAGGGTGAATCAGAAGAAGCAGAAGAAGTAGAAGGAGAAGGTGAAGTCTGGAGGGTGAATCAGAAGAAGCAGAAGAAGGAGAAGGAGAAGGTGAAGTCTGGAGGGTGAATGAGAAGAAGCAGAATAAGGAGAAGGAGAAGGTGAAGTCTGGAGGGTGAATCAGAAGAAGCAGAAGAAGGAGAAGGAGAAGGTGAAGTCTGGAGGGTGAATCAGAAGAAGTAGAAGAAGGAGAAGGAGAAGGTGAAGTCTGGAGGGTGAAGCAGAAGAAGGAGAAGGAGAAGGTGAAGTCAGGAGGGTGAATCAGAAGAAGTAGAAGAAGGAGAAGGAGAAGGTGAAATCCGGAGGGTGAATCAGAAGAAGCAGAAGAAGGAGAAGGAGAAGGTGAAGTCTGTAGGGTGAATCAGAAGAATCAGAAGAAGGAGAAGGAGAAGGTGAAGTCTGGAGGGTGAATCAGAAGAAGCAGAAGAAGGAGAAGGAGAAGGAGGAGTCTGGAGGGTGAATCAGAAGAAGCAGAAGAAGGAGAAGGAGAAGGAGGAGTCTGGAGGGTGAATCAGAAGAAGCAGAAGAAGGAGAAGGAGAAGGTGAAGTCTGGAGGGTGAAGCAGAAGAAGTAGAAGAAGGAGAAGGAGAAGGTGAAGTCAGGAGGGTGAATCAGAAGAAGTAGAAGAAGGAGAAGGAGAAGGTGAAGTCAGGAGGGTGAATCAGAAGAAGCAGAAGAAGGAGAAGGAGAAGGTGAAGTCTGGAGGGTGTATCAGAAGAATCAGAAGAAGGAGAAGGAGAAGGTGAAGTCTGGAGGGTGAATCAGAAGAAGCAGAAGAAGGAGAAGGAGAAGGTGAAGTCTGGAGGGTGAATCAGAAGAAGCAGAAGAAGGAGAAGGAGAAGGTGAAGTCAGGAGGGTGAATCAGAAGAAGCAGAAGAAGGAGAAGGAGAAGGTGAAGTCTGGAGGGTGAATCAGAAGAAGCAGAAGAAGGAGAAGGAGAAGATGAAATCTGGAGGGTGAATCAGAAGAAGTAGAAGAAGGAGAAGGAGAAGGTGAGGTCTGGAGGGTGAATCAGAAGAAGTAGAAGAAGGAGAAGGAGAAGGTGAAGTCTGGAGGGTGAAACAGAAGAAGCAGAAGAAGAAGAAGGAGAAGGTGAAGTCTGGAGGGTGAATCAGAAGAAGCAGAAGAAGGAGAAGGAGAAGGTGAAGTCTGGAGGGTGAATCAGAAGAAGCAGAAGAAGGAGAAGGAGAAGATGAAATCTGGAGGGTGAATCAGAAGAAGCAGAAGAAAGAGAAGGAGATGGTGAAGTCTGGAGGGTGAATCAGAAGAAGTAGAAGAAGGAGAAGGAGAAGGTGAAGTCTGGAGGGTGAATCAGAAGAAGCAGAAGAAGGAGAAGGAGAAGGTGAAGTCTGGAGGGTGAATCAGAAGAAGCAGAAGAAGGAGAAGGAGAAGGTGAAGTCTGGAGGGTGAATCAGAAGAAGCAGAAGAAGGCGAAGGAGAAGTTGAAGTCTGGAGGGTGAATCAGAAGAAGCAGAATAAGGAGAAGTGAAGGTGAAGTATGGAGGGTGAATCAGAAGAGGCAGAAGAAGGAGAAGGAGAAGGTGAAGTCTGGAGGGTGAATCAGAAGAAGTAGAAGAAGGAGAAGGAGAAGGTGAAGTCAGGAGGGTGAATCAGAAGAAGCAGAAGAAGGAGAAGGAGAAGGTGAAGTTAGGAGGGTGAATCAGAAGAAGCAGAAGAAGGAGAAGGAGCAGGTGATGTCAGGGGGATGAAGCAGAAGAAGTAGAAGAAGGAGAAGGAGAAGGTGAAGTCCGGACAGTGAAGCAGAAGAAGCAGAAGAAGGAGAAGGAGAAGGTGAAGTCTGGAGGGTGAATCAGAAGAAGTAGAAGAAGGAGAAGGAGAAGGTCAAGTCTGGAGGGTGAATCAGAAGAAGTAGAAGAAGGAGAAGGAGAAGGTGAAGTCTGGAGGGTGAAGCAGAAGAAGTAGAAGAAGGAGAAGGAGAAGGTGAAGTCAGGAGGGTGAATCAGAAGAAGTAGAAGAAGGAGAAGGAGAAGGTGAAGTCAGGAGGGTGAATCAGAAGAAGCAGAAGAAGGAGAAGAAGAAGGTGAAGTCTGGAGGGTGAATCAGAAGAATCAGAAGAAGGAGAAGGAGAAGGTGAAGTCTGGAGCGTGAATCAGAAGAAGCAGAAGAAAGAGAAGGAGAAGGTGAAGTCTGGAGGGTGAATCAGAAGAAGTAGAAGAAGGAGAAGGAGAAGGTGAAGTCTGGAGTGTGAATCAGAAGAAGCAGAAGAAGGAGAAGGAGAAGGTGAAGTCTGGAGGGTGAATAAGAAGAAGCAGAATAAGGAGAAGGAGAAGGTGAAGTCTGGAGGGTGAATCAGAAGAAGCAGAAGAAGGAGAAGGAGAAGGTGAAGTCTGGAGGGTGAATCAGAAGAAGTAGAAGAAGGAGAAGGAGAAGGTGAAGTCTGGAGGGTGAAGCAGAAGAAGTAGAAGAAGGAGAAGGAGAAGGTGAAGTCAGGAGGGTGAATCAGAAGAAGTAGAAGAAGGAGAAGGAGAAGGTGAAGTCAGGAGGGTGAATCAGAAGAAGCAGAAGAAGGAGAAGGAGAAGGTGAAGTCTGGAGGGTGAACCAGAAGAATCAGAAGAAGGAGAAGGAGAAGGTGAAGTCTGGAGGGTGAATCAGAAGAAGCAGAGGAAGGAGAAGGAGAAGATGAAGTCTGGAGGGTGAATCAGAAGAAGCAGAATAAGGAGAAGGAGAAGGTGAAGTCTGGAGGGTGAATCAGAAGAAGCAGAATAAGGAGAAGGAGAAGGTGAAGTCTGGAGGGTGAATCAGAAGAAGCAGAAGAAGGAGAAGGAGAAGCTGAAGTCTGGAGGGTGAATCAGAAGAAGTAGAAGAAGGAGAAGGAGAAGGTGAAGTCTGGAGGGTGAAGCAGAAGAAGTAGAAGAAGGAGAAGGAGAAGGTGAAGTCAGGAGGGTGAATCAGAAGAAGCAGAAGAAGGAGAAGGAGAAGGTGAAGTCTGGAGGGTGAATCAGAAGAATCAGAAGAAGGAGAAGGAGAAGGTGAAGTCTGGAGGGTGAATCAGAAGAAGCAGAAGAAAGAGAAGGAGAAGGTGAAGTCTGGAGGGTGAAGCAGAAGAAACAGAAGAAGGAGAAGGAGAAGGTGAAGACTGGAGGGTGAATCAGAAGAAGTAGAAGAAGGAGAAGGAGAAGGTGAAGTCTGGAGTGTGAATCAGAAGAAGCAGAAGAAGGAGAAGGAGAAGGTGAAGTCTGGAGGGTGAATAAGAAGAAGCAGAATAAGGAGAAGGAGAAGGTGAAGTCTGGAGGGTGAATCAGAAGAAGCAGAAGAAGGAGAAGGAGAAGGTGAAGTCTGGAGGGTGAATCAGAAGAAGTAGAAGAAGGAGAAGGAGAAGGTGAAGTCTGGAGGGTGAAGCAGAAGAAGTAGAAGAAGGAGAAGGAGAAGGTGAAGTCAGGAGGGTGAATCAGAAGAAGTAGAAGAAGGAGAAGGAGAAGGTGAAGTCAGGAGGGTGAATCAGAAGAAGCAGAAGAAGGAGAAGGAGAAGGTGAAGTCTGGAGGGTGAACCAGAAGAATCAGAAGAAGGAGAAGGAGAAGGTGAAGTCTGGGGGGTGAATCAGAAGAAGCAGAGGAAGGAGAAGGAGAAGGTGAAGTCTGGAGGGTGAATCAGAAGAAGCAGAATAAGGAGAAGGAGAAGGTGAAGTCTGGAGGGTGAATCAGAAGAAGCAGAATAAGGAGAAGGAGAAGGTGAAGTCTGGAGGGTGAATCAGAAGAAGCAGAAGAAGGAGAAGGAGAAGCTGAAGTCTGGAGGGTGAATCAGAAGAAGTAGAAGAAGGAGAAGGAGAAGGTGAAGTCTGGAGGGTGAAGCAGAAGAAGTAGAAGAAGGAGAAGGAGAAGGTGAAGTCAGGAGGGTGAATCAGAAGAAGCAGAAGAAGGAGAAGGAGAAGGTGAAGTCTGGAGGGTGAATCAGAAGAATCAGAAGAAGGAGAAGGAGAAGGTGAAGTCTGGAGGGTGAATCAGAAGAAGCAGAAGAAAGAGAAGGAGAAGGTGAAGTCTGGAGGGTGAAGCAGAAGAAACAGAAGAAGGAGAAGGAGAAGGTGAAGACTGGAGGGTGAATCAGAAGAAGTAGAAGAAGGAGAAGGAGAAGGTGAAGTCTGGAGGGTGAATCAGAAGAAGTAGAAGAAGGAGAAGGAGAAGGTGAAGTCTGGAGGGTGAATCAGAAGAAGCAGAAGAAGGAGAAGGAGAAGGTGAAGTCTGGACGGTGAATCAGAAGAAACAGAAGAAGGAGAAGGAGAAGGTGAAGTCTGGAGGGTGAATCAGAAGAAGTAGTAGAAGGAGAAGGAGAAGGTGTAGTCTGGAGGGTGAATCAGAAGAAGTAGACGAAGGAGAAGGAGAAGGAGAAGTCTGGAGGGTGAATCAGAAGAAGCAGAAGAAGGAGAAGGAGAAGGTGAAGTCTGGAGGGTGAATCAGAAGAAGCAGAAGAAGGAGAAGGAGAAGGAGGAGTCTGGAGGGTGAATCAGAAGAAGCAGAAGAAGGAGAAGGAGAAGGTGAAGTCTGGAGGGTGAAGCAGAAGAAGTAGAAGAAGGAGAAGGAGAAGGTGAAGTCAGGAGGGTGCATCAGAAGAAGTAGAAGAAGGAGAAGGAGAAGGTGAAGTCAGGAGGGTGAATCAGAGGAAGCAGAAGAAGGAGAAGGAGAAGGTGAAGTCTGGAGGGTGAATCAGAAGAATCAGAAGAAGGAGAAGGAGAAGGTGAAGTCTGGAGGGTGAATCAGAAGAAGCAGAAGAAGGAGAAGGAGAAGGTGAAGTCTGGAGGGTGAATCAGAAGAAGCAGAAGAAGGAGAAGGAGAAGGTGAAGTCAGGAGGGTGAATCAGAAGAAGCAGAAGAAGGAGAAGGAGAAGGTGAAGTTAGGAGGGTGAATCAGAAGAAGCAGAAGAAGGAGAAGGAGCAGGTGATGTCAGCGGGATGAAGCAGAAGAAGTAGAAGAAGGAGAAGGAGAAGGTGAAGTCAGGACGGTGAAGCAGAAGAAGCAGAAGAAGGAGAAGGAGAAGGTGAAGTCTGGAGGGTGAATCAGAATAAGTAGAAGAAGGAGAAGGAGAAGGTCAAGTCTGGAGGGTGAATCAGAAGAAGTAGAAGAAGGAGAAGGAGAAGGTGAAGTCTGGAGGGTGAAGCAGAAGAAGTAGAAGAAGGAGAAGGAGAAGGTGAAGTCAGGAGGGTGAATCAGAAGAAGTAGAAGAAGAAGAAGGAGAAGGTGAAGTCAGGAGGGTGAATCAGAAGAAGCAGAAGAAGGAGAAGGAGAAGGTGAAGTCTGGAGGGTGAATCAGAAGAATCAGAAGAAGGAGAAGGAGAAGGTGAAGTCTGGAGGGTGAATCAGAAGAAGCAGAAGAAAGAGAAGGAGAAGGTGAAGTCTGGAGGGTGAATCGGAAGAAGCAGAAGAAGGAGAAGGAGAAGGTGAAGTCAGGAGGGTGTATCAGAAGAAGCAGAAGAAGGAGAAGGAGAAGGTGAAGTTAGGAGGGTGAATCAGAAGAAGCAGAAGAAGGAGAAGGAGCAGGTGATGTCAGGGGGATGAAGCAGAAGAAGTAGAAGAAGGAGAAGGAGAAGGTGAAGTCAGGACGGTGAAGCAGAAGAAGCAGAAGAAGGAGAAGGAGAAGGTGAAGTCTGGAGGGTGAATCAGAAGAAGTAGAAGAAGGAGAAGGAGAAGGTCAAGTCTGGAGGGTGAATCAGAAGAAGTAGAAGAAGGAGAAGGTGAAGTCTGGAGGGTGAAGCAGAAGAAGTAGAAGAAGGAGAAGGAGAAGGTGAAGTCAGGAGGGTGAATCAGAAGAAGTAGAAGAAGGAGAAGGAGAAGGTGAAGTCAGGAGGGTGAATCAGAAGAAGCAGAAGAAGGAGAAGGAGAAGGTGAAGTCTGGAGGGTGAATCAGAAGAAGCAGAAGAAGGAGAAGGAGAAGATGAAATCTGGAGGGTGAATCAGAAGAAGTAGAAGAAGGAGAAGGAGAAGGTGAGGTCTGGAGGGTGAATCAGAAGAAGTAGAAGAAGGAGAAGGAGAAGGTGAAGTCTGGAGGGTGAAACAGAAGAAGCAGAAGAAGAAGAAGGAGAAGGTGAAGTCTGGAGGGTGAATCAGAAGAAGCAGAAGAAGGAGAAGGAGAAGGTGAAGTCTGGAGGGTGAATCAGAAGAAGCAGAAGAAGGAGAAGGAGAAGATGAAATCTGGAGGGTGAATCAGAAGAAGCAGAAGAAAGAGAAGGAGAAGGTGAAGTCTGGAGGGTGAATCAGAAGAAGTAGAAGAAGGAGAAGGAGAAGGTGAAGTCTGGAGGGTGAATCAGAAGAAGCAGAAGAAGGAGAAGGAGAAGGTGAAGTCTGGAGGGTGAATCAGAAGAAGCAGAAGAAGGAGAAGGAGAAGGTGAAGTCTGGAGGGTGAATCAGAAGAAGCAGAAGAAGGCGAAGGAGAAGTTGAAGTCTGGAGGGTGAATCAGAAGAAGCAGAATAAGGAGAAGTGAAGGTGAAGTATGGAGGGTGAATCAGAAGAGGCAGAAGAAGGAGAAGGAGAAGGTGAAGTCTGGAGGGTGAATGAGAAGAAGTAGAAGAAGGAAAAGGAGAAGGTTAAGTCTGGAGGGTGAAGCAGCAGAAGTAGAAGAAGGAGAAGGAGAAGGTGAAGTCAGGAGGGTGAATCAGAAGAAGTAGAAGAAGGAGAAGGAGAAGGTGAAGTCAGGAGGGTGAATCAGAAGAAGCAGAAGAAGGAGAAGGAGAAGGTGAAGTCTGGAGGGTGAATCAGAAGAAGCAGAATAAGGAGAAGGAGAAGGTGATGTCTGGAGGGTGAATCAGAAGAAGCAGAATAAGGAGAAGGAGAAGGTGAAGTCTGGAGGGTGAATCAGAAGAAGCAGAAGAAGGAGAAGGAGAAGATGAAGTCTGGAGGGTGAATCAGAAGAAGTAGAAGAAGGAGAAGGAGAAGGTGAAGTCTGGAGGGTGAAGCAGAAGAAGTAGAAGAAGGAGAAGGAGAAGGTGAAGTCAGGAGGGTGAATCAGAAGAAGTAGAAGAAGGAGAAGGAGAAGGTGAAGTCAGGAGGGTGAATCAGAAGAAGCAGAAGAAGGAGAAGGAGAAGGTGAAGTCTGGAGGGTGAATCAGAAGAAGCAGAAGAAAGAGAAGGAGAAGGTGAAATCTGGAGGGTGAAGCAGAAGAAACAGAAGAAGGAGAAGGAGAAGGTGAAGACTGGAGGGTGAATCAGAAGAAGTGGAAGAAGGAGAAGGAGAAGGTGAAGTCTGGAGGGTGAATCAGAAGAAGCAGAAGAAGGAGAAGGAGAAGATGAAGTCTGGAGGGTGAATAAGAAGAAGTAGAAGATGGAGAAGGAGAAGGTGAAGTCTGGAGGGTGAATCAGAAGAAGCAGAAGAAAGAGAAGGAGAAGGTGAAGTCTGGAGGGTGAATCAGAAGAAGTAGAAGAAGGAGAAGGAGAAGGTGAAGTCTGGAGGGTGAATCAGAAGAAGCAGAAGAAGGAGAAGGAGAAGGTGAAGTCTGGAGAGTGAATCAGAAGAAGCAGAAGAAGGAGAAGGAGAAGGTGAAGTCTGGAGGGTGAATCAGAAGAAGCAGAAGAAGGAGAAGGAGAAGTTGAAGTCTGGAGGGTGAATCAGAAGAAGCAGAATAAGGAGAAGTGAAGGTGAAGTATGGAGGGTGAATCAGAAGAAGCAGAAGAAGGAGAAGGAGAAGGTGAAGTCTGGAGGGTGAATCAGAAGAAGTAGAAGATGGAGAAGGAGAAGGTGAAGTCTGGAGGGTGAAGCAGAAGAAGTAGAAGAAGGAGAAGGAGAAGGTGAAGTCAGGAGGGTGAATCAGAAGAAGTAGAAGAAGGAGAAGGAGAAGGTGAAGTCAGGAGGGTGAATCAGAAGAAGCAGAAGAAGGAGAAGGAGAAGGTGATGTCTGGAGGGTGAATCAGAAGAAGCAGAATAAGGAGAAGGAGAAGGTGAAGTCTGGAGGGTGAATCAGAAGAAGTAGAAGAAGGAGAAGGAGAAGGTGAAGTCTGGAGGGTGAATCAGAAGAAGTAGAAGAAGGAGACGGAGAAGATGAAGTCAGGAGGGTGAATCAGAAGAAGTAGAAGAAGGAGAAGGAGAAGGTGAAGTCAGGAGGGTGAATCAGAAGAAGCAGAAGAAGGAGAAGGAGAAGGTGAAGTCTGGAGGGTGAATCAGAAGAATCAGAAGAAGGAGAAGGTGAAGTCTGGAGGGTGAATCAGAAGAAGCAGAAGAAAGAGAAGGAGAAGGTGAAGTCTGGAGGGTGAAGCAGAAGAAACAGAAGAAGGAGAAGGAGAAGGTGAAGACTGGAGGGTGAATCAGAAGAAGTGGAAGAAGGAGAAGGAGAAGGTGAAGTCTGGAGGGTGAATCAGAAGAAGTAGAAGAAGGAGAAGGAGAAGGTGAAGTCTGGAGGGTGAATCAGAAGAAGCAGAAGAAGGAGAAGGAGAAGGTGAAGTCTGGAGGGTGAATCAGAAGAAGCAGAAGAAGGAGAAGGAGAAGATGAAGTCTGGAGGGTGAATCAGAAGAAGTAGAAGAAGGAGAAGGAGAAGGTGAAGTCTGGAGGGTGAATCAGAAGTAGTAGAAGAAGGAGAAGGAGAAGGTGAAGTCTGGACGGTGTATCAGAAGAAACAGAAGAAGGAGAAGGAGAAGGTGAAGTCTGGAGGGTGAATCAGAAGAAGTAGAAGAAGGAGAAGGAGAAGGTGTAGTCTGGAGGGTGAATCAGAAGAAGTAGACGAAGGAGAAGGAGAAGGTGAAGTCTGGAGGGTGAATCAGAAGAAGCAGAAGAAGGAGATGGAGAAGGTGAAGTCTGGAGGGTGAATCAGAAGAAGTAGAAGAAGGAGAAGGAGAAGGTGAAGCCTGGAGGGTGAATCAGAAGAAGCAGAAGGAGGAGAAGGAGAAGGTGAAGTCTGGAGGGTGAATCAGAAGAAGCAGAAGAAGGAGAAGGAGAAGGTGAAGTCTGGAGGGTGAATCAGAAGAAGTAGAAGAAGGAGAAGGAGAAGGTGAAGTCTGGAGGGAGAATCAGAAGAAGTAGAAGAAGGAGAAGGAGAAGGTGAAGTCTGGAGGTTGAATCAGAAGAAGTAGAAGAAGGAGAAGGAGAAGGTGAAGTCTGGAGGGTGAAGCAGAAGAAGTAGAAGAAGGAGAAGGAGAAGGTGAAGTCAGGAGGGTGAATCAGAAGAAGTAGAAGAAGGAGAAGGAGAAGGTGAAGTCAGGAGGGTGAATCAGAAGAAGCAGAAGAAGGAGAAGGAGAAGGTGAAGTCTGGAGGGTGAATCAGAAGAATCAGAAGAAGGAGAAGGAGAAGGTGAAGTCTGGAGGGTGAATCAGAAGAAGCAGAAGAAAGAGAAGGAGATGGTGAAGTCTGGAGGGTGAATCAGAAGAAGTAGAAGAAGGAGAAGGAGAAGGTGAAGTCTGGAGGGTGAATCAGAAGAAGCAGAGGAAGGAGAAGGAGAAGGTGAAGTCTGGAGGGTGAATCAGAAGAAGCAGAAGAAGTAGAAGGAGAAGGTGAAGTCTGGAGGGTGAATCAGAAGAAGCAGAAGAAGGAGAAGGAGAAGGTGAAGTCTGGAGGGTGAATGAGAAGAAGCAGAATAAGGAGAAGGAGAAGGTGAAGTCTGGAGGGTGAATCAGAAGAAGCAGAAGAAGGAGAAGGAGAAGGTGAAGTCTGGAGGGTGAATCAGAAGAAGTAGAAGAAGGAGAAGGAGAAGGTGAAGTCTGGAGGGTGAAGCAGAAGAAGGAGAAGGAGAAGGTGAAGTCAGGAGGGTGAATCAGAAGAAGTAGAAGAAGGAGAAGGAGAAGGTGAAATCAGGAGGGTGAATCAGAAGAAGCAGAAGAAGGAGAAGGAGAAGGTGAAGTCTGTAGGGTGAATCAGAAGAATCAGAAGAAGGAGAAGGAGAAGGTGAAGTCTGGAGGGTGAATCAGAAGAAGCAGAAGAAAGAGAAGGAGAAGGTGAAGTCTGGAGGGTGAAGCAGAAGAAACAGAAGAAGGAGAAGGAGAAGGTGAAGACTGGAGGGTGAATCAGAAGAAGTAGAAGAAGGAGAAGGAGAAGGTGAAGTCTGGAGGGTGAATCAGAAGAAGTAGAAGAAGGAGAAGGAGAAGGTGAAGTCTGGAGGGTGAATCAGAAGAAGCAGAAGAAGGAGAAGGAGAAGGTGAAGTCTGGAGGGTGAATCAGAAGAAGCAGAAGAAGGAGAAGGAGAAGATGAAGTCTGGAGGGTGAATCAGAAGAAGTAGAAGAAGGAGAAGGAGAAGGTGAGGTCTGGAGGGTGAATCAGAAGAAGCAGAAGAAGGAGAAGGAGAAGGTGAAGTCTGGAGGGTGAATCAGAAGAAGCAGAAGAAGGAGAAGGAGAAGGTGAAGTCTGGAGGGTGAATCAGAAGAAACAGAAGAAGGAGAAGGAGAAGGTGAAGTCTGGTGGGTGAATCAGAAGAAGTAGAAGAAGGAGAAGGAGAAGGTGTAGTCCGGAGGGTGAATCAGTAGAAGCAGAAGAAGGAGAAGGTGAAGTCTGGAGGGTGAATCAGAAGAAGCAGAAGAAGGAGAAGGAGAAGGTGAAGTCTGGAGGGTGAATCAGAAGAAGCAGAAGAAGGAGAAGGAGAAGGTGAAGTCAGGAGGGTGAATCAGAAGAAGCAGAAGAAGGAGAAGGAGAAGGTGAAGTTAGGAGGGTGAATCAGAAGAAGCAGAAGAAGGAGAAGGAGCAGGTGATGTCAGGGGGATGAAGCAGAATAAGTAGAAGAAGGAGAAGGAGAAGGTGAAGTCAGGACGGTGAAGCAGAAGAAGCAGAAGAAGGAGAAGGAGAAGGTGAAGTCTGGAGGGTGAATCAGAAGAAGTAGAAGAAGGAAAAGGAGAAGGTCAAGTCTGGAGGGTGAATCAGAAGAAGTAGAAGAAGGAGAAGGAGAAGGTGAAGTCTGGAGGGTGAAGCAGAAGAAGTAGAAGAAGGAGAAGGAGAAGGTGAAGTCAGGATGGTGAATCAGAAGAAGTAGAAGAAGGAGAAGGAGAAGGTGAAGTCACGGGGTGAATCAGAAGAAGCAGAAGAAGGAGAAGGAGAAGGTGAAGTCTGGAGGGTGAATCAGAAGAATCAGAAGAAGGAGAAGGAGAAGGTGAAGTCTGGAGGGTGAATCAGAAGAAGCAGAAGAAAGAGAAGGAGAAGGTGAAGTCTGGAGGGTGAATCAGAAGAAGTAGAAGAAGGAGAAGGAGAAGGTGAAGTCTGGAGGGTGAATCAGAAGAAGCAGAGGAAGGAGAAGGAGAAGGTGAAGTCTGGAGGGTGAATCAGAAGAAGCAGAAGAAGGAGAAGGAGAAGGTGAAGTCTGCAGATTGAATCAGAAGAAGCAGAAGAAGGAGAAGGAGAAGGTGAAGTCTGGAGGGTGAATCAGAGGAAGCAGAATAAGGAGAAGGAGAAGGTGAAGTCTGGAGGGTGAATCAGAAGAAGCAGAAGAAAGAGAAGGAGAAGGTGAAGTCTGGAGGGTGAAGCAGAAGAAACAGAAGAAGGAGAAGGAGAAGGTGAAGACTGGAGGGTGAATCAGAAGAAGTAGAAGAAGGAGAAGGAGAAGGTGAAGTCTGGAGGGTGAATCAGAAGAAGTAGAAGAAGGAGAAGGAGAAGGTGTAGTCCGGAGGGTGAATCAGTAGAAGCAGAAGAAGGAGAAGGTGAAGTCTGGAGGGTGAATCAGAAGAAGCAGAAGAAGGAGAAGGAGAAGGTGAAGTCTGGAGGGTGAATCAGAAGAAGTAGAAGAAGGAGAAGGAGAAGTTGAAGTCTGGAGGGTGAAGCAGAAGAATTAGAAGATGGAGAAGGAGAAGGTGAAGTCAGGAGGGTGAATCAGAAGAAGCAGAAGATGGAGAAGGAGAAGGTGAAGTCTGGAGGGTGAATCAGAAGAATCAGAAGAAGGAGAAGGAGAAGGTGAAGTCTGGAGGGTGAATCAGAAGAAGCAGAGGAAGGAGAAGGAGAAGGTGAAGTCTGGAGGGTGAATCAGAAGAAGCAGAATAAGGAGAAGGAGAAGGTGAAGTCTGGAGGGTGAATCAGAAGAAGCAGAATAAGGAGAAGGAGAAGGTGAAGTCTGGAGGGTGAATCAGAAGAAGCAGAAGAAGGAGAAGGAGAAGGTGAAGTCTGGAGGGTGAATCAGAAGAAGTAGAAGAAGGAGAAGGAGAAGGTGAAGTCTGGAGGGTGAAGCAGAGGAAGTAGAAGAAGGAGAAGGAGAAGGTGAAGTCAGGTGGGTGAATCAGAAGAAGTAGAAGAAGGAGAAGGAGAAGGTGAAGTCAGGAGGGTGAATCAGAAGAAGCAGAAGAAGGAGAAGGAGAAGGTGAAGTCTGGAGGGTGAATCAGAAGAATCAGAAGAAGGAGAAGGAGAAGGTGAAGTCTGGAGGGTGAATCAGAAGAAGTAGACGAAGGAGAAGGAGAAGGTGAAGTCTGGAGGGTGTATCAGATGAAGCAGAAGAAGGAGATGGAGAAGGTGAAGTCTGGAGGGTGAATCAGAAGAAGTAGAAGAAGGAGAAGTAGAAGGTGAAGTCTGGAGGGTGAATCAGAAGAAGCAGAAGAAGGAGAAGGAGAAGGTGAAGTCTGGAGGGTGAATCAGAAGAAGCAGAAGAAGGAGAAGGAGAAGGTGAAGTCTGGAGGGTGATTCAGAAGAAGCAGAATAAGGAGAAGGAGAAGGTGAAGTCTGGAGGGTGAATCAGAAGAAGCAGAAGAAGGAGAAGGAGAAGGTGAAGTCTGGAGGGTGAATCAGAAGACGCAGAAGAAGGAGAAGGAGAAGGTGAAGTCTGGAGGGTGAAGCAGAAGAAGTAGAAGAAGGAGAAGGAGAAGGTGAAGTCAGGAGGGTGAATCAGAAGATGTAGAAGAAGAAGGAGAAGGTGAAGTCTGGAGGGTGAATCAGAAGAAGTAGAAGAAGGAGAAGGAGAAGGTGAAGTCTGGAGGGTGAATCAGAAGAAGCAGAAGAAGGAGAAGGAGAAGGTGAAGTCTGGAGGGTGAATCAGAAGAAGTAGACGAAGGAGAAGGAGAAGGTGAAGTCTGGAGGGTGAATCAGAAGAAGCAGAAGAAGGAGATGGAGAAGGTGAAGTCTGGAGGGTGAATCAGAAGAAGTAGAAGAAGGAGAAGGAGAAGGTGAAGTCTGGAGGGTGAATCAGAAGAAGCAGAAGAAGGAGAAGGAACAGGTGAAGTCTGGAGGGTGAATCAGAAGAAGCAGAAGAAGGAGAAGGAGAAGGTGAAGTCTGGAGGGTGATTCAGAAGAAGCAGAATAAGGAGAAGGAGAAGGTGAAGTCTGGAGGGTGAATCAGAAGAAGCAGAAGAAGGAGAAGGAGAAGGTGAAGTCTGGAGGGTGAATCAGAAGAAGTAGAAGAAGGAGAAGGAGAAGGTGAAGTCTGGAGGGTGAATCAGAAGAAGTAGAAGAAGGAGAAGGAGAAGGTGAAGTCTGGAGGGTGAATCAGAAGAAGTAGAAGAAGGAGAAGGAGAAGGTGAAGTCTGGAGGGTGAAGCAGAAGAAGTAGAAGAAGGAGAAGGAGAAGGTGAAGTCAGGAGGGTGAATCAGAAGATGTAGAAGAAGGAGAAGGAGAAGGTGATGTCAGGAGGGTGAATCAGAAGAAGCAGAAGAAGGAGAAGGAGAAGGTGAAGTCTGGAGGGTGAATCAGAAGAAGTAGAAGAAGGAGAAGGAGAAGGTGAAGTCTGGAGGGTGAATCAGAAGAAGCAGAAGAAGGAGAAGGAGAAGGTGAAGTCTGGAGGGTGAATCAGAAGAAGCAGAATAAGGAGAAGGAGAAGGTAAAGTCTGGAGGGTGAATCAGAAGAAGCAGAAGAAGGAGAAGGAGAAGGTGAAGTCTGGAGGGTGAATCAGAAGAAGTAGAAGAAGGAGAAGGAGAAGGTGAAGTCTGGAGGGTGAAGCAGAAGAAGTAGAAGAAGGAGAAGGAGAAGGTGAAGTCAGGAGGGTGAGTCAGAAGAAGTAGAAGAAGGAGAAGGAGATGGTGAAGTCAGGAGGGTGAATCAGAAGAAGTAGAAGAAGGAGAAGGAGAAGGTGAAGTCTGGAGGGTGAATCAGAAGAAGCAGAAGAAGGAGAAGGAGAAGGTGAAGTCTGGAGGGTGAATCAGAAGAAGCAGAATAAGGAGAAGGAGAAGGTGAAGTCTGGAGGGTGAATCAGAAGAAGCAGAAGAAGGAGAAGGAGAAGGTGAAGTCTGGAGGGTGAATCAGAAGAAGTAGAAGAAGGAGAAGGAGAAGGTGAAGTCTGGAGGGTGAATCAGAAGAAGTAGAAGAAGGAGAAGGAGAAGGTGAAGTCTGGAGGGTGAATCAGAAGAAGTAGAAGAAGGAGAAGGAGAAGGTGAAGTCTGGAGGGTGAAGCAGAAGAAGTAGAAGAAGGAGAAGGAGAAGGTGAAGTCAGGAGGGTGAATCAGAAGATGTAGAAGAAGGAGAAGGAGAAGGTGATGTCAGGAGGGTGAATCAGAAGAAGCAGAAGAAGGAGAAGGAGAAGGTGAAGTCTGGAGGGTGAATCAGAAGAAGTAGAAGAAGGAGAAGGAGAAGGTGAAGTCTGGAGGGTGAATCAGAAGAATCAGAAGAAGGAGAAGGAGAAGGTGAAGTCTGGAGGGTGAATCAGAAGAAGCAGAAGAAAGAGAAGGAGAAGGTGAAGTCTGGAGGGTGAATCAGAAGAAGTAGAAGAAGGAGAAGGAGAAGGTGAAGTCTGGAGGGTGAATCAGAAGAAGCAGAAGAAGGAGAAGAAGAAGGTGAAGTCTGGAGGGTGAATCAGAAGAAGTAGACGAAGGAGAAGGAGAAGGTGAAGTCTGGAGGGTGAATCAGAAGAAGCAGAAGAAGGAGATGGAGAAGGTGAAGTCTGGAGGGTGAATCAGAAGAAGTAGAAGAAGGAGAAGGAGAAGGTGAAGTCTGGAGGGTGAATCAGAAGAAGCAGAAGAAGGAGAAGGAACAGGTGAAGTCTGGAGGGTGAATCAGAAGAAGCAGAAGAAGGAGAAGGAGAAGGTGAAGTCTGGAGGGTGATTCAGAAGAAGCAGAATAAGGAGAAGGAGAAGGTGAAGTCTGGAGGGTGAATCAGAAGAAGCAGAAGAAGGAGAAGGAGAAGGTGAAGTCTGGAGGGTGAATCAGAAGAAGTAGAAGAAGGAGAAGGAGAAGGTGAAGTCTGGAGGGTGAATCAGAAGAAGTAGAAGAAGGAGAAGGAGAAGGTGAAGTCTGGAGGGTGAATCAGAAGAAGTAGAAGAAGGAGAAGGAGAAGGTGAAGTCTGGAGGGTGAAGCAGAAGAAGTAGAAGAAGGAGAAGGAGAAGGTGAAGTCAGGAGGGTGAATCAGAAGATGTAGAAGAAGGAGAAGGAGAAGGTGATGTCAGGAGGGTGAATCAGAAGAAGCAGAAGAAGGAGAAGGAGAAGGTGAAGTCTGGAGGGTGAATCAGAAGAAGTAGAAGAAGGAGAAGGAGAAGGTGAAGTCTGGAGGGTGAATCAGAAGAAGCAGAAGAAGGAGAAGGAGAAGGTGAAGTCTGGAGGGTGAATCAGAAGAAGCAGAATAAGGAGAAGGAGAAGGTGAAGTCTGGAGGGTGAATCAGAAGAAGCAGAAGAAGGAGAAGGAGAAGGTGAAGTCTGGAGGGTGAATCAGAAGAAGTAGAAGAAGGAGAAGGAGAAGGTGAAGTCTGGAGGGTGAAGCAGAAGAAGTAGAAGAAGGAGAAGGAGAAGGTGAAGTCAGGAGGGTGAATCAGAAGAAGTAGAAGAAGGAGAAGGAGAAGGTGAAGTCAGGAGGGTGAATCAGAAGAAGTAGAAGAAGGAGAAGGAGAAGGTGAAGTCTGGAGGGTGAATCAGAAGAAGCAGAAGAAGGAGAAGGAGAAGGTGAAGTCTGGAGGGTGATTCAGAAGAAGCAGAATAAGGAGAAGGAGAAGGTGAAGTCTGGAGGGTGAATCAGAAGAAGCAGAAGAAGGAGAAGGAGAAGGTGAAGTCTGGAGGGTGAATCAGAAGAAGTAGAAGAAGGAGAAGGAGAAGGTGAAGTCTGGAGGGTGAATCAGAAGAAGTAGAAGAAGGAGAAGGAGAAGGTGAAGTCTGGAGGGTGAATCAGAAGAAGTAGAAGAAGGAGAAGGAGAAGGTGAAGTCTGGAGGGTGAAGCAGAAGAAGTAGAAGAAGGAGAAGGAGAAGGTGAAGTCAGGAGGGTGAATCAGAAGATGTAGAAGAAGGAGAAGGAGAAGGTGATGTCAGGAGGGTGAATCAGAAGAAGCAGAAGAAGGAGAAGGAGAAGGTGAAGTCTGGAGGGTGAATCAGAAGAAGTAGAAGAAGGAGAAGGAGAAGGTGAAGTCTGGAGGGTGAATCAGAAGAAGCAGAAGAAGGAGAAGGAGAAGGTGAAGTCTGGAGGGTGAATCAGAAGAAGCAGAAGAAGGAGAAGGAGAAGGTGAAGTCTGGAGGGTGAATCAGAAGAAGCAGAATAAGGAGAAGGAGAAGGTGAAGTCTGGAGGGTGAATCAGAAGAAGCAGAAGAAGGAGAAGGAGAAGGTGAAGTCTGGATGGTGAATCAGAAGAAGTAGAAGAAGGAGAAGGAGAAGGTGAAGTCTGGAGGGTGAAGCAGAAGAAGTAGAAGAAGGAGAAGGAGAAGGTGAAGTCAGGAGGGTGAATCAGAAGAAGTAGAAGAAGGAGAAGGAGAAGGTGAAGTCAGGAGGGTGAATCAGAAGAAGCAGAAGAAGGAGATAGAGAAGGTGAAGTCTGGAGGGTGAATCAGAAGAATCAGAAGAAGGAGAAGGAGAAGGTGAAGTCTGGAGGGTGAAGCAGAAGAAGCAGAAGAAAGAGAAGGAGAAGGTGAAGTCTGGAGTGTGAAGCAGAAGAAACAGAAGAAGGAGAAGGAGAAGGTGAAGACTGGAGGGTGAATCAGAAGAAGTAGAAGAAGGAGAAGGAGAAGGTGAAGTCTGGAGGGTGAATCAGAAGAAGTAGAAGAAGGAGAAGGAGAAGGTGAAGTCTGGAGGGTGAATCAGAAGAAGCAGAAGAAGAAGAAGGAGAAGGTGAAGTCTGGAGGGTGAATCAGAAGAAGCAGAAGAAGGAGAAGGAGAAGATGAAGTCTGGAGGGTGAATCAGAAGAAGTAGAAGAAGGAGAAGGAGAAGGTGAGGTCTGGAGGGTGAATCAGAAGAAGCAGAAGAAGGAGAAGGAGAAGGTGAAGTCTGGAGGGTGAATCAGAAGAAGCAGAAGAAGGAGAAGGAGAAGGTGAAGTCTGGAGGGTGAATCAGAAGAAGCAGAAGAAGGAGAAGGAGAAGGTGAAGTCAGGAGGGTGAAACAGAAGAAGCAGAAGAAGGAGAAGGAGAAGGTGAAGTTAGGAGGGTGAATCAGAAGAAGCAGAAAATGGAGAAGGAGCAGGTGAAGTCAGGGGGGTGTAGCAGAAGAAGTAGAAGAAGGAGAAGGAGAAGGTGAAGTCAGGACGGTGAAGCAGAAGAAGCAGAAGAAGGAGAAGGAGAATGTGAAGCCTGGAGGGCGCAGCAGAAGAAGCAGAAGAAGGAGAAGGAGAAGGTGAAGTCTGGAGTGTGAAGCAGAAGAAGCAGAAGAAGGAGAAGGAGAAGGTGAAGTCTGGAGGGCGCAGCAGAAGAAGCAGAAGAAGGAGAATGAGAAGGTGAAGTCTGGAGAGTGAATCAGAAGAAGCAGAAGAAGGAGAAGGAGAAGGTGAAGTCTGGAGGGTGAATCAGAAGAAGTAGAAGAAGGAGAAGGAGAAGGTGAAGTCTGGAGGGTGAAGCAGAAGAAGTAGAAGAAGGAGAAGGAGAAGGTGAAGTCAGGAGGGTGTATCAGAAGAAGTAGAAGAAGGAGAAGGAGAAGGTGAAGTCAGGAGGGTGAATCAGAAGAAGCAGAAGAAGGAGAAGGAGAAGGTGAAGTCTGGAGGGTGAATCAGAAGAATCAGAAGAAGGAGAAGGAGAAGGTGAAGTCTGGAAGGTGAATCAGAAGAAGCAGAAGAAAGAGAAGGAGAAGGTGAAGTCTGGAGGGTGAAGCAGAAGAAACAGAAGAAGGAGAAGGAGAAGGTGAAGACTGGAGGGTGAATCAGAAGAAGTAGAAGAAGGAGAAGGAGAAGGTGAAGTCTGGAGGGTGAATCAGAAGAAGTAGAAGAAGGAGAAGGAGAAGTTGAAGTCTGGAGGGTGAATCAGAAGAAGTAGAAGAAGGAGAAGGAGAAGGTGAAGTCTGGAGGGTGAATCAGAAGAAGTAGAAGAAGGAGAAGGAGAAGTTGAAGTCTGGAGGGTGAATCAGAAGAAGTAGAAGAAGGAGAAGGAGAAGTTGAAGTCTGGAGGGTGAAGCAGAAGACGTAGAAGAAGGAGAAGGAGAAGGTGAAGTCAGGAGGGTGAATCAGAAGATGTAGAAGAAGGAGAAGGAGAAGGTGAAGTCAGGAGGTTGAATCAGAAGAAGCAGAAGAAGGAGAAGGAGAAGGTAAAGTCTGGAGGGTGAATCAGAAGAATCAGAAGAAGGAGAAGGAGAAGGTGAAGTCTGGAGGGTGAATCAGAAGAAGCAGAAGAAAGAGAAGGAGAAGGTGAAGTCTGGAGGGTGAATCAGAAGAAGTAGAAGAAGGAGAAGGAGAAGGTGAAGTCTGGAGGGTGAATCAGAAGAAGCAGAAGAAGGAGAAGGAGAAGGTGAAGTCTGGAGGGTGAAGCAGAAGAAGTAGACGAAGGAGAAGGAGAAGGTGAAGTCTGGAGGGTGAATCAGAAGAAGCAGAAGAAGGAGATGGAGAAGGTGAAGTCTGGAGGGTGAATCAGAAGAAGTAGAAGAAGGAGAAGGAGAAGGTGAAGTCTGGAGGGTGAATCAGAAGAAGCAGAAGAAGCAGAAGGAACAGGTGAAGTCTGGAGGGTGAATCAGAAGAAGCAGAAGAAGGAGAAGGAGAAGGTGAAGTCTGGAGGGTGATGCAGAAGAAGCAGAATAAGGAGAAGGAGAAGGTGAAGTCTGGAGGGTGAATCAGAAGAAGCAGCAGAAGGAGAAGGAGAAGGTGAAGTCTGGAGGGTGAATCAGAAGAAGTAGAAGAAGGAGAAGGAGAAGGTGAAGTCTGGAGGGTGAATCAGAAGAAGTAGAAGAAGGAGAAGGAGAAGGTGAAGTCTGGAGGGTGAATCAGAAGAAGTAGAAGAAGGAGAAGGAGAAGGTGAAGTCTGGAGGGTGAAGCAGAAGAAGTAGAAGAAGGAGAAGGAGAAGGTGAAGTCAGGAGGGTGAATCAGAAGATGTAGAAGAAGGAGAAGGAGAAGGTGAAGTCAGGAGGGTGAATCAGAAGAAGCAGAAGAAGGAGAAGGAGAAGGTGAAGTCTGGAGGGTGAATCAGAAGAAGTAGAAGAAGGAGAAGGAGAAGGTGAAGTCTGGAGGGTGAATCAGAAGAAGCAGAAGAAGGAGAAGGAGAAGGTGAAGTCTGGAGGGTGAATCAGAAGAAGCAGAAGAAGGAGAAGGAGAAGGTGAAGTCTGGAGGGTGAATCAGAAGAAGCAGAATAAGGAGAAGGAGAATGTGAAGTCTGGAGGGTGAATCAGAAGAAGCAGAAGAAGGAGAAGGAGAAGGTGAAGTCTGGAGGGTGAATCAGAAGAAGTAGAAGAAGGAGAAGGAGAAGGTGAAGTCTGGAGGGTGAAGCAGAAGAAGTAGAAGAAGGAGAAGGAGAAGGTGAAGTCAGGAGGGTGAATCAGAAGAAGTAGAAGAAGGAGAAGGAGAAGGTGAAGTCAGGAGGGTGAATCAGAAGAAGCAGAAGAAGGAGATAGAGAAGGTGAAGTCTGGAGGGTGAATCAGAAGAATCAGAAGAAGGAGAAGGAGAAGGTGAAGTCTGGAGGGTGAAGCAGAAGAAGCAGAAGAAAGAGAAGGAGAAGGTGAAGTCTGGAGTGTGAAGCAGAAGAAACAGAAGAAGGAGAAGGAGAAGGTGAAGACTGGAGGGTGAATCAGAAGAAGTAGAAGAAGGAGAAGGAGAAGGTGAAGTCTGGAGGGTGAATCAGAAGAAGTAGAAGAAGGAGAAGGAGAAGGTGAAGTCTGGAGGGTGAATCAGAAGAAGCAGAAGAAGGAGAAGGAGAAGGTGAAGTCTGGAGGGTGAATCAGAAGAAGCAGAAGAAGGAGAAGGAGAAGATGAAGTCTGGAGGGTGAATCAGAAGAAGTAGAAGAAGGAGAAGGAGAAGGTGAGGTCTGGAGGGTGAATCAGAAGAAGCGGAAGAAGGAGAAGGAGAAGGTGAAGTCTGGAGGGCGAATCAGAAGAAGCAGAAGAAGGAGAAGGAGAAGGTGAAGTCTGGAGGGTGAATCAGAAGAAGCAGAAGAAGGAGAAGGAGAAGGTGAAGTCAGGAGGGTGAAACAGAAGAAGCAGAAGAAGGAGAAGGAGAAGGTGAAGTTAGTAGGCTGAATCAGAAGAAGCAGAAAAAGGAGAAGGAGCAGGTGAAGTCAGGGGGGTGTAGCAGAAGAAGTACAAGAAGGAGAAGGAGAAGGTGAAGTCAGGACGGTGAAGCAGAAGAAGCAGAAGAAGGAGAAGGAGAAGGTGAAGCCTGGAGGGCGCAGCAGAAGAAGCAGAAGAAGGAGAAGGAGAAGGTGAAGTCTGGAGTGTGAAGCAGAAGAAGCAGAAGAAGGAGAAGGAGAAGGTGAAGTCTGGAGGGCGCAGCAGAAGAAGCAGAAGAAGGAGAATGAGAAGGTGAAGTCTGGAGGGTGAATCAGAAGAAGCAGAAGAAGGAGATGGAGAAGGTGAAGTCTGGAGGGTGAATCAGAAGAAGTAGAAGAAGGAGAAGGAGAAGGTGAAGTCTGGAGGGTGAAGCAGAAGAAGTAGAAGAAGGAGAAGGAGAAGGTGAAGTCAGGAGGGTGAATCAGAAGAAGTAGAAGAAGGAGAAGGAGAAGGTGAAGTCAGGAGGGTGAATCAGAAGAAGCAGAAGAAGGAGAAGGAGAAGGTGAAGTCTGGAGGGTGAATCAAAAGAATCAGAAGAAGGAGAAGGAGAAGGTGAAGTCTGGAGGGTGAATCACAAGAAGCAGAAGAAAGAGAAGGAGAAGGTGAAGTCTGGAGGGTGAAGCAGAAGAAACAGAAGAAGGAGAAGGAGAAGGTGAAGACTGGAGGGTGAATCAGAAGAAGTAGAAGAAGGAGAAGGAGAAGGTGAAGTCTGGAGGGTGAATCAGAAGAAGTAGAAGAAGGAGAAGGAGAAGTTGAAGTCTGGAGGGTGAATCAGAAGAAGCAGAAGAAGGAGAAGGAGAAGGTGAAGTCTGGAGGGTGAATCAGAAGAAGCAGAAGAAGGAGAAGGAGAAGATGAAGTCTGGAGGGTGAATCAGAAGAAGTAGAAGAAGGAGAAGGAGAAGGTGAAGTCTGGAGGGTGAATCAGAAGAAGTAGAAGAAGGAGAAGGAGAAGATGAAGTCTGGAGGGTGAATCAGAAGAAACAGAAGAAGGAGAAGGAGAAGGTGAAGTCTGGAGGGTGAATCAGAAGAAGTAGAAGAAGGAGAAGGAGAAGGTGCAGTCTGGAGGGTGAATCAGAAGAAGTAGACGAAGGAGAAGGAGAAGGTGAAGTCTGGAGGGTGAATCAGAAGAAGCAGAAGAAGGAGAAGGAGAAGGTGAAGTCTGGAGGGTGAATCAGAAGAAGTAGAAGAAGGAGAAGGAGAAGGTGAAGTCTGGAGGGTGAATCAGAAGAAGCAGAAGAAGGAGAAGGAGAAGGTGAAGTCTGGAGGGTGAATCAGAAGAAGCAGAAGAAGGAGAAGGAGAAGGTGAAGTCTGGAGGGTGAATCAGAAGAAGTAGAAGAAGGAGAAGGAGAAGTTGAAGTCTGGAGGGTGAAGCAGAAGAAGTAGAAGATGGAGAAGGAGAAGGTGAAGTCAGGAGGGTGAATCAGAAGAAGTAGAAGAAGGAGAAGGAGAAGGTGAAGTCAGGAGGGTGAATCAGAAGAAGCAGAAGATGGAGAAGGAGAAGGTGAAGTCTGTAGGGTGAATCAGAAGAATCAGAAGAAGGAGAAGGAGAAGGTGAAGTCTGGAGGGTGAATCAGAAGAAGCAGAGGAAGGAGAAGGAGAAGGTGAAGTCTGGAGGGTGAATCAAAAGAAGCAGAATAAGGAGAAGGAGAAGGTGAAGTCTGGAGGGTGAATCAGAAGAAGCAGAATAAGGAGAAGGAGAAGGTGAAGTCTGGAGGGTGAATCAGAAGAAGCAGAAGAAGGAGAAGGAGAAGGTGAAGTCTGGAGGGTGAATCAGAAGAAGTAGAAGAAGGAGAAGGAGAAGGTGAAGTCTGGAGGGTGAAGCAGAAGAAGTAGAAGAAGAAGAAGGAGAAGGTGAAGTCAGGAGGGTGAATCACAAGAAGTAGAAGAAGGAGAAGGAGAAGGTGAAGTCAGGAGGGTGAATCAGAAGAAGCAGAAGAAGGAGAAGGAGAAGGTGAAGTCTGGAGGGTGAATCAGAAGAATCAGAAGAAGGAGAAGGAGAAGGTGAAGTCTGGAGGGTGAATCAGAAGAAGCAGAAGAAAGAGAAGGAGAAGGTGAAGTCTGGAGGGTGAAGCAGAAGAAACAGAAGAAGGAGAAGGAGAAGGTGAAGACTGGAGGGTGAATCAGAAGAAGTAGAAGAAGGAGAAGGAGAAGGTGAAGTCTGGAGGGTGAATCAGAAGAAGTAGAAGAAGGAGAAGGAGAAGGTGAAGTCTGGAGGGTGAATCAGAAGAAGCAGAAGAAGGAGAAGGAGAAGGTGAAGTCTGGAGGGTGAATCAGAAGAAGCAGAAGAAGGAGAAGGAGAAGATGAAGTCTGGAGGGTGAATCGGAAGAAGTAGAAGAAGGAGAAGGAGAAGGTGAAGTCTGGAGGGTGAATCAGAAGAAGTAGAAGAAGGAGAAGGAGAAGGTGAGGTCTGGAGGGTGAATCAGAAGAAGCAGAAGAAGGAGAAGGAGAAGGTGAAGTCTGGAGGGTGAATCAGAAGAAGCAGAAGAAGGAGAAGGAGAAGGTGAAGTCTGGAGGGTGAATCAGAAGAAGCAGAAGAAGGAGAAGGAGAAGGTGAAGTCAGGAGGGTGAAACAGAAGAAGCAGAAGAAGGAGAAGGAGAAGGTGAAGTTAGGAGGGTGAATCAGAAGAAGCAGAAAATGGAGAAGGAGCAGGTGAAGTCAGGGGGGTGTAGCAGAAGAAGTAGAAGAAGGAGAAGGAGAAGGTGAAGTCAGGACGGTGAAGCAGAAGAAGCAGAAGAAGGAGAAGGAGAATGTGAAGCCTGGAGGGCGCAGCAGAAGAAGCAGAAGAAGGAGAAGGAGAAGGTGAAGTCTGGAGTGTGAAGCAGAAGAAGCAGAAGAAGGAGAAGGAGAAGGTGAAGTCTGGAGGGCGCAGCAGAAGAAGCAGAAGAAGGAGAATGAGAAGGTGAAGTCTGGAGAGTGAATCAGAAGAAGCAGAAGAAGGAGAAGGAGAAGGTGAAGTCTGGAGGGTGAATCAGAAGAAGTAGAAGAAGGAGAAGGAGAAGGTGAAGTCTGGAGGGTGAAGCAGAAGAAGTAGAAGAAGGAGAAGGAGAAGGTGAAGTCAGGAGGGTGTATCAGAAGAAGTAGAAGAAGGAGAAGGAGAAGGTGAAGTCAGGAGGGTGAATCAGAAGAAGCAGAAGAAGGAGAAGGAGAAGGTGAAGTCTGGAGGGTGAATCAGAAGAATCAGAAGAAGGAGAAGGAGAAGGTGAAGTCTGGAAGGTGAATCAGAAGAAGCAGAAGAAAGAGAAGGAGAAGGTGAAGTCTGGAGGGTGAAGCAGAAGAAACAGAAGAAGGAGAAGGAGAAGGTGAAGACTGGAGGGTGAATCAGAAGAAGTAGAAGAAGGAGAAGGAGAAGGTGAAGTCTGGAGGGTGAATCAGAAGAAGTAGAAGAAGGAGAAGGAGAAGTTGAAGTCTGGAGGGTGAATCAGAAGAAGTAGAAGAAGGAGAAGGAGAAGGTGAAGTCTGGAGGGTGAATCAGAAGAAGTAGAAGAAGGAGAAGGAGAAGTTGAAGTCTGGAGGGTGAATCAGAAGAAGTAGAAGAAGGAGAAGGAGAAGTTGAAGTCTGGAGGGTGAAGCAGAAGACGTAGAAGAAGGAGAAGGAGAAGGTGAAGTCAGGAGGGTGAATCAGAAGATGTAGAAGAAGGAGAAGGAGAAGGTGAAGTCAGGAGGGTGAATCAGAAGAAGCAGAAGAAGGAGAAGGAGAAGGTAAAGTCTGGAGGGTGAATCAGAAGAATCAGAAGAAGGAGAAGGAGAAGGTGAAGTCTGGAGGGTGAATCAGAAGAAGCAGAAGAAAGAGAAGGAGAAGGTGAAGTCTGGAGGGTGAATCAGAAGAAGTAGAAGAAGGAGAAGGAGAAGGTGAAGTCTGGAGGGTGAATCAGAAGAAGCAGAAGAAGGAGAAGGAGAAGGTGAAGTCTGGAGGGTGAAGCAGAAGAAGTAGACGAAGGAGAAGGAGAAGGTGAAGTCTGGAGGGTGAATCAGAAGAAGCAGAAGAAGGAGATGGAGAAGGTGAAGTCTGGAGGGTGAATCAGAAGAAGTAGAAGAAGGAGAAGGAGAAGGTGAAGTCTGGAGGGTGAATCAGAAGAAGCAGAAGAAGCAGAAGGAACAGGTGAAGTCTGGAGGGTGAATCAGAAGAAGCAGAAGAAGGAGAAGGAGAAGGTGAAGTCTGGAGGGTGATGCAGAAGAAGCAGAATAAGGAGAAGGAGAAGGTGAAGTCTGGAGGGTGAATCAGAAGAAGCAGCAGAAGGAGAAGGAGAAGGTGAAGTCTGGAGGGTGAATCAGAAGAAGTAGAAGAAGGAGAAGGAGAAGGTGAAGTCTGGAGGGTGAATCAGAAGAAGTAGAAGAAGGAGAAGGAGAAGGTGAAGTCTGGAGGGTGAATCAGAAGAAGTAGAAGAAGGAGAAGGAGAAGGTGAAGTCTGGAGGGTGAAGCAGAAGAAGTAGAAGAAGGAGAAGGAGAAGGTGAAGTCAGGAGGGTGAATCAGAAGATGCAGAAGAAGGAGAAGGAGAAGGTGAAGTCAGGAGGGTGAATCAGAAGAAGCAGAAGAAGGAGAAGGAGAAGGTGAAGTCTGGAGGGTGAATCAGAAGAAGTAGAAGAAGGAGAAGGAGAAGGTGAAGTCTGGAGGGTGAATCAGAAGAAGCAGAAGAAGGAGAAGGAGAAGGTGAAGTCTGGAGGGTGAATCAGAAGAAGCAGAAGAAGGAGAAGGAGAAGGTGAAGTCTGGAGGGTGAATCAGAAGAAGCAGAATAAGGAGAAGGAGAAGGTGAAGTCTGGAGGGTGAATCAGAAGAAGCAGAAGAAGGAGAAGGAGAAGGTGAAGTCTGGAGGGTGAATCAGAAGAAGTAGAAGAAGGAGAAGGAGAAGGTGAAGTCTGGAGGGTGAAGCAGAAGAAGTAGAAGAAGGAGAAGGAGAAGGTGAAGTCAGGAGGGTGAATCAGAAGAAGTAGAAGAAGGAGAAGGAGAAGGTGAAGTCAGGAGGGTGAATCAGAAGAAGCAGAAGAAGGAGATAGAGAAGGTGAAGTCTGGAGGGTGAATCAGAAGAATCAGAAGAAGGAGAAGGAGAAGGTGAAGTCTGGAGGGTGAAGCAGAAGAAGCAGAAGAAAGAGAAGGAGAAGGTGAAGTCTGGAGTGTGAAGCAGAAGAAACAGAAGAAGGAGAAGGAGAAGGTGAAGACTGGAGGGTGAATCAGAAGAAGTAGAAGAAGGAGAAGGAGAAGGTGAAGTCTGGAGGGTGAATCAGAAGAAGTAGAAGAAGGAGAAGGAGAAGGTGAAGTCTGGAGGGTGAATCAGAAGAAGCAGAAGAAGGAGAAGGAGAAGGTGAAGTCTGGAGGGTGAATCAGAAGAAGCAGAAGAAGGAGAAGGAGAAGATGAAGTCTGGAGGGTGAATCAGAAGAAGTAGAAGAAGGAGAAGGAGAAGGTGAGGTCTGGAGGGTGAATCAGAAGAAGCGGAAGAAGGAGAAGGAGAAGGTGAAGTCTGGAGGGCGAATCAGAAGAAGCAGAAGAAGGAGAAGGAGAAGGTGAAGTCTGGAGGGTGAATCAGAAGAAGCAGAAGAAGGAGAAGGAGAAGGTGAAGTCAGGAGGGTGAAACAGAAGAAGCAGAAGAAGGAGAAGGAGAAGGTGAAGTTAGTAGGCTGAATCAGAAGAAGCAGAAAAAGGAGAAGGAGCAGGTGAAGTCAGGGGGGTGTAGCAGAAGAAGTACAAGAAGGAGAAGGAGAAGGTGAAGTCAGGACGGTGAAGCAGAAGAAGCAGAAGAAGGAGAAGGAGAAGGTGAAGCCTGGAGGGCGCAGCAGAAGAAGCAGAAGAAGGAGAAGGAGAAGGTGAAGTCTGGAGTGTGAAGCAGAAGAAGCAGAAGAAGGAGAAGGAGAAGGTGAAGTCTGGAGGGCGCAGCAGAAGAAGCAGAAGAAGGAGAATGAGAAGGTGAAGTCTGGAGGGTGAATCAGAAGAAGCAGAAGAAGGAGATGGAGAAGGTGAAGTCTGGAGGGTGAATCAGAAGAAGTAGAAGAAGGAGAAGGAGAAGGTGAAGTCTGGAGGGTGAAGCAGAAGAAGTAGAAGAAGGAGAAGGAGAAGGTGAAGTCAGGAGGGTGAATCAGAAGAAGTAGAAGAAGGAGAAGGAGAAGGTGAAGTCAGGAGGGTGAATCAGAAGAAGCAGAAGAAGGAGAAGGAGAAGGTGAAGTCTGGAGGGTGAAGCAGAAGAAACAGAAGAAGGAGAAGGAGAAGGTGAAGACTGGAGGGTGAATCAGAAGAAGTAGAAGAAGGAGAAGGAGAAGGTGAAGTCTGGAGGGTGAATCAGAAGAAGTAGAAGAAGGAGAAGGAGAAGTTGAAGTCTGGAGGGTGAATCAGAAGAAGCAGAAGAAGGAGAAGGAGAAGGTGAAGTCTGGAGGGTGAATCAGAAGAAGCAGAAGAAGGAGAAGGAGAAGATGAAGTCTGGAGGGTGAATCAGAAGAAGTAGAAGAAGGAGAAGGAGAAGGTGAAGTCTGGAGGGTGAATCAGAAGAAGTAGAAGAAGGAGAAGGAGAAGATGAAGTCTGGAGGGTGAATCAGAAGAAACAGAAGAAGGAGAAGGAGAAGGTGAAGTCTGGAGGGTGAATCAGAAGAAGTAGAAGAAGGAGAAGGAGAAGGTGCAGTCTGGAGGGTGAATCAGAAGAAGTAGACGAAGGAGAAGGAGAAGGTGAAGTCTGGAGGGTGAATCAGAAGAAGCAGAAGAAGGAGAAGGAGAAGGTGAAGTCTGGAGGGTGAATCAGAAGAAGTAGAAGAAGGAGAAGGAGAAGGTGAAGTCTGGAGGGTGAATCAGAAGAAGCAGAAGAAGGAGAAGGAGAAGGTGAAGTCTGGAGGGTGAATCAGAAGAAGCAGAAGAAGGAGAAGGAGAAGGTGAAGTCTGGAGGGTGAATCAGAAGAAGTAGAAGAAGGAGAAGGAGAAGTTGAAGTCTGGAGGGTGAAGCAGAAGAAGTAGAAGATGGAGAAGGAGAAGGTGAAGTCAGGAGGGTGAATCAGAAGAAGTAGAAGAAGGAGAAGGAGAAGGTGAAGTCAGGAGGGTGAATCAGAAGAAGCAGAAGATGGAGAAGGAGAAGGTGAAGTCTGGAGGGTGAATCAGAAGAATCAGAAGAAGGAGAAGGAGAAGGTGAAGTCTGGAGGGTGAATCAGAAGAAGCAGAGGAAGGAGAAGGAGAAGGTGAAGTCTGGAGGGTGAATCAAAAGAAGCAGAATAAGGAGAAGGAGAAGGTGAAGTCTGGAGGGTGAATCAGAAGAAGCAGAATAAGGAGAAGGAGAAGGTGAAGTCTGGAGGGTGAATCAGAAGAAGCAGAAGAAGGAGAAGGAGAAGGTGAAGTCTGGAGGGTGAATCAGAAGAAGTAGAAGAAGGAGAAGGAGAAGGTGAAGTCTGGAGGGTGAAGCAGAAGAAGTAGAAGAAGAAGAAGGAGAAGGTGAAGTCAGGAGGGTGAATCACAAGAAGTAGAAGAAGGAGAAGGAGAAGGTGAAGTCAGGAGGGTGAATCAGAAGAAGCAGAAGAAGGAGAAGGAGAAGGTGAAGTCTGGAGGGTGAATCAGAAGAATCAGAAGAAGGAGAAGGAGAAGGTGAAGTCTGGAGGGTGAATCAGAAGAAGCAGAAGAAAGAGAAGGAGAAGGTGAAGTCTGGAGGGTGAAGCAGAAGAAACAGAAGAAGGAGAAGGAGAAGGTGAAGACTGGAGGGTGAATCAGAAGAAGTAGAAGAAGGAGAAGGAGAAGGTGAAGTCTGGAGGGTGAATCAGAAGAAGTAGAAGAAGGAGAAGGAGAAGGTGAAGTCTGGAGGGTGAATCAGAAGAAGCAGAAGAAGGAGAAGGAGAAGGTGAAGTCTGGAGGGTGAATCAGAAGAAGCAGAAGAAGGAGAAGGAGAAGATGAAGTCTGGAGGGTGAATCGGAAGAAGTAGAAGAAGGAGAAGGAGAAGGTGAAGTCTGGAGGGTGAATCAGAAGAAGTAGAAGAAAGTGAAGGAGAAGTTGAAGTCTGGAGGGTGAATCAGAATAAGCAGAAGAAGGAGAAGGAGAAGGTGAAGTCTGGAGGGTGAATCAGAAGAAGCAGAAGAAGGAGAAGGAGAAGATGAAGTCTGGAGGGTGAATCAGAAGAAGTAGAAGAAGGAGAAGGAGAAGGTGAAGTCTGGAGGGTGAATCAGAAGAAGTAGAAGAAGGAGAAGGAGAAGATGAAGTCTGGAGGGTGAATCAGAAGAAACAGAAGAAGGAGAAGGAGAAGGTGAAGTCTGGAGGGTGAATCAGAAGAAGTAGAAGAAGGAGAAGGAGAAGTTGTAGCCTGGAGGGTGAATCAGAAGAAGTAGACGAAGGAGAAGGAGAAGGTGATGTCTGGAGGGTGAATCAGAAGAAGCAGAAGAAGGAGAAGGAGAAGGTGAAGTCTGGAGGGTGAATCATAAGAAGTAGAAGAAGGAGAAGGAGAAGGTGAAGTCTGGAGGGTGAATCAGAAGAAGCAGAAGAAGGAGAAGGAGAAGGTGAAGTCTGGAGGGTGAATCAGAAGAAGCAGAAGAAGGAGAAGGAGAAGGTGAAGTCTGGAGGGTGAATCAGAAGAAGTAGATGAAGGAGAAGGAGAAGGTGAAGTCTGGAGGGTGAATCAGAAGAAGCAGAAGAAGGAGATGGAGAAGGTGAAGTCTGGAGGGTGAATCAGAAGACGTAGAAGAAGGAGAAGGTGAAGTCTGGAGGGTGAATCAGAAGAAGCAGAAGAAGGAGAAGGAGAAGGTGAAGTCTGGAGGGTGAATCAGAAGAAGCAGAAGAAGGAGAAGGAGAAGGTGAAGTCTGGAGGGTGATTCAGAAGAAGTAGAAGAAAGTGAAGGAGAAGTTGAAGTCTGGAGGGTGAATCAGAATAAGCAGAAGAAGGAGAAGGAGAAGGTGAAGTCTGGAGGGTGAATCAGAAGAAGCAGAAGAAGGAGAAGGAGAAGATGAAGTCTGGAGGGTGAATCAGAAGAAGTAGAAGAAGGAGAAGGAGAAGGTGAAGTCTGGAGGGTGAATCAGAAGAAGTAGAAGAAGGAGAAGGAGAAGATGAAGTCTGGAGGGTGAATCAGAAGAAACAGAAGAAGGAGAAGGAGAAGGTGAAGTCTGGAGGGTGAATCAGAAGAAGTAGAAGAAGGAGAAGGAGAAGTTGTAGCCTGGAGGGTGAATCAGAAGAAGTAGACGAAGGAGAAGGAGAAGGTGATGTCTGGAGGGTGAATCAGAAGAAGCAGAAGAAGGAGAAGGAGAAGGTGAAGTCTGGAGGGTGAATCATAAGAAGTAGAAGAAGGAGAAGGAGAAGGTGAAGTCTGGAGGGTGAATCAGAAGAAGCAGAAGAAGGAGAAGGAGAAGGTGAAGTCTGGAGGGTGAATCAGAAGAAGCAGAAGAAGGAGAAGGAGAAGGTGAAGTCTGGAGGGTGAATCAGAAGAAGTAGATGAAGGAGAAGGAGAAGGTGAAGTCTGGAGGGTGAATCAGAAGAAGCAGAAGAAGGAGATGGAGAAGGTGAAGTCTGGAGGGTGAATCAGAAGACGTAGAAGAAGGAGAAGGTGAAGTCTGGAGGGTGAATCAGAAGAAGCAGAAGAAGGAGAAGGAGAAGGTGAAGTCTGGAGGGTGAATCAGAAGAAGCAGAAGAAGGAGAAGGAGAAGGTGAAGTCTGGAGGGTGATTCAGAAGAAGCAGAATAAGGAGAAGGAGAAGGTGAAGTCTGGAGGGTGAATCAGAAGAAGCAGAAGAAGGAGAAGGAGAAGGTGAAGTCTGGAGGGTGAATCAGAAGAAGTAGAAGAAGGAGAAGGAGAAGGTGAAGTCTGGAGGGTGAATCAGAAGAAGTAGAAGAAGGAGAAGGAGAAGGTGAAGTCTGGAGGGTGAATCAGAAGAAGCAGAAGAAGGAGAAGGAGAAGGTGAAGTCTGGAGGGTGAAGCAGAAGAAGTAGAAGAAGGAGAAGGAGAAGGTGAAGTCAGGAGGGTGAATCAGAAGATGTAGAAGAAGGAGAAGGAGAAGGTGAAGTCAGGAGGGTGAATCAGAAGAAGCAGAAGAAGGAGAAGGAGAAGGTGAAGTCTGGAGGGTGAATCAGAAGAAGTAGAAGAAGGAGAAGGAGAAGGTGAAGTCTGGAGGGTGAATCAGAAGAAGCAGAAGAAGGAGAAGGAGAAGGTGAAGTCTGGAGGGTGAATCAGAAGAAGCAGAAGAAGGAGAAGGAGAAGGTGAAGTCTGGAGGGTGAATCAGAAGAAGCAGAATAAGGAGGAGGAGAAGGTTAAGTCTGGAGGGTGAATCAGAAGAAGCAGACGCAGGAGAAGGAGAAGGTGAAGTCTGGAGGGTGAATCAGAAGAAGTAGAAGAAGGAGAAGGAGAAGGTGAAGTCTGGAGGGTGAAGCAGAAGAAGTAGAAGAAGGAGAAGGAGAAGGTGAAGTCAGGAGGGTGAATCAGAAGAAGTAGAAGAAGGAGAAGGAGAAGGTGAAGTCAGGAGGGTGAATCAGAAGAAGCAGAAGAAGGAGATAGAGAAGGTGAAGTCTGGAGGGTGAATCAGAAGAATCAGAAGAAGGAGAACGAGAAGGTGAAGTCTGGAGTGTGAAGCAGAGGAAGCAGAAGAAAGAGAAGGAGAAGGTGAAGTCTGGAGGGTGAAGCAGAAGAAACAGAAGAAGGAGAAGGAGAAGGTGAAGACTGGAGGGTGAATCAGAAGAAGTAGAAGAAGGAGAAGGAGAAGGTGAAGTCTGGAGGGTGAATCAGAAGAAGTAGAAGAAGGAGAAGGAGAAGGTGAAGTCTGGAGGGTGAATCAGAAGAAGCAGAAGAAGGAGAAGGAGAAGGTGAAGTCTGGAGGGTGAATCAGAAGAAGCAGAAGAAGGAGAAGGAGAAGATGAAGTCTGGAGGGTGAATCGGAAGAAGTAGAAGAAGGAGAAGGAGAAGGTGAAGTCTGGAGGGTGAATCAGAAGAAGTAGAAGAAAGAGAAGGAGAAGTTGAAGTCTGGAGGGTGAATCAGAATAAGCAGAAGAAGGAGAAGGAGAAGGTGAAGTCTGGAGGGTGAATCAGAAGAAGCAGAAGAAGGAGAAGGAGAAGATGAAGTCTGGAGGGTGAATCAGAAGAAGTAGAAGAAGGAGAAGGAGAAGGTGAAGTCTGGAGGGTGAATCAGAAGAAGTAGAAGAAGGAGAAGGAGAAGATGAAGTCTGGAGGGTGAATCAGAAGAAACAGAAGAAGGAGAAGGAGAAGGTGAAGTCTGGAGGGTGAATCAGAAGAAGTAGAAGAAGGAGAAGGAGAAGTTGTAGTCTGGAGGGTGAATCAGAAGAAGTAGACGAAGGAGAAGGAGAAGGTGAAGTCTGGAGGGTGAATCAGAAGAAGTAGAAGAAGGAGAAGGAGAAGGTGAAGTCTGGAGGGTGAATCAGAAGAAGCAGAAGAAGGAGAAGGAGAAGGTGAAGTCTGGAGGGTGAATCAGAAGAAGCAGAAGAAGGAGAAGGAGAAGGTGAAGTCTGGAGGGTGAATCAGAAGAAGTAGATGAAGGAGAAGGAGAAGGTGAAGTCTGGAGGGTGAATCAGAAGAAGCAGAAGAAGGAGATGGAGAAGGTGAAGTCTGGAGGGTGAATCAGAAGACGTAGAAGAAGGAGAAGGTGAAGTCTGGAGGGTGAATCAGAAGAAGCAGAAGAAGGAGAAGGAGAAGGTGAAGTCTGGAGGGTGAATCAGAAGAAGCAGAAGAAGGAGAAGGAGAAGGTGAAGTCTGGAGGGTGATTCAGAAGAAGCAGAATAAGGAGAAGGAGAAGGTGAAGTCTGGAGGGTGAATCAGAAGAAGCAGAAGAAGGAGAAGGAGAAGGTAAAGTCTGGAGGGTGAATCAGAAGAAGTAGAAGAAGGAGAAGGAGAAGGTGAAGTCTGGAGGGTGAAACAGAAGAAGTAGAAGAAGGAGAAGGAGAAGGTGAAGTCTGGAGGGTGAATCAGAAGAAGTAGAAGAAGGAGAAGGAGAAGGTGAAGTCTGGAGGGTGAAGCAGAAGAAGTAGAAGAAGGAGAAGGAGAAGGTGAAGTCAGGAGGGTGAATCAGAAGATGTAGAAGAAGGAGAAGGAGAAGGTGAAGTCAGGAGGGTGAATCAGAAGAAGCAGAAGAAGGAGAAGGAGAAGGTGAAGTCTGGAGGGTGAATCAGAAGAAGTAGAAGAAGGAGAAGGAGAAGGTGAAGTCTGGAGGGTCAATCAGAAGAAGCAGAAGAAGGAGAAGGAGAA
Source organism: Somniosus microcephalus (assembly GCF_052327205.1). Taxonomy (NCBI): domain Eukaryota; kingdom Metazoa; phylum Chordata; class Chondrichthyes; order Squaliformes; family Somniosidae; genus Somniosus; species Somniosus microcephalus. The sequence continues at coordinate 284,292 of NW_028225219.1, forward strand.
GGTGAAGTCTGGAGGGTGAATCAGAAGAAGCAGAATAAGGAGAAGGAGAAGGTTAAGTCTGGAGGGTGAATCAGAAGAAGCAGACGCAGGAGAAGGAGAAGGTGAAGTCTGGAGGGTGAATCAGAAGAAGTAGAAGAAGGAGAAGGAGAAGGTGAAGTCTGGAGGGTGAAGCAGAAGAAGTAGAAGAAGGAGAAGGAGAAGGTGAAGTCAGGAGGGTGAATCAGAAGAAGTAGAAGAAGGAGAAGGAGAAGGTGAAGTCAGGAGGGTGAATCAGAAGAAGCAGAAGAAGGAGATAGAGAAGGTGAAGTCTGGAGGGTGAATCAGAAGAATCAGAAGAAGGAGAAGGAGAAGGTGAAGTCTGGAGTGTGAAGCAGAAGAAGCAGAAGGAAGAGAAGGAGAAGGTGAAGTCTGGAGGGTGAAGCAGAAGAAACAGAAGAAGGAGAAGGAGAAGGTGAAGACTGGAGGGTGAATCAGAAGAAGTAGAAGAAGGAGAAGGAGAAGGTGAAGTCTGGAGGGTGAATCAGAAGAAGTAGAAGAAGGAGAAGGAGAAGGTGAAGTCTGGAGGGTGAATCAGAAGAAGCAGAAGAAGGAGAAGGAGAAGGTGAAGTCTGGAGGGTGAATCAGAAGAAGCAGAAGAAGGAGAAGGAGAAGATGAAGTCTGGAGGGTGAATCAGAAGAAGTAGAAGAAGGAGAAGGAGAAGGTGAGGTCTGGAGGGTGAATCAGAAGAAGCAGAAGAAGGAGAAGGAGAAGGTGAAGTCTGGAGGGTGAATCAGAAGAAGCAGAAGAAGGAGAAGGAGAAGGTGAAGTCTGGAGGGTGAATCAGAAGAAGCAGAAGAAGGAGAAGGAGAAGGTGAAGTCAGGAGGGTGAATCAGAAGAAGCAGAAGAAGGAGAAGGAGAAGTTGAAGTCTGGAGGGTGAAGCAGAAGAAGTAGAAGATGGAGAAGGAGAAGGTGAAGTCAGGAGGGTGAATCAGAAGAAGTAGAAGAAGGAGAAGGAGAAGGTGAAGTCAGGAGGGTGAATCAGAAGAAGCAGAAGATGGAGAAGGAGAAGGTGAAGTCTGGAGGGTGAATCAGAAGAAGTAGAAGAAGGAGAAGGAGAAGGTGAAGTCAGGAGGGTGAATCAGAAGAAGTAGAAGAAGGAGAAGGAGAAGGTGAAGTCAGGAGGGTGAATCAGAAGAAGCAGAAGATGGAGAAGGAGAAGGTGAAGTCTGGAGGGTGAATCAGAAGAATCAGAAGAAGGAGAAGGAGAAGGTGAAGTCTGGAGGGTGAATCAGAAGAAGCAGAGGAAGGAGAAGGAGAAGGTGAAGTCTGGAGGGTGAATCAAAAGAAGCAGAATAAGGAGAAGGAGAAGGTGAAGTCTGGAGGGTGAATCAGAAGAAGCAGAATAAGGAGAAGGAGAAGGTGAAGTCTGGAGGGTGAATCAGAAGAAGCAGAAGAAGGAGAAGGAGAAGGTGAAGTCTGGAGGGTGAATCAGAAGAAGTAGAAGAAGGAGAAGGAGAAGGTGAAGTCTGGAGGGTGAAGCAGAAGAAGTAGAACAAGGAGAAGGAGAAGGTGAAGTCAGGAGGGTGAATCACAAGAAGTAGAAGAAGGAGAAGGAGAAGGTGAAGTCAGGAGGGTGAATCAGAAGAAGCAGAAGAAGGAGAAGGAGAAGGCGAAGTCTGGAGGGTGAATCAGAAGAATCAGAAGAAGGAGAAGGAGAAGGTGAAGTCTGGAGGGTGAATCAGAAGAAGCAGAAGAAAGAGAAGGAGAAGGTGAAGTCTGGAGGGTGAAGCAGAAGAAACAGAAGAAGGAGAAGGAGAAGGTGAAGACTGGAGGGTGAATCAGAAGAAGTAGAAGAAGGAGAAGGAGAAGGTGAAGTCTGGAGGGTGAATCAGAAGAAGTAGAAGAAGGAGAAGGAGAAGGTGAAGTCTGGAGGGTGAATCAGAAGAAGCAGAAGAAGGAGAAGGAGAAGGTGAAGTCTGGAGGGTGAATCAGAAGAAGCAGAAGAAGGAGAAGGAGAAGATGAAGTCTGGAGGGTGAATCGGAAGAAGTAGAAGAAGGAGAAGGAGAAGGTGAAGTCTGGAGGGTGAATCAGAAGAAGTAGAAGAAAGAGAAGGAGAAGTTGAAGTCTGGAGGGTGAATCAGAATAAGCAGAAGAAGGAGAAGGAGAAGGTGAAGTCTGGAGGGTGAATCAGAAGAAGCAGAAGAAGGAGAAGGAGAAGATGAAGTCTGGAGGGTGAATCAGAAGAAGTAGAAGAAGGAGAAGGAGAAGGTGAAGTCTGGAGGGTGAATCAGAAGAAGTAGAAGAAGGAGAAGGAGAAGATGAAGTCTGGAGGGTGAATCAGAAGAAACAGAAGAAGGAGAAGGAGAAGGTGAAGTCTGGAGGGTGAATCAGAAGAAGTAGAAGAAGGAGAAGGAGAAGTTGTAGTCTGGAGGGTGAATCAGAAGAAGTAGACGAAGGAGAAGGAGAAGGTGAAGTCTGGAGGGTGAATCAGAAGAAGCAGAAGAAGGAGAAGGAGAAGGTGAAGTCTGGAGGGTGAATCAGAAGAAGTAGAAGAAGGAGAAGGAGAAGGTGAAGTCTGGAGGGTGAATCAGAAGAAGCAGAAGAAGGAGAAGGAGAAGGTGAAGTCTGGAGGGTGAATCAGAAGAAGCAGAAGAAGGAGAAGGAGAAGGTGAAGTCTGGAGGGTGAATCAGAAGAAGTAGATGAAGGAGAAGGAGAAGGTGAAGTCTGGAGGGTGAATCAGAAGAAGCAGAAGAAGGAGATGGAGAAGGTGAAGTCTGGAGGGTGAATCAGAAGACGTAGAAGAAGGAGAAGGTGAAGTCTGGAGGGTGAATCAGAAGAAGCAGAAGAAGGAGAAGGAGAAGGTGAAGTCTGGAGGGTGAATCAGAAGAAGCAGAAGAAGGAGAAGGAGAAGGTGAAGTCTGGAGGGTGATTCAGAAGAAGCAGAATAAGGAGAAGGAGAAGGTGAAGTCTGGAGGGTGAATCAGAAGAAGCAGAAGAAGGAGAAGGAGAAGGTGAAGTCTGGAGGGTGAATCAGAAGAAGTAGAAGAAGGAGAAGGTGAAGTCTGGAGGGTGAATCAGAAGAAGTAGAAGAAGGAGAAGGAGAAGGTGAAGTCTGGAGGGTGAAGCAGAAGAAGTAGAAGAAGGAGAAGGAGAAGGTGAAGTCAGGAGGGTGAATCAGAAGATGTAGAAGAAGGTGAAGGAGAAGGTGAAGTTAGGAGGGTGAATCAGAAGAAGCAGAAGAAGGAGAAGGAGAAGGTGAAGTCTGGAGGGTGAATCAGAAGAAGTAGAAGAAGGAGAAGGAGAAAGGGAAGTCTGGAGGGTGAATCAGAAGAAGCAGAAGAAGGAGAAGGAGAAGGTGAAGTCTGGAGGGTGAATCAGAAGAAGCAGAAGAAGGAGAAGGAGAAGGTGAAGTCTGGAGGGTGAATCAGAAGAAGCAGAATAAGGAGAAGGAGAAGGTTAAGTCTGGAGGGTGAATCAGAAGAAGCAGACGCAGGAGAAGGAGAAGGTGAAGTCTGGAGGGTGAATCAGAAGAAGTAGAAGAAGGAGAAGGAGAAGGTGAAGTCTGGAGGGTGAAGCAGAAGAAGTAGAAGAAGGAGAAGGAGAAGGTGAAGTCAGGAGGGTGAATCAGAAGAAGTAGAAGAAGGAGAAGGAGAAGGTGAAGTCAGGAGGGTGAATCAGAAGAAGCAGAAGAAGGAGATAGAGAAGGTGAAGTCTGGAGGGTGAATCAGAAGAATCAGAAGAAGGAGAAGGAGAAGGTGAAGTCTGGAGTGTGAAGCAGAAGAAGCAGAAGAAAGAGAAGGAGAAGGTGAAGTCTGGAGGGTGAAGCAGAAGAAACAGAAGAAGGAGAAGCAGAAGGTGAAGACTGGAGAGTGAATCAGAAGAAGTAGAAGAAGGAGAAGGAGAAGGTGAAGTCTGGAGGGTGAATCAGAAGAAGTAGAAGAAGGAGAAGGAGAAGGTGAAGTCTGGAGGGTGAATCAGAAGAAGCAGAAGAAGGAGAAGGAGAAGGTGAAGTCTGGAGGGTGAATCAGAAGAAGCAGAAAAGGAGAAGGAGAAGATGAAGTCTGGAGGGTGAATCAGAAGAAGTAGAAGAAGGAGAAGGAGAAGGTGAGGTCTGGAGGGTGAATCAGAAGAAGCAGAAGAAGGAGAAGGAGAAGGTGAAGTCTGGAGGGTGAATCAGAAGAAGCAGAAGAAGGAGAAGGAGAAGGTGAAGTCTGGAGGGTGAATCAGAAGAAGCAGAAGAAGGAGAAGGAGAAGGTGAAGTCAGGAGGGAGAATCAGAAGAAGCAGAAGAAGGAGAAGGAGAAGGTGAAGTTAGGAGGGTGAATCAGAAGAAGCAGAAGAAGGAGAAGGAGCAGGTGAAGTCAGGGGGGTGTAGCAGAAGAAGTAGAAGAAGGAGAAGGAGAAGGTGAAGTCAGGACGGTGAAGCAGAAGAAGCAGAAGAAGGAGAAGGAGAAGGTGAAGCCTGGAGGGCGCAGCAGAAGAAGCAGAAGAAGGAGAAGGAGAAGGTGAAGTCTGGAGTGTGAAGCAGAAGAAGCAGAAGAAGGAGAAGGAGAAGGTGAAGTCTGGAGGGCGCAGCAGAAGAAGCAGAAGAAGGAGAATGAGAAGGTGAAGTCTGGAGGGTGAATCAGAAGAAGCAGAAGAAGGAGAAGGAGAAGGTGAAGTCTGGAGGGTGAATCAGAAGAAGTAGAAGAAGGAGAAGGAGAAGGTGAAGTCAGGAGGGTGAATCAGAAGATGTAGAAGAAGGAGAAGGAGAAGGTGAAGTCAGGAGGGTGAATCAGAAGAAGCAGAAGAAGGAGAAGTAGAAGGTGAAGTCTGGAGGGTGAATCAGAAGAAGTAGAAGAAGGAGAAGGAGAAGGTGAAGTCTGGAGGGTGAATCAGAAGAAGCAGAAGAAGGAGAAGGAGAAGGTGAAGTCTGGAGGGTGAATCAGAAGAAGCAGAAGAAGGAGAAGGAGAAGGTGAAGTCTGGAGGGTGAATCAGAAGAAGCAGAATAAGGAGAAGGAGAAGGTTAAGTCTGGAGGGTGAATCAGAAGATGCAGAAGAAGGAGAAGGAGAAGGTGAAGTCTGGAGGGTGAATCAGAAGAAGCAGAAGAAGGAGAAGGAGAAGGTGAAGTCTGGAGGGTGAAGCAGAAGAAGTAGAAGAAGGAGAAGGAGAAGGTGAAGTCAGGAGGGTGAATCAGAAGAAGTAGAAGAAGGAGAAGGAGAAGGTGAAGTCAGGAGGGTGAATCAGAAGAAGCAGAAGAAGGAGATAGAGAAGGTGAAGTCTGGAGGGTGAATCAGAAGAATCAGAAGAAGGAGAAGGAGAAGGTGAAGTCTGGAGGGTGAAGCAGAAGAAGCAGAACAAAGAGAAGGAGAAGGTGAAGTCTGGAGTGTGAAGCAGAAGAAGCAGAAGAAGGAGAAGGAGAAGGTGAAGTCTGGAGGGCGCAGCAGAAGAAGCAGAAGAAGGAGAAGGAGAAGGTGAAGTCTGGAGTGTGAAGCAGAAGAAGCAGAAGAAGGAGAAGGAGAAGGTGAAGTCTGGAGGGCGCAGCAGAAGAAGCAAAAGAAGGAGAATCAGAAGGTGAAGTCTGGAGGGTGAATCAGAAGAAGCAGAAGAAGGAGAAGGAGAAGGTGAAGTCTGGAGGTTGAATCAGAAGAAGTAGAAGAAGGAGAAGGAGAAGGTGAAGTCTGGAGGGTGAAGCAGAAGAAGTAGAAGACGGAGAAGGAGAAGGTGAAGTCAGGAGGGTGAATCAGAAGAAGTAGAAGAAGGAGAAGGAGAAGGTGAAGTTAGGAGGGTGAATCAGAAGAAGCAGAAGAAGGAGAAGGAGAAGGTGAAGTCTGGAGGTTGAATCAGAAGAATCAGAAGAAGGAGAAGGAGAAGGTGAAGTCTGGAGGGTGAATCAGAAGAAGCAGAAGAAAGAGAAGGAGAAGGTGAAGTCTGGAGGGTGAAGCAGAAGAAACAGAAGAAGGAGAAGGAGAAGGTGAAGACTGGAGGGTGAATCAGAAGAAGTAGAAGAAGGAGAAGGAGAAGGTGAAGTCTGGAGGGTGAATCAGAAGATGTAGAAGAAGGAGAAGGAGAAGTTGAAGTCTGGAGGGTGAATCAGAAGAAGCAGAAGAAGGAGAAGGAGAAGGTGAAGTCTGGAGGGTGAATCAGAAGAAGCAGAAGAAGGAGAAGGAGAAGATGAAGTCTGGAGGGTGAATCAGAAGAAGTAGAAGAAGGAGAAGGAGAAGGTGAAGTCTGGAGGGTGAATCAGAAGAAGTAGAAGAAGGAGAAGGAGAAGATGAAGTCTGGAGGGTGAATCAGAAGAAACAGAAGAAGGAGAAGGTGAAGTCTGGAGGGTGAATCAGAAGAAGTAGAAGAAGGAGAAGGAGAAGCTGTAGTCTGGAGGGTGAATCAGAAGAAGTAGACGAAGGAGAAGGAGAAGATGAAGTCTGGAGGGTGAATCAGAAGAAGCAGAAGAAGGAGAAGGAGAAGGTGAAGTCTGGAGGGTGAATCAGATGAAGTAGAAGAAGGAGAAGGAGAAGGTGAAGTCTGGAGGGTGAATCAGAAGAAGCAGAAGAAGGAGAAGGAGAAGGTGAAGTCTTGAGGGTGAATCAGAAGAAGCAGAAGAAGGAGAAGGAGAAGGTGAAGTCTGGAGGGGGAATCAGAAGAAGTAGAATAAGGAGAAGGAGAAGTTGAAGTCTGGAGGGTGAAGCAGAGGAAGTAGAAGATGGAGAAGGAGAAGGTGAAGTCAGGAGGGTGAATCAGAAGATGTAGAAGAAGGAGAAGGAGAAGGTGAAGTCAGGAGGGTGAATCAGAAGAAGCAGAAGAAGGAGAAGGAGAAGGTGAAGTCTGGAGGGTGAATCAGAAGAAATAGAAGAAGGAGAAGGAGAAGGTGAAGTCTGGAGGGTGAATCAGAAGAAGCAGAAGAAGGAGAAGGAGAAGGTGAAGTCTGGAGGGTGAATCAGAAGAAGCAGAAGAAGGAGAAGGAGAAGGTGAAGTCTGGAGGGTGAATCAGAAGAAGCAGAATAAGGAGAAGGAGAAGGTTAAGTCTGGAGGGTGAATCAGAAGAAGCAGAAGAAGGAGAAGGAGAAGGTGAAGTCTGGAGGGTGAATCAGAAGAAGTAGGAGAAGGAGAAGGAGAAGGTGAAGTCTGGAGGGTGAAGCAGAAGAAGTAGAAGAAGGAGAAGGAGAAGGTGAAGTCAGGAGGGTGAATCAGAAGAAGTAGAAGAAGGAGAAGGAGAATGTGAAGTCAGGAGGGTGAATCAGAAGAAACAGAAGAAGGAGATAGAGAAGGTGAAGTCTGGAGGGTGAATCAGAAGAATCAGAAGAAGGAGAAGGAGAAGGTGAAGTCTGGAGGGTGAATCAGAAGAAGTAGAAGAAGGAGAAGGAGAAGGTGAAGTCTGGAGGGTGAATCAGAAGAAGCAGAAGAAGGAGAAGGAGAAGGTGAAGTCTGGAGGGTGAATCAGAAGAAGCAGAAGAAGGAGAAGGAGAAGATGAAGTCTGGAGGGTGAATCAGAAGAAGTAGAAGAAGGAGAAGGAGAAGGTGAAGTTAGGAGGGTGAATCAGAAGAAGCAGAAGGAGGAGAAGGAGCAGGTGAAGTCAGGGGGGTGTAGCAGAAGAAGTAGAAGAAGGAGAAGGAGAAGGTGAAGTCAGGACGGTGAAGCAGAAGAAGCAGAAGAAGGAGAAGTAGAAGGTGAAGCCTGGAGGGCGCAGCAGCAGAAGCAGAAGAAGGAGAAGGAGAAGGTGAAGTCTGGAGTGTGAAGCAGAAGAAGCAGAAGAAGGAGAAGGAGAAGGTGAAGTCTGGAGGGCGCAGCAGAAGAAGCAGAAGAAGGAGAATGAGAAGGTGAAGACTGGAGGGTGAATCAGAAGAAGTAGAAGAAGGAGAAGGAGAAGGTGAAGTCTGGAGGGTGAATCAGAAGATGTAGAAGAAGGAGAAGGAGAAGTTGAAGTCTGGAGGGTGAATCAGAAGAAGCAGAAGAAGGAGAAGGAGAAGGTGAAGTCTGGAGGGTGAATCAGAAGAAGCAGAAGAAGGAGAAGGAGAAGATGAAGTCTGGAGGGTGAATCAGAAGAAGTAGAAGAAGGAGAAGGAGAAGGTGAAGTCTGGAGGGTGAATCAGAAGAAGTAGAAGAAGGAGAAGGAGAAGATGAAGTCTGGAGGGTGAATCAGAAGAAACAGAAGAAGGAGAAGGTGAAGTCTGGAGGGTGAATCACAAGAAGTAGAAGAAGGAGAAGGAGAAGGTGTAGTCTGGAGGGTGAATCAGAAGAAGTAGACGAAGGAGAAGGAGAAGGTGAAGTCTGGAGGGTGAATCAGAAGAAGCAGAAGAAGGAGAAGGAGAAGGTGAAGTCTGGAGGGTGAATCAGATGAAGTAGAAGAAGGAGAAGGAGAAGGTGAAGTCTGGAGGGTGAATCAGAAGAAGCAGAAGAAGGAGAAGGAGAAGGTGAAGTCTGGAGGGTGAATCAGAAGAAGCAGAAGAAGGAGAAGGAGAAGGTGAAGTCTGGAGGGGGAATCAGAAGAAGTAGAAGAAGGAGAAGGAGAAGTTGAAGTCTGGAGTGTGAAGCAGAGGAAGTAGAAGATGGAGAAGGAGAAGGAGAAGTCAGGAGGGTGAATCAGAAGATGTAGAAGAAGGAGAAGGAGAAGGTGAAGTCAGGAGGGTGAATCAGAAGAAGCAGAAGAAGGAGAAGGAGAAGGTGAAGTCTGGAGGGTGAATCAGAAGAAGTAGAAGAAGGAGAAGGAGAAGGTGAAGTCTGGAGGGTGAATCAGAAGAAGCAGAAGAAGGAGAAGGAGAAGGTGAAGTTTGGAGGGTGAATCAGAAGAAGCAGAAGAAGGAGAAGGAGAAGGTGAAGTCTGGAGGGTGAATCAGAAGAAGCAGAATAAGGAGAAGGAGAAGGTTAAGTCTGGAGGGTGAATCAGAAGAAGCAGAAGAAGGAGAAGGAGAAGGTGAAGTCTGGAGGGTGAATCAGAAGAAGTAGAAGAAGGAGAAGGAGAAGGTGAAGTCTGGAGGGTGAAGCAGAAGAAGTAGAAGAAGGAGAAGGAGAAGGTGAAGTCAGGAGGGTGAATCAGAAGAAGTAGAAGAAGGAGAAGGAGAATGTGAAGTCAGGAGGGTGAATCAGAAGAAGCAGAAGAAGGAGATAGAGAAGGTGAAGTCTGGAGGGTGAATCAGAAGAATCAGAAGAAGGAGAAGGAGAAGGTGAAGTCTGGAGTGTGAAGCAGAAGAAGCAGAAGAAAGAGAAGGAGAAGGTGAAGTCTGGAGGGTGAAGCAGAAGAAACAGAAGAAGGAGAAGGAGAAGGTGAAGACTGGAGGGTGAATCAGCAGAAGTAGAAGAAGGAGAAGGAGAAGGTGAAGTCTGGAGGGTGAATCAGAAGAAGTAGAAGAAGGAGAAGGAGAAGGTGAAGTCTGGAGGGTGAATCAGAAGAAGCAGAAGAAGGAGAAGGAGAAGGTGAAGTCTGGAGGGTGAATCAGAAGAAGCAGAAGAAGGAGAAGGAGAAGATGAAGTCTGGAGGGTGAATCAGAAGAAGTAGAAGAAGGAGAAGGAGAAGGTGAAGTTAGGAGGGTGAATCAGAAGAAGCAGAAGGAGGAGAAGGAGCAGGTGAAGTCAGGGAGGTGTAGCAGAAGAAGTAGAAGAAGGAGAAGGAGAAGGTGAAGTCAGGACGGTGAAGCAGAAGAAGCAGAAGAAGGAGAAGGAGAAGGTGAAGCCTGGAGGGCGCAGCAGCAGAAGCAGAAGAAGGAGAAGGAGAAGGTGAAGTCTGGAGTGTGAAGCAGAAGAAGCAGAAGAAGGAGAAGGAGAAGGTGAAGTCTGGAGGGCGCAGCAGAAGAAGCAGAAGAAGGAGAATGAGAAGGTGAAGTCTGGAGGGTGAATCAGAAGAAGCAGAAGAAGGAGAAGGAGAAGGTGAAGTCTGGAGGTTGAATCAGAAGAAGTAGAAGAAGGAGAAGGAGAAGGTGAAGTCTGGAGGGTGAAGCAGAAGAAGTAGAAGAAGGAGAAGGAGAAGGTGAAGTCTGGAGGGTGAATCAGAAGAAGCAGAAGAAGGAGAAGGAGATGGTGAAGTCTGGAGGGTGAATCAGAAGAAGTAGAAGAAGGAGAAGGAGAAGTTGAAGTCTGGAGGGTGAAGCAGAGGAAGTAGAAGATGGAGAAGGAGAAGGTGAAGTCAGGAGGGTGAATCAGAAGAAGTAGAAGAAAGAGAAGGAGAAGGTGAAGTCAGGAGGGTGAATCAGAAGAAGCAGAAGATGGAGAAGGAGAAGGTGAAGTCTGGAGGGTGAATCAGAAGAATCAGAAGAAGGAGAAGGAGAAGGTGAAGTCTGGAGGGTGAATCAGAAGAAGCAGAGGAAGGAGAAGGAGAAGGTGAAGTCTGGAGGGTGAATCAGAAGAAGCAGAATAAGGAGAAGGAGAAGGTGAAGTCTGGAGGGTGAATCAGAAGAAGCAGAATAAGGAGAAGGAGAAGGTGAAGTCTGGAGGGTGAATCAGAAGAAGCAGAAGAAGGAGAAGGAGAAGGTGAAGTCTGGAGGGTGAATCAGAAGAAGCAGAAGAAGGAGAAGGAGAAGTTGAAGTCTGGAGGGTGAAGCAGAAGAAGTAGAAGAAGGAGAAGGAGAAGGTGAAGTCAGGAGGGTGAATCAGAAGAAGTAGAAGAAGGAGAAGGAGAAGGTGAAGTCAGGAGGGTGAATCAGAAGAAGCAGAAGAAGGAGAAGGAGAAGGTGAAGACTGGAGGGTGAATCAGAAGAATCAGAAGAAGGAGAAGGAGAAGGTGAAGTCTGGAGGGTGAATCAGAAGAAGCAGAAGAAAGAGAAGGAGAAGGTGAAGTCTGGAGGGAGAAGCAGAAGAAACAGAAGAAGGAGAAGGAGAAGGTGAAGACTGGAGGGTGAATCAGAAGAAGTAGAAGAAGGAGAAGGAGAAGGTGAAGTCTGGAGGGTGAATCAGAAGAAGTAGAAGAAGGAGAAGGAGAAGGTGAAGTCTGGAGGGTGAATCAGAAGAAGCAGAAGAAGGAGAAGGAGAAGGTGAAGTCTGGAGGGTGAATCAGAAGAAGCAGAAGAAGGAGAAGGAGAAGATGAAGTCTGGAGGGTGAATCGGAAGAAGTAGAAGAAGGAGAAGGAGAAGGTGAAGTCTGGAGGTTGAATCAGAAGAAGTAGAAGAAGGAGAAGGAGAAGTTGAAGTCTGGAGGGTGAATCAGAAGGAGAAGGAGAAGATGAAGTCTGGAGGGTGAATCAGAAGAAGTAGAAGAAGGAGAAGGAGAAGGTGAAGTCTGGAGGGTGAATCAGAAGAAGTAGAAGAAGGAGAAGGAGAAGATGAAGTCTGGAGGGTGAATCAGAAGAAACAGAAGAAGGAGAAGGAGAAGGTGAAGTCTGGAGGGTGAATCAGAAGAAGTAGAAGAAGGAGAAGGAGAAGGTGAAGTCTGGATGGTGAATCAGAAGAAGCAGAAGAAGGAGAAGGAGAAGGTGAAGTCTGGAGGGTGAATCAGAAGAAGCAGAAGAAGGAGAAGGAGAAGGTGAAGTCTGGAGGGTGAATCAGAAGAAGTAGAAGAAGGAGAACGAGAAGTTGAAGTCTGGAGGGTGAAGCAGAAGAAGTAGAAGAAGGAGAAGGAGAAGGTGAAGTCAGGAGGGTGAATCAGAAGAAGTAGAAGAAGGAGAAGGAGAAGGTGAAGTCAGGAGGGTGAATCAGAAGAAGCAGAAGAAGGAGATAGAGAAGGTGAAGTCTGGAGGGTGAATCAGAAGAATCAGAAGAAGGAGAAGGAGAAGGTGAAGTCTGGAGGGTGAAGCAGAAGAAGCAGAAGAAAGAGAAGGAGATGGTGAAGTCTGGAGGGTGAAGCAGAAGAAACAGAAGAAGGAGAAGGAGAAGGTGAAGACTGGAGGGTGAATCAGAAGAAGTAGAAGAAGGAGAAGGAGAAGGTGAAGTCTGGAGGGTGAATCAGAAGAAGTAGAAGAAGGAGAAGGAGAAGGTGAAGTCTGGAGGGTGAATCAGAAGAAGCAGAAGAAGGAGAAGGAGAAGGTGAAGTCTGGAGGGTGAATCAGAAGAAGCAGAAGAAGGAGAAGGAGAAGATGAAGTCTGGAGGGTGAATCAGAAGAAGTAGAAGAAGGAGAAGGAGAAGGTGAGGTCTGGAGGGTGAATCAGAAGAAGCAGAAGAAGGAGAAGGAGAAGGTGAAGTCTGGAGGGTGAATCAGAAGAAGCAGAAGAAGGAGAAGGAGAAGGTGAAGTCTGGAGGGTGGATCAGAAGAAGCAGAAGAAGGAGAAGGAGCAGGTGAAGTCAGGAGGGTGAATCAGAAGAAGCAGAAGAAGGAGAAGGAGAAGGTGAAGTTAGGAGGGTGAATCAGAAGAAGCAGAAGAAGGAGAAGGAGCAGGTGAAGTCAGGGGGGTGTAGCAGAAGAAGTAGAAGAAGGAGAAGGAGAAGGTGAAGTCAGGACGGTGAAGCAGAAGAAGCAGAAGAAGGAGAAGGAGAAGGTGAAGCCTGGAGGGCGCAGCAGAAGAAGCAGAAGAAGGAGAAGGAGAAGGTGACGTCTGGAGTGTGAAGCAGAAGAAGCAGAAGAAGGAGAAGGAGAAGGTGAAGTCTGGAGGGCGCAGCAGAAGAAGCAGAAGAAGGAGAATGAGAAGGTGAAGTCTGGAGGGTGAATCAGAAGAAGCAGAAGAAGGAGAAGGAGAAGGTGAAGTCTGGAGGTTGAATCAGAAGAAGTAGAAGAAGGAGAAGGAGAAGGTGAAGTCTGGAGGGTGAAGCAGAAGAAGTAGAAGAAGGAGAAGGAGAAGATGAAGTCAGGAGGGTGAATCAGAAGAAGTAGAAGAAGGAGAAGGAGAAGGTGAAGTCTGGAGGGTGAATCAGAAGAATCAGAAGAAAGAGAAGGAGAAGGTGAAGTCTGGAGGGTGAAGCAGAAGAAACAGAAGAAGGAGAAGGAGAAGGTGAAGACTGGAGGGTGAATCAGAAGAAGTAGAAGAAGGAGAAGGAGAAGGTGAAGTCTGGAGGGTGAATCAGAAGAAGTAGAAGAAGGAGAAGGAGAAGTTGAAGTCTGGAGGGTGAATCAGAAGAAGCAGAAGAAGGAGAAGGAGAAGGTGAAGTCTGGAGGGTGAATCAGAAGAAGCAGAAGAAGGAGAAGGAGAAGATGAAGTCTGGAGGGTGAATCAGAAGAAGTAGAAGAAGGAGAAGGAGAAGGTGAAGTCTGGAGGGTGAATCAGAAGAAGTAGAAGAAGGAGAAGGAGAAGATGAAGTCTGGAGGGTGAATCAGAAGAAACAGAAGAAGGAGAATAAGAAGGTGAAGTCTGGAGGGTGAATCAGAAGAAGTAGAAGAAGGAGAAGGAGAAGGTGTAGTCTGGAGGGTGAATCAGAAGAAGTAGACGAAGAAGAAGGAGAAGGTGAAGTCTGGAGGGTGAATCAGAAGAAGCAGAAGAAGGAGAAGGAGAAGGTGAAGTCTGGAGGGTGAATCAGATGAAGTAGAAGAAGGAGAAGGAGAAGGTGAAGTCAGGACGGTGAAGCAGAAGAAGCAGAAGAAGGAGAAGGAGAAGGTGAAGCCTGGAGGGCGCAGCAGAAGAAGCAGAAGAAGGAGAAGGAGAAGGTGACGTCTGGAGTGTGAAGCAGAAGAAGCAGAAGAAGGAGAAGGAGAAGGTGAAGTCTGGAGGGCGCAGCAGAAGAAGCAGAAGAAGGAGAATGAGAAGGTGAAGTCTGGAGGGTGAATCAGAAGAAGCAGAAGAAGGAGAAGGAGAAGGTGAAGTCTGGAGGTTGAATCAGAAGAAGTAGAAGAAGGAGAAGGAGAAGGTGAAGTCTGGAGGGTGAAGCAGAAGAAGTAGAAGAAGGAGAAGGAGAAGATGAAGTCAGGAGGGTGAATCAGAAGAAGTAGAAGAAGGAGAAGGAGAAGGTGAAGTCTGGAGGGTGAATCAGAAGAATCAGAAGAAAGAGAAGGAGAAGGTGAAGTCTGGAGGGTGAAGCAGAAGAAACAGAAGAAGGAGAAGGAGAAGGTGAAGACTGGAGGGTGAATCAGAAGAAGTAGAAGAAGGAGAAGGAGAAGGTGAAGTCTGGAGGGTGAATCAGAAGAAGTAGAAGAAGGAGAAGGAGAAGTTGAAGTCTGGAGGGTGAATCAGAAGAAGCAGAAGAAGGAGAAGGAGAAGGTGAAGTCTGGAGGGTGAATCAGAAGAAGCAGAAGAAGGAGAAGGAGAAGATGAAGTCTGGAGGGTGAATCAGAAGAAGTAGAAGAAGGAGAAGGAGAAGGTGAAGTCTGGAGGGTGAATCAGAAGAAGTAGAAGAAGGAGAAGGAGAAGATGAAGTCTGGAGGGTGAATCAGAAGAAACAGAAGAAGGAGAATAAGAAGGTGAAGTCTGGAGGGTGAATCAGAAGAAGTAGAAGAAGGAGAAGGAGAAGGTGTAGTCTGGAGGGTGAATCAGAAGAAGTAGACGAAGAAGAAGGAGAAGGTGAAGTCTGGAGGGTGAATCAGAAGAAGCAGAAGAAGGAGAAGGAGAAGGTGAAGTCTGGAGGGTGAATCAGATGAAGTAGAAGAAGGAGAAGGAGAAGGTGAAGTCTGGAGGGTGAATCAGAAGAAGCAGAAGAAGGAGAAGGAGAAGGTGAAGTCTGGAGGGTGAATCAGAAGAAGCAGAAGAAGGAGAAGGAGAAGGTGAAGTCTGGAGGGTGAAGCAGAAGAAGTAGAAGAAGGAGAAGGAGAAGTTGAAGTTTGGAGGGTGAAGCAGAAGAAGTAGAAGATGGAGAAGGAGAAGGTGAAGTCAGGAGGGTGAATCAGAAGAAGTAGAAGAAGGAGAAGGAGAAGGTGAAGTCAGGAGGGTGAATCAGAAGAAGCAGAAGATGGAGAAGGAGAAGGTGAAGTCTGGAGGGTGAATCAGAAGAATCAGAAGAAGGAGAAGGAGAAGGTGAAGTCTGGAGGGTGAATCAGAAGAAGCAGAATAAGGAGAAGGAGAAGGTGAAGTCTGGAGGGTGAATCAGAAGAAGCAGAAGAAGGAGAAGGAGAAGGTGAAGTCTGGAGGGTGAATCAGAAGAAGCAGAAGAAGGAGAAGGAGAAGGTGAAGTCTGGAGGGTGAAGCAGAAGAAGTAGAAGAAGGAGAAGGAGAAGGTGAAGTCAGGAGGGTGAATCAGAAGAAGTAGAAGAAGGAGAAGGAGAAGGTGAAGTCAGGAGGGTGAATCAGAAGAAGCAGAAGAAGGAGAAGGAGAAGGTGAAGTCTGGAGGGTGAATCAGAAGAATCAGAAGAAGGAGAAGGAGAAGGTGAAGTCTGGAGGGTGAATCAGAAGAAGCAGAAGAAAGAGAAGGAGAAGGTGAAGTCTGCAGGGTGAAGCAGAAGAAACAGAAGAAGGAGAAGGAGAAGGTGAAGACTGGAGGGTGAATCAGAAGAAGTAGAAGAAGGAGAAGGAGAAGGTGAAGTCTGGAGGGTGAATCAGAAGAAGTAGAAGAAGGAGAAGGAGAAGGTGAAGTCTGGAGGGTGAATCAGAAGAAGCAGAAGAAGGAGAAGGAGAAGGTGAAGTCTGGAGGGTGAATCAGAAGAAGCAGAAGAAGGAGAAGGAAAAGATGAAGTCTGGAGGGTGAATCGGAAGAAGTAGAAGAAGGAGAAGGAGAAGGTGAAGTCTGGAGGGTGAATCAGAAGAAGCAGAAGAAGGAGAAGGAGAAGTTGAAGTCTGGAGGGTGAATCAGAAGAAGCAGAAGAAGGAGAAGGAGAAGGTGAAGTCTGGAGGGTGAATCAGAAGAAGCAGAAGAAGGAGAAGGAGAAGATGAAGTCTGGAGGGTGAATCAGAAGAAGTAGAAGAAGGAGAAGGAGAAGGTGAAGTCTGGAGGGTGAATCAGAAGAAGTAGAAGAAGGAGAAGGAGAAGATGAAGTCTGGAGGGTGAATCAGAAGAAACAGAAGAAGGAGGAGGAGAAGGTGAAGTCTGGAGGGTGAATCAGAAGAAGTAGAAGAAGGAGAAGGAGAAGGTGTAGTCTGGAGGGTGAATCAGAAGAAGTAGACGAAGGAGAAGGAGAAGGTGAAGTCTGGAGGGTGAATCAGAAGAAGCAAAAGAAGGAGAAGGAGAAGGTGAAGTCTGGAGGGTGAATCAGAAGAAGTAGAAGAAGGAGAAGGAGAAGGTGAAGTCTGGAGGGTGAATCAGAAGAAACAGAAAAAGGAGAAGGAGAAGGTGAAGTCTGGAGGGTGAATCAGAAGAAGCAGAAGATGAAGAAGGAGAAGGTGAAGTCTGGAGGGTGAATCAGAAGAAGTAGCAGAAGGAGAAGGAGAAGTTGAAGTCTGGAGGGTGAAGCAGAAGAAGTAGAAGATGGAGAAGGAGAAGGTGAAGTCAGGAGGGTGAATCAGAAGAAGTAGAAGAAGGAGAAGGAGAAGGTGAAGTCAAAAGGGTGAATCAGAAGAAGCAGAAGATGGAGAAGGAGAAGGTGAAGTCTGGAGGGTGAATCAGAAGTATCAGAAGAAGGAGAAGGAGAAGGTGAAGTCTGGAGGGTGAATCAGAAGAAGCAGAGGAAGGAGAAGGAGAAGGTGAAGTCTGGAGGGTGAATCAGAAGAAGCAGAATAAGGAGAAGGAGAAGGTGAAGTCTGGAGGGTGAATCAGAAGAAGCAGAATAAGGAGAAGGAGAAGGTGAAGTCTGGAGGGTGAATCAGAAGAAGCAGAAGAAGGAGAAGGAGAAGGTGAAGTCTGGAGGGTGAATCAGAAGAAGCAGAAGAAGGAGAAGGAGAAGGTGAAGTCTGGAGGGTGAAGCAGAAGAAGTAGAAGAAGGAGAAGGAGAAGGTGAAGTCAGGAGGGTGAATCAGAAGAAGTAGAAGAAGGAGAAGGAGAAGGTGAAGTCAGGAGGGTGAATCAGAAGAAGCAGAAGAAGGAGAAGGAGAAGGTGAAGTCTGGAGGGTGAATCAGAAGAATCAGAAGAAGGAGAAGGAGAAGGTGAAGTCTGGAGGGTGAATCAGAAGAAGCAGAAGAAAGAGAAGGAGAAGGTGAAGTCTGGAGGGTGAAGCAGAAGAAACAGAAGAAGGAGAAGGAGAAGGTGAAGACTGGAGGGTGAATCAGAAGAAGTAGAAGAAGGAGAAGGAGAAGGTGAAGTCTGGAGGGTGAATCAGAAGAAGTAGAAGAAGGAGAAGGAGAAGGTGAAGTCTGGAGGGTGAATCAGAAGAAGCAGAAGAAGGAGAAGGAGAAGGTGAAGTCTGGAGGGTGAATCAGAAGAAGCAGAAGAAGGAGAAGGAGAAGATGAAGTCTGGAGGGTGAATCGGAAGAAGTAGAAGAAGGAGAAGGAGAAGGTAAAGTCTGGAGGGTGAATCAGAAGAAGCAGAAGAAGGAGAAGGAGAAGTTGAAGTCTGGAGGGTGAATCAGAAGAAGCAGAAGAAGGAGAAGGAGAAGGTGAAGTCTGGAGGGTGAATCAGAAGAAGCAGAAGAAGGAGAAGGAGAAGATGAAGTCTGGAGGGTGAATCAGAAGAAGTAGAAGAAGGAGAAGGAGAAGGTGAAGTCTGGAGGGTGAATCAGAAGAAGTAGAAGAAGGAGAAGGAGAAGATGAAGTCTGGAGGGTGAATCAGAAGAAACAGAAGAAGGAGGAGGAGAAGGTGAAGTCTGGAGGGTGAATCAGAAGAAGTAGAAGAAGGAGAAGGAGAAGGTGTAGTCTGGAGGGTGAATCAGAAGAAGTAGACGAAGGAGAAGGAGAAGGTGAAGTCTGGAGGGTGAATCAGAAGAAGCAGAAGAAGGAGAAGGAGAAGGTGAAGTCTGGAGGGTGAATCAGAAGAAGTAGAAGAAGGAGAAGGAGAAGGTGAAGTCTGGAGGGTGAATCAGAAGAAGCAATAGAAGGAGAAGGAGAAGGTGAAGTCTGGAGGGTGAATCAGAAGAAGCAGAAGAAGGAGAAGGAGAAGGTGAAGTCTGGAGGGTGAATCAGAAGAAGTAGAAGAAGGAGAAGGAGAAGTAGAAGTCTGGAGGGTGAAGCAGAAGAAGTAGAAGATGGAGAAGGAGAAGGTGAAGTCAGGAGGGTGAATCAGAAGAAGTAGAAGAAGGAGAAGGAGAAGGTGAAGTCAGGAGGGTGAATCAGAAGAAGCAGAAGATGGAGAAGGAGAAGGTGAAGTCTGGAGGGTGAATCAGAAGAATCAGAAGAAGGAGAAGGAGAAGGTGAAGTCTGGAGGGTGAATCAGAAGAAGCAAAGGAAGGAGAAGGAGAAGGTGAAGTCTGGAGGGTGAATCAGAAGAAGCAGAATAAGGAGAAGGAGAAGGTGAAGTCTGGAGGGTGAATCAGAAGAAGCAGAAGAAGGAGAAGGAGAAGGTGAAGTCTGGAGGGTGAATCAGAAGAAGCAGAAGAATGAGAAGGAGAAGGTGAAGTCTGGAGGGTGAATCAGAAGAAGTAGAAGAAGGAGAAGGAGAAGGTGAAGTCTGGAGGGTGAAGCAGAAGAAGTAGAAGAAGGAGAAGGAGAAGGTGAGGTCAGGAGGGTGAATCAGAAGAAGTAGAAGAAGGAGAAAGAGAAGGTGAAGTCAGGAGGGTGAATCAGAAGAAGCAGAAGAAGGAGAAGGAGAAGGTGAAGTCTGGAGGGTGAATCAGAAGAATCAGAAGAAGGAGAAGGAGAAGGTGAAGTCTGGAGGGTGAATCAGAAGAAGCAGAAGAAAGAGAAGGAGAAGGTGAAGTCTGGAGGGTGAAGCAGAAGAAACAGAAGAAGGAGAAGGAGAAGGTGAAGACTGGAGGGTGAATCAGAAGAAGTAGAAGAAGGAGAAGGAGAAGGTGAAGTCTGGAGGGTGAATCAGAAGAAGTAGAAGAAGGAGAAGGAGAAGGTGAAGTCTGGAGGGTGAATCAGAAGAAGCAGAAGAAGGAGAAGGAGAAGGTGAAGTCTGGAGGGTGAATCAGAAGAAGCAGAAGAAGGAGAAGGAGAAGATGAAGTCTGGAGGGTGAATCAGAAGAAGTAGAAGAAGGAGAAGGTGAAGTCTGGAGGGTGAATCAGAAGTAGTAGAAGAAGGAGAAGGAGAAGGTGAAGTCTGGAGGGTGAATCAGAAGAAACAGAAGAAGGAGAAGGAGAAGGTGAAGTCTGGAGGGTGAATCAGAAGAAGTAGAAGAAGGAGAAGGAGAAGGTGTAGTCTGGAGGGTGAATCAGAAGAAGTAGACGAAGGAGAAGGAGAAGGTGAAGTCTGGAGGGTGAATCAGAAGAAGCAGAAGAAGGAGATGGAGAAGGTGAAGTCTGGAGGGTGAATCAGAAGAAGGAGAAGAAGGAGAAGGAGAAGGTGAAGTCTGGAGGGTGAATCAGAAGAAGCAGAAGAAGGAGAAGGAGAAGGTGAAGTCTGGAGGGTGATTCAGAAGAAGCAGAATAAGGAGAAGGAGAAGGTGATGTCTGGAGGGTGAATCAGAAGAAGCAGAAGAAGGAGAAGGAGAAGGTGTAGTCTGGAGGGTGAATCAGAAGAAGTAGAAGAAGGAGAAGGAGAAGGTGAAGTCTGGAGGGTGAATCAGAAGAAGTAGAAGAAGGAGAAGGAGAAGGTGAAGTCTGGAGGGTGAAGCAGAAGAAGTAGAAGAAGGAGAAGGAGAAGGTGAAGTCAGGAGGGTGAATCAGAAGATGTAGAAGAAGGAGAAGGAGAAGGTGAAGTCTGGAGGGTGAATCAGAAGAAGCAGAAGAAGGAGAAGGAGAAGGTGAAGTCTGGAGGGTGAATCAGAAGAAGCAGAAGAAGGAGAAGGAGAAGGTGAAGTCTGGAGGGTGATTCAGAAGAAGCAGAATAAGGAGAAGGAGAAGGTGATGTCTGGAGGGTGAATCAGAAGAAGCAGAAGAAGGAGAAGGAGAAGGTGAAGTCTGGAGGGTGAATCAGAAGAAGTAGAAGAAGGAGAAGGAGAAGGTGAAGTCTGGAGGGTGAATCAGAAGAAGTAGAAGAAGGAGAAGGAGAAGGTGAAGTCTGGAGGGTGAATCAGAAGAAGTAGAAGAAGGAGAAGGAGAAGGTGAAGTCTGGAGGGTGAAGCAGAAGAAGTAGAAGAAGGAGAAGGAGAAGGTGAAGTCAGGAGGGTGAATCAGAAGATGTAGAAGAAGGAGAAGGAGAAGGTGAAGTCAGGAGGGTGAATCAGAAGAAGCAGAAGAAGGAGAAGGAGAAGGTGAAGTCTGGAGGGTGAATCAGAAGAATCAGAAGAAGGAGAAGGAGAAGGTGAAGTCTGGAGGGTGAATCAGAAGAAGCAGAAGAAAGAGAAGGAGAAGGTGAAGTCTGGAGGGTGAATCAGAAGAAGTAGATGAAGGAGAAGGAGAAGGTGAAGTCTGGAGGGTGAATCAGAAGAAGCAGAAGAAGGAGAAGGAGAAGGTGAAGTCTGGAGGGTGAATCAGAAGAAGTAGACGAAGGAGAAGGTGAAGGTGAAGTCTGGAGGGTGAATCAGAAGAAGCAGAAGAAGGAGAAGGAGAAGGTGAAGTCTGGAGGGTGAATCAGAAGAAGCAGAAGAAGGAGAAGGAGAAGGTGAAGTCTGGAGGGTGATTCAGAAGAAGCAGAATAAGGAGAAGGAGAAGGTGAAGTCTGGAGGGTTAATCAGAAGAAGCAGAAGAAGGAGAAGGAGAAGGTGAAGTCTGGAGGGTGAATCAGAAGAAGTAGAAGAAGGAGAAGGAGAAGGTGAAGTCTGGAGGGTGAATCAGAAGAAGTAGAAGAAGGAGAAGGAGAAGGTGAAGTCTGGAGGGTGAAGCAGAAGAAGTCGAAGAAGGAGAAGGAGAAGGTGAAGTCAGGAGGGTGAATCAGAAGATGTAGAAGAAGGAGAAGGAGAAGGTGAAGTCAGGAGGGTGAATCAGAAGAAGCAGAAGAAGGAGAAGGAGAAGGTGACGTCTGGAGGGTGAATCAGAAGAAGTAGAAGAAGGAGAAGGAGAAGGTGAAGTCTGGAGGGTGAATCAGAAGAAGCAGAAGAAGGAGAAGGAGAAGGTGAAGTCTGGAGGGTGAATCAGAAGAAGCAGAAGAAGGAGAAGGAGAAGGTGAAGTCTGGAGGGTGAATCAGAAGAAGCAGAAGAAGGAGAAGGAGAAGGTGAAGTCTGGAGGGTGAATCAGAAGAAGCAGAATAAGGAGAAGGAGAAGGTGAAGTCTGGAGGGTGAATCAGAAGAAGCAGAAGAAGGAGAAGGAGAAGGTGAAGTCTGGAGGGTGAATCAGAAGAAGTAGAAGAAGGAGAAGGAGAAGGTGAAGTCTGGAGGGTGAAGCAGAAGAAGTAGAAGAAGGAGAAGGAGAAGGTGAAGTCAGGAGGGTGAATCAGAAGAAGTAGAAGAGGGAGAAGGAGAAGGTGAAGTCAGGAGGGTGAATCAGAAGAAGCAGAAGAAGGAGATAGAGAAGGTGAAGTCTGGAGGGTGAATCAGAAGAATCAGAAGAAGGAAAAGGAGAAGGTGAAGTCTGGAGGGTGAAGCAGAAGAAGCAGAAGAAAGAGAAGGAGAAGGTGATATCTGGAGGGTGAAGCAGAAGAAACAGAAGAAGGAGAAGGAGAAGGTGAAGACTGGAGGGTGAATCAGAAGAAGTAGAAGAAGGAGAAGGAGAAGGTGAAGTCTGGAGGATGAATCAGAAGAAGTAGAAGAAGGAGAAGGAGAAGGTGAAGTCTGGAGGGTGAATCAGAAGAAGCAGAAGAAGGAGAAGGAGAAGGTGAAGTCTGGAGGGTGAATCAGAAGAAGCAGAAGAAGGAGAAGGAGAAGATGAAGTCTGGAGGGTGAATCAGAAGAAGTAGAAGAAGGAGAAGGAGAAGGTGAGGTCTGGAGGGTGAATCAGAAGAAGCAGAAGAAGGAGAAGGAGAAGGTGAAGTCTGGAGGGTGAATCAGAAGAAGCAGAAGAAGGAGAAGGAGAAGGTGAAGTCTGGAGGGTGAATCAGAAGAAGCAGAAGAAGGAGAAGGAGAAGGTGAAGTCAGGAGGGTGAATCAGAAGAAGCAGAAGAAGGAGAAGGAGAAGGTGAAGTTAGGAGGGTGAATCAGAAGAAGCAGAAGAAGGAGAAGGAGCAGTTAAAGTCTGGAGGGTGCATCAGAAGAAGCAGAAGAAGGAGAAGTAGAAGGTGAAGTCAGGAGGGTGAATCAGAAGAAGCAGAAGAAGGAGAAGGAGAAGGGGAAGTTAGGAGGGTGAATCAGAAGAAGCAGAAGAAGGAGAAGGAGCAGGTGAAGTCAGGGGGGTGTAGCAGAAGAAGTAGAAGAAGGAGAAGGAGAAGGTGAAGTCAGGACGGTGAAGCAGAAGAAGCAGAAGAAGGAGAAGGAGAAGGTGAAGCCTGGAGGGCGCAGGAGAAGAAGCAGAAGAAGGAGAAGGAGAAGGTGACGTCTGGAGTGTGAAGCAGAAGAAGCAGAAGAAGGAGAAGGAGAAGGTGAAGTCTGGAGGGCGCAGCAGAAGAAGCAGAAGAAGGAGAATGAGAAGGTGAAGTCTGGAGGGTGAATCAGAAGAAGCAGAAGAAGGAGAAGGAGAAGGTGAAGTCTGGAGGTTGAATCAGAAGAAGTAGAAGAAGGAGAAGGAGAAGGTGAAGTCTGGAGGGTGAAGCAGAAGAAGTAGAAGAAGGAGAAGGAGAAGGTGAAGTCAGGAGGGTGAATCAGAAGAAGTAGAAGAAGGAGAAGGAGAAGGTGAAGTCAGGAGGGTGAATCAGAAGAAGCAGAAGAAGGAGAAGGAGAAGGTGAAGTCTGGAGGGTGAATCAGAAGAATCAGAAGAAAGAGAAGGAGAAGGTGAAGTCTGGAGGGTGAAGCAGAAGAAACAGAAGAAGGAGAAGGAGAAGGTGAAGACTGGAGGGTGAATCAGAAGAAGTAGAAGAAGGAGAAGGAGAAGGTGAAGTCTGGAGGGTGAATCAGAAGAAGTAGAAGAAGGAGAAGGAGAAGTTGAAGTCTGGAGGGTGAATCAGAAGAAGCAGAAGAAGGAGAAGGAGAAGGTGAAGTCTGGACGGTGAATCAGAAGAAGCAGAAGAAGGAGAAGGAGAAGATGAAGTCTGGAGGGTGAATCAGAAGAAGTAGAAGAAGGAGAAGGAGAAGGTGAAGTCTGGAGGGTGAACCAGAAGAAGTAGAAGAAGGAGAAGGAGAAGATGAAGTCTGGAGGGTGAATCAGAAGAAACAGAAGAAGGAGAAGGAGAAGGTGAAGTCTGGAGGGTGAATCAGAAGAAGTAGAAGAAGGAGAAGGAGAAGGTGTAGTCTGGAGGGTGAATCAGAAGAAGTAGACGAAGGAGAAGGAGAAGGTGAAGTCTGGAGGGTGAATCAGAAGAAGCAGAAGAAGGAGAAGGAGAAGGTGAAGTCTGGAGGGTGAATCAGATGAAGTAGAAGAAGGAGAAGGAGAAGGTGAAGTCTGGAGGGTGAATCAGAAGAAGCAGAAGAAGGAGAAGGAGAAGGTGAAGTCTGGAGGGTGAATCAGAAGAAGCAGAAGAAGGAGAAGGAGAAGGTGAAGTCTGGAGGGTGAATCAGAAGAAGTAGAAGAAGGAGAAGGAGAAGTTGAAGTCTGGAGGGTGAAGCAGAAGAAGTAGAAGATGGAGAAGGAGAAGGTGAAGTCAGGAGGGTGAATCAGAAGAAGTAGAAGAAGGAGAAGGAGAAGGTGAAGTCAGGAGGGTGCATCAGAAGAAGCAGAAGATGGAGAAGGAGAAGGTGAAGTCTGGAGGGTGAATCAGAAGAATCAGAAGAAGGAGAAGGAGAAGGTGAAGTCTGGAGGGTGAATCAGAAGAAGCAGAATAAGGAGAAGGAGAAGGTGAAGTCTGGAGGGTGAATCAGAAGAAGCAGAAGAAGGAGAAGGAGAAGGTGAAGTCTGGAGGGTGAATCAGAAGAAGCAGAAGAAGGAGAAGGAGAAGGTGAAGTCTGGAGGATGAAGCAGAAGAAGTAGAAGAAGGAGAAGGAGAAGGTGAAGTCAGGAGGGTGAATCAGAAGAAGTAGAAGAAGGAGAAGGAGAAGGTGAAGTCAGGAGGGTGAATCAGAAGAAGCAGAAGAAGGAGAAGGAGAAGGTGAAGTCTGGAGGGTGAATCAGAAGAATCAGAAGAAGGAGAAGGAGAAGGTGAAGTCTGGAGGGTGAATCAGAAGAAGCAGAAGAAAGAGAAGGAGAAGGTGAAGTCTGGAGGGTGAAGCAGAAGAAACAGAAGAAGGAGAAGGAGAAGGTGAAGACTGGAGGGTGAATCAGAAGAAGTAGAAGAAGGAGAAGGAGAAGGTGAAGTCTGGAGGGTGAATCAGAAGAAGTAGAAGAAGGAGAAGGAGAAGGTGAAGTCTGGAGGGTGAATCAGAAGAAGCAGAAGAAGGAGAAGGAGAAGGTGAAGTCAGGAGGGTGAATCAGAAGAAGTAGAAGAGGGAGAAGGAGAAGGTGAAGTCAGGAGGGTGAATCAGAAGAAGCAGAAGAAGGAGATAGAGAAGGTGAAGTCTGGAGGGTGAATCAGAAGAATCAGAAGAAGGAGAAGGAGAAGGTGAAGTCTGGAGGGTGAAGCAGAAGAAGCAGAAGAAAGAGAAGGAGAAGGTGATATCTGGAGGGTGAAGCAGAAGAAACAGAAGAAGGAGAAGGAGAAGGTGAAGACTGGAGGGTGAATCAGAAGAAGTAGAAGAAGGAGAAGGAGAAGGTGAAGTCTGGAGGATGAATCAGAAGAAGTAGAAGAAGGAGAAGGAGAAGGTGAAGTCTGGAGGGTGAATCAGAAGAAGCAGAAGAAGGAGAAGGAGAAGGTGAAGTCTGGAGGGTGAATCAGAAGAAGCAGAAGAAGGAGAAGGAGAAGATGAAGTCTGGAGGGTGAATCAGAAGAAGTAGAAGAAGGAGAAGGAGAAGGTGAGGTCTGGAGGGTGAATCAGAAGAAGCAGAAGAAGGAGAAGGAGAAGGTGAAGTCTGGAGGGTGAATCAGAAGAAGCAGAAGAAGGAGAAGGAGAAGGTGAATTCTGGAGGGTGAATCAGAAGAAGCAGAAGAAGGAGAAGGAGAAGGTGAAGTCAGGAGGGTGAATCAGAAGAAGCAGAAGAAGGAGAAGGAGAAGGTGAAGTTAGGAGGGTGAATCAGAAGAAGCAGAAGAAGGAGAAGGAGCAGTTAAAGTCTGGAGGGTGCATCAGAAGAAGCAGAAGAAGGAGAAGGAGAAGGTGAAGTCAGGAGGGTGAATCAGAAGAAGCAGAAGAAGGAGAAGGAGAAGGGGAAGTTAGGAGGGTGAATCAGAAGAAGCAGAAGAAGGAGAAGGAGCAGGTGAAGTCAGGGGGGTGTAGCAGAAGAAGTAGAAGAAGGAGAAGGAGAAGGTGAAGTCAGGACGGTGAAGCAGAAGAAGCAGAAGAAGGAGAAGGAGAAGGTGAAGCCTGGAGGGCGCAGCAGAAGAAGCAGAAGAAGGAGAAGGAGAAGGTGACGTCTGGAGTGTGAAGCAGAAGAAGCAGAAGAAGGAGAAGGAGAAGGTGAAGTCTGGAGGGCGCAGCAGAAGAAGCAGAAGAAGGAGAATGAGAAGGTGAAGTCTGGAGGGTGAATCAGAAGAAGCAGAAGAAGGAGAAGGAGAAGGTGAAGTCTGGAGGTTGAATCAGAAGAAGTAGAAGAAGGAGAAGGAGAAGGTGAAGTCTGGTGGGTGAAGCAGAAGAAGTAGAAGAAGGAGAAGGAGAAGGTGAAGTCAGGAGGGTGAATCAGAAGAAGTAGAAGAAGGAGAAGGAGAAGGTGAAGTCAGGAGGGTGAATCAGAAGAAGCAGAAGAAGGAGAAGGAGAAGGTGAAGTCTGGAGGGTGAATCAGAAGAATCAGAAGAAAGAGAAGGAGAAGGTGAAGTCTGGAGGGTGAAGCAGAAGAAACAGAAGAAGGAGAAGGAGAAGGTGAAGACTGGAGGGTGAATCAGAAGAAGTAGAAGAAGGAGAAGGAGAAGGTGAAGTCTGGAGGGTGAATCAGAAGAAGTAGAAGAAGGAGAAGGAGAAGTTGAAGTCTGGAGGGTGAATCAAAAGAAGCAGAAGAAGGAGAAGGAGAAGGTGAAGTCTGGAGGGTGAATCAGAAGAAGCAGAAGAAGGAGAAGGAGAAGATGAAGTCTGGAGGGTGAATCAGAAGAAGTAGAAGAAGGAGAAGGAGAAGGTGAAGTCTGGAGGGTGAACCAGAAGAAGTAGAAGAAGGAGAAGGAGAAGATGAAGTCTGGAGGGTGAATCAGAAGAAACAGAAGAAGGAGAAGGAGAAGGTGAAGTCTGGAGGGTGAATCAGAAGAAGTAGAAGAAGGAGAAGGAGAAGGTGTAGTCTGGAGGGTGAATCAGAAGAAGTAGACGAAGGCGAAGGAGAAGGTGAAGTCTGGAGGGTGAATCAGAAGAAGCAGAAGAAGGAGAAGGAGAAGGTGAAGTCTGGAGGGTGAATCAGATGAAGTAGAAGAAGGAGAAGGAGAAGGTGAAGTCTGGAGGGTGAATCAGAAGAAGCAGAAGAAGGAGAAGGAGAAGGTGAAGTCTGGAGGGTGAATCAGAAGAAGCAGAAGAAGGAGAAGGAGAAGGTGAAGTCTGGAGGGTGAATCAGAAGAAGTAGAAGAAGGAGAAGGAGAAGTTGAAGTCTGGAGGGTGAAGCAGAAGAAGTAGAAGATGGAGAAGGAGAAGGTGAAGTCAGGAGGGTGAATCAGAAGAAGTAGAAGAAGGAGAAGGAGAAGGTGAAGTCAGGAGGGTGCATCAGAAGAAGCAGAAGATGGAGAAGGAGAAGGTGAAGTCTGGAGGGTGAATCAGAAGAATCAGAAGAAGGAGAAGGAGAAGGTGAAGTC
This sequence comes from Somniosus microcephalus, assembly GCF_052327205.1. Classification (NCBI taxonomy): domain Eukaryota; kingdom Metazoa; phylum Chordata; class Chondrichthyes; order Squaliformes; family Somniosidae; genus Somniosus; species Somniosus microcephalus. The sequence goes on from NW_028225219.1 coordinate 310,708, forward strand.
TGGAGGGTGAATCAGAAGAAGCAGAATAAGGAGAAGGAGAAGGTGAAGTCTGGAGGGTGAATCAGAAGAAGCAGAAGAAGGAGAAGGAGAAGGTGAAGTCTGGAGGGTGAATCAGAAGAAGCAGAAGAAGGAGAAGGAGAAGGTGAAGTCTGGAGGATGAAGCAGAAGAAGTAGAAGAAGGAGAAGGAGAAGGTGAAGTCAGGAGGGTGAATCAGAAGAAGTAGAAGAAGGAGAAGGAGAAGGTGAAGTCAGGAGGGTGAATCAGAAGAAGCAGAAGAAGGAGAAGGAGAAGGTGAAGTCTGGAGGGTGAATCAGAAGAATCAGAAGAAGGAGAAGGAGAAGGTGAAGTCTGGAGGGTGAATCAGAAGAAGCAGAAGAAAGAGAAGGAGAAGGTGAAGTCTGGAGGGTGAAGCAGAAGAAACAGAAGAAGGAGAAGGAGAAGGTGAAGACTGGAGGGTGAATCAGAAGAAGTAGAAGAAGGAGAAGGAGAAGGTGAAGTCTGGAGGGTGAATCAGAAGAAGTAGAAGAAGGAGAAGGAGAAGGTGAAGTCTGGAGGGTGAATCAGAAGAAGCAGAAGAAGGAGAAGGAGAAGGTGAAGTCTGGAGGGTGAATCAGAAGAAGCAGAAGAAGGAGAAGGAGAAGATGAAGTCTGGAGGGTGAATCGGAAGAAGTAGAAGAAGAAGAAGGAGAAGGTGAAGTCTGGAGGGTGAATCAGAAGAAGCAGAAGAAGGAGAAGGAGAAGTTGAAGTCTGGAGGGTGAATCAGAAGAAGCAGAAGAAGGAGAAGGAGAAGGTGAAGTCTGGAGGGTGAATCAGAAGAAGCAGAAGAAGGAGAAGGAGAAGATGAAGTCTGGAGGGTGAATCAGAAGAAGTAGAAGAAGGAGAAGGAGAAGGTGAAGTCTGGAGGGTGAATCAGAAGAAGTAGAAGAAGGAGAAGGAGAAGATGAAGTCTGGAGGGTGAATCAGAAGAAACAGAAGAAGGAGGAGGAGAAGGTGAAGTCTGGAGGGTGAATCAGAAGAAGTAGAAGAAGGAGAAGGAGAAGGTGTAGTCTGGAGGGTGAATCAGAAGAAGTAGACGAAGGAGAAGGAGAAGGTGAAGTATGGAGGGTGAATCAGAAGAAGCAGAAGAAGGAGAAGGAGAAGGTGAAGTCTGGAGGGTGAATCAGAAGAAGTAGAAGAAGGAGAAGGAGAAGGTGAAGTCTGGAGGGTGAATCAGAAGAAGCAGAAAAAGGAGAAGGAGAAGGTGAAGTCTGGAGGGTGAATCAGAAGAAGCAGAAGATGAAGAAGGAGAAGGTGAAGTCTGGAGGGTGAATCAGAAGAAGTAGCAGAAGGAGAAGGAGAAGTTGAAGTCTGGAGGGTGAAGCAGAAGAAGTAGTAGATGGAGAAGGAGAAGGTGAAGTCAGGAGGGTGAATCAGAAGAAGTAGAAGAAGGAGAAGGAGAAGGTGAAGGCAGGAGGGTGAATCAGAAGCAGCAGAAGATGGAGAAGGAGAAGGTGAAGTCTGGAGGGTGAATCAGAAGAATCAGAAGAAGGAGAAGGAGAAGGTGAAGTCTGGAGGGTGTATCAGAAGAAGCAGAGGAAGGAGAAGGAGAAGGTGAAGTCTGGAGGGTGAATCAGAAGAAGCAGAATAAGGAGAAGAAGAAGTTGAAGTCTGGAGGGTGAATTAGAAGAAGCAGAATAAGGAGAAGGAGAAGGTGAAGTCTGGAGGGTGAATCAGAAGAAGCAGAAGAAGGAGAAGGAGAAGGTGAAGTCTGGAGGGTGAATCAGAAGAAGCAGAAGAAGGAGAAGGAGAAGGTGAAGTCTGGAGGGTGAAGCAGAAGAAGTAGAAGAAGGTGAAGGAGAAGGTGAAGTCAGGAGGGTGAATCAGAAGAAGTAGAAGAAGGAGAAGGAGAAGGTGAAGTCAGGAGGGTGAATCAGAAGAAGCAGAAGAAGGAGAAGGAGAAGGTGATGTCTGGAGGGTGAATCAGAAGAATCAGAAGAAGGAGAAGGAGAAGGTGAAGTCTGGAGGGTGAATCAGAAGAAGCAGAAGAAAGAGAAGGAGAAGGTGAAGTCTGGAGGGTGAAGCAGAAGAAACAGAAGAAGGAGAAGGAGAAGGTGAAGACTGGAGGGTGAATCAGAAGAAGTAGAAGAAGGAGAAGGAGAAGGTGAAGTCTGGAGGGTGAATCAGAAGAAGTAGAAGAAGGAGAAGGAGAAGATGAAGTCTGGAGGGTGAATCGGAAGAAGTAGAAGAAGGAGAAGGAGAAGGTGAAGTCTGGAGGGTGAATCAGAAGAAGCAGAAGAAGGAGAAGGAGAAGTTGAAGTCTGGAGGGTGAATCAGAAGAAGCAGAAGAAGGAGAAGGAGAAGGTGAAGTCTGGAGGGTGAATCAGAAGAAGCAGAAGAAGGAGAAGGAGAAGATGAAGTCTGGAGGGTGAATCAGAAGAAGTAGAAGAAGGAGAAGGAGAAGGTGAAGTCTGGAGGGTGAATCAGAAGAAGTAGAAGAAGGAGAAGGAGAAGATGAAGTCTGGAGGGTGAATCAGAAGAAACAGAAGAAGGAGGAGGAGAAGGTGAAGTCTGGAGGGTGAATCAGAAGAAGTAGAAGAAGGAGAAGGAGAAGGTGAAGTCTGGAGGGTGAATCAGAAGAAGCAATAGAAGGAGAAGGAGAAGGTGAAGTCTGGAGGGTGAATCAGAAGAAGCAGAAGAAGGAGAAGGAGAAGGTGAAGTCTGGAGGGTGAATCAGAAGAAGTAGAAGAAGGAGAAGGAGAAGTTGAAGTCTGCAGGGTGAAGCAGAAGAAGTAGAAGATGGAGAAGGAGAAGGTGAAGTCAGGAGGGTGAATCAGAAGAAGTAGAAGAAGGAGAAGGAGAAGGTGAAGTCAGGAGGGTGAATCAGAAGAATCAGAAGATGGAGAAGGAGAAGGTGAAGTCTGGAGGGTGAATCAGAAGAATCAGAAGAAGGAGAAGGAGAAGGTGAAGTCTGGAGGGTGAATCAGAAGAAGCAAAGGAAGGAGAAGGAGAAGGTGAAGTCTGGAGGGTGAATCAGAAGAAGCAGAATAAGGAGAAGGAGAAGGTGAAGTCTGGAGGGTGAATCAGAAGAAGCAGAAGAAGGAGAAGGAGAAGGTGAAGTCTGGAGGGTGAATCAGAAGAAGCAGAAGAATGAGAAGGAGAAGGTGAAGCCTGGAGGGTGAATCAGAAGAAGTAGAAGAAGGAGAAGGAGAAGGTGAAGTCTGGAGGGTGAAGCAGAAGAAGTAGAAGAAGGAGAAGGAGAAGGTGAAGTCAGGAGGGTGAATCAGAAGAAGTAGAAGAAGGAGAAGGAGAAGGTGAAGTCAGGAGGGTGAATCAGAAGAAGCAGAAGAAGGAGAAGGAGAAGGTGAAGTCTGGAGGGTGAATCAGAAGAATCAGAAGAAGGAGAAGGAGAAGGTGAAGTCTGGAGGGTGAATCAGAAGAAGCAGAAGAAAGAGAAGGAGAAGGTGAAGTCTGGAGGGTGAAGCAGAAGAAACAGAAGAAGGAGAAGGAGAAGGTGAAGACTGGAGGGTGAATCAGAAGAAGCAGAAGAAAGAGAAGGAGAAGGTGAAGTCTGGAGGGTGAATCAGAAGAAGCAGAAGAAGGAGAAGGAGAAGGTGAAGTCTGGAGGGTGATTCAGAAGAAGCAGAATAAGGAGAAGGAGAAGGTGATGTCTGGAGGGTGAATCAGAAGAAGCAGAAGAAGGAGAAGGAGAAGGTGTAGTCTGGAGGGTGAATCAGAAGAAGTAGAAGAAGGAGAAGGAGAAGGTGAAGTCTGGAGGGTGAATCAGAAGAAGTAGAAGAAGGAGAAGGAGAAGGTGAAGTCTGGAGGGTGAAGCAGAAGAAGTAGAAGAAGGAGAAGGAGAAGGTGAAGTCAGGAGGGTGAATCAGAAGATGTAGAAGAAGGAGAAGGAGAAGGTGAAGTCTGGAGGGTGAATCAGAAGAAGCAGAAGAAGGAGAAGGAGAAGGTGAAGTCTGGAGGGTGAATCAGAAGAAGCAGAAGAAGGAGAAGGAGAAGGTGAAGTCTGGAGGGTGATTCAGAAGAAGCAGAATAAGGAGAAGGAGAAGGTGATGTCTGGAGGGTGAATCAGAAGAAGCAGAAGAAGGAGAAGGAGAAGGTGAAGTCTGGAGGGTGAATCAGAAGAAGTAGAAGAAGGAGAAGGAGAAGGTGAAGTCTGGAGGGTGAATCAGAAGAAGTAGAAGAAGGAGAAGGAGAAGGTGAAGTCTGGAGGGTGAATCAGAAGAAGTAGAAGAAGGAGAAGGAGAAGGTGAAGTCTGGAGGGTGAAGCAGAAGAAGTAGAAGAAGGAGAAGGAGAAGGTGAAGTCAGGAGGGTGAATCAGAAGATGTAGAAGAAGGAGAAGGAGAAGGTGAAGTCAGGAGGGTGAATCAGAAGAAGCAGAAGAAGGAGAAGGAGAAGGTGAAGTCTGGAGGGTGAATCAGAAGAATCAGAAGAAGGAGAAGGAGAAGGTGAAGTCTGGAGGGTGAATCAGAAGAAGCAGAAGAAAGAGAAGGAGAAGGTGAAGTCTGGAGGGTGAATCAGAAGAAGTAGATGAAGGAGAAGGAGAAGGTGAAGTCTGGAGGGTGAATCAGAAGAAGCAGAAGAAGGAGAAGGAGAAGGTGAAGTCTGGAGGGTGAATCAGAAGAAGTAGACGAAGGAGAAGGTGAAGGTGAAGTCTGGAGGGTGAATCAGAAGAAGCAGAAGAAGGAGATGGAGAAGGTGAAGTCTGGAGGGTGAATCAGAAGAAGTAGAAGAAGGAGAAGGTGAAGGTGAAGTCTGGAGGGTGAATCAGAAGAAGCAGAAGAAGGAGAAGGAGAAGGTGAAGTCTGGAGGGTGAATCAGAAGAAGCAGAAGAAGGAGAAGGAGAAGGTGAAGTCTGGAGGGTGATTCAGAAGAAGCAGAATAAGGAGAAGGAGAAGGTGAAGTCTGGAGGGTGAATCAGAAGAAGCAGAAGAAGGAGAAGGAGAAGGTGAAGTCTGGAGGGTGAATCAGAAGAAGTAGAAGAAGGAGAAGGAGAAGGTGAAGTCTGGAGGGTGAATCAGAAGAAGTAGAAGAAGGAGAAGGAGAAGGTGAAGTCTGGAGGGAGAATCAGAAGAAGTAGAAGAAGGAGAAGGAGAAGGTGAAGTCTGGAGGGTGAAGCAGAAGAAGTCGAAGAAGGAGAAGGAGAAGGTGAAGTCAGGAGGGTGAATCAGAAGATGTAGAAGAAGGAGAAGGAGAAGGTGAAGTCAGGAGGGTGAATCAGAAGAAGCAGAAGAAGGAGAAGGAGAAGGTGAAGTCTGGAGGGTGAATCAGAAGAAGTAGAAGAAGGAGAAGGAGAAGGTGAAGTCTGGAGGGTGAATCAGAAGAAGCAGAAGAAGGAGAAGGAGAAGGTGAAGTCTGGAGGGTGAATCAGAAGAAGCAGAAGAAGGAGAAGGAGAAGGTGAAGTCTGGAGGGTGAATCAGAAGAAGCAGAAGAAGGAGAAGGTGAAGTCTGGAGGGTGAATCAGAAGAAGCAGAATAAGGAGAAGGAGAAGGTGAAGTCTGGAGGGTGAATCAGAAGAAGCAGAAGAAGGAGAAGGAGAAGGTGAAGTCTGGAGTGTGAATCAGAAGAAGTAGAAGAAGGAGAAGGAGAAGGTGAAGTCTGGAGGGTGAAGCAGAAGAAGTAGAAGAAGGAGAAGGAGAAGGTGAAGTCTGGAGGGTGAATCAGAAGAAGCAGAAGAAGGAGAAGGAGAAGGTGAAGTCTGGAGGTTGAATCAGAAGAAGCAGAAGAAGGAGAAGGAGAAGATGAAGTCTGGAGGGTGAATCGGAAGAAGTAGAAGAAGGAGAAGGAGAAGGTGAAGTCTGGAGGGTGAATCAGAAGAAGCAGAAGAAGGAGAAGGAGAAGTTGAAGTCTGGAGGGTGAATCAGAAGAAGCAGAAGAAGGAGAAGGAGAAGGTGAAGTCTGGAGGGTGAATCAGAAGAAGCAGAAGAAGGAGAAGGAGAAGATGAAGTCTGGAGGGTGAATCAGAAGAAGTAGAAGAAGGAGAAGGAGAAGGTGAAGTCTGGAGGGTGAATCAGAAGAAGCAGAAGAAGGAGAAGGAGAAGGTGAAGTCTGGAGGGTGAATCAGAAGAAGCAGAAGAAGGAGAAGGAGAAGGTGAAGTCTGGAGGGTGATTCAGAAGAAGCAGAATAAGGAGAAGGAGAAGGTGATGTCTGGAGGGTGAATCAGAAGAAGCAGAAGAAGGAGAAGGAGAAGGTGAAGTCTGGAGGGTGAATCAGAAGAAGTAGAAGAAGGAGAAGGAGAAGGTGAAGTCTGGAGGGTGAATCAGAAGAAGTAGAAGAAGGAGAAGGAGAAGGTGAAGTCTGGAGGGTGAATCAGAAGAAGTAGAAGAAGGAGAAGGAGAAGGTGAAGTCTGGAGGGTGAAGCAGAAGAAGTAGAAGAAGGAGAAGGAGAAGGTGAAGTCAGGAGGGTGAATCAGAAGATGTAGAAGAAGGAGAAGGAGAAGGTGAAGTCAGGAGGGTGAATCAGAAGAAGCAGAAGAAGGAGAAGGAGAAGGTGAAGTCTGGAGGGTGAATCAGAAGAATCAGAAGAAGGAGAAGGAGAAGGTGAAGTCTGGAGGGTGAATCAGAAGAAGCAGAAGAAAGAGAAGGAGAAGGTGAAGTCTGGAGGGTGAATCAGAAGAAGTAGATGAAGGAGAAGGAGAAGGTGAAGTCTGGAGGGTGAATCAGAAGAAGCAGAAGAAGGAGAAGGAGAAGGTGAAGTCTGGAGGGTGAATCAGAAGAAGTAGACGAAGGAGAAGGTGAAGGTGAAGTCTGGAGGGTGAATCAGAAGAAGCAGAAGAAGGAGATGGAGAAGGTGAAGTCTGGAGGGTGAATCAGAAGAAGTAGAAGAAGGAGAAGGTGAAGGTGAAGTCTGGAGGGTGAATCAGAAGAAGCAGAAGAAGGAGAAGGAGAAGGTGAAGTCTGGAGGGTGAATCAGAAGAAGCAGAAGAAGGAGAAGGAGAAGGTGAAGTCTGGAGGGTGATTCAGAAGAAGCAGAATAAGGAGAAGGAGAAGGTGAAGTCTGGAGGGTGAATCAGAAGAAGCAGAAGAAGGAGAAGGAGAAGGTGAAGTCTGGAGGGTGAATCAGAAGAAGTAGAAGAAGGAGAAGGAGAAGGTGAAGTCTGGAGGGTGAATCAGAAGAAGCAGAAGAAGGAGAAGGAGAAGGTGAAGTCTGGAGGTTGAATCAGAAGAAGCAGAAGAAGGAGAAGGAGAAGATGAAGTCTGGAGGGTGAATCGGAAGAAGTAGAAGAAGGAGAAGGAGAAGGTGAAGTCTGGAGGGTGAATCAGAAGAAGCAGAAGAAGGAGAAGGAGAAGTTGAAGTCTGGAGGGTGAATCAGAAGAAGCAGAAGAAGGAGAAGGAGAAGGTGAAGTCTGGAGGGTGAATCAGAAGAAGCAGAAGAAGGAGAAGGAGAAGATGAAGTCTGGAGGGTGAATCAGAAGAAGTAGAAGAAGGAGAAGGAGAAGGTGAAGTCTGGAGGGTGAATCAGAAGAAGCAGAAGAAGGAGAAGGAGAAGGTGAAGTCTGGAGGGTGAATCAGAAGAAGCAGAAGAAGGAGAAGGAGAACGTGAAGTCTGGAGGGTGATTCAGAAGAAGCAGAATAAGGAGAAGGAGAAGGTGATGTCTGGAGGGTGAATCAGAAGAAGCAGAAGAAGGAGAAGGAGAAGGTGAAGTCTGGAGGGTGAATCAGAAGAAGTAGAAGAAGGAGAAGGAGAAGGTGAAGTCTGGAGGGTGAATCAGAAGAAGTAGAAGAAGGAGAAGGAGAAGGTGAAGTCAGGAGGGTGAATCAGAAGAAGCAGAAGAAGGAGATAGAGAAGGTGAAGTCTGGAGGGTGAATCAGAGGAATCAGAAGAAGGAGAAGGAGAAGGTGAAGTCTGGAGGGTGAAGCAGAAGAAGCAGAAGAAAGAGAAGGAGAAGGTGATATCTGGAGGGTGAAGCAGAAGAAACAGAAGAAGGAGAAGGAGAAGGTGAAGACTGGAGGGTGAATCAGAAGAAGTAGAAGAAGGAGAAGGAGAAGGTGAAGTCTGGAGGATGAATCAGAAGAAGTAGAAGAAGGAGAAGGAGAAGGTGAAGTCTGGAGGGTGAATCAGAAGAAGCAGAAGAAGGAGAAGGAGAAGGTGAAGTCTGGAGGGTGAATCAGAAGAAGCAGAAGAAGGAGAAGGAAAAGATGAAGTCTGGAGGGTGAATCAGAAGAAGTAGAAGAAGGAGAAGGAGAAGGTGAGGTCTGGAGGGTGAATCAGAAGAAGCAGAAGAAGGAGAAGGAGAAGGTGAAGTCTGGAGGGTGAATCAGAAGAAGCAGAAGAAGGAGAAGGAGAAGGTGAAGTCTGGAGGGTGAATCAGAAGAAGCAGAAGAAGGAGAAGGAGAAGGTGAAGTCAGGAGGGTGAATCCGAAGAAGCAGAAGAAGGAGAAGGAGAAGGTGAAGTTAGGAGGGTGAATCAGAAGAAGCAGAAGAAGGAGAAGGAGCAGTTAAAGTCTGGAGGGTGCATCAGAAGAAGCAGAAGAAGGAGAAGGAGAAGGTGAAGTCAGGAGGGTGAATCAGAAGAAGCAGAAGAAGGAGAAGGAGAAGGGGAAGTTAGGAGGGTGAATCAGAAGAAGCAGAAGAAGGAGAAGGAGCAGGTGAAGTCAGGGGGGTGTAGCAGAAGAAGTAGAAGAAGGAGAAGGAGAAGGTGAAGTCAGGACGGTGAAGCAGAAGAAGCAGAAGAAGGAGAAGGAGAAGGTGAAGCCTGGAGGGCGCAGCAGAAGAAGCAGAAGAAGGAGAAGGAGAAGGTGACGTCTGGAGTGTGAAGCAGAAGAAGCAGAAGAAGGAGAAGGAGAAGGTGAAGTCTGGAGGGCGCAGCAGAAGAAGCAGAAGAAGGAGAATGAGAAGGTGAAGTCTGGAGGGTGAATCAGAAGAAGCAGAAGAAGGAGAAGGAGAAGGTGAAGTCTGGAGGTTGAATCAGAAGAAGTAGAAGAAGGAGAAGGAGAAGGTGAAGTCTGGAGGGTGAAGCAGAAGAAGTAGAAGAAGGAGAAGGAGAAGGTGAAGTCAGGAGGGTGAATCAGAAGAAGTAGAAGAAGGAGAAGGAGAAGGTGAAGTCAGGAGGGTGAATCAGAAGAAGCAGAAGAAGGAGAAGGAGAAGGTGAAGTCTGGAGGGTGAATCAGAAGAATCAGAAGAAAGAGAAGGAGAAGGTGAAGTCTGGAGGGTGAAGCAGAAGAAACAGAAGAAGGAGAAGGAGAAGGTGAAGACTGGAGGGTGAATCAGAAGAAGTAGAAGAAGGAGAAGGAGAAGGTGAAGTCTGGATGGTGAATCAGAAGAAGTAGAAGAAGGAGAAGGAGAAGTTGAAGTCTGGAGGGTGAATCAGAAGAAGCAGAAGAAGGAGAAGGAGAAGGTGAAGTCTGGAGGGTGAATCAGAAGAAGCAGAAGAAGGAGAAGGAGAAGATGAAGTCTGGAGGGTGAATCAGAAGAAGTAGAAGAAGGAGAAGGAGAAGGTGAAGTCTGGAGGGTGAACCAGAAGAAGTAGAAGAAGGAGAAGGAGAAGATGAAGTCTGGAGGGTGAATCAGAAGAAACAGAAGAAGGAGAAGGAGAAGGTGAAGTCTGGAGGGTGAATCAGAAGAAGTAGAAGAAGGAGAAGGAGAAGGTGTAGTCTGGAGGGTGAATCAGAAGAAGTAGACGAAGGAGAAGGAGAAGGTGAAGTCTGGAGGGTGAATCAGAAGAAGCAGAAGAAGGAGAAGGAGAAGGTGAAGTCTGGAGGGTGAATCAGATGAAGTAGAAGAAGGAGAAGGAGAAGGTGAAGTCTGGAGGGTGAATCAGAAGAAGCAGAAGAAGGAGAAGGAGAAGGTGAAGTCTGGAGGGTGAATCAGAAGAAGCAGAAGAAGGAGAAGGAGAAGGTGAAGTCTGGAGGGTGAATCAGAAGAAGTAGAAGAAGGAGAAGGAGAAGTTGAAGTCTGGAGGGTGAAGCAGAAGAAGTAGAAGATGGAGAAGGAGAAGGTGAAGTCAGGAGGGTGAATCAGAAGAAGTAGAAGAAGGAGAAGGAGAAGGTGAAGTCAGGAGGGTGCATCAGAAGAAGCAGAAGATGGAGAAGGAGAAGGTGAAGTCTGGAGGGTGAATCAGAAGAATCAGAAGAAGGAGAAGGAGAAGGTGAAGTCTGGAGGGTGAATCAGAAGAAGCAGAATAAGGAGAAGGAGAAGGTGAAGTCTGGAGGGTGAATCAGAAGAAGCAGAAGAAGGAGAAGGAGAAGGTGAAGTCTGGAGGGTGAATCAGAAGAAGCAGAAGAAGGAGAAGGAGAAGGTGAAGTCTGGAGGATGAAGCAGAAGAAGTAGAAGAAGGAGAAGGAGAAGGTGAAGTCAGGAGGGTGAATCAGAAGAAGTAGAAGAAGGAGAAGGAGAAGGTGAAGTCAGGAGGGTGAATCAGAAGAAGCAGAAGAAGGAGAAGGAGAAGGTGAAGTCTGGAGGGTGAATCAGAAGAATCAGAAGAAGGAGAAGGAGAAGGTGAAGTCTGGAGGGTGAATCAGAAGAAGCAGAAGAAAGAGAAGGAGAAGGTGAAGTCTGGAGGGTGAAGCAGAAGAAACAGAAGAAGGAGAAGGAGAAGGTGAAGACTGGAGGGTGAATCAGAAGAAGTAGAAGAAGGAGAAAAAGAAGGTGAAGTCTGGAGGGTGAATCAGAAGAAGTAGAAGAAGGAGAAGGAGAAGGTGAAGTCTGGAGGGTGAATCAGAAGAAGCAGAAGAAGGAGAAGGAGAAGGTGAAGTCTGGAGGGTGAATCAGAAGAAGCAGAAGAAGGAGAAGGAGAAGATGAAGTCTGGAGGGTGAATCGGAAGAAGTAGAAGAAGAAGAAGGAGAAGGTGAAGTCTGGAGGGTGAATCAGAAGAAGCAGAAGAAGGAGAAGGAGAAGTTGAAGTCTGGAGGGTGAATCAGAAGAAGCAGAAGAAGGAGAAGAAGAAGGTGAAGTCTGGAGGGTGAATCAGAAGAAGCAGAAGAAGGAGAAGGAGAAGATGAAGTCTGGAGGGTGAATCAGAAGAAGTAGAAGAAGGAGAAGGAGAAGGTGAACTCTGGAGGGTGAATCAGAAGAAGTAGAAGAAGGAGAAGGAGAAGATGAAGTCTGGAGGGTGAATCAGAAGAAACAGAAGAAGGAGGAGGAGAAGGTGAAGTCTGGAGGGTGAATCAGAAGAAGTAGAAGAAGGAGAAGGAGAAGGTGTAGTCTGGAGGGTGAATCAGAAGAAGTAGACGAAGGAGAAGGAGAAGGTGAAGTATGGAGGGTGAATCAGAAGAAGCAGAAGAAGGAGAAGGAGAAGGTGAAGTCTGGAGGGTGAATCAGAAGAAGTAGAAGAAGGAGAAGGAGAAGGTGAAGTCTGGAGGGTGAATCAGAAGAAGCAGAAAAAGGAGAAGGAGAAGGTGAAGTCTGGAGGGTGAATCAGAAGAAGCAGAAGATGAAGAAGGAGAAGGTGAAGTCTGGAGGGTGAATCAGAAGAAGTAGCAGAAGGAGAAGGAGAAGTTGAAGTCTGGAGGGTGAAGCAGAAGAAGTAGAAGATGGAGAAGGAGAAGGTGAAGTCAGGAGGGTGAATCAGAAGAAGTAGAAGAAGGAGAAGGAGAAGGTGAAGTCAGGAGGGTGAATCAGAAGCAGCAGAAGATGGAGAAGGAGAAGGTGAAGTCTGGAGGGTGAATCAGAAGAATCAGAAGAAGGAGAAGGAGAAGGTGAAGTCTGGAGGGTGTATCAGAAGAAGCAGAGGAAGGAGAAGGAGAAGGTGAAGTCTGGAGGGTGAATCAGAAGAAGCAGAATAAGGAGAAGAAGAAGTTGAAGTCTGGAGGGTGAATCAGAAGAAGCAGAATAAGGAGAAGGAGAAGGTGAAGTCTGGAGGGTGAATCAGAAGAAGCAGAAGAAGGAGAAGGAGAAGGTGAAGTCTGGAGGGTGAATCAGAAGAAGCAGAAGAAGGAGAAGGAGAAGGTGAAGTCTGGAGGGTGAAGCAGAAGAAGTAGAAGAAGGTGAAGGAGAAGGTGAAGTCAGGAGGGTGAATCAGAAGAAGTAGAAGAAGGAGAAGGAGAAGGTGAAGTCAGGAGGGTGAATCAGAAGAAGCAGAAGAAGGAGAAGGAGAAGGTGATGTCTGGAGGGTGAATCAGAAGAATCAGAAGAAGGAGAAGGAGAAGGTGAAGTCTGGAGGGTGAATCAGAAGAAGCAGAAGAAAGAGAAGGAGAAGGTGAAGTCTGGAGGGTGAAGCAGAAGAAACAGAAGAAGGAGAAGGAGAAGGTGAAGACTGGAGGGTGAATCAGAAGAAGTAGAAGAAGGAGAAGGAGAAGGTGAAGTCTGGAGGGTGAATCAGAAGAAGTAGAAGAAGGAGAAGGAGAAGGTGAAGTCTGGAGGGTGAATCAGAAGAAGCAGAAGAAGGAGAAGGTGAAGTCTGGAGGGTGAATCAGAAGAAGTAGAAGAAGGAGAAGGAGAAGGTGAAGTCTGGAGGGTGAATCAGAAGAAGCAGAAGAAGGAGAAGGAGAAGGTGAAGTCTGGAGGGTGAATCAGAAGAAGCAGAAGAAGGAGAAGGAGAAGATGAAGTCTGGAGGGTGAATCGGAAGAAGTAGAAGAAGGAGAAGGAGAAGGTGAAGTCTGGAGGGTGAATCAGAAGAAACAGAAGAAGGAGAAGGAGAAGGTGAAGACTGGAGGGTGAATCAGAAGAAGTAGAAGAAGGAGAAAAAGAAGGTGAAGTCTGGAGGGTGAATCAGAAGAAGTAGAAGAAGGAGAAAATGAAGGTGAAGTCTGGAGGGTGAATCAGAAGAAGTAGAAGAAGGAGAAGGAGAAGGTGAAGTCTGGAGGGTGAATCAGAAGAAGCAGAAGAAGGAGAAGGAGAAGATGAAGTCTGGAGGGTGAATCGGAAGAAGTAGAAGAAGAAGAAGGAGAAGGTGAAGTCTGGAGGTTGAATCAGAAGAAGCAGAAGAAGGAGAAGGAGAAGGTGATGTCTGGAGGGTGAATCAGAAGAAGCAGAAGAAGGAGAAGGAGAAGGTGAAGTCTGGAGGGTGAATCAGAAGAAGTAGAAGAAGGAGAAGGAGAAGGTGAAGTCTGGAGGGTGAATCAGAAGAAGTAGAAGAAGGAGAAGGAGAAGGTGTAGTCTGGAGGGTGAATCAGAAGAAGTAGACGAAGGAGAAGGAGAAGGTGAAGTCTGGAGGGTGAATCAGAAGAAGCAGAAGAAGGAGAAGGAGAAGGTGAAGTCTGGAGGGTGAATCAGATGAAGTAGAAGAAGGAGAAGGAGAAGGTGAAGTCTGGAGGGTGAATCAGAAGAAGCAGAAGAAGGAGAAGGAGAAGGTGAAGTCTGGAGGGTGAATCAGAAGAAGCAGAAGAAGGAGAAGGAGAAGGTGAAGTCTGGAGGGTGAATCAGAAGAAGTAGAAGAAGGAGAAGGAGAAGTTGAAGTCTGGAGGGTGAAGCAGAAGAAGTAGAAGATGGAGAAGGAGAAGGTGAAGTCAGGAGGGTGAATCAGAAGAAGTAGAAGAAGGAGAAGGAGAAGGTGAAGTCAGGAGGGTGCATCAGAAGAAGCAGAAGATGGAGAAGGAGAAGGTGAAGTCTGGAGGGTGAATCAGAAGAATCAGAAGAAGGAGAAGGAGAAGGTGAAGTCTGGAGGGTGAATCAGAAGAAGCAGAATAAGGAGAAGGAGAAGGTGAAGTCTGGAGGGTGAATCAGAAGAAGCAGAAGAAGGAGAAGGAGAAGGTGAAGTCTGGAGGGTGAATCAGAAGAAGCAGAAGAAGGAGAAGGAGAAGGTGAAGTCTGGAGGATGAAGCAGAAGAAGTAGAAGAAGGAGAAGGAGAAGGTGAAGTCAGGAGGGTGAATCAGAAGAAGTAGAAGAAGGAGAAGGAGAAGGTGAAGTCAGGAGGGTGAATCAGAAGAAGCAGAAGAAGGAGAAGGAGAAGGTGAAGTCTGGAGGGTGAATCAGAAGAATCAGAAGAAGGAGAAGGAGAAGGTGAAGTCTGGAGGGTGAATCAGAAGAAGCAGAAGAAAGAGAAGGAGAAGGTGAAGTCTGGAGGGTGAAGCAGAAGAAACAGAAGAAGGATGAGGAGAAGGTGAAGACTGGAGGGTGAATCAGAAGAAGTAGAAGAAGGAGAAAAAGAAGGTGAAGTCTGGAGGGTGAATCAGAAGAAGTAGAAGAAGGAGAAGGAGAAGGTGAAGTCTGGAGGGTGAATCAGAAGAAGCAGAAGAAGGAGAAGGAGAAGGTGAAGTCTGGAGGGTGAATCAGAAGAAGCAGAAGAAGGAGAAGGAGAAGATGAAGTCTGGAGGGTGAATCGGAAGAAGTAGAAGAAGAAGAAGGAGAAGGTGAAGTCTGGAGGGTGAATCAGAAGAAGCAGAAGAAGGAGAAGGAGAAGTTGAAGTCTGGAGGGTGAATCAGAAGAAGCAGAAGAAGGAGAAGAAGAAGGTGAAGTCTGGAGGGTGAATCAGAAGAAGCAGAAGAAGGAGAAGGAGAAGATGAAGTCTGGAGGGTGAATCAGAAGAAGTAGAAGAAGGAGAAGGAGAAGGTGAACTCTGGAGGGTGAATCAGAAGAAGTAGAAGAAGGAGAAGGAGAAGATGAAGTCTGGAGGGTGAATCAGAAGAAACAGAAGAAGGAGGAGGAGAAGGTGAAGTCTGGAGGGTGAATCAGAAGAAGTAGAAGAAGGAGAAGGAGAAGGTGTAGTCTGGAGGGTGAATCAGAAGAAGTAGACGAAGGAGAAGGAGAAGGTGAAGTATGGAGGGTGAATCAGAAGAAGCAGAAGAAGGAGAAGGAGAAGGTGAAGTCTGGAGGGTGAATCAGAAGAAGTAGAAGAAGGAGAAGGAGAAGGTGAAGTCTGGAGGGTGAATCAGAAGAAGCAGAAAAAGGAGAAGGAGAAGGTGAAGTCTGGAGGGTGAATCAGAAGAAGCAGAAGATGAAGAAGGAGAAGGTGAAGTCTGGAGGGTGAATCAGAAGAAGTAGCAGAAGGAGAAGGAGAAGTTGAAGTCTGGAGGGTGAAGCAGAAGAAGTAGAAGATGGAGAAGGAGAAGGTGAAGTCAGGAGGGTGAATCAGAAGAAGTAGAAGAAGGAGAAGGAGAAGGTGAAGTCAGGAGGGTGAATCAGAAGCAGCAGAAGATGGAGAAGGAGAAGGTGAAGTCTGGAGGGTGAATCAGAAGAATCAGAAGAAGGAGAAGGAGAAGGTGAAGTCTGGAGGGTGTATCAGAAGAAGCAGAGGAAGGAGAAGGAGAAGGTGAAGTCTGGAGGGTGAATCAGAAGAAGCAGAATAAGGAGAAGAAGAAGTTGAAGTCTGGAGGGTGAATCAGAAGAAGCAGAATAAGGAGAAGGAGAAGGTGAAGTCTGGAGGGTGAATCAGAAGAAGCAGAAGAAGGAGAAGGAGAAGGTGAAGTCTGGAGGGTGAATCAGAAGAAGCAGAAGAAGGAGAAGGAGAAGGTGAAGTCTGGAGGGTGAAGCAGAAGAAGTAGAAGAAGGTGAAGGAGAAGGTGAAGTCAGGAGGGTGAATCAGAAGAAGTAGAAGAAGGAGAAGGAGAAGGTGAAGTCAGGAGGGTGAATCAGAAGAAGCAGAAGAAGGAGAAGGAGAAGGTGATGTCTGGAGGGTGAATCAGAAGAATCAGAAGAAGGAGAAGGAGAAGGTGAAGTCTGGAGGGTGAATCAGAAGAAGCAGAAGAAAGAGAAGGAGAAGGTGAAGTCTGGAGGGTGAAGCAGAAGAAACAGAAGAAGGAGAAGGAGAAGGTGAAGACTGGAGGGTGAATCAGAAGAAGTAGAAGAAGGAGAAGGAGAAGGTGAAGTCTGGAGGGTGAATCAGAAGAAGTAGAAGAAGGAGAAGGAGAAGGTGAAGTCTGGAGGGTGAATCAGAAGAAGCAGAAGAAGGAGAAGGAGAAGGTGAAGTCTGGAGGGTGAATCAGAAGAAGTAGAAGAAGGAGAAGGAGAAGGTGAAGTCTGGAGGGTGAATCAGAAGAAGCAGAAGAAGGAGAAGGAGAAGGTGAAGTCTGGAGGGTGAATCAGAAGAAGCAGAAGAAGGAGAAGGAGAAGATGAAGTCTGGAGGGTGAATCGGAAGAAGTAGAAGAAGGAGAAGGAGAAGGTGAAGTCTGGAGGGTGAATCAGAAGAAACAGAAGAAGGAGAAGGAGAAGGTGAAGACTGGAGGGTGAATCAGAAGAAGTAGAAGAAGGAGAAAAAGAAGGTGAAGTCTGGAGGGTGAATCAGAAGAAGTAGAAGAAGGAGAAAATGAAGGTGAAGTCTGGAGGGTGAATCAGAAGAAGTAGAAGAAGGAGAAGGAGAAGGTGAAGTCTGGAGGGTGAATCAGAAGAAGCAGAAGAAGGAGAAGGAGAAGGTGAAGTCTGGAGGGTGAATCAGAAGAAGCAGAAGAAGGAGAAGGAGAAGATGAAGTCTGGAGGGTGAATCGGAAGAAGTAGAAGAAGAAGAAGGAGAAGGTGAAGTCTGGAGGTTGAATCAGAAGAAGCAGAAGAAGGAGAAGGAGAAGTTGAAGTCTGGAGGGTGAATCAGAAGAAGCAGAAGAAGGAGAAGAAGAAGGTGAAGTCTGGAGGGTGAATCAGAAGAAGCAGAAGAAGGAGAAGGAGAAGATGAAGTCTGGAGGGTGAATCAGAAGAAGTAGAAGAAGGAGAAGGAGAAGGTGAAGTCTGGAGGGTGAATCAGAAGAAGTAGAAGAAGGAGAAGGAGAAGATGAAGTCTGGAGGGTGAATCAGAAGAAACAGAAGAAGGAGGAGGAGAAGGTGAAGTCTGGAGGGTGAATCAGAAGAAGTAGAAGAAGGAGAAGGAGAAGGTGTAGTCTGGAGGGTGAATCAGAAGAAGTAGACGAAGGAGAAGGAGAAGGTGAAGTATTGAGGGTGAATCAGAAGAAGCAGAAGAAGGAGAAGGAGAAGGTGAAGTCTGGAGGGTGAATCAGAAGAAGTAGAAGAAGGAGAAGGAGAAGGTGAAGTCTGGAGGGTGAATCAGAAGAAGCAGAAAAAGGAGAAGGAGAAGGTGAAGTCTGGAGGGTGAATCAGAAGAAGCAGAAGATGAAGAAGGAGAAGGTGAAGTCTGGAGGGTGAATCAGAAGAAGTAGCAGAAGGAGAAGGAGAAGTTGAAGTCTGGAGGGTGAAGCAGAAGAAGTAGAAGATGGAGAAGGAGAAGGTGAAGTCAGGAGGGTGAATCAGAAGAAGTAGAAGAAGGAGAAGGAGAAGGTGAAGTCAGGAGGGTGAATCAGAAGCAGCAGAAGATGGAGAAGGAGAAGGTGAAGTCTGGAGGGTGAATCAGAAGAATCAGAAGAAGGAGAAGGAGAAGGTGAAGTCTGGAGGGTGTATCAGAAGAAGCAGAGGAAGGAGAAGGAGAAGGTGAAGTCTGGAGGGTGAATCAGAAGAAGCAGAATAAGGAGAAGAAGAAGTTGAAGTCTGGAGGGTGAATCAGAAGAAGCAGAATAAGGAGAAGGAGAAGGTGAAGTCTGGAGGGTGAATCAGAAGAAGCAGAAGAAGGAGAAGGAGAAGGTGAAGTCTGGAGGGTGAATCAGAAGAAGCAGAAGAAGGAGAAGGAGAAGGTGAAGTCTGGAGGGTGAAGCAGAAGAAGTAGAAGAAGGTGAAGGAGAAGGTGAAGTCAGGAGGGTGAATCAGAAGAAGTAGAAGAAGGAGAAGGAGAAGGTGAAGTCAGGAGGGTGAATCAGAAGAAGCAGAAGAAGGAGAAGGAGAAGGTGATGTCTGGAGGGTGAATCAGAAGAATCAGAAGAAGGAGAAGGAGAAGGTGAAGTCTGGAGGGTGAATCAGAAGAAGCAGAAGAAAGAGAAGGAGAAGGTGAAGTCTGGAGGGTGAAGCAGAAGAAACAGAAGAAGGAGAAGGAGAAGGTGAAGACTGGAGGGTGAATCAGAAGAAGTAGAAGAAGGAGAAGGAGAAGGTGAAGTCTGGAGGGTGAATCAGAAGAAGTAGAAGAAGGAGAAGGAGAAGGTGAAGTCTGGAGGGTGAATCAGAAGAAGCAGAAGAAGGAGAAGGAGAAGGTGAAGTCTGGAGGGTGAATCAGAAGAAGCAGAAGAAGGAGAAGGAGAAGATGAAGTCTGGAGGGTGAATCGGAAGAAGTAGAAGAAGGAGAAGGAGAAGGTGAAGTCTGGAGGGTGAATCAGAAGAAGCAGAAGAAGGAGAAGGAGAAGTTGAAGTCTGGAGGGTGAATCAGAAGAAGCAGAAGAAGGAGAAGGAGAAGGTGAAGTCTGGAGGGTGAATCAGAAGAAGCAGAAGAAGGAGAAGGAGAAGATGAAGTCTGGAGGGTGAATCAGAAGAAGTAGAAGAAGGAGAAAGAGAAGGTGAAGTCTGGAGCGTGAATCAGAAGAAGTAGAAGAAGGAGAAGGAGAAGATGAAGTCTGGAGGGTGAATCAGAAGAAACAGAAGAAGGAGGAGGAGAAGGTGAAGTCTGGAGGGTGAATCAGAAGAAGTAGAAGAAGGAGAAGGAGAAGGTGAAGTCTGGAGGGTGAATCAGAAGAAGCAATAGAAGGAGAAGGAGAAGGTGAAGTCTGGAGGGTGAATCAGAAGAAGCAGAAGAAGGAGAAGGAGAAGGTGAAGTCTGGAGGGTGAATCAGAAGAAGTAGAAGAAGGAGAAGGAGAAGTTGAAGTCTGGAGGGTGAAGCAGAAGAAGTAGAAGATGGAGATGGAGAAGGTGAAGTCAGGAGGGTGAATCAGAATAAGTAGAAGAAGGAGAAGGAGAAGGTGAAGTCAGGAGGGTGAATCAGAAGAATCAGAAGATGGAGAAGGAGAAGGTGAAGTCTGGAGGGTGAATCAGAAGAATCAGAAGAAGGAGAAGGAGAAGGTGAAGTCTGGAGGGTGAATCAGAAGAAGCAAAGGAAGGAGAAGGAGAAGGTGAAGTCTGGAGGGTGAATCAGAAGAAGCAGAATAAGGAGAAGGAGAAGGTGAAGTCTGGAGGGTGAATCAGAAGAAGCAGAGGAAGGAGAAGGAGAAGGTGAAGGCTGGAGGGTGAATCAGAAGAAGCAGAAGAATGAGAAGGAGAAGGTGAAGCCTGGAGGGTGAATCAGAAGAAGTAGAAGAAGGAGAAGGAGAAGGTGAAGTCTGGAGGGTGAAGCAGAAGAAGTAGAAGAAGGAGAAGGAGAAGGTGAAGTCAGGAGGGTGAATCAGAAGAAGTAGAAGAAGGAGAAAGAGAAGGTGAAGTCAGGAGGGTGAATCAGAAGAAGCAGAAGAAGGAGAAGGAGAAGGTGAAGTCTGGAGGGTGAATCAGAAGAATCAGAAGAAGGAGAAGGTGAAGTCTGGAGGGTGAATCAGAAGAAGCAGAAGAAAGAGAAGGAGAAGGTGAAGTCTGGAGGGTGAAGCAGAAGAAATAGAAGAAGGAGAAGGAGAAGGTGAAGACTGGAGGGTGAATCAGAAGAAGTAGAAGAAGGAGAAGCAGAAGGTGAAGTCTGGAGGGTGAATCAGAAGAAGTAGAAGAAGGAGAAGGAGAAGGTGAAGTCTGGAGGGTGAATCAGAAGAAGCAGAAGAAGGAGAAGGAGAAGGTGAAGTCTGGAGGGTGAATCAGAAGAAGCAGAAGAAGGAGAAGGAGAAGATGAAGTCTGGAGGGTGAATCAGAAGAAGTAGAAGAAGGAGAAGGAGAAGGTGAAGTCTGGAGGGTGAATCAGAAGTAGTAGAAGAAGGAGAAGGAGAAGGTGAAGTCTGGAGGGTGAATCAGAAGAAACAGAAGAAGGAGAAGGAGAAGGTGAAGTCTGGAGGGTGAATCAGAAGAAGTAGACGAAGGAGAAGGAGAAGGTGAAGTCTGGAGGGTGAATCAGAAGAAGCAGAAGAAGGAGATGGAGAAGGTGAAGTCTGGAGGGTGAATCAGAAGAAGTAGAAGAAGGAGAAGGAGAAGGTGAAGTCTGGAGGGTGAATCAGAAGAAGCAGAAGAAGGAGAAGGAGAAGGTGAAGTCTGGAGGGTGATTCAGAAGAAGCAGAATAAGGAGAAGGAGAAGGTGATGTCTGGAGGGTGAATCAGAAGAAGCAGAAGAAGGAGAAGGAGAAGGTGAAGTCTGGAGGGTGAATCAGAAGAAGTAGAAGAAGGAGAAGGAGAAGGTGAAGTCTGGAGGGTGAATCAGAAGAAGTAGAAGAAGGAGAAGGAGAAGGTGAAGTCTGGAGGGTGAATCAGAAGAAGTAGAAGAAGGAGAAGGAGAAGGTGAAGTCTGGAGGGTGAAGCAGAAGAAGTAGAAGAAGGAGAAGGAGAAGGTGAAGTCAGGAGGGTGAATCAGAAGATGTAGAAGAAGGAGAAGGAGAAGGTGAAGTCTGGAGGGTGAATCAGAAGAAGCAGAAGAAGGAGAAGGAGAAGGTAAAGTCTGGAGGGTGAATCAGAAGAAGCAGAAGAAGGAGAAGGAGAAGGTGAAGTCTGGAGGGTGATTCAGAAGAAGCAGAATAAGGAGAAGGAGAAGGTGATGTCTGGAGGGTGAATCAGAAGAAGCAGAAGAAGGAGAAGGAGAAGGTGAAGTCTGGAGGGTGAATCAGAAGAAGTAGAAGAAGGAGAAGGAGAAGGTGAAGTCTGGAGGGTGAATCAGAAGAAGTAGAAGAAGGAGAAGGAGAAGGTGAAGTCTGGAGGGTGAATCAGAAGAAGTAGAAGAAGGAGAAGGAGAAGGTGAAGTCTGGAGGGTGAAGCAGAAGAAGTAGAAGAAGGAGAAGGAGAAGGTGAAGTCAGGAGGGTGAATCAGAAGATGTAGAAGAAGGAGAAGGAGAAGGTGAAGTCAGGAGGGTGAATCAGAAGAAGCAGAAGAAGGAGAAGGAGAAGGTGAAGTCTGGAGGGTGAATCAGAAGAATCAGAAGAAGGAGAAGGAGAAGGTGAAGTCTGGAGGGTGAATCAGAAGAAGCAGAAGAAAGAGAAGGAGAAGGTGAAGTCTGGAGGGTGAATCAGAAGAAGTAGAAGAAGGAGAAGGAGAAGGTGAAGTCTGGAGGGTGAATCAGAAGAAGCAGAAGAAGGAGAAGGAGAAGGTGAAGTCTGGAGGGTGAATCAGAAGAAGTAGACGAAGGAGAATGTGAAGGTGAAGTCTGGAGGGTGAATCAGAAGAAGCAGAAGAAGGAGATGGAGAAGGTGAAGTCTGGAGGGTGAATCAGAAGAAGTAGAAGAAGGAGAAGGTGAAGGTGAAGTCTGGAGGGTGAATCAGAAGAAGCAGAAGAAGGAGAAGGAGAAGGTGAAGTCTGGAGGGTGAATCAGAAGAAGCAGAAGAAGGAGAAGGAGAAGGTGAAGTCTGGAGGGTGATTCAGAATAAGCAGAATAAGGAGAAGGAGAAGGTGAAGTCTGGAGGGTGAATCAGAAGAAGCAGAAGAAGGAGAAGGAGAAGGTGAAGTCTGGAGGGTGAATCAGAAGAAGTAGAAGAAGGAGAAGGAGAAGGTGAAGTCTGGAGGGTGAATCAGAAGAAGTAGAAGAAGGAGAAGGAGAAGGTGAAGTCTGGAGGGTGAATCAGAAGAAGTAGAAGAAGGAGAAGGAGAAGGTGAAGTCTGGAGGGTGAAGCAGAAGAAGTCGAAGAAGGAGAAGGAGAAGGTGAAGTCAGGAGGGTGAATCAGAAGATGTAGAAGAAGGAGAAGGAGAAGGTGAAGTCAGGAGGGTGAATCAGAAGAAGCAGAAGAAGGAGAAGGAGAAGGTGAAGTCTGGAGGGTGAATCAGAAGAAGTAGAAGAAGGAGAAGGAGAAGGTGAAGTCTGGAGGGTGAATCAGAAGAAGCAGAAGAAGGAGAAGGAGAAGGTGAAGTCTGGAGGGTGAATCAGAAGAATCAGAAGAAGGAGAAGGAGAAGGTGAAGTCTGGAGGGTGAATCAGAAGAAGCAGAAGAAAGAGAAGGAGAAGGTGAAGTCTGGAGGGTGAATCAGAAGAAGTAGAAGAAGGAGAAGGAGAAGGTGAAGTCTGGAGGGTGAATCAGAAGAAGCAGAAGAAGGAGAAGGAGAAGGTGAAGTCTGGAGGGTGAATCAGAAGAAGTAGACGAAGGAGAAGGTGAAGGTGAAGTCTGGAGGGTGAATCAGAAGAAGCAGAAGAAGGAGATGGAGAAGGTGAAGTCTGGAGGGTGAATCAGAAGAAGTAGAAGAAGGAGAAGGAGAAGGTGAAGTCTGGAGGGTGAATCAGAAGAAGCAGAAGAAGGAGAAGGAGAAGGTGAAGTCTGGAGGGTGAATCAGAAGAAGTAGACGAAGGAGAAGGTGAAGGTGAAGTCTGGAGGGTGAATCAGAAGAAGCAGAAGAAGGAGAAGGAGAAGGTGAAGTCTGGAGGGTGAAGCAGAAGAAGCAGAAGAAAGAGAAGGAGAAGGTGATATCTGGAGGGTGAAGCAGAAGAAACAGAAGAAGGAGAAGGAGAAGGTGAAGACTGGAGGGTGAATCAGAAGAAGCAGAAGAAGGAGAAGGAGAAGGTGAAGTCTGCAGGGTGAATCAGAAGAAGCAGAAGAAGGAGAAGGAGAAGGTGAAGTCTGGAGGGTGAATCAGAAGAAGCAGAAGAAGGAGATGGAGAAGGTGAAGTCTGGAGGGTGAATCAGAAGAAGTAGAAGAAGGAGAAGGTGAAGGTGAAGTCTGGAGGGTGAATCAGAAGAAGCAGAAGAAGGAGAAGGAGAAGGTGAAGTCTGGAGGGTGAATCAGAAGAAGCAGAAGAAGGAGAAGGAGAAGGTGAAGTCTGGAGGGTGATTCAGAATAAGCAGAATAAGGAGAAGGAGAAGGTGAAGTCTGGAGGGTGAATCAGAAGAAGCAGAAGAAGGAGAAGGAGAAGGTGAAGTCTGGAGGGTGAATCAGAAGAAGTAGAAGAAGGAGAAGGAGAAGGTGAAGTCTGGAGGGTGAATCAGAAGAAGTAGAAGAAGGAGAAGGAGAAGGTGAAGTCTGGAGGGTGAATCAGAAGAAGTAGAAGAAGGAGAAGGAGAAGGTGAAGTCTGGAGGGTGAAGCAGAAGAAGTCGAAGAAGGAGAAGGAGAAGGTGAAGTCAGGAGGGTGAATCAGAAGATGTAGAAGAAGGAGAAGGAGAAGGTGAAGTCAGGAGGGTGAATCAGAAGAAGCAGAAGAAGGAGAAGGAGAAGGTGACGTCTGGAGGGTGAATCAGAAGAAGTAGAAGAAGGAGAAGGAGAAGGTGAAGTCTGGAGGGTGAATCAGAAGAAGCAGAAGAAGGAGAAGGAGAAGGTGAAGTCTGGAGGGTGAATCAGAAGAAGCAGAAGAAGGAGAAGGAGAAGGTGAAGTCTGGAGGGTGAATCAGAAGAAGCAGAAGAAGGAGAAGGAGAAGGTGAAGTCTGGAGGGTGAATCAGAAGAAGCAGAATAAGGAGAAGGAGAAGGTGAAGTCTGGAGGGTGAATCAGAAAAAGCAGAAGAAGGAGAAGGAGAAGGTGAAGTCTGGAGGGTGAATCAGAAGAAGTAGAAGAAGGAGAAGGAGAAGGTGAAGTCTGGAGGATGAAGCAGAAGAAGTAGAAGAAGGAGAAGGAGAAGGTGAAGTCAGGAGGGTGAATCAGAAGAAGTAGAAGAGGGAGAAGGAGAAGGGGAAGTCAGGAGGGTGAATCAGAAGAAGCAGAAGAAGGAGATAGAGAAGGTGAAGTCTGGAGGGTGAATCAGAAGAATCAGAAGAAGGAGAAGGAGAAGGTGAAGTCTGGAGGGTGAAGCAGAAGAAGCAGAAGAAAGAGAAGGAGAAGGTGATATCTGGAGGGTGAAGCAGAAGAAACAGAAGAAGGAGAAGGAGAAGGTGAAGACTGGAGGGTGAATCAGAAGAAGTAGAAGAAGGAGAAGGAGAAGGTGAAGTCTGGAGGATGAATCAGAAGAAGTAGAAGAAGGAGAAGGAGAAGGTGAAGTCTGGAGGGTGAATCAGAAGAAGCAGAAGAAGGAGAAGGAGAAGGTGAAGTCTGGAGGGTGAATCAGAAGAAGCAGAAGAAGGAGAAGGAGAAGATGAAGTCTGGAGGGTGAATCAGAAGAAGTAGAAGAAGGAGAAGGAGAAGGTGAGGTCTGGAGGGTGAATCAGAAGAAGCAGAAGAAGGAGAAGGAGAAGGTGAAGTCTGGAGGGTGAATCAGAAGAAGCAGAAGAAGGAGAAGGAGAAGGTGAAGTCTGGAGGGTGAATCAGAAGAAGCAGAAGAAGGAGAAGGAGAAGGTGAAGTCAGGAGGGTGAATCAGAAGAAGCAGAAGAAGGAGAAGGAGAAGGTGAAGTTAGGAGGGTGAATCAGAAGAAGCAGAAGAAGGAGAAGGAGCAGGTGAAGTCAGGGGGGTGAAGCAGAAGAAGCAGAAGAAGGAGAAGGAGAAGGTGAAGCCTGGAGGGCGCAGCAGAAGAAGCAGAAGAAGGAGAAGGAGAAGGTGAAGTCTGGAGTGTGAAGCAGAAGAAGCAGAAGAAGGAGAAGGAGCAGGTGAAGTCTGGAGGGCGCAGCAGAAGAAGCAGAAGAAGGAGAATGAGAAGGTGAAGTCTGGAGGGTGAATCAGAAGAAGCAGAAGAAGGAGAAGGAGAAGGTGAAGTCTGGAGGGTGAATCAGAAGAAGTAGAAGAAGGAGAAGGAGAAGGTGAAGTCTGGAGGGTGAAGCAGAAGAAGTAGAAGAAGGAGAAGGAGAAGGTGAAGTCAGGAGGGTGAATCAGAAGAAGTAGAAGAATCAGAAGGAGAAGGTGAAGTCAGGAGGGTGAATCAGAAGAAGCAGAAGAAGGAGAAGGAGAAGGTGAAGTCTGGAGGGTGAATCAGAAGAATCAGAAGAAGGAGAAGGAGAAGGTGAAGTCTGGAGGGTGAATCAGAAGAAGCAGAAGAAAGAGAAGGAGAAGGTGAAGTCTGGAGGGTGAAGCAGAAGAAACAGAAGAAGGAGAAGGAGAAGGTGAAGACTGGAGGGTGAATCAGAAGAAGTAGAAGAAGGAGAAGGAGAAGGTGAAGTCTGGAGGGTGAATCAGAAGAAGTAGAAGAAGGAGAAGGAGAAGTTGAAGTCTGGAGGGTGAATCAGAAGAAGCAGAAGAAGGAGAAGGAGAAGGTGAAGTCTGGAGGGTGAATCAGAAGAAGCAGAAGAAGGAGAAGGAGAAGTTGAAGTCCGGAGGGTGAATCAGAAGAAGTAGAAGAAGGAGAAGGAGAAGGTGAAGTCTGGAGGGTGAATCAGAAGAAGTAGAAGAAGGAGAAGGAGAAGATGAAGTCTGGAGGGTGAATCAGAAGAAACAGAAGAAGGAGAAGGAGAAGGTGAAGTCTGGAGGGTGAATCAGAAGAAGTAGAAGAAGGAGAAGGAGAAGGTGTAGTCTGGAGGGTGAATCAGAAGAAGTAGACGAAGGAGAAGGAGAAGGTGAAGTCTGGAGGGTGAATCAGAAGAAGCAGAAGAAGGAGAAGGAGAAGGTGAAGTCTGGAGGGTGAATCAGAAGAAGTAGAAGAAGGAGAAGGAGAAGGTGAAGTCTGGAGGGTGAATCAGAAGAAGCAGAAGAAGGAGAAGGAGAAGGTGAAGTCTGGAGGGTGAATCAGAAGAAGCAGAAGAAGGAGAAGGAGAAGGTGAAGTCTGGAGGGTGAATCAGAAGAAGCAGAATAAGGAGAAGGAGAAGGTGAAGTCTGGAGGGTGAATCAGAAGAAGCAGAAGAAGGAGAAGGAGAAGGTGAAGTCTGGAGGGTGAATCAGAAGAAGTAGAAGAAGGAGAAGGAGAAGATGAAGTCTGGAGGGTGAATCAGAAGAAGTAGAAGAAGGAGAAGGAGAAGGTGAAGTCTGGAGGGTGTATCAGAAGAAGTAGAAGAAGGAGAAGGAGAAGATGAAGTCTGGAGGGTGAATCAGAAGAAACAGAAGAAGGAGAAGGAGAAGGTGAAGTCTGGAGGGTGAATCAGAAGAAGTAGAAGAAGGAGAAGGAGAAGGTGTAGTCTGGAGGGTGAATCAGAAGAAGTAGACGAAGGAGTAGGAGAAGGTGAAGTCTGGAGGGTGAATCAGAAGAAGCAGAAGAAGGAGAAGGAGAAGGTGAAGTCTGGAGGGTGAATCAGAAGAAGTAGAAGAAGGAGAAGGAGAAGGTGAAGTCTGGAGGGTGAATCAGAAGAAGCAGAATAAGGAGAAGGAGAAGGTGAAGTCTGGAGGGTGAATCAGAAGAAGCAGAAGAAGGAGAAGGAGAAGGTGAAGTCTGGAGGGTGAATCAGAAGAAGTAGAAGAAGGAGAAGGAGAAGATGAAGTCTGGAGGGTGAATCAGAAGAAGTCGAAGAAGGAGAAGGAGAAGGTGAAGTCTGGAGGGTGAATCAGAGGAAGTAGAAGAAGGAGAAGCAGAAGATGAAGTCTGGAGGGTGAATCAGAAGAAACAGAAGAAGGAGAAGGAGAAGGTGAAGTCTGGAGGGTGAATCAGAAGAAGTAGAAGAAGGAGAAGGAGAAGTTGTAGTCTGGAGGGTGAATCAGAAGAAGTAGACGAAGGAGAAGGAGAAGGTGAAGTCTGGAGGGTGAATCAGAAGAAGCAGAAGAAGGAGAAGGAGAAGGTGAAGTCTGGAGGGTGAATCAGAAGAAGTAGAAGAAGGAGAAGGAGAAGGTGAAGTCTGGAGGGTGATTCAGAAGAAGCAGAAGAAGGAGAAGGAGAAGGTGAAGTCTGGAGGGTGAATCAGAAGAAGCAGAAGAAGGAGAAGGAGAAGGTGAAGTGTGGAGGGTGAATCAGAAGAAGTAGAAGAAGGAGAAGGAGAAGTTGAAGTCTGGAGGGTGAAGCAGAAGAAGTAGAAGATGGAGAAGGAGAAGGTGAAGTCAGGAGGGTGAATCAGAAGAAGTAGAAGAAGGAGAAGGAGAAGGTGAAGTCAGGAGGGTGAATCAGAAGAAGCAGAAGATGGAGAAGGAGAAGGTGAAGTCTGGAGGGTGAATCAGAAGAATCAGAAGAAGGAGAAGGAGAAGGTGAAGTCTGGAGGGTGAATCAGAAGAAGCAAAGGAAGGAGAAGGAGAAGGTGAAGTCTGGAGGGTGAATCAGAAGAAGCAGAATAAGGAGAAGGAGAAGTTGAAGTCTGGAGGGTGAATCAGAAGAAGCAGAATAAGGAGAAGGAGAAGGTGAAGTCTGGAGGGTGAATCAGAAGAAGTAGAAGAAGGAGAAGGAGAAGGTGAAGTCTGGAGGGTGTATCAGAAGAAGTAGAAGAAGGAGAAGGAGAAGATGAAGTCTGGAGGGTGAATCAGAAGAAACAGAAGAAGGAGAAGGAGAAGGTGAAGTCTGGAGGGTGAATCAGAAGAAGTAGAAGAAGGAGAAGGAGAAGGTGTAGTCTGGAGGGTGAATCAGAAGAAGTAGACGAAGGAGTAGGAGAAGGTGAAGTCTGGAGGGTGAATCAGAAGAAGCAGAAGAAGGAGAAGGAGAAGGTGAAGTCTGGAGGGTGAATCAGAAGAAGTAGAAGAAGGAGAAGGAGAAGGTGAAGTCTGGAGGGTGAATCAGAAGAAGCAGAATAAGGAGAAGGAGAAGGTGAAGTCTGGAGGGTGAATCAGAAGAAGCAGAAGAAGGAGAAGGAGAAGGTGAAGTCTGGAGGGTGAATCAGAAGAAGTAGAAGAAGGAGAAGGAGAAGATGAAGTCTGGAGGGTGAATCAGAAGAAGTCGAAGAAGGAGAAGGAGAAGGTGAAGTCTGGAGGGTGAATCAGAGGAAGTAGAAGAAGGAGAAGCAGAAGATGAAGTCTGGAGGGTGAATCAGAAGAAACAGAAGAAGGAGAAGGAGAAGGTGAAGTCTGGAGGGTGAATCAGAAGAAGTAGAAGAAGGAGAAGGAGAAGTTGTAGTCTGGAGGGTGAATCAGAAGAAGTAGACGAAGGAGAAGGAGAAGGTGAAGTCTGGAGGGTGAATCAGAAGAAGCAGAAGAAGGAGAAGGAGAAGGTGAAGTCTGGAGGGTGAATCAGAAGAAGTAGAAGAAGGAGAAGGAGAAGGTGAAGTCTGGAGGGTGATTCAGAAGAAGCAGAAGAAGGAGAAGGAGAAGGTGAAGTCTGGAGGGTGAATCAGAAGAAGCAGAAGAAGGAGAAGGAGAAGGTGAAGTGTGGAGGGTGAATCAGAAGAAGTAGAAGAAGGAGAAGGAGAAGTTGAAGTCTGGAGGGTGAAGCAGAAGAAGTAGAAGATGGAGAAGGAGAAGGTGAAGTCAGGAGGGTGAATCAGAAGAAGTAGAAGAAGGAGAAGGAGAAGGTGAAGTCAGGAGGGTGAATCAGAAGAAGCAGAAGATGGAGAAGGAGAAGGTGAAGTCTGGAGGGTGAATCAGAAGAATCAGAAGAAGGAGAAGGAGAAGGTGAAGTCTGGAGGGTGAATCAGAAGAAGCAAAGGAAGGAGAAGGAGAAGGTGAAGTCTGGAGGGTGAATCAGAAGAAGCAGAATAAGGAGAAGGAGAAGTTGAAGTCTGGAGGGTGAATCAGAAGAAGCAGAATAAGGAGAAGGAGAAGGTGAAGTCTGGAGGGTGAATCAGAAGAAGCAGAAGAAGGAGAAGGAGAAGGTGAAGTCTGGAGGGTGAATCAGAAGAAGTAGAAGAAGGAGAAGGAGAAGGTGAAGTCTGGAGGGTGAAGCAGAAGAAGTAGAAGAAGGAGAAGGAGAAGGTGAAGTCAGGAGGGTGAATCAGAAGAAGCAGAAGAAGGAGAAGGAGAAGGTGAAGTCTGGAGGGTGAATCAGAAGAATCAGAAGAAGGAGAAGGAGAAGGTGAAGTCTGGAGGGTGAATCAGAAGAAGCAGAAGAAAGAGAAGGAGAAGGTGAAGTCTGGAGGGTGAATCAGAAGAAGCAGAAGAAGGAGAAGGAGAAGGTGAAGTCTGGAGGGTGAATCAGAAGAAGCAGAAAAAGGAGAAGGAGAAGATGAAGTCTGGAGGGTGAATCAGAAGAAGTAGAAGAAGGAGAAGGAGAAGGTGAAGTCTGGAGGGTGAATCAGAAGTAGCAGAAGAAGGAGAAGGAGAAGGTGAAGTCTGGAGGGTGAATCAGAAGAAACAGAAGAAGGAGAAGGAGAAGGTGAAGTCTGGAGGGTGAATCAGAAGAAGTAGAAGAAGGAGAAGGAGAAGGTGTAGTCTGGAGGGTGAATCAGAAGAAGTAGACGAAGGAGAAGGAGACGGTGAAGTCTGGAGGGTGAATCAGAAGAAGCAGAAGAAGGAGATGGAGAAGGTGAAGTCTGGAGGGTGAATCAGAAGAAGTAGAAGAAGGAGAAGGAGAAGGTGAAGTCTGGAGGGTGAATCAGAAGAAGCAGAAGAAGGAGAAGGAGAAGGTGAAGTCTGGAGGGTGAATCAGAAGAAGCAGAAGAAGGAGAAGGAGAAGGTGAAGTCTGGAGGGTGAATCAGAAGAAGCAGAAGAAGGAGAAGGAGAAGATGAAGTCTGGAGGGTGAATCAGAAGAAGTAGAAGAAGGAGAAGGAGAAAGTGAAGTCTGGAGGGTGAATCAGAAGAAGTAGAAGAAGGAGAAGGAGAAGGTGAAGTCAGGAGGGTGAATCAGAAGAAGCAGAAGAAGAAGAAGGAGAAGGTGAAGTCTGGAGGGTGAATCAGAAGAATCAGAAGAAGGAGAAGGAGAAGGTGAAGTCTGGAGGGTGAATCAGAAGAAGCAGAAGAAAGAGAAGGAGAAGGTGAAGTCTGGAGGGTGAAGCAGAAGAAACAGAAGAAGGAGAAGGAGAAGGTGAAGACTGGAGGGTGAATCAGAAGAAGTAGAAGAAGGAGAAGGAGAAGGTGAAGTCTGGAGGGTGAATCAGAAGAAGTAGAAGAAGGAGAAGGAGAAGGTGAAGTCTGGAGGGTGAATCAGAAGAAGCAGAAGAAGGAGAAGGAGAAGGTGAAGTCTGGAGGGTGAATCAGAAGAAGCAGAAGAAGGAGAAGGAGAAGATGAAGTCTGGAGGGTGAATCGGAAGAAGTAGAAGAAGGAGAAGGAGAAGGTGAAGTCTGGAGGGTGAATCAGAAGAAGCAGAAGAAGGAGAAGGAGAAGTTGAAGTCTGGAGGGTGAATCAGAAGAAGCAGAAGAAGGAGAAGGAGAAGGTGAAGTCTGGAGGGTGAATCAGAAGAAGCAGAAGAAGGAGAAGGAGAAGATGAAGTCTGGAGGGTGAATCAGAAGAAGTAGAAGAAGGAGAAGGAGAAGGTGAAGTCTGGAGGGTGAATCAGAAGAAGTAGAAGAAGGAGAAGGAGAAGATGAAGTCTGGAGGGTGAATCAGAAGAAACCGAAGAAGGAGGAGGAGAAGGTGAAGTCTGGAGGGTGAATCAGAAGAAGTAGAAGAAGGAGAAGGAGAAGGTGAAGTCTGGAGGGTGAATCAGAAGAAGCAATAGAAGGAGAAGGAGAAGGTGAAGTCTGGAGGGTGAATCAGAAGAAGCAGAAGAAGGAGAAGGAGAAGGTGAAGTCTGGAGGGTGAATCAGAAGAAGTAGAAGAAGGAGAAGGAGAAGTTGAAGTCTGGAGGGTGAAGCAGAAGAAGTAGAAGATGGAGAAGGAGAAGGTGAAGTCAGGAGGGTGAATCAGAAGAAGTAGAAGAAGGAGAAGGAGAAGGTGAAGTCAGGAGGGTGAATCAGAAGAAGCAGAAGATGGAGAAGGAGAAGGTGAAGTCTGGAGGGTGAATCAGAAAAATCAGAAGAAGGAGAAGGAGAAGGTGAAGTCAGGAGGGTGAATCAGAAGAAGCAAAGGAAGGAGAAGGAGAAGGTGAAGTCTGGAGGGTGAATCAGAAGAAGCAGAATAAGGAGAAGGAGAAGGTGATGTCTGGAGGGTGAATCAGAAGAAGCAGAAGAAGGAGAAGGAGAAGGTGAAGTCTGGAGGGTGAATCAGAAGAAGCAGAAGAATGGGAAGGAGAAGGTGAAGTCTGGAGGGTGAATCAGAAGAAGTAGAAGAAGGAGAAGGAGAAGGTGAAGTCTGGAGGGTGAAGCAGAAGAAGTAGAAGAAGGAGAAGGAGAAGGTGAAGTCAGGAGGGTGAATCAGAAGAAGTAGAAGAAGGAGAAAGAGAAGGTGAAGTCAGGAGGGTGAATCAGAAGAAGCAGAAGAAGGAGAAGGAGAAGGTGAAGTCTGGAGGGTGAATCAGAAGAATCAGAAGAAGGAGAAGGAGAAGGTGAAGTCTGGAGGGTGAATCAGAAGAAGCAGAAGAAAGAGAAGGAGAAGGTGAAGTCTGGAGGGTGAAGCAGAGGAAACAGAAGAAGGAGAAGGAGAAGGTGAAGACTGGAGGGTGAATCAGAAGAAGTAGAAGAAGGAGAAGGAGAAGGTGAAGTCTGGAGGGTGAATCAGAAGAAGTAGAAGAAGGAGAAGGAGAAGGTGAAGTCTGGAGGGTGAATCAGAAGAAGCAGAAGAAGGAGAAGGAGAAGGTGAAGTCTGGAGGGTGAATCAGAAGAAGCAGAAGAAGGGGAAGGAGAAGATGAAGTCTGGAGGGTGAATCAGAAGAAGTAGAAGAAGGAGAAGGAGAAGGTGAAGTCTGGAGGGTGAATCAGAAGTAGTAGAAGAAGGAGAAGGAGAAGGTGAAGTCTGGAGGGTGAATCAGAAGAAACAGAAGAAGGAGAAGGAGAAGGTGAAGTCTGGAGGGTGAATCAGAAGAAGTAGAAGAAGGAGAAGGAGAAGGTGTAGTCTGGAGGGTGAATCAGAAGAAGTAGACGAAGGAGAAGGAGAAGGTGAAGTCTCGAGGGTGAATCAGAAGAAGCAGAAGAAGGAGATGGAGAAGGTGAAGTCTGGAGGGTGAATCAGAAGAAGTAGAAGAAGGAGAAGGAGAAGGTGAAGTCTGGAGGGTGAATCAGAAGAAGCAGAAGAAGGAGAAGGAGAAGGTGAAGTCTGGAGGGTGATACAGAAGAAGCAGAATAAGGAGAAGGAGAAGGTGATGTCTGGAGGGTGAATCAGAAGAAGCAGAAGAAGGAGAAGGAGAAGGTGAAGTCTGGAGGGTGAATCAGAAGAAGTAGAAGAAGGAGAAGGAGAAGGTGAAGTCTGGAGGGTGAATCAGAAGAAGTAGAAGAAGGAGAAGGAGAAGGTGAAGTCTGGAGGGTGAATCAGAAGAAGTAGAAGAAGGAGAAGGAGAAGGTGAAGTCTGGAGGGTGAAGCAGAAGAAGTAGAAGAAGGAGAAGGAGAAGGTGAAGTCAGGAGGGTGAATCAGAAGATGTAGAAGAAGGAGAAGGAGAAGGTGAAGTCTGGAGGGTGAATCAGAAGAAGCAGAAGAAGGAGAAGGAGAAGGTAAAGTCTGGAGGGTGAATCAGAAGAAGCAGAAGAAGGAGAAGGAGAAGGTGAAGTCTGGAGGGTGATTCAGAAGAAGCAGAATAAGGAGAAGGAGAAGGTGATGTCTGGAGGGTGAATCAGAAGAAGCAGAAGAAGAAGAAGGAGAAGGTGAAGTCTGGAGGGTGAATCAGAAGAAGTAGAAGAAGGAGAAGGAGAAGATGAAGTCTGGAGGGTGAATCAGAAGAAGTAGAAGAAGGAGAAGGAGAAGGTGAAGTCTGGAGGGTGAAACAGAAGTAGCAGAAGAAGGAGAAGGAGAAGGTGAAGTCTGGAGGGTGAATCAGAAGAAACAGAAGAAGGAGAAGGAGAAGGTGAAGTCTGGAGGGTGAATCAGAAGAAGTAGAAGAAGGAGAAGGAGAAGGTGTAGTCTGGAGGGTGAATCAGAAGAAGTAGACGAAGGAGAAGGAGACGGTGAAGTCTGGAGGGTGAATCAGAAGAAGCAGAAGAAGGAGATGGAGAAGGTGAAGTCTGGAGGGTGAATCAGAAGAAGTAGAAGAAGGAGAAGGTGAAGGTGAAGTCTGGAGGGTGAATCAGAAGAAGCAGAAGAAGGAGAAGGAGAAGGTGAAGTCTGGAGGGTGAATCAGAAGAAGCAGAAGAAGGAGAAGGAGAAGGTGAAGTCTGGAGGGTGATTCAGAATAAGCAGAATAAGGAGAAGGAGAAGGTGAAGTCTGGAGGGTGAATCAGAAGAAGCAGAAGAAGGAGAAGGAGAAGGTGAAGTCTGGAGGGTGAATCAGAAGAAGTAGAAGAAGGAGAAGGAGAAGGTGAAGTCTGGAGGGTGAATCAGAAGAAGTAGAAGAAGGAGAAGGAGAAGGTGAAGTCTGGAGGGTGAATCAGAAGAAGTAGAAGAAGGAGAAGGAGAAGGTGAAGTCTGGAGGGTGAAGCAGAAGAAGTCGAAGAAGGAGAAGGAGAAGGTGAAGTCAGGAGGGTGAATCAGAAGATGTAGAAGAAGGAGAAGGAGAAGGTGAAGTCAGGAGGGTGAATCAGAAGAAGCAGAAGAAGGAGAAGGAGAAGTTGAAGTCTGGAGGGTGAATCATAAGAAGTAGAAGAAGGAGAAGGAGAAGGTGAAGTCTGGAGGGTGAATCAGAAGAAGCAGAAGAAGGAGAAGGAGAAGGTGAAGTCTGGAGGGTGAATCAGAAGAAGCAGAAGAAGGAGAAGGAGAAGGTGAAGTCTGGAGGGTGAATCAGAAGAAGCAGAAGAAGGAGAAGGAGAAGGTGAAGTCTGGAGGGTGAATCAGAAGAAGCAGAATAAGGAGAAGGAGAAGGTGAAGTCTGGAGGGTGAATCAGAAGAAGCAGAAGAAGGAGAAGGAGAAGGTGAAGTCTGGAGGGTGAATCAGAAGAAGTAGAAGAAGGAGAAGGAGAAGGTGAAGTCTGGAGGATGAAGCAGAAGAAGTAGAAGAAGGAGAAGGAGAAGGTGAAGTCAGGAGGGTGAATCAGAAGAAGTAGAAGAGGGAGAAGGAGAAGGGGAAGTCAGGAGGGTGAATCAGAAGAAGCAGAAGAAGGAGATAGAGAAGGTGAAGTCTGGAGGGTGAATCAGAAGAATCAGAAGAAGGAGAAGGAGAAGGTGAAGTCTGGAGGGTGAAGCAGAAGAAGCAGAAGAAAGAGAAGGAGAAGGTGATATCTGGAGGGTGAAGCAGAAGAAACAGAAGAAGGAGAAGGAGAAGGTGAAGACTGGAGGGTGAATCAGAAGAAGTAGAAGAAGGAGAAGGAGAAGGTGAAGTCTGGAGGATGAATCAGAAGAAGTAGAAGAAGGAGAAGGAGAAGGTGAAGTCTGGAGGGTGAATCAGAAGAAGCAGAAGAAGGAGAAGGAGAAGGTGAAGTCTGGAGGGTGAATCAGAAGAAGCAGAAGAAGGAGAAGGAGAAGATGAAGTCTGGAGGGTGAATCAGAAGAAGTAGAAGAAGGAGAAGGAGAAGGTGAGGTCTGGAGGGTGAATCAGAAGAAGCAGAAGAAGGAGAAGGAGAAGGTGAAGTCTGGAGGGTGAATCAGAAGAAGCAGAAGAAGGAGAAGGAGAAGGTGAAGTCTGGAGGGTGAATCAGAAGAAGCAGAAGAAGGAGAAGGAGAAGGTGAAGTCAGGAGGGTGAATCAGAAGAAGCAGAAGAAGGAGAACGAGAAGGTGAAGTTAGGAGGGTGAATCAGAAGAAGCAGAAGAAGGAGAAGGAGCAGGTGAAGTCAGGGGGGTGTAGCAGAAGAAGTAGAAGAAGGAGAAGGAGAAGGTGAAGTCAGGACGGTGAAGCAGAAGAAGCAGAAGAAGGAGAAGGAGAAGGTGAAGCCTGGAGGGCGCAGCAGAAGAAGCAGAAGAAGGAGAAGGAGAAGGTGAAGTCTGGAGTGTGAAGCAGAAGAAGCAGAAGAAGGAGAAGGAGCAGGTGAAGTCTGGAGGGCGCAGCAGAAGAAGCAGAAGAAGGAGAATGAGAAGGTGAAGTCTGGAGGGTGAATCAGAAGAAGCAGAAGAAGGAGAAGGAGAAGGTGAAGTCTGGAGGGTGAAGCAGAAGAAGTAGAAGAAGGAGAAGGAGAAGGTGAAGTCAGGAGGGTGAATCAGAAGAAGTAGAAGAAGGAGAAGGAGAAGGTGAAGTCAGGAGGGTGAATCAGAAGAAGCAGAAGAAGGAGAAGGAGAAGGTGAAGTCTGGAGGGTGAATCAGAAGAAGCAGAAGAAAGAGAAGGAGAAGGTGAAGTCTGGAGGGTGAAGCAGAAGAAACAGAAGAAGGAGAAGGAGAAGGTGAAGACTGGAGGGTGAATCAGAAGAAGTAGAAGAAGGAGAAGGAGAAGGTGAAGTCTGGAGGGTGAATCAGAAGAAGTAGAAGAAGGAGAAGGAGAAGTTGAAGTCTGGAGGGTGAATCAGAAGAAGCAGAAGAAGGAGAAGGAGAAGGTGAAGTCTGGAGGGTGAATCAGAAGAAGCAGAAGAAGGAGAAGGAGAAGTTGAAGTCCGGAGGGTGAATCAGAAGAAGTAGAAGAAGGAGAAGGAGAAGGTGAAGTCTGGAGGGTGAATCAGAAGAAGTAGAAGAAGGAGAAGGAGAAGATGAAGTCTGGAGGGTGAATCAGAAGAAACAGAAGAAGGAGAAGGAGAAGGTGAAGTCTGGAGGGTGAATCAGAAGAAGTAGAAGAAGGAGAAGGAGAAGGTGTAGTCTGGAGGGTGAATCAGAAGAAGTAGACGAAGGAGAAGGAGAAGGTGAAGTCTGGAGGGTGAATCAGAAGAAGCAGAAGAAGGAGAAGGAGAAGGTGAAGTCTGGAGGGTGAATCAGAAGAAGTAGAAGAAGGAGAAGGAGAAGGTGAAGTCTGGAGGGTGAATCAGAAGAAGCAGAAGAAGGAGAAGGAGAAGGTGAAGTCTGGAGGGTGAATCAGAAGAAGCAGAAGAAGGAGAAGGAGAAGGTGAAGTCTGGAGGGTGAATCAGAAGAAGCAGAATAAGGAGAAGGAGAAGGTGAAGTCTGGAGGGTGAATCAGAAGAAGCAGAAGAAGGAGAAGGAGAAGGTGAAGTCTGGAGGGTGAATCAGAAGAAGTAGAAGAAGGAGAAGGAGAAGATGAAGTCTGGAGGGTGAATCAGAAGAAGTAGAAGAAGGAGAAGGAGAAGGTGAAGTCTGGAGGGTGTATCAGAAGAAGTAGAAGAAGGAGAAGGAGAAGATGAAGTCTGGAGGGTGAATCAGAAGAAACAGAAGAAGGAGAAGGAGAAGGTGAAGTCTGGAGGGTGAATCAGAAGAAGTAGAAGAAGGAGAAGGAGAAGGTTTAGTCTGGAGGGTGAATCAGAAGAAGTAGACGAAGGAGTAGGAGAAGGTGAAGTCTGGAGGGTGAATCAGAAGAAGCAGAAGAAGGAGAAGGAGAAGGTGAAGTCTGGAGGGTGAATCAGAAGAAGTAGAAGAAGGAGAAGGAGAAGGTGAAGTCTGGAGGGTGAATCAGAAGAAGCAGAATAAGGAGAAGGAGAAGGTGAAGTCTGGAGGGTGAATCAGAAGAAGCAGAAGAAGGAGAAGGAGAAGGTGAAGTCTGGAGGGTGAATCAGAAGAAGTAGAAGAAGGAGAAGGAGAAGATGAAGTCTGGAGGGTGAATCAGAAGAAGTCGAAGAAGGAGAAGGAGAAGGTGAAGTCTGGAGGGTGAATCAGAGGAAGTAGAAGAAGGAGAAGGAGAAGATGAAGTCTGGAGGGTGAATCAGAAGAAACAGAAGAAGGAGAAGGAGAAGGTGAAGTCTGGAGGGTGAATCAGAAGAAGTAGAAGAAGGAGAAGGAGAAGTTGTAGTCTGGAGGGTGAATCAGAAGAAGTAGACGAAGGAGAAGGAGAAGGTGAAGTCTGGAGGGTGAATCAGAAGAAGCAGAAGAAGGAGAAGGAGAAGGTGAAGTCTGGAGGGTGAATCAGAAGAAGTAGAAGAAGGAGAAGGAGAAGGTGAAGTCTGGAGGGTGAATCAGAAGAAGCAGAAGAAGGAGAAGGAGAAGGTGAAGTCTGGAGGGTGAATCAGAAGAAGCAGAAGAAGGAGAAGGAGAAGGTGAAGTGTGGAGGGTGAATCAGAAGAAGTAGAAGAAGGAGAAGGAGAAGTTGAAGTCTGGAGGGTGAAGCAGAAGAAGTAGAAGATGGAGAAGGAGAAGGTGAAGTCAGGAGGGTGAATCAGAAGAAGTAGAAGAAGGAGAAGGAGAAGGTGAAGTCAGGAGGGTGAATCAGAAGAAGCAGAAGATGGAGAAGGAGAAGGTGAAGTCTGGAGGGTGAATCAGAAGAATCAGAAGAAGGAGAAGGAGAAGGTGAAGTCTGGAGGGTGAATCAGAAGAAGCAAAGGAAGGAGAAGGAGAAGGTGAAGTCTGGAGGGTGAATCAGAAGAAGCAGAATAAGGAGAAGGAGAAGTTGAAGTCTGGAGGGTGAATCAGAAGAAGCAGAATAAGGAGAAGGAGAAGGTGAAGTCTGGAGGGTGAATCAGAAGAAGCAGAAGAAGGAGAAGGAGAAGGTGAAGTCTGGAGGGTGAATCAGAAGAAGTAGAAGAAGGAGAAGGAGAAGGTGAAGTCTGGAGGGTGAAGCAGAAGAAGTAGAAGAAGGAGAAGGAGAAGGTGAAGTCAGGAGGGTGAATCAGAAGAAGCAGAAGAAGGAGAAGGAGAAGGTGAAGTCTGGAGGGTGAATCAGAAGAATCAGAAGAAGGAGAAGGAGAAGGTGAAGTCTGGAGGGTGAATCAGAAGAAGCAGAAGAAAGAGAAGGAGAAGGTGAAGTCTGGAGGGTGAATCAGAAGAAGCAGAAGAAGGAGAAGGAGAAGGTGAAGTCTGGAGGGTGAATCAGAAGAAGCAGAAAAAGGAGAAGGAGAAGATGAAGTCTGGAGGGTGAATCAGAAGAAGTAGAAGAAGGAGAAGGAGAAGGTGAAGTCTGGAGGGTGAATCAGAAGTAGCAGAAGAAGGAGAAGGAGAAGGTGAAGTCTGGAGGGTGAATCAGAAGAAACAGAAGAAGGAGAAGGAGAAGGTGAAGTCTGGAGGGTGAATCAGAAGAAGTAGAAGAAGGAGAAGGAGAAGGTGTAGTCTGGAGGGTGAATCAGAAGAAGTAGACGAAGGAGAAGGAGACGGTGAAGTCTGGAGGGTGAATCAGAAGAAGCAGAAGAAGGAGATGGAGAAGGTGAAGTCTGGAGGGTGAATCAGAAGAAGTAGAAGAAGGAGAAGGAGAAGGTGAAGTCTGGAGGGTGAATCAGAAGAAGCAGAAGAAGGAGAAGGAGAAGGTGAAGTCTGGAGGGTGAATCAGAAGAAGCCGAAGAAGGAGAAGGAGAAGGTGAAGTCTGGAGGGTGAATCAGAAGAAGCAGAAGAAGGAGAAGGAGAAGATGAAGTCTGGAGGGTGAATCAGAAGAAGTAGAAGAAGGAGAAGGAGAAAGTGAAGTCTGGAGGGTGAATCAGAAGAAGTAGAAGAAGGAGAAGGAGAAGGTGAAGTCAGGAGGGTGAATCAGAAGAAGCAGAAGAAGAAGAAGGAGAAGGTGAAGTCTGGAGGGTGAATCAGAAGAATCAGAAGAAGGAGAAGGAGAAGGTGAAGTCTGGAGGGTGAATCAGAAGAAGCAGAAGAAAGAGAAGGAGAAGGTGAAGTCTGGAGGGTGAAGCAGAAGAAACAGAAGAAGGAGAAGGAGAAGGTGAAGACTGGAGGGTGAATCAGAAGAAGTAGAAGAAGGAGAAGGAGAAGGTGAAGTCTGGAGGGTGAATCAGAAGAAGTAGAAGAAGGAGAAGGAGAAGGTGAAGTCTGGAGGGTGAATCAGAAGAAGCAGAAGAAGGAGAAGGAGAAGGTGAAGTCTGGAGGGTGAATCAGAAGAAGCAGAAGAAGGAGAAGGAGAAGATGAAGTCTGGAGGGTGAATCGGAAGAAGTAGAAGAAGGAGAAGGAGAAGGTGAAGTCTGGAGGGTGAATCAGAAGAAGCAGAAGAAGGAGAAGGAGAAGTTGAAGTCTGGAGGGTGAATCAGAAGAAGCAGAAGAAGGAGAAGGAGAAGGTGAAGTCTGGAGGGTGAATCAGAAGAAGCAGAAGAAGGAGAAGGAGAAGATGAAGTCTGGAGGGTGAATCAGAAGAAGTAGAAGAAGGAGAAGGAGAAGGTGAAGTCTGGAGGGTGAATCAGAAGAAGTAGAAGAAGGAGAAGGAGAAGATGAAGTCTGGAGGGTGAATCAGAAGAAACAGAAGAAGGAGGAGGAGAAGGTGAAGTCTGGAGGGTGAATCAGAAGAAGTAGAAGAAGGAGAAGGAGAAGGTGAAGTCTGGAGTGTGAATCAGAAGAAGCAATAGAAGGAGAAGGAGAAGGTGAAGTCTGGAGGGTGAATCAGAAGAAGCAGAAGAAGGAGAAGGAGAAGGTGAAGTCTGGAGGGTGAATCAGAAGAAGTAGAAGAAGGAGAAGGAGAAGTTGAAGTCTGGAGGGTGAAGCAGAAGAAGTAGAAGATGGAGAAGGAGAAGGTGAAGTCAGGAGGGTGAATCAGAAGAAGTAGAAGAAGGAGAAGGAGAAGGTGAAGTCAGGAGGGTGAATCAGAAGAAGCAGAAGATGGAGAAGGAGAAGGTGAAGTCTGGAGGGTGAATCAGAAAAATCAGAAGAAGGAGAAGGAGAAGGTGAAGTCTGGAGGGTGAATCAGAAGAAGCAAAGGAAGGAGAAGGAGAAGGTGAAGTCTGGAGGGTGAATCAGAAGAAGCAGAATAAGGAGAAGGAGAAGGTGAAGTCTGGAGGGTGAATCAGAAGAAGCAGAAGAAGGAGAAGGAGAAGGTGAAGTCTGGAGGGTGAATCAGAAGAAGCAGAAGAATGGGAAGGAGAAGGTGAAGTCTGGAGGGTGAATCAGAAGAAGCAGAAGAAGGAGAAGGAGAAGGTGAAGTCTGGAGGGTGAATCAGAAGAAGTAGAAGAAGGAGAAGGAGAAGTTGAAGTCTGGAGGGTGAAGCAGAAGAAGTAGAAGATGGAGAAGGAGAAGGTGAAGTCAGGAGGGTGAATCAGAAGAAGTAGAAGAAGGAGAAGGAGAAGGTGAAGTCAGGAGGGTGAATCAGAAGAAGCAGAAGATGGAGAAGGAGAAGGTGAAGTCTGGAGGGTGAATCAGAAAAATCAGAAGAAGGAGAAGGAGAAGGTGAAGTCTGGAGGGTGAATCAGAAGAAGCAAAGGAAGGAGAAGGAGAAGGTGAAGTCTGGAGGGTGAATCAGAAGAAGCAGAATAAGGAGAAGGAGAAGGTGAAGTCTGGAGGGTGAATCAGAAGAAGCAGAAGAAAGAGAAGGAGAAGGTGAAGTCTGGAGGGTGAAGCAGAGGAAACAGAAGAAGGAGAAGGAGAAGGTGAAGACTGGAGGGTGAATCAGAAGAAGTAGAAGAAGGAGAAGGTGAAGTCTGGAGGGTGAATCAGAAGAAGTAGAAGAAGGAGAAGGAGAAGGTGAAGTCTGGAGGGTGAATCAGAAGAAGCAGAAGAAGGAGAAGGAGAAGGTGAAGTCTGGAGGGTGAATCAGAAGAAGCAGAAGAAGGGGAAGGAGAAGATGAAGTCTGGAGGGTGAATCAGAAGAAGTAGAAGAAGGAGAAGGAGAAGGTGAAGTCTGGAGGGTGAATCAGAAGTAGTAGAAGAAGGAGAAGGAGAAGGTGAAGTCTGGAGGGTGAATCAGAAGAAACAGAAGAAGGAGAAGGAGAAGGTGAAGTCTGGAGGGTGAATCAGAAGAAGTAGAAGAAGGAGAAGGAGAAGGTGTAGTCTGGAGGGTGAATCAGAAGAAGTAGACGAAGGAGAAGGAAAAGGTGAAGTCTGGAGGGTGAATCAGAAGAAGCAGAAGAAGGAGATGGAGAAGGTGAAGTCTGGAGGGTGAATCAGAAGAAGTAGAAGAAGGAGAAGGAGAAGGTGAAGTCTGGAGGGTGAATCAGAAGAAGCAGAAGAAGGAGAAGGAGAAGGTGAAGTCTGGAGGGTGAAGCAGAGGAAACAGAAGAAGGAGAAGGAGAAGGTGAAGACTGGAGGGTGAATCAGAAGAAGTAGAAGAAGGAGAAGGTGAAGTCTGGAGGGTGAATCAGAAGAAGTAGAAGAAGGAGAAGGAGAAGGTGAAGTCTGGAGGGTGAATCAGAAGAAGCAGAAGAAGGAGAAGGAGAAGGTGAAGTCTGGAGGGTGAATCAGAAGAAGCAGAAGAAGGGGAAGGAGAAGATGAAGTCTGGAGGGTGAATCAGAAGAAGTAGAAGAAGGAGAAGGAGAAGGTGAAGTCTGGAGGGTGAATCAGAAGTAGTAGAAGAAGGAGAAGGAGAAGGTGAAGTCTGGAGGGTGAATCAGAAGAAACAGAAGAAGGAGAAGGAGAAGGTGAAGTCTGGAGGGTGAATCAGAAGAAGTAGAAGAAGGAGAAGGAGAAGGTGTAGTCTGGAGGGTGAATCAGAAGAAGTAGACGAAGGAGAAGGAAAAGGTGAAGTCTGGAGGGTGAATCAGAAGAAGCAGAAGAAGGAGATGGAGAAGGTGAAGTCTGGAGGGTGAATCAGAAGAAGTAGAAGAAGGAGAAGGAGAAGGTGAAGTCTGGAGGGTGAATCAGAAGAAGCAGAAGAAGGAGAAGGAGAAGGTGAAGTCTGGAGGGTGATTCAGAAGAAGCAGAATAAGGAGAAGGAGAAGATGATGTCTGGAGGGTGAATCAGAAGAAGCAGAAGAAGGAGAAGGAGAAGGTGAAGTCTGGAGGGTGAATCAGAAGAAGTAGAAGAAGGAGAAGGAGAAGGTGAAGTCTGGAGGGTGAATCAGAAGAAGTAGAAGAAGGAGAAGGAGAAGGTGAAGTCTGGAGGGTGAATCAGAAGAAGTAGAAGAAGGAGA
The DNA here is from genome assembly GCF_052327205.1 of Somniosus microcephalus. NCBI lineage: Eukaryota > Metazoa > Chordata > Chondrichthyes > Squaliformes > Somniosidae > Somniosus > Somniosus microcephalus. Next base: position 351,762 of record NW_028225219.1, read on the forward strand.
AGGAGAAGGTGAAGTCTGGAGGGTGAAGCAGAAGAAGTAGAAGAAGGAGAAGGAGAAGGTGAAGTCAGGAGGGTGAATCAGAAGATGTAGAAGAAGGAGAAGGAGAAGGTGAAGTCTGGAGGGTGAATCAGAAGAAGCAGAAGAAGGAGAAGGAGAAGGTAAAGTCTGGAGGGTGAATCAGAAGAAGCAGAAGAAGGAGAAGGAGACGGTGAAGTCTGGAGGGTGATTCAGAAGAAGCAGAATAAGGAGAAGGAGAAGGTGATGTCTGGAGGGTGAATCAGAAGAAGCAGAAGAAGAAGAAGGAGAAGGTGAAGTCTGGAGGGTGAATCAGAAGAAGTAGAAGAAGGAGAAGGAGAAGATGAAGTCTGGAGGGTGAATCAGAAGAAGTAGAAGAAGGAGAAGGAGAAGGTGAAGTCTGGAGGGTGAAACAGAAGTAGCAGAAGAAGGAGAAGGAGAAGGTGAAGTCTGGAGGGTGAATCAGAAGAAACAGAAGAAGGAGAAGGAGAAGGTGAAGTCTGGAGGGTGAATCAGAAGAAGTAGAAGAAGGAGAAGGAGAAGGTGTAGTCTGGAGGGTGAATCAGAAGAAGTAGACGAAGGAGAAGGAGACGGTGAAGTCTGGAGGGTGAATCAGAAGAAGCAGAAGAAGGAGATGGAGAAGGTGAAGTCTGGAGGGTGAATCAGAAGAAGTAGAAGAAGGAGAAGGAGAAGGTGAAGTCTGGAGGGTGAATCAGAAGAAGCAGAAGAAGGAGAAGGAGAAGGTGAAGTCTGGAGGGTGAATCAGAAGAAGCAGAAGAAGGAGAAGGAGAAGGTGAAGTCTGGAGGGTGAATCAGAAGAAGCAGAAGAAGGAGAAGGAGAAGATGAAGTCTGGAGGGTGAATCAGAAGAAGTAGAAGAAGGAGAAGGAGAAAGTGAAGTCTGGAGGGTGAATCAGAAGAAGTAGAAGAAGGAGAAGGAGAAGGTGAAGTCAGGAGGGTGAATCAGAAGAAGCAGAAGAAGAAGAAGGAGAAGGTGAAGTCTGGAGGGTGAATCAGAAGAATCAGAAGAAGGAGAAGGAGAAGGTGAAGTCTGGAGGGTGAATCAGAAGAAGCAGAAGAAAGAGAAGGAGAAGGTGAAGTCTGGAGGGTGAAGCAGAAGAAACAGAAGAAGGAGAAGGAGAAGGTGAAGACTGGAGGGTGAATCAGAAGAAGTAGAAGAAGGAGAAGGAGAAGGTGAAGTCTGGAGGGTGAATCAGAAGAAGTAGAAGAAGGAGAAGGAGAAGTTGAAGTCTGGAGGGTGAATCAGAAGAAGCAGAAGAAGGAGAAGGAGAAGGTGAAGTCTGGAGGGTGAATCAGAAGAAGCAGAAGAAGGAGAAGGAGAAGATGAAGTCTGGAGGGTGAATCGGAAGAAGTAGAAGAAGGAGAAGGAGAAGGTGAAGTCTGGAGGGTGAATCAGAAGAAGCAGAAGAAGGAGAAGGAGAAGTTGAAGTCTGGAGGGTGAATCAGAAGAAGCAGAAGAAGGAGAAGGAGAAGGTGAAGTCTGGAGGGTGAATCAGAAGAAGCAGAAGAAGGAGAAGGAGAAGATGAAGTCTGGAGGGTGAATCAGAAGAAGTAGAAGAAGGAGAAGGAGAAGGTGAAGTCTGGAGGGTGAATCAGAAGAAGTAGAAGAAGGAGAAGGAGAAGATGAAGTCTGGAGGGTGAATCAGAAGAAACAGAAGAAGGAGGAGGAGAAGGTGAAGTCTGGAGGGTGAATCAGAAGAAGTAGAAGAAGGAGAAGGAGAAGGTGAAGTCTGGAGGGTGAATCAGAAGAAGCAATAGAAGGAGAAGGAGAAGGTGAAGTCTGGAGGGTGAATCAGAAGAAGCAGAAGAAGGAGAAGGAGAAGGTGAAGTCTGGAGGGTGAAGCAGAAGAAGTAGAAGATGGAGAAGGAGAAGGTGAAGTCAGGAGGGTGAATCAGAAGAAGTAGAAGAAGGAGAAGGAGAAGGTGAAGTCAGGAGGGTGAATCAGAAGAAGCAGAAGATGGAGAAGGAGAAGGTGAAGTCTGGAGGGTGAATCAGAAGAATCAGAAGAAGGAGAAGGAGAAGGTGAAGTCTGGAGGGTGAATCAGAAGAAGCAAAGGAAGGAGACGGAGAAGGTGAAGTCTGGAGGGTGAATCAGAAGAAGCAGAATAAGGAGAAGGAGAAGGTGAAGTCTGGAGGGTGAATCAGAAGAAGGAGAAGAAGGAGAAGGAGAAGGTGAAGTCTGGAGGGTGAATCAGAAGAAGCAGAAGAATGAGAAGGAGAAGGTGAAGTCTGGAGGGTGAATCAGAAGAAGTAGAAGAAGGAGAAGGAGAAGGTGAAGTCTGGAGGGTGAAGCAGAAGAAGTAGAAGAAGGAGAAGGAGAAGGTGAAGTCAGGAGGGTGAATCAGAAGAAGTAGAAGAAGGAGAAAGAGAAGGTGAAGTCAGGAGGGTGAATCAGAAGAAGCAGAAGAAGGAGAAGGAGAAGGTGAAGTCTGGAGGGTGAATCAGAAGAATCAGAAGAAGGAGAAGGAGAAGGTGAAGTCTGGAGGGTGAATCAGAAGAAGCAGAAGAAAGAGAAGGAGAAGGTGAAGTCTGGAGGGTGAAGCAGAAGAAACAGAAGAAGGAGAAGGAGAAGGTGAAGAATGGAGGGTGAATCAGAAGAAGTAGAAGAAGGAGAAGGAGAAGGTGAAGTCTGGAGGGTGAATCAGAAGAAGTAGAAGAAGGAGAAGGAGAAGGTGAAGTCTGGAGGGTGAATCAGAAGAAGCAGAAGAAGGAGAAGGAGAAGGTGAAGTCTGGAGGGTGAATCAGAAGAAGCAGAAGAAGGAGAAGGAGAAGATGAAGTCTGGAGGGTGAATCAGAAGAAGTAGAAGAAGGAGAAGGAGAAGGTGAAGTCTGGAGGGTGAATCAGAAGTAGTAGAAGAAGGAGAAGGAGAAGGTGAAGTCTGGAGGGTGAATCAGAAGAAACAGAAGAAGGAGAAGGAGAAGGTGAAGTCTGGAGGGTGAATCAGAAGAAGTAGAAGAAGGAGAAGGAGAAGGTGTAGTCTGGAGGGTGAATCAGAAGAAGTAGACGAAGGAGAAGGAGAAGGTGAAGTCTGGAGGGTGAATCAGAAGAAGCAGAAGAAGGAGAAGGAGAAGGTGAAGTCTGGAGGGTGAATCAGAAGAAGCAGAAGAAGGAGAAGGAGAAGGTGAAGTCTGGAGGGTGATTCAGAAGAAGCAGAATAAGGAGAAGGAGAAGGTGATGTCTGGAGGGTGAATCAGAAGAAGCAGAAGAAGGAGAAGGAGAAGGTGAAGTCTGGAGGGTGAATCAGAAGAAGTAGAAGAAGGAGAAGGAGAAGGTGAAGTCTGGAGGGTGAATCAGAAGAAGTAGAAGAAGGAGAAGGAGAAGGTGAAGTCTGGAGGGTGAATCAGAAGAAGTAGAAGAAGGAGAAGGAGAAGGTGAAGTCTGGAGGGTGAAGCAGAAGAAGTAGAAGAAGGAGAAGGAGAAGGTGAAGTCAGGAGGGTGAATCAGAAGATGTAGAAGAAGGAGAAGGAGAAGGTGAAGTCTGGAGAGTGAATCAGAAGATGCAGAAGAAGGAGAAGGAGAAGGTAAAGTCTGGAGGGTGAATCAGAAGAAGCAGAAGAAGGAGAAGGAGAAGGTGAAGTCTGGAGGGTGAATCAGAAGAAGTAGAAGAAGGAGAAGGAGAAGGTGAAGTCTGGAGGGTGAATCAGAAGAAGTAGAAGAAGGAGAAGGAGAAGGTGAAGTCTGGAGGGTGAATCAGAAGAAGTAGAAGAAGGAGAAGGAGAAGGTGAAGTCTGGAGGGTGAAGCAGAAGAGGTAGAAGAAGGAGAAGGAGAAGGTGAAGTCAGGAGGGTGAATCAGAAGATGTAGAAGAAGGAGAAGGAGAAGGTGAAGTCTGGAGAGTGAATCAGAAGAAGCAGAAGAAGGAGAAGGAGAAGGTAAAGTCTGGAGGGTGAATCAGAAGAAGCAGAAGAAGGAGAAGGAGAAGCTGAAGTCTGGAGGGTGATTCAGAAGAAGCAGAATAAGGAGAAGGAGAAGGTGATGTCTGGAGGGTGAATCAGAAGAAGCAGAAGAAGAAGAAGGAGAAGGTGAAGTCTGGAGGGTGAATCAGAAGAAGTAGAAGAAGGAGAAGGAGAAGGTGAAGTCTGGAGGGTGAATCAGAAGAAGTAGAAGAAGGAGAAGGAGAAGGTGAAGTCTGGAGGGTGAATCAGAAGAAGTAGAAGAAGGAGAAGGAGAAGGTGAAGTCTGGAGGGTGAAGCAGAAGAAGTAGAAGAAGGAGAAGGAGAAGGTGAAGTCAGGAGGGTGAATCAGAAGATGTAGAAGAAGGAGAAGGAGAAGGTGAAGTCAGGAGGGTGAATCAGAAGAAGCAGAAGAAGGAGAAGGAGAAGGTGAAGTCTGGAGGGTGAATCAGAAGAATCAGAAGAAGGAGAAGGAGAAGGTGAAGTCTGGAGGGTGAATCAGAAGAAGCAGAAGAAAGAGAAGGAGAAGGTGAAGTCTGGAGGGTGAATCAGAAGAAGTAGAAGAAGGAGAAGGAGAAGGTGAAGTCTGGAGGGTGAATCAGAAGAAGCAGAAGAAGGAGAAGGAGAAGGTGAAGTCTGGAGGGTGAATCAGAAGAAGTAGAAGAAGGAGAAGGAGAAGGTGAAGTCTGGAGGGTGAATCAGAAGAAGTAGAAGAAGGAGAAGGAGAAGGTGAAGTCTGGAGGGTGAAGCAGAAGAGGTAGAAGAAGGAGAAGGAGAAGGTGAAGTCAGGAGGGTGAATCAGAAGATGTAGAAGAAGGAGAAGGAGAAGGTGAAGTCTGGAGAGTGAATCAGAAGAAGCAGAAGAAGGAGAAGGAGAAGGTAAAGTCTGGAGGGTGAATCAGAAGAAGCAGAAGAAGGAGAAGGAGAAGCTGAAGTCTGGAGGGTGATTCAGAAGAAGCAGAATAAGGAGAAGGAGAAGGTGATGTCTGGAGGGTGAATCAGAAGAAGCAGAAGAAGAAGAAGGAGAAGGTGAAGTCTGGAGGGTGAATCAGAAGAAGTAGAAGAAGGAGAAGGAGAAGGTGAAGTCTGGAGGGTGAATCAGAAGAAGTAGAAGAAGGAGAAGGAGAAGGTGAAGTCTGGAGGGTGAATCAGAAGAAGTAGAAGAAGGAGAAGGAGAAGGTGAAGTCTGGAGGGTGAAGCAGAAGAAGTAGAAGAAGGAGAAGGAGAAGGTGAAGTCAGGAGGGTGAATCAGAAGATGTAGAAGAAGGAGAAGGAGAAGGTGAAGTCTGGAGGGTGAATCAGAAGAATCAGAAGAAGGAGAAGGAGAAGGTGAAGTCTGGAGGGTGAATCAGAAGAAGCAGAAGAAAGAGAAGGAGAAGGTGAAGTCTGGAGGGTGAATCAGAAGAAGCAGAAGAAGGAGAAGGAGAAGGTGAAGTCTGGAGGGTGAATCAGAAGAAGCAGAAAAAGGAGAAGGAGAAGATGAAGTCTGGAGGGTGAATCAGAAGAAGTAGAAGAAGGAGAAGGAGAAGGTGAAGTCTGGAGGGTGAATCAGAAGTAGCAGAAGAAGGAGAAGGAGAAGGTGAAGTCTGGAGGGTGAATCAGAAGAAACAGAAGAAGGAGAAGGAGAAGGTGAAGTCTGGAGGGTGAATCAGAAGAAGTAGAAGAAGGAGAAGGAGAAGGTGTAGTCTGGAGGGTGAATCAGAAGAAGTAGACGAAGGAGAAGGAGACGGTGAAGTCTGGAGGGTGAATCAGAAGAAGCAGAAGAAGGAGATGGAGAAGGTGAAGTCTGGAGGGTGAATCAGAAGAAGTAGAAGAAGGAGAAGGAGAAGGTGAAGTCTGGAGGGTGAATCAGAAGAAGCAGAAGAAGGAGAAGGAGAAGGTGAAGTCTGGAGGGTGAATCAGAAGAAGCCGAAGAAGGAGAAGGAGAAGGTGAAGTCTGGAGGGTGAATCAGAAGAAGCAGAAGAAGGAGAAGGAGAAGATGAAGTCTGGAGGGTGAATCAGAAGAAGTAGAAGAAGGAGAAGGAGAAAGTGAAGTCTGGAGGGTGAATCAGAAGAAGTAGAAGAAGGAGAAGGAGAAGGTGAAGTCAGGAGGGTGAATCAGAAGAAGCAGAAGAAGAAGAAGGAGAAGGTGAAGTCTGGAGGGTGAATCAGAAGAATCAGAAGAAGGAGAAGGAGAAGGTGAAGTCTGGAGGGTGAATCAGAAGAAGCAGAAGAAAGAGAAGGAGAAGGTGAAGTCTGGAGGGTGAAGCAGAAGAAACAGAAGAAGGAGAAGGAGAAGGTGAAGACTGGAGGGTGAATCAGAAGAAGTAGAAGAAGGAGAAGGAGAAGGTGAAGTCTGGAGGGTGAATCAGAAGAAGTAGAAGAAGGAGAAGGAGAAGGTGAAGTCTGGAGGGTGAATCAGAAGAAGCAGAAGAAGGAGAAGGAGAAGGTGAAGTCTGGAGGGTGAATCAGAAGAAGCAGAAGAAGGAGAAGGAGAAGATGAAGTCTGGAGGGTGAATCGGAAGAAGTAGAAGAAGGAGAAGGAGAAGGTGAAGTCTGGAGGGTGAATCAGAAGAAGCAGAAGAAGGAGAAGGAGAAGTTGAAGTCTGGAGGGTGAATCAGAAGAAGCAGAAGAAGGAGAAGGAGAAGGTGAAGTCTGGAGGGTGAATCAGAAGAAGCAGAAGAAGGAGAAGGAGAAGATGAAGTCTGGAGGGTGAATCAGAAGAAGTAGAAGAAGGAGAAGGAGAAGGTGAAGTCTGGAGGGTGAATCAGAAGAAGTAGAAGAAGGAGAAGGAGAAGATGAAGTCTGGAGGGTGAATCAGAAGAAACAGAAGAAGGAGGAGGAGAAGGTGAAGTCTGGAGGGTGAATCAGAAGAAGTAGAAGAAGGAGAAGGAGAAGGTGAAGTCTGGAGTGTGAATCAGAAGAAGCAATAGAAGGAGAAGGAGAAGGTGAAGTCTGGAGGGTGAATCAGAAGAAGCAGAAGAAGGAGAAGGAGAAGGTGAAGTCTGGAGGGTGAATCAGAAGAAGTAGAAGAAGGAGAAGGAGAAGTTGAAGTCTGGAGGGTGAAGCAGAAGAAGTAGAAGATGGAGAAGGAGAAGGTGAAGTCAGGAGGGTGAATCAGAAGAAGTAGAAGAAGGAGAAGGAGAAGGTGAAGTCAGGAGGGTGAATCAGAAGAAGCAGAAGATGGAGAAGGAGAAGGTGAAGTCTGGAGGGTGAATCAGAAAAATCAGAAGAAGGAGAAGGAGAAGGTGAAGTCTGGAGGGTGAATCAGAAGAAGCAAAGGAAGGAGAAGGAGAAGGTGAAGTCTGGAGGGTGAATCAGAAGAAGCAGAATAAGGAGAAGGAGAAGGTGAAGTCTGGAGGGTGAATCAGAAGAAGCAGAAGAAGGAGAAGGAGAAGGTGAAGTCTGGAGGGTGAATCAGAAGAAGCAGAAGAATGGGAAGGAGAAGGTGAAGTCTGGAGGGTGAATCAGAAGAAGCAGAAGAAGGAGAAGGAGAAGGTGAAGTCTGGAGGGTGAATCAGAAGAAGTAGAAGAAGGAGAAGGAGAAGTTGAAGTCTGGAGGGTGAAGCAGAAGAAGTAGAAGATGGAGAAGGAGAAGGTGAAGTCAGGAGGGTGAATCAGAAGAAGTAGAAGAAGGAGAAGGAGAAGGTGAAGTCAGGAGGGTGAATCAGAAGAAGCAGAAGATGGAGAAGGAGAAGGTGAAGTCTGGAGGGTGAATCAGAAAAATCAGAAGAAGGAGAAGGAGAAGGTGAAGTCTGGAGGGTGAATCAGAAGAAGCAAAGGAAGGAGAAGGAGAAGGTGAAGTCTGGAGGGTGAATCAGAAGAAGCAGAATAAGGAGAAGGAGAAGGTGAAGTCTGGAGGGTGAATCAGAAGAAGCAGAAGAAAGAGAAGGAGAAGGTGAAGTCTGGAGGGTGAAGCAGAGGAAACAGAAGAAGGAGAAGGAGAAGGTGAAGACTGGAGGGTGAATCAGAAGAAGTAGAAGAAGGAGAAGGTGAAGTCTGGAGGGTGAATCAGAAGAAGTAGAAGAAGGAGAAGGAGAAGGTGAAGTCTGGAGGGTGAATCAGAAGAAGCAGAAGAAGGAGAAGGAGAAGGTGAAGTCTGGAGGGTGAATCAGAAGAAGCAGAAGAAGGGGAAGGAGAAGATGAAGTCTGGAGGGTGAATCAGAAGAAGTAGAAGAAGGAGAAGGAGAAGGTGAAGTCTGGAGGGTGAATCAGAAGTAGTAGAAGAAGGAGAAGGAGAAGGTGAAGTCTGGAGGGTGAATCAGAAGAAACAGAAGAAGGAGAAGGAGAAGGTGAAGTCTGGAGGGTGAATCAGAAGAAGTAGAAGAAGGAGAAGGAGAAGGTGTAGTCTGGAGGGTGAATCAGAAGAAGTAGACGAAGGAGAAGGAAAAGGTGAAGTCTGGAGGGTGAATCAGAAGAAGCAGAAGAAGGAGATGGAGAAGGTGAAGTCTGGAGGGTGAATCAGAAGAAGTAGAAGAAGGAGAAGGAGAAGGTGAAGTCTGGAGGGTGAATCAGAAGAAGCAGAAGAAGGAGAAGGAGAAGGTGAAGTCTGGAGGGTGATTCAGAAGAAGCAGAATAAGGAGAAGGAGAAGATGATGTCTGGAGGGTGAATCAGAAGAAGCAGAAGAAGGAGAAGGAGAAGGTGAAGTCTGGAGGGTGAATCAGAAGAAGTAGAAGAAGGAGAAGGAGAAGGTGAAGTCTGGAGGGTGAATCAGAAGAAGTAGAAGAAGGAGAAGGAGAAGGTGAAGTCTGGAGGGTGAATCAGAAGAAGTAGAAGAAGGAGAAGGAGAAGGTGAAGTCTGGAGGGTGAAGCAGAAGAAGTAGAAGAAGGAGAAGGAGAAGGTGAAGTCAGGAGGGTGAATCAGAAGATGTAGAAGAAGGAGAAGGAGAAGGTGAAGTCTGGAGGGTGAATCAGAAGAAGCAGAAGAAGGAGAAGGAGAAGGTAAAGTCTGGAGGGTGAATCAGAAGAAGCAGAAGAAGGAGAAGGAGACGGTGAAGTCTGGAGGGTGATTCAGAAGAAGCAGAATAAGGAGAAGGAGAAGGTGATGTCTGGAGGGTGAATCAGAAGAAGCAGAAGAAGAAGAAGGAGAAGGTGAAGTCTGGAGGGTGAATCAGAAGAAGTAGAAGAAGGAGAAGGAGAAGATGAAGTCTGGAGGGTGAATCAGAAGAAGTAGAAGAAGGAGAAGGAGAAGGTGAAGTCTGGAGGGTGAAACAGAAGTAGCAGAAGAAGGAGAAGGAGAAGGTGAAGTCTGGAGGGTGAATCAGAAGAAACAGAAGAAGGAGAAGGAGAAGGTGAAGTCTGGAGGGTGAATCAGAAGAAGTAGAAGAAGGAGAAGGAGAAGGTGTAGTCTGGAGGGTGAATCAGAAGAAGTAGACGAAGGAGAAGGAGACGGTGAAGTCTGGAGGGTGAATCAGAAGAAGCAGAAGAAGGAGATGGAGAAGGTGAAGTCTGGAGGGTGAATCAGAAGAAGTAGAAGAAGGAGAAGGAGAAGGTGAAGTCTGGAGGGTGAATCAGAAGAAGCAGAAGAAGGAGAAGGAGAAGGTGAAGTCTGGAGGGTGAATCAGAAGAAGCAGAAGAAGGAGAAGGAGAAGGTGAAGTCTGGAGGGTGAATCAGAAGAAGCAGAAGAAGGAGAAGGAGAAGATGAAGTCTGGAGGGTGAATCAGAAGAAGTAGAAGAAGGAGAAGGAGAAAGTGAAGTCTGGAGGGTGAATCAGAAGAAGTAGAAGAAGGAGAAGGAGAAGGTGAAGTCAGGAGGGTGAATCAGAAGAAGCAGAAGAAGAAGAAGGAGAAGGTGAAGTCTGGAGGGTGAATCAGAAGAATCAGAAGAAGGAGAAGGAGAAGGTGAAGTCTGGAGGGTGAATCAGAAGAAGCAGAAGAAAGAGAAGGAGAAGGTGAAGTCTGGAGGGTGAAGCAGAAGAAACAGAAGAAGGAGAAGGAGAAGGTGAAGACTGGAGGGTGAATCAGAAGAAGTAGAAGAAGGAGAAGGAGAAGGTGAAGTCTGGAGGGTGAATCAGAAGAAGTAGAAGAAGGAGAAGGAGAAGTTGAAGTCTGGAGGGTGAATCAGAAGAAGCAGAAGAAGGAGAAGGAGAAGGTGAAGTCTGGAGGGTGAATCAGAAGAAGCAGAAGAAGGAGAAGGAGAAGATGAAGTCTGGAGGGTGAATCGGAAGAAGTAGAAGAAGGAGAAGGAGAAGGTGAAGTCTGGAGGGTGAATCAGAAGAAGCAGAAGAAGGAGAAGGAGAAGTTGAAGTCTGGAGGGTGAATCAGAAGAAGCAGAAGAAGGAGAAGGAGAAGGTGAAGTCTGGAGGGTGAATCAGAAGAAGCAGAAGAAGGAGAAGGAGAAGATGAAGTCTGGAGGGTGAATCAGAAGAAGTAGAAGAAGGAGAAGGAGAAGGTGAAGTCTGGAGGGTGAATCAGAAGAAGTAGAAGAAGGAGAAGGAGAAGATGAAGTCTGGAGGGTGAATCAGAAGAAACAGAAGAAGGAGGAGGAGAAGGTGAAGTCTGGAGGGTGAATCAGAAGAAGTAGAAGAAGGAGAAGGAGAAGGTGAAGTCTGGAGGGTGAATCAGAAGAAGCAATAGAAGGAGAAGGAGAAGGTGAAGTCTGGAGGGTGAATCAGAAGAAGCAGAAGAAGGAGAAGGAGAAGGTGAAGTCTGGAGGGTGAAGCAGAAGAAGTAGAAGATGGAGAAGGAGAAGGTGAAGTCAGGAGGGTGAATCAGAAGAAGTAGAAGAAGGAGAAGGAGAAGGTGAAGTCAGGAGGGTGAATCAGAAGAAGCAGAAGATGGAGAAGGAGAAGGTGAAGTCTGGAGGGTGAATCAGAAGAATCAGAAGAAGGAGAAGGAGAAGGTGAAGTCTGGAGGGTGAATCAGAAGAAGCAAAGGAAGGAGACGGAGAAGGTGAAGTCTGGAGGGTGAATCAGAAGAAGCAGAATAAGGAGAAGGAGAAGGTGAAGTCTGGAGGGTGAATCAGAAGAAGGAGAAGAAGGAGAAGGAGAAGGTGAAGTCTGGAGGGTGAATCAGAAGAAGCAGAAGAATGAGAAGGAGAAGGTGAAGTCTGGAGGGTGAATCAGAAGAAGTAGAAGAAGGAGAAGGAGAAGGTGAAGTCTGGAGGGTGAAGCAGAAGAAGTAGAAGAAGGAGAAGGAGAAGGTGAAGTCAGGAGGGTGAATCAGAAGAAGTAGAAGAAGGAGAAAGAGAAGGTGAAGTCAGGAGGGTGAATCAGAAGAAGCAGAAGAAGGAGAAGGAGAAGGTGAAGTCTGGAGGGTGAATCAGAAGAATCAGAAGAAGGAGAAGGAGAAGGTGAAGTCTGGAGGGTGAATCAGAAGAAGCAGAAGAAAGAGAAGGAGAAGGTGAAGTCTGGAGGGTGAAGCAGAAGAAACAGAAGAAGGAGAAGGAGAAGGTGAAGAATGGAGGGTGAATCAGAAGAAGTAGAAGAAGGAGAAGGAGAAGGTGAAGTCTGGAGGGTGAATCAGAAGAAGTAGAAGAAGGAGAAGGAGAAGGTGAAGTCTGGAGGGTGAATCAGAAGAAGCAGAAGAAGGAGAAGGAGAAGGTGAAGTCTGGAGGGTGAATCAGAAGAAGCAGAAGAAGGAGAAGGAGAAGATGAAGTCTGGAGGGTGAATCAGAAGAAGTAGAAGAAGGAGAAGGAGAAGGTGAAGTCTGGAGGGTGAATCAGAAGTAGTAGAAGAAGGAGAAGGAGAAGGTGAAGTCTGGAGGGTGAATCAGAAGAAACAGAAGAAGGAGAAGGAGAAGGTGAAGTCTGGAGGGTGAATCAGAAGAAGTAGAAGAAGGAGAAGGAGAAGGTGTAGTCTGGAGGGTGAATCAGAAGAAGTAGACGAAGGAGAAGGAGAAGGTGAAGTCTGGAGGGTGAATCAGAAGAAGCAGAAGAAGGAGAAGGAGAAGGTGAAGTCTGGAGGGTGAATCAGAAGAAGCAGAAGAAGGAGAAGGAGAAGGTGAAGTCTGGAGGGTGATTCAGAAGAAGCAGAATAAGGAGAAGGAGAAGGTGATGTCTGGAGGGTGAATCAGAAGAAGCAGAAGAAGGAGAAGGAGAAGGTGAAGTCTGGAGGGTGAATCAGAAGAAGTAGAAGAAGGAGAAGGAGAAGGTGAAGTCTGGAGGGTGAATCAGAAGAAGTAGAAGAAGGAGAAGGAGAAGGTGAAGTCTGGAGGGTGAATCAGAAGAAGTAGAAGAAGGAGAAGGAGAAGGTGAAGTCTGGAGGGTGAAGCAGAAGAAGTAGAAGAAGGAGAAGGAGAAGGTGAAGTCAGGAGGGTGAATCAGAAGATGTAGAAGAAGGAGAAGGAGAAGGTGAAGTCTGGAGAGTGAATCAGAAGATGCAGAAGAAGGAGAAGGAGAAGGTAAAGTCTGGAGGGTGAATCAGAAGAAGCAGAAGAAGGAGAAGGAGAAGGTGAAGTCTGGAGGGTGAATCAGAAGAAGTAGAAGAAGGAGAAGGAGAAGGTGAAGTCTGGAGGGTGAATCAGAAGAAGTAGAAGAAGGAGAAGGAGAAGGTGAAGTCTGGAGGGTGAATCAGAAGAAGTAGAAGAAGGAGAAGGAGAAGGTGAAGTCTGGAGGGTGAAGCAGAAGAGGTAGAAGAAGGAGAAGGAGAAGGTGAAGTCAGGAGGGTGAATCAGAAGATGTAGAAGAAGGAGAAGGAGAAGGTGAAGTCTGGAGAGTGAATCAGAAGAAGCAGAAGAAGGAGAAGGAGAAGGTAAAGTCTGGAGGGTGAATCAGAAGAAGCAGAAGAAGGAGAAGGAGAAGCTGAAGTCTGGAGGGTGATTCAGAAGAAGCAGAATAAGGAGAAGGAGAAGGTGATGTCTGGAGGGTGAATCAGAAGAAGCAGAAGAAGAAGAAGGAGAAGGTGAAGTCTGGAGGGTGAATCAGAAGAAGTAGAAGAAGGAGAAGGAGAAGGTGAAGTCTGGAGGGTGAATCAGAAGAAGTAGAAGAAGGAGAAGGAGAAGGTGAAGTCTGGAGGGTGAATCAGAAGAAGTAGAAGAAGGAGAAGGAGAAGGTGAAGTCTGGAGGGTGAAGCAGAAGAAGTAGAAGAAGGAGAAGGAGAAGGTGAAGTCAGGAGGGTGAATCAGAAGATGTAGAAGAAGGAGAAGGAGAAGGTGAAGTCAGGAGGGTGAATCAGAAGAAGCAGAAGAAGGAGAAGGAGAAGGTGAAGTCTGGAGGGTGAATCAGAAGAATCAGAAGAAGGAGAAGGAGAAGGTGAAGTCTGGAGGGTGAATCAGAAGAAGCAGAAGAAAGAGAAGGAGAAGGTGAAGTCTGGAGGGTGAATCAGAAGAAGTAGAAGAAGGAGAAGGAGAAGGTGAAGTCTGGAGGGTGAATCAGAAGAAGCAGAAGAAGGAGAAGGAGAAGGTGAAGTCTGGAGGGTGAATCAGAAGAAGTAGAAGAAGGAGAAGGAGAAGGTGAAGTCTGGAGGGTGAATCAGAAGAAGTAGAAGAAGGAGAAGGAGAAGGTGAAGTCTGGAGGGTGAAGCAGAAGAGGTAGAAGAAGGAGAAGGAGAAGGTGAAGTCAGGAGGGTGAATCAGAAGATGTAGAAGAAGGAGAAGGAGAAGGTGAAGTCTGGAGAGTGAATCAGAAGAAGCAGAAGAAGGAGAAGGAGAAGGTAAAGTCTGGAGGGTGAATCAGAAGAAGCAGAAGAAGGAGAAGGAGAAGCTGAAGTCTGGAGGGTGATTCAGAAGAAGCAGAATAAGGAGAAGGAGAAGGTGATGTCTGGAGGGTGAATCAGAAGAAGCAGAAGAAGAAGAAGGAGAAGGTGAAGTCTGGAGGGTGAATCAGAAGAAGTAGAAGAAGGAGAAGGAGAAGGTGAAGTCTGGAGGGTGAATCAGAAGAAGTAGAAGAAGGAGAAGGAGAAGGTGAAGTCTGGAGGGTGAATCAGAAGAAGTAGAAGAAGGAGAAGGAGAAGGTGAAGTCTGGAGGGTGAAGCAGAAGAAGTAGAAGAAGGAGAAGGAGAAGGTGAAGTCAGGAGGGTGAATCAGAAGATGTAGAAGAAGGAGAAGGAGAAGGTGAAGTCAGGAGGGTGAATCAGAAGAAGCAGAAGAAGGAGAAGGAGAAGGTGAAGTCTGGAGGGTGAATCAGAAGAATCAGAAGAAGGAGAAGGAGAAGGTGAAGTCTGGAGGGTGAATCAGAAGAAGCAGAAGAAAGAGAAGGAGAAGGTGAAGTCTGGAGGGTGAATCAGAAGAAGTAGAAGAAGGAGAAGGAGAAGGTGAAGTCTGGAGGGTGAATCAGAAGAAGCAGAAGAAGGAGAAGGAGAAGGTGAAGTCTGGAGGGTGAATCAGAAGAAGTAGACGAAGGAGAAGGTGAAGGTGAAGTCTGGAGGGAGAATCAGCAGAAGCAGAAGAAGGAGATGGAGAAGGTGAAGTCTGGAGGGTGAATCAGAAGAAGTAGAAGAAGGAGAAGGTGAAGGTGAAGTCTGGAGGGTGAATCAGAAGAAGCAGAAGAAGGAGAAGGAGAAGGTGAAGTCTGGAGGGTGAATCAGAAGAAGCAGAAGAAGGAGAAGGAGAAGGTGAAGTCTGGAGGGTGATTCAGAAGAAGCAGAATAAGGAGAAGGAGAAGGTGAAGTCTGGAGGGTGAATCAGAAGAAGCAGAAGAAGGAGAAGGAGAAGGTGAAGTCTGGAGGGTGAATCAGAAGAAGTAGAAGAAGGAGAAGGAGAAGGTGAAGTCTGGAGGGTGAATCAGAAGAAGCAGAAGAAGGAGAAGGAGAAGGTGAAGTCTGGAGGGTGAATCAGAAGAAGTAGAAGAAGGAGAAGGAGAAGGTGAAGTCTGGAGGGTGAATCAGAAGAAGCAGAAGAAGGAGAAGGAGAAGGTGAAGTCTGGAGGGTGAATCAGAAGAAGCAGAAGAAGGAGAAGGAGAAGGTGAAGTCTGGAGGGTGAATCAGAAGAAGCAGAAGAAGGAGAAGGAGAAGGTGAAGTCTGGAGGGTGAATCAGAAGAAGCAGAATAAGGAGAAGGAGAAGGTGAAGTCTGGAGGGTGAATCAGAAGAAGCAGAAGAAGGAGAAGGAGAAGGTGAAGTCTGGAGGGTGAATCAGAAGAAGTAGAAGAAGGAGAAGGAGAAGGTGAAGTCTGGAGGATGAAGCAGAAGAAGTAGAAGAAGGAGAAGGAGAAGGTGAAGTCAGGAGGGTGAATCAGAAGAAGTAGAAGAGGGAGAAGGAGAAGGTGAAGTCAGGAGGGTGAATCAGAAGAAGCAGAAGAAGAAGATAGAGAAGGTGAAGTCTGGAGGGTGAATCAGAAGAATCAGAAGAAGGAGAAGGAGAAGGTGAAGTCTGGAGGGTGAAGCAGAAGAAGCAGAAGAAAGAGAAGGAGAAGGTGATATCTGGAGGGTGAAGCAGAAGAAACAGAAGAAGGAGAAGGAGAAGGTGAAGACTGGAGGGTGAATCAGAAGAAGTAGAAGAAGGAGAAGGAGAAGGTGAAGTCTGGAGGATGAATCAGAAGAAGTAGAAGAAGGAGAAGGAGAAGGTGAAGTCTGGAGGGTGAATCAGAAGAAGTAGAAGAAGGAGAAGGAGAAGGTGAAGTCTGGAGGGTGAATCAGAAGAAGTAGAAGAAGGAGAAGGAGAAGGTGAAGTCTGGAGGGTGAATCAGAAGAAGTAGAAGAAGGAGAAGGAGAAGGTGAAGTCTGGAGGGTGAAGCAGAAGAAGTCGAAGAAGGAGAAGGAGAAGGTGAAGTCAGGAGCGTGAATCAGAAGATGTAGAAGAAGGAGAAGGAGAAGGTGAAGTCAGGAGGGTGAATCAGAAGAAGCAGAAGAAGGAGAAGGAGAAGGTGAAGTCTGGAGGGTGAATCAGAAGAAGTAGAAGAAGGAGAAGGAGAAGGTGAAGTCTGGAGGGTGAATCAAAAGAAGCAGAAGAAGGAGAAGGAGAAGGTGAAGTCTGGAGGGTGAATCAGAAGAAGCAGAAGAAGGAGAAGGAGAAGGTGAAGTCTGGAGGGTGAATCAGAAGAAGCAGAAGAAGGAGAAGGAGAAGGTGAAGTCTGGAGGGTGAATCAGAAGAAGCAGAATAAGGAAAAGGAGAAGGTGAAGTCTGGAGGGTGAATCAGAAGAAGCAGAAGAAGGAGAAGGAGAAGGTGAAGTCTGGAGGGTGAATCAGAAGAAGTAGAAGAAGGAGAAGGAGAAGGTGAAGTCTGGAGGATGAAGCAGAAGAAGTAGAAGAAGGAGAAGGAGAAGGTGAAGTCAGGAGGGTGAATCAGAAGAAGTAGAAGAGGGAGAAGGAGAAGGTGAAGTCAGGAGGGTGAATCAGAAGAAGCAGAAGAAGGAGAAGGAGAAGGTGAAGTTAGGAGGGTGAATCAGAAGAAGCAGAAGAAGGAGAAGGAGCAGGTGAAGTCTGGAGGGTGAATCAGAAGAAGCAGAAGAAGGAGATAGAGAAGGTGAAGTCTGGAGGGTGAATCAGAAGAATCAGAAGAAGGAGAAGGAGAAGGTGAAGTCTGGAGGGTGAAGCAGAAGAAGCAGAAGAAAGAGAAGGAGAAGGTGATATCTGGAGGGTGAAGCAGAAGAAACAGAAGAAGGAGAAGGAGAAGGTGAAGACTGGAGGGTGAATCAGAAGAAGTAGAAGAAGGAGAAGGAGAAGGTGAAGTCTGGAGGATGAATCAGAAGAAGTAGAAGAAGGAGAAGGAGAAGGTGAAGTCTGGAGGGTGAATCAGAAGAAGCAGAAGAAGGAGAAGGAGAACGTGAAGTCTGGAGGGTGAATCAGAAGAAGCAGAAGAAGGAGAAGGAGAAGATGAAGTCTGGAGGGTGTATCAGAAGAAGTAGAAGAAGGAGAAGGAGAAGGTGAGGTCTGGAGGGTGAATCAGAAGAAGCAGAAGAAGGAGAAGGAGAAGGTGAAGTCTGGAGGGTGAATCAGAAGAAGCAGAAGAAGGAGAAGGAGAAGGTGAAGTCTGGAGGGTGAATCAGAAGAAGCAGAAGAAGGAGAAGGAGAAGGTGAAGTCAGGAGGGTGAATCAGAAGAAGCAGAAGAAGGAGAAGGAGAAGGTGAAGTTAGGAGGGTGAATCAGAAGAAGCAGAAGAAGGAGAAGGAGCAGGTGAAGTCAGGCGGGTGTAGCAGAAGAAGTAGAAGAAGGAGAAGGAGAAGGTGAAGTCAGGACGGTGAAGCAGAAGAAGCAGAAGAAGGATAAGGAGAAGGTGAAGCCTGGAGGGCGCAGCAGAAGAAGCAGAAGAAGGAGAAGGAGAAGGTGAAGTCTGGAGTGTGAAGCAGAAGAAGCAGAAGAAGGAGAAGGAGAAGGTGAAGTCTGGAGGGCGCAGCAGAAGAAGCAGAAGAAGGAGAATGAGAAGGTGAAGTCTGGAGGGTGAATCAGAAGAAGCAGAAGAAGGAGAAGGAGAAGGTGAAGTCTGGAGGGTGAATCAGAAGAAGTAGAAGAAGGAGAAGGAGAAGGTGAAGTCTGGAGGGTGAAGCAGAAGAAGTAGAAGAAGGAGAAGGAGAAGGTGAAGTCAGGAGGGTGAATCAGAAGAAGTAGAAGAAGGAGAAGGAGAAGGTGAAGTCAGGAGGGTGAATCAGAAGAAGCAGAAGAAGGAGAAGGAGAAGGTGAAGTCTGGAGGGTGAATCAGAAGAATCAGAAGAAGGAGAAGGAGAAGGTGAAGTCTGGAGGGTGAATCAGAAGAAGCAGAAGAAAGAGAAGGAGAAGGTGAAGTCTGGAGGGTGAAGCAGAAGAAACAGAAGAAGGAGAAGGAGAAGGTGAAGACTGGAGGGTGAATCAGAAGAAGTAGAAGAAGGAGAAGGAGAAGGTGAAGTCTGGAGGGTGAATCAGAAGAAGTAGAAGAAGGAGAAGGAGAAGTTGAAGTCTGGAGGGTGAATCAGAAGAAGCAGAAGAAGGAGAAGGAGAAGGTGAAGTCTGGAGGGTGAATCAGAAGAAGCAGAAGAAGGAGAAGGAGAAGTTGAAGTCCGGAGGGTGAATCAGAAGAAGTAGAAGAAGGAGAAGGAGAAGGTGAAGTCTGGAGGGTGAATCAGAAGAAGTAGAAGAAGGAGAAGGAGAAGATGAAGTCTGGAGGGTGAATCAGAAGAAACAGAAGAAGGAGAAGGAGAAGGTGAAGTCTGGAGGGTGAATCAGAAGAAGTAGAAGAAGGAGAAGGAGAAGGTGTAGTCTGGAGGGTGAATCAGAAGAAGTAGACGAAGGAGAAGGAGAAGGTGAAGTCTGGAGGGTGAATCAGAAGAAGCAGAAGAAGGAGAAGGAGAAGGTGAAGTCTGGAGGGTGAATCAGAAGAAGTAGAAGAAGGAGAAGGAGAAGGTGAAGTCTGGAGGGTGAATCAGAAGAAGCAGAAGAAGGAGAAGGAGAAGGTGAAGTCTGGAGGGTGAATCAGAAGAAGCAGAAGGAGAAGGAGAAGGTGAAGTCTGGAGGGTGAATCAGAAGAAGCAGAATAAGGAGAAGGAGAAGGTGAAGTCTGGAGGGTGAATCAGAAGAAGCAGAAGAAGGAGAAGGAGAAGGTGAAGTCTGGAGGGTGAATCAGAAGAAGTAGAAGAAGGAGAAGGAGAAGATGAAGTCTGGAGGGTGAATCAGAAGAAGTAGAAGAAGGAGAAGGAGAAGGTGAAGTCTGGAGGGTGTATCAGAAGAAGTAGAAGAAGGAGAAGGAGAAGATGAAGTCTGGAGGGTGAATCAGAAGAAACTGAAGAAGGAGAAGGAGAAGGTGAAGTCTGGAGGGTGAATCAGAAGAAGTAGAAGAAGGAGAAGGAGAAGGTGTAGTCTGGAGGGTGAATCAGAAGAAGTAGACGAAGGAGAAGGAGAAGGTGAAGTCTGGAGGGTGAATCAGAAGAAGCAGAAGAAGGAGAAGGAGAAGGTGAAGTCTGGAGGGTGAATCAGAAGAAGTAGAAGAAGGAGAAGGAGAAGGTGAAGTCTGGAGGGTGAATCAGAAGAAGCAGAATAAGGAGAAGGAGAAGGTGAAGTCTGGAGGGTGAATCAGAAGAAGCAGAAGAAGGAGAAGGAGAAGGTGAAGTCTGGAGGGTGAATCAGAAGAAGTAGAAGAAGGAGAAGGAGAAGATGAAGTCTGGAGGGTGAATCAGAAGAAGTCGAAGAAGGAGAAGGAGAAGGTGAAGTCTGGAGGGTGAATCAGAAGAAGTAGAAGAAGGAGAAGGAGAAGATGAAGTCTGGAGGGTGAATCAGAAGAATCAGAAGAAGGAGAAGGAGAAGGTGAAGTCTGGAGGGTGAATCAGAAGAAGCAGAAGAAGGAGAAGGAGAAGGTGAAGTCTGGAGGGTGAATCAGAAGAAGCAGAAAAAGGAGAAGGAGAAGATGAAGTCTGGAGGGTGAATCAGAAGAAGTAGAAGAAGGAGAAGGAGAAGGTGAAGTCTGGAGGGTGAATCAGAAGTAGCAGAAGAAGGAGAAGGAGAAGGTGAAGTCTGGAGGGTGAATCAGAAGAAACAGAAGAAGGAGAAGGAGAAGGTGAAGTCTGGAGGGTGAATCAGAAGAAGTAGAAGAAGGAGAAGGAGAAGGTGTAGTCTGGAGGGTGAATCAGAAGAAGTAGACGAAGGAGAAGGAGACGGTGAAGTCTGGAGGGTGAATCAGAAGAAGCAGAAGAAGGAGATGGAGAAGGTGAAGTCTGGAGGGTGAATCAGAAGAAGTAGAAGAAGGAGAAGGAGAAGGTGAAGTCTGGAGGGTGAATCAGAAGAAGCAGAAGAAGGAGAAGGAGAAGGTGAAGTCTGGAGGGTGAATCAGAAGAAGCAGAAGAAGGAGAAGGAGAAGGTGAAGTCTGGAGGGTGATTCAGAAGAAGCAGAATAAGGAGAAGGAGAAGGTGATGTCTGGAGGGTGAATCAGAAGAAGCAGAAGAAGGAGAAGGAGAAGGTGAAGTCTGGAGGGTGAATCAGAAGAAGTAGAAGAAGGAGAAGGAGAAAGTGAAGTCTGGAGGGTGAATCAGAAGAAGTAGAAGAAGGAGAAGGAGAAGGAGAAGTCTGGAGGGTGAATCAGAAGAAGTAGAAGAAGGAGAAGGAGAAGGTGAAGTCTGGAGGGTGAAGCAGAAGAAGTAGAAGAAGGAGAAGGAGAAGGTGAAGTCAGGAGGGTGAATCAGAAGATGTAGAAGAAGGAGAAGGAGAAGGTGAAGTCAGGAGAGTGAATCAGAAGAAGCAGAAGAAGGAGAAGGAGAAGGTGAAGTCTGGAGGGTGAATCAGAAGAATCAGAAGAAGGAGAAGGAGAAGGTGAAGTCTGGAGGGTGAATCAGAAGAAGCAGAAAAAGAGAAGGAGAAGGTGAAGTCTGGAGGGTGAATCAGAAGAAGGAGAAGAAGGAGAAGGAGAAGGTGAAGTCTGGAGGGTGAATCAGAAGAAGCAGAAGAAGGAGAAGGAGAAGGTGAAGTCTGGAGGGTGAATCAGAAGAAGCAGACGAAGGAGAAGGAGAAGGTGAAGTGTGGAGGGTGAATCAGAAAAAGCAGAAGAAGGAGATGGAGAAGGTGAAGTCTGGAGGGTGAATCAGAAGAAGTAGAAGAAGGAGAAGGTGAAGGTGAAGTCTGGAGGGTGAATCAGAAGAAGCAGAAGAAGGAGAAGGAGAAGGTGAAGTCTGGAGGGTGAATCAGAAGAAGCAGAAGAAGGAGAAGGAGAAGGTGAATTCTGGAGGGTGATTCAGAAGAAGCAGAATAAGGAGAAGGAGAAGGTGAAGTCTGGAGGGTGAATCAGAAGAAGCAGAAGAAGGCGAAGGAGAAGGTGAAGTCTGGAGGGTGAATCAGAAGAAGTAGAAGAAGGAGAAGGAGAAGGTGAAGTCTGGAGGGTGAATCAGAAGAAGTAGAAGAAGGAGAAGGAGAAGATGAAGTCTGGAGGGTGAATCAGAAGAATCAGAAGAAGGAGAAGGTGAAGTCTGGAGGGTGAATCAGAAGAAGCAGAAGAAGGAGAAGGAGAAGGTGAAGTCTGGAGGGTGAATCAGAAGAAGCAGAAAAAGGAGAAGGAGAAGATGAAGTCTGGAGGGTGAATCAGAAGAAGTAGAAGAAGGAGAAGGAGAAGGTGAAGTCTGGAGGGTGAATCAGAAGTAGCAGCAGAAGGAGAAGGAGAAGGTGAAGTCTGGAGGGTGAATCAGAAGAAACAGAAGAAGGAGAAGGAGAAGGTGAAGTCTGGAGGGTGAATCAGAAGAAGTAGAAGAAGGAGAAGGAGAAGGTGTAGTCTGGAGGGTGAATCAGAAGAAGTAGACGAAGGAGAAGGAGACGGTGAAGTCTGGAGGGTGAATCAGAAGAAGCAGAAGAAGGAGATGGAGAAGGTGAAGTCTGGAGGGTGAATCAGAAGAAGTAGAAGAAGGAGAAGGAGAAGGTGAAGTCTGGAGGGTGAATCAGAAGAAGCAGAAGAAGGAGAAGGAGAAGGTGAAGTCTGGAGGGTGAATCAGAAGAAGCAGAAGAAGGAGAAGGAGAAGGTGAAGTCTGGAGGGTGATTCAGAAGAAGCAGAATAAGGAGAAGGAGAAGGTGATGTCTGGAGGGTGAATCAGAAGAAGCAGAAGAAGGAGAAGGAGAAGGTGAAGTCTGGAGGGTGAATCAGAAGAAGTAGAAGAAGGAGAAGGAGAAAGTGAAGTCTGGAGGGTGAATCAGAAGAAGTAGAAGAAGGAGAAGGAGAAGGAGAAGTCTGGAGGGTGAATCAGAAGAAGTAGAAGAAGGAGAAGGAGAAGGTGAAGTCTGGAGGGTGAAGCAGAAGAAGTAGAAGAAGGAGAAGGAGAAGGTGAAGTCAGGAGGGTGAATCAGAAGATGTAGAAGAAGGAGAAGGAGAAGGTGAAGTCAGGAGAGTGAATCAGAAGAAGCAGAAGAAGGAGAAGGAGAAGGTGAAGTCTGGAGGGTGAATCAGAAGAATCAGAAGAAGGAGAAGGAGAAGGTGAAGTCTGGAGGGTGAATCAGAAGAAGCAGAAGAAAGAGAAGGAGAAGGTGAAGTCTGGAGGGTGAATCAGAAGAAGGAGAAGAAGGAGAAGGAGAAGGTGAAGTCTGGAGGGTGAATCAGAAGAAGCAGAAGAAGGAGAAGGAGAAGGTGAAGTCTGGAGGGTGAATCAGAAGAAGCAGAATAAGGAGAAGGAGAAGGTGAAGTCTGGAGGGTGAATCAGAAGAAGCAGAAGAAGGAGAAGGAGAAGGTGAAGTCTGGAGGGTGAATCAGAAGAAGTAGAAGAAGGAGAAGGAGAAGGTGAAGTCTGGAGGGTGAATCAGAAGAAGCAGAAGAAGGAGAAGGAGAAGGTGAAGTCTGGAGGGTGAATCAGAAGAAGCAGAAGAAGGAGAAGGAGAAGGTGAAGTCTGGAGGGTGAATCAGAAGAAGCAGAATAAGGAGAAGGAGAAGGTGAAGTCTGGAGGGTGAATCAGAAGAAGCAGAAGAAGGAGAAGGAGAAGGTGAAGTCTGGAGGGTGAATCAGAAGAAGTAGAAGAAGGAGAAGGAGAAGGTGAAGTCTGGAGGATGAAGCAGAAGAAGTAGAAGAAGGAGAAGGAGAAGGTGAAGTCAGGAGGGTGAATCAGAAGAAGTAGAAGAGGGAGAAGGAGAAGGTGAAGTCAGGAGGGTGAATCAGAAGAAGCAGAAGAAGAAGATAGAGAAGGTGAAGTCTGGAGGGTGAATCAGAAGAATCAGAAGAAGGAGAAGGAGAAGGTGAAGTCTGGAGGGTGAAGCAGAAGAAGCAGAAGAAAGAGAAGGAGAAGGTGATATCTGGAGGGTGAAGCAGAAGAAACAGAAGAAGGAGAAGGAGAAGGTGAAGACTGGAGGGTGAATCAGAAGAAGTAGAAGAAGGAGAAGGAGAAGGTGAAGTCTGGAGGATGAATCAGAAGAAGTAGAAGAAGGAGAAGGAGAAGGTGAAGTCTGGAGGGTGAATCAGAAGAAGTAGAAGAAGGAGAAGGAGAAGGTGAAGTCTGGAGGGTGAATCAGAAGAAGTAGAAGAAGGAGAAGGAGAAGGTGAAGTCTGGAGGGTGAATCAGAAGAAGCAGAAAAAGGAGAAGGAGAAGATGAAGTCTGGAGGGTGAATCAGAAGAAGTAGAAGAAGGAGAAGGAGAAGGTGAAGTCTGGAGGGTGAATCAGAAGTAGCAGCAGAAGGAGAAGGAGAAGGTGAAGTCTGGAGGGTGAATCAGAAGAAACAGAAGAAGGAGAAGGAGAAGGTGAAGTCTGGAGGGTGAATCAGAAGAAGTAGAAGAAGGAGAAGGAGAAGGTGTAGTCTGGAGGGTGAATCAGAAGAAGTAGACGAAGGAGAAGGAGACGGTGAAGTCTGGAGGGTGAATCAGAAGAAGCAGAAGAAGGAGATGGAGAAGGTGAAGTCTGGAGGGTGAATCAGAAGAAGTAGAAGAAGGAGAAGGAGAAGGTGAAGTCTGGAGGGTGAATCAGAAGAAGCAGAAGAAGGAGAAGGAGAAGGTGAAGTCTGGAGGGTGAATCAGAAGAAGCAGAAGAAGGAGAAGGAGAAGGTGAAGTCTGGAGGGTGATTCAGAAGAAGCAGAATAAGGAGAAGGAGAAGGTGATGTCTGGAGGGTGAATCAGAAGAAGCAGAAGAAGGAGAAGGAGAAGGTGAAGTCTGGAGGGTGAATCAGAAGAAGTAGAAGAAGGAGAAGGAGAAAGTGAAGTCTGGAGGGTGAATCAGAAGAAGTAGAAGAAGGAGAAGGAGGAGGAGAAGTCTGGAGGGTGAATCAGAAGAAGTAGAAGAAGGAGAAGGAGAAGGTGAAGTCTGGAGGGTGAAGCAGAAGAAGTAGAAGAAGGAGAAGGAGAAGGTGAAGTCAGGAGGGTGAATCAGAAGATGTAGAAGAAGGAGAAGGAGAAGGTGAAGTCAGGAGAGTGAATCAGAAGAAGCAGAAGAAGGAGAAGGAGAAGGTGAAGTCTGGAGGGTGAATCAGAAGAATCAGAAGAAGGAGAAGGAGAAGGTGAAGTCTGGAGGGTGAATCAGAAGAAGCAGAAGAAAGAGAAGGAGAAGGTGAAGTCTGGAGGGTGAATCAGAAGAAGGAGAAGAAGGAGAAGGAGAAGGTGAAGTCTGGAGGGTGAATCAGAAGAAGCAGAAGAAGGAGAAGGAGAAGGTGAAGTCTGGAGGGTGAATCAGAAGAAGCAGAATAAGGAGAAGGAGAAGGTGAAGTCTGGAGGGTGAATCAGAAGAAGCAGAAGAAGGAGAAGGAGAAGGTGAAGTCTGGAGGGTGAATCAGAAGAAGTAGAAGAAGGAGAAGGAGAAGGTGAAGTCTGGAGGGTGAATCAGAAGAAGCAGAAGAAGGAGAAGGAGAAGGTGAAGTCTGGAGGGTGAATCAGAAGAAGCAGAAGAAGGAGAAGGAGAAGGTGAAGTCTGGAGGGTGAATCAGAAGAAGCAGAATAAGGAGAAGGAGAAGGTGAAGTCTGGAGGGTGAATCAGAAGAAGCAGAAGAAGGAGAAGGAGAAGGTGAAGTCTGGAGGGTGAATCAGAAGAAGTAGAAGAAGGAGAAGGAGAAGGTGAAGTCTGGAGGATGAAGCAGAAGAAGTAGAAGAAGGAGAAGGAGAAGGTGAAGTCAGGAGGGTGAATCAGAAGAAGTAGAAGAGGGAGAAGGAGAAGGTGAAGTCAGGAGGGTGAATCAGAAGAAGCAGAAGAAGAAGATAGAGAAGGTGAAGTCTGGAGGGTGAATCAGAAGAATCAGAAGAAGGAGAAGGAGAAGGTGAAGTCTGGAGGGTGAAGCAGAAGAAGCAGAAGAAAGAGAAGGAGAAGGTGATATCTGGAGGGTGAAGCAGAAGAAACAGAAGAAGGAGAAGGAGAAGGTGAAGACTGGAGGGTGAATCAGAAGAAGTAGAAGAAGGAGAAGGAGAAGGTGAAGTCTGGAGGATGAATCAGAAGAAGTAGAAGAAGGAGAAGGAGAAGGTGAAGTCTGGAGGGTGAATCAGAAGAAGTAGAAGAAGGAGAAGGAGAAGGTGAAGTCTGGAGGGTGAATCAGAAGAAGTAGAAGAAGGAGAAGGAGAAGGTGAAGTCTGGAGGGTGAATCAGAAGAAGTAGAAGAAGGAGAAGGAGAAGGTGAAGTCTGGAGGGTGAAGCAGAAGAAGTCGAAGAAGGAGAAGGAGAAGGTGAAGTCAGGAGCGTGAATCAGAAGATGTAGAAGAAGGAGAAGGAGAAGGTGAAGTCAGGAGGGTGAATCAGAAGAAGCAGAAGAAGGAGAAGGAGAAGGTGAAGTCTGGAGGGTGAATCAGAAGAAGTAGAAGAAGGAGAAGGAGAAGGTGAAGTCTGGAGGGTGAATCAAAAGAAGCAGAAGAAGGAGAAGGAGAAGGTGAAGTCTGGAGGGTGAATCAGAAGAAGCAGAAGAAGGAGAAGGAGAAGGTGAAGTCTGGAGGGTGAATCAGAAGAAGCAGAAGAAGGAGAAGGAGAAGGTGAAGTCTGGAGGGTGAATCAGAAGAAGCAGAATAAGGAAAAGGAGAAGGTGAAGTCTGGAGGGTGAATCAGAAGAAGCAGAAGAAGGAGAAGGAGAAGGTGAAGTCTGGAGGGTGAATCAGAAGAAGTAGAAGAAGGAGAAGGAGAAGGTGAAGTCTGGAGGATGAAGCAGAAGAAGTAGAAGAAGGAGAAGGAGAAGGTGAAGTCAGGAGGGTGAATCAGAAGAAGTAGAAGAGGGAGAAGGAGAAGGTGAAGTCAGGAGGGTGAATCAGAAGAAGCAGAAGAAGGAGAAGGAGAAGGTGAAGTTAGGAGGGTGAATCAGAAGAAGCAGAAGAAGGAGAAGGAGCAGGTGAAGTCTGGAGGGTGAATCAGAAGAAGCAGAAGAAGGAGATAGAGAAGGTGAAGTCTGGAGGGTGAATCAGAAGAATCAGAAGAAGGAGAAGGAGAAGGTGAAGTCTGGAGGGTGAAGCAGAAGAAGCAGAAGAAAGAGAAGGAGAAGGTGATATCTGGAGGGTGAAGCAGAAGAAACAGAAGAAGGAGAAGGAGAAGGTGAAGACTGGAGGGTGAATCAGAAGAAGTAGAAGAAGGAGAAGGAGAAGGTGAAGTCTGGAGGATGAATCAGAAGAAGTAGAAGAAGGAGAAGGAGAAGGTGAAGTCTGGTGGGTGAATCAGAAGAAGCAGAAGAAGGAGAAGGAGAACGTGAAGTCTGGAGGGTGAATCAGAAGAAGCAGAAGAAGGAGAAGGAGAAGATGAAGTCTGGAGGGTGTATCAGAAGAAGTAGAAGAAGGAGAAGGAGAAGGTGAGGTCTGGAGGGTGAATCAGAAGAAGCAGAAGAAGGAGAAGGAGAAGGTGAAGTCTGGAGGGTGAATCAGAAGAAGCAGAAGAAGGAGAAGGAGAAGGTGAAGTCTGGAGGGTGAATCAGAAGAAGCAGAAGAAGGAGAAGGAGAAGGTGAAGTCAGGAGGGTGAATCAGAAGAAGCAGAAGAAGGAGAAGGAGAAGGTGAAGTTAGGAGGGTGAATCAGAAGAAGCAGAAGAAGGAGAAGGAGCAGGTGAAGTCAGGCGGGTGTAGCAGAAGAAGTAGAAGAAGGAGAAGGAGAAGGTGAAGTCAGGACGGTGAAGCAGAAGAAGCAGAAGAAGGATAAGGAGAAGGTGAAGCCTGGAGGGCGCAGCAGAAGAAGCAGAAGAAGGAGAAGGAGAAGGTGAAGTCTGGAGTGTGAAGCAGAAGAAGCAGAAGAAGGAGAAGGAGAAGGTGAAGTCTGGAGGGCGCAGCAGAAGAAGCAGAAGAAGGAGAATGAGAAGGTGAAGTCTGGAGGGTGAATCAGAAGAAGCAGAAGAAGGAGAAGGAGAAGGTGAAGTCTGGAGGGTGAATCAGAAGAAGTAGAAGAAGGAGAAGGAGAAGGTGAAGTCTGGAGGGTGAAGCAGAAGAAGTAGAAGAAGGAGAAGGAGAAGGTGAAGTCAGGAGGGTGAATCAGAAGAAGTAGAAGAAGGAGAAGGAGAAGGTGAAGTCAGGAGGGTGAATCAGAAGAAGCAGAAGAAGGAGAAGGAGAAGGTGAAGTCTGGAGGGTGAATCAGAAGAATCAGAAGAAGGAGAAGGAGAAGGTGAAGTCTGGAGGGTGAATCAGAAGAAGCAGAAGAAAGAGAAGGAGAAGGTGAAGTCTGGAGGGTGAAGCAGAAGAAACAGAAGAAGGAGAAGGAGAAGGTGAAGACTGGAGGGTGAATCAGAAGAAGTAGAAGAAGGAGAAGGAGAAGGTGAAGTCTGGAGGGTGAATCAGAAGAAGTAGAAGAAGGAGAAGGAGAAGTTGAAGTCTGGAGGGTGAATCAGAAGAAGCAGAAGAAGGAGAAGGAGAAGGTGAAGTCTGGAGGGTGAATCAGAAGAAGCAGAAGAAGGAGAAGGAGAAGTTGAAGTCCGGAGGGTGAATCAGAAGAAGTAGAAGAAGGAGAAGGAGAAGGTGAAGTCTGGAGGGTGAATCAGAAGAAGTAGAAGAAGGAGAAGGAGAAGATGAAGTCTGGAGGGTGAATCAGAAGAAACAGAAGAAGGAGAAGGAGAAGGTGAAGTCTGGAGGGTGAATCAGAAGAAGTAGAAGAAGGAGAAGGAGAAGGTGTAGTCTGGAGGGTGAATCAGAAGAAGTAGACGAAGGAGAAGGAGAAGGTGAAGTCTGGAGGGTGAATCAGAAGAAGCAGAAGAAGGAGAAGGAGAAGGTGAAGTCTGGAGGGTGAATCAGAAGAAGTAGAAGAAGGAGAAGGAGAAGGTGAAGTCTGGAGGGTGAATCAGAAGAAGCAGAAGAAGGAGAAGGAGAAGGTGAAGTCTGGAGGGTGAATCAGAAGAAGCAGAAGGAGAAGGAGAAGGTGAAGTCTGGAGGGTGAATCAGAAGAAGCAGAATAAGGAGAAGGAGAAGGTGAAGTCTGGAGGGTGAATCAGAAGAAGCAGAAGAAGGAGAAGGAGAAGGTGAAGTCTGGAGGGTGAATCAGAAGAAGTAGAAGAAGGAGAAGGAGAAGATGAAGTCTGGAGGGTGAATCAGAAGAAGTAGAAGAAGGAGAAGGAGAAGGTGAAGTCTGGAGGGTGTATCAGAAGAAGTAGAAGAAGGAGAAGGAGAAGATGAAGTCTGGAGGGTGAATCAGAAGAAACTGAAGAAGGAGAAGGAGAAGGTGAAGTCTGGAGGGTGAATCAGAAGAAGTAGAAGAAGGAGAAGGAGAAGGTGTAGTCTGGAGGGTGAATCAGAAGAAGTAGACGAAGGAGAAGGAGAAGGTGAAGTCTGGAGGGTGAATCAGAAGAAGCAGAAGAAGGAGAAGGAGAAGGTGAAGTCTGGAGGGTGAATCAGAAGAAGTAGAAGAAGGAGAAGGAGAAGGTGAAGTCTGGAGGGTGAATCAGAAGAAGCAGAATAAGGAGAAGGAGAAGGTGAAGTCTGGAGGGTGAATCAGAAGAAGCAGAAGAAGGAGAAGGAGAAGGTGAAGTCTGGAGGGTGAATCAGAAGAAGTAGAAGAAGGAGAAGGAGAAGATGAAGTCTGGAGGGTGAATCAGAAGAAGTCGAAGAAGGAGAAGGAGAAGGTGAAGTCTGGAGGGTGAATCAGAAGAAGTAGAAGAAGGAGAAGGAGAAGATGAAGTCTGGAGGGTGAATCAGAAGAATCAGAAGAAGGAGAAGGAGAAGGTGAAGTCTGGAGGGTGAATCAGAAGAAGCAGAAGAAGGAGAAGGAGAAGGTGAAGTCTGGAGGGTGAATCAGAAGAAGCAGAAAAAGGAGAAGGAGAAGATGAAGTCTGGAGGGTGAATCAGAAGAAGTAGAAGAAGGAGAAGGAGAAGGTGAAGTCTGGAGGGTGAATCAGAAGTAGCAGAAGAAGGAGAAGGAGAAGGTGAAGTCTGGAGGGTGAATCAGAAGAAACAGAAGAAGGAGAAGGAGAAGGTGAAGTCTGGAGGGTGAATCAGAAGAAGTAGAAGAAGGAGAAGGAGAAGGTGTAGTCTGGAGGGTGAATCAGAAGAAGTAGACGAAGGAGAAGGAGACGGTGAAGTCTGGAGGGTGAATCAGAAGAAGCAGAAGAAGGAGATGGAGAAGGTGAAGTCTGGAGGGTGAATCAGAAGAAGTAGAAGAAGGAGAAGGAGAAGGTGAAGTCTGGAGGGTGAATCAGAAGAAGCAGAAGAAGGAGAAGGAGAAGGTGAAGTCTGGAGGGTGAATCAGAAGAAGCAGAAGAAGGAGAAGGAGAAGGTGAAGTCTGGAGGGTGATTCAGAAGAAGCAGAATAAGGAGAAGGAGAAGGTGATGTCTGGAGGGTGAATCAGAAGAAGCAGAAGAAGGAGAAGGAGAAGGTGAAGTCTGGAGGGTGAATCAGAAGAAGTAGAAGAAGGAGAAGGAGAAAGTGAAGTCTGGAGGGTGAATCAGAAGAAGTAGAAGAAGGAGAAGGAGAAGGAGAAGTCTGGAGGGTGAATCAGAAGAAGTAGAAGAAGGAGAAGGAGAAGGTGAAGTCTGGAGGGTGAAGCAGAAGAAGTAGAAGAAGGAGAAGGAGAAGGTGAAGTCAGGAGGGTGAATCAGAAGATGTAGAAGAAGGAGAAGGAGAAGGTGAAGTCAGGAGAGTGAATCAGAAGAAGCAGAAGAAGGAGAAGGAGAAGGTGAAGTCTGGAGGGTGAATCAGAAGAATCAGAAGAAGGAGAAGGAGAAGGTGAAGTCTGGAGGATGAATCAGAAGAAGCAGAAGAAAGAGAAGGAGAAGGTGAAGTCTGGAGGGTGAATCAGAAGAAGGAGAAGAAGGAGAAGGAGAAGGTGAAGTCTGGAGGGTGAATCAGAAGAAGCAGAAGAAGGAGAAGGAGAAGGTGAAGTCTGGAGGGTGAATCAGAAGAAGCAGACGAAGGAGAAGGAGAAGGTGAAGTGTGGAGGGTGAATCAGAAAAAGCAGAAGAAGGAGATGGAGAAGGTGAAGTCTGGAGGGTGAATCAGAAGAAGTAGAAGAAGGAGAAGGTGAAGGTGAAGTCTGGAGGGTGAATCAGAAGAAGCAGAAGAAGGAGAAGGAGA
Organism: Somniosus microcephalus; assembly: GCF_052327205.1. Lineage (NCBI taxonomy): Eukaryota > Metazoa > Chordata > Chondrichthyes > Squaliformes > Somniosidae > Somniosus > Somniosus microcephalus. The sequence continues at coordinate 381,349 of NW_028225219.1, forward strand.
AGGTGAAGTCTGGAGGGTGAATCAGAAGAAGCAGAAGAAGGAGAAGGAGAAGGTGAAGTCTGGAGGGTGATTCAGAAGAAGCAGAATAAGGAGAAGGAGAAGGTGAAGTCTGGAGGGTGAATCAGAAGAAGCAGAAGAAGGCGAAGGAGAAGGTGAAGTCTGGAGGGTGAATCAGAAGAAGTAGAAGAAGGAGAAGGAGAAGGTGAAGTCTGGAGGGTGAATCAGAAGAAGTAGAAGAAGGAGAAGGAGAAGATGAAGTCTGGAGGGTGAATCAGAAGAATCAGAAGAAGGAGAAGGTGAAGTCTGGAGGGTGAATCAGAAGAAGCAGAAGAAGGAGAAGGAGAAGGTGAAGTCTGGAGGGTGAATCAGAAGAAGCAGAAAAAGGAGAAGGAGAAGATGAAGTCTGGAGGGTGAATCAGAAGAAGTAGAAGAAGGAGAAGGAGAAGGTGAAGTCTGGAGGGTGAATCAGAAGTAGCAGCAGAAGGAGAAGGAGAAGGTGAAGTCTGGAGGGTGAATCAGAAGAAACAGAAGAAGGAGAAGGAGAAGGTGAAGTCTGGAGGGTGAATCAGAAGAAGTAGAAGAAGGAGAAGGAGAAGGTGTAGTCTGGAGGGTGAATCAGAAGAAGTAGACGAAGGAGAAGGAGACGGTGAAGTCTGGAGGGTGAATCAGAAGAAGCAGAAGAAGGAGATGGAGAAGGTGAAGTCTGGAGGGTGAATCAGAAGAAGTAGAAGAAGGAGAAGGAGAAGGTGAAGTCTGGAGGGTGAATCAGAAGAAGCAGAAGAAGGAGAAGGAGAAGGTGAAGTCTGGAGGGTGAATCAGAAGAAGCAGAAGAAGGAGAAGGAGAAGGTGAAGTCTGGAGGGTGATTCAGAAGAAGCAGAATAAGGAGAAGGAGAAGGTGATGTCTGGAGGGTGAATCAGAAGAAGCAGAAGAAGGAGAAGGAGAAGGTGAAGTCTGGAGGGTGAATCAGAAGAAGTAGAAGAAGGAGAAGGAGAAAGTGAAGTCTGGAGGGTGAATCAGAAGAAGTAGAAGAAGGAGAAGGAGAAGGAGAAGTCTGGAGGGTGAATCAGAAGAAGTAGAAGAAGGAGAAGGAGAAGGTGAAGTCTGGAGGGTGAAGCAGAAGAAGTAGAAGAAGGAGAAGGAGAAGGTGAAGTCAGGAGGGTGAATCAGAAGATGTAGAAGAAGGAGAAGGAGAAGGTGAAGTCAGGAGAGTGAATCAGAAGAAGCAGAAGAAGGAGAAGGAGAAGGTGAAGTCTGGAGGGTGAATCAGAAGAATCAGAAGAAGGAGAAGGAGAAGGTGAAGTCTGGAGGGTGAATCAGAAGAAGCAGAAGAAAGAGAAGGAGAAGGTGAAGTCTGGAGGGTGAATCAGAAGAAGGAGAAGAAGGAGAAGGAGAAGGTGAAGTCTGGAGGGTGAATCAGAAGAAGCAGAAGAAGGAGAAGGAGAAGGTGAAGTCTGGAGGGTGAATCAGAAGAAGCAGACGAAGGAGAAGGAGAAGGTGAAGTGTGGAGGGTGAATCAGAAGAAGCAGAAGAAGGAGATGGAGAAGGTGAAGTCTGGAGGGTGAATCAGAAGAAGTAGAAGAAGGAGAAGGTGAAGGTGAAGTCTGGAGGGTGAATCAGAAGAAGCAGAAGAAGGAGAAGGAGAAGGTGAAGTCTGGAGGGTGAATCAGAAGAAGCAGAAGAAGGAGAAGGAGAAGGTGAAGTCTGGAGGGTGATTCAGAAGAAGCAGAATAAGGAGAAGGAGAAGGTGAAGTCTGGAGGGTGAATCAGAAGAAGCAGAAGAAGGCGAAGGAGAAGGTGACGTCTGGAGGGTGAATCAGAAGAAGTAGAAGAAGGAGAAGGAGAAGGTGAAGTCTGGAGGGTGAATCAGAAGAAGTAGAAGAAGGAGAAGGAGAAGGTGAAGTCTGGAGGGTGAATCAGAAGAAGTAGAAGAAGGAGAAGGAGAAGGTGAAGTCTGGAGGGTGAAGCAGAAGAAGTGGAAGAAGGAGAAGGTGAAGTCAGGAGGGTGAATCAGAAGATGTAGAAGAAGGAGAAGGAGAAGGTGAAGTCAGGAGGGTGAATCAGAAGAAGCAGAAGAAGGAGAAGGAGAAGGTGAAGTCTGGAGGGTGAATCAGAAGAAGTAGAAGAAGGAGAAGGAGAAGGTGAAGTCTGGAGGGTGAATCAGAAGAAGCAGAAGAAGGAGAAGGAGAAGGTGAAGTCTGGAGGGTGAAACAGAAGAAGCAGAAGAAGGAGAAGGAGAAGGTGAAGTCTGGATGGTGAATCAGAAGAAGCAGAAGAAGGAGAAGCAGAAGGTGAAGTCTGGAGGGTGAATCAGAAGAAGCAGAATAAGGAGAAGGAGAAGGTGAAGTCTGGAGGGTGAATCAGAAGAAGCAGAAGAAGGAGAAGGAGAAGGTGAAGTCTGGAGGGTGAATCAGAAGAAGTAGAAGAAGGAGAAGGAGAAGGTGAAGTCTGGAGGGTGAAGCAGAAGAAGTAGAAGAAGGAGAAGGAGAAGGTGAAGTCAGGAGGGTGAATCAGAAGAAGTAGAAGAAGGAGAAGGAGAAGGTGAAGTCAGGAGGGTGAATCAGAAGAAGCAGAAGAAGGAGATAGAGAAGGTGAAGTCTGGAGGGTGAATCAGAAGAATCAGAAGAAGGAGAAGGAGAAGGTGAAGTCTGGAGGGTGAAGCAGAAGAAGCAGAAGAAAGAGAAGGAGAAGGTGAAGTCTGGAGGGTGAAGCAGAAGAAACAGAACAAGGAGAAGGAGAAGGTGAAGACTGGAGGGTGAATCAGAAGAAGTAGAAGAAGGAGAAGGAGAAGGTGAAGTCTGGAGGGTGAATCAGAAGAAGTAGAAGAAGGAGAAGGAGAAGGTGAAGTCTGGAGGGTGAATCAGAAGAAGCAGAAGAAGGAGAAGGTAAAGTCTGGAGGGTGAATCAGAAAAAGCAGAAGAAGGAGAAGGAGAAGATGAAGTCTGGAGGGTGAATCAGAAGAAGTAGAAGAAGGAGAAGGAGAAGGTGAGGTCTGGAGGGTGAATCAGAAGAAGCAGAAGAAGGAGAAGGAGAAGGTGAAGTCTGGAGGGTGAATCAGAAGAAGCAGAAGAAGGAGAAGGAGAAGGTGAAGTCTGGAGGGTGAATCAGAAGAAGCAGAAGAAGGAGAAGGAGAAGGTGAAGTCAGGAGGGTGAATCAGAAGAAGCAGAAGAAGGAGAAGGAGAAGGTGAAGTTAGGAGGGTGAATCAGAAGAAGCAGAAGAAGGAGAAGGAGCAGGTGAAGTCAGGGAGGTGTAGCAGAAGAAGTAGAAGAAGGAGAAGGAGAAGGTGAAGTCAGGACAGTGAAGCAGAAGAAGCAGAAGAAGGAGAAGGAGAAGGTGAAGCCTGGAGGGCGCAGCAGAAGAAGCAGAAGAAGGAGAAGGAGAAGGTGAAGTCTGGAGTGTGAAGCAGAAGAAGCAGAAGAAGGAGAAGGAGAAGGTGAAGTCTGGAGGGCGCAGCAGAAGAAGCAGAAGAAGGAGAATGAGAAGGTGAAGTCTGGAGGGTGAATCAGAAGAAGCAGAAGAAGGAGAAGCAGAAGGTGAAGTCTGGAGGGTGAATCAGAAGAAGTAGAAGAAGGAGAAGGAGAAGGTGAAATCTGGAGGGTGAAGCAGAAGAAGTAGAAGAAGGAGAAGGAGAAGGTGAAGTCAGGAGGGTGAATCAGAAGAAGTAGAAGAAGGAGAAGGAGAAGGTGAAGTCAGGAGGTTGAATCAGAAGAAGCAGAAGAAGGAGAAGGAGAAGGTGAAGTCTGGAGGGTGAATCAGAAGAAGTAGAAGAAGGAGAAGGAGAAGGTGAAGTCTGGAGGGTGAATCAGAAGAAGCAGAAGAAGGAGAAGGAGAAGGTGAAGTCTGGAGGGTGAATCAGAAGAAGCAGAAGAAGGAGAAGGAGAAGGTGAAGTCTGGAGGGTGAATCAGAAGAAGCAGAAGAAGGAGAAGGAGAAGGTGAAGTCAGGAGGGTGAATCAGAAGAAGTAGAAGAAGGAGAAGGAGACGGTGAAGTCTGGAGGGTGAAGCAGAAGAAGTAGAAGAAGGAGAAGGAGAAGGTGAAGTCAGGAGGGTGAATCAGAAGAAGTAGAAGAAGGAGAAGGAGAAGGTGAAGTCAGGAGGGTGAATCAGAAGAAGCAGAAGAAGCAGATAGAGAAGGTGAAGTCTGGAGGGTGAATCAGAAGAATCAGAAGAAGGAGAAGGAGAAGGTGAAGTCTGGATGGTGAAGCAGAAGAAGCAGAAGAAAGAGAAGGAGAAGGTGAAGTCTGGAGGGTGAAGCAGAAGAAACAGAAGAAGCAGAAGGAGAAGGTGAAGACTGGAGGGTGAATCAGAAGAAGTCGAAGAAGGAGAAGGAGAAGGTGAAGTCTGGAGGGTGAATCAGAAGAAGTAGAAGAAGGAGAAGGAGAAGGTGAAGTCTGGAGGGTGATTCAGAAGAAGCAGAAGAAGGAGAAGGAGAAGGTGAAGTCTGGAGGGTGAATCAGAAGAAGCAGAAGAAGGAGAAGGAGAAGATGAAGTCTGGAGGGTGAATCAGAAGAAGTAGAAGAAGGAGAAGGAGAAGGTGAGGTCTGGAGGGTGAATCAGAAGAAGCAGAAGAAGGAGAAGGAGAAGGTGAAGTCTGGAGGGTGAATCAGAAGAAGCAGAAGAAGGAGAAGGAGAAGGTGAAGTCTGGAGGGTGAATCAGAAGAAGCAGAAGAAGGAGAAGGAGAAGGTGAAGTCAGGAGGGTGAATCAGAAGAAGCAGAAGAAGGAGAAGGAGAAGGTGAATTTAGGAGGGTGAATCAGAAGAAGCAGAAGAAGGAGAAGGAGCAGGTGAAGTCAGGGGAGTGTAGCAGAAGAAGTAGAAGAAGGAGAAGGAGAAGGTGAAGTCAGGACGGTGAAGCAGAAGAAGCAGAAGAAGGAGAAGGAGAAGGTGAAGCCTGGAGGGCGCAGCAGAAGAAGCAGAAGAAGGAGAAGGAGACGGTGAAGTCTGGAGTGTGAAGCAGAAGAAGCAGAAGAAGGAGAAGGAGAAGGTGAAGTCTGGAGGGCGCAGCAGAAGAAGCAGAAGAAGGAGAATGAGAAGGTGAATTCTGGAGGGTGAATCAGAAGAAGCAGAAGAAGGAGAAGGAGAAGGTGAAGTCTGGAGGTTGAATCAGAAGAAGTAGAAGAAGGAGAAGGAGAAGGTGAAGTCTGGAGGGTGAAGCAGAAGAAGTAGAAGAAGGAGAAGGAGAAGGTGAAGTCAGGAGGGTGAATCAGAAGAAGTAGAAGAAGGAGAAGGAGAAGGAGAAGTCAGGAGGGTGAATCAGAAGAAGCAGAAGAAGGAGAAGGAGAAGGTGAAGTCTGGAGGGTGAATCAGAAGAATCAGAAGAAGGAGAAGGAGAAGGTGAAGTCTGGAGGGTGAATCAGAAGAAGCAGAAGAAAGAGAAGGAGAAGGTGAAGTCTGGAGGGTGAAGCATAAGAAACAGAAAAAGGAGAAGGAGAAGGTGAAGACTGGAGGGTGAATCAGAAGAAGTAGAAGAAGGAGAAGGAGAAGGTGAAGTCTGGAGGGTGAATCAGAAGAAGTGGAAGAAGGAGAAGGAGAAGTTGAAGTCTGGAGGGTTAATCAGAAGAAGCAGAAGAAGGAGAAGGAGAAGGTTAAGTCTGGAGGGTGAATCAGAAGAAGCAGAAGAAGGAGAAGGAGAAGATGAAGTCTGGAGGGTAAATCAGAAGAAGTAGAAGAAGGAGAAGGAGAAGGTGAAGTCTGGAGGGTGAATCAGAAGAAGTAGAAGAAGGAGAAGGAGAAGATGAAGTCTGGAGGGTGAATCAGAAGAAACAGAAGAAGGAGAAGGAGAAGGTGAAGTCTGGAGGGTGAATCAGAAGAAGTAGAAGAAGGAGAAGGAGAAGGTGTAGTCTGGAGGGCGAATCAGAAGAAGTAGACGAAGGAGAAGGAGAAGGTGAAGTCTGGAGGGTGAATCAGAAGAAGCAGAAGAAGGAGAAGGAGAAGGTGAAGTCTGGAGGGTGAATCAGAAGAAGTAGAAGAAGGAGAAGGAGAAGGTGAAGTCTGGAGGGTGAATCAGAAGAAGCAGAAGAAGGAGATGGAGAAGGTGAAGTCTGGAGGGTGAATCAGAAGAAGCAGAAGAAGGAGAAGGAGAAGGTGAAGTCTGGAGGGTGAATCAGAAGAAGCAGAATAAGGAGAAGGAGAAGGTGAAGTCTGGAGGGTGAATCAGAAGAAGCAGAAGAAGGAGAAGGAGAAGGTGAAGTCTGGAGGGTGAATCAGAAGAAGTAGAAGAAGGAGAAGGAGAAGGTGAAGTCTGGAGTGTGAATCAGAAGAAGTATAAGAAGGAGAAGGAGAAGGTGAAGTCTGGAGGGTGATTCAGAAGAAGTAGAAGAAGGAGAAGGAGAAGGTGAAGTGTGGAGGGTGAAGCAGAAGAAGTAGATGAAGGAGAAGGAGAAGGTGAAGTCAGGAGGGTGAATCAGAAGAAGTAGAAGAAGGAGAAGGAGAAGGTGAGGTCTGGAGGGAGAATCAGAAGAAGCAGAAGAAGGAGAAGGAGAAGGTGAAGTCTGGAGTGTGAATCAGAAGAATCAGAAGAAGGAGAATGAGAAGGTGAAGTCTGGAGGGTGAATCAGAAGAAGCAGAAGAAAGAGAAGGAGAAGGTGAAGTCTGGAGGGTGAAGCAGAAGAAACAGAAGAAGGAGAAGGAGAAGGTGAAGACTGGAGGGTGAATCAGAAGAAGTAGAAGAAGGAGAAGGAGAAGGTGAAGTCTGGAGGGTGAATCAGAAGAAGTAGAAGAAGGAGAAGGAGAAGGTGAAGTCTGGAGGGTGAATCAGAAGAAGCAGAAGAAGGAGAAGGAGAAGGTGAACTCTGGAGGGTGAATCAGAAGAAGGAGAAGAAGGAGAAGGAGAAGATGAAGTCTGGAGGGTGAATCAGAAGAAGTAGAAGAAGGAGAAGGAGAAGGTGAAGTCTGGAGGCTGAATCAGAAGAAGTAGAAGAAGGAGAAGGAGAAGGTGAAGTCTGGAGGGTGAATCAGAAGAAGCAGAAGAAGGAGAAGGAGAAGATGAAGTCTGGAGGGTGAATCAGAAGAAGTAGAAGAAGGAGAAGGAGAAGGTGAGGTCTGGAGGGTGAATCAGAAGAAGCAGAAGAAGGAGAAGGAGAAGGTGAAGTCTGGAGGGTGAATCAGAAGAAGCAGAAGAAGGAGAAGGAGAAGGTGAAGTCTGGAGGGTGAAGCAGAAGAAGCAGAAGAAGGAGAAGGAGAAGGTGAAGTCAGGAGGGTGAATCAGAAGAAGCAGAAAAAGGCGAAGGAGAAGGTGAATTTTGGAGGGTGAATCAGAAGAAGCAGAAGAAGGAGAAGGAGCAGGTGAAGTCTGGGGGGTGTAGCAGAAGAAGTAGAAGAAGGAGAAGGAGAAGGTGAAGTCAGGACGGTGAAGCAGAAGAAGGAGAAGGAGAAGGTGAAGCCTGGAGGGCGCAGCAGAAGAAGCAGAAGAAGGAGAAGGAGAAGGTGAAGTCTGGAGTGTGAAGCAGAAGAAGCAGAAGAAGGAGAAGGAGAAGGTGAAGTCTGGAGGGCGCAGCAGAAGAAGCAGAAGAAGGAGAATGAGAAGGTGAAGTCTGGAGGGTGAATCAGAAGAAGCAGAAGAAGGAGAAGGAGAAGGTGAAGTCTGGAGGGTGAATCAGAAGAAGTAGAAGAAGGAGAAGGAGAAGGTGAAGTCTGGAGGGTGAAGCAGAAGAAGTAGAAGAAGGAGAAGGAGAAGGTGAAGTCAGGAGGGTGAATCAGAAGAAGTAGAAGAAGGAGAAGGAGAAGATGAAGTCAGGAGGGTGAATCAGAAGAAGCAGAAGAAGGAGAAGGAGAAGGTGAAGTCTGGAGGGTGAATCAGAAGAATCAGAAGAAGGAGAAGGAGAAGGTGAAGTCGGGAGGGTGAATCAGAAGAAGCAGAAGAAAGAGAAGGAGAAGGTGAAGTCTGGAGGGTGAAGCAGAAGAAACAGAAAAAGGAGAAGGAGAAGGTGAAGACTGGAGGGTGAATCAGAAGACGTAGAAGAAGGAGAAGGAGAAGGTGAAGTCTGGAGGGTGAATCAGAAGAAGTGGAAGAAGGAGAAGGAGAAGTTGAAGTCTGGAGGGTGAATCAGAAGAAGCAGAAGAAGGAGAAGGAGAAGGTGAAGTCTGGAGGGTGAATCAGAAGAAGCAGAAGAAGGAGAAGGAGAAGATGAAGTCTGGAGGGTGAATCAGAAGAAGTAGAAGAAGGAGAAGGAGAAGGTGAAGTCTGGAGGGTGAATCAGAAGAAGTAGAAGAAGGAGAAGGAGAAGATGAAGTCTGGAGGGTGAATCAGAAGAAACAGAAGAAGGAGAAGGAGAAGGTGAAGTCTGGAGGGTGAATCAGAAGAAGTAGAAGAAGGAGAAGGAGAAGGTGTAGTCTGGAGGGTGAATCAGAAGAAGTAGCCGAAGGAGAAGGAGAAGGTGAAGTCTGGAGGGTGAATCAGAAGAAGCAGAAGAAGGAGAAGGAGAAGGTGAAGTCTGGAGGGTGAATCAGAAGAAGTAGAAGAAGGAGAAGGAGAAGGTGAAGTCTGGAGGGTGAATCAGAAGAAGCAGAAGAAGGAGAAGGAGAAGGTGAAGTCTGGAGGGTGAATCAGAAGAAGCAGAAGAAGGAGAAGGAGAAGGTGAAGTCTGGAGGGTGAATCAGAAGAAGCAGAATAAGGAGAAGGAGAAGGTGAAGTCTGGAGGGTGTATCAGAAGAAGCAGAAGAAGGAGAAGGAGAAGGTGAAGTCTGGAGGGTGAATCAGAAGAAGTAGAAGAAGGAGAAGGAGAAGGTGAAGTCTGGAGGGTGAATCAGAAGAAGTATAAGAAGGAGAAGGAGAAGGTGAAGTCTGGAGGGTGAATCAGAAGAAGTAGAAGAAGGAGAAGGAGAAGGTGAAGTCTGGAGGGTGAAGCAGAAGAAGTAGATGAAGGAGAAGGAGAAGGTGAAGTCAGGAGGGTGAATCAGAAGAAGTAGAAGAAGGAGAAGGAGAAGGTGAGGTCTGGAGGGTGAATCAGAAGAAGCAGAAGAAGGAGAAGGAGAAGGTGAAGTCTGGAGGGTGAATCAGAAGAATCAGAAGAAGGAGAAGGAGAAGGTGAAGTCTGGAGGGTGAATCAGAAGAAGCAGAAGAAAGAGAAGGAGAAGGTGAAGTCTGGAGGGTGAAGCAGAAGAAACAGAAGAAGGAGAAGGAGAAGGTGAAGTCTGGAGGGTGAATCAGAAGAAGTAGAAGAAGGAGAAGGAGAAGGTGAAGTCTGGAGGGTGAATCAGAAGAAGTAGAAGAAGGAGAAGGAGAAGATGAAGTCTGGAGGGTGAATCAGATGAAACAGAAGAAGGAGAAGGAGAAGGTGAAGTCTGGAGGGTGAATCAGAAGAAGTAGAAGAAGGAGAAGGAGAAGGTGTAGTCTGGAGGGTGAATCAGAAGAAGTAGACGAAGGAGAAGGAGAAGGTGAAGTCTGGAGGGTGAATCAGAAGAAGAAGAAGAAGGAGAAGGAGAAGGTGAAGTCTGGAGGGTGAATCAGAAGAAGTAGGAGAAGGAGAAGGAGAAGGTGAAGTCTGGAGGGTGAATCAGAAGAAGCAGAAGAAGGAGAAGGAGAAGGTGAAGTCTGGAGGGTGAATCAGAAGAAGCAGAAGAAGGAGAAGGAGAAGGTGAAGTCTGGAGGGTGAATCAGAAGAAGCAGAATAAGGAGAAGGAGAAGGTGAAGTCTGGAGGGTGAATCAGAAGAAGCAGAAGAAGGAGAAGGAGAAGGTGAAGTCTGGAGGGTGAATCAGAAGAAGTAGAAGAAGGAGAAGGAGAAGGTGAAGTCTGGAGTGTGAATCAGAAGAAGTATAAGAAGGAGAAGGAGAAGGTGAAGTCTGGAGGGTGAATCAGAAGAAGTAGAAGAAGGAGAAGGAGAAGGTGAAGTGTGGAGGGTGAAGCAGAAGAAGTAGATGAAGGAGAAGGAGAAGGTGAAGTCAGGAGGGTGAATCAGAAGAAGTAGAAGAAGGAGAAGGAGAAGGTGAGGTCTGGAGGGTGAATCAGAAGAAGCAGAAGAAGGAGAAGGAGAAGGTGAAGTCTGGAGGGTGAATCAGAAGAATCAGAAGAAGGAGAAGGAGAAGGTGAAGTCTGGAGGGTGAATCAGAAGAAGCAGAAGAAAGAGAAGGAGAAGGTGAAGTCTGGAGCTGAAGCAGAAGAAACAGAAGAAGGAGAAGGAGAAGGTGAAGACTGGAGGGTGAATCAGAAGAAGTAGAAGAAGGAGAAGGAGAAGGTGAAGTCTGGAGGGTGAATCAGAAGAAGTAGAAGAAGGAGAAGGAGAAGGTGAAGTCTGGAGGGTGAATCAGAAGAAGCAGAAGAAGGAGAAGGAGAAGGTGAACTCTGGAGGGTGAATCAGAAGAAGGAGAAGAAGGAGAAGGAGAAGATGAAGTCTGGAGGGTGAATCAGAAGAAGTAGAAGAAGGAGAAGGAGAAGGTGAAGTCTGGAGGCTGAATCAGAAGAAGTAGAAGAAGGAGAAGGAGAAGGTGAAGTCTGGAGGGTGAATCAGAAGAAGCAGAAGAAGGAGAAGGAGAAGATGAAGTCTGGAGGGTGAATCAGAAGAAGTAGAAGAAGGAGAAGGAGAAGGTGAGGTCTGGAGGGTGAATCAGAAGAAGCAGAAGAAGGAGAAGGAGAAGGTGAAGTCTGGAGGGTGAATCAGAAGAAGCAGAAGAAGGAGAAGGAGAAGGTGAAGTCTGGAGGGTGAAGCAGAAGAAGCAGAAGAAGGAGAAGGAGAAGGTGAAGTCAGGAGGGTGAATCAGAAGAAGCAGAAGAAGGCGAAGGAGAAGGTGAATTTAGGAGGGTGAATCAGAAGAAGCAGAAGAAGGAGAAGGAGCAGGTGAAGTCAGGGGGGTGTAGCAGAAGAAGTAGAAGAAGGAGAAGGAGAAGGTGAAGTCAGGACGGTGAAGCAGAAGAAGGAGAAGGAGAAGGTGAAGCCTGGAGGGCGCAGCAGAAGAAGCAGAAGAAGGAGAAGGAGAAGGTGAAGTCTGGAGTGTGAAGCAGAAGAAGCAGAAGAAGGAGAAGGAGAAGGTGAAGTCTGGAGGGCGCAGCAGAAGAAGCAGAAGAAGGAGAATGAGAAGGTGAAGTCTGGAGGGTGAATCAGAAGAAGCAGAAGAAGGAGAAGGAGAAGGTGAAGTCTGGAGAGTGAATCAGAAGAAGTAGAAGAAGGAGAAGGAGAAGGTGACGTCTGGAGGGTGAAGCAGAAGAAGTAGAAGAAGGAGAAGGAGAAGGTGAAGTCAGGAGGGTGAATCAGAAGAAGTAGAAGAAGGAGAAGGAGAAGGTGAAGTCAGGAGGGTGAATCAGAAGAAGCAGAAGAAAGAGAAGGAGAAGGTGAAGTCTGGAGGGTGAATCAGAAGAATCAGAAGAAGGAGAAGGAGAAGGTGAAGTCGGGAGGGTGAATCAGAAGAAGCAGAAGAAAGAGAAGGAGAAGGTGAAGTCTGGAGGGTGAAGCAGAAGAAACAGAAAAAGGAGAAGGAGAAGGTGAAGACTGGAGGGTGAATCAGAAGAAGTAGAAGAAGGAGAAGGAGAAGGTGAAGTCTGGAGGGTGAATCAGAAGAAGTGGAAGAAGGAGAAGGAGAAGTTGAAGTCTGGAGGGTGAATCAGAAGAAGCAGAAGAAGGAGAAGGAGAAGGTGAAGTCTGGAGGGTGAATCAGAAGAAGCAGAAGAAGGAGAAGGAGAAGATGAAGTCTGGAGGGTGAATCAGAAGAAGTAGAAGAAGGAGAAGGAGAAGGTGAAGTCTGGAGGGTGAATCAGAAGAAGTAGAAGAAGGAGAAGGAGAAGATGAAGTCTGGAGGGTGAATCAGAAGAAACAGAAGAAGGAGAAGGAGAAGGTGAAGTCTGGAGGGTGAATGAGAAGAAGTAGAAGAAGGAGAAGGAGAAGGTGTAGTCTGGAGGGTGAATCAGAAGAAGTAGACGAAGGAGAAGGAGAAGGTGAAGTCTGGAGGGTGAATCAGAAGAAGCAGAAGAAGGAGAAGGAGAAGGTGAAGTCTGGAGGGTGAATCAGAAGAAGTAGAAGAAGGAGAAGGAGAAGGTGAAGTCTGGAGGGTGAATCAGAAGAAGCAGAAGAAGGAGAAGGAGAAGGTGAAGTCTGGAGGGTGAATCAGAAGAAGCAGAAGAAGGAGAAGGAGAAGGTGAAGTCTGGAGGGTGAATCAGAAGAAGCAGAATAAGGAGAAGGAGAAGGTGAAGTCTGGAGGGTGTATCAGAAGAAGCAGAAGAAGGAGAAGGAGAAGGTGAAGTCTGGAGGGTGAATCAGAAGAAGTAGAAGAAGGAGAAGGAGAAGGTGAAGTCTGGAGGGTGAATCAGAAGAAGTATAAGAAGGAGAAGGAGAAGGTGAAGTCTGGAGGGTGAATCAGAAGAAGTAGAAGAAGGAGAAGGAGAAGGTGAAGTCTGGAGGGTGAAGCAGAAGAAGTAGATGAAGGAGAAGGAGAAGGTGAAGTCAGGAGGGTGAATCAGAAGAAGTAGAAGAAGGAGAAGGAGAAGGTGAGGTCTGGAGGGTGAATCAGAAGAAGCAGAAGAAGGAGAAGGAGAAGGTGAAGTCTGGAGGGTGAATCAGAAGAATCAGAAGAAGGAGAAGGAGAAGGTGAAGTCTGGAGGGTGAATCAGAAGAAGCAGAAGAAAGAGAAGGAGAAGGTGAAGTCTGGAGGGTGAAGCAGAAGAAACAGAAGAAGGAGAAGGAGAAGGTGAAGACTGGAGGGTGAATCAGAAGAAGTAGAAGAAGGAGAAGGAGAAGGTGAAGTCTGGAGGGTGAATCAGAAGAAGTAGAAGAAGGAGAAGGAGAAGGTGAAGTCTGGAGGGTGAATCAGAAGAAGCAGAAGAAGGAGAAGGAGAAGGTGAAGTCTGGAGGGTGAATCAGAAGAAGGAGAAGAAGAAGAAGGAGAAGATGAAGTCTGGAGGGTTAATCAGAAGAAGTAGAAGAAGGAGAAGGAGAAGGTGAAGTCTGGAGGCTGAATCAGAAGAAGTAGAAGAAGGAGAAGGAGAAGGTGAAGTCTGGAGGGTGAATCAGAAGAAACAGAAGAAGGAGAAGGAAAAGGTGAAGTCTGGAGGGTGAATCAGAAGAAGTAGAAGAAGGAGAAGGAGAAGGTGTAGTCTGGAGGGTGAATCAGAAGAAGTAGACGAAGGAGAAGGAGAAGGTGAAGTCTGGAGGGTGAATCAGAAGAAGCAGAAGAAGGAGAAGGAGAAGGTGAAGTCTGGAGGGTGAATCAGAAGAAGTAGAAGAAGGAGAAGGAGAAGGTGAAGTCTGGAGGGTGAATCAGAAGAAGCAGAAGAAGGAGAAGGAGAAGGTGAAGTCTGGAGGGTGAATCAGAAGAAGCAGAAGAAGGAGAAGGAGAAGGTGAAGTCTGGAGGGTGAAACAGAAGAAGCAGAATAAGGAGAAGGAGAAGGTGAAGTCTGGAGGGTGAATCAGAAGAAGCAGAAGAAGGAGAAGGAGAAGGTGAAGTCTGTAAGGAGAATCAGAAGAAGTAGAAGAAGGAGAAGGAGAAGGTGAAGTCTGGAGGGTGAATCAGAAGAAGTAGAAGAAGGAGAAGGAGATGGTGAAGTCTGGAGGGTGAATCAGAAGAAGTAGAAGAAGGAGAAGGAGAAGGTGAAGTCAGGAGGGTGAATCAGAAGAAGTAGAAGAAGGAGAAGGAGAAGGTGAAGTCAGGAGGGTGAATCAGAAGAAGCAGAAGAAGGAGAAGGAGAAGGTGAAGTCTGGAGGGTGAATCAGAAGAATCAGAAGAAGGAGAAGGAGAAGGTGAAGTCTGGAGGGTGAATCAGAAGAAGCAGAAGAAAGAGAAGGAGAAGGTGATGTCTGGAGGGTGAATCAGAAGAAGCAGAAGAAGGAGAAGGAGAAGGTGAAGTCTGGAGGGTGAATCAGAAGAAGCAGAAGAAGGAGAAGGAGAAGGTGAAGTCTGGAGGGTGAATCAGAAGAAGCAGAATAAGGAGAAGGAGAAGGTGAAGTCTGGAGGGTGTATCAGAAGAAGCAGAAGAAGGAGAAGGAGAAGGTGAAGTCTGGAGGGTGAATCAGAAGAAGTAGAAGAAGGAGAAGGAGAAGGTGAAGTCTGGAGGGTGAAGCAGAAGAAGTAGAAGAAGGAGAAGGAGAAGGTGAAGTCAGGAGGGTGAATCAGAAGAAGTAGAAGAAGGAGAAGGTGAAGTCAGGAGGGTGAATCAGAAGAAGCAGAAGAAGGAGAAGGAGAAGGTGAAGTCTGGAGGGCGAATCAGAAGAAACAGAAGAAGGAGAAGGAGAAGGTGAAGTCTGAAGGGTGAATCAGAAGAAGCAGAAGAAGGAGAAGGAGAAGGTGAAGTCTGGAGGTTGAATCAGAAGAAGCAGAATAACGAGAAGGAGAAGGTGAAGTCTGGAGGGTGAATCAGAAGAAGCAGAATAAGGAGAAGGAGAAGGTGAAGTCTGGAGGGTGAATCAGAAGAAGCAGAAGAAGGAGAAGGAGAAGGTGAAGTCTGGAGGGTGAATCAGAAGAGGTAGAAGAAGGAGAAGGAGAAGGTGAAGTCTGGAGGGTGAAGCAGAAGAAGGAGAAGAAGGAGAAGGAGAAGGTGAAGTCAGGAGGGTGAATCAGAAGAAGTAGAAGAAGGAGAAGGAGAAGGTGAAGCCAGGAGGGTGAATCAGAAGAAGCAGAAGAAGGAGAAGGAGAAGGTGAAGTCTGGAGGGTGAATCAGAAGAATCAGAAGAAGGAGAAGGAGAAGGTGAAGTCTGGAGGGTGAATCAGAAGAATCAGAAGAAAGAGAAGGAGAAGGTGAAGTCTGGAGACTGAAGCAGAAGAAACAGAAGAAGGAGAAGGAGAATGTGAAGACTGGAGGGTGAATCAGAAGAAGTAGAAGAAGGAGAAGGAGAAGGTGAAGTCTGGAGGGTGAATCAGAAGAAGTAGAAGAAGGAGAAGGAGAAGGTGAAGTCTGGAGGGTGAATCAGAAGAAGCAGAAGAAGGAGAAGGAGAAGGTGAAGTCTGGAGGGTGAATCAGAAGATGCAGAAGAAGGAGAAGGAGAAGATGAAGTCTGGAGGGTGAATCAGAAGAAGTTGAAGAAGGAGAAGGAGAAGGTGAAGTCTGGAGGGTGAATCAGAAGAAGTAGAAGAAGGAGAAGGGGAAAGTGAAGTCTGGAGGGTGAATCAGAAGAAACAGAAGAAGGAGAAGGAGAAAGTGAAGTCTGGAGGGTGAATCAGAAGAAGTAGAAGAAGGAGAAGGAGAAGGTGTAGTCTGGAGGGTGAATCAGAAGAAGTAGACGAAGGAGAAGGAGAAGGTGAAGTCTGGAGGGTGAATCAGAAGAAGCAGAAGAAGGAGAAGGAGAAGATGAAGTCTGGAGGGTGAATCAGAAGAAGTAGAAGAAGGAGAAGGAGAAGGTGAAGTCTGGAGGGTGAATCAGAAGAAGCAGAAGAAGGAGAAGGAGAAGGTGAAGTCTGGAGGGTGAATCAGAAGAAGCAGAAGAAGGCGAAGGAGAAGGTGAAGTCTGGAGGGTGAATCAGAAGAAGCAGAATAAGGAGAAGGAGAAGGTGAAATCTGGAGGGTGAATCAGAAGAAGCAGAAGAAGGAGAAGGAGAAGGTGAAGTCTGGAGGATGAATCAGAAGAAGTAGAAGAAGGAGAAGGAGAAGGGGAAGTCTGGAGGGTGAATCAGAAGAAGTAGAAGAAGGAGAAGGAGAAGGTGAAGTCTGGAGGGTGAATCAGAAGACGTAGAAGAAGGAGAAGGAGAAGGTGAAGTCTGGAGGGTGAAGCAGAAGAAGTAGAAGAAGGAGAAGGAGAAGGTGAAGTCAGGAGGGTGAAGCAGAAGAAGTAGAAGAAGGAGAAGGAGAAGGTGAAGTCAGGAGGGTGAATCAGAAGAAGCAGAAGAAGGAGAAGGAGAAGGTGAAGTCTGGAGGGTGAATCAGAAGAATCAGAAGAAGGAGAAGGAGAAGGTGAAGTCTGGAGGGTGAATCAGAAGAATCAGAAGAAGGAGAAGGAGAAGATGAAGTCTGGAGGGTGAATCAGAAGAAGCAGAAGAAAGAGAAGGAGAAGGTGAAGTCTGGAGGGTGAAGCAGAAGAAACAGAAGAAGGAGAAGGAGTAGGTGAAGACTGGAGGGTGAATCAGAAGAAGTAGAAGAAGGAGAAGGAGAAGGTGAAGTCTGGAGGGTGAATCAGACGAAGTAGAAGAAGGAGAAGGAGAAGGTGAAGTCTGGAGGGTGAATCAGAAGAAGTAGAAGAAGGAGAAGGAGAAGGTGAAGTCTGGAGGGTGAATCAGAAGAAGCAGAAGAAGGAGAAGGAGAAGATGAAGTCTGGAGGGTGAATCAGAAGAAGTAGAAGAAGGAGAAGGAGAAGGTGAGGTCTGGAGAGTGAATCAGAAGAAGCATAAGAAGGAGAAGGAGAAGGTGAAGTCTGGAGGGTGAATCAGAAGAAGCAGAAGAAGGAGAAGGAGAAGGTGAAGTCTGGAGGGTGAATCAGAAGAAGCAGAAGAAGGAGAAGGAAAAGGTGAAGTCAGGAGCGTGAATCAGAAGAAGCAGAAGAAGGAGAAGGAGAAGGTGAAGTTAGGAGGGTGAATCAGAAGAAGCAGAAGAAGGAGAAGGAGCAGGTGAAGTCAGGGGGGTGAAGCAGAAGAAGTAGAAGAAGGAGAAGGAGAAGGTGAAGTCAAGACGGTGAAGCAGAAGAAGCAGAAGAAGGAGAAGGAGAAGGTGAAGTCTGGAGGGTGAAGCAGAAGAAGCAGAAGAAGGAGAAGGAGAGGGTGAAGTCTGGAGGGTGAATCAGAAGAAGTAGAAGAAGGAGAAGGAGAAGGTGAAGTCAGGAGAGTGAAGCAGAAGAAGCAGAAGAAGGAGAAGGAGAAGGTGAAGTCTGGAGGGCGAAGCAGAAGAAGCAGAAGAAGGAGAAGGAGAAGGTGAAGTCTGGAGGGTGAAGCAGAAGAAGCAGAAGAAGGAGATGGAGTAGGTGAAGTCTGGAGGGTGAATCAGAAGAAGTAGAAGAAGGAGAAGGATAAGGTGAAGTCAGGAGTGTGAAGCAGAAGAAGCAGAAGAAGGAGAAGGAGAAGGTGAAGTCTGGTGGGTGAAGCAGAAGAAGCAGAAGAAGGAGAAGGAGAAGGTGAAGTCTGGAGGGTGAATCAGAAGAAGCAGAAGAAGGAGAAGGAGAAGGTGAAGTCTGGAGGGCGCAGCAGAAGAAGCAGAAGAAGGAGAAAGAGAAGGTGAAGTCTGGAGGGTGAAGCAGAAGAAGCAGAAGAAGGAGAAGGAGAGGGTGAAGTCTGGAGGGTGAATCAGAAGAAGTAGAAGAAGGAGAAGGAGAAGGTGAAGTCAGGAGAGTGAAGCAGAAGAAGCAGAAGAAGGAGAAGGAGAAGGTGAAGTCTGGAGGGCGAAGCAGAAGAAGCAGAAGAAGGAGAAGGAGAAGGTGAAGTCTGGAGGGTGAAGCAGAAGAAGCAGAAGAAGGAGAAGGAGTAGGTGAAGTCTGGAGGGTGAATCAGAAGAAGTAGAAGAAGGAGAAGGAGAAGGTGAAGTCAGGAGGGTGAAGCAGAAGAAGCAGAAGAAGGAGAAGGAGAAGGTGAAGTCTGGAGGGTGAAGCAGAAGAAGCAGAAGAAGGAGAAGGAGAAGGTGAAGTCTGGAGGGTGAATCAGAAGAAGCAGAAGAAGGAGAAGGAGAAGGTGAAGTCTGGAGGGTGAATCAGAAGAAGCAGAAGAAGGAGAAGGAGAAGGTGAAGTCAGGAGGGTGAATCAGAAGAAGCAGAAGAAGGAGAAGGAGAAGGTGAATTTAGGAGGGTGAATCAGAAGAAGCAGAAGAAGGAGAAGGAGCAGGTGAAGTCAGGGGGGTGTAGCAGAAGAAGTAGAAGAAGGAGAAGGAGAAGGTGAAGTCAGGACGGTGAAGCAGAAGAAGCAGAAGAAGGAGAAGGAGAAGGTGAAGCCTGGAGGGCGCAGCAGAAGAAGCAGAAGAAGGAGAAGGAGAAGGTGAAGTCTGGAGTGTGAAGCAGAAGAAGCAGAAGAAGGAGAATGAGAAGGTGAAGTCTGGAGGGTGAATCAGAAGAAGCAGAAGAAGGAGAAGGAGAAGGTGAAGTCTGGAGGGTGAATCAGAAGAAGTAGAAGAAGGAGAAGGAGAAGGTGAAGTCTGGAGGGTGAAGCAGAAGAAGTAGAAGAAGGAGAAGGAGAAGGTGAAGTCAGGAGGGTGAATCAGAAGAAGTAGAAGAAGGAGAAGGAGAAGGTGAAGTCAGGAGGGTGAATCAGAAGAAGCAGAAGAAGGAGAATGAGAAGGTGAAGTCTGGAGGGTGAATCAGAAGAATCAGAAGAAGGAGAAGGAGAAGGTGAAGTCTGGAGGGTGAATCAGAAGAAGCAGAAGAAAGAGAAGGAGAAGGTGAAGTCTGGAGGGTGAAGCAGAAGAAACAGAAGAAGGAGAAGGAGAAGGTGAAGACTGGAGGGTGAATCAGAAGAAGTAGAAGAAGGAGAAGGAGAAGGTGAAGTCTGGAGGGTGAATCAGAAGAAGTAGAAGAAGGAGAAGGAGAAGTTGAAGTCTGGAGGGTGAATCAGAAGAAGCAGAAGAAGGAGAAGGAGAAGGTGAAGTCTGGAGGGTGAATCAGAAGAAGCAGAAGAAGGAGAAGGAGAAGATGAAGTATGGAGGGTGAATCAGAAGAAGTAGAAGAAGGAGAAGGAGAAGGTGAAGTCTGGAGGGTGAATCAGAAGAAGTAGAAGAAGGAGAAGGAGAAGATGAAGTCTGGAGGGTGAATCAGAAGAAACAGAAGAAGGAGAAGGAGAAGGTGAAGTCTGGAGGGTGAATCAGAAGAAGTAGAAGAAGGAGAAGGAGAAGGTGTAGTCTGGAGGGTGAATCAGAAGAAGTAGACGAAGGAGAAGGAGAAGGTGAAGTCTGGAGGGTGAATCAGAAGAAGCAGAAGAAGGAGAAGGAGAAGGTGAAGTCTGGAGGGTGAATCAGAAGAAGTAGAAGAAGGAGAAGGAGAAGGTGAAGTCTGGAGGGTGAATCAGAAGAAGCAGAAGAAGGAGAAGGAAAAGGTGAAGTCAGGAGCGTGAATCAGAAGAAGCAGAAGAAGGAGAAGGAGAAGGTGAAGTTAGGAGGGTGAATCAGAAGAAGCAGAAGAAGGAGAAGGAGCAGGTGAAGTCAGGGGGGTGAAGCAGAAGAAGTAGAAGAAGGAGAAGGAGAAGGTGAAGTCAGGACGGTGAAGCAGAAGAAGCAGAAGAAGGAGAAGGAGAAGGTGAAGTCTGGAGGTTGAATCAGAAGAAGCAGAATAACGAGAAGGAGAAGGTGAAGTCTGGAGGGTGAATCAGAAGAAGCAGAATAAGGAGAAGGAGAAGGTGAAGTCTGGAGGGTGAATCAGAAGAAGCAGAATAAGGAGAAGGAGAAGGTGAAGTCTGGAGGGTGAATCAGAAGAAGCAGAAGAAGGAGAAGGAGAAGGTGAAGTCTGGAGGGTGAATCAGAAGAGGTAGAAGAAGGAGAAGGAGAAGGTGAAGTCTGGAGGGTGAAGCAGAAGAAGGAGAAGAAGGAGAAGGAGAAGGTGAAGTCAGGAGGGTGAATCAGAAGAAGTAGAAGAAGGAGAAGGAGAAGGTGAAGCCAGGAGGGTGAATCAGAAGAAGCAGAAGAAGGAGAAGGAGAAGGTGAAGTCTGGAGGGTGAATCAGAAGAATCAGAAGAAGGAGAAGGAGAAGGTGAAGTCTGGAGGGTGAATCAGAAGAATCAGAAGAAAGAGAAGGAGAAGGTGAAGTCTGGAGACTGAAGCAGAAGAAACAGAAGAAGGAGAAGGAGAATGTGAAGACTGGAGGGTGAATCAGAAGAAGTAGAAGAAGGAGAAGGAGAAGGTGAAGTCTGGAGGGTGAATCAGAAGAAGTAGAAGAAGGAGAAGGAGAAGGTGAAGTCTGGAGGGTGAATCAGAAGAAGCAGAAGAAGGAGAAGGAGAAGGTGAAGTCTGGAGGGTGAATCAGAAGATGCAGAAGAAGGAGAAGGAGAAGATGAAGTCTGGAGGGTGAATCAGAAGAAGTTGAAGAAGGAGAAGGAGAAGGTGAAGTCTGGAGGGTGAATCAGAAGAAGTAGAAGAAGGAGAAGGGGAAAGTGAAGTCTGGAGGGTGAATCAGAAGAAACAGAAGAAGGAGAAGGAGAAAGTGAAGTCTGGAGGGTGAATCAGAAGAAGTAGAAGAAGGAGAAGGAGAAGGTGTAGTCTGGAGGGTGAATCAGAAGAAGTAGACGAAGGAGAAGGAGAAGGTGAAGTCTGGAGGGTGAATCAGAAGAAGCAGAAGAAGGAGAAGGAGAAGATGAAGTCTGGAGGGTGAATCAGAAGAAGTAGAAGAAGGAGAAGGAGAAGGTGAAGTCTGGAGGGTGAATCAGAAGAAGCAGAAGAAGGAGAAGGAGAAGGTGAAGTCTGGAGGGTGAATCAGAAGAAGCAGAAGAAGGCGAAGGAGAAGGTGAAGTCTGGAGGGTGAATCAGAAGAAGCAGAATAAGGAGAAGGAGAAGGTGAAATCTGGAGGGTGAATCAGAAGAAGCAGAAGAAGGAGAAGGAGAAGGTGAAGTCTGGAGGATGAATCAGAAGAAGTAGAAGAAGGAGAAGGAGAAGGGGAAGTCTGGAGGGTGAATCAGAAGAAGTAGAAGAAGGAGAAGGAGAAGGTGAAGTCTGGAGGGTGAATCAGAAGACGTAGAAGAAGGAGAAGGAGAAGGTGAAGTCTGGAGGGTGAAGCAGAAGAAGTAGAAGAAGGAGAAGGAGAAGGTGAAGTCAGGAGGGTGAAGCAGAAGAAGTAGAAGAAGGAGAAGGAGAAGGTGAAGTCAGGAGGGTGAATCAGAAGAAGCAGAAGAAGGAGAAGGAGAAGGTGAAGTCTGGAGGGTGAATCAGAAGAATCAGAAGAAGGAGAAGGAGAAGGTGAAGTCTGGAGGGTGAATCAGAAGAATCAGAAGAAGGAGAAGGAGAAGATGAAGTCTGGAGGGTGAATCAGAAGAAGCAGAAGAAAGAGAAGGAGAAGGTGAAGTCTGGAGGGTGAAGCAGAAGAAACAGAAGAAGGAGAAGGAGTAGGTGAAGACTGGAGGGTGAATCAGAAGAAGTAGAAGAAGGAGAAGGAGAAGGTGAAGTCTGGAGGGTGAATCAGACGAAGTAGAAGAAGGAGAAGGAGAAGGTGAAGTCTGGAGGGTGAATCAGAAGAAGTAGAAGAAGGAGAAGGAGAAGGTGAAGTCTGGAGGGTGAATCAGAAGAAGCAGAAGAAGGAGAAGGAGAAGATGAAGTCTGGAGGGTGAATCAGAAGAAGTAGAAGAAGGAGAAGGAGAAGGTGAGGTCTGGAGGGTGAATCAGAAGAAGCATAAGAAGGAGAAGGAAAAGGTGAAGTCAGGAGCGTGAATCAGAAGAAGCAGAAGAAGGAGAAGGAGAAGGTGAAGTTAGGAGGGTGAATCAGAAGAAGCAGAAGAAGGAGAAGGAGCAGGTGAAGTCAGGGGGGTGAAGCAGAAGAAGTAGAAGAAGGAGAAGGAGAAGGTGAAGTCAAGACGGTGAAGCAGAAGAAGCAGAAGAAGGAGAAGGAGAAGGTGAAGTCTGGAGGGTGAAGCAGAAGAAGCAGAAGAAGGAGATGGAGTAGGTGAAGTCTGGAGGGTGAATCAGAAGAAGTAGAAGAAGGAGAAGGATAAGGTGAAGTCAGGAGGGTGAAGCAGAAGAAGCAGAAGAAGGAGAAGGAGAAGGTGAAGTCTGGTGGGTGAAGCAGAAGAAGCAGAAGAAGGAGAAGGAGAAGGTGAAGTCTGGAGGGTGAATCAGAAGAAGCAGAAGAAGGAGAAGGAGAAGGTGAAGTCTGGAGGGCGCAGCAGAAGAAGCAGAAGAAGGAGAAAGAGAAGGTGAAGTCTGGAGGGTGAAGCAGAAGAAGCAGAAGAAGGAGAAGGAGAGGGTGAAGTCTGGAGGGTGAATCAGAAGAAGTAGAAGAAGGAGAAGGAGAAGGTGAAGTCAGGAGAGTGAAGCAGAAGAAGCAGAAGAAGGAGAAGGAGAAGGTGAAGTCTGGAGGGCGAAGCAGAAGAAGCAGAAGAAGGAGAAGGAGAAGGTGAAGTCTGGAGGGTGAAGCAGAAGAAGCAGAAGAAGGAGAAGGAGTAGGTGAAGTCTGGAGGGTGAATCAGAAGAAGTAGAAGAAGGAGAAGGAGAAGGTGAAGTCAGGAGGGTGAAGCAGAAGAAGCAGAAGAAGGAGAAGGAGAAGGTGATGTCTGGAGGGTGAAGCAGAAGAAGCAGAAGAAGGAGAAGGAGAAGGTGAAGTCTGGAGGGTGAATCAGAAGAAGCAGAAGAAGGAGAAGGAGAAGGTGAAGTCTGGAGGGTGAATCAGAAGAAGCAGAAGAAGGAGAAGGAGAAGGTGAAGTCAGGAGCGTGAATCAGAAGAAGCAGAAGAAGGAGAAGGAGAAGGTGAATTTAGGAGGGTGAATCAGAAGAAGCAGAAGAAGGAGAAGGAGCAGGTGAAGTCAGGGGGGTGTAGCAGAAGAAGTAGAAGAAGGAGAAGGAGAAGGTGAAGTCAGGACGGTGAAGCAGAAGAAGCAGAAGAAGGAGAAGGAGAAGGTGAAGCCTGGAGGGCGCAGCAGAAGAAGCAGAAGAAGGAGAAGGAGAAGGTGAAGTCTGGAGTGTGAAGCAGAAGAAGCAGAAGAAGGAGAATGAGAAGGTGAAGTCTGGAGGGTGAATCAGAAGAAGCAGAAGAAGGAGAAGGAGAAGGTGAAGTCAGGAGGGTGAATCAGAAGAAGTAGAAGAAGGAGAAGGAGAAGGTGAAGTCTGGAGGGTGAAGCAGAAGAAGTAGAAGAAGGAGAAGGAGAAGGTGAAGTCAGGAGGGTGAATCAGAAGAAGTAGAAGAAGGAGAAGGAGAAGGTGAAGTCAGGAGAGTGAAGCAGAAGAAGCAGAAGAAGGAGAAGGAGAAGGTGAAGTCTGGAGGGCGAAGCAGAAGAAGCAGAAGAAGGAGAAGGAGAAGGTGAAGTCTGGAGGGTGAAGCAGAAGAAGCAGAAGAAGGAGAAGGAGTAGGTGAAGTCTGGAGGGTGAATCAGAAGAAGTAGAAGAAGGAGAAGGAGAAGGTGAAGTCAGGAGGGTGAAGCAGAAGAAGCAGAAGAAGGAGAAGGAGAAGGTGATGTCTGGAGGGTGAAGCAGAAGAAGCAGAAGAAGGAGAAGGAGAAGGTGAAGTCTGGAGGGTGAATCAGAAGAAGCAGAAGAAGGAGAAGGAGAAGGTGAAGTCTGGAGGGTGAATCAGAAGAAGCAGAAGAAGGAGAAGGAGAAGGTGAAGTCAGGAGCGTGAATCAGAAGAAGCAGAAGAAGGAGAAGGAGAAGGTGAATTTAGGAGGGTGAATCAGAAGAAGCAGAAGAAGGAGAAGGAGCAGGTGAAGTCAGGGGGGTGTAGCAGAAGAAGTAGAAGAAGGAGAAGGAGAAGGTGAAGTCAGGACGGTGAAGCAGAAGAAGCAGAAGAAGGAGAAGGAGAAGGTGAAGCCTGGAGGGCGCAGCAGAAGAAGCAGAAGAAGGAGAAGGAGAAGGTGAAGTCTGGAGTGTGAAGCAGAAGAAGCAGAAGAAGGAGAATGAGAAGGTGAAGTCTGGAGGGTGAATCAGAAGAAGCAGAAGAAGGAGAAGGAGAAGGTGAAGTCTGGAGGGTGAATCAGAAGAAGTAGAAGAAGGAGAAGGAGAAGGTGAAGTCTGGAGGGTGAAGCAGAAGAAGTAGAAGAAGGAGAAGGAGAAGGTGAAGTCAGGAGGGTGAATCAGAAGAAGTAGAAGAAGGAGAAGGAGAAGGTGAAGTCAGGAGGGTGAATCAGAAGAAGCAGAAGAAGGAGAATGAGAAGGTGAAGTCTGGAGGGTGAATCAGAAGAATCAGAAGAAGGAGAAGGAGAAGGTGAAGTCTGGAGGGTGAATCAGAAGAAGCAGAAGAAAGAGAAGGAGAAGGTGAAGTCTGGAGGGTGAAGCAGAAGAAACAGAAGAAGGAGAAGGAGAAGGTGAAGACTGGAGGGTGAATCAGAAGAAGTAGAAGAAGGAGAAGGAGAAGGTGAAGTCTGGAGGGTGAATCAGAAGAAGTAGAAGAAGGAGAAGGAGAAGTTGAAGTCTGGAGGGTGAATCAGAAGAAGCAGAAGAAGGAGAAGGAGAAGGTGAAGTCTGGAGGGTGAATCAGAAGAAGCAGAAGAAGGAGAAGGAGAAGATGAAGTATGGAGGGTGAATCAGAAGAAGTAGAAGAAGGAGAAGGAGAAGGTGAAGTCTGGAGGGTGAATCAGAAGATGTAGAAGAAGGAGAAGGAGAAGATGAAGTCTGGAGGGTGAATCAGAAGAAACAGAAGAAGGAGAAGGAGAAGGTGAAGTCTGGAGGGTGAATCAGAAGAAGTAGAAGAAGGAGAAGGAGAAGGTGTAGTCTGGAGGGTGAATCAGAAGAAGTAGACGAAGGAGAAGGAGAAGGTGAAGTCTGGAGGGTGAATCAGAAGAAGCAGAAGAAGGAGAAGGAGAAGGTGAAGTCTGGAGGGTGAATCAGAAGAAGTAGAAGAAGGAGAAGGAGAAGGTGAAGTCTGGAGGGTGAATCAGAAGAAGCAGAAGAAGGAGAAGGAAAAGGTGAAGTCAGGAGCGTGAATCAGAAGAAGCAGAAGAAGGAGAAGGAGAAGGTGAAGTTAGGAGGGTGAATCAGAAGAAGCAGAAGAAGGAGAAGGAGCAGGTGAAGTCAGGGGGGTGAAGCAGAAGAAGTAGAAGAAGGAGAAGGAGAAGGTGAAGTCAGGACGGTGAAGCAGAAGAAGCAGAAGAAGGAGAAGGAGAAGGTGAAGTCTGGAGGGTGAAGCAGAAGAAGCAGAAGAAGGAGAAGGAGAGGGTGAAGTCTGGAGGGTGAATCAGAAGAAGTAGAAGAAGGAGAAGGAGAAGGTGAAGTCAGGAGAGTGAAGCAGAAAAAGCAGAAGAAGGAGAAGGAGAAGGTGAAGTCTGGAGGGCGAAGCAGAAGAAGCAGAAGAAGGAGAAGGAGAAGGTGAAGTCTGGAGGGTGAAGCAGAAGAAGCAGAAGAAGGAGATGGAGTAGGTGAAGTCTGGAGGGTGAATCAGAAGAAGTAGAAGAAGGAGAAGGATAAGGTGAAGTCAGGAGGGTGAAGCAGAAGAAGCAGAAGAAGGAGAAGGAGAAGGTGAAGTCTGGTGGGTGAAGCAGAAGAAGCAGAAGAAGGAGAAGGAGAAGGTGAAGTCTGGAGGGTGAAGCAGAAGAAGCAGAAGAAGGAGAAGGAGAAGGTGAAGTCAGGAGGGTGGATCAGAAGAAGTAGAAGAAGGAGAAGGAGAAGGTGAAGTCTGGAGGGTGAATCAGAAGAAGCAGAAGAAGGAGAAGGAGAAGGTGAAGTCTGGAGGGCGCAGCAGAAGAAGCAGAAGAAGGAGAAAGAGAAGGTGAAGTCTGGAGGGTGAAGCAGAAGAAGCAGAAGAAGGAGAAGGAGAGGGTGAAGTCTGGAGGGTGAATCAGAAGAAGTAGAAGAAGGAGAAGGAGAAGGTGAAGTCAGGAGAGTGAAGCAGAAGAAGCAGAAGAAGGAGAAGGAGAAGGTGAAGGCTGGAGGGCGAAGCAGAAGAAGCAGAAGAAGGAGAAGGAGAAGGTGAAGTCTGGAGGGTGAAGCAGAAGAAGCAGAAGAAGGAGAAGGAGTAGGTGAAGTCTGGAGGGTGAATCAGAAGAAGTAGAAGAAGGAGAAGGAGAAGGTGAAGTCAGGAGGGTGAAGCAGAAGAAGCAGAAGAAGGAGAAGGAGAAGGTGAAGTGTGGAGGGTGAAGCAGAAGAAGCAGAAGAAGGAGAAGGAGAAGGTGAAGTCTGGAGGGTGAATCAGAAGAAGCAGAAGAAGGAGAAGGAGAAGGTGAAGTCTGGAGGGTGAATCAGAAGAAGCAGAAGAAGGAGAAGGAGAAGGTGAAGTCAGGAGGGTGAATCAGAAGAAGCAGAAGAAGGAGAAGGAGAAGGTGAATTTAGGAGGGTGAATCAGAAGAAGCAGAAGAAGGAGAAGGAGCAGGTGAAGTCAGGGGGGTGTAGCAGAAGAAGTAGAAGAAGGAGAAGGAGAAGGTGAAGTCAGGACGGTGAAGCAGAAGAAGCAGAAGAAGGAGAAGGAGAAGGTGAAGCCTGGAGGGCGCAGCAGAAGAAGCAGAAGAAGGAGAAGGAGAAGGTGAAGTCTGGAGTGTGAAGCAGAAGAAGCAGAAGAAGGAGAAGGAGAAGGTGAAGTCTGGAGGGCGCAGCAGAAGAAGCAGAAGAAGGAGAATGAGAAGGTGAAGTCTGGAGGGTGAATCAGAAGAAGCAGAAGAAGGAGAAGGAGAAGGTGAAGTCTGGAGGGTGAATCAGAAGAAGTAGAAGAAGGAGAAGGAGAAGGTGAAGTCTGGAGGGTGAAGCAGAAGAAGTAGAAGAAGGAGAAGGAGAAGGTGAAGTCAGGAGGGTGAATCAGAAGAAGTAGAAGAAGGAGAAGGAGAAGGTGAAGTCAGGAGGGTGAATCAGAAGAAGCAGAAGAAGGAGAATGAGAAGGTGAAGTCTGGAGGGTGAATCAGAAGAATCAGAAGAAGGAGAAGGAGAAGGTGAAGTCTGGAGGGTGAATCAGAAGAAGCAGAAGAAAGAGAAGGAGAAGGTGAAGTCTGGAGGGGGAAGCAGAAGAAACAGAAGAAGGAGAAGGAGAAGGTGAAGACTGGAGGGTGAATCAGAAGAAGTAGAAGAAGGAGAAGGAGAAGGTGAAGTCTGGAGGGTGAATCAGAAGAAGTAGAAGAAGGAGAAGGAGAAGTTGAAGTCTGGAGGGTGAATCAGAAGAAGCAGAAGAAGGAGAAGGAGAAGGTGAAGTCTGGAGGGTGAATCAGAAGAAGCAGAAGAAGGAGAAGGAGAAGATGAAGTATGGAGGGTGAATCAGAAGAAGTAGAAGAAGGAGAAGGAGAAGGTGAAGTCTGGAGGGTGAATCAGAAGAAGTAGAAGAAGGAGAAGGAGAAGATGAAGTCTGGAGGGTGAATCAGAAGAAACAGAAGAAGGAGAAGGAGAAGGTGAAGTCTGGAGGGTGAATCAGAAGAAGTAGAAGAAGGAGAAGGAGAAGGTGAAGTCTGGAGGGTGAATCAGAAGAAGCAGAAGAAGGAGAAGGAGAAGGTGAAGTCTGGAGGGCGCAGCAGAAGAAGCAGAAGAAGGAGAAAGAGAAGGTGAAGTCTGGAGGGTGAAGCAGAAGAAGCAGAAGAAGGAGAAGGAGAGGGTGAAGTCTGGAGGGTGAATCAGAAGAAGTAGAAGAAGGAGAAGGAGAAGGTGAAGTCAGGAGAGTGAAGCAGAAGAAGCAGAAGAAGGAGAAGGAGAAGGTGAAGTCTGGAGGGTGAAGCAGAAGAAGCAGAAGAAGGAGAAGGAGTAGGTGAAGTCTGGAGGGTGAATCAGAAGAAGTAGAAGAAGGAGAAGGAGAAGGTGAAGTCAGGAGGGTGAAGCAGAAGAAGCAGAAGAAGGAGAAGGAGAAGGTGAAGTGTGGAGGGTGAAGCAGAAGAAGCAGAAGAAGGAGAAGGAGAAGGTGAAGTCTGGAGGGTGAATCAGAAGAAGCAGAAGAAGGAGAAGGAGAAGGTGAAGTCTGGAGGGTGAATCAGAAGAAGCAGAAGAAGGAGAAGGAGAAGGTGAAGTCAGGAGGGTGAATCAGAAGAAGCAGAAGAAGGAGAAGGAGAAGGTGAATTTAGGAGGGTGAATCAGAAGAAGCAGAAGAAGGAGAAGGAGCAGGTGAAGTCAGGGGGGTGTAGCAGAAGAAGTAGAAGAAGGAGAAGGAGAAGGTGAAGTCAGGACGGTGAAGCAGAAGAAGCAGAAGAAGGAGAAGGAGAAGGTGAAGCCTGGAGGGCGCAGCAGAAGAAGCAGAAGAAGGAGAAGGAGAAGGTGAAGTCTGGAGTGTGAAGCAGAAGAAGCAGAAGAAGGAGAAGGAGAAGGTGAAGTCTGGAGGGCGCAGCAGAAGAAGCAGAAGAAGGAGAATGAGAAGGTGAAGTCTGGAGGGTGAATCAGAAGAAGCAGAAGAAGGAGAAGGAGAAGGTGAAGTCTGGAGGGTGAATCAGAAGAAGTAGAAGAAGGAGAAGGAGAAGGTGAAGTCTGGAGGGTGAAGCAGAAGAAGTAGAAGAAGGAGAAGGAGAAGGTGAAGTCAGGAGGGTGAATCAGAAGAAGTAGAAGAAGGAGAAGGAGAAGGTGAAGTCAGGAGGGTGAATCAGAAGAAGCAGAAGAAGGAGAATGAGAAGGTGAAGTCTGGAGGGTGAATCAGAAGAATCAGAAGAAGGAGAAGGAGAAGGTGAAGTCTGGAGGGTGAATCAGAAGAAGCAGAAGAAAGAGAAGGAGAAGGTGAAGTCTGGAGGGTGAAGCAGAAGAAACAGAAGAAGGAGAAGGAGAAGGTGAAGACTGGAGGGTGAATCAGAAGAAGTAGAAGAAGGAGAAGGAGAAGGTGAAGTCTGGAGGGTGAATCAGAAGAAGTAGAAGAAGGAGAAGGAGAAGTTGAAGTCTGGAGGGTGAATCAGAAGAAGCAGAAGAAGGAGAAGGAGAAGGTGAAGTCTGGAGGGTGAATCAGAAGAAGCAGAAGAAGGAGAAGGAGAAGATGAAGTATGGAGGGTGAATCAGAAGAAGTAGAAGAAGGAGAAGGAGAAGGTGAAGTCTGGAGGGTGAATCAGAAGAAGTAGAAGAAGGAGAAGGAGAAGATGAAGTCTGGAGGGTGAATCAGAAGAAACAGAAGAAGGAGAAGGAGAAGGTGAAGTCTGGAGGGTGAATCAGAAGAAGTAGAAGAAGGAGAAGGAGAAGGTGTAGTCTGGAGGGTGAATCAGAAGAAGTAGCCGAAGGAGAAGGAGAAGGTGAAGTCTGGAGGGTGAATCAGAAGAAGCAGAAGAAGGAGAAGGAGAAGGTGAAGTCTGGAGGGTGAATCAGAAGAAGTAGAAGAAGGAGAAGGAGAAGGTGAAGTCTGGAGGGTGAATCAGAAGAAGCAGAAGAAGGAGAAGGAGAAGGTGAAGTCTGGAGGGTGAATCAGAAGAAGCAGAAGAAGGAGAAGGAGAAGGTGAAGTCTGGAGGGTGAATCAGAAGAAGCAGAATAAGGAGAAGGAGAAGGTGAAGTCTGGAGGGTGAATCAGAAGAAGCAGAAGAAGGAGAAGGAGAAGGTGAAGTCTGGAGGGTGAATCAGAAGAAGCAGAAGAAGGAGAAGGAGAAGGTGAAGTCTGGAGGGTGAATCAGAAGAAGCAGAAGAAGGAGAAGGAGAAGGTGAAGTCTGGAGGGTGAATCAGAAGAAGCAGAAGAAGGAGAAGGAGAAGGTGAAGTCTGGAGGGTGAATCAGAAGAAGCAGAAGAAGGAGAAGGAGAAGGTGAAGTCAGGAGGGTGAATCAGAAGAAGCAGAAGAAGGAGAAGGAGAAGGTGAATTTAGGAGGGTGAATCAGAAGAAGCAGAAGAAGGAGAAGGAGCAGGTGAAGTCAGGGGGGTGTAGCAGAAGAAGTAGAAGAAGGAGAAGGAGAAGGTGAAGTCAGGACGGTGAAGCAGAAGAAGCAGAAGAAGGAGAAGGAGAAGGTGAAGCCTGGAGGGCGCAGCAGAAGAAGCAGAAGAAGGAGAAGGAGAAGGTGAAGTCTGGAGTGTGAAGCAGAAGAAGCAGAAGAAGGAGAAGGAGAAGGTGAAGTCTGGAGGACGCAGCAGAAGAAGCAGAAGAAGGAGAATGAGAAGGTGAAGTCTGGAGGGTGAATCAGAAGAAGCAGAAGAAGGAGAAGGAGAAGGTGAAGTCTGGAGGGTGAATCAGAAGAAGTAGAAGAAGGAGAAGGAGAAGGTGAAGTCTGGAGGGTGAAGCAGAAGAAGTAGAAGAAGGAGAAGGAGAAGGTGAAGTCAGGAGGGTGAATCAGAAGAAGTAGAAGAAGGAGAAGGAGAAGGTGAAGTCAGGAGGGTGAATCAGAAGAAGCAGAAAAAGGAGAATGAGAAGGTGAAGTCTGGAGGGTGAATCAGAAGAATCAGAAGAAGGAGAAGGAGAAGGTGAAGTCTGGAGGGTGAATCAGAAGAAGCAGAAGAAAGAGAAGGAGAAGGTGAAGTCTGGAGGGTGAAGCAGAAGAAACAGAAGAAGGAGAAGGAGAAGGTGAAGACTGGAGGGTGAATCAGAAGAAGTAGAAGAAGGAGAAGGAGAAGGTGAAGTCTGGAGGGTGAATCAGAAGAAGTAGAAGAAGGAGAAGGAGAAGTTGAAGTCTGGAGGGTGAATCAGAAGAAGCAGAAGAAGGAGAAGGAGAAGGTGAAGTCTGGAGGGTGAATCAGAAGAAGCAGAAGAAGGAGAAGGAGAAGATGAAGTATGGAGGGTGAATCAGAAGAAGTAGAAGAAGGAGAAGGAGAAGGTGAAGTCTGGAGGGTGAATCAGAAGAAGTAGAAGAAGGAGAAGGAGAAGATGAAGTCTGGAGGGTGAATCAGAAGAAACAGAAGAAGGAGAAGGAGAAGGTGAAGTCTGGAGGGTGAATCAGAAGAAGTAGAAGAAGGAGAAGGAGAAGGTGTAGTCTGGAGGGTGAATCAGAAGAAGTAGACGAAGGAGAAGGAGAAGGTGAAGTCTGGAGGGTGAATCAGAAGAAGCAGAAGAAGGAGAAGGAGAAGGTGAAGTCTGGAGGGTGAATCAGAAGAAGTAGAAGAAGGAGAAGGAGAAGGTGAAGTCTGGAGGGTGAATCAGAAGAAGCAGAAGAAGGAGAAGGAGAAGGTGAAGTCTGGAGGGTGAATCAGAAGAAGCAGAAGAAGGAGAAGGAGAAGGTGAATTCTGGAGGGTGAATCAGAAGAAGCAGAATAAGGAGAAGGAGAAGGTGAAGTCTGGAGGGTGAATCAGAAGAAGCAGAAGAAGGAGAAGGAGAAGGTGAAGTCTGGAGGGTGAATCAGAAGAAGCAGAAGAAGGAGAAGGAGAAGGTGAAGTCTGGAGGGTGAATCAGAAGAAGTAGAAGAAGGAGAAGGAGAAGGTGAAGTCTGGAGGGTGAATCAGAAGAAGTAGAAGAAGGAGAAGGAGAAGGTGAAGTCTGGAGGGTGAAGCAGAAGAAGTAGATGAAGGAGAAGGAGAAGGTGAAGTCAGGAGGGTGAATCAGAAGAAGTAGAAGAAGGAGAAGGAGAAGGTGAGGTCTGGAGGGTGAATCAGAAGAAGCAGAAGAAGGAGAAGGAGAAGGTGAAGTCTGGAGGGTGAATCAGAAGAATCAGAAGAAGGAGAAGGAGAAGGTGAAGTCTGAAGGGTGAATCAGAAGAAGCAGAAGAAAGAGAAGGAGAAGGTGAAGTCTGGAGGGTGAAGCAGAAGAAACAGAAGAAGGAGAAGGAGAAGGTGAAGACTGGAGGGTGAATCAGAAGAAGTAGAAGAAGGAGAAGGAGAAGGTGAAGTCGTTAGGGTGAATCAGAAGAGGTAGAAGAAGGAGAAGGAGAAGGTGAAGTCTGGAGGGTGAATCAGAAGAAGCAGAAGAAGGAGAAGGAGAAGGTGAAGTCTGGATGGTGAATCAGAAGAAGGAGAAGAAGGAGAAGGAGAAGATGAAGTCTGGAGGGTGAATCAGAAGAAGTAGAAGAAGGAGAAGGAGAAGGTGAAGTCTGGAGGCTGAATCAGAAGAAGTAGAAGAAGGAGAAGGAGAAGGTGAAGTCTGGAGGGTGAATCAGAAGAAACAGAAGAAGGAGAAGGAGAAGGTGAAGTCTGGAGGGTGAATCAGAAGAAGTAGAAGAAGGAGAAGGAGAAGGTGTAGTCTGGAGGGTGAATCAGAAGAAGTAGACGAAGGAGAAGGAGAAGGTGAAGTCTGGAGGGTGAATCAGAAGAAGCAGAAGAAGGAGAAGGAGAAGGTGAAGTCTGGAGGGTGAATCAGAAGAAGTAGAAGAAGGAGAAGGAGAAGGTGAAGTCTGGAGGGTGAATCAGAAGAAGCAGAAGAAGGAGAAGGAGAAGGTGAAGTCTGGAGGGTGAATCAGAAGAAGCAGAAGAAGGAGAAGGAGAAGGTGAAGTCTGGAGGGTGAAACAGAAGAAGCAGAATAAGGAGAAGGAGAAGGTGAAGTCTGGAGGGTGAATCAGAAGAAGCAGAAGAAGGAGAAGGAGAAGGTGAAGTCTGTAGGGTGAATCAGAAGAAGTAGAAGAAGGAGAAGGAGAAGGTGAAGTCTGGAGGGTGAATCAGAAGAAGTAGAAAAAGGAGAAGGAGAAGGTGAAGTCTGGAGGGTGAAGCAGAAGAAGTAGAAGAAGGAGAAGGAGAAGGTGAAGTCAGGAGGGTGAATCAGAAGAAGTAGAAGAAGGAGAAGGAGAAGGTGAAGTCAGGGAGGGTGAATCAGAAGAAGCAGAAGAAGGAGAAGGAGAAGGTGAAGTCTGGAGGGTGAATCAGAAGAATCAAAAGAAGGAGAAGGAGAAGGTGAAGTCTGGAGGGTGAATCAGAAGAAGCAGAAGAAAGAGAAGGAGAAGGTGAAGTCTGGAGGGTGAATCAGAAGAAGTAGAAGAAGGAGAAGGAGAAGGTGAAGTCTGGAGGGTGAATCAGAAGAAGCAGAAGAAGGAGATGGAGAAGGTTATGTCTGGAGGGTGAATCAGAAGAAGCAGAAGAAGGTGAAGGAGAAGGTGAAGTCTGGAGGGTGAATCAGAAGAAGCAGAAGAAGGAGAAGGAGAAGGTGAAGTCTGGAGGGTGAATCAGAAGAAGCAGAATAAGGAGAAGGAGAAGGTGAAGTCTGGAGGGTGAATCAGAAGAAGCAGAAGAAGGAGAAGGAGAAGGTGAAGTCTGGAGGGTGAATCAGAAGAAGTAGAAGAAGGAGAAGGAGAAGGTGAAGTCTGGAGGGTGAAGCAGAAGAAGTAGAAGAAGGAGAAGGAGAAGGTGAAGTCAGGAGGGTGAATCAGAAGAAGTAGAAGAAGGAGAAGGAGAAGGTGAAGTCAGGAGGGTGAATCAGAAGAAGCAGAAGAAGGAGAAGGAGAAGGTGAAGTCTGGAGGGCGAATCAGAAGAAACAGAAGAAGGAGAAGGAGAAGGTGAAGTCTGGAGGGTGAATCAGAAGAAGAGAAGAAGGAGAAGGAGAAGGTGAAGTCTGGAGGTTGAATCAGAAGAAGCAGAATAAGGAGAAGGAGAAGGTGAAGTCTGGAGGGTGAATCAGAAGAAGCAGAATAAGGAGAAGGAGAAGGTGAAGTCTGGAGGGTGAATCAGAAGAAGCAGAAGAAGGAGAAGGAGAAGGTGAAGTCTGGAGGGTGAATCAGAAGAGGTAGAAGAAGGAGAAGGAGAAGGTGAAGTCTGGAGGGTGAAGCAGAAGAAGGAGAAGAAGGAGAAGGAGAAGGTGAAGTCAGGAGGGTGAATCAGAAGAAGTAGAAGAAGGAGAAGGAGAAGGTGAAGCCAGGAGGGTGAATCAGAAGAAGCAGAAGAAGGAGAAGGAGAAGGTGAAGTCTGGAGGGTGAATCAGAAGAATCAGAAGAAGGAGAAGGAGAAGGTGAAGTCTGGAGGGAGAATCAGAAGAATCAGAAGAAAGAGAAGGAGAAGGTGAAGTCTGGAGGCTGAAGCAGAAGAAACAGAAGAAGGAGAAGGAGAATGTGAAGTCTGGAGGGTGAATCAGAAGATGCAGAAGAAGGAGAAGGAGAAGGTGAAGTCTGGAGGGTGAATCAGAAGAAGTAGAAGAAGGAGAAGGAGAAGGTGAAGTCTGGAGGGTGAATCAGAAGAAGCAGAAGAAGGAGAAGGAGAAGGTGAAGTCTGGAGGGTGAATCAGAAGATGCAGAAGAAGGAGAAGGAGAAGATGAAGTCTGGAGGGGTGAATCAGAAGAAGTAGAAGAAGGAGAAGGAGAAGGTGAAGTCTGGAGGGTGAATCAGAAGAAGTAGAAGAAGGAGAAGGAGAAGGTGAAGTCTGGAGGGTGAATCAGAAGAAACAGAAGAAGGAGAAGGAGAAGGTGAAGTCTGGAGGGTGAATCAGAAGAAGTAGAAGAAGGAGAAGGAGAAGATGAAGTCTGGAGGGTGAATCAGAAGAAGCAGAAGAAGGAGAAGGAGAGAAGGTGAAGTCTGGAGGGTGAATCAGAAGAAGCAGAAGAAGGAGAAGGAGAAGGTGAAGTCTGGAGGGGAAATCAGAAGAATCAGAAGAAGGAGAAGGAGAAGGTGAAGTCTGGAGGGAGAATCAGAAGAAGCAGAAGAAAGAGAAGGAGAAGGTGAAGTCTGGAGAGTGAATCAGAAGAAGTAGAAGAAGGAGAAGGAGAAGGTGAAGTATGGAGGGTGAATCAGAAGAAGCAGAAGAAGGAGAAGGAGAAGGTGAAGTCTGGAGGGTGAATCAGAAGAAGCAGAAGAAGGAGAAGGAAAAGGTGAAGTCTGGAGGGTGAATCAGAAGAAGCAGAAGAAGGAGAAGGAGAAGGTGAAGTCTGGAGGGTGAATCAGAAGAAGCAGAATAAGGAGAAGGAGAAGGTGAAGTCTGGAGGGTGAATCAGAAGAAGCAGAAGAAGGAGAAGGAGAAGGTGAAGTCAGGAGGGTGAATCAGAAGAAGCAGAAGAAGGAGAAGGAGAAGGTGAAGTCTGGAGGGTGAATCAGAAGAATCAGAAGAAGGCGAAGGAGAAGATGAAGTCTGGAGGGTGAATCAGAAGAAGCAGAAGAAAGAGAAGGAGAAGGGGAAGTCTGGAGGGTGAAGCAGAAGAAACAGAAGAAGGAGAAGGAGTAGTTGAAGACTGGAGGGTGAATCAGAAGAAGTAGAAGAAGGAGAAGGAGAAGGTGAAGTCTGGAGGGTGAATCAGACGAAGTAGAAGAAGGAGAAGGAGAAGGTGAAGTCTGGAGGGTGAATCAGAAGAAGTAGAAGAAGGAGAAGGAGAAGGTGAAGTCTGGAGGGTGAATCAGAAGAAGCAGAAGAAGGAGAAGGAGAAGATGAAGTCTGGAGGGTGAATCAGAAGAAGTAGAAGAAGGAGAAGGAGAAGGTGAGGTCTGGAGGGTGAATCAGAAGAAGCAGAAGAAGGAGAAGGTGAAGTCTGGAGGGTGAATCAGAAGAAGCAGAAGAAGGAGAAGGAGAAGATGAAGTCTGGAAGGTGAATCAGAAGAAGTAGAAGAAGGAGAAGGAGAAGGTGAAGTCTGGAGGGTGAATCAGAAGAAGCAGAAGAAGGAGAAGGAGAAGGTGAGGTCTGGAGGGTGAATCAGAAGAAGCAGAAGAAGGAGAAGGAAAAGGTGAAGTCAGGAGCGTGAATCAGAAGAAGCAGAAGAAGGAGAAGGAGAAGGTGAAGTTAGGAGGGTGAATCAGAAGAAGCAGAAGAAGGAGAAGGAGCAGGTGAAGTCAGGGGGGTGAAGCAGAAGAAGCAGAAGAAAGAGAAGGAGAAGGTGAAGTCTGGAGAGTGAATCAGAAGAAGTAGAAGAAGGAGAAGGAGAAGGTGAAGTATGGAGGGTGAATCAGAAGAAGCAGAAGAAGGAGAAGGAGAAGGTGAAGTCTGGAGGGTGAATCAGAAGAAGCAGAAGAAGGAGAAGGAAAAGGTGAAGTCTGGAGGGTGAATCAGAAGAAGCAGAAGAAGGAGAAGGAGAAGGTGAAGTCTGGAGGGTGAATCAGAAGAAGCAGAATAAGGAGAAGGAGAAGGTGAAGTCTGGAGGGTGAATCAGAAGAAGCAGAAGAAGGAGAAGGAGAAGGTGAAGTCAGGAGGGTGAATCAGAAGAAGCAGAAGAAGGAGAAGGAGAAGGTGAAGTCTGGAGGGTGAATCAGAAGAATCAGAAGAAGGCGAAGGAGAAGATGAAGTCTGGAGGGTGAATCAGAAGAAGCAGAAGAAAGAGAAGGAGAAGGGGAAGTCTGGAGGGTGAAGCAGAAGAAACAGAAGAAGGAGAAGGAGTAGTTGAAGACTGGAGGGTGAATCAGAAGAAGTAGAAGAAGGAGAAGGAGAAGGTGAAGTCTGGAGGGTGAATCAGACGAAGTAGAAGAAGGAGAAGGAGAAGGTGAAGTCTGGAGGGTGAATCAGAAGAAGTAGAAGAAGGAGAAGGAGAAGGTGAAGTCTGGAGGGTGAATCAGAAGAAGCAGAAGAAGGAGAAGGAGAAGATGAAGTCTGGAGGGTGAATCAGAAGAAGTAGAAGAAGGAGAAGGAGAAGGTGAGGTCTGGAGGGTGAATCAGAAGAAGCAGAAGAAGGAGAAGGAGAAGGTGAAGTCTGGAGGGTGAATCAGAAGAAGCAGAAGAAGGAGAAGGAGAAGATGAAGTCTGGAAGGTGAATCAGAAGAAGTAGAAGAAGGAGAAGGAGAAGGTGAGGTCTGGAGGGTGAATCAGAAGAAGCAGAAGAAGGAGAAGGAGAAGGTGAGGTCTGGAGGGTGAATCAGAAGAAGCAGAAGAAGGAGAAGGAAAAGGTGAAGTCAGGAGCGTGAATCAGAAGAAGCAGAAGAAGGAGAAGGAGAAGGTGAAGTTAGGAGGGTGAATCAGAAGAAGCAGAAGAAGGAGAAGGAGCAGGTGAAGTCAGGGGGGTGAAGCAGAAGAAGTAGAAGAAGGAGAAGGAGAAGGTGAAGTCAGGACGGTGAAGCAGAAGAAGCAGAAGAAGGAGAAGGAGAAGGTGAAGTCTGGAGGGTGAAGCAGAAGAAGCAGAAGAAGGAGAAGGAGAGGGTGAAGTCTGGAGGGTGAATCAGAAGAAGTA
Organism: Somniosus microcephalus; assembly: GCF_052327205.1. Lineage (NCBI taxonomy): Eukaryota > Metazoa > Chordata > Chondrichthyes > Squaliformes > Somniosidae > Somniosus > Somniosus microcephalus. The sequence goes on from NW_028225219.1 coordinate 417,586, forward strand.
GAAGAAGGAGAAGGAGAAGGTGAAGTCAGGAGAGTGAAGCAGAAGAAGCAGAAGAAGGAGAAGGAGAAGGTGAAGTCTGGAGGGCGAAGCAGAAGAAGCAGAAGAAGGAGAAGGAGAAGGTGAAGTCTGGAGGGTGAAGCAGAAGAAGCAGAAGAAGGAGAAGGAGTAGGTGAAGTCTGGAGGGTGAATCAGAAGAAGTAGAAGAAGGAGAAGGATAAGGTGAAGTCAGGATGGTGAAGCAGAAGAAGCAGAAGAAGGAGAAGGAGAAGGTGAAGTCTGGAGGGTGAAGCAGAAGAAGTAGAAGAAGGAGAAGGAGAAGGTGAAGTCTGGAGGGTGAAGCAGAAGAAGCAGAAGAAGGAGAAGGAGAAGGTGAAGTCAGGAGGGTGGATCAGAAGAAGTAGAAGAAGGAGAAGGAGAAGGTGAAGTCTGGAGGATGAATCAGAAGAAGCAGAAGAAGGAGAAGGAGCAGGTGAAGTCTGGAGGCCGCAGCAGAAGAAGCAGAAGAAGGAGAAAGAGAAGGTGAAGTCTGGAGGGTGAAGCAGAAGAAGCAGAAGAAGGAGAAGGAGAGGGTGAAGTCTGGAGGGTGAATCAGAAGAAGTAGAAGAAGGAGAAGGAGAAGGTGAAGTCAGGAGAGTGAAGCAGAAGAAGGAGAAGGAGAAGGTGAAGTCTGGAGGGCGAAGCAGAAGAAGCAGAAGAAGGAGAAGGAGAAGGTGAAGTCTGGAGGGTGAAGCAGAAGAAGCAGAAGAAGGAGAAGGAGTAGGTGAAGTCTGGAGGGTGAATCAGAAGAAGTAGAAGAAGGAGAAGGAGAAGGTGAAGTCAGGAGGGTGAAGCAGAAGAAGCAGAAGAAGGAGAAGGAGAAGGTGAAGTCTGGAGGGTGAAGCAGAAGAAGCAGAAGAAGGAGAAGGAGAAGGTGAAGTCTGGAGGGTGAATCAGAAGAAGCAGAAGAAGGAGAAGGAGAAGGTGAAGTCTGGAGGGTGAATAAGAAGAAGCAGAAGAAGGAGAAGGAAAAGATGAAGTCTGGAGGGTGAATCAGAAGAAGTAGAAGAAGGAGAAGGAGAAGATGAGGTCTGGAGGGTGAATCAGAAGAAGCAGAAGAAGGAGAAGGAGAAGGTGAAGTCTGGAGGGTGAATCAGAAGAAGCAGAAGAAGGAGAAGGAGAAGGTGAAGTCTGGAGGGTGAATTAGAAGAAGCAGAAGAAGGAGAAGGAGAAGGTGAAGTCAGGAGGGTGAATCAGAAGAAGCAGAAGAAGGAGAAGGAGCAGGTGAAGTCAGGGGGTGAAGCAGAAGAAGTAGAAGAAGGAGAAGGAGAAGGTGAAGTCAGGAGGGTGAAGCAGAAGAAGCAGAAGAAGGAGAAGGAGAAGGTGAAGTCTGGAGGGCGCAGCAGAAGAAGCAGAAGAAGGAGAAGGAGAAGGTGAAGTCTGGAGGGTGAATCAGAAGAAGTAGAAGAAGGAGAAGGAGAAGGTGAAGTCAGGAGAGTGAAGCAGAAGAAGCAGAAGAAGGAGAAGGAGAAGGTGAAGTCTGGAGGGTGAAGCAGAAGAAGCAGAAGAAGGAGAAGGAGAAGGTGAAGTCTGGAGGGCGAAGCAGAAGAAGCAGAAGAAGGAGATGGAGAAGGTGAAGTCTGGAGGGTGAAGCAGAAGAAGCAGAAGAAGGAGAAGGAGAAGGTGAAGTCTGGAGGGTGAATCAGAAGAAGTAGAAGAAGGAGAAGGAGAAGGTGAAGTCAGGAGGGTGAATCAGAAGAAGTAGAAGAAGGAGAAGGAGAAGGTGAAGTCAGCAGGGTGAAGCAGAAGAAGCAGAAGAAGGAGAAGGAGAAGGTGAAGTCAGGAGGGTGAATCGGAAGAAGTAGAAGAAGGAGAAGGAGAAGGTGAAGTCTGGAGGGTGAATCAGAAGAAGTAGAAGAAGGAGAAGGAGAAGGTGAAGTCTGGAGGGTGAATCAGAAGAAGTAGAAGAAGGAGAAGGAGAAGGTGAAGTCTGGAGGGTGAATCAGAAGAAGCAGAAGAAGGAGAAGGAGAAGGTGACGTCTGGAGGGAGAAGCAGAAGAAGTAGAAGAAGGAGAAGGAGAAGGTGAAGTCTGGAGGGTGAATCAGAAGAAGTAGAAGAAGGAGAAGGAGAAGGTGAAGTCTGGAGGGTGAATCAGAAGAAGTAGAAGACGGAGAAGGAGAAGGTGAAGTCTGGAGGGTGAATCAGAAGAAGCAGAAGAACGAGAAGGAGAAGGTGAAGTCTGGAGGGTGAATCAGAAGAAGTAGAAGAAGGAGAAGGAGAAGGTGTAGTCTGGAGGGTGAATCAGAAGAAGTTGACGAAGGAGAAGGAGAAGGTGAAGTCTGGAGGGTGAATCAGAAGAAGCAGAAGAACGAGAAGGAGAAGGTGAAGTCTGGAGGGTGAATCAGAAGAAGTAGTAGAAGGAGAAGGAGAAGGTGAAGTCTGGAGGATGAATCAGAAGAAGCAGAAGAAGGAGAAGGAGAAGGTGAAGTCTGGAGGGTGAATCAGAAGAAGCAGAAGAAGGAGAAGGAGAAGGTGAAGTCTGGAGGGTGAATCAGAAGAAGCAGAATAAGGAGAAGGAGAAGGTGAAGTCTGGAGGGTGAATCAGAAGAAGCAGAAGAAGGAGAAGGAGAAGGTGAGGTCTGGAGGGTGAATCAGAAGAAGTAGAAGAAGGAGAAGGAGAAGGTGAAGTCTGGAGGGTGAATCAGAAGAAGCAGAAGTAGGAGAAGGAGAAGGTGAAGTCTGGAGGGTGAATCAGAAGAAGCAGAAGAAGGAGAAGGAGAAGATGAAGTCTGGAGGGTGAATCAGAAGTAGTAGAAGAAGTAGAAGGAGAAGGTGAGGTCTGGAGGGTGAATGTGAAGAAGCAGAAGAAGGAGAAGGAGAAGGTGAAGTCTGGAGGGTGAATCAGAAGAAGCAGAAGAAGGAGAAGGAGAAGGTGAAGTCTGGAGGGTGAATCAGAAGAAGCAGAAGAAGGAGAAGGAGAAGGTGAAGTCAGGAGGGTGAATCAGAAGAAGCAGAAGAAGGAGAAGGAGAAGGTGAAGTCTGGAGGGTGAAGCAGAAGAAGCAGAAGAAGGAGAAGGAGAAGGTGAAGTCTGGAGGGTGAAGCAGAAGAAGCAGAAGAAGGAGAAGGAGAAGGTGAAGTCTGGAGGGCGAAGCAGAAGAAGCAGAAGAAGGAGATGGAGAAGGTGAAGTCTGGAGGGTGAAGCAGAAGAAGCAGAAGAAGGAGAAGGAGAAGGTGAAGTCTGGAGGGTGAATCAGAAGAAGTAGAAGAAGGAGAAGGAGAAGGTGAAGTCAGGAGGGTGAATCAGAAGAAGTAGAAGAAGGAGAAGGAGAAGGTGAAGTCAGGAGGGTGAAGCAGAAGAAGCAGAAGAAGGAGAAGGAGAAGGTGAAGTCAGGAGGGTGAATCGGAAGAAGTAGAAGAAGGAGAAGGAGAAGGTGAAGTCTGGAGGGTGAATCAGAAGAAGTAGAAGAAGGTGAAGGAGAAGGTGAAGTCTGGAGGGTGAATCAGAAGAAGTAGAAGAAGGAGAAGGAGAAGGTGAAGTCTGGAGGGTGAATCAGAAGAAGCAGAAGAAGGAGAAGGAGAAGGTGACGTCTGGAGGGAGAAGCAGAAGAAGTAGAAGAAGGAGAAGGAGAAGGTGAAGTCTGGAGGGTGAATCAGAAGAAGTAGAAGAAGGAGAAGGAGAAGGTGAAGTCTGGAGGGTGAATCAGAAGAAGTAGAAGACGGAGAAGGAGAAGGTGAAGTCTGGAGGGTGAATCAGAAGAAGCAGAAGAACGAGAAGGAGAAGGTGAAGTCTGGAGGGTGAATCAGAAGAAGTAGAAGAAGGAGAAGGAGAAGTTGTAGTCTGGAGGTTGAATCAGAAGAAGTTGACGAAGGAGAAGGAGAAGGTGAAGTCTGGAGGGTGAATCAGAAGAAGCAGAAGAACGAGAAGGAGAAGGTGAAGTCTGGAGGGTGAATCAGAAGAAGTAGTAGAAGGAGAAGGAGAAGGTGAAGTCTGGAGGATGAATCAGAAGAAGCAGAAGAAGGAGAAGGAGAAGGTGAAGTCTGGAGGGTGAATCAGAAGAAGCAGAAGAAGGAGAAGGAGAAGGTGAAGTCTGGAGGGTGAATCAGAAGAAGCAGAATAAGGAGAAGGAGAAGGTGAAGTCTGGAGGGTGAATCAGAAGAAGCAGAAGAAGGAGAAGGAGAAGGTGAATTCTGGAGGGTGAATCAGAAGAAGTAGAAGAAGGAGAAGGAGAAGGTGAAGTCTGGAGGGTGATTCAGAAGAAGCAGAATAAGGAGAAGGAGAAGGTGATGTCTGGAGGGTGAATCAGAAGAAGCAGAAGAAGAAGAAGGAGAAGGTGAAGTCTGGAGGGTGAATCAGAAGAAGTAGAAGAAGGAGAAGGAGAAGATGAAGTCTGGAGGGTGAATCAGAAGAAGTAGAAGAAGGAGAAGGAGAAGGTGAAGTCTGGAGGGTGAAACAGAAGTAGCAGAAGAAGGAGAAGGAGAAGGTGAAGTCTGGAGGGTGAATCAGAAGAAACAGAAGAAGGAGAAGGAGAAGGTGAAGTCTGGAGGGTGAATCAGAAGAAGTAGAAGAAGGAGAAGGAGAAGGTGTAGTCTGGAGGGTGAATCAGAAGAAGTAGACGAAGGAGAAGGAGACGGTGAAGTCTGGAGGGTGAATCAGAAGAAGCAGAAGAAGGAGATGGAGAAGGTGAAGTCTGGAGGGTGAATCAGAAGAAGTAGAAGAAGGAGAAGGAGAAGGTGAAGTCTGGAGGGTGAATCAGAAGAAGCAGAAGAAGGAGAAGGAGAAGGTGAAGTCTGGAGGGTGAATCAGAAGAAGCAGAAGAAGGAGAAGGAGAAGGTGAAGTCTGGAGGGTGAATCAGAAGAAGCAGAAGAAGGAGAAGGAGAAGATGAAGTCTGGAGGGTGAATCAGAAGAAGTAGAAGAAGGAGAAGGAGAAAGTGAAGTCTGGAGGGTGAATCAGAAGAAGTAGAAGAAGGAGAAGGAGAAGGTGAAGTCAGGAGGGTGAATCAGAAGAAGCAGAAGAAGAAGAAGGAGAAGGTGAAGTCTGGAGGGTGAATCAGAAGAATCAGAAGAAGGAGAAGGAGAAGGTGAAGTCTGGAGGGTGAATCAGAAGAAGCAGAAGAAAGAGAAGGAGAAGGTGAAGTCTGGAGGGTGAAGCAGAAGAAACAGAAGAAGGAGAAGGAGAAGGTGAAGACTGGAGGGTGAATCAGAAGAAGTAGAAGAAGGAGAAGGAGAAGGTGAAGTCTGGAGGGTGAATCAGAAGAAGTAGAAGAAGGAGAAGGAGAAGGTGAAGTCTGGAGGGTGAATCAGAAGAAGCAGAAGAAGGAGAAGGAGAAGGTGAAGTCTGGAGGGTGAATCAGAAGAAGCAGAAGAAGGAGAAGGAGAAGATGAAGTCTGGAGGGTGAATCGGAAGAAGTAGAAGAAGGAGAAGGAGAAGGTGAAGTCTGGAGGGTGAATCAGAAGAAGCAGAAGAAGGAGAAGGAGAAGTTGAAGTCTGGAGGGTGAATCAGAAGAAGCAGAAGAAGGAGAAGGAGAAGGTGAAGTCTGGAGGGTGAATCAGAAGAAGCAGAAGAAGGAGAAGGAGAAGATGAAGTCTGGAGGGTGAATCAGAAGAAGCAGAAGAAGGAGAAGGAGAAGGTGAAGTCTGGAGGGTGAATCAGAAGAAGTAGAAGAAGGAGAAGGAGAAGATGAAGTCTGGAGGGTGAATCAGAAGAAACAGAAGAAGGAGGAGGAGAAGGTGAAGTCTGGAGGGTGAATCAGAAGAAGTAGAAGAAGGAGAAGGAGAAGGTGAAGTCTGGAGGGTGAATCAGAAGAAGCAATAGAAGGAGAAGGAGAAGGTGAAGTCTGGAGGGTGAATCAGAAGAAGCAGAAGAAGGAGAAGGAGAAGGTGAAGTCTGGAGGGTGAAGCAGAAGAAGTAGAAGATGGAGAAGGAGAAGGTGAAGTCAGGAGGGTGAATCAGAAGAAGTAGAAGAAGGAGAAGGAGAAGGTGAAGTCAGGAGGGTGAATCAGAAGAAGCAGAAGATGGAGAAGGAGAAGGTGAAGTCTGGAGGGTGAATCAGAAGAATCAGAAGAAGGAGAAGGAGAAGGTGAAGTCTGGAGGGTGAATCAGAAGAAGCAAAGGAAGGAGACGGAGAAGGTGAAGTCTGGAGGGTGAATCAGAAGAAGCAGAATAAGGAGAAGGAGAAGGTGAAGTCTGGAGGGTGAATCAGAAGAAGGAGAAGAAGGAGAAGGAGAAGGTGAAGTCTGGAGGGTGAATCAGAAGAAGCAGAAGAATGAGAAGGAGAAGGTGAAGTCTGGAGGGTGAATCAGAAGAAGTAGAAGAAGGAGAAGGAGAAGGTGAAGTCTGGAGGGTGAAGCAGAAGAAGTAGAAGAAGGAGAAGGAGAAGGTGAAGTCAGGAGGGTGAATCAGAAGAAGTAGAAGAAGGAGAAAGAGAAGGTGAAGTCAGGAGGGTGAATCAGAAGAAGCAGAAGAAGGAGAAGGAGAAGGTGAAGTCTGGAGGGTGAATCAGGAGAATCAGAAGAAGGAGAAGGAGAAGGTGAAGTCTGGAGGGTGAATCAGAAGAAGCAGAAGAAAGAGAAGGAGAAGGTGAAGTCTGGAGGGTGAAGCAGAAGAAACAGAAGAAGGAGAAGGAGAAGGTGAAGAATGGAGGGTGAATCAGAAGAAGTAGAAGAAGGAGAAGGAGAAGGTGAAGTCTGGAGGGTGAATCAGAAGAAGTAGAAGAAGGAGAAGGAGAAGGTGAAGTTTGGAGGGTGAATCAGAAGAAGCAGAAGAAGGAGAAGGAGAAGGTGAAGTCTGGAGGGTGAATCAGAAGAAGCAGAAGAAGGAGAAGGAGAAGATGAAGTCTGGAGGGTGAATCAGAAGAAGTAGAAGAAGGAGAAGGAGAAGGTGAAGTCTGGAGGGTGAATCAGAAGTAGTAGAAGAAGGAGAAGGAGAAGGTGAAGTCTGGAGGGTGAATCAGAAGAAACAGAAGAAGGAGAAGGAGAAGGTGAAGTCTGGAGGGTGAATCAGAAGAAGTAGAAGAAGGAGAAGGAGAAGGTGTAGTCTGGAGGGTGAATCAGAAGAAGTAGACGAAGGAGAAGGAGAAGGTGAAGTCTGGAGGGTGAATCAGAAGAAGCAGAAGAAGGAGAAGGAGAAGGTGAAGTCTGGAGGGTGAATCAGAAGAAGCAGAAGAAGGAGAAGGAGAAGGTGAAGTCTCGAGGGTGATTCAGAAGAAGCAGAATAAGGAGAAGGAGAAGGTGATGTCTGGAGGGTGAATCAGAAGAAGCAGAAGAAGGAGAAGGAGAAGGTGAAGTCTGGAGGGTGAATCAGAAGAAGTAGAAGAAGGAGAAGGAGAAGGTGAAGTCTGGAGGGTGAATCAGAAGAAGTAGAAGAAGGAGAAGGAGAAGGTGAAGTCTGGAGGGTGAATCAGAAGAAGTAGAAGAAGGAGAAGGAGAAGGTGAAGTCTGGAGGGTGAAGCAGAAGAAGTAGAAGAAGGAGAAGGAGAAGGTGAAGTCAGGAGGGTGAATCAGAAGATGTAGAAGAAGGAGAAGGAGAAGGTGAAGTCTGGAGAGTGAATCAGAAGAAGCAGAAGAAGGAGAAGGAGAAGGTAAAGTCTGGAGGGTGAATCAGAAGAAGCAGAAGAAGGAGAAGGAGAAGGTGAAGTCTGGAGGGTGAATCAGAAGAAGTAGAAGAAGGAGAAGGAGAAGGTGAAGTCTGGAGGGTGAATCAGAAGAAGTAGAAGAAGGAGAAGGAGAAGGTGAAGTCTGGAGGGTGAATCAGAAGAAGTAGAAGAAGGAGAAGGAGAAGGTGAAGTCTGGAGGGTGAAGCAGAAGAGGTAGAAGAAGGAGAAGGAGAAGGTGAAGTCAGGAGGGTGAATCAGAAGATGTAGAAGAAGGAGAAGGAGAAGGTGAAGTCTGGAGAGTGAATCAGAAGAAGCAGAAGAAGGAGAAGGAGAAGGTAAAGTCTGGAGGGTGAATCAGAAGAAGCAGAAGAAGGAGAAGGAGAAGCTGAAGTCTGGAGGGTGATTCAGAAGAAGCAGAATAAGGAGAAGGAGAAGGTGATGTCTGGAGGGTGAATCAGAAGAAGCAGAAGAAGAAGAAGGAGAAGGTGAAGTCTGGAGGGTGAATCAGAAGAAGTAGAAGAAGGAGAAGGAGAAGGTGAAGTCTGGAGGGTGAATCAGAAGAAGTAGAAGAAGGAGAAGGAGAAGGTGAAGTCTGGAGGGTGAATCAGAAGAAGTAGAAGAAGGAGAAGGAGAAGGTGAAGTCTGGAGGGTGAAGCAGAAGAAGTAGAAGAAGGAGAAGGAGAAGGTGAAGTCAGGAGGGTGAATCAGAAGATGTAGAAGAAGGAGAAGGAGAAGGTGAAGTCAGGAGGGTGAATCAGAAGAAGGAGAAGAAGGAGAAGGAGAAGGTGAAGTCTGGAGGGTGAATCAGAAGAATCAGAAGAAGGAGAAGGAGAAGGTGAAGTCTGGAGGGTGAATCAGAAGAAGCAGAAGAAAGAGAAGGAGAAGGTGAAGTCTGGAGGGTGAATCAGAAGAAGTAGAAGAAGGAGAAGGAGAAGGTGAAGTCTGGAGGGTGAATCAGAAGAAGCAGAAGAAGGAGAAGGAGAAGGTGAAGTCTGGAGGGTGAATCAGAAGAAGTAGAAGAAGGAGAAGGAGAAGGTGAAGTCTGGAGGGTGAATCAGAAGAAGTAGAAGAAGGAGAAGGAGAAGGTGAAGTCTGGAGGGTGAAGCAGAAGAGGTAGAAGAAGGAGAAGGAGAAGGTGAAGTCAGGAGGGTGAATCAGAAGATGTAGAAGAAGGAGAAGGAGAAGGTGAAGTCTGGAGAGTGAATCAGAAGAAGCAGAAGAAGGAGAAGGAGAAGGTAAAGTCTGGAGGGTGAATCAGAAGAAGCAGAAGAAGGAGAAGGAGAAGCTGAAGTCTGGAGGGTGATTCAGAAGAAGCAGAATAAGGAGAAGGAGAAGGTGATGTCTGGAGGGTGAATCAGAAGAAGCAGAAGAAGAAGAAGGAAAAGGTGAAGTCTGGAGGGTGAATCAGAAGAAGTAGAAGAAGGAGAAGGAGAAGGTGAAGTCTGGAGGGTGAATCAGAAGAAGTAGAAGAAGGAGAAGGAGAAGGTGAAGTCTGGAGGGTGAATCAGAAGAAGTAGAAGAAGGAGAAGGAGAAGGTGAAGTCTGGAGGGTGAAGCAGAAGAAGTAGAAGAAGGAGAAGGAGAAGGTGAAGTCAGGAGGGTGAATCAGAAGATGTAGAAGAAGGAGAAGGAGAAGGTGAAGTCAGGAGGGTGAATCAGAAGAAGCAGAAGAAGGAGAAGGAGAAGGTGAAGTCTGGAGGGTGAATCAGAAGAATCAGAAGAAGGAGAAGGAGAAGGTGAAGTCTGGAGGGTGAATCAGAAGAAGCAGAAGAAAGAGAAGGAGAAGGTGAAGTCTGGAGGGTGAATCAGAAGAAGTAGAAGAAGGAGAAGGAGAAGGTGAAATCTGGAGGTTGAATCAGAAGAAGCAGAAGAAGGAGAAGGAGAAGGTGAAGTCTGGAGGGTGAATCAGAAGAAGTAGACGAAGGAGAAGGTGAAGGTGAAGTCTGGAGGGAGAATCAGAAGAAGCAGAAGAAGGAGATGGAGAAGGTGAAGTCTGGAGGGTGAATCAGAAGAAGTAGAAGAAGGAGAAGGTGAAGGTGAAGTCTGGAGGGTGAATCAGAAGAAGCAGAAGAAGGAGAAGGAGAAGGTGAAGTCTGGAGGGTGAATCAGAAGAAGCAGAAGAAGGAGAAGGAGAAGGTGAAGTCTGGAGGGTGATTCAGAAGAAGCAGAATAAGGAGAAGGAGAAGGTGAAGTCTGGAGGGTGAATCAGAAGAAGCAGAAGAAGGAGAAGGAGAAGGTGAAGTCTGGACGGTGAATCAGAAGAAGTAGAAGAAGGAGAAGGAGAAGGTGAAGTCTGGAGGGTGAATCAGAAGAAGCAGAAGAAGGAGAAGGAGAAGGTGAAGTCTGGAGGGTGAATCAGAAGAAGTAGAAGAAGGAGAAGTAGAAGGTGAAGTCTGGAGGGTGAATCAGAAGAAGCAGAAGAAGGAGAAGGAGAAGGTGAAGTCTGGAGGGTGAATCAGAAGAAGCAGAAGAAGGAGAAGGAGAAGGTGAAGTCTGGAGGGTGAATCAGAAGAAGCAGAAGAAGGAGAAGGAGAAGGTGAAGTCTGGAGGGTGAATCAGAAGAAGCAGAATAAGGAGAAGGAGAAGGTGAAGTCTGGAGGGTGAATCAGAAGAAGCAGAAGAAGGAGAAGGAGAAGGTGAAGTCTGGAGGGTGAATCAGAAGAAGTAGAAGAAGGAGAAGGAGAAGGTGAAGTCTGGAGGATGAAGCAGAAGAAGTAGAAGAAGGAGAAGGAGAAGGTGAAGTCAGGAGGGTGAATCAGAAGAAGTAGAAGAGGGAGAAGGAGAAGGTGAAGTCAGGAGGGTGAATCAGAAGAAGCAGAAGAAGAAGATAGAGAAGGTGAAGTCTGGAGGGTGAATCAGAAGAATCAGAAGAAGGAGAAGGAGAAGGTGAAGTCTGGAGGGTGAAGCAGAAGAAGCAGAAGAAAGAGAAGGAGAAGGTGATATCTGGAGGGTGAAGCAGAAGAAACAGAAGAAGGAGAAGGAGAAGGTGAAGACTGGAGGGTGAATCAGAAGAAGTAGAAGAAGGAGAAGGAGAAGGTGAAGTCTGGAGGATGAATCAGAAGAAGTAGAAGAAGGAGAAGGAGAAGGTGAAGTCTGGAGGGTGAATCAGAAGAAGTAGAAGAAGGAGAAGGAGAAGGTGAAGTCTGGAGGGTGAATCAGAAGAAGTAGAAGAAGGAGAAGGAGAAGGTGAAGTCTGGAGGGTGAATCAGAAGAAGTAGAAGAAGGAGAAGGAGAAGGTGAAGTCTGGAGGGTGAAGCAGAAGAAGTCGAAGAAGGAGAAGGAGAAGGTGAAGTCAGGAGCGTGAATCAGAAGATGTAGAATAAGGAGAAGGAGAAGGTGAAGTCAGGAGGGTGAATCAGAAGAAGCAGAAGAAGGAGAAGGAGAAGGTGAAGTCTGGAGGGTGAATCAGAAGAAGTAGAAGAAGGAGAAGGAGAAGGTGAAGTCTGGAGGGTGAATCAAAAGAAGCAGAAGAAGGAGAAGGAGAAGGTGAAGTCTGGAGGGTGAATCAGAAGAAGCAGAAGAAGGAGAAGGAGAAGGTGAAGTCTGGAGGGTGAATCAGAAGAAGCAGAAGAAGGAGAAGGAGAAGGTGAAGTCTGGAGGGTGAATCAGAAGAAGCAGAATAAGGAAAAGGAGAAGGTGAAGTCTGGAGGGTGAATCAGAAGAAGCAGAAGAAGGAGAAGGAGAAGGTGAAGTCTGGAGGGTGAATCAGAAGAAGTAGAAGAAGGAGAAGGAGAAGGTGAAGTCTGGAGGATGAAGCAGAAGAAGTAGAAGAAGGAGAAGGAGAAGGTGAAGTCAGGAGGGTGAATCAGAAGAAGTAGAAGAGGGAGAAGGAGAAGGTGAAGTCAGGAGGGTGAATCAGAAGAAGCAGAAGAAGGAGAAGGAGAAGGTGAAGTTAGGAGGGTGAATCAGAAGAAGCAGAAGAAGGAGAAGGAGCAGGTGAAGTCTGGAGGGTGAATCAGAAGAAGCAGAAGAAGGAGATAGAGAAGGTGAAGTCTGGAGGGTGAATCAGAAGAATCAGAAGAAGGAGAAGGAGAAGGTGAAGTCTGGAGGGTGAAGCAGAAGAAGCAGAAGAAAGAGAAGGAGAAGGTGATATCTGGAGGGTGAAGCAGAAGAAACAGAAGAAGGAAAAGGAGAAGGTGAAGACTGGAGGGTGAATCAGAAGAAGTAGAAGAAGGAGAAGGAGAAGGTGAAGTCTGGAGGATGAATCAGAAGAAGTAGAAGAAGGAGAAGGAGAAGGTGAAGTCTGGAGGGTGAATCAGAAGAAGCAGAAGAAGGAGAAGGAGAACGTGAAGTCTGGAGGGTGAATCAGAAGAAGCAGAAGAAGGAGAAGGAGAAGATGAAGTCTGGAGGGTGTATCAGAAGAAGTAGAAGAAGGAGAAGGAGAAGGTGAGGTCTGGAGGGTGAATCAGAAGAAGCAGAAGAAGGAGAAGGAGAAGGTGAAGTCTGGAGGGTGAATCAGAAGAAGCAGAAGAAGGAGAAGGAGAAGGTGAAGTCTGGAGGGTGAATCAGAAGAAGCAGAAGAAGGAGAAGGAGAAGGTGAAGTCAGGAGGGTGAATCAGAAGAAGCAGAAGAAGGAGAAGGAGAAGGTGAAGTTAGGAGGGTGAATCAGAAGAAGCAGAAGAAGGAGAAGGAGCAGGTGAAGTCAGGCGGGTGTAGCAGAAGAAGTAGAAGAAGGAGAAGGAGAAGGTGAAGTCAGGACGGTGAAGCAGAAGAAGCAGAAGAAGGATAAGGAGAAGGTGAAGCCTGGAGGGCGCAGCAGAAGAAGCAGAAGAAGGAGAAGGAGAAGGTGAAGTCTGGAGTGTGAAGCAGAAGAAGCAGAAGAAGGAGAAGGAGAAGGTGAAGTCTGGAGGGCGCAGCAGAAGAAGCAGAAGAAGGAGAATGAGAAGGTGAAGTCTGGAGGGTGAATCAGAAGAAGCAGAAGAAGGAGAAGGAGAAGGTGAAGTCTGGAGGGTGAATCAGAAGAAGTAGAAGAAGGAGAAGGAGAAGGTGAAGTCTGGAGGGTGAAGCAGAAGAAGTAGAAGAAGGAGAAGGAGAAGGTGAAGTCAGGAGGGTGAATCAGAAGAAGTAGAAGAAGGAGAAGGAGAAGGTGAAGTCAGGAGGGTGAATCAGAAGAAGCAGAAGAAGGAGAAGGAGAAGGTGAAGTCTGGAGGGTGAATCAGAAGAATCAGAAGAAGGAGAAGGAGAAGGTGAAGTCTGGAGGGTGAATCAGAAGAAGCAGAAGAAAGAGAAGGAGAAGGTGAAGTCTGGAGGGTGAAGCAGAAGAAACAGAAGAAGGAGAAGGAGAAGGTGAAGACTGGAGGGTGAATCAGAAGAAGTAGAAGAAGGAGAAGGAGAAGGTGAAGTCTGGAGGGTGAATCAGAAGAAGTAGAAGAAGGAGAAGGAGAAGTTGAAGTCTGGAGGGTGAATCAGAAGAAGCAGAAGAAGGAGAAGGAGAAGGTGAAGTCTGGAGGGTGAATCAGAAGAAGCAGAAGAAGGAGAAGGAGAAGTTGAAGTCCGGAGGGTGAATCAGAAGAAGTAGAAGAAGGAGAAGGAGAAGGTGAAGTCTGGAGGGTGAATCAGAAGAAGTAGAAGAAGGAGAAGGAGAAGATGAAGTCTGGAGGGTGAATCAGAAGAAACAGAAGAAGGAGAAGGAGAAGGTGAAGTCTGGAGGGTGAATCAGAAGAAGTAGAAGAAGGAGAAGGAGAAGGTGTAGTCTGGAGGGTGAATCAGAAGAAGTAGACGAAGGAGAAGGAGAAGGTGAAGTCTGGAGGGTGAATCAGAAGAAGCAGAAGAAGGAGAAGGAGAAGGTGAAGTCTGGAGGGTGAATCAGAAGAAGTAGAAGAAGGAGAAGGAGAAGGTGAAGTCTGGAGGGTGAATCAGAAGAAGCAGAAGAAGGAGAAGGAGAAGGTGAAGTCTGGAGGGTGAATCAGAAGAAGCAGAAGGAGAAGGAGAAGGTGAAGTCTGGAGGGTGAATCAGAAGAAGCAGAATAAGGAGAAGGAGAAGGTGAAGTCTGGAGGGTGAATCAGAAGAAGCAGAAGAAGGAGAAGGAGAAGGTGAAGTCTGGAGGGTGAATCAGAAGAAGTAGAAGAAGGAGAAGGAGAAGATGAAGTCTGGAGGGTGAATCAGAAGAAGTAGAAGAAGGAGAAGGAGAAGGTGAAGTCTGGAGGGTGTATCAGAAGAAGTAGAAGAAGGAGAAGGAGAAGATGAAGTCTGGAGGGTGAATCAGAAGAAACTGAAGAAGGAGAAGGAGAAGGTGAAGTCTGGAGGGTGAATCAGAAGAAGTAGAAGAAGGAGAAGGAGAAGGTGTAGTCTGGAGGGTGAATCAGAAGAAGTAGACGAAGGAGAAGGAGAAGGTGAAGTCTGGAGGGTGAATCAGAAGAAGCAGAAGAAGGAGAAGGAGAAGGTGAAGTCTGGAGGGTGAATCAGAAGAAGTAGAAGAAGGAGAAGGAGAAGGTGAAGTCTGGAGGGTGAATCAGAAGAAGCAGAATAAGGAGAAGGAGAAGGTGAAGTCTGGAGGGTGAATCAGAAGAAGCAGAAGAAGGAGAAGGAGAAGGTGAAGTCTGGAGGGTGAATCAGAAGAAGTAGAAGAAGGAGAAGGAGAAGATGAAGTCTGGAGGGTGAATCAGAAGAAGTCGAAGAAGGAGAAGGAGAAGGTGAAGTCTGGAGGGTGAATCAGAAGAAGTAGAAGAAGGAGAAGGAGAAGATGAAGTCTGGAGGGTGAATCAGAAGAATCAGAAGAAGGAGAAGGTGAAGGTGAAGTCTGGAGGGTGAATCAGAAGAAGCAGAAGAAGGAGAAGGAGAAGGTGAAGTCTGGAGGGTGAATCAGAAGAAGCAGAAAAAGGAGAAGGAGAAGATGAAGTCTGGAGGGTGAATCAGAAGAAGTAGAAGAAGGAGAAGGAGAAGGTGAAGTCTGGAGGGTGAATCAGAAGTAGCAGAATAAGGAGAAGGAGAAGGTGAAGTCTGGAGGGTGAATCAGAAGAAACAGAAGAAGGAGAAGGAGAAGGTGAAGTCTGGAGGGTGAATCAGAAGAAGTAGAAGAAGGAGAAGGAGAAGGTGTAGTCTGGAGGGTGAATCAGAAGAAGTAGACGAAGGAGAAGGAGACGGTGAAGTCTGGAGGGTGAATCAGAAGAAGCAGAAGAAGGAGATGGAGAAGGTGAAGTCTGGAGGGTGAATCAGAAGAAGTAGAAGAAGGAGAAGGAGAAGGTGAAGTCTGGAGGGTGAATCAGAAGAAGCAGAAGAAGGAGAAGGAGAAGGTGAAGTCTGGAGGGTGAATCAGAAGAAGCAGAAGAAGGAGAAGGAGAAGGTGAAGTCTGGAGGGTGATTCAGAAGAAGCAGAATAAGGAGAAGGAGAAGGTGATGTCTGGAGGGTGAATCAGAAGAAGCAGAAGAAGGAGAAGGAGAAGGTGAAGTCTGGAGGGTGAATCAGAAGAAGTAGAAGAAGGAGAAGGAGAAAGTGAAGTCTGGAGGGTGAATCAGAAGAAGTAGAAGAAGGAGAAGGAGAAGGAGAAGTCTGGAGGGTGAATCAGAAGAAGTAGAAGAAGGAGAAGGAGAAGGTGAAGTCTGGAGGGTGAAGCAGAAGAAGTAGAAGAAGGAGAAGGAGAAGGTGAAGTCAGGAGGGTGAATCAGAAGATGTAGAAGAAGGAGAAGGAGAAGGTGAAGTCAGGAGAGTGAATCAGAAGAAGCAGAAGAAGGAGAAGGAGAAGGTGAAGTCTGGAGGGTGAATCAGAAAAATCAGAAGAAGGAGAAGGAGAAGGTGAAGTCTGGAGGGTGAATCAGAAGAAGCAGAAGAAAGAGAAGGAGAAGGTGAAGTCTGGAGGGTGAATCAGAAGAAGGAGAAGAAGGAGAAGGAGAAGGTGAAGTCTGGAGGGTGAATCAGAAGAAGCAGAAGAAGGAGAAGGAGAAGGTGAAGTCTGGAGGGTGAATCAGAAGAAGCAGACGAAGGAGAAGGAGAAGGTGAAGTGTGGAGGGTGAATCAGAAAAAGCAGAAGAAGGAGATGGAGAAGGTGAAGTCTGGAGGGTGAATCAGAAGAAGTAGAAGAAGGAGAAGGTGAAGGTGAAGTCTGGAGGGTGAATCAGAAGAAGCAGAAGAAGGAGAAGGAGAAGGTGAAGTCTGGAGGGTGAATCAGAAGAAGCAGAAGAAGGAGAAGGAGAAGGTGAAGTCTGGAGGGTGATTCAGAAGAAGCAGAATAAGGAGAAGGAGAAGGTGAAGTCTGGAGGGTGAATCAGAAGAAGCAGAAGAAGGCGAAGGAGAAGGTGAAGTCTGGAGGGTGAATCAGAAGAAGTAGAAGAAGGAGAAGGAGAAGGTGAAGTCTGGAGGGTGAATCAGAAGAAGTAGAAGAAGGAGAAGGAGAAGATGAAGTCTGGAGGGTGAATCAGAAGAATCAGAAGAAGGAGAAGGTGAAGTCTGGAGGGTGAATCAGAAGAAGCAGAAGAAGGAGAAAGAGAAGGTGAAGTCTGGAGGGTGAATCAGAAGAAGCAGAAAAAGGAGAAGGAGAAGATGAAGTCTGGAGGGTGAATCAGAAGAAGTAGAAGAAGGAGAAGGAGAAGGTGAAGTCTGGAGGGTGAATCAGAAGTAGCAGCAGAAGGAGAAGGAGAAGGTGAAGTCTGGAGGGTGAATCAGAAGAAACAGAAGAAGGAGAAGGAGAAGGTGAAGTCTGGAGGGTGAATCAGAAGAAGTAGAAGAAGGAGAAGGAGAAGGTGTAGTCTGGAGGGTGAATCAGAAGAAGTAGACGAAGGAGAAGGAGACGGTGAAGTCTGGAGGGTGAATCAGAAGAAGCAGAAGAAGGAGATGGAGAAGGTGAAGTCTGGAGGGTGAATCAGAAGAAGTAGAAGAAGGAGAAGGAGAAGGTGAAGTCTGGAGGGTGAATCAGAAGAAGCAGAAGAAGGAGAAGGAGAAGGTGAAGTCTGGAGGGTGAATCAGAAGAAGCAGAAGAAGGAGAAGGAGAAGGTGAAGTCTGGAGGGTGATTCAGAAGAAGCAGAATAAGGAGAAGGAGAAGGTGATGTCTGGAGGGTGAATCAGAAGAAGCAGAAGAAGGAGAAGGAGAAGGTGAAGTCTGGAGGGTGAATCAGAAGAAGTAGAAGAAGGAGAAGGAGAAAGTGAAGTCTGGAGGGTGAATCAGAAGAAGTAGAAGAAGGAGAAGGAGAAGGAGAAGTCTGGAGGGTGAATCAGAAGAAGTAGAAGAAGGAGAAGGAGAAGGTGAAGTCTGGAGGGTGAAGCAGAAGAAGTAGAAGAAGGAGAAGGAGAAGGTGAAGTCAGGAGGGTGAATCAGAAGATGTAGAAGAAGGAGAAGGAGAAGGTGAAGTCAGGAGAGTGAATCAGAAGAAGCAGAAGAAGGAGAAGGAGAAGGTGAAGTCTGGAGGGTGAATCAGAAGAATCAGAAGAAGGAGAAGGAGAAGGTGAAGTCTGGAGGGTGAATCAGAAGAAGCAGAAGAAAGAGAAGGAGAAGGTGAAGTCTGGAGGGTGAATCAGAAGAAGGAGAAGAAGGAGAAGGAGAAGGTGAAGTCTGGAGGGTGAATCAGAAGAAGCAGAAGAAGGAGAAGGAGAAGGTGAAGTCTGGAGGGTGAATCAGAAGAAGCAGACGAAGGAGAAGGAGAAGGTGAAGTGTGGAGGGTGAATCAGAAGAAGCAGAAGAAGGAGATGGAGAAGGTGAAGTCTGGAGGGTGAATCAGAAGAAGTAGAAGAAGGAGAAGGTGAAGGTGAAGTCTGGAGGGTGAATCAGAAGAAGCAGAAGAAGGAGAAGGAGAAGGTGAAGTCTGGAGGGTGAATCAGAAGAAGCAGAAGAAGGAGAAGGAGAAGGTGAAGTCTGGAGGGTGATTCAGAAGAAGCAGAATAAGGAGAAGGAGAAGGTGAAGTCTGGAGGGTGAATCAGAAGAAGCAGAAGAAGGCGAAGGAGAAGGTGACGTCTGGAGGGTGAATCAGAAGAAGTAGAAGAAGGAGAAGGAGAAGGTGAAGTCTGGAGGGTGAATCAGAAGAAGTAGAAGAAGGAGAAGGAGAAGGTGAAGTCTGGAGGGTGAATCAGAAGAAGTAGAAGAAGGAGAAGGAGAAGGTGAAGTCTGGAGGGTGAAGCAGAAGAAGTGGAAGAAGGAGAAGGAGAAGGTGAAGTCAGGAGGGTGAATCAGAAGATGTAGAAGAAGGAGAAGGAGAAGGTGAAGTCAGGAGGGTGAATCAGAAGAAGCAGAAGAAGGAGAAGGAGAAGGTGAAGTCTGGAGGGTGAATCAGAAGAAGTAGAAGAAGGAGAAGGAGAAGGTGAAGTCTGGAGGGTGAATCAGAAGAAGCAGAAGAAGGAGAAGGAGAAGGTGAAGTCTGGAGGGTGAATCAGAAGAAGCAGAAGAAGGAGAAGGAGAAGGTGAAGTCTGGAGGGTGAATCAGAAGAAGCAGAAGAAGGAGAAGCAGAAGGTGAAGTCTGGAGGGTGAATCAGAAGAAGCAGAATAAGGAGAAGGAGAAGGTGAAGTCTGGAGGGTGAATCAGAAGAAGCAGAAGAAGGAGAAGGAGAAGGTGAAGTCTGGAGGGTGAATCAGAAGAAGTAGAAGAAGGAGAAGGAGAAGGTGAAGTCTGGAGGGTGAAGCAGAAGAAGTAGAAGAAGGAGAAGGAGAAGGTGAAGTCAGGAGGGTGAATCAGAAGAAGTAGAAGAAGGAGAAGGAGAAGGTGAAGTCAGGAGGGTGAATCAGAAGAAGCAGAAGAAGGAGATAGAGAAGGTGAAGTCTGGAGGGTGAATCAGAAGAATCAGAAGAAGGAGAAGGAGAAGGTGAAGTCTGGAGGGTGAAGCAGAAGAAGCAGAAGAAAGAGAAGGAGAAGGTGAAGTCTGGAGGGTGAAGCAGAAGAAACAGAACAAGGAGAAGGAGAAGGTGAAGACTGGAGGGTGAATCAGAAGAAGTAGAAGAAGGAGAAGGAGAAGGTGAAGTCTGGAGGGTGAATCAGAAGAAGTAGAAGAAGGAGAAGGAGAAGGTGAAGTCTGGAGGGTGAATCAGAAGAAGCAGAAGAAGGAGAAGGTAAAGTCTGGAGGGTGAATCAGAAAAAGCAGAAGAAGGAGAAGGAGAAGATGAAGTCTGGAGGGTGAATCAGAAGAAGTAGAAGAAGGAGAAGGAGAAGGTGAGGTCTGGAGGGTGAATCAGAAGAAGCAGAAGAAGGAGAAGGAGAAGGTGAAGTCTGGAGGGTGAATCAGAAGAAGCAGAAGAAGGAGAAGGAGAAGGTGAAGTCTGGAGGGTGAATCAGAAGAAGCAGAAGAAGGAGAAGGAGAAGGTGAAGTCAGGAGGGTGAATCAGAAGAAGCAGAAGAAGGAGAAGGAGAAGGTGAAGTTAGGAGGGTGAATCAGAAGAAGCAGAAGAAGGAGAAGGAGCAGGTGAAGTCAGGGAGGTGTAGCAGAAGAAGTAGAAGAAGGAGAAGGAGAAGGTGAAGTCAGGACAGTGAAGCAGAAGAAGCAGAAGAAGGAGAAGGAGAAGGTGAAGCCTGGAGGGCGCAGCAGAAGAAGCAGAAGAAGGAGAAGGAGAAGGTGAAGTCTGGAGTGTGAAGCAGAAGAAGCAGAAGAAGGAGAAGGAGAAGGTGAAGTCTGGAGGGTGAATCAGAAGAAGTAGAAGAAGGAGAAGGAGAAGGTGAAATCTGGAGGGTGAAGCAGAAGAAGTAGAAGAAGGAGAAGGAGAAGGTGAAGTCAGGAGGGTGAATCAGAAGAAGTAGAAGAAGGAGAAGGAGAAGGTGAAGTCAGGAGGTTGAATCAGAAGAAGCAGAAGAAGGAGAAGGAGAAGGTGAAGTCTGGAGGGTGAATCAGAAGAAGTAGAAGAAGGAGAAGGAGAAGGTGAAGTCTGGAGGGTGAATCAGAAGAAGCAGAAGAAGGAGAAGGAGAAGGTGAAGTCTGGAGGGTGAATCAGAAGAAGCAGAAGAAGGAGAAGGAGAAGGTGAAGTCTGGAGGGTGAATCAGAAGAAGCAGAAGAAGGAGAAGGAGAAGGTGAAGTCAGGAGGGTGAATCAGAAGAAGTAGAAGAAGGAGAAGGAGACGGTGAAGTCTGGAGGGTGAAGCAGAAGAAGTAGAAGAAGGAGAAGGAGAAGGTGAAGTCAGGAGGGTGAATCAGAAGAAGTAGAAGAAGGAGAAGGAGAAGGTGAAGTCAGGAGGGTGAATCAGAAGAAGCAGAAGAAGGAGATAGAGAAGGTGAAGTCTGGAGGGTGGATCAGAAGAATCAGAAGAAGGAGAAGGAGAAGGTGAAGTCTGGATGGTGAAGCAGAAGAAGCAGAAGAAAGAGAAGGAGAAGGTGAAGTCTGGAGGGTGAATCAGAAGAAGCAGAAGAAGGAGAAGGTAAAGTCTGGAGGGTGAATCAGAAAAAGCAGAAGAAGGAGAAGGAGAAGATGAAGTCTGGAGGGTGAATCAGAAGAAGTAGAAGAAGGAGAAGGAGAAGGTGAGGTCTGGAGGGTGAATCAGAAGAAGCAGAAGAAGGAGAAGGAGAAGGTGAAGTCTGGAGGGTGAATCAGAAGAAGCAGAAGAAGGAGAAGGAGAAGGTGAAGTCTGGAGGGTGAATCAGAAGAAGCAGAAGAAGGAGAAGGAGAAGGTGAAGTCAGGAGGGTGAATCAGAAGAAGCAGAAGAAGGAGAAGGAGAAGGTGAAGTTAGGAGGGTGAATCAGAAGAAGCAGAAGAAGGAGAAGGAGCAGGTGAAGTCAGGGAGGTGTAGCAGAAGAAGTAGAAGAAGGAGAAGGAGAAGGTGAAGTCAGGACAGTGAAGCAGAAGAAGCAGAAGAAGGAGAAGGAGAAGGTGAAGCCTGGAGGGCGCAGCAGAAGAAGCAGAAGAAGGAGAAGGAGAAGGTGAAGTCTGGAGTGTGAAGCAGAAGAAGCAGAAGAAGGAGAAGGAGAAGGTGAAGTCTGGAGGGTGAATCAGAAGAAGTAGAAGAAGGAGAAGGAGAAGGTGAAATCTGGAGGGTGAAGCAGAAGAAGTAGAAGAAGGAGAAGGAGAAGGTGAAGTCAGGAGGGTGAATCAGAAGAAGTAGAAGAAGGAGAAGGAGAAGGTGAAGTCAGGAGGTTGAATCAGAAGAAGCAGAAGAAGGAGAAGGAGAAGGTGAAGTCTGGAGGGTGAATCAGAAGAAGTAGAAGAAGGAGAAGGAGAAGGTGAAGTCTGGAGGGTGAATCAGAAGAAGCAGAAGAAGGAGAAGGAGAAGGTGAAGTCTGGAGGGTGAATCAGAAGAAGCAGAAGAAGGAGAAGGAGAAGGTGAAGTCTGGAGGGTGAATCAGAAGAAGCAGAAGAAGGAGAAGGAGAAGGTGAAGTCAGGAGGGTGAATCAGAAGAAGTAGAAGAAGGAGAAGGAGACGGTGAAGTCTGGAGGGTGAAGCAGAAGAAGTAGAAGAAGGAGAAGGAGAAGGTGAAGTCAGGAGGGTGAATCAGAAGAAGTAGAAGAAGGAGAAGGAGAAGGTGAAGTCAGGAGGGTGAATCAGAAGAAGCAGAAGAAGGAGATAGAGAAGGTGAAGTCTGGAGGGTGGATCAGAAGAATCAGAAGAAGGAGAAGGAGAAGGTGAAGTCTGGATGGTGAAGCAGAAGAAGCAGAAGAAAGAGAAGGAGAAGGTGAAGTCTGGAGGGTGAAGCAGAAGAAACAGAAGAAGCAGAAGGAGAAGGTGAAGACTGGAGGGTGAATCAGAAGAAGTCGAAGAAGGAGAAGGAGAAGGTGAAGTCTGGAGGGTGAATCAGAAGAAGTAGAAGAAGGAGAAGGAGAAGGTGAAGTCTGGAGGGTGATTCAGAAGAAGCAGAAGAAGGAGAAGGAGAAGGTGAAGTCTGGAGGGTGAATCAGAAGAAGCAGAAGAAGGAGAAGGAGAAGATGAAGTCTGGAGGGTGAATCAGAAGAAGTAGAAGAAGGAGAAGGAGAAGGTGAGGTCTGGAGGGTGAATCAGAAGAAGCAGAAGAAGGAGAAGGAGAAGGTGAAGTCTGGAGGGTGAATCAGAAGAAGCAGAAGAAGGAGAAGGAGAAGGTGAAGTCTGGAGGGTGAATCAGAAGAAGCAGAAGAAGGAGAAGGAGAAGGTGAAGTCAGGAGGGTGAATCAGAAGAAGCAGAAGAAGGAGAAGGAGAAGGTGAATTTAGGAGGGTGAATCAGAAGAAGCAGAAGAAGGAGAAGGAGCAGGTGAAGTCAGGGGAGTGTAGCAGAAGAAGTAGAAGAAGGAGAAGGAGAAGGTGAAGTCAGGACGGTGAAGCAGAAGAAGCAGAAGAAGGAGAAGGAGAAGGTGAAGCCTGGAGGGCGCAGCAGAAGAAGCAGAAGAAGGAGAAGGAGACGGTGAAGTCTGGAGTGTGAAGCAGAAGAAGCAGAAGAAGGAGAAGGAGAAGGTGAAGTCTGGAGGGCGCAGCAGAAGAAGCAGAAGAAGGAGAATGAGAAGGTGAATTCTGGAGGGTGAATCAGAAGAAGCAGAAGAAGGAGAAGGAGAAGGTGAAGTCTGGAGGTTGAATCAGAAGAAGTAGAAGAAGGAGAAGGAGAAGGTGAAGTCTGGAGGGTGAAGCAGAAGAAGTAGAAGAAGGAGAAGGAGAAGGTGAAGTCAGGAGGGTGAATCAGAAGAAGTAGAAGAAGGAGAAGGAGAAGGAGAAGTCAGGAGGGTGAATCAGAAGAAGCAGAAGAAGGAGAAGGAGAAGGTGAAGTCTGGAGGGTGAATCAGAAGAATCAGAAGAAGGAGAAGGAGAAGGTGAAGTCTGGAGGGTGAATCAGAAGAAGCAGAAGAAAGAGAAGGAGAAGGTGAAGTCTGGAGGGTGAAGCATAAGAAACAGAAAAAGGAGAAGGAGAAGGTGAAGACTGGAGGGTGAATCAGAAGAAGTAGAAGAAGGAGAAGGAGAAGGTGAAGTCTGGAGGGTGAATCAGAAGAAGTGGAAGAAGGAGAAGGAGAAGTTGAAGTCTGGAGGGTTAATCAGAAGAAGCAGAAGAAGGAGAAGGAGAAGGTTAAGTCTGGAGGGTGAATCAGAAGAAGCAGAAGAAGGAGAAGGAGAAGATGAAGTCTGGAGGGTAAATCAGAAGAAGTAGAAGAAGGAGAAGGAGAAGGTGAAGTCTGGAGGGTGAATCAGAAGAAGTAGAAGAAGGAGAAGGAGAAGATGGAGTCTGGAGGGTGAATCAGAAGAAACAGAAGAAGGAGAAGGAGAAGGTGAAGTCTGGAGGGTGAATCAGAAGAAGTAGAAGAAGGAGAAGGAGAAGGTGTAGTCTGGAGGGTGAATCAGAAGAAGTAGACGAAGGAGAAGGAGAAGGTGAAGTCTGGAGGGTGAATCAGAAGAAGCAGAAGAAGGAGAAGGAGAAGGTGAAGTCTGGAGGGTGAATCAGAAGAAGTAGAAGAAGGAGAAGGAGAAGGTGAAGTCTGGAGGGTGAATCAGAAGAAGCAGAAGAAGGAGATGGAGAAGGTGAAGTCTGGAGGGTGAATCAGAAGAAGCAGAAGAAGGAGAAGGAGAAGGTGAAGTCTGGAGGGTGAATCAGAAGAAGCAGAATAAGGAGAAGGAGAAGGTGAAGTCTGGAGGGTGAATCAGAAGAAGCAGAAGAAGGAGAAGGAGAAGGTGAAGTCTGGAGGGTGAATCAGAAGAAGTAGAAGAAGGAGAAGGAGAAGGTGAAGTCTGGAGTGTGAATCAGAAGAAGTATAAGAAGGAGAAGGAGAAGGTGAAGTCTGGAGGGTGATTCAGAAGAAGTAGAAGAAGGAGAAGGAGAAGGTGAAGTGTGGAGGGTGAAGCAGAAGAAGTAGATGAAGGAGAAGGAGAAGGTGAAGTCAGGAGGGTGAATCAGAAGAAGTAGAAGAAGGAGAAGGAGAGGGTGAGGTCTGGAGGGAGAATCAGAAGAAGCAGAAGAAGGAGAAGGAGAAGGTGAAGTCTGGAGTGTGAATCAGAAGAATCAGAAGAAGGAGAATGAGAAGGTGAAGTCTGTAGGGTGAATCAGAAGAAGCAGAAGAAAGAGAAGGAGAAGGTGAAGTCTGGAGGGTGAAGCAGAAGAAACAGAAGAAGGAGAAGGAGAAGGTGAAGACTGGAGGGTGAATCAGAAGAAGTAGAAGAAGGAGAAGGAGAAGGTGAAGTCTGGAGGGTGAATCAGAAGAAGTAGAAGAAGGAGAAGGAGAAGGTGAAGTCTGGAGGGTGAATCAGAAGAAGCAGAAGAAGGAGAAGGAGAAGGTGAACTCTGGAGGGTGAATCAGAAGAAGGAGAAGAAGGAGAAGGAGAAGATGAAGTCTGGAGGGTGAATCAGAAGAAGTAGAAGAAGGAGAAGGAGAAGGTGAAGTCTGGAGGCTGAATCAGAAGAAGTAGAAGAAGGAGAAGGAGAAGGTGAAGTCTGGAGGGTGAATCAGAAGAAGCAGAAGAAGGAGAAGGAGAAGATGAAGTCTGGAGGGTGAATCAGAAGAAGTAGAAGAAGGAGAAGGAGAAGGTGAGGTCTGGAGGGTGAATCAGAAGAAGCAGAAGAAGGAGAAGGAGAAGGTGAAGTCTGGAGGGTGAATCAGAAGAAGCAGAAGAAGGAGAAGGAGAAGGTGAAGTCTGGAGGGTGAAGCAGAAGAAGCAGAAGAAGGAGAAGGAGAAGGTGAAGTCAGGAGGGTGAATCAGAAGAAGCAGAAAAAGGCGAAGGAGAAGGTGAATTTAGGAGGGTGAATCAGAAGAAGCAGAAGAAGGAGAAGGAGCAGGTGAAGTCTGGGGGGTGTAGCAGAAGAAGTAGAAGAAGGAGAAGGAGAAGGTGAAGTCAGGACGGTGAAGCAGAAGAAGGAGAAGGAGAAGGTGAAGCCTGGAGGGCGCAGCAGAAGAAGCAGAAGAAGGAGAAGGAGAAGGTGAAGTCTGGAGTGTGAAGCAGAAGAAGCAGAAGAAGGAGAAGGAGAAGGTGAAGTCTGGAGGGCGCAGCAGAAGAAGCAGAAGAAGGAGAATGAGAAGGTGAAGTCTGGAGGGTGAATCAGAAGAAGCAGAAGAAGGAGAAGGAGAAGGTGAAGTCTGGAGGGTGAATCAGAAGAAGTAGAAGAAGGAGAAGGAGAAGGTGAAGTCTGGAGGGTGAAGCAGAAGAAGTAGAAGAAGGAGAAGGAGAAGGTGAAGTCAGGAGGGTGAATCAGAAGAAGTAGAAGAAGGAGAAGGAGAAGATGAAGTCAGGAGGGTGAATCAGAAGAAGCAGAAGAAGGAGAAGGAGAAGGTGAAGTCTGGAGGGTGAATCAGAAGAATCAGAAGAAGGAGAAGGAGAAGGTGAAGTCGGGAGGGTGAATCAGAAGAAGCAGAAGAAAGAGAAGGAGAAGGTGAAGTCTGGAGGGTGAAGCAGAAGAAACAGAAAAAGGAGAAGGAGAAGGTGAAGACTGGAGGGTGAATCAGAAGACGTAGAAGAAGGAGAAGGAGAAGGTGAAGTCTGGAGGGTGAATCAGAAGAAGTGGAAGAAGGAGAAGGAGAAGTTGAAGTCTGGAGGGTGAATCAGATGAAGCAGAAGAAGGAGAAGGAGAAGGTGAAGTCTGGAGGGTGAATCAGAAGAAGCAGAAGAAGGAGAAGGAGAAGATGAAGTCTGGAGGGTGAATCAGAAGAAGTAGAAGAAGGAGAAGGAGAAGGTGAAGTCTGGAGGGTGAATCAGAAGAAGTAGAAGAAGGAGAAGGAGAAGATGAAGTCTGGAGGGTGAATCAGAAGAAACAGAAGAAGGAGAAGGAGAAGGTGAAGTCTGGAGGGTGAATCAGAAGAAGTAGAAGAAGGAGAAGGAGAAGGTGTAGTCTGGAGGGTGAATCAGAAGAAGTAGCCGAAGGAGAAGGAGAAGGTGAAGTCTGGAGGGTGAATCAGAAGAAGCAGAAGAAGGAGAAGGAGAAGGTGAAGTCTGGAGGGTGAATCAGAAGAAGTAGAAGAAGGAGAAGGAGAAGGTGAAGTCTGGAGGGTGAATCAGAAGAAGCAGAAGAAGGAGAAGGAGAAGGTGAAGTCTGGAGGGTGAATCAGAAGAAGCAGAAGAAGGAGAAGGAGAAGGTGAAGTCTGGAGGGTGAATCAGAAGAAGCAGAATAAGGAGAAGGAGAAGGTGAAGTCTGGAGGGTGTATCAGAAGAAGCAGAAGAAGGAGAAGGAGAAGGTGAAGTCTGGAGGGTGAATCAGAAGAAGTAGAAGAAGGAGAAGGAGAAGGTGAAGTCTGGAGGGTGAATCAGAAGAAGTATAAGAAGGAGAAGGAGAAGGTGAAGTCTGGAGGGTGAATCAGAAGAAGTAGAAGAAGGAGAAGGAGAAGGTGAAGTCTGGAGGGTGAAGCAGAAGAAGTAGATGAAGGAGAAGGAGAAGGTGAAGTCAGGAGGGTGAATCAGAAGAAGTAGAAGAAGGAGAAGGAGAAGGTGAGGTCTGGAGGGTGAATCAGAAGAAGCAGAAGAAGGAGAAGGAGAAGGTGAAGTCTGGAGGGTGAATCAGAAGAATCAGAAGAAGGAGAAGGAGAAGGTGAAGTCTGGAGGGTGAATCAGAAGAAGCAGAAGAAAGAGAAGGAGAAGGTGAAGTCTGGAGGGTGAAGCAGAAGAAACAGAAGAAGGAGAAGGAGAAGGTGAAGTCTGGAGGGTGAATCAGAAGAAGTAGAAGAAGGAGAAGGAGAAGGTGAAGTCTGGAGGGTGAATCAGAAGAAGTAGAAGAAGGAGAAGGAGAAGATGAAGTCTGGAGGGTGAATCAGATGAAACAGAAGAAGGAGAAGGAGAAGGTGAAGTCTGGAGGGTGAATCAGAAGAAGTAGAAGAAGGAGAAGGAGAAGGTGTAGTCTGGAGGGTGAATCAGAAGAAGTAGACGAAGGAGAAGGAGAAGGTGAAGTCTGGAGGGTGAATCAGAAGAAGCAGAAGAAGGAGAAGGAGAAGGTGAAGTCTGGAGGGTGAATCAGAAGAAGTAGAAGAAGGAGAAGGAGAAGGTGAAGTCTGGAGGGTGAATCAGAAGAAGCAGAAGAAGGAGAAGGAGAAGGTGAAGTCTGGAGGGTGAATCAGAAGAAGCAGAAGAAGGAGAAGGAGAAGGTGAAGTCTGGAGGGTGAATCAGAAGAAGCAGAATAAGGAGAAGGAGAAGGTGAAGTCTGGAGGGTGAATCAGAAGAAGCAGAAGAAGGAGAAGGAGAAGGTGAAGTCTGGAGGGTGAATCAGAAGAAGTAGAAGAAGGAGAAGGAGAAGGTGAAGTCTGGAGTGTGAATCAGAAGAAGTATAAGAAGGAGAAGGAGAAGGTGAAGTCTGGAGGGTGAATCAGAAGAAGTAGAAGAAGGAGAAGGAGAAGGTGAAGTGTGGAGGGTGAAGCAGAAGAAGTAGATGAAGGAGAAGGAGAAGGTGAAGTCAGGAGGGTGAATCAGAAGAAGTAGAAGAAGGAGAAGGAGAAGGTGAGGTCTGGAGGGTGAATCAGAAGAAGCAGAAGAAGGAGAAGGAGAAGGTGAAGTCTGGAGGGTGAATCAGAAGAATCAGAAGAAGGAGAAGGAGAAGGTGAAGTCTGGAGGGTGAATCAGAAGAAGCAGAAGAAAGAGAAGGAGAAGGTGAAGTCTGGAGCTGAAGCAGAAGAAACAGAAGAAGGAGAAGGAGAAGGTGAAGACTGGAGGGTGAATCAGAAGAAGTAGAAGAAGGAGAAGGAGAAGGTGAAGTCTGGAGGGTGAATCAGAAGAAGTAGAAGAAGGAGAAGGAGAAGGTGAAGTCTGGAGGGTGAATCAGAAGAAGCAGAAGAAGGAGAAGGAGAAGGTGAACTCTGGAGGGTGAATCAGAAGAAGGAGAAGAAGGAGAAGGAGAAGATGAAGTCTGGAGGGTGAATCAGAAGAAGTAGAAGAAGGAGAAGGAGAAGGTGAAGTCTGGAGGCTGAATCAGAAGAAGTAGAAGAAGGAGAAGGAGAAGGTGAAGTCTGGAGGGTGAATCAGAAGAAGCAGAAGAAGGAGAAGGAGAAGATGAAGTCTGGAGGGTGAATCAGAAGAAGTAGAAGAAGGAGAAGGAGAAGGTGAGGTCTGGAGGGTGAATCAGAAGAAGCAGAAGAAGGAGAAGGAGAAGGTGAAGTCTGGAGGGTGAATCAGAAGAAGCAGAAGAAGGAGAAGGAGAAGGTGAAGTCTGGAGGGTGAAGCAGAAGAAGCAGAAGAAGGAGAAGGAGAAGGTGAAGTCAGGAGGGTGAATCAGAAGAAGCAGAAGAAGGCGAAGGAGAAGGTGAATTTAGGAGGGTGAATCAGAAGAAGCAGAAGAAGGAGAAGGAGCAGGTGAAGTCAGGGGGGTGTAGCAGAAGAAGTAGAAGAAGGAGAAGGAGAAGGTGAAGTCAGGTCGGTGAAGCAGAAGAAGGAGAAGGAGAAGGTGAAGCCTGGAGGGCGCAGCAGAAGAAGCAGAAGAAGGAGAAGGAGAAGGTGAAGTCTGGAGTGTGAAGCAGAAGAAGCAGAAGAAGGAGAAGGAGAAGGTGAAGTCTGGAGGGCGCAGCAGAAGAAGCAGAAGAAGGAGAATGAGAAGGTGAAGTCTGGAGGGTGAATCAGAAGAAGCAGAAGAAGGAGAAGGAGAAGGTGAAGTCTGGAGAGTGAATCAGAAGAAGTAGAAGAAGGAGAAGGAGAAGGTGAAGTCTGGAGGGTGAAGCAGAAGAAGTAGAAGAAGGAGAAGGAGAAGGTGAAGTCAGGAGGGTGAATCAGAAGAAGTAGAAGAAGGAGAAGGAGAAGGTGAAGTCAGGAGGGTGAATCAGAAGAAGCAGAAGAAAGAGAAGGAGAAGGTGAAGTCTGGAGGGTGAATCAGAAGAATCAGAAGAAGGAGAAGGAGAAGGTGAAGTCGGGAGGGTGAATCAGAAGAAGCAGAAGAAAGAGAAGGAGAAGGTGAAGTCTGGAGGGTGAAGCAGAAGAAACAGAAAAAGGAGAAGGAGAAGGTGAAGACTGGAGGGTGAATCAGAAGAAGTAGAAGAAGGAGAAGGAGAAGGTGAAGTCTGGAGGGTGAATCAGAAGAAGTGGAAGAAGGAGAAGGAGAAGTTGAAGTCTGGAGGGTGAATCAGAAGAAGCAGAAGAAGGAGAAGGAGAAGGTGAAGTCTGGAGGGTGAATCAGAAGAAGCAGAAGAAGGAGAAGGAGAAGATGAAGTCTGGAGGGTGAATCAGAAGAAGTAGAAGAAGGAGAAGGAGAAGGTGAAGTCTGGAGGGTGAATCAGAAGAAGTAGAAGAAGGAGAAGGAGAAGATGAAGTCTGGAGGGTGAATCAGAAGAAACAGAAGAAGGAGAAGGAGAAGGTGAAGTCTGGAGGGTGAATCAGAAGAAGTAGAAGAAGGAGAAGGAGAAGGTGTAGTCTGGAGGGTGAATCAGAAGAAGTAGACGAAGGAGAAGGAGAAGGTGAAGTCTGGAGGGTGAATCAGAAGAAGCAGAAGAAGGAGAAGGAGAAGGTGAAGTCTGGAGGGTGAATCAGAAGAAGTAGAAGAAGGAGAAGGAGAAGGTGAAGTCTGGAGGGTGAATCAGAAGAAGCAGAAGAAGGAGAAGGAGAAGGTGAAGTCTGGAGGGTGAATCAGAAGAAGCAGAAGAAGGAGAAGGAGAAGGTGAAGTCTGGAGGGTGAATCAGAAGAAGCAGAATAAGGAGAAGGAGAAGGTGAAGTCTGGAGGGTGTATCAGAAGAAGCAGAAGAAGGAGAAGGAGAAGGTGAAGTCTGGAGGGTGAATCAGAAGAAGTAGAAGAAGGAGAAGGAGAAGGTGAAGTCTGGAGGGTGAATCAGAAGAAGTATAAGAAGGAGAAGGAGAAGGTGAAGTCTGGAGGGTGAATCAGAAGAAGTAGAAGAAGGAGAAGGAGAAGGTGAAGTCTGGAGGGTGAAGCAGAAGAAGTAGATGAAGGAGAAGGAGAAGGTGAAGTCAGGAGGGTGAATCAGAAGAAGTAGAAGAAGGAGAAGGAGAAGGTGAGGTCTGGAGGGTGAATCAGAAGAAGCAGAAGAAGGAGAAGGAGAAGGTGAAGTCTGGAGGGTGAATCAGAAGAATCAGAAGAAGGAGAAGGAGAAGGTGAAGTCTGGAGGGTGAATCAGAAGAAGCAGAAGAAAGAGAAGGAGAAGGTGAAGTCTGGAGGGTGAAGCAGAAGAAACAGAAGAAGGAGAAGGAGAAGGTGAAGACTGGAGGGTGAATCAGAAGAAGTAGAAGAAGGAGAAGGAGAAGGTGAAGTCTGGAGGGTGAATCAGAAGAAGTAGAAGAAGGAGAAGGAGAAGGTGAAGTCTGGAGGGTGAATCAGAAGAAGCAGAAGAAGGAGAAGGAGAAGGTGAAGTCTGGAGGGTGAATCAGAAGAAGGAGAAGAAGAAGAAGGAGAAGATGAAGTCTGGAGGGTTAATCAGAAGAAGTAGAAGAAGGAGAAGGAGAAGGTGAAGTCTGGAGGCTGAATCAGAAGAAGTAGAAGAAGGAGAAGGAGAAGGTGAAGTCTGGAGGGTGAATCAGAAGAAACAGAAGAAGGAGAAGGAAAAGGTGAAGTCTGGAGGGTGAATCAGAAGAAGTAGAAGAAGGAGAAGGAGAAGGTGTAGTCTGGAGGGTGAATCAGAAGAAGTAGAAGAAGGAGAAGGAGAAGGTGAAGTCTGGAGGGTGAATCAGAAGAAGCAGAAGAAGGAGAAGGAGAAGGTGAAGTCTGGAGGGTGAATCAGAAGAAGCAGAAGAAGGAGAAGGAGAAGGTGAAGTCTGGAGGGTGAAACAGAAGAAGCAGAATAAGGAGAAGGAGAAGGTGAAGTCTGGAGGGTGAATCAGAAGAAGCAGAAGAAGGAGAAGGAGAAGGTGAAGTCTGTAAGGAGAATCAGAAGAAGTAGAAGAAGGAGAAGGAGAAGGTGAAGTCTGGAGGGTGAATCAGAAGAAGTAGAAGAAGGAGAAGGAGATGGTGAAGTCTGGAGGGTGAATCAGAAGAAGTAGAAGAAGGAGAAGGAGAAGGTGAAGTCAGGAGGGTGAATCAGAAGAAGTAGAAGAAGGAGAAGGAGAAGGTGAAGTCAGGAGGGTGAATCAGAAGAAGCAGAAGAAGGAGAAGGAGAAGGTGAAGTCTGGAGGGTGAATCAGAAGAATCAGAAGAAGGAGAAGGAGAAGGTGAAGTCTGGAGGGTGAATCAGAAGAAGCAGAAGAAAGAGAAGGAGAAGGTGATGTCTGGAGGGTGAATCAGAAGAAGCAGAAGAAGGAGAAGGAGAAGGTGAAGTCTGGAGGGTGAATCAGAAGAAGCAGAAGAAGGAGAAGGAGAAGGTGAAGTCTGGAGGGTGAATCAGAAGAAGCAGAATAAGGAGAAGGAGAAGGTGAAGTCTGGAGGGTGTATCAGAAGAAGCAGAAGAAGGAGAAGGAGAAGGTGAAGTCTGGAGGGTGAATCAGAAGAAGTAGAAGAAGGAGAAGGAGAAGGTGAAGTCTGGAGGGTGAAGCAGAAGAAGTAGGAGAAGGAGAAGGTGAAGTCAGGAGGGTGAATCAGAAGAAGTAGAAGAAGGAGAAGGTGAAGTCAGGAGGGTGAATCAGAAGAAGCAGAAGAAGGAGAAGGAGAAGGTGAAGTCTGGAGGGCGAATCAGAAGAAACAGAAGAAGGAGAAGGAGAAGGTGAAGTCTGAAGGGTGAATCAGAAGAAGCAGAAGAAGGAGAAGGAGAAGGTGAAGTCTGGAGGTTGAATCAGAAGAAGCAGAATAACGAGAAGGAGAAGGTGAAGTCTGGAGGGTGAATCAGAAGAAGCAGAATAAGGAGAAGGAGAAGGTGAAGTCTGGAGGGTGAATCAGAAGAAGCAGAAGAAGGAGAAGGAGAAGGTGAAGTCTGGAGGGTGAATCAGAAGAGGTAGAAGAAGGAGAAGGAGAAGGTGAAGTCTGGAGGGTGAAGCAGAAGAAGGAGAAGAAGGAGAAGGAGAAGGTGAAGTCAGGAGGGTGAATCAGAAGAAGTAGAAGAAGGAGAAGGAGAAGGTGAAGCCAGGAGGGTGAATCAGAAGAAGCAGAAGAAGGAGAAGGAGAAGGTGAAGTCTGGAGGGTGAATCAGAAGAATCAGAAGAAGGAGAAGGAGAAGGTGAAGTCTGGAGGGTGAATCAGAAGAATCAGAAGAAAGAGAAGGAGAAGGTGAAGTCTGGAGACTGAAGCAGAAGAAACAGAAGAAGGAGAAGGAGAATGTGAAGACTGGAGGGTGAATCAGAAGAAGTAGAAGAAGGAGAAGGAGAAGGTGAAGTCTGGAGGGTGAATCAGAAAAAGTAGAAGAAGGAGAAGGAGAAGGTGAAGTCTGGAGGGTGAATCAGAAGAAGCAGAAGAAGGAGAAGGAGAAGCTGAAGTCTGGAGGGTGAATCAGAAGATGCAGAAGAAGGAGAAGGAGAAGATGAAGTCTGGAGGGTGAATCAGAAGAAGTTGAAGAAGGAGAAGGAGAAGGTGAAGTCTGGAGGGTGAATCAGAAGAAGTAGAAGAAGGAGAAGGGGAAAGTGAAGTCTGGAGGGTGAATCAGAAGAAACAGAAGAAGGAGAAGGAGAAAGTGAAGTCTGGAGGGTGAATCAGAAGAAGTAGAAGAAGGAGAAGGAGAAGGTGTAGTCTGGAGGGTGAATCAGAAGAAGTAGACGAAGGAGAAGGAGAAGGTGAAGTCTGGAGGGTGAATCAGAAGAAGCAGAAGAAGGAGAAGGAGAAGATGAAGTCTGGAGGGTGAATCAGAAGAAGTAGAAGAAGGAGAAGGAGAAGGTGAAGTCTGGAGGGTGAATCAGAAGAAGCAGAAGAAGGAGAAGGAGAAGGTGAAGTCTGGAGGGTGAATCAGAAGAAGCAGAAGAAGGCGAAGGAGAAGGTGAAGTCTGGAGGGTGAATCAGAAGAAGCAGAATAAGGAGAAGGAGAAGGTGAAATCTGGAGGGTGAATCAGAAGAAGCAGAAGAAGGAGAAGGAGAAGGTGAAGTCTGGAGGATGAATCAGAAGAAGTAGAAGAAGGAGAAGGAGAAGGGGAAGTCTGGAGGGTGAATCAGAAGAAGTAGAAGAAGGAGAAGGAGAAGGTGAAGTCTGGAGGGTGAATCAGAAGACGTAGAAGAAGGAGAAGGAGAAGGTGAAGTCTGGAGGGTGAAGCAGAAGAAGTAGAAGAAGGAGAAGGAGAAGGTGAAGTCAGGAGGGTGAAGCAGAAGAAGTAGAAGAAGGAGAAGGAGAAGGTGAAGTCAGGAGGGTGAATCAGAAGAAGCAGAAGAAGGAGAAGGAGAAGGTGAAGTCTGGAGGGTGAATCAGAAGAATCAGAAGAAGGAGAAGGAGAAGGTGAAGTCTGGAGGGTGAATCAGAAGAATCAGAAGAAGGAGAAGGAGAAGATGAAGTCTGGAGGGTGAATCAGAAGAAGCAGAAGAAAGAGAAGGAGAAGGTGAAGTCTGGAGGGTGAAGCAGAAGAAACAGAAGAAGGAGAAGGAGTAGGTGAAGACTGGAGGGTGAATCAGAAGAAGTAGAAGAAGGAGAAGGAGAAGGTGAAGTCTGGAGGGTGAATCAGACGAAGTAGAAGAAGGAGAAGGAGAAGGTGAAGTCTGGAGGGTGAATCAGAAGAAGTAGAAGAAGGAGAAGGAGAAGGTGAAGTCTGGAGGGTGAATCAGAAGAAGCAGAAGAAGGAGAAGGAGAAGATGAAGTCTGGAGGGTGAATCAGAAGAAGTAGAAGAAGGAGAAGGAGAAGGTGAGGTCTGGAGGGTGAATCAGAAGAAGCATAAGAAGGAGAAGGAGAAGGTGAAGTCTGGAGGGTGAATCAGAAGAAGCAGAAGAAGGAGAAGGAGAAGGTGAAGTCTGGAGGGTGAATCAGAAGAAGCAGAAGAAGGAGAAGGAAAAGGTGAAGTCAGGAGCGTGAATCAGAAGAAGCAGAAGAAGGAGAAGGAGAAGGTGAAGTTAGGAGGGTGAATCAGAAGAAGCAGAAGAAGGAGAAGGAGCAGGTGAAGTCAGGGGGGTGAAGCAGAAGAAGTAGAAGAAGGAGAAGGAGAAGGTGAAGTCAAGACGGTGAAGCAGAAGAAGCAGAAGAAGGAGAAGGAGAAGGTGAAGTCTGGAGGGTGAAGCAGAAGAAGCAGAAGAAGGAGAAGGAGAGGGTGAAGTCTGGAGGGTGAATCAGAAGAAGTAGAAGAAGGAGAAGGAGAAGGTGAAGTCAGGAGAGTGAAGCAGAAGAAGCAGAAGAAGGAGAAGGAGAAGGTGAAGTCTGGAGGGCGAAGCAGAAGAAGCAGAAGAAGGAGAAGGAGAAGGTGAAGTCTGGAGGGTGAAGCAGAAGAAGCAGAAGAAGGAGATGGAGTAGGTGAAGTCTGGAGGGTGAATCAGAAGAAGTAGAAGAAGGAGAAGGATAAGGTGAAGTCAGGAGGGTGAAGCAGAAGAAGCAGAAGAAGGAGAAGGAGAAGGTGAAGTCTGGTGGGTGAAGCAGAAGAAGCAGAAGAAGGAGAAGGAGAAGGTGAAGTCTGGAGGGTGAATCAGAAGAAGCAGAAGAAGGAGAAGGAGAAGGTGAAGTCTGGAGGGCGCAGCAGAAGAAGCAGAAGAAGGAGAAAGAGAAGGTGAAGTCTGGAGGGTGAAGCAGAAGAAGCAGAAGAAGGAGAAGGAGAGGGTGAAGTCTGGAGGGTGAATCAGAAGAAGTAGAAGAAGGAGAAGGAGAAGGTGATGTCAGGAGAGTGAAGCAGAAGAAGCAGAAGAAGGAGAAGGAGAAGGTGAAGTCTGGAGGGCGAAGCAGAAGAAGCAGAAGAAGGAGAAGGAGAAGGTGAAGTCTGGAGGGTGAAGCAGAAGAAGCAGAAGAAGGAGAAGGAGTAGGTGAAGTCTGGAGGGTGAATCAGAAGAAGTAGAAGAAGGAGAAGGAGAAGGTGAAGTCAGGAGGGTGAAGCAGAAGAAGCAGAAGAAGGAGAAGGAGAAGGTGAAGTCTGGAGGGTGAAGCAGAAGAAGCAGAAGAAGGAGAAGGAGAAGGTGAAGTCTGGAGGGTGAATCAGAAGAAGCAGAAGAAGGAGAAGGAGAAGGTGAAGTCTGGAGGGTGAATCAGAAGAAGCAGAAGAAGGAGAAGGAGAAGGTGAAGTCAGGAGGGTGAATCAGAAGAAGCAGAAGAAGGAGAAGGAGAAGGTGAATTTAGGAGGGTGAATCAGAAGAAGCAGAAGAAGGAGAAGGAGCAGGTGAAGTCAGGGGGGTGTAGCAGAAGAAGTAGAAGAAGGAGAAGGAGAAGGTGAAGTCAGGACGGTGAAGCAGAAGAAGCAGAAGAAGGAGAAGGAGAAGGTGAAGCCTGGAGGGCGCAGCAGAAGAAGCAGAAGAAGGAGAAGGAGAAGGTGAAGTCTGGAGTGTGAAGCAGAAGAAGCAGAAGAAGGAGAATGAGAAGGTGAAGTCTGGAGGGTGAATCAGAAGAAGCAGAAGAAGGAGAAGGAGAAGGTGAAGTCTGGAGGGTGAATCAGAAGAAGTAGAAGAAGGAGAAGGAGAAGGTGAAGTCTGGAGGGTGAAGCAGAAGAAGTAGAAGAAGGAGAAGGAGAAGGTGAAGTCAGGAGGGTGAATCAGAAGAAGTAGAAGAAGGAGAAGGAGAAGGTGAAGTCAGGAGGGTGAATCAGAAGAAGCAGAAGAAGGAGAATGAGAAGGTGAAGTCTGGAGGGTGAATCAGAAGAATCAGAAGAAGGAGAAGGAGAAGGTGAAGTCTGGAGGGTGAATCAGAAGAAGCAGAAGAAAGAGAAGGAGAAGGTGAAGTCTGGAGGGTGAAGCAGAAGAAACAGAAGAAGGAGAAGGAGAAGGTGAAGACTGGAGGGTGAATCAGAAGAAGTAGAAGAAGGAGAAGGAGAAGGTGAAGTCTGGAGGGTGAATCAGAAGAAGTAGAAGAAGGAGAAGGAGAAGTTGAAGTCTGGAGGGTGAATCAGAAGAAGCAGAAGAAGGAGAAGGAGAAGGTGAAGTCTGGAGGGTGAATCAGAAGAAGCAGAAGAAGGAGAAGGAGAAGATGAAGTATGGAGGGTGAATCAGAAGAAGTAGAAGAAGGAGAAGGAGAAGGTGAAGTCTGGAGGGTGAATCAGAAGAAGTAGAAGAAGGAGAAGGAGAAGATGAAGTCTGGAGGGTGAATCAGAAGAAACAGAAGAAGGAGAAGGAGAAGGTGAAGTCTGGAGGGTGAATCAGAAGAAGTAGAAGAAGGAGAAGGAGAAGGTGTAGTCTGGAGGGTGAATCAGAAGAAGTAGACGAAGGAGAAGGAGAAGGTGAAGTCTGGAGGGTGAATCAGAAGAAGCAGAAGAAGGAGAAGGAGAAGGTGAAGTCTGGAGGGTGAATCAGAAGAAGTAGAAGAAGGAGAAGGAGAAGGTGAAGTCTGGAGGGTGAATCAGAAGAAGCAGAAGAAGGAGAAGGAAAAGGTGAAGTCAGGAGCGTGAATCAGAAGAAGCAGAAGAAGGAGAAGGAGAAGGTGAAGTTAGGAGGGTGAATCAGAAGAAGCAGAAGAAGGAGAAGGAGCAGGTGAAGTCAGGGGGGTGAAGCAGAAGAAGTAGAAGAAGGAGAAGGAGAAGGTGAAGTCAGGACGGTGAAGCAGAAGAAGCAGAAGAAGGAGAAGGAGAAGGTGAAGTCTGGAGGTTGAATCAGAAGAAGCAGAATAACGAGAAGGAGAAGGTGAAGTCTGGAGGGTGAATCAGAAGAAGCAGAATAAGGAGAAGGAGAAGGTGAAGTCTGGAGGGTGAATCAGAAGAAGCAGAATAAGGAGAAGGAGAAGGTGAAGTCTGGAGGGTGAATCAGAAGAAGCAGAAGAAGGAGAAGGAGAAGGTGAAGTCTGGAGGGTGAATCAGAAGAGGTAGAAGAAGGAGAAGGAGAAGGTGAAGTCTGGAGGGTGAAGCAGAAGAAGGAGAAGAAGGAGAAGGAGAAGGTGAAGTCAGGAGGGTGAATCAGAAGAAGTAGAAGAAGGAGAAGGAGAAGGTGAAGCCAGGAGGGTGAATCAGAAGAAGCAGAAGAAGGAGAAGGAGAAGGTGAAGTCTGGAGGGTGAATCAGAAGAATCAGAAGAAGGAGAAGGAGAAGGTGAAGTCTGGAGGGTGAATCAGAAGAATCAGAAGAAAGAGAAGGAGAAGGTGAAGTCTGGAGACTGAAGCAGAAGAAACAGAAGAAGGAGAAGGAGAATGTGAAGACTGGAGGGTGAATCAGAAGAAGTAGAAGAAGGAGAAGGAGAAGGTGAAGTCTGGAGGGTGAATCAGAAGAAGTAGAAGAAGGGGAAGGAGAAGGTGAAGTCTGGAGGGTGAATCAGAAGAAGCAGAAGAAGGAGAAGGAGAAGGTGAAGTCTGGAGGGTGAATCAGAAGATGCAGAAGAAGGAGAAGGAGAAGATGAAGTCTGGAGGGTGAATCAGAAGAAGTTGAAGAAGGAGAAGGAGAAGGTGAAGTCTGGAGGGTGAATCAGAAGAAGTAGAAGAAGGAGAAGGGGAAAGTGAAGTCTGGAGGGTGAATCAGAAGAAGTAGAAGAAGGAGAAGGAGAAGGTGTAGTCTGGAGGGTGAATCAGAAGAAGTAGACGAAGGAGAAGGAGAAGGTGAAGTCTGGAGGGTGAATCAGAAGAAGCAGAAGAAGGAGAAGGAGAAGATGAAGTCTGGAGGGTGAATCAGAAGAAGTAGAAGAAGGAGAAGGAGAAGGTGAAGTCTGGAGGGTGAATCAGAAGATGCAGAAGAAGGAGAAGGAGAAGATGAAGTCTGGAGGGTGAATCAGAAGAAGTTGAAGAAGGAGAAGGAGAAGGTGAAGTCTGGAGGGTGAATCAGAAGAAACAGAAGAAGGAGAAGGAGAAAGTGAAGTCTGGAGGGTGAATCAGAAGAAGTAGAAGAAGGAGAAGGAGAAGGTGTAGTCTGGAGGGTGAATCAGAAGAAGTAGACGAAGGAGAAGGAGAAGGTGAAGTCTGGAGGGTGAATCAGAAGAAGCAGAAGAAGGAGAAGGAGAAGATGAAGTCTGGAGGGTGAATCAGAAGAAGTAGAAGAAGGAGAAGGAGAAGGTGAAGTCTGGAGGGTGAATCAGAAGAAGCAGAAGAAGGAGAAGGAGAAGGTGAAGTCTGGAGGGTGAATCAGAAGAAGCAGAAGAAGGCGAAGGAGAAGGTGAAGTCTGGAGGGTGAATCAGAAGAAGCAGAATAAGGAGAAGGAGAAGGTGAAATCTGGAGGGTGAATCAGAAGAAGCAGAAGAAGGAGAAGGAGAAGGTGAAGTCTGGAGGATGAATCAGAAGAAGTAGAAGAAGGAGAAGGAGAAGGGGAAGTCTGGAGGGTGAATCAGAAGAAGTAGAAGAAGGAGAAGGAGAAGGTGAAGTCTGGAGGGTGAATCAGAAGACGTAGAAGAAGGAGAAGGAGAAGGTGAAGTCTGGAGGGTGAAGCAGAAGAAGTAGAAGAAGGAGAAGGAGAAGGTGAAGTCAGGAGGGTGAAGCAGAAGAAGTAGAAGAAGGAGAAGGAGAAGGTGAAGTCAGGAGGGTGAATCAGAAGAATCAGAAGAAGGAGAAGGAGAAGGTGAAGTCTGGAGGGTGAATCAGAAGAATCAGAAGAAGGAGAAGGAGAAGATGAAGTCTGGAGGGTGAATCAGAAGAAGCAGAAGAAAGAGAAGGAGAAGGTGAAGTCTGGAGGGTGAAGCAGAAGAAACAGAAGAAGGAGAAGGAGTAGGTGAAGACTGGAGGGTGAATCAGAAGAAGTAGAAGAAGGAGAAGGAGAAGGTGAAGTCTGGAGGGTGAATCAGACGAAGTAGAAGAAGGAGAAGGAGAAGGTGAAGTCTGGAGGGTGAATCAGAAGAAGTAGAAGAAGGAGAAGGAGAAGGTGAAGTCTGGAGGGTGAATCAGAAGAAGCAGAAGAAGGAGAAGGAGAAGATGAAGTCTGGAGGGTGAATCAGAAGAAGTAGAAGAAGGAGAAGGAGAAGGTGAGGTCTGGAGGGTGAATCAGAAGAAGCATAAGAAGGAGAAGGAGAAGGTGAAGTCTGGAGGGTGAATCAGAAGAAGCAGAAGAAGGAGAAGGAGAAGGTGAAGTCTGGAGGGTGAATCAGAAGAAGCAGAAGAAGGAGAAGGAAAAGGTGAAGTCAGGAGCGTGAATCAGAAGAAGCAGAAGAAGGAGAAGGAGAAGGTGAAGTTAGGAGGGTGAATCAGAAGAAGCAGAAGAAGGAGAAGGAGCAGGTGAAGTCAGGGGGGTGAAGCAGAAGAAGTAGAAGAAGGAGAAGGAGAAGGTGAAGTCAAGACGGTGAAGCAGAAGAAGCAGAAGAAGGAGAAGGAGAAGGTGAAGTCTGGAGGGTGAAGCAGAAGAAGCAGAAGAAGGAGATGGAGTAGGTGAAGTCTGGAGGGTGAATCAGAAGAAGTAGAAGAAGGAGAAGGATAAGGTGAAGTCAGGAGGGTGAAGCAGAAGAAGCAGAAGAAGGAGAAGGAGAAGGTGAAGTCTGGTGGGTGAAGCAGAAGAAGCAGAAGAAGGAGAAGGAGAAGGTGAAGTCTGGAGGGTGAATCAGAAGAAGCAGAAGAAGGAGAAGGAGAAGGTGAAGTCTGGAGGGCGCAGCAGAAGAAGGAGAAAGAGAAGGTGAAGTCTGGAGGGTGAAGCAGAAGAAGCAGAAGAAGGAGAAGGAGAAGATGAAGTATGGAGGGTGAATCAGAAGAAGTAGAAGAAGGAGAAGGAGAAGGTGAAGTCTGGAGGGTGAATCAGAAGAAGTAGAAGAAGGAGAAGGAGAAGATGAAGTCTGGAGGGTGAATCAGAAGAAGCAGAAGAAGGAGAAGGAGAAGGTGAAGTCTGGAGGGTGAATCAGAAGAAGCAGAAGAAGGAGAAGGAGAAGATGAAGTATGGAGGGTGAATCAGAAGAAGTAGAAGAAGGAGAAGGAGAAGGTGAAGTCTGGAGGGTGAATCAGAAGAAGTAGAAGAAGGAGAAGGAGAAGATGAAGTCTGGAGGGTGAATCAGAAGAAACAGAAGAAGGAGAAGGAGAAGGTGAAGTCTGGAGGGTGAATCAGAAGAAGTAGAAGAAGGAGAAGGAGAAGGTGTAGTCTGGAGGGTGAATCAGAAGAAGTAGACGAAGGAGAAGGAGAAGGTGAAGTCTGGAGGGTGAATCAGAAGAAGCAGAAGAAGGAGAAGGAGAAGGTGAAGTCTGGAGGGTGAATCAGAAGAAGTAGAAGAAGGAGAAGGAGAAGGTGAAGTCTGGAGGGTGAATCAGAAGAAGCAGAAGAAGGAGAAGGAAAAGGTGAAGTCAGGAGCGTGAATCAGAAGAAGCAGAAGAAGGAGAAGGAGAAGGTGAAGTTAGGAGGGTGAATCAGAAGAAGCAGAAGAAGGAGAAGGAGCAGGTGAAGTCAGGGGGGTGAAGCAGAAGAAGTAGAAGAAGGAGAAGGAGAAGGTGAAGTCAGGACGGTGAAGCAGAAGAAGCAGAAGAAGGAGAAGGAGAAGGTGAAGTCTGGAGGGTGAAGCAGAAGAAGCAGAAGAAGGAGAAGGAGAGGGTGAAGTCTGGAGGGTGAATCAGAAGAAGTAGAAGAAGGAGAAGGAGAAGGTGAAGTCAGGAGAGTGAAGCAGAAAAAGCAGAAGAAGGAGAAGGAGAAGGTGAAGTCTGGAGGGCGAAGCAGAAGAAGCAGAAGAAGGAGAAGGAGAAGGTGAAGTCTGGAGGGTGAAGCAGAAGAAGCAGAAGAAGGAGATGGAGTAGGTGAAGTCTGGAGGGTGAATCAGAAGAAGTAGAAGAAGGAGAAGGATAAGGTGAAGTCAGGAGGGTGAAGCAGAAGAAGCAGAAGAAGGAGAAGGAGAAGGTGAAGTCTGGTGGGTGAAGCAGAAGAAGCAGAAGAAGGAGAAGGAGAAGGTGAAGTCTGGAGGGTGAAGCAGAAGAAGCAGAAGAAGGAGAAGGAGAAGGTGAAGTCAGGAGGGTGGATCAGAAGAAGTAGAAGAAGGAGAAGGAGAAGGTGAAGTCTGGAGGGTGAATCAGAAGAAGCAGAAGAAGGAGAAGGAGAAGGTGAAGTCTGGAGGGCGCAGCAGAAGAAGCAGAAGAAGGAGAAAGAGAAGGTGAAGTCTGGAGGGTGAAGCAGAAGAAGCAGAAGAAGGAGAAGGAGAGGGTGAAGTCTGGAGGGTGAATCAGAAGAAGTAGAAGAAGGAGAAGGAGAAGGTGAAGTCAGGAGAGTGAAGCAGAAGAAGCAGAAGAAGGAGAAGGAGAAGGTGAAGGCTGGAGGGCGAAGCAGAAGAAGCAGAAGAAGGAGAAGGAGAAGGTGAAGTCTGGAGGGTGAAGCAGAAGAAGCAGAAGAAGGAGAAGGAGTAGGTGAAGTCTGGAGGGTGAATCAGAAGAAGTAGAAGAAGGAAAAGGAGAAGGTGAAGTCAGGAGGGTGAAGCAGAAGAAGCAGAAGAAGGAGAAGGAGAAGGTGAAGTGTGGAGGGTGAAGCAGAAGAAGCAGAAGAAGGAGAAGGAGAAGGTGAAGTCTGGAGGGTGAATCAGAAGAAGCAGAAGAAGGAGAAGGAGAAGGTGAAGTCTGGAGGGTGAATCAGAAGAAGCAGAAGAAGGAGAAGGAGAAGGTGAAGTCAGGAGGGTGAATCAGAAGAAGCAGAAGAAGGAGAAGGAGAAGGTGAATTTAGGAGGGTGAATCAGAAGAAGCAGAAGAAGGAGAAGGAGCAGGTGAAGTCAGGGGGGTGTAGCAGAAGAAGTAGAAGAAGGAGAAGGAGAAGGTGAAGTCAGGACGGTGAAGCAGAAGAAGCAGAAGAAGGAGAAGGAGAAGGTGAAGCTTGGAGGGCGCAGCAGAAGAAGCAGAAGAAGGAGAAGGAGAAGGTGAAGTCTGGAGTGTGAAGCAGAAGAAGCAGAAGAAGGAGAAGGAGAAGGTGAAGTCTGGAGGGCGCAGCAGAAGAAGCAGAAGAAGGAGAATGAGAAGGTGAAGTCTGGAGGGTGAATCAGAAGAAGCAGAAGAAGGAGAAGGAGAAGGTGAAGTCTGGAGGGTGAATCAGAAGAAGTAGAAGAAGGAGAAGGAGAAGGTGAAGTCTGGAGGGTGAAGCAGAAGAAGTAGAAGAAGGAGAAGGAGAAGGTGAAGTCAGGAGGGTGAATCAGAAGAAGTAGAAGAAGGAGAAGGAGAAGGTGAAGTCAGGAGGGTGAATCAGAAGAAGCAGAAGAAGGAGAATGAGAAGGTGAAGTCTGGAGGGTGAATCAGAAGAATCAGAAGAAGGAGAAGGAGAAGGTGAAGTCTGGAGGGTGAATCAGAAGAAGCAGAAGAAAGAGAAGGAGAAGGTGAAGTCTGGAGGGTGAAGCAGAAGAAACAGAAGAAGGAGAAGGAGAAGGTGAAGACTGGAGGGTGAATCAGAAGAAGTAGAAGAAGGAGAAGGAGAAGGTGAAGTCTGGAGGGTGAATCAGAAGAAGTAGAAGAAGGAGAAGGAGAAGTTGAAGTCTGGAGGGTGAATCAGAAGAAGCAGAAGAAGGAGAAGGAGAAGGTGAAGTCTGGAGGGTGAATCAGAAGAAGCAGAAGAAGGAGAAGGAGAAGATGAAGTATGGAGGGTGAATCAGAAGAAGTAGAAGAAGGAGAAGGAGAAGGTGAAGTCTGGAGGGTGAATCAGAAGAAGTAGATGAAGGAGAAGGAGAAGATGAAGTCTGGAGGGTGAATCAGAAGAAACAGAAGAAGGAGAAGGAGAAGGTGAAGTCTGGAGGGTGAATCAGAAGAAGTAGAAGAAGGAGAAGGAGAAGGTGTAGTCTGGAGGGTGAATCAGAAGAAGTAGCCGAAGGAGAAGGAGAAGGTGAAGTCTGGAGGGTGAATCAGAAGAAGCAGAAGAAGGAGAAGGAGAAGGTGAAGTCTGGAGGGTGAATCAGAAGAAGTAGAAGAAGGAGAAGGAGAAGGTGAAGTCTGGAGGGTGAATCAGAAGAAGCAGAAGAAGGAGAAGGAGAAGGTGAAGTCTGGAGGGTGAATCAGAAGAAGCAGAAGAAGGAGAAGGAGAAGGTGAAGTCTGGAGGGTGAATCAGAAGAAGCAGAATAAGGAGAAGGAGAAG
Source organism: Somniosus microcephalus (assembly GCF_052327205.1). Lineage (NCBI taxonomy): Eukaryota > Metazoa > Chordata > Chondrichthyes > Squaliformes > Somniosidae > Somniosus > Somniosus microcephalus. The sequence continues at coordinate 459,734 of NW_028225219.1, forward strand.
GTGAAGTCTGGAGGGTGAATCAGAAGAAGCAGAAGAAGGAGAAGGAGAAGGTGAAGTCTGGAGGGTGAATCAGAAGAAGCAGAAGAAGGAGAAGGAGAAGGTGAAGTCTGGAGGGTGAATCAGAAGAAGCAGAAGAAGGAGAAGGAGAAGGTGAAGTCTGGAGGGTGAATCAGAAGAAGCAGAAGAAGGAGAAGGAGAAGGTGAAGTCTGGAGGGTGAATCAGAAGAAGCAGAAGAAGGAGAAGGAGAAGGTGAAGTCAGGAGGGTGAATCAGAAGAAGCAGAAGAAGGAGAAGGAGAAGGTGAATTTAGGAGGGTGAATCAGAAGAAGCAGAAGAAGGAGAAGGAGCAGGTGAAGTCAGGGGGGTGTAGCAGAAGAAGTAGAAGAAGGAGAAGGAGAAGGTGAAGTCAGGACGGTGAAGCAGAAGAAGCAGAAGAAGGAGAAGGAGAAGGTGAAGCCTGGAGGGCGCAGCAGAAGAAGCAGAAGAAGGAGAAGGAGAAGGTGAAGTCTGGAGTGTGAAGCAGAAGAAGCAGAAGAAGGAGAAGGAGAAGGTGAAGTCTGGAGGGCGCAGCAGAAGAAGCAGAAGAAGGAGAATGAGAAGGTGAAGTCTGGAGGGTGAATCAGAAGAAGCAGAAGAAGGAGAAGGAGAAGGTGAAGTCTGGAGGGTGAATCAGAAGAAGTAGAAGAAGGAGAAGGAGAAGGTGAAATCTGGAGGGTGAAGCAGAAGAAGTAGAAGAAGGAGAAGGAGAAGGTGAAGTCAGGAGGGTGAATCAGAAGAAGCAGAAGAAGGAGAATGAGAAGGTGAAGTCTGGAGGGTGAATCAGAAGAATCAGAAGAAGGAGAAGGAGAAGGTGAAGTCTGGAGGGTGAATCAGAAGAAGCAGAAGAAAGAGAAGGAGAAGGTGAAGTCTGGAGGGTGAAGCAGAAGAAACAGAAGAAGGAGAAGGAGAAGGTGAAGACTGGAGGGTGAACCAGAAGAAGTAGAAGAAGGAGAAGGAGAAGGTGAAGTCTGGAGGGTGAATCAGAAGAAGTAGAAGAAGGAGAAGGAGAAGTTGAAGTCTGGAGGGTGAATCAGAAGAAGCAGAAGAAGGAGAAGGAGAAGGTGAAGTCTGGAGGGTGAATCAGAAGAAGCAGAAGAAGGAGAAGGAGAAGATGAAGTATGGAGGGTGAATCAGAAGAAGTAGAAGAAGGAGAAGGAGAAGGTGAAGTCTGGAGGGTGAATCAGAAGAAGTAGAAGAAGGAGAAGGAGAAGATGAAGTCTGGAGGGTGAATCAGAAGAAGGAGAAGGAGAAGGTGAAGTCTGGAGGGTGAATCAGAAGAAGTAGAAGAAGGAGAAGGAGAAGGTGTAGTCTGGAGGGTGAATCAGAAGAAGTAGACGAAGGAGAAGGAGAAGGTGAAGTCTGGAGGGTGAATCAGAAGAAGCAGAAGAAGGAGAAGGAGAAGGTGAAGTCTGGAGGGTGAATCAGAAGAAGTAGAAGAAGGAGAAGGAGAAGGTGAAGTCTGGAGGGTGAATCAGAAGAAGCAGAAGAAGGAGAAGGAGAAGGTGAAGTCTGGAGGGTGAATCAGAAGAAGCAGAAGAAGGAGAAGGAGAAGGTGAAGTCTGGAGGGTGAATCAGAAGAAGCAGAATAAGGAGAAGGAGAAGGTGAAGTCTGGAGGGTGAATCAGAAGAAGCAGAAGAAGGAGAAGGAGAAGGTGAAGTCTGGAGGGTGAATCAGAAGAAGCAGAAGAAGGAGAAGGAGAAGGTGAAGTCTGGAGGGTGAATCAGAAGAAGTAGAAGAAGGAGAAGGAGAAGGTGAAGTCTGGAGGGTGAATCAGAAGAAGTAGAAGAAGGAGAAGGAGAAGGTGAAGTCTGGAGGGTGAAGCAGAAGAAGTAGATGAAGGAGAAGGAGAAGGTGAAGTCAGGAGGGTGAATCAGAAGAAGTAGAAGAAGGAGAAGGAGAAGGTGAGGTCTGGAGGGTGAATCAGAAGAAGCAGAAGAAGGAGAAGGAGAAGGTGAAGTCTGGAGGGTGAATCAGAAGAATCAGAAGAAGGAGAAGGAGAAGGTGAAGTCTGAAGGGTGAATCAGAAGAAGCAGAAGAAAGAGAAGGAGAAGGTGAAGTCTGGAGGGTGAAGCAGAAGAAACAGAAGAAGGAGAAGGAGAAGGTGAAGACTGGAGGGTGAATCAGAAGAAGTAGAAGAAGGAGAAGGAGAAGGTGAAGTCTGGAGGGTGAATCAGAAGAGGTAGAAGAAGGAGAAGGAGAAGGTGAAGTCTGGAGGGTGAATCAGAAGAAGCAGAAGAAGGAGAAGGAGAAGGTGAAGTCTGGATGGTGAATCAGAAGAAGGAGAAGAAGGAGAAGGAGAAGATGAAGTCTGGAGGGTGAATCAGAAGAAGTAGAAGAAGGAGAAGGAGAAGGTGAAGTCTGGAGGCTGAATCAGAAGAAGTAGAAGAAGGAGAAGGAGAAGGTGAAGTCTGGAGGGTGAATCAGAAGAAACAGAAGAAGGAGAAGGAGAAGGTGAAGTCTGGAGGGTGAATCAGAAGAAGTAGAAGAAGGAGAAGGAGAAGGTGTAGTCTGGAGGGTGAATCAGAAGAAGTAGACGAAGGAGAAGGAGAAGGTGAAGTCTGGAGGGTGAATCAGAAGAAGCAGAAGAAGGAGAAGGAGAAGGTGAAGTCTGGAGGGTGAATCAGAAGAAGTAGAAGAAGGAGAAGGAGAAGGTGAAGTCTGGAGGGTGAATCAGAAGAAGCAGAAGAAGGAGAAGGAGAAGGTGAAGTCTGGAGGGTGAATCAGAAGAAGCAGAAGAAGGAGAAGGAGAAGGTGAAGTCTGGAGGGTGAAACAGAAGAAGCAGAATAAGGAGAAGGAGAAGGTGAAGTCTGGAGGGTGAATCAGAAGAAGCAGAAGAAGGAGAAGGAGAAGGTGAAGTCTGTAGGGTGAATCAGAAGAAGTAGAAGAAGGAGAAGGAGAAGGTGAAGTCTGGAGGGTGAATCAGAAGAAGTAGAAAAAGGAGAAGGAGAAGGTGAAGTCTGGAGGGTGAAGCAGAAGAAGTAGAAGAAGGAGAAGGAGAAGGTGAAGTCAGGAGGGTGAATCAGAAGAAGTAGAAGAAGGAGAAGGAGAAGGTGAAGTCAGGAGGGTGAATCAGAAGAAGCAGAAGAAGGAGAAGGAGAAGGTGAAGTCTGGAGGGTGAATCAGAAGAATCAAAAGAAGGAGAAGGAGAAGGTGAAGTCTGGAGGGTGAATCAGAAGAAGCAGAAGAAAGAGAAGGAGAAGGTGAAGTCTGGAGGGTGAATCAGAAGAAGTAGAAGAAGGAGAAGGAGAAGGTGAAGTCCGGAGGGTGAGTCAGAAGAAGCAGAAGAAGGAGATGGAGAAGGTTATGTCTGGAGGGTGAATCAGAAGAAGCAGAAGAAGGAGAAGGAGAAGGTGAAGTCTGGAGGGTGAATCAGAAGAAGCAGAAGAAGGAGAAGGAGAAGGTGAAGTCTGGAGGGTGAATCAGAAGAAGCAGAATAAGGAGAAGGAGAAGGTGAAGTCTGGAGGGTGAATCAGAAGAAGCAGAAGAAGGAGAAGGAGAAGGTGAAGTCTGGAGGGTGAATCAGAAGAAGTAGAAGAAGGAGAAGGAGAAGGTGAAGTCTGGAGGGTGAAGCAGAAGAAGTAGAAGAAGGAGAAGGAGAAGGTGAAGTCAGGAGGGTGAATCAGAAGAAGTAGAAGAAGGAGAAGGAGAAGGTGAAGTCAGGAGGGTGAATCAGAAGACGCAGAAGAAGGAGAAGGAGAAGGTGAAGTCTGGAGGGCGAATCAGAAGAAACAGAAGAAGGAGAAGGAGAAGGTGAAGTCTGGAGGGTGAATCAGAAGAAGAGAAGAAGGAGAAGGAGAAGGTGAAGTCTGGAGGTTGAATCAGAAGAAGCAGAATAAGGAGAAGGAGAAGGTGAAGTCTGGAGGGTGAATCAGAAGAAGCAGAATAAGGAGAAGGAGAAGGTGAAGTCTGGAGGGTGAATCAGAAGAAGCAGAAGAAGGAGAAGGAGAAGGTGAAGTCTGGAGGGTGAATCAGAAGAGGTAGAAGAAGGAGAAGGAGAAGGTGAAGTCTGGAGGGTGAAGCAGAAGAAGGAGAAGAAGGAGAAGGAGAAGGTGAAGTCAGGAGGGTGAATCAGAAGAAGTAGAAGAAGGAGAAGGAGAAGGTGAAGCCAGGAGGGTGAATCAGAAGAAGCAGAAGAAGGAGAAGGAGAAGGTGAAGTCTGGAGGGTGAATCAGAAGAATCAGAAGAAGGAGAAGGAGAAGGTGAAGTCTGGAGGGAGAATCAGAAGAATCAGAAGAAAGAGAAGGAGAAGGTGAAGTCTGGAGGCTGAAGCAGAAGAAACAGAAGAAGGAGAAGGAGAATGTGAAGACTGGAGGGTGAATCAGAAGAAGTAGAAGAAGGAGAAGGAGAAGGTGAAGTCTGGATGGTGAATCAGAAGAAGTAGAAGAAGGAGAAGGAGAACGTGAAGTCTGGAGGGTGAATCAGAAGAAGCAGAAGAAGGAGAAGGAGAAGGTGAAGTCTGGAGGGTGAATCAGAAGATGCAGAAGAAGGAGAAGGAGAAGATGAAGTCTGGAGGGTGAATCAGAAGAAGTAGAAGAAGGAGAAGGAGAAGGTGAAGTCTGGAGGGTGAATCAGAAGAAGTAGAAGAAGGAGAAGGAGAAGGTGAAGTCTGGAGGGTGAATCAGAAGAAACAGAAGAAGGAGAAGGAGAAGGTGAAGTCTGGAGGGTGAATCAGAAGAAGTAGAAGAAGGAGAAGGAGAAGATGAAGTCTGGAGGGTGAATCAGAAGAAGCAGAAGAAGGAGAAGGAGAAGGTGAAGTCTGGAGGGTGAATCAGAAGAAGCAGAAGAAGGAGAAGGAGAAGGTGAAGTCTGGAGGGGAAATCAGAAGAATCAGAAGAAGGAGAAGGAGAAGGTGAAGTCTGGAGGGAGAATCAGAAGAAGCAGAAGAAAGAGAAGGAGAAGGTGAAGTCTGGAGAGTGAATCAGAAGAAGTAGAAGAAGGAGAAGGAGAAGGTGAAGTATGGAGGGTGAATCAGAAGAAGCAGAAGAAGGAGAAGGAGAAGGTGAAGTCTGGAGGGTGAATCAGAAGAAGCAGAAGAAGGAGAAGGAAAAGGTGAAGTCTGGAGGGTGAATCAGAAGAAGCAGAAGAAGGAGAAGGAGAAGGTGAAGTCTGGAGGGTGAATCAGAAGAAGCAGAATAAGGAGAAGGAGAAGGTGAAGTCTGGAGGGTGAATCAGAAGAAGCAGAAGAAGGAGAAGGAGAAGGTGAAGTCAGGAGGGTGAATCAGAAGAAGCAGAAGAAGGAGAAGGAGAAGGTGAAGTCTGGAGGGTGAATCAGAAGAATCAGAAGAAGGCGAAGGAGAAGATGAAGTCTGGAGGGTGAATCAGAAGAAGCAGAAGAAAGAGAAGGAGAAGGGGAAGTCTGGAGGGTGAAGCAGAAGAAACAGAAGAAGGAGAAGGAGTAGTTGAAGACTGGAGGGTGAATCAGAAGAAGTAGAAGAAGGAGAAGGAGAAGGTGAAGTCTGGAGGGTGAATCAGACGAAGTAGAAGAAGGAGAAGGAGAAGGTGAAGTCTGGAGGGTGAATCAGAAGAAGTAGAAGAAGGAGAAGGAGAAGGTGAAGTCTGGAGGGTGAATCAGAAGAAGCAGAAGAAGGAGAAGGAGAAGATGAAGTCTGGAGGGTGAATCAGAAGAAGTAGAAGAAGGAGAAGGAGAAGGTGAGGTCTGGAGGGTGAATCAGAAGAAGCAGAAGAAGGAGAAGGAGAAGGTGAAGTCTGGAGGGTGAATCAGAAGAAGCAGAAGAAGGAGAAGGAGAAGATGAAGTCTGGAAGGTGAATCAGAAGAAGTAGAAGAAGGAGAAGGAGAAGGTGAGGTCTGGAGGGTGAATCAGAAGAAGCAGAAGAAGGAGAAGGAGAAGGTGAGGTCTGGAGGGTGAATCAGAAGAAGCAGAAGAAGGAGAAGGAAAAGGTGAAGTCAGGAGCGTGAATCAGAAGAAGCAGAAGAAGGAGAAGGAGAAGGTGAAGTTAGGAGGGTGAATCAGAAGAAGCAGAAGAAGGAGAAGGAGCAGGTGAAGTCAGGGGGGTGAAGCAGAAGAAGTAGAAGAAGGAGAAGGAGAAGGTGAAGTCAGGACGGTGAAGCAGAAGAAGCAGAAGAAGGAGAAGGAGAAGGTGAAGTCTGGAGGGTGAAGCAGAAGAAGCAGAAGAAGGAGAAGGAGAGGGTGAAGTCTGGAGGGTGAATCAGAAGAAGTAGAAGAAGGAGAAGGAGAAGGTGAAGTCAGGAGAGTGAAGCAGAAGAAGCAGAAGAAGGAGAAGGAGAAGGTGAAGTCTGGAGGGCGAAGCAGAAGAAGCAGAAGAAGGAGAAGGAGAAGGTGAAGTCTGGAGGGTGAAGCAGAAGAAGCAGAAGAAGGAGAAGGAGTAGGTGAAGTCTGGAGGGTGAATCAGAAGAAGTAGAAGAAGGAGAAGGATAAGGTGAAGTCAGGATGGTGAAGCAGAAGAAGCAGAAGAAGGAGAAGGAGAAGGTGAAGTCAGGAGGGTGGATCAGAAGAAGTAGAAGAAGGAGATGGAGAAGGTGAAGTCTGGAGGATGAATCAGAAGAAGCAGAAGAAGGAGAAGGAGCAGGTGAAGTCTGGAGGCCGCAGCAGAAGAAGCAGAAGAAGGAGAAAGAGAAGGTGAAGTCTGGAGGGTGAAGCAGAAGAAGCAGAAGAAGGAGAAGGAGAGGGTGAAGTCTGGAGGGTGAATCAGAAGAAGTAGAAGAAGGAGAAGGAGAAGGTGAAGTCAGGAGAGTGAAGCAGAAGAAGCAGAAGAAGGAGAAGGAGAAGGTGAAGTCTGGAGGGCGAAGCAGAAGAAGCAGAAGAAGGAGAAGGAGAAGGTGAAGTCTGGAGGGTGAAGCAGAAGAAGCAGAAGAAGGAGAAGGAGTAGGTGAAGTCTGGAGGGTGAATCAGAAGAAGTAGAAGAAGGAGAAGGAGAAGGTGAAGTCAGGAGGGTGAAGCAGAAGAAGCAGAAGAAGGAGAAGGAGAAGGTGAAGTCTGGAGGGTGAAGCAGAAGAAGCAGAAGAAGGAGAAGGAGAAGGTGAAGTCTGGAGGGTGAATCAGAAGAAGCAGAAGAAGGAGAAGGAGAAGGTGAAGTCTGGAGGGTGAATAAGAAGAAGCAGAAGAAGGAGAAGGAAAAGATGAAGTCTGGAGGGTGAATCAGAAGAAGTAGAAGAAGGAGAAGGAGAAGATGAGGTCTGGAGGGTGAATCAGAAGAAGCAGAAGAAGGAGAAGGAGAAGGTGAAGTCTGGAGGGTGAATCAGAAGAAGCAGAAGAAGGAGAAGGAGAAGGTGAAGTCTGGAGGGTGAATTAGAAGAAGCAGAAGAAGGAGAAGGAGAAGGTGAAGTCAGGAGGGTGAATCAGAAGAAGCAGAAGAAGGAGAAGGAGCAGGTGAAGTCAGGGGGTGAAGCAGAAGAAGTAGAAGAAGGAGAAGGAGAAGGTGAAGTCAGGAGGGTGAAGCAGAAGAAGCAGAAGAAGGAGAAGGAGAAGGTGAAGTCTGGAGGGCGCAGCAGAAGAAGCAGAAGAAGGAGAAGGAGAAGGTGAAGTCTGGAGGGTGAATCAGAAGAAGTAGAAGAAGGAGAAGGAGAAGGTGAAGTCAGGAGAGTGAAGCAGAAGAAGCAGAAGAAGGAGAAGGAGAAGGTGAAGTCTGGAGGGTGAAGCAGAAGAAGCAGAAGAAGGAGAAGGAGAAGGTGAAGTCTGGAGGGCGAAGCAGAAGAAGCAGAAGAAGGAGATGGAGAAGGTGAAGTCTGGAGGGTGAAGCAGAAGAAGCAGAAGAAGGAGAAGGAGAAGGTGAAGTCTGGAGGGTGAATCAGAAGAAGTAGAAGAAGGAGAAGGAGAAGGTGAAGTCAGGAGGGTGAATCAGAAGAAGTAGAAGAAGGAGAAGGAGAAGGTGAAGTCAGCAGGGTGAAGCAGAAGAAGCAGAAGAAGGAGAAGGAGAAGGTGAAGTCAGGAGGGTGAATCGGAAGAAGTAGAAGAAGGAGAAGGAGAAGGTGAAGTCTGGAGGGTGAATCAGAAGAAGTAGAAGAAGGAGAAGGAGAAGGTGAAGTCTGGAGGGTGAATCAGAAGAAGTAGAAGAAGGAGAAGGAGAAGGTGAAGTCTGGAGGGTGAATCAGAAGAAGCAGAAGAAGGAGAAGGAGAAGGTGACGTCTGGAGGGAGAAGCAGAAGAAGTAGAAGAAGGAGAAGGAGAAGGTGAAGTCTGGAGGGTGAATCAGAAGAAGTAGAAGAAGGAGAAGGAGAAGGTGAAGTCTGGAGGGTGAATCAGAAGAAGTAGAAGACGGAGAAGGAGAAGGTGAAGTCTGGAGGGTGAATCAGAAGAAGCAGAAGAACGAGAAGGAGAAGGTGAAGTCTGGAGGGTGAATCAGAAGAAGTAGAAGAAGGAGAAGGAGAAGGTGTAGTCTGGAGGGTGAATCAGAAGAAGTTGACGAAGGAGAAGGAGAAGGTGAAGTCTGGAGGGTGAATCAGAAGAAGCAGAAGAACGAGAAGGAGAAGGTGAAGTCTGGAGGGTGAATCAGAAGAAGTAGTAGAAGGAGAAGGAGAAGGTGAAGTCTGGAGGATGAATCAGAAGAAGCAGAAGAAGGAGAAGGAGAAGGTGAAGTCTGGAGGGTGAATCAGAAGAAGCAGAAGAAGGAGAAGGAGAAGGTGAAGTCTGGAGGGTGAATCAGAAGAAGCAGAATAAGGAGAAGGAGAAGGTGAAGTCTGGAGGGTGAATCAGAAGAAGCAGAAGAAGGAGAAGGAGAAGGTGAATTCTGGAGGGTGAATCAGAAGAAGTAGAAGAAGGAGAAGGAGAAGTTGAAGTCTGGAGGGTGAATCAGAAGAAGTAGAAGAAGGAGAAGGAGAAGGTGAAGTCTGGAGGGTGAATCAGAAGCAGTAGAAGAAGGAGAAGGAGAAGGTGAAGTCTGGAGGGTGAAGCAGAAGAAGTAGAAGAAGGAGAAGGAGAAGGTGAAGTCAGGAGGGTGAATCAGAAGAAGTAGAAGAAGGAGAAGTAGAAGGTGAAGTCAGGAGGGTGAATCAGAAGAAGCAGAAGAAGAAGAAGGAGAAGGTGAAGTCTGGAGGGTGAATCAGAAGAATCAGAAGAAGGAGAAGGAGAAGGTGAAGTCTGGAGGGTGAATCAGAAGAAGCAGAAGAAAGAGAAGGAGAAGGTGAATTCTGGAGGGTGAAGCAGAAGAAACAGAAGAAGGAGAAGGAGAAGGTGAAGACTGGAGGGTGAATCAGAAGAAGTAGAAGAAGGAGAAGGAGAAGGTGAGGTCTGGAGGGTGAATCAGAAGAAGTAGAAGAAGGAGAAGGAGAAGGTGAAGTCTGGAGGGTGAATCAGAAGAAGCAGAAGTAGGAGAAGGAGAAGGTGAAGTCTGGAGGGTGAATCAGAAGAAGCAGAAGAAGGAGAAGGAGAAGATGAAGTCTGGAGGGTGAATCAGAAGTAGTAGAAGAAGTAGAAGGAGAAGGTGAGGTCTGGAGGGTGAATGTGAAGAAGCAGAAGAAGGAGAAGGAGAAGGTGAAGTCTGGAGGGTGAATCAGAAGAAGCAGAAGAAGGAGAAGGAGAAGGTGAAGTCTGGAGGGTGAATCAGAAGAAGCAGAAGAAGGAGAAGGAGAAGGTGAAGTCAGGAGGGTGAATCAGAAGAAGCAGAAGAAGGAGAAGGAGAAGGTGAAGTCTGGAGGGTGAAGCAGAAGAAGCAGAAGAAGGAGAAGGAGAAGGTGAAGTCTGGAGGGTGAAGCAGAAGAAGCAGAAGAAGGAGAAGGAGAAGGTGAAGTCTGGAGGGCGAAGCAGAAGAAGCAGAAGAAGGAGATGGAGAAGGTGAAGTCTGGAGGGTGAAGCAGAAGAAGCAGAAGAAGGAGAAGGAGAAGGTGAAGTCTGGAGGGTGAATCAGAAGAAGTAGAAGAAGGAGAAGGAGAAGGTGAAGTCAGGAGGGAGAATCAGAAGAAGTAGAAGAAGGAGAAGGAGAAGGTGAAGTCAGGAGGGTGAAGCAGAAGAAGCAGAAGAAGGAGAAGGAGAAGGTGAAGTCAGGAGGGTGAATCGGAAGAAGTAGAAGAAGGAGAAGGAGAAGGTGAAGTCTGGAGGGTGAATCAGAAGAAGTAGAAGAAGGAGAAGGAGAAGGTGAAGTCTGGAGGGTGAATCAGAAGAAGTAGAAGAAGGAGAAGGAGAAGGTGAAGTCTGGAGGGTGAATCAGAAGAAGCAGAAGAAGGAGAAGGAGAAGGTGACGTCTGGAGGGAGAAGCAGAAGAAGTAGAAGAAGGAGAAGGAGAAGGTGAAGTCTGGAGGGTGAATCAGAAGAAGTAGAAGAAGGAGAAGGAGAAGGTGAAGTCTGGAGGGTGAATCAGAAGAAGTAGAAGACGGAGAAGGAGAAGGTGAAGTCTGGAGGGTGAATCAGAAGAAGCAGAAGAACGAGAAGGAGAAGGTGAAGTCTGGAGGGTGAATCAGAAGAAGTAGAAGAAGGAGAAGGAGAAGTTGTAGTCTGGAGGTTGAATCAGAAGAAGTTGACGAAGGAGAAGGAGAAGGTGAAGTCTGGAGGGTGAATCAGAAGAAGCAGAAGAACGAGAAGGAGAAGGTGAAGTCTGGAGGGTGAATCAGAAGAAGTAGTAGAAGGAGAAGGAGAAGGTGAAGTCTGGAGGATGAATCAGAAGAAGCAGAAGAAGGAGAAGGAGAAGGTGAAGTCTGGAGGGTGAATCAGAAGAAGCAGAAGAAGGAGAAGGAGAAGGTGAAGTCTGGAGGGTGAATCAGAAGAAGCAGAATAAGGAGAAGGAGAAGGTGAAGTCTGGAGGGTGAATCAGAAGAAGCAGAAGAAGGAGAAGGAGAAGGTGAATTCTGGAGGGTGAATCAGAAGAAGTAGAAGAAGGAGAAGGAGAAGGTGAAGTCTGGAGGGTGAATCAGAAGAAGTAGAAGAAGGAGAAGGAGAAGGTGAAGTCTGGAGGGTGAATCAGAAGCAGTAGAAGAAGGAGAAGGAGAATGTGAAGTCTGGAGGGTGAAGCAGAAGAAGTAGAAGAAGGAGAAGGAGAAGGTGAAGTCAGGAGGGTGTATCAGAAGAAGTAGAAGAAGGAGAAGTAGAAGGTGAAGTCAGTAGGGTGAATCAGAAGAAGCAGAAGAAGAAGAAGGAGAAGGTGAAGTCTGGAGGGTGAATCAGAAGAATCAGAAGAAGGAGAAGGAGAAGGTGAAGTCTGGAGGGTGAATCAGAAGAAGCAGAAGAAAGAGAAGGAGAAGGTGAATTCTGGAGGGTGAAGCAGAAGAAACAGAAGAAGGAGAAGGAGAAGGTGAAGACTGGAGGGTGAATCAGAAGAAGTAGAAGAAGGAGAAGGAGAAGGTGAGGTCTGGAGGGTGAATCAGAAGAAGTAGAAGAAGGAGAAGGAGAAGGTGAAGTCTGGAGGGTGAATCAGAAGAAGCAGAAGAAGGAGAAGGAGAAGGTGAAGTCTGGAGAGTGAATCAGAAGAAGCAGAAGAAGGAGAAGGAGAAGATGAAGTCTGGAGGGTGAATCAGAAGTAGTAGAAGAAGTAGAAGGAGAAGGTGAGGTCTGGAGGGTGAATCAGAAGAAGCAGAAGAAGGAGAAGGAGAAGGTGAAGTCTGGAGAGTGAATCAGAAGAAGCAGAAGAAGGAGAAGGAGAAGGTGAAGTCAGGAGGGTGAATCAGAAGAAGCAGAAGAAGGAGAAGGAGAAGGTGAAGTTAGGAGGGTGAATCAGAAGAAGCAGAAGAAGGAGAAGGAGAAGGTGAAGTCTGGAGGGTGAATCAGAAGAAGCAGAAGAAGGAGAAGGAGAAGGTGAAGTCTGGAGGGTGAATTAGAAGAAGCAGAAGAAGGAGAAGGAGAAGGTGAAGTCAGGGGGGTGAATCAGAAGAAGCAGAAGAAGGAGAAGCAGAAGGTAAAGTTAGGAGGGTGAACCAGAAGAAGCAGAAGAAGGAGAAGGAGCAGGTGAAGTCAGGGGGGTGAAGCAGAAGAAGTAGAAGAAGGAGAAGGAGAAGGTGAAGTCAGGAGGGTGAAGCAGAAGAAGCAGAAGAAGGAGAAGAAGAAGGTGAAGTCTGGAGGGCGCAGCAGAAGAAGCAGAAGAAGGAGAAGGAGAAGGTGAAGTCTGGAGGGTGAAGCAGAAGAAGCAGAAGAAGGAGAAGGAGAAGGTGAAGTCTGGAGGGTGAATCAGAAGAAGTAGAAGAAGGAGAAGGAGAAGGTGAAGTCAGGAGAGTGAAGCAGGAGAAGCAGAAGAAGGAGAAGGAGAAGGTGAAGTCTGGAGGGTGAAGCAGAAGAAGCAGAAGAAGGAGAAGGAGAAGGTGAAGTCTGGAGGGCGAAGCAGAAGAAGCAGAAGAAGGAGAAGGGGAAGGTGAAGTCTGGAGGGTGAATCAGAAGAAGTAGAAGAAGCAGAAGGAGAAGGTGAAGTCTGGAGGGTGAATCAGAAGAAGCAGCAGAAGGAGAAGGAGAAGGTGAAGTCTGGAGGGTGAATCAGAAGAAGCAGAAGAAGGAGAAGGAGAAGGTGAAGTCTGGAGGGTGAATCAGAAGAAGCAGAATAAGGAGAAGGAGAAGGTGAAGTCTGGAGGGTGAATCAGAAGAAGCAGAAGAAGGAGAAGGAGAAGGTGAAGTCTGGAGGGTGAATCAGAAGAAGTAGAAGAAGGAGAAGGAGAAGGTGAAGTCTGGAGGGTGAATCAGACGAAGTAGAAGAAGGAGAAGGAGAAGGTGAAGTCTGGAGGGTGAATCAGAAGAAGTAGAAGAAGGAGAAGGAGAAGGTGAAGTCTGGAGGGTGAATCAGAAGAAGTAGAAGAAGGAGAAGGAGAAGGTGAAGTCTGGAGGGTGAATCAGAAGAAGCAGAAGTAGGAGAAGGAGAAGGTGAAGTCTGGAGGGTGAATCAGAAGAAGCAGAAGAAGGAGAAGGAGAAGATGAAGTCTGGAGGGTGAATCAGAAGTAGTAGAAGAAGTAGAAGGAGAAGGTGAGGTCTGGAGGGTGAATGTGAAGAAGCAGAAGAAGGAGAAGGAGAAGGTGAAGTCTGGAGGGTGAATCAGAAGAAGCAGAAGAAGGAGAAGGAGAAGGTGAAGTCTGGAGGGTGAATCAGAAGAAGCAGAAGAAGGAGAAGGAGAAGGTGAAGTCAGGAGGGTGAATCAGAAGAAGCAGAAGAAGGAGAAGGAGAAGGTGAAGTCTGGAGGGTGAAGCAGAAGAAGCAGAAGAAGGAGAAGGAGAAGGTGAAGTCTGGAGGGTGAAGCAGAAGAAGCAGAAGAAGGAGAAGGAGAAGGTGAAGTCTGGAGGGCGAAGCAGAAGAAGCAGAAGAAGGAGATGGAGAAGGTGAAGTCTGGAGGGTGAAGCAGAAGAAGCAGAAGAAGGAGAAGGAGAAGGTGAAGTCTGGAGGGTGAATCAGAAGAAGTAGAAGAAGGAGAAGGAGAAGGTGAAGTCAGGAGGGAGAATCAGAAGAAGTAGAAGAAGGAGAAGGAGAAGGTGAAGTCAGGAGGGTGAAGCAGAAGAAGCAGAAGAAGGAGAAGGAGAAGGTGAAGTCAGGAGGGTGAATCGGAAGAAGTAGAAGAAGGAGAAGGAGAAGGTGAAGTCTGGAGGGTGAATCAGAAGAAGTAGAAGAAGGAGAAGGAGAAGGTGAAGTCTGGAGGGTGAATCAGAAGAAGTAGAAGAAGGAGAAGGAGAAGGTGAAGTCTGGAGGGTGAATCAGAAGAAGCAGAAGAAGGAGAAGGAGAAGGTGACGTCTGGAGGGAGAAGCAGAAGAAGTAGAAGAAGGAGAAGGAGAAGGTGAAGTCTGGAGGGTGAATCAGAAGAAGTAGAAGAAGGAGAAGGAGAAGGTGAAGTCTGGAGGGTGAATCAGAAGAAGTAGAAGACGGAGAAGGAGAAGGTGAAGTCTGGAGGGTGAATCAGAAGAAGCAGAAGAACGAGAAGGAGAAGGTGAAGTCTGGAGGGTGAATCAGAAGAAGTAGAAGAAGGAGAAGGAGAAGTTGTAGTCTGGAGGTTGAATCAGAAGAAGTTGACGAAGGAGAAGGAGAAGGTGAAGTCTGGAGGGTGAATCAGAAGAAGCAGAAGAACGAGAAGGAGAAGGTGAAGTCTGGAGGGTGAATCAGAAGAAGTAGTAGAAGGAGAAGGAGAAGGTGAAGTCTGGAGGATGAATCAGAAGAAGCAGAAGAAGGAGAAGGAGAAGGTGAAGTCTGGAGGGTGAATCAGAAGAAGCAGAAGAAGGAGAAGGAGAAGGTGAAGTCTGGAGGGTGAATCAGAAGAAGCAGAATAAGGAGAAGGAGAAGGTGAAGTCTGGAGGGTGAATCAGAAGAAGCAGAAGAAGGAGAAGGAGAAGGTGAATTCTGGAGGGTGAATCAGAAGAAGTAGAAGAAGGAGAAGGAGAAGGTGAAGTCTGGAGGGTGAATCAGAAGAAGTAGAAGAAGGAGAAGGAGAAGGTGAAGTCTGGAGGGTGAATCAGAAGCAGTAGAAGAAGGAGAAGGAGAATGTGAAGTCTGGAGGGTGAAGCAGAAGAAGTAGAAGAAGGAGAAGGAGAAGGTGAAGTCAGGAGGGTGTATCAGAAGAAGTAGAAGAAGGAGAAGTAGAAGGTGAAGTCAGTAGGGTGAATCAGAAGAAGCAGAAGAAGAAGAAGGAGAAGGTGAAGTCTGGAGGGTGAATCAGAAGAATCAGAAGAAGGAGAAGGAGAAGGTGAAGTCTGGAGGGTGAATCAGAAGAAGCAGAAGAAAGAGAAGGAGAAGGTGAATTCTGGAGGGTGAAGCAGAAGAAACAGAAGAAGGAGAAGGAGAAGGTGAAGACTGGAGGGTGAATCAGAAGAAGTAGAAGAAGGAGAAGGAGAAGGTGAGGTCTGGAGCGTGAATCAGAAGAAGTAGAAGAAGGAGAAGGAGAAGGTGAAGTCTGGAGGGTGAATCAGAAGAAGCAGAAGAAGGAGAAGGAGAAGGTGAAGTCTGGAGAGTGAATCAGAAGAAGCAGAAGAAGGAGAAGGAGAAGATGAAGTCTGGAGGGTGAATCAGAAGTAGTAGAAGAAGTAGAAGGAGAAGGTGAGGTCTGGAGGGTGAATCAGAAGAAGCAGAAGAAGGAGAAGGAGAAGGTGAAGTCTGGAGAGTGAATCAGAAGAAGCAGAAGAAGGAGAAGGAGAAGGTGAAGTCAGGAGGGTGAATCAGAAGAAGCAGAAGAAGGAGAAGGAGAAGGTGAAGTTAGGAGGGTGAATCAGAAGAAGCAGAAGAAGGAGAAGGAGAAGGTGAAGTCTGGAGGGTGAATCAGAAGAAGCAGAAGAAGGAGAAGGAGAAGGTGAAGTCTGGAGGGTGAATTAGAAGAAGCAGAAGAAGGAGAAGGAGAAGGTGAAGTCAGGGGGGTGAATCAGAAGAAGCAGAAGAAGGAGAAGCAGAAGGTAAAGTTAGGAGGGTGAACCAGAAGAAGCAGAAGAAGGAGAAGGAGCAGGTGAAGTCAGGGGGGTGAAGCAGAAGAAGTAGAAGAAGGAGAAGGAGAAGGTGAAGTCAGGAGGGTGAAGCAGAAGAAGCAGAAGAAGGAGAAGAAGAAGGTGAAGTCTGGAGGGCGCAGCAGAAGAAGCAGAAGAAGGAGAAGGAGAAGGTGAAGTCTGGAGGGTGAAGCAGAAGAAGCAGAAGAAGGAGAAGGAGAAGGTGAAGTCTGGAGGGTGAATCAGAAGAAGTAGAAGAAGGAGAAGGAGAAGGTGAAGTCAGGAGAGTGAAGCAGGAGAAGCAGAAGAAGGAGAAGGAGAAGGTGAAGTCTGGAGGGTGAAGCAGAAGAAGCAGAAGAAGGAGAAGGAGAAGGTGAAGTCTGGAGGGCGAAGCAGAAGAAGCAGAAGAAGGAGAAGGGGAAGGTGAAGTCTGGAGGGTGAATCAGAAGAAGTAGAAGAAGCAGAAGGAGAAGGTGAAGTCTGGAGGGTGAATCAGAAGAAGCAGCAGAAGGAGAAGGAGAAGGTGAAGTCTGGAGGGTGAATCAGAAGAAGCAGAAGAAGGAGAAGGAGAAGGTGAAGTCTGGAGGGTGAATCAGAAGAAGCAGAATAAGGAGAAGGAGAAGGTGAAGTCTGGAGGGTGAATCAGAAGAAGCAGAAGAAGGAGAAGGAGAAGGTGAAGTCTGGAGGGTGAATCAGAAGAAGTAGAAGAAGGAGAAGGAGAAGGTGAAGTCTGGAGGGTGAATCAGAAGAAGTAGAAGAAGGAGAAGGAGAAGGTGAAGTCTGGAGGGTGAATCAGAAGAAGCAGAAGAAGTAGAAGGAGAAGGTGAAGTCTGGAGGGTGAATCAGAAGAAGCAGAAGAAGGAGAAGGAGACGATGAAGTCTGGAGGGTGAATCAGAAGAAGTAGAAGAAGGAGAAGAAGAAAGTGAAGTCTGGAGGGTGAATCAGAAGAAGCAGAATAAGGAGAAGGAGAAGGTGAAGTCTGGAGGGTGAATCAGAAGAAGCAAAAGAAGGAGAAGGAGAAGGTGAAGTCTGGAGGGTGAATCAGAAGAAGCAGAAGAAGGAGAAGGAGAAGGTGAAGTCTGGAGGGCGAAGCAGAAGAAGCAGAAGAAGGAGAAGGGGAAGGTGAAGTCTGGAGGGTGAATCAGAAGAAGTAGAAGAAGCAGAAGGAGAAGGTGAAGTCTGGAGGGTGAATCAGAAGAAGCAGCAGAAGGAGAAGGAGAAGGTGAAGTCTGGAGGGTGAATCAGAAGAAGCAGAAGAAGGAGAAGGAGAAGGTGAAGTCTGGAGGGTGAATCAGAAGAAACAGAATAAGGAGAAGGAGAAGGTGAAGTCTGGAGGGTGAATCAGAAGAAGTAGAAGAAGGAGAAGGAGAAGGTGAAGTCTGGAGGGTGAATCAGAAGAAGCAGAAGAAGGAGAAGGAGAAGGTGAAGTCTGCAGGGTGAATCAGAAGAAGCAGAAGAAGGAGAAGGAGACGATGAAGTCTGGAGGGTGAATCAGAAGAAGTAGAAGAAGGAGAAGGAGAAGGTGAAGTCTGGAGGGTGAATCAGAAGAAGCAGAAGAAGGAGAAGGAGAAGGTGAAGTCTGGATGGTGAATCAGAAGAAGCAAAAGAAGGAGAAGGAGAAGGTGAAGTCTGGAGGGTGAATCAGAAGAAGCAGAATAAGGAGAAGGAGAAGGTGAAGTATGGAGGGTGAATCAGAAGAAGCAGAAGAAGGAGAAGGAGAAGGTGAAGTCAGGAGGGTGATTCAGAAGAAGCAGAAGAAGGAGAAGGAGAAGGTGAAGTCTGGAGGGTGAATCAGAAGAATCAGAAGAAGGAGAAGGAGAAGGTGAAGTCTGGAGGGTGAATCAGAAGAAGCAGAAGAAAGAGAAGGAGAAGGTGAAGTCTGGAGGGTGAAGCAGAAGAAACAGAAGAAGGAGAAGGAGAAGGTGAAGACTGAAGGGTGAATCAGAAGAAGTAGAAGAAGGAGAAGGAGAAGGTGAAATCTGGAGGGTGAATCAGAAGAAGTAGAAGATGGAGAAGGAGAAGGTGAAGTCTGGAGGGTGAATCAGAAGAAGCAGAAGAAGGAGAAGGAGAAGGTGAAGTCTGGAGGGTGAATCAGAAGAAGCAGAAGAAGGAGAAGGAGAAGATGAAGTCTGGAGGGTGAATCAGAAGAAGTAGAAGAAGGAGAAGGAGAAGGTGAGGTCTGGAGGGTGAATCAGAAGAAGCAGAAGAAGGAGAAGGAGAAGGTGAAGTCTGGAGGGTGAATCAGAAGAAGCAGTAGAAGGAGAAGGAGAAGGTGATGTCTGGAGGATGAATCAGAAGAAGCAAAAGAAGGAGAAGGAGAAGGTGAAGTCAGGAGGGTGAATCAGAAGAAGCAGAAGAAGGAGAAGGAGAAGATGAAGTCTGGAGGGTGAATCAGAAGAAGTAGAAGAAGGAGAAGGAGAAGGTGAGGTCTGGAGGGTGAATCAGAAGAAGCAGAAGAAGGAGAAGGAGAAGGTGAAGTCTGGAGGGTGAATCAGAAGAAGCAGAAGCAGGAGAAGGAGAAGGTGATGTCTGCAGGGTGAATCAGAAGAAGCAAAAGAAGGAGAAGGAGAAGGTGAAGTCAGGAGGGTGAATCAGAAGAAGCAGAAGAAGGAGAAGGAGAAGGTGAAGTCAGGACGGTGAAGCAGAAGAGGCAGAAGAAGGAGAAGGAGAAGGTGAAGTCTGGAGGGCGCAGCAGAAGAAGCAGAAGAAGGAGAAGGAGAAGGTGAAGTCTGGAGGGTGAAGCAGAAGAAGCAGAAGAAGGAGAAGGAGAAGGTGAAGTCTGGAGGGTGAATCAGAAGAAGTAGAAGAAGGAGAAGGAGAAGGTGAAGTCAGGAGAGTGAAGCAGAAGAAGCAGAAGAAGGAGAAGGAGAAGGTGAAGTCTGGAGGGTGAAGCAGAAGAAGCAGAAGAAGGAGAAGGAGAAGGTGAAGTCTGGAGGGCGAAGCAGAAGAAGCAGAAGAAGGAGAAGGAGAAGGTGAAGTCTGGAGGGTGAAGCAGAAGAAGCTGAAGAAGGAGAAGGAGAAGGTGAAGTCTGGAGGGTGAATCAGAAGAAGTAGAAGAAGGAGAAGGAGAAGGTGAAGTCAGGAGGGTGAATCAGAAGAAGCAGAATAAGGAGAAGGAGAAGGTGAAGTCTGGAGGGTGAATCAGAAGAAGCAGAAGAAGGAGAAGGAGAAGGTGAAGTCAGGAGGGTGATTCAGAAGAAGCAGAAGAAGGAGAAGGAGAAGGTGAAGTCTGGAGGGTGAATCAGAAGAATCAGAAGAAGGAGAAGGAGAAGGTGAAGTCTGGAGGGTGAATCAGAAGAAGCAGAAGAAAGAGAAGGAGAAGGTGAAGTCTGGAGGGTGAAGCAGAAGAAACAGAAGAAGGAGAAGGAGAAGGTGAAGACTGAAGGGTGAATCAGAAGAAGTAGAAGAAGGAGAAGGAGAAGGTGAGGTCTGGAGGGTGAATCAGAAGAAGTAGAAGAAGGAGAAGGAGAAGGTGAAGTCTGGAGGATGAATCAGAAGAAGCAGAAGAAGGAGAAGGAGAAGGTGAAGTCTGGAGGGTGAATCAGAAGAAGCAGAAGAAGGAGAAGGAGAAGATGAAGTCTGGAGGGTGAATCAGAAGAAGCAGAAGAAGGAGAAGGAGAAGGTGAGGTCTGGAGGGTGAATCAGAAGAAGCAGAAGAAGGAGAAGGAGAAGGTGAAGTCTGGAGGGTGAATCAGAAGAAGCAGTAGAAGGAGAAGGAGAAGGTGATGTCTGGAGGATGAATCAGAAGAAGCAAAAGAAGGAGAAGGAGAAGGTGAAGTCAGGAGGGTGAATCAGAAGAAGCAGAAGAAGGAGAAGGAGAAGATGAAGTCTGGAGGGTGAATCAGAAGAAGTAGAAGAAGGAGAAGGAGAAGGTGAGGTCTGGAGGGTGAATCAGAAGAAGCAGAAGAAGGAGAAGGAGAAGGTGAAGTTTGGAGGGTGAATCAGAAGAAGCAGAAGAAGGAGAAGGAGAAGGTGAT
This sequence comes from Somniosus microcephalus, assembly GCF_052327205.1. Classification (NCBI taxonomy): domain Eukaryota; kingdom Metazoa; phylum Chordata; class Chondrichthyes; order Squaliformes; family Somniosidae; genus Somniosus; species Somniosus microcephalus. The sequence goes on from NW_028225219.1 coordinate 479,028, forward strand.
GTCTGGAGGGTGAATCAGAAGAAGCAAAAGAAGGAGAAGGAGAAGGTGAAGTCAGGAGGGTGAATCAGAAGAAGCAGAAGAAGGAAAAGGAGAAGGTGAAGTTAGGAGGGTGAATCAGAAGAAGCAGAAGAAGGAGAAGGAGCAGGTGAAGTCAGGGGGGTGAAGCAGAAGAAGTAGAAGAAGGAGAAGGAGAAGGTGAAGTCAGGACGGTGAAGCAGAAGAGGCAGAAGAAGGAGAAGAAGAAGGTGAAGTCTGGAGGGTGAAGCAGAAGAAGCAGAAGAAGGAGAAGGAGAAGGTGAAGTCTGGAGGGTGAATCAGAAGAAGTAGAAGAAGGAGAAGGAGAAGGTGAAGTCAGGAGAGTGAAGCAGAAGAAGCAGAAGAAGGAGAAGGAGAAGGTGAAGTCTGGAGGGTGAAGCAGAAGAAGCAGAAGAAGGAGAAGGAGAAGGTGAAGTCTGGAGGGCGAAGCAGAAGAAGCAGAAGAAGGAGAAGGAGAAGGTGAAGTCTGGAGGGTGAAGCAGAAGGAGCTGAAGAAGGAGAAGGAGAAGGTGAAGTCTGGAGGGTGAATCAGAAGAAGTAGAAGAAGGAGAAGGAGAAGGTGAAGTCAGGAGGGTGAAGCAGAAGAAGCAGAAGATGGAGAAGGAGAAGGTGAATTCTTGAGGGTGAAATAGAAGAATCAGAAGAAGGAGAAGGAGAAGGTGAAGTCTGGAGGGTGAATCAGAAGAAGCAGAAGAAAGAGAAGGAGAAGGTGAAGTCTGGAGGGTGAAGCAGAAGAAACAGAAGAAGGAGAAGGAGAAGGTGAAGACTGAAGGGTGAATCAGAAGAAGTAGAAGAAGGAGAAGGAGAAGGTGAAGTCTGGAGGGTGAATCAGAAGAAGTAGAAGAAGGAGAAGGAGAAGGTGAAGTCTGGAGGGTGAATCAGAAGAAGCAGAAGAAGGAGAAGGAGAAGGTGAAGTCTGGAGGGTGAATCAGAAGAAGCAGAAGAAGGAGAAGGAGAAGATGAAGTCTGGAGGGTGAATCAGAAGAAGCAGAAGAAGGAGAAGGAGAAGGTGAAGTCAGGAGGGTGAATCAGAAGAAGCAGAAGAAGGAGAAGGAGAAGGTGAAGTTAGGAGGGTGAATCAGAAGAAGCAGAAGAAGGAGAAGGAGCAGGTGAAGTGAGGGGGTGAAGCAGAAGAAGTAGAAGAAGGAGAAGGAGAAGGTGAAGTCAGGACGGTGAAGCAGAAGAAGCAGAAGAAGGAGAAGGAGAAGGTGAAGTCTGGAGGGCGCAGCAGAAGAAGCCGAAGAAGGAGAAGGAGAAGGTGAAGTCTGGAGGGTGAAGCAGAAGAAGCAGAAGAAGGAGAAGGAGAAGTTGAAGTCTGGAGGGTGAATCAGAAGAAGTAGAAGAAGGAGAGGGAGAAGGTGAAGTCAGGAGAGTGAAGCAGAAGAAGCAGAAGAAGGAGAAGGAGAAGGTGAAGTCTGGAGGGTGAAGCAGAAGAAGCAGAAGAAGGAGAAGGAGAAGGTGAAGTCTGGAGGGCGATGCAGAAGAAGCAGAAGAAGGAGAAGGAGAAGGTGAAGTCTGGAGGGTGAAGCAGAAGAAGCAGAAGAAGGAGAAGGAGAAGGTGAAGTCTGGAGGGTGAATCAGAAGAAGTAGAAGAAGGAGAAGGAGAAGGTGAAGTCTGGAGGGTGAATCAGAAGAAGTAGAAGAAGGAGAAGGAGAAGGTGAAGTCTGGAGGGTGAATCAGAAGAAGCAGAAGAAGGAGAAGGAGAAGGTGAAGTCTGGAGGGTGAATCAGAAGAAGCAGAAGAAGGAGAAGGAGACGATGAAGTCTGGAGGGTGAATCAGAAGAAGTAGAAGAAGGAGAAGGAGAAAGTGAAGTCTGGAGGGTGAATCAGAAGAAGCAGAAGAAGGAGAAGGAGAAGGTGAAGTCTGGAGGGTGAATCAGAAGAAGCAAAAGAAGGAGAAGGAGAAGGTGAAGTCTGGAGGGTGAATCAGAAGAAGCAGAAGAAGGAGAAGGAGAAGGTGAAGTCTGGAGGGCGAAGCAGAAGAAGCAGAAGAAGGAGAAGGGGAAGGTGAAGTCTGGAGGGTGAATCAGAAGAAGTAGAAGAAGCAGAAGGAGAAGGTGAAGTCTGGAGGGTGAATCAGAAGAAGCAGCAGAAGGAGAAGGAGAAGGTGAAGTCTGGAGGGTGAATCAGAAGAAGCAGAAGAAGGAGAAGGAGAAGGTGAAGTCTGGAGGGTGAATCAGAAGAAGCAGAATAAGGAGAAGGAGAAGGTGAAGTCTGGAGGGTGAATCAGAAGAAGTAGAAGAAGGAGAAGGAGAAGGTGAAGTCTGGAGGGTGAATCAGAAGAAGCAGAAGAAGGAGAAGGAGAAGGTGAAGTCTGGATGGTGAATCAGAAGAAGCAGAAGAAGGAGAAGGAGACGATGAAGTCTGGAGGGTGAATCAGAAGAAGTAGAAGAAGGAGAAGGAGAAGGTGAAGTCTGGAGGGTGAATCAGAAGAAGCAGAAGAAGGAGAAGGAGAAGGTGAAGTCTGGAGGGTGAATCAGAAGAAGCAAAAGAAGGAGAAGGAGAAGGTGAAGTCTGGAGGGTGAATCAGAAGAAGCAGAATAAGGAGAAGGAGAAGGTGAAGTCTGGAGGGTGAATCAGTAGAAGCAGAAGAAGGAGAAGGAGAAGGTGAAGTCAGGAGGGTGATTCAGAAGAAGCAGAAGAAGGAGAAGGAGAAGGTGAAGTCTGGAGGGTGAATCAGAAGAATCAGAAGAAGGAGAAGGAGAAGGTGAAGTCTGGAGGGTGAATCAGAAGAAGCAGAAGAAAGAGAAGGAGAAGGTGAAGTCTGGAGGGTGAAGCAGAAGAAACAGAAGAAGGAGAAGGAGAAGGTGAAGACTGAAGGGTGAATCAGAAGAAGTAGAAGAAGGAGAAGGAGAAGGTGAGGTCTGGAGGGTGAATCAGAAGAAGTAGAAGAAGGAGAAGGAGAAGGTGAAGTCTGGAGGGTGAATCAGAAGAAGCAGAAGAAGGAGAAGGAGAAGGTGAAGTCTGGAGGGTGAATCAGAAGAAGCAGAAGAAGGAGAAGGAGAAGATGAAGTCTGGAGGGTGAATCAGAAGAAGTAGAAGAAGGAGAAGGAGAAGGTGAGGTCTGGAGGGTGAATCAGAAGAAGCAGAAGAAGGAGAAGGAGAAGGTGAAGTCTGGAGGGTGAATCAGAAGAAGCAGAAGAAGGAGAAGGAGAAGGTGATGTCTGGAGGGTGAATCAGAAGAAGCAAAAGAAGGAGAAGGAGAAGGTGAAGTTAGGAGGGTGAATCAGAAGAAGCAGAAGAAGGAGAAGGAGAAGATGAAATCTGGAGGGTGAATCAGAAGAAGTAGAAGAAGGAGAAGGAGAAGGTGAGGTCTGGAGGGTGAATCAGAAGAAGCAGAAGAAGGAGAAGGAGAAGGTGAAGTCTGGAGGGTGAATCAGAAGAAGCAGAAGAGGGAGAAGGAGAAGGTGATGTCTGGAGGGTGAATCAGAAGAAGCAAAAGAAGGAGAAGGAGAAGGTGAAGTCAGGAGGGTGAATCAGAAGAAGCAGAAGAAGGAGAAGGAGAAGGTGAAGTTAGGAGGGTGAATCAGAAGAAGCAGAAGAAGGAGAAGGAGCAGGTGAAGTCAGGGGGGTGAAGCAGAAGAAGTAGAAGAAGGAGAAGGAGAAGGTGAAGTCAGGACGGTGAAGCAGAAGAGGCAGAAGAAGGAGAAGGAGAAGGTGAAGTCTGGAGGGCGCAGCAGAAGAAGCAGAAGAAGGAGAAGGAGAAGGTGAAGTCTGGAGGGTGAAGCAGAAGAAGCAGAAGAAGGAGAAGGAGAAGATGAAGTCTGGAGGGTGAATCAGAAGAAGTAGAAGAAGGAGAAGGAGAAGGTGAAGTCAGGAGAGTGAAGCAGAAGAAGCAGAAGAAGGAGAAGGAGAAGGTGAAGTCAGGAGAGTGAAGCAGAAGAAGCAGAAGAAGGAGAAGGAGAAGGTGAAGTCTGGAGGGTGAATCAGAAGAAGCAGAAGAAGGAGAAGGAGAAGGTGAAGTCAGGAGGGTGATTCAGAAGAAGCAGAAGAAGGAGAAGGAGAAGGTGAAGTCTGGAGGGTGAATCAGAAGAATCAGAAGAAGGAGAAGGAGAAGGTGAAGTCTGGAGGGTGAATCAGAAGAAGCAGAAGAAAGAGAAGGAGAAGGTGAAGTCTGGAGGGTGAAGCAGAAGAAACAGAAGAAGGAGAAGGAGAAGGTGAAGACTGAAGGGTGAATCAGAAGAAGTAGAAGAAGGAGAAGGAGAAGGTGAGGTCTGGAGGGTGAATCAGAAGAAGTAGAAGAAGGAGAAGGAGAAGGTGAAGTCTGGAGGATGAATCAGAAGAAGCAGAAGAAGGAGAAGGAGAAGGTGAAGTCTGGAGGGTGAATCAGAAGAAGCAGAAGAAGGAGAAGGAGAAGATGAAGTCTGGAGGGTGAATCAGAAGAAGCAGAAGAAGGAGAAGGAGAAGGTGAGGTCTGGAGGGTGAATCAGAAGAAGCAGAAGAAGGAGAAGGAGAAGGTGAAGTCTGGAGGGTGAATCAGAAGAAGCAGTAGAAGGAGAAGGAGAAGGTGATGTCTGGAGGATGAATCAGAAGAAGCAAAAGAAGGAGAAGGAGAAGGTGAAGTCAGGAGGGTGAATCAGAAGAAGCAGAAGAAGGAGAAGGAGAAGATGAAGTCTGGAGGGTGAATCAGAAGAAGTAGAAGAAGGAGAAGGAGAAGGTGAGGTCTGGAGGGTGAATCAGAAGAAGCAGAAGAAGGAGAAGGAGAAGGTGAAGTCTGGAGGGTGAATCAGAAGAAGCAGAAGAAGGAGAAGGTGAAGGTGATGTCTGGAGGGTGAATCAGAAGAAGCAAAAGAAGGAGAAGGAGAAGGTGAAGTCAGGAGGGTGAATCAGAAGAAGCAGAAGAAGGAAAAGGAGAAGGTGAAGTTAGGAGGGTGAATCAGAAGAAGCAGAAGAAGGAGAAGGAGCAGGTGAAGTCAGGGGGGTGAAGCAGAAGAAGTAGAAGAAGGAGAAGGAGAAGGTGAAGTCAGGACGGTGAAGCAGAAGAGGCAGAAGAAGGAGAAGGAGAAGGTGAAGTCTGGAGGGCGCAGCAGAAGAAGCAGAAGAAGGAGAAGGAGAAGGTGAAGTCTGGAGGGTGAAGCAGAAGAAGCAGAAGAAGGAGAAGGAGAAGGTGAAGTCTGGAGGGTGAATCAGAAGAAGTAGAAGAAGGAGAAGGAGAAGGTGAAGTCAGGAGAGTGAAGCAGAAGAAGCAGAAGAAGGAGAAGGAGAAGGTGAAGTCTGGAGGGTGAAGCAGAAGAAGCAGAAGAAGGAGAAGGAGAAGGTGAAGTCTGGAGGGCGAAGCAGAAGAAGCAGAAGAAGGAGAAGGAGAAGGTGAAGTCTGGAGGGTGAAGCAGAAGGAGCTGAAGAAGGAGAAGGAGAAGGTGAAGTCTGGAGGGTGAATCAGAAGAAGTAGAAGAAGGAGAAGGAGAAGGTGAAGTCAGGAGGGTGAAGCAGAAGAAGCAGAAGATGGAGAAGGAGAAGGTGAATTCTGGAGGGTGAAATAGAAGAATCAGAAGAAGGAGAAGGAGAAGGTGAAGTCTGGAGGGTGAATCAGAAGAAGCAGAAGAAAGAGAAGGAGAAGGTGAAGTCTGGAGGGTGAAGCAGAAGAAACAGAAGAAGGAGAAGGAGAAGGTGAAGACTGAAGGGTGAATCAGAAGAAGTAGAAGAAGGAGAAGGAGAAGGTGAAGTCTGGAGGGTGAATCAGAAGAAGTAGAAGAAGGAGAAGGAGAAGGTGAAGTCTGGAGGGTGAATCAGAAGAAGCAGAAGAAGGAGAAGGAGAAGGTGAAGTCTGGAGGGTGAATCAGAAGAAGCAGAAGAAGGAGAAGGAGAAGATGAAGTCTGGAGGGTGAATCAGAAGAAGTAGAAGAAGGAGAAGGAGAAGGTGAGGTCTGGAGGGTGAATCAGAAGAAGCAGAAGAAGGAGAAGGAGAAGGTGAAGTCTGGAGGGTGAATCAGAAGAAGCAGAAGAAGGAGAAGGAGAAGGTGAAGTCTGGAGGGTGAATCAGAAGAAGCAAAAGAAGGAGAAGGAGAAGGTGAAGTCAGGAGGGTGAATCAGAAGAAGCAGAAGAAGGAGAAGGAGAAGGTGAAGGTAGGAGGGTGAATCAGAAGAAGCAGAAGAAGGAGAAGGAGCAGGTGAAGTGAGGGGGTGAAGCAGAAGAAGTAGAAGAAGGAGAAGGAGAAGGTGAAGTCAGGACGGTGAAGCAGAAGAAGCAGAAGAAGGAGAAGGAGAAGGTGAAGTCTGGAGGGCGCAGCAGAAGAACCCGAAGAAGGAGAAGGAGAAGGTGAAGTCTGGAGGGTGAAGCAGAAGAAGCAGAAGAAGGAGAAGGAGAAGTTGAAGTCTGGAGGGTGAATCAGAAGAAGTAGAAGAAGGAGAAGGAGAAGGTGAAGACTGAAGGGTGAATCAGAAGAAGTAGAAGAAGGAGAAGGAGAAGGTGAGGTCTGGAGGGTGAATCAGAAGAAGTAGAAGAAGGAGAAGGAGAAGGTGAAGTCTGGAGGATGAATCAGAAGAAGCAGAAGAAGGAGAAGGAGAAGGTGAAGTCTGGAGGGTGAATCAGAAGAAGCAGAAGAAGGAGAAGGAGAAGATGAAGTCTGTAGGGTGAATCAGAAGAAGCAGAAGAAGGAGAAGGAGAAGGTGAGGTCTGGAGGGTGAATCAGAAGAAGCAGAAGAAGGAGAAGGAGAAGGTGAAGTCTGGAGGGTGAATCAGAAGAAGCAGTAGAAGGAGAAGGAGAAGGTGATGTCTGGAGGATGAATCAGAAGAAGCAAAAGAAGGAGAAGGAGAAGGTGAAGTCAGGAGGGTGAATCAGAAGAAGCAGAAGAAGGAGAAGGAGAAGATGAAGTCTGGAGGGTGAATCAGAAGAAGTAGAAGAAGGAGAAGGAGAAGGTGAGGTCTGGAGGGTGAATCAGAAGAAGCAGAAGAAGGAGAAGGAGAAGGTGAAGTCTGGAGGGTGGATCAGAAGAAGCAGAAGAAGGAGAAGGAGAAGGTGATGTCTGGAGGGTGAATCAGAAGAAGCAAAAGAAGGAGAAGGAGAAGGTGAAGTCAGGAGGGTGAATCAGAAGAAGCAGAAGAAGGAAAAGGAGAAGGTGAAGTTAGGAGGGTGAATCAGAAGAAGCAGAAGAAGGAGAAGGAGCAGGTGAAGTCAGGGGGGTGAAGCAGAAGAAGTAGAAGAAGGAGAAGGAGAAGGTGAAGTCAGGACGGTGAAGCAGAAGAGGCAGAAGAAGGAGAAGGAGAAGGTGAAGTCTGGAGGGCGCAGCAGAAGAAGCAGAAGAAGGAGAAGGAGAAGGTGAAGTCTGGAGGGTGAAGCAGAAGAAGCAGAAGAAGGAGAAGGAGAAGGTGAAGTCTGGAGGGTGAATCAGAAGAAGTAGAAGAAGGAGAAGGAGAAGGTGAAGTCAGGAGAGTGAAGCAGAAGAAGCAGAAGAAGGAGAAGGAGAAGGTGAAGTCTGGAGGGTGAAGCAGAAGAAGCAGAAGAAGGAGAAGGAGAAGGTGAAGTCTGGAGGGCGAAGCAGAAGAAGCAGAAGAAGGAGAAGGAGAAGGTGAAGTCTGGAGGGTGAAGCAGAAGGAGCTGAAGAAGGAGAAGGAGAAGGTGAAGTCTGGAGGGTGAATCAGAAGAAGTAGAAGAAGGAGAAGGAGAAGGTGAAGTCAGGAGGGTGAAGCAGAAGAAGCAGAAGATGGAGAAGGAGAAGGTGAATTCTGGAGGGTGAAATAGAAGAATCAGAAGAAGGAGAAGGAGAAGGTGAAGTCTGGAGGGTGAATCAGAAGAAGCAGAAGAAAGAGAAGGAGAAGGTGAAGTCTGGAGGGTGAAGCAGAAGAAACAGAAGAAGGAGAAGGAGAAGGTGAAGACTGAAGGGTGAATCAGAAGAAGTAGAAGAAGGAGAAGGAGAAGGTGAAGTCTGGAGGGTGAATCAGAAGAAGTAGAAGAAGGAGAAGGAGAAGGTGAAGTCTGGAGGGTGAATCAGAAGAAGCAGAAGAAGGAGAAGGAGAAGGTGAAGTCTGGAGGGTGAATCAGAAGAAGCAGAAGAAGGAGAAGGAGAAGATGAAGTCTGGAGGGTGAATCAGAAGAAGTAGAAGAAGGAGAAGGAGAAGGTGAGGTCTGGAGGGTGAATCAGAAGAAGCAGAAGAAGGAGAAGGAGAAGGTGAAGTCTGGAGGGTGAATCAGAAGAAGCAGAAGAAGGAGAAGGAGAAGGTGAAGTCTGGAGGGTGAATCAGAAGAAGCAAAAGAAGGAGAAGGAGAAGGTGAAGTCAGGAGGGTGAATCAGAAGAAGCAGAAGAAGGAGAAGGAGAAGGTGAAGTTAGGAGGGTGAATCAGAAGAAGCAGAAGAAGGAGAAGGAGCAGGTGAAGTGAGGGGGTGAAGCAGAAGAAGTAGAAGAAGGAGAAGGAGAAGGTGAAGTCAGGACGGTGAAGCAGAAGAAGCAGAAGAAGGAGAAGGAGAAGGTGAAGTCTGGAGGGCGCAGCAGAAGAAGCCGAAGAAGGAGAAGGAGAAGGTGAAGTCTGGAGGGTGAAGCAGAAGAAGCAGAAGAAGGAGAAGGAGAAGTTGAAGTCTGGAGGGTGAATCAGAAGAAGTAGAAGAAGGAGAGGGAGAAGGTGAAGTCAGGAGAGTGAAGCAGAAGAAGCAGAAGAAGGAGAAGGAGAAGGTGAAGTCTGGAGGGTGAAGCAGAAGAAGCAGAAGAAGGAGAAGGAGAAGGTGAAGTCTGGAGGGCGATGCAGAAGAAGCAGAAGAAGGAGAAGGAGAAGGTGAAGTCTGGAGGGTGAAGCAGAAGAAGCAGAAGAAGGAGAAGGAGAAGGTGAAGTCTGGAGGGTGAATCAGAAGAAGTAGAAGAAGGAGAAGGAGAAGGTGAAGTCTGGAGGGTGAATCAGAAGAAGTAGAAGAAGGAGAAGGAGAAGGTGAAGTCTGGAGGGTGAATCAGAAGAAGCAGAAGAAGGAGAAGGAGAAGGTGAAGTCTGGAGGGTGAATCAGAAGAAGCAGAAGAAGGAGAAGGAGACGATGAAGTCTGGAGGGTGAATCAGAAGAAGTAGAAGAAGGAGAAGGAGAAAGTGAAGTCTGGAGGGTGAATCAGAAGAAGCAGAAGAAGGAGAAGGAGAAGGTGAAGTCTGGAGGGTGAATCAGAAGAAGCAAAAGAAGGAGAAGGAGAAGGTGAAGTCTGGAGGGTGAATCAGAAGAAGCAGAAGAAGGAGAAGGAGAAGGTGAAGTCTGGAGGGCGAAGCAGAAGAAGCAGAAGAAGGAGAAGGGGAAGGTGAAGTCTGGAGGGTGAATCAGAAGATGTAGAAGAAGCAGAAGGAGAAGGTGAAGTCTGGAGGGTGAATCAGAAGAAGCAGCAGAAGGAGAAGGAGAAGGTGAAGTCTGGAGGGTGAATCAGAAGAAGCAGAAGAAGGAGAAGGAGAAGGTGAAGTCTGGAGGGTGAATCAGAAGAAGCAGAATAAGGAGAAGGAGAAGGTGAAGTCTGGAGGGTGAATCAGAAGAAGTAGAAGAAGGAGAAGGAGAAGGTGAAGTCTGGAGGGTGAATCAGAAGAAGCAGAAGAAGGAGAAGGAGAAGGTGAAGTCTGGATGGTGAATCAGAAGAAGCAGAAGAAGGAGAAGGAGACGATGAAGTCTGGAGGGTGAATCAGAAGAAGTAGAAGAAGGAGAAGGAGAAGGTGAAGTCTGGAGGGTGAATCAGAAGAAGCAGAAGAAGGAGAAGGAGAAGGTGAAGTCTGGAGGGTGAATCAGAAGAAGCAAAAGAAGGAGAAGGAGAAGGTGAAGTCTGGAGGGTGAATCAGAAGAAGCAGAATAAGGAGAAGAAGAAGGTGAAGTCTGGAGGGTGAATCAGTAGAAGCAGAAGAAGGAGAAGGAGAAGGTGAAGTCAGGAGGGTGATTCAGAAGAAGCAGAAGAAGGAGAAGGAGAAGGTGAAGTCTGGAGGGTGAATCAGAAGAATCAGAAGAAGGAGAAGGAGAAGGTGAAGTCTGGAGGGTGAATCAGAAGAAGCAGAAGAAAGAGAAGGAGAAGGTGAAGTCTGGAGGGTGAAGCAGAAGAAACAGAAGAAGGAGAAGGAGAAGGTGAAGACTGAAGGGTGAATCAGAAGTAGAAGAAGGAGAAGGAGAAGGTGAGGTCTGGAGGGTGAATCAGAAGAAGTAGAAGAAGGAGAAGGAGAAGGTGAAGTCTGGAGGGTGAATCAGAAGAAGCAGAAGAAGGAGAAGGAGAAGGTGAATTCTGGAGGGTGAATCAGAAGAAGCAGAAGAAGGAGAAGGAGAAGATGAAGTCTGGAGGGTGAATCAGAAGAAGTAGAAGAAGGAGAAGGAGAAGGTGAGGTCTGGAGGGTGAATCAGAAGAAGCAGAAGAAGGAGAAGGAGAAGGTGAAGTCTGGAGGGTGAATCAGAAGAAGCAGAAGAAGGAGAAGGAGAAGGTGATGTCTGGAGGGTGAATCAGAAGAAGCAAAAGAAGGAGAAGGAGAAGGTGAAGTTAGGAGGGTGAATCAGAAGAAGCAGAAGAAGGAGAAGGAGAAGATGAAGTCTGGAGGGTGAATCAGAAGAAGTAGAAGAAGGAGAAGGAGAAGGTGAGGTCTGGAGGGTGAATCAGAAGAAGCAGAAGAAGGAGAAGGAGAAGGTGAAGTCTGGAGGGTGAATCAGAAGAAGCAGAAGAAGGAGAAGGAGAAGGTGATGTCTGGAGGGTGAATCAGAAGAAGCAAAAGAAGGAGAAGGAGAAGGTGAAGTCAGGAGGGTGAATCAGAAGAAGCAGAAGAAGGAGAAGGAGAAGGTGAAGTTAGGAGGGTGAATCAGAAGAAGCAGAAGAAGGAGAAGGAGCAGGTGAAGTCAGGGGGGTGAAGCAGAAGAAGTAGAAGAAGGAGAAGGAGAAGGTGAAGTCAGGACGGTGAAGCAGAAGAGGCAGAAGAAGGAGAAGGAGAAGGTGAAGTCTGGAGGGCGCAGCAGAAGAAGCAGAAGAAGGAGAAGGAGAAGGTGAAGTCTGGAGGGTGAAGCAGAAGAAGCAGAAGAAGGAGAAGGAGAAGGTGAAGTCTGGAGGGTGAATCAGAAGAAGTAGAAGAAGGAGAAGGAGAAGGTGAAGTCAGGAGAGTGAAGCAGAAGAAGCAGAAGAAGGAGAAGGAGAAGGTGAAGTCTGGAGGGTGAAGCAGAAGAAGCAGAAGAAGGAGAAGGAGAAGGTGAAGTCTGGAGGGCGAAGCAGAAGAAGCAGAAGAAGGAGAAGGAGAAGGTGAAGTCTGGTGGGTGAAGCAGAAGAAGCTGAAGAAGGAGAAGGAGAAGGTGAAGTCTGGAGGGTGAATCAGAAGAAGTAGAAGAAGGAGAAGGAGAAGGTGAAGTCAGGAGGGTGAAGCAGAAGAAGCAGAAGATGGAGAAGGAGAAGGTGAAGTCTGGAGGGTGAAACAGAAGAATCAAAAGAAGGAGAAGGAGAAGGTGAAGTCTGGAGGGTGAATCAGAAGAAGCAGAAGAAAGAGAAGGAGAAGGTGAAGTCTGGAGGGTGAAGCAGAAGAAACAGAAGAAGGAGAAGGAGAAGGTGAAGACTGAAGGGTGAATCAGAAGAAGTAGAAGAAGGAGAAGGAGAAGGTGAAGTCTGGAGGGTGAATCAGAAGAAGTAGAAGAAGGAGAAGGAGAAGGTGAAGTCTGGAGGGTGAATCAGAAGAAGCAGAAGAAGGAGAAGGAGAAGGTGAAGTCTGGAGGGTGAATCAGAAGAAGCAGAAGAAGGAGAAGGAGAAGATGAAGTCTGGAGGGTGAATCAGAAGAAGTAGAAGAAGGAGAAGGAGAAGGTGAGGTCTGGAGGGTGAATCAGAAGAAGCAGAAGAAGGAGAAGGAGAAGGTGAAGTCTGGAGGGTGAATCAGAAGAAGCAAAAGAAGGAGAAGGAGAAGGTGAAGTCAGGAGGGTGAATCAGAAGAAGCAGAAGAAGGAGAAGGAGAAGGTGAAGTTAGGAGGGTGAATCAGAAGAAGCAGAAGAAGGAGAAGGAGCAGGTGAAGTGAGGGGGGTGAAGCAGAAGAAGTAGAAGAAGGAGAAGGAGAAGGTGAAGTCAGGACGGTGAAGCAGAAGAAGCAGAAGAAGGAGAAGGAGAAGGTGAAGTCTGGAGGGCGCAGCAGAAGAAGCCGAAGAAGGAGAAGGAGAAGGTGAAGTCTGGAGGGTGAAGCAGAAGAAGCAGAAGAAGGAGAAGGAGAAGTTGAAGTCTGGAGGGTGAATCAGAAGAAGTAGAAGAAGGAGAGGGAGAAGGTGAAGTCAGGAGAGTGAAGCAGAAGAAGCAGAAGAAGGAGAAGGAGAAGGTGAAGTCTGGAGGGTGAAGCAGAAGAAGCAGAAGAAGGAGAAGGAGAAGGTGAAGTCTGGAGGGCGATGCAGAAGAAGCAGAAGAAGGAGAAGGAGAAGGTGAAGTCTGGAGGGTGAAGCAGAAGAAGCAGAAGAAGGAGAAGGAGAAGGTGAAGTCTGGAGGGTGAATCAGAAGAAGTAGAAGAAGGAGAAGGAGAAGGTGAAGTCAGGAGGGTGAAGCAGAAGAAGCAGAAGAAGGAGAAGGAGAAGGTGAAGTCTGGAGGGTGAAGCAGAAGAAGCAGAAGAAGGAGAAGGAGAAGGTGAAGTCTGGAGGGTGAAGCAGAAGAAGCAGAAGAAGGAGAAGGAGAAGATGAAGTCTGGAGGGTGAATCAGAAGAAACAGAAGAAGGAGAAGGAGAAGGTGAAGTCTGGAGGGTGAATCAGAAGAAGTAGAAGAAGGAGAAGGAGAAGGTGAAATCTGGAGTGTGAATCAGAAGAAGCAGAAGAAGGAGAAGGAGAAGATGAAGTCTGGAGGGTGAATCAGAAGAAGTAGAAGAAGGAGAAGGAGAAGGTGAAGTCTGGAGGGTGAATCAGAAGAAGCAGAAGAAGGAGAAGGAGAAGGTGAAGTCTGGAGGGTGAATCAGAAGAAGCAGAAGAAGGAGAAGGAGAAGGTGAAGTCTGGAGGGTGAATCAGAAGAAGCAGAATAAGGAGAAGGAGAAGGTGAAGTCTGGAGGGTGAATCAGAAGAAGCAGAAGAAGGAGAAGGAGAAGGTGAAGTCTGGAGGATGAATCAGAAGAAGTAGAAGAAGGAGAAGGAGAAGGTGAAGTCTGGAGGGTGAATCAGAAGAAGTAGAAGAAGGAGAAGGAGAAGGTGAAGTCTGGAGGGTGAATCAGAAGAAGTAGAAGAAGGAGAAGGAGAAGGTGAAGTCTGGAGGGTGAAGCAGAAGAAGTAGAAGAAGGAGAAGGAGAAGGTGAAGTCAGGAGGGTGAATCAGAAGAAGTAGAAGAAGGAGAAGGAGAAGGTGAAGTCAGGAGGGTGAATCAGAAGAAGCAGAAGAAGGAGAAGGAGAAGGTGAAGTCTGGAGGGTGAATCAGAAGAATCAGAAGAAGGAGAAGGAGAAGGTGAAGTCTGGAGGGAGAATCAGAAGAAGCAGAAGAAAGAGAAGGAGAAGGTGAAGTCTGGAGGGTGAATCAGAAGAAGTAGAAGAAGGAGAAGGAGAAGGTGAAGTCTGGAGGGTGAATCAGAAGAAGCAGAAGAAGGAGAAGGAGAAGGTGAAGTCTGGAGGGTGAATCAGAAGAAGCAGAAGAAGGAGAAGGAAAAGGTGAAGTCTGGAGGGTGAATCAGAAGAAGCAGAAGAAGGAGAAGCAGAAGGTGAAGTCAGGAGAGTGAAGCAGAAGAAGCAGAAGAAGGAGAAGGAGAAGGTGAAGTCTGGAGGGTGAAGCAGAAGAAGCAGAAGAAGGAGAAGGAGAAGGTGAAGTCTGGAGGGCGAAGCAGAAGAAGCAGAAGAAGGAGAAGGAGAAGGTGAAGTCTGGTGGGTGAAGCAGAAGAAGCTGAAGAAGGAGAAGGAGAAGGTGAAGTCTGGAGGGTGAATCAGAAGAAGTAGAAGAAGGAGAAGGAGAAGGTGAAGTCAGGAGGGTGAAGCAGAAGAAGCAGAAGATGGAGAAGGAGAAGGTGAAGTCTGGAGGGTGAAACAGAAGAATCAAAAGAAGGAGAAGGAGAAGGTGAAGTCTGGAGGGTGAATCAGAAGAAGCAGAAGAAAGAGAAGGAGAAGGTGAAGTCTGGAGGGTGAAGCAGAAGAAACAGAAGAAGGAGAAGGAGAAGGTGAAGACTGAAGGGTGAATCAGAAGAAGTAGAAGAAGGAGAAGGAGAAGGTGAAGTCTGGAGGGTGAATCAGAAGAAGTAGAAGAAGGAGAAGGAGAAGGTGAAGTCTGGAGGGTGAATCAGAAGTAGCAGAAGAAGGAGAAGGAGAAGGTGAAGTCTGGAGGGTGAATCAGAAGAAGCAGAAGAAGGAGAAGGAGAAGGTGATGTCTGGAGGGTGAATCAGAAGAAGCAAAAGAAGGAGAAGGAGAAGGTGAAGTCAGGAGGGTGAATCAGAAGAAGCAGAAGAAGGAGAAGGAGAAGGTGAATTTAGGAGGGTGAATCAGAAGAAGCAGAAGAAGGAGAAGGAGCAGGTGAAGTCAGGGGGGTGAAGCAGAAGAAGTAGAAGAAGGAGAAGGAGAAGGTGAAGTCAGGACGGTGAAGCAGAAGAGGCAGAAGAAGGAGAAGGAGAAGGTGAAGTCTGGAGGGCGCAGCAGAAGAAGCAGAAGAAGGAGAAGGAGAAGGTGAAGTCTGGAGGGTGAAGCAGAAGAAGCAGAAGAAGGAGAAGGAGAAGGTGAAGTCTGGAGGGTGAATCAGAAGAAGTAGAAGAAGGAGAAGGAGAAGGTGAAGTCAGGAGAGTGAAGCAGAAGAATCAGAAGAAGGAGAAGGAGAAGGTGAAGTCTGGAGGGTGAAGCAGAAGAAGCAGAAGAAGGAGAAGGAGAAGGTGAAGTCTGGAGGGCGAAGCAGAAGAAGCAGAAGAAGGAGAAGGAGAAGGTGAAGTCTGGTGGGTGAAGCAGAAGAAGCTGAAGAAGGAGAAGGAGAAGGTGAAGTCTGGAGGGTGAATCAGAAGAAGTAGAAGAAGGAGAAGGAGAAGGTGAAGTCAGGAGGGTGAAGCAGAAGAAGCAGAAGATGGAGAAGGAGAAGGTGAAGTCTGGAGGGTGAAACAGAAGAATCAAAAGAAGGAGAAGGAGAAGGTGAAGTCTGGAGGGTGAATCAGAAGAAGCAGAAGAAAGAGAAGGAGAAGGTGAAGTCTGGAGGGTGAAGCAGAAGAAACAGAAGAAGGAGAAGGAGAAGGTGAAGACTGAAGGGTGAATCAGAAGAAGTAGAAGAAGGAGAAGGAGAAGGTGAAGTCTGGAGGGTGAATCAGAAGAAGTAGAAGAAGGAGAAGGAGAAGGTGAAGTCTGGAGGGTGAATCAGAAGAAGCAGAAGAAGGAGAAGGAGAAGGTGAAGTCTGGAGGGTGAATCAGAAGAAGCAGAAGAAGGAGAAGGAGAAGATGAAGTCTGGAGGGTGAATCAGAAGAAGTAGAAGAAGGAGAAGGAGAAGGTGAGGTCTGGAGGGTGAATCAGAAGAAGCAGAAGAAGGAGAAGGAGAAGGTGAAGTCTGGAGGGTGAATCAGAAGAAGCAGAAGAAGGAGAAGGAGAAGGTGAAGTCTGGAGGGTGAATCAGAAGAAGCAAAAGAAGGAGAAGGAGAAGGTGAAGTCAGGAGGGTGAATCAGAAGAAGCAGAAGAAGGAGAAGGAGAAGGTGAAGTTAGGAGGGTGAATCAGAAGAAGCAGAAGAAGGAGAAGGAGCAGGTGAAGTGAGGGGGGTGAAGCAGAAGAAGTAGAAGAAGGAGAAGGAGAAGGTGAAGTCAGGACGGTGAAGCAGAAGAAGCAGAAGAAGGAGAAGGAGAAGGTGAAGTCTGGAGGGCGCAGCAGAAGAAGCCGAAGAAGGAGAAGGAGAAGGTGAAGTCTGGAGGGTGAAGCAGAAGAAGCAGAAGAAGGAGAAGGAGAAGTTGAAGTCTGGAGGGTGAATCAGAAGAAGTAGAAGAAGGAGAGGGAGAAGGTGAAGTCAGGAGAGTGAAGCAGAAGAAGCAGAAGAAGGAGAAGGAGAAGGTGAAGTCTGGAGGGTGAAGCAGAAGAAGCAGAAGAAGGAGAAGGAGAAGGTGAAGTCTGGAGGGCGATGCAGAAGAAGCAGAAGAAGGAGAAGGAGAAGGTGAAGTCTGGAGGGTGAAGCAGAAGAAGCAGAAGAAGGAGAAGGAGAAGGTGAAGTCTGGAGGGTGAATCAGAAGAAGTAGAAGAATGAGAAGGAGAAGGTGAAGTCAGGAGGGTGAAGCAGAAGAAGCAGAAGAAGGAGAAGGAGAAGGTGAAGTCTGGAGGGTGAAGCAGAAGAAGCAGAAGAAGGAGAAGGAGAAGGTGAAGTCTGGAGGGTGAAGCAGAAGAAGCAGAAGAAGAAGAAGGAGAAGGTGAAGTCTGGAGGGTGAATCAGAAGAAACAGAAGAAGGAGAAGGAGAAGGTGAAGTCTGGAGGGTGAATCAGAAGAAGTAGAAGAAGGAGAAGGAGAAGGTGAAGTCTGGAGTGTGAATCAGAAGAAGCAGAAGAAGGAGAAGGAGAAGATGAAGTCTGGAGGGTGAATCAGAAGAAGTAGAAGAAGGAGAAGGAGAAGGTGAAGTCTGGAGGGTGAATCAGAAGAAGCAGAAGAAGGAGAAGGAGAAGGTGAAGTCTGGAGGGTGAATCAGAAGAAGCAGAAGAAGGAGAAGGAGAAGGTGAAGTCTGGAGGGTGAATCAGAAGAAGCAGAATAAGGAGAAGGAGAAGGTGAAGTCTGGAGGGTGAATCAGAAGAAGCAGAAGAAGGAGAAGGAGAAGGTGAAGTCTGGAGGATGAATCAGAAGAAGTAGAAGAAGGAGAAGGAGAAGGTGAAGTCTGGAGGGTGAATCAGAAGAAGTAGAAGAAGGAGAAGGAGAAGGTGAAGTCTGGAGGGTGAATCAGAAGAAGTAGAAGAAGGAGAAGGAGAAGGTGAAGTCTGGAGGGTGAAGCAGAAGAAGTAGAAGAAGGAGAAGGAGAAGGTGAAGTCAGGAGGGTGAATCAGAAGAAGTAGAAGAAGGAGAAGGAGAAGGTGAAGTCAGGAGGGTGAATCAGAAGAAGCAGAAGAAGGAGAAGGAGAAGGTGAAGTCTGGAGGGTGAATCAGAAGAATCAGAAGAAGGAGAAGGAGAAGGTGAAGTCTGGAGGGAGAATCAGAAGAAGCAGAAGAAAGAGAAGGAGAAGGTGAAGTCTGGAGGGTGAATCAGAAGAAGTAGAAGAAGGAGAAGGAGAAGGTGAAGTCTGGAGGGTGAATCAGAAGAAGCAGAAGAAGGAGAAGGAGAAGGTGAAGTCTGGAGGGTGAATCAGAAGAAGCAGAAGAAGGAGAAGGAAAAGGTGAAGTCTGGAGGGTGAATCAGAAGAAGCAGAAGAAGGAGAAGGAGAAGGTGAAGTCAGGAGAGTGAAGCAGAAGAAGCAGAAGAAGGAGAAGGAGAAGGTGAAGTCTGGAGGGTGAAGCAGAAGAAGCAGAAGAAGGAGAAGGAGAAGGTGAAGTCTGGAGGGCGAAGCAGAAGAAGCAGAAGAAGGAGAAGGAGAAGGTGAAGTCTGGTGGGTGAAGCAGAAGAAGCTGAAGAAGGAGAAGGAGAAGGTGAAGTCTGGAGGGTGAATCAGAAGAAGTAGAAGAAGGAGAAGGAGAAGGTGAAGTCAGGAGGGTGAAGCAGAAGAAGCAGAAGATGGAGAAGGAGAAGGTGAAGTCTGGAGGGTGAAACAGAAGAATCAAAAGAAGGAGAAGGAGAAGGTGAAGTCTGGAGGGTGAATCAGAAGAAGCAGAAGAAAGAGAAGGAGAAGGTGAAGTCTGGAGGGTGAAGCAGAAGAAACAGAAGAAGGAGAAGGAGAAGGTGAAGACTGAAGGGTGAATCAGAAGAAGTAGAAGAAGGAGAAGGAGAAGGTGAAGTCTGGAGGGTGAATCAGAAGAAGTAGAAGAAGGAGAAGGAGAAGGTGAAGTCTGGAGGGTGAATCAGAAGAAGCAGAAGAAGGAGAAGGAGAAGGTGAAGTCTGGAGGGTGAATCAGAAGAAGCAGAAGAAGGAGAAGGAGAAGATGAAGTCTGGAGGGTGAATCAGAAGAAGTAGAAGAAGGAGAAGGAGAAGGTGAGGTCTGGAGGGTGAATCAGAAGAAGCAGAAGAAGGAGAAGGAGAAGGTGAAGTCTGGAGGGTGAATCAGAAGAAGCAGAAGAAGGAGAAGGAGAAGGTGAAGTCTGGAGGGTGAATCAGAAGAAGCAAAAGAAGGAGAAGGAGAAGGTGAAGTCAGGAGGGTGAATCAGAAGAAGCAGAAGAAGGAGAAGGAGAAGGTGAAGTTAGGAGGGTGAATCAGAAGAAGCAGAAGAAGGAGAAGGAGCAGGTGAAGTGAGGGGGGTGAAGCAGAAGAAGTAGAAGAAGGAGAAGGAGAAGGTGAAGTCAGGACGGTGAAGCAGAAGAAGCAGAAGAAGGAGAAGGAGAAGGTGAAGTCTGGAGGGCGCAGCAGAAGAAGCCGAAGAAGGAGAAGGAGAAGGTGAAGTCTGGAGGGTGAAGCAGAAGAAGCAGAAGAAGGAGAAGGAGAAGTTGAAGTCTGGAGGGTGAATCAGAAGAAGTAGAAGAAGGAGAGGGAGAAGGTGAAGTCAGGAGAGTGAAGCAGAAGAAGCAGAAGAAGGAGAAGGAGAAGGTGAAGTCTGGAGGGTGAAGCAGAAGAAGCAGAAGAAGGAGAAGGAGAAGGTGAAGTCTGGAGGGCGATGCAGAAGAAGCAGAAGAAGGAGAAGGAGAAGGTGAAGTCTGGAGCGTGAAGCAGAAGAAGCAGAAGAAGGAGAAGGAGAAGGTGAAGTCTGGAGGGTGAATCAGAAGAAGTAGAAGAAGGAGAAGGAGAAGGTGAAGTCAGGCGGGTGAAGCAGAAGAAGCAGAAGAAGGAGAAGGAGAAGGTGAAGTCTGGAGGGTGAAGCAGAAGAAGCAGAAGAAGGAGAAGGAGAAGGTGAAGTCTGGAGGGTGAAGCAGAAGAAGCAGAAGAAGGAGAAGGAGAAGGTGAAGTCTGGAGGGTGAATCAGAAGAAACAGAAGAAGGAGAAGGAGAAGGTGAAGTCTGGAGGGTGAATCAGAAGAAGTAGAAGAAGGAGAAGGAGAAGGTGAAGTCTGGAGTGTGAATCAGAAGAAGCAGAAGAAGGAGAAGGAGAAGATGAAGTCTGGAGGGTGAATCAGAAGAAGTAGAAGAAGGAGAAGGAGAAGGTGAAGTCTGGAGGGTGAATCAGAAGAAGCAGAAGAAGGAGAAGGAGAAGGTGAAGTATGGAGGGTGAATCAGAAGAAGCAGAAGAAGGAGAAGGAGAAGGTGAAGTCTGGAGGGTGAATCAGAAGAAGCAGAATAAGGAGAAGGAGAAGGTGAAGTCTGGAGGGTGAATCAGAAGAAGCAGAAGAAGGAGAAGGAGAAGGTGAAGTCTGGAGGATGAATCAGAAGAAGTAGAAGAAGGAGAAGGAGAAGGTGAAGTCTGGAGGGTGAATCAGAAGAAGTAGAAGAAGGAGAAGGAGAAGGTGAAGTCTGGAGGGTGAATCAGAAGAGGTAGAAGAAGGAGAAGGAGAAGGTGAAGTCTGGAGGGTGAAGCAGAAGAAGTAGAAGAAGGAGAAGGAGAAGGTGAAGTCAGGAGGGTGAATCAGAAGAAGTAGAAGAAGGAGAAGGAGAAGGTGAAGTCAGGAGGGTGAATCAGAAGAAGCAGAAGAAGGAGAAGGAGAAGGTGAAGTCTGGAGGGTGAATCAGAAGAATCAGAAGAAGGAGAAGGAGAAGGTGAAGTCTGGAGGGAGAATCAGAAGAAGCAGAAGAAAGAGAAGGAGAAGGTGAAGTCTGGAGGGTGAATCAGAAGAAGTAGAAGAAGGAGAAGGAGAAGGTGAAGTCTGGAGGGTGAATCAGAAGAAGCAGAAGAAGGAGAAGGAGAAGGTGAAGTCTGGAGGGTGAATCAGAAGAAGCAGAAGAAGGAGAAGGATAAGGTGAAGTCTGGAGGGTGAATCAGAAGAAGCAGAAGAAGGAGAAGGAGAAGGTGAAGTCTGGAGGGTGAATCAGAAGAAGCAGAAAAAGGAGAAGGAGAAGGTGAAGTCTGGAGGGTGAATCAGAAGAAGCAGAAGAAGGAGAAGGAGAAGGTGAAGTCTGGAGGGTGAATCAGAAGAAGTAGAAGAAGGAGAAGGAGAAGGTGAAGTCTGGAGGGTGAAGCAGAAGAAGTAGAAGAAGGAGAAGGAGAAGGTGAAGTCAGGAGGGTGAATCAGTAGAAGCAGAAGAAGGAGAAGGAGAAGGTGAAGTCTGGAGGGTGAATCAGAAGAATCAGAAGAAGGAGAAGGAGAAGATGAAGTCTGGAGGGTGAATCAGAAGAAGCAGAAGAAAGAGAAGGAGAAGGGGAAGTCTGGAGGGTGAAGCAGAAGAAACAGAAGAAGGAGAAGGAGTAGGTGAAGACTGGTGGGTGAATCAGAAGAAGTAGAAGAAGGAGAAGGAGAAGGTGAAGTCTGGAGGGTGAATCAGACGGAGTAGAAGAAGCAGAAGGAGAAGGTGAAGTCTGGAGGGTGAATCAGAAGTAGTAGAAGAAGGAGAAGGAGAAGGTGAAGTCTGGAGGGTGAATCAGAAGAAGCAGAAGAAGGAGAAGTAGAAGATGAAGTCTGGAGGGCGATGCAGAAGAAGCAGAAGAAGGAGAAGGAGAAGGTGAAGTCTGGAGGGTGAAGCAGAAGAAGCAGAAGAAGGAGAAGGAGAAGGTGAAGTCTGGAGGGTGAATCAGAAGAAGTAGAAGAAGGAGAAGGAGAAGGTGAAGTCAGGAGGGTGAAGCAGAAGAAGCAGAAGAAGGAGAAGGAGAAGGTGAAGTCTGGAGGGTGAAGCAGAAGAAGCAGAAGAAGGAGAAGGAGAAGGTGACGTCTGGAGGGTGAAGCAGAAGAAGCAGAAGAAGGAGAAGGAGAAGGTGAAGTCTGGAGGGTGAATCAGAAGAAACAGAAGAAGGAGAAGGAGAAGGTGAAGTCTGGAGGGTGAATCAGAAGAAGTAGAAGAAGGAGAAGGAGAAGGTGAAGTCTGGAGGGTGAATCAGAAGAAGCAGAAGAAGGAGAAGGAGAAGATGAAGTCTGGAGGGTGAATCAGAAGAAGTAGAAGAAGGAGAAGGAGAAGGTGAAGTCTGGAGGGTGAATCAGAAGAAGCAGAAGAAGGAGAAGGAGAAGGTGAAGTCTGGAGGGTGAATCAGAAGAAGCAGAAGAAGGAGAAGGAGAAGGTGAAGTCTGGAGGGTGAATCAGAAGAAGCAGAATAAGGAGAAGGAGAAGGTGAAGTCTGGAGGGTGAATCAGAGGAAGCAGAGGAAGGAGAAGGAGAAGGTGAAGTCTGGAGGATGAATCAGAAGAAGTAGAAGAAGGAGAAGGAGAAGGTGAAGTCTGGAGGGTGAATCAGAAGAAGTAGAAGAAGGAGAAGGAGAAGGTGAAGTCTGGAGGGTGAATCAGAAGAAGTAGAAGAACGAGAAGGAGAAGGTGTAGTCTGGAGGGTGAAGCAGAAGAAGTAGAAAAAGGAGAAGGTGAAGGTGAAGTCAGGAGGGTGAATCAGAAGAAGTAGAAGAAGGAGAAGGAGAAGGTGAAGTCAGGAGGGTGAATCAGAAGAAGCAGAAGAAGGAGAAGGAGAAGGTAAAGTCTGGAGGGTGAATCAGAAGAATCAGAAAAAGGAGAAGGAGAAGGTGAAGTCTGGAGGGAGAATCAGAAGAAGCAGAAGAAAGAGAAGGAGAAGGTGACTTCTGGAGGGTGAATCAGAAGAAGTAGAAGAAGGAGAAGGAGAAGGTGAAGTCTGGAGGGTGAATCAGAAGAAGCAGAAGAAGGAGAAGGAGAAGGTGAAGTCTGGAGGGTGAATCAGAAGAAGCAGAAGAAGGAGAAGGAAAAGGTGAAGTCTGGAGGGTGAATCAGAAGAAGCAGAAGAAGGAGAAGGAGAAGGTGAAGTCTGGAGGGTGAATCAGAAGAAGCAGAATAAGGAGAAGGAGAAGGTGAAGTCTGGAGGGTGAATCAGAAGAAGCAGAAGAAGGAGAAGGAGAAGGTGAAGTCTGGAGGGTGAATCAGAAGAAGTAGAAGAAGGAGAAGGAGAAGGTGAAGTCTGGAGGGTGAAGCAGAAGAAGTAGAAGAAGGAGAAGGAGGAGGTGAAGTCAGGAGGGTCAATCAGAAGAAGCAGAAGAAGGAGAAGGAGAAGGTGAAGTCTGGAGGGTGAATCAGAAGAATCAGAAGAAGGAGAAGGAGAAGATGAAGTCTGGAGGGTGAATCAGAAGAAGCAGAAGAAAGAGAAGGAGAAGGGGAAGTCTGGAGGGTGAAGCAGAAGAAACAGAAGAAGGAGAAGGAGTAGGTGAAGACTGGAGGGTGAATCAGAAGAAGTAGAAGAAGGAGAAGGAGAAGGTGAAGTCTGGAGGGTGAATCAGACGAAGTAGAAGAAGGAGAAGGAGAAGGTGAAGTCTGGAGGGTGAATCAGAAGTAGTAGAAGAAGGAGAAGGTGAAGTCTGGAGGGTGAATCAGAAGAAGCAGAAGAAGGAGAAGGAGAAGATGAAGTCTGGAGTGTGAATCAGAAGAAGTAGAAGAAGGAGAAGGAGAAGGTGAGGTCTGGAGGGTGAATCAGAAGAAGCAGAAGAAGGAGAAGGAGAAGGTGAAGTCTGGAGGGTGAATCAGAAGAAGCAGAGGAAGGAGAAGGAGAAGGTGAAGTCTGGAGGGTGAATCAGAAGAAGCAGAAGAAGGAGAAGGAAAAGGTGAAGTCAGGAGCGTGAATCAGAAGAAGCAGAAGAAGGAGAATGAGAAGGTGAAGTTAGGAGGGTGAATCAGAAGAAGCAGAAGAAGGAGAAGGAGCAGGTGAAGTCAGGGGGGTGAAGCAGAAGAAGTAGAAGAAGGAGAAGGAGAAGGTGAAGTCAGGACGGTGAAGCAGAAGAAGCAGAAGAAGGAGAAGGAGAAGGTGAAGTCTGGAGGGTGAAGCAGAAGAAGCAGAAGAAGGAGAAGGAGAGGGTGAAGTCTGGAGGGTGAATCAGAAGAAGTAGAAGAAGGAGAAGGAGAAGGTGAAGTCAGGAGAGTGAAGCAGAAGAAGCAGAAGAAGGAGAAGGAGAAGGTGAAGTCTGGAGGGCGAAGCAGAAGAAGCAGAAGAAGGAGAAGAAGAAGGTGAAGTCTGGAGGGTGAAGCAGAAGAAGCAGAAGAAGGAGAAGGAGTAGGTGAAGTCTGGAGGGTGAATCAGAAGAAGTAGAAGAAGGAGAAGGATAAGGTGAAGTCAGGATGGTGAAGCAGAAGAAGCAGAAGAAGGAGAAAGAGAAGGTGAAGTCTGGAGGGTGAAGCAGAAGAAGTAGAAGAAGGAGAAGGAGAAGGTGAAGTCTGGAGGGTGAAGCAGAAGAAGCAGAAGAAGGAGAAGGAGAAGGTGAAGTCAGGAGGGTGGATCAGAAGAAGTAGAAGAAGGAGAAGGAGAAGGTGAAGTCTGGAGGGTGAATCAGAAGAAGCAGAAGAAGGAGAAGGAGAAGGTGAAGTCTGGAGGGCGCAGCAGAAGAAGCAGAAGAAGGAGAAAGAGAAGGTGAAGTCTGGAGGGTGAAGCAGAAGAAGCAGAAGAAGGAGAAGGAGAGGGTGAAGTCTGGAGGGTGAATCAGAAGAAGTAGAAGAAGGAGAAGGAGAAGGTGAAGTCAGGAGAGTGAAGCAGAAGAAGCAGAAGAAGGAGAAGGAGAAGGTGTAGTCTGGAGGGCGAAGCAGAAGAAGCAGAAGAAGGAGAAGGAGAAGGTGAAGTCTAGAGGGTGAAGCAGAAGAAGCAGAAGAAGGAGAAGGAGTAGGTGAAGTCTGGAGGGTGAATCAGAAGAAGTAGAAGAAGGAGAAGGAGAAGGTGAAGTCAGGAGGGTGAAGCAGAAGAAGCAGAAGAAGGAGAAGGAGAAGGTGAAGTCTGGAGGGTGCAGCAGAAGAAGCAGAAGAAGGAGAAGGAGAAGGTGAAGTCTGGAGGGTGAATCTGAAGAAGCAGAAGAAGGAGAAGGAGAAGGTGAAGTCTGGAGGGTGAATAAGAAGAAGCAGAAGAAGGAGAAGGAGAAGATGAAGTCTGGAGGGTGAATCAGAAGAAGTAGAAGAAGGAGAAGGAGAAGATGAGGTCTGGAGGGTGAATCAGAAGAAGCAGAAGAAGGAGAAGGAGAAGGTGAAGTCTGGAGGGTGAATCAGAAGAAGCAGAAGAAGGAGAAGGAGAAGGTGAAGTCTGGAGGGTGAATTAGAAGAAGCAGAAGAAGGAGAAGGAGAAGGTGAAGTCAGGAGGGTGAATCAGAAGAAGCAGAAGAAGTAGAAGGAGCAGGTGAAGTCAGGGGGGTGAAGCAGAAGAAGTAGAAGAAGGAGAAGGAGAAGGTGAAGTCAGGAGGGTGAAGCAGAAGAAGCAGAAGAAGGAGAAGGAGAAGGTGAAGTCTGGAGGGCGCAGCAGAAGAAGCAGAAGAAGGAGAAGGAGAAGGTGAAGTCTGGAGGGTGAATCAGAAGAAGTAGAAGAAGGAGAAGGAGAAGGTAAAGTCAGGAGAGTGAAGCAGAAGAAGCAGAAGAAGGAGAAGGAGAAGGTGAATTCTGGAGGGTGAAGCAGAAGAAGCAGAAGAAGGAGAAGGAGAAGGTGAAGTCTGGAGGGCGAAGCAGAAGAAGCAGAAGAAGGAGATGGAGAAGGTGAAGTCTGGAGGGTGAAGCAGAAGAAGCAGAAGAAGGAGAAGGTGAAGGTGAAGTCTGGAGGGTGAATCAGAAGAAGTAGAAGAAGGAGAAGGAGAAGGTGAAGTCAGGAGGGTGAATCAGAAGAAGTAGAAGAAGGAGAAGGAGAAGGTGAAGTCAGGAGGGTGAAGCAGAAGAAGCAGAAGAAGGAGAAGGAGAAGGTGAAGTCAGGAGGGTGAATCGGAAGAAGTAGAAGAAGGAGAAGGAGAAGGTGAAGTCTGGAGGGTGAATCAGAAGAAGTAGAAGAAGGAGAAGGAGAAGGTGAAGTCTGGAGGGTGAATCAGAAGAAGTAGAAGAAGGAGAAGGAGAAGGTGAAGTCTGGAGGGTGAATCAGAAGAAGCAGAAGAAGGAGAAGGAGAAGGTGACGGCTGGAGGGAGAAGCAGAAGAAGTAGAAGAAGGAGAAGGAGAAGGTGAAGTCTGGAGGGTGAATCAGAAGAAGTAGAAGAAGGAGAAGGAGAAGGTGAAGTCTGGAGGGTGAATCAGAAGAAGTAGAAGACGGAGAAGGAGAAGGTGAAGTCTGGAGGGTGAATCAGAAGAAGCAGAAGAACGAGAAGGAGAAGGTGAAGTCTGGAGGGTGAATCAGAAGAAGTAGAAGAAGGAGAAGGAGAAGGTGTAGTCTGGAGGGTGAATCGGAAGAAGTTGACGAAGGAGAAGGAGAAGGTGAAGTCTGGAGGGTGAATCAGAAGAAGCAGAAGAACGAGAAGGAGAAGGTGAAGTCTGGAGGGTGAATCAGAAGAAGTAGAAGAGGGAGAAGGAGAAGGTGAAGTCTGGAGGATGAATCAGAAGAAGCAGAAGAAGGAGAAGGAGAAGGTGAAGTCTGGAGGGTGAATCAGAAGAAGCAGAAGAAGGAGAAGGAGAAGGTGAAGTCTGGAGGGTGAATCAGAAGAAGCAGAATAAGGAGAAGGAGAAGGTGAAGTCTGGAGGGTGAATCAGAAGAAGCAGAAGAAGGAGAAGGAGAAGGTGAAGTCTGGAGGTTGAATCAGAAGAAGTAGAAGAAGGAGAAGGAGAAGGTGAAGTCTGGAGGGTGAATCAGAAGAAGTAGAAGAAGGAGAAGGAGAAGGTGAAGTCTGGAGGGTGATTCAGAAGCTGTAGAAGAAGGAGAAGGAGAAGGTGAAGTCTGGAGGGTGAAGCAGAAGAAGTAGAAGAAGGAGAAGGAGAAGGTGAAGTCAGGAGGGTGAATCAGAAGAAGTAGAAGAAGGAGAAGGAGAAGGTGAAGTCAGGAGGGTGAATCAGAAGAAGCAGAAGAAGGAGAAGGAGAAGGTGAAGTCTGGAGGGTGAATCAGAAGAAGCAGAATAAGGAGAAGGAGAAGTTGAAGTCTGGAGGGTGAATCAGAAGAAGCAGAAGAAGGAGAAGGAAAAGGTGAAGTCTGGAGGGTGAATCAGAAGAAGTAGAAGAAGGAGAAGGAGAAGGTGAAGTCTGGAGGGTGAATCAGAAGAAGTAGAAGAAGGAGAAGGAGAAGGTGAAGTCTGGAGGGTGAATCAGAAGAAGCAAAAGAAGGAGAAGGAGAAGGTGAAGTCTGGAGGGTGAATCAGAAGAAGCAGAAGAAGGAGAAGGAGACGATGAAGTCTGGAGGGTGAATCAGAAGAAGTAGAAGAAGGGGAAGGAGAAGGTGAAGTCTGGAGGGTGAATGAGAAGAAGCAGAAGAAGGAGAAGGAGAAGGTGAAGTCTGGAGGGTGAATCAGAAGAAGCAGAAGAAGGAGAAGGAGAAGGTGAAGTCTGTAGGGTGAATCAGAAGAAGCAGAATAAGGAGAAGGAGAAGGTGAAGTCTGGAGGGTGAATCAGAAGAAGCAGAAGAAGTAGAAGGAGAAGGTGAAGTCTGGAGGGTGAATCAGAAGAAGTAGAAGAAGGAGAAGGAGAAGGTGAAGTCTGGAGGGTGAAGCAGAAGAAGTAGAAGAAGGAGAAGGAGAAGGTGAAGTCAGGAGGGTGAATCAGAAGAAGTAGAAGAAGGAGAAGGAGAAGGTGAAGTCAGGAGGGTGATTCAGAAGAAGCAGAAGAAGGAGAAGGAGAAGGTGAAGTCTGGAGGGTGAATCAGAAGAATCAGAAGAAGGAGAAGGAGAAGGTGAAGTCTGGAGGGTGAATCAGAAGAAGCAGAAGAAAGAGAAGGAGAAGGTGAAGTCTGGAGGGTGAAGCAGAAGAAATAGAAGAAGGAGAAGGAGAAGGTGAAGACTGAAGGGTGAATCAGAAGAAGTAGAAGAAGGAGAAGGAGAAGGTGAGGTCTGGAGGGTGAATCAGAAGAAGTAGAAGAATGAGAAGGAGAAGGTGAAGTCTGGAGGGTGAATCAGAAGAAGCAGAAGAAGGAGAAGGAGAAGGTGAAGTCTGGAGGGTGAATCAGAAGAAACAGAAGAAGGAGAAGGAGAAGATGAAGTCTGGAGGGTGAATCAGAAGAAGTAGAAGAAGGAGAAGGAGAAGGTGAGGTCTGTAGGGTGAATCAGAAGAAGCAGAAGAAGGAGAAGGAGAAGGTGAAGTCTGGAGGGTGAAGCAGAAGAAGTAGAAGAAGGAGAAGGAGAAGGTGAAGTCAGGAGGGTGAATCAGAAGAAGTAGAAGAAGGAGAAGGAGAAGGTGAAGTCAGGAGGGTGATTCAGAAGAAGCAGAAGAAGGAGAAGGAGAAGGTGAAGTCTGGAGGGTGAATCAGAAGAATCAGAAGAAGGAGAAGGAGAAGGTGAAGTCTGGAGGGTGAATCAGAAGAAGCAGAAGAAAGAGAAGGAGAAGGTGAAGTCTGGAGGGTGAAGCAGAAGAAACAGAAGAAGGAGAAGGAGAAGGTGAAGACTGAAGGGTGAATCAGAAGAAGTAGAAGAAGGAGAAGGAGAAGGTGAGGTCTGGAGGGTGAATCAGAAGAAGTAGAAGAATGAGAAGGAGAAGGTGAAGTCTGGAGGGTGAATCAGAAGAAGCAGAAGAAGGAGAAGGAGAAGGTGAAGTCTGGAGGGTGAATCAGAAGAAACAGAAGAAGGAGAAGGAGAAGATGAAGTCTGGAGGGTGAATCAGAAGAAGTAGAAGAAGGAGAAGGAGAAGGTGAGGTCTGTAGGGTGAATCATAAGAAGCAGAAGATGGAGAAGGAGAAGGTGAAGTCTGGAGGGTGAATGAGAAGAAGCAGAAGAAGGAGAAGGAGAAGGTGATGTCTGGAGGGTGAATCAGAAGAAGCAAAAGAAGGAGAAGGAGAAGGTGAAGTCAGGAGGGTGAATCAGAAGAAGCAGAAGAAGGAGAAGGAGAAGGTGAAGTTAGGAGGGTGAATCAGAAGAAGCAGAAGAAGGAGAAGGAGCAGGTGAAGTCAGGGGGGTGAAGCAGAAGAAGTAGAAGAAGGAGAAGGAGAAGGTGAAGTCAGGACGGTGAAGCAGAAGAGGCAGAAGAAGGAGAAGGAGAAGGTGAAGTCTGGAGGATGAATCAGAAGAAGCAGAAGAAGGAGAAGGAGAAGGTGAAGTCTGGAGGGTGAATCAGAAGAAGCAGAAGAAGGAGAAGGAGAAGGTGAAGTCTGGAGGGTGAATCAGAAGAAGCAGAATAAGGAGAAGGAGAAGGTGAAGTCTGGAGGGTGAATCAGAAGAAGCAGAAGAAGGAGAAGGAGAAGGTGAAGTCTGGAGGGTGAATCAGAAGAAGTAGAAGAAGGAGAAGGAGAAGGTGAAGTCTGGAGGGTGAATCAGAAGAAGTAGAAGAAGGAGAAGGAGAAGGTGAAGTCTGGAGGGTGATTCAGAAGCTGTAGAAGAAGGAGAAGGAGAAGGTGAAGTCTGGAGGGTGAAGCAGAAGAAGTAGAAGAAGGAGAAGGAGAAGGTGAAGTCAGGAGGGTGAATCAGAAGAAGTAGAAGAAGGAGAAGGAGAAGGTGAAGTCAGGAGGGTGAATCAGAAGAAGCAGAAGAAGGAGAAGGAGAAGGTGAAGTCTGGAGGGTGAATCAGAAGAAGCAGAATAAGGAGAAGGAGAAGTTGAAGTCTGGAGGGTGAATCAGAAGAAGCAGAAGAAGGAGAAGGAGAAGGTGAAGTCTGGAGGGTGAATCAGAAGAAGTAGAAGAAGGAGAAGGAGAAGGTGAAGTCTGGAGGGTGAATCAGAAGAAGTAGAAGAAGGAGAAGGAGAAGGTGAAGTCTGGAGGGTGAATCAGAAGAAGCAAAAGAAGGAGAAGGAGAAGGTGAAGTCTGGAGGGTGAATCAGAAGAAGCAGAAGAAGGAGAAGGAGACGATGAAGTCTGGAGGGTGAATCAGAAGAAGTAGAAGAAGGGGAAGGAGAAGGTGAAGTCTGGAGGGTGAATCAGAAGAAGCAGAAGAAGGAGAAGGAGAAGGTGAAGTCTGGAGGGTGAATCAGAAGAAGCAGAAGAAGGAGAAGGAGAAGGTGAAGTCTGTAGGGTGAATCAGAAGAAGCAGAATAAGGAGAAGGAGAAGGTGAAGTCTGGAGGGTGAATCAGAAGAAGCAGAAGAAGTAGAAGGAGAAGGTGAAGTCTGGAGGGTGAATCAGAAGAAGTAGAAGAAGGAGAAGGAGAAGGTGAAGTCTGGAGGGTGAAGCAGAAGAAGTAGAAGAAGGAGAAGGAGAAGGTGAAGTCAGGAGGGTGAATCAGAAGAAGTAGAAGAAGGAGAAGGAGAAGGTGAAGTCAGGAGGGTGATTCAGAAGAAGCAGAAGAAGGAGAAGGAGAAGGTGAAGTCTGGAGGGTGAATCAGAAGAATCAGAAGAAGGAGAAGGAGAAGGTGAAGTCTGGAGGGTGAATCAGAAGAAGCAGAAGAAAGAGAAGGAGAAGGTGAAGTCTGGAGGGTGAAGCAGAAGAAATAGAAGAAGGAGAAGGAGAAGGTGAAGACTGAAGGGTGAATCAGAAGAAGTAGAAGAAGGAGAAGGAGAAGGTGAGGTCTGGAGGGTGAATCAGAAGAAGTAGAAGAATGAGAAGGAGAAGGTGAAGTCTGGAGGGTGAATCAGAAGAAGCAGAAGAAGGAGAAGGAGAAGGTGAAGTCTGGAGGGTGAATCAGAAGAAACAGAAGAAGGAGAAGGAGAAGATGAAGTCTGGAGGGTGAATCAGAAGAAGTAGAAGAAGGAGAAGGAGAAGGTGAGGTCTGTAGGGTGAATCAGAAGAAGCAGAAGAAGGAGAAGGAGAAGGTGAAGTCTGGAGGGTGAAGCAGAAGAAGTAGAAGAAGGAGAAGGAGAAGGTGAAGCCAGGAGGGTGAATCAGAAGAAGTAGAAGAAGGAGAAGGAGAAGGTGAAGTCAGGAGGGTGATTCAGAAGAAGCAGAAGAAGGAGAAGGAGAAGGTGAAGTCTGGAGGGTGAATCAGAAGAATCAGAAGAAGGAGAAGGAGAAGGTGAAGTCTGGAGGGTGAATCAGAAGAAGCAGAAGAAAGAGAAGGAGAAGGTGAAGTCTGGAGGGTGAAGCAGAAGAAACAGAAGAAGGAGAAGGAGAAGGTGAAGACTGAAGGGTGAATCAGAAGAAGTAGAAGAAGGAGAAGGAGAAGGTGAGGTCTGGAGGGTGAATCAGAAGAAGTAGAAGAATGAGAAGGAGAAGGTGAAGTCTGGAGGGTGAATCAGAAGAAGCAGAATAAGGAGAAGGAGAAGGTGAAGTCTGGAGGGTGAATCAGAAGAAACAGAAGAAGGAGAAGGAGAAGATGAAGTCTGGAGGGTGAATCAGAAGAAGTAGAAGAAGGAGAAGGAGAAGGTGAGGTCTGTAGGGTGAATCAGAAGAAGCAGAAGATGGAGAAGGAGAAGGTGAAGTCTGGAGGGTGAATGAGAAGAAGCAGAAGAAGGAGAAGGAGAAGGTGATGTCTGGAGGGTGAATCAGAAGAAGCAAAAGAAGGAGAAGGAGAAGGTGAAGTCAGGAGGGTGAATCAGAAGAAGCAGAAGAAGGAGAAGGAGAAGGTGAAGTTAGGAGGGTGAATCAGAAGAAGCAGAAGAAGGAGAAGGAGCAGGTGAAGTCAGGGGGGTGAAGCAGAAGAAGTAGAAGAAGGAGAAGGAGAAGGTGAAGTCAGGACGGTGAAGCAGAAGAGGCAGAAGAAGGAGAAGGAGAAGGTGAAGTCTGGAGGGCGCAGCAGAAGAAGCAGAAGAAGGAGAAGGAGAAGGTGAAGTCTGGAGGGTGAAGCAGAAGAAGCAGAAGAAGGAGAAGGAGAAGGTGAAGTCTGGAGGGTGAATCAGAAGAAGTAGAAGAAGGAGAAGGAGAAGGTGAAGTCAGGAGAGTGAAGCAGAAGAAGCAGAAGAAGGAGAAGGAGAAGGTGAAGTCTGGAGGGTGAATCAGAAGAAGCAGAAGAAGGAGAAGGAGAAGGTGAAGTCTGGAGGGTGAATCAGAAGAAGCAGAAGAAGGAGAAGGAGAAGGTGAAGTCTGGAGGGTGAATCAGAAGAAGCAGAAGAAGGAGAAGGAGAAGATGAAGTCTGGAGGGTGAATCAGAAGAAGTAGAAGAAGGAGAAGGAGAAGGTGAGGTCTGGAGGGTGAATCAGAAGAAGCAGAAGAAGGAGAAGGAGAAGGTGAAGTCTGGAGGGTGAATCAGAAGGAGCAGAAGAAGGAGAAGGAGAAGGTGAAGTCTGGAGGGTGAATCAGAAGAAGCAAAAGAAGGAGAAGG
Source organism: Somniosus microcephalus (assembly GCF_052327205.1). NCBI lineage: Eukaryota > Metazoa > Chordata > Chondrichthyes > Squaliformes > Somniosidae > Somniosus > Somniosus microcephalus. The sequence goes on from NW_028225219.1 coordinate 510,006, forward strand.
AGAAGGTGAAGTCAGGAGGGTGAATCAGAAGAAGCAGAAGAAGGAGAAGGAGAAGGTGAAGTTAGGAGGGTGAATCAGAAGAAGCAGAAGAAGGAGAAGGAGCAGGTGAAGTGAGGGGGGTGAAGCAGAAGAAGTAGAAGAAGGAGAAGGAGAAGGTGAAGTCAGGACGGTGAAGCAGAAGAAGCAGAAGAAGGAGAAGGAGAAGGTGAAGTCTGGAGGGCGCAGCAGAAGAAGCCGAAGAAGGAGAAGGAGATGGTGAAGTCTGGAGGGTGAAGCAGAAGAAGCAGAAGAAGGAGAAGGAGAAGGTGAAGTCTGGAGGGTGAATCAGAAGAAGTAGAAGAAGGAGAGGGAGAAGGTGAAGTCAGGAGAGTGAAGCAGAAGAAGCAGAAGAAGGAGAAGGAGAAGGTGAAGTCTGGAGGGTGAAGCAGAAGAAGCAGAAGAATAGAAGGAGAAGGTGAAGTCTGGAGGGCGAAGCAGAAGAAGCAGAAGAAGGAGAAGGAGAAGGTGAAGTCTGGAGGGTGAAGCAGAAGAAGCAGAAGAAGGAGAAGGAGAAGGTGAAGTCTGGAGGGTGAATCAGAAGAAGTAGAAGAAGGAGAAGGAGAAGGTGAAGTCAGGAGGGTGAAGCAGAAGAAGCAGAAGAAGGAGAAGGAGAAGGTGAAGTCTGGAGGGTGAAGCAGAAGAAGCAGAAGAAGGAGAAGGAGAAGGTGAAGTCTGGAGGGTGAAGCAGAAGAAGCAGAAGAAGGAGAAGGAGAAGGTGAAGTAAGGAGGGTGAATCAGAAGAAGTAGAAGGAGAAGGAGAAGGTTAAGTCTGGAGGGTGAATCAGAAGACGTAGAAGAAGGAGAAGGAGAAGGTGAAGTCTGGAGGGTGAATCAGAAGAAGTAGAAGAAGGAGAAGGAGAATGTGAAGTCTGGAGGGTGAATCAGAAGAAGCAGAAGAAGGAGAAGGAGAAGGTGAAGTCTGGAGGGAGAAGCAGAAGAAGTAGAAGAAGGAGAAGTTGAAGTCTGGAGGGTGAATCAGAAGAAGTAGAAAAAGGAGAAGGAGAAGGTGAAGTCTGGAGGGTCAATCAGAAGAAGTAGAAGAAGGAGAAGGAGAAGGTGAAGTCTGGAGGGTAAATCAGAAGAAGCAGAAGAAGGAGAAGGAGAAGATGAAGTCTGGAGGGTGAATCAGAAGAAGTAGAAGAAGGAGAAGGAGATAGTGTAGTCTGGACGGTGAATCAGAAGAAGTAGACGAAGGAGAAGGAGAAGGTGAAGTCTGCAGGGTGAATCAGAAGAAGCAGAAGAAGGAGAAGGAGAAGGTGAAGTCTGGAGGGTGAATCAGAAGAAGTAGAAGTTGGAGAAGGAGAAGGTGAAGTCTGGAGGGTGAATCAGAAGAAGAAGGAGAAGGTGAAGTCTGGAGGGTGAATCAGAAGAAGCAGAAGAAGGAGAAGGAGAAGGTGAAGTTAGGAGGGTGAATCAGAAGAAGCAGAAGAAGGAGAAGGAGCAGGTGAAGTCAGGGGGGTGAAGCAGAAGAAGTAGAAGAAGGAGAAGGAGAAGGTGAAGTCAGGACGGTGAAGCAGAAGAGGCAGAAGAAGGAGAAGGAGAAGGTGAAGTCTGGAGGGCGCAGCAGAAGAAGCAGAAGAAGGAGAAGGAGAAGGTGAAGTCTGGAGGGTGAAGCAGAAGAAGCAGAAGAAGGAGAAGGAGAAGGTGAAGTCTGGAGGGTGAATCAGAAGAAGTAGAAGAAGGAGAAGGAGAAGGTGAAGTCAGGAGAGTGAAGCAGAAGAAGCAGAAGAAGGAGAAGGAGAAGGTGAAGTCTGGAGGGTGAATCAGAAGAAGCAGAAGAAGGAGAAGGAGAAGGTGAAGTCTGGAGGGTGAATCAGAAGAAGCAGAAGAAGGAGAAGGAGAAGGTGAAGTCTGGAGGGTGAATCAGAAGAAGCAGAAGAAGGAGAAGGAGAAGATGAAGTCTGGAGGGTGAATCAGAAGAAGTAGAAGAAGGAGAAGGAGAAGGTGAGGTCTGGAGGGTGAATCAGAAGAAGCAGAAGAAGGAGAAGGAGAAGGTGAAGTCTGGAGGGTGAATCAGAAGGAGCAGAAGAAGGAGAAGGAGAAGGTGAAGTCTGGAGGGTGAATCAGAAGAAGCAAAAGAAGGAGAAGGAGAAGGTGAAGTCAGGAGGGTGAATCAGAAGAAGCAGAAGAAGGAGAAGGAGAAGGTGAAGTTAGGAGGGTGAATCAGAAGAAGCAGAAGAAGGAGAAGGAGCAGGTGAAGTGAGGGGGGTGAAGCAGAAGAAGTAGAAGAAGGAGAAGGAGAAGGTGAAGTCAGGACGGTGAAGCAGAAGAAGCAGAAGAAGGAGAAGGAGAAGGTGAAGTCTGGAGGGCGCAGCAGAAGAAGCCGAAGAAGGAGAAGGAGATGGTGAAGTCTGGAGGGTGAAGCAGAAGAAGCAGAAGAAGGAGAAGGAGAAGGTGAAGACTGGAGGGTGAATCAGAAGAAGTAGAAGAAGGAGAGGGAGAAGGTGAAGTCAGGAGAGTGAAGCAGAAGAAGCAGAAGAAGGAGAAGGAGAAGGTGAAGTCTGGAGGGTGAAGCAGAAGAAGCAGAAGAATAGAAGGAGAAGGTGAAGTCTGGAGGGCGAAGCAGAAGAAGCAGAAGAAGGAGAAGGAGAAGGTGAAGTCTGGAGGGTGAAGCAGAAGAAGCAGAAGAAGGAGAAGGAGAAGGTGAAGTCTGGAGGGTGAAGCAGAAGAAGCAGAAGAAGGAGAAGGAGAAGGTGAAGTCTGGAGGGTGAAACAGAAGAAGTAGAAGAAGGAGAAGGAGAAGGTGAAGTCAGGAGAGTGAAGCAGAAGAAGCAGAAGAAGGAGAAGGAGAAGGTGAAGTCTGGAGGGTGAATCAGAAGAAGCAGAAGAAGGAGAAGGAGAAGGTGAAGTCTGGAGGGTGAATCAGAAGAAGCAGAAGAAGGAGAAGGAGAAGGTGAAGTCTGGAGGGTGAATCAGAAGAAGTAGAAGAAGGAGAAGGAGAAGGTGAAGTCAGGAGAGTGAAGCAGAAGAAGCAGAAGAAGGAGAAGGAGAAGGTGAAGTCTGGAGGGTGAATCAGAAGAAGCAGAAGAAGGAGAAGGAGAAGGTGAAGTCTGGAGGGTGAATCAGAAGAAGCAGAAGAAGGAGAAGGAGAAGGTGAAGTCTGGAGGGTGAATCAGAAGAAGCAGAAGAAGGAGAAGGAGAAGATGAAGTCTGGAGGGTGAATCAGAAGAAGTAGAAGAAGGAGAAGGAGAAGGTGAGGTCTGGAGGGTGAATCAGAAGAAGCAGAAGAAGGAGAAGGAGAAGGTGAAGTCTGGAGGGTGAATCAGAAGGAGCAGAAGAAGGAGAAGGAGAAGGTGAAGTCTGGAGGGTGAATCAGAAGAAGCAAAAGAAGGAGAAGGAGAAGGTGAAGTCAGGAGGGTGAATCAGAAGAAGCAGAAGAAGGAGAAGGAGAAGGTGAAGTTAGGAGGGTGAATCAGAAGAAGCAGAAGAAGGAGAAGGAGCAGGTGAAGTGAGGGGGGTGAAGCAGAAGAAGTAGAAGAAGGAGAAGGAGAAGGTGAAGTCAGGACGGTGAAGCAGAAGAAGCAGAAGAAGGAGAAGGAGAAGGTGAAGTCTGGAGGGCGCAGCAGAAGAAGCCGAAGAAGGAGAAGGAGATGGTGAAGTCTGGAGGGTGAAGCAGAAGAAGCAGAAGAAGGAGAAGGAGAAGGTGAAGTCTGGAGGGTGAATCAGAAGAAGTAGAAGAAGGAGAGGGAGAAGGTGAAGTCAGGAGAGTGAAGCAGAAGAAGCAGAAGAAGGAGAAGGAGAAGGTGAAGTCTGGAGGGTGAAGCAGAAGAAGCAGAAGAATAGAAGGAGAAGGTGAAGTCTGGAGGGCGAAGCAGAAGAAGCAGAAGAAGGAGAAGGAGAAGGTGAAGTCTGGAGGGTGAAGCAGAAGAAGCAGAAGAAGGAGAAGGAGAAGGTGAAGTCTGGAGGGTGAATCAGAAGAAGTAGAAGAAGGAGAAGGAGAAGGTGAAGTCAGGAGGGTGAAGCAGAAGAAGCAGAAGAAGGAGAAGGAGAAGGTGAAGTCTGGAGGGTGAAGCAGAAGAAGCAGAAGAAGGAGAAGGAGAAGGTGAAGTCTGGAGGGTGAAGCAGAAGAAGCAGAAGAAGGAGAAGGAGAAGGTGAAGTAAGGAGGGTGAATCAGAAGAAGTAGAAGGAGAAGGAGAAGGTTAAGTCTGGAGGGTGAATCAGAAGACGTAGAAGAAGGAGAAGGAGAAGGTGAAGTCTGGAGGGTGAATCAGAAGAAGTAGAAGAAGGAGAAGGAGAATGTGAAGTCTGGAGGGTGAATCAGAAGAAGCAGAAGAAGGAGAAGGAGAAGGTGAAGTCTGGAGGGAGAAGCAGAAGAAGTAGAAGAAGGAGAAGTTGAAGTCTGGAGGGTGAATCAGAAGAAGTAGAAAAAGGAGAAGGAGAAGGTGAAGTCTGGAGGGTCAATCAGAAGAAGTAGAAGAAGGAGAAGGAGAAGGTGAAGTCTGGAGGGTAAATCAGAAGAAGCAGAAGAAGGAGAAGGAGAAGATGAAGTCTGGAGGGTGAATCAGAAGAAGTAGAAGAAGGAGAAGGAGAAGGTGTAGTCTGGACGGTGAATCAGAAGAAGTAGACGAAGGAGAAGGAGAAGGTGAAGTCTGCAGGGTGAATCAGAAGAAGCAGAAGAAGGAGAAGGAGAAGGTGAAGTCTGGAGGGTGAATCAGAAGAAGTAGAAGAAGGAGAAGGAGAAGGTGAAGTCTGGAGGGTGAATCAGAAGAAGAAGGAGAAGGTGAAGTCTGGAGGGTGAATCAGAAGAAGCAGAAGAAGGAGAAGGAGAAGGTGAAGTCTGGAGGGTGAATCATAAGAAGCAGAATAAGGAGAAGGAGAAGGTGAAGTCTGGAGGGCGAATCAGAAGAAGCAGAAGAAGGAGAAGGAGAAGGTGAAGTCTGGAGGGTGAATCAGAAGAAGTAGAAGAAGGAGAAGGAGAAGTTGAAGTCTGGAGGGTGAATCAGAAGAAGTAGAAGAAGGAGAAGGAGAAGGTGAAGTCAGGAGAGTGAAGCAGAAGAAGCAGAAGAAGGAGAAGGAGAAGGTGAAGTCTGGAGGGTGAAGCAGAAGAAGCAGAAGAAGGAGAAGGAGAAGGTGAAGTCTGGAGGGCGAAGCAGAAGAAGCAGAAGAAGGAGAAGGAGAAGGTGAAGTCTGGAGGGTGAAGCAGAAGAAGCAGAAGAAGGAGAAGGAGAAGGTGATGTCTGGAGGGTGAATCAGAAGAAGTAGAAGAAGGAGAAGGAGAAGGTGAAGTCTGGAGGGAGAAGCAGAAGAAACAGAAGAAGGAGAAGGAGAAGGTGAAGACTGAAGGGTGAATCAGAAGAAGTAGAAGAAGGAGAAGGAGAAGCTGAAGTCTGGAGGGTGAATCAGAAGAAGCAGAAGAAGGAGAAGGAGAAGGTGAAGTCTGGAGGGTGAATCAGAAGAAGCAGAAGAAGGAGAAGGAGAAGATGAAGTCTGGAGGGTGAATCAGAAGAAGTAGAAGAAGGAGAAGGAGAAGGTGAGGTCTGGAGGGTGAATCAGAAGAAGCAGAAGAAGGAGAAGGAGAAGGTGAAGTCTGGAGAGTGAAGCAGAAGAAGCAGAAGAAGGAGAAGGAGAAGGTGAAGTCTGGAGGGTGAAGCAGAAGAAGCAGAAGAAGGAGAAGGAGAAGGTGAGGTCTGGAGGGTGAATCAGAAGAAGTAGAAGAAGGAGAAGGAGAAGGTGAAGTCAGGAGGGTGAAGCAGAAGAAGCAGAAGAAGGAGTAGGAGTAGGTGAAGTCTGGAGGGTGAAGCAGAAGAAGCAGAAGAAGGAGAAGGAGAAGGTGAAGTAAGGAGGGTGAATCAGAAGAATTAGAAGAAGGAGAAGGAGAAGGTGAAGTCTGGAGGGTGAATCAGAAGACGTAGAAGAAGGAGAAGGAGAAGGTGAAGTCTGGAAGGTGAATCAGAAGAAGTAGAAGAAGGAGAAAGAGAATGTGAAGTCTGGAGGGTGAATCAGAAGAAGCAGAAGAAGGAGAAGGTGAAGTCTGGAGGGAGAAGCAGAAGAAGTAGAAGAAGGAGAAGGAGAAGTTGAAGTCTGGAGGGTGAATCAGAAGAAGTAGAAGAAGGAGAAGGAGAAGGTGAAGTCTGGAGGGTCAATCAGAAGAAGTAGAAGAAGGAGAAGGAGAAGGTGAAGTCTGGAGGGTGAATCAGAAGAAGCAGAAGAAGGAGAAGGAGAAGATGAAGTCTGGAGGGTGAATCAGAAGAAGTAGAAGAAGGAGAAGGTGTAGTCTGGACGGTGAATCAGAAGAAGTAGACGAAGGAGAAGGAGAAGGTGAAGTCTGCAGGGTGAATCAGAAGAAGCAGAAGAAGGAGAAGGAGAAGGTGAAGTCTGCAGGGTGAATCAGAAGAAGTAGAAGAAGGAGAAGGAGAAGGTGAAGTCTGGAGGGTGAATCAGAAGAAGAAGGAGAAGGTGAAGTCTGGAGGGTGAATCAGAAGAAGCAGAAGAAGGAGAAGGAGAAGGTGAAGTCTGGAGGGTGAATCAGAAGAAGCAGAATAAGGAGAAGGAGAAGGTGAAGTCTGGAGGGTGAATCAGAAGAAGCAGAAGAAGGAGAAGGAGAAGGTGAAGTCTGGAGGGTGAATCAGAAGAAGAAGAAGAAGGAGAAGGAGAAGGTGAAGTCTGGAGGGTCAATCAGAAGAAGTAGAAGAAGGAGAACGAGAAGGTGAAGTCAGGAGAGTGAAGCAGAAGAAGCAGAAGAAGGAGAAGGAGAAGGTGAAGTCTGGAGGGTGAAGCAGAAGAAGCAGAAGAAGGAGAAGGAGAAGGTGAAGTCTGGAGGGCGAAGCAGAAGAAGCAGAAGAAGGAGAAGGAGATGGTGAAGTCTGGAGGGTGAAGCAGAAGAAGCAGAAGAAGGAGAAGGAGAAGGTGAAGTCTGGAGGGTGAATCAGAAGAAGTAGAAGAAGGAGAAGGAGAAGGTGAAGTCTGGAGGGTGAAGCAGAAGAAACAGAAGAAGGAGAAGGAGAAGGTGAAGACTGAAGGGTGAATCAGAAGAAGTAGAAGAAGGAGAAGGAGAAGGTGAAGTCTGGAGGGTGAATGAGAAGAAGCAGAAGAAGGAGAAGGAGAAGGTGAAGTCTGGAGGGTGAATCAGAAGAAGCAGAAGAAGGAGAAGGAGAAGATGAAGTCTGGAGGGTGAATCAGAAGAAGTAGAAGAAGGAGAAGGAGAAGGTGAGGTCTGGAGGGTGAATCAGAAGAAGCAGAAGAAGGAGAAGGAGAAGGTGAAGTCTGGAGGGTGAATCAGAAGAAGCAGAAGAAGGAGAAGGAGAAGGTGAAGTCTGGAGGGTGAATCAGAAGAAGCAAAAGAAGGAGAAGGAGAAGGTGAAGTCAGGAGGGTGAATCAGAAGAAGCAGAAGAAGGAGAAGGAGAAGGTGAAGTTAGGAGGGTGAATCAGAAGAAGCAGAAGAAGGAGAAGGAGCAGGTGAAGTCAGGGGGGTGAAGCAGAAGAAGTAGAAGAAGGAGAAGGAGAAGGTGAAGTCAGGACGGTGAAGCAGAAGAAGCAGAAGAAGGAGAAGGAGAAGGTGAAGTCTGGAGGGCGCAGCAGAAGAAGCAGAAGAAGGAGAAGGAGAAGGTGAAGTCTGGAGGGTGAAGCAGAAGAAGCAGAAGAAGGAGAAGGAGAAGGTGAAGTCTGGAGGGTGAATCAGAAGAAGTAGAAGAAGGAGAAGGAGAAGGTGAAGTCAGGAGAGTGAAGCAGAAGAAGCAGAAGAAGGAGAAGGAGAAGTTGAAGTCTGGAGGGTGAAGCAGAAGAAGCAGAAGAAGGAGAAGGAGAAGGTGAAGTCTGGAGGGCGAAGCAGAAGAAGCAGAAGAAGGAGAAGGAGAAGGTGAAGTCTGGAGGGTGAAGCAGAAGAAGCAGAAGAAGGAGAAGGAGAAGGTGAAGTCTGGAGGGTGAATCAGAAGAAGTAGAAGAAGGAGAAGGAGAAGGTGAAGTCAGGAGGGTGAAGCAGAAGAAGCAGAAGAAGGAGAAGGAGAAGGTGAAGTCTGGAGGGTGAAGCAGAAGAAGCAGAAAAAGGAGAAGGAGAAGGTGAGGTCTGGAGGGTGAAGCAGAAGAAGCAGAAGAAGGAGAAGAAGAAGGTGAAGTAAGGAGGGTGAATCATAAGAAGTAGAAGAAGGAGAAGGAGAAGGTGAAGTCTGGAGGGTGAATCAGAAGAAGCAGAAGAAGGAGAAGGAGAAGGTGAAGTCTGGAGGGAGAAGCAGAAGAAGTAGAAGAAGGAGGAGGAGAAGTTGAAGTCTGGAGGGTGAATCAGAAGAAGTAGAAGAAGGAGAAGGAGAAGGTGAAGTCTGGAGGGTCAATCAGAAGAAGTAGAAGAAGGAGAAGGAGAAGGTGAAGTCTGGAGGGTGAATCAGAAGAAGCAGAAGAAGGAGAAGGGGAAGATGAAGTCTGGAGGGTGAATCAGAAGAAGTAGAAGAAGGAGAAGGAGAAGGTGTAGTCTGGACGGTGAATCAGAAGAAGTAGACGAAGGAGAAGGAGAAGGTGAAGTCTGCAGGGTGAATCAGAAGAAGCAGAAGAAGGAGAAGGAGAAGGTGAAGTCTGGAGGGTGAATCAGAAGAAGTAGAAGAAGGAGAAGGAGAAGGTGAAGTCTGGAGGGTGAATCAGAAGAAGAAGGAGAAGGTGAAGTCTGGAGGGTGAATCAGAAGAAGCAGAAGAAGGAGAAGGAGAAGGTGAAGTCTGGAGGGTGAATCAGAAGAAGCAGAATAAGGAGAAGGAGAAGGTGAAGTCTGGAGGGTGAATCAGAAGAAGCAGAAGAAGGAGAAGGAGAAGGTGAAGTCTGGAGGGAGAATCAGAAGAAGTAGAAGAAGGAGAAGGAGAAGGTGAAGTCTGGAGGGTGAATCAGAAGAAGTAGAAGAAGGAGAAGGAGAAGGTGAAGTCAGGAGAGTGAAGCAGAAGAAGCAGAAGAAGGAGAAGGAGAAGGTGATGTCTGGAGGGTGAAGCAGAAGAAGCAGAAGAAGGAGAAGGAGAAGGTGAAGTCTGGAGGGCGAAGCAGAAGAAGCATAAGAAGGAGAAGGAGAAGGTGAAGTCTGGAGGGTGAAGCAGAAGAAGCAGAAGATGGAGAAGGAGAAGGTGAAGTCTGGAGGGTGAATCAGAAGAAGTAGAAGAAGGAGAAGGAGAAGGTGAAGTCAGGAGGGTGAAGCAGAAGAAGCAGAAGAAGGAGAAGGAGAAGGTGAAGTCTGGAGGGTGAAGCAGAAGAAGCAGAAGAAGGAGAAGGAGAAGGTGAAGTTTGGAGGGTGAAGCAGAAGAAGCAGATGAAGGAGAAGGAGAAGGTGAAGTCAGGAGGGTGAATCAGAAGAAGTAGAAGAAGGAGAAGGAGAAGGTGAAGTCTGGAGGGTGAATCAGAAGAAGTAGAAGAAGGAGAAGGAGAAGGTGAAGTCTGGAGGGTGAATCAGAAGAAGTAGAAGAAGGAGAAGGAGAAGGTGAAGTCTGGAGGGTGAATCAGAAGAAGTAGAAGAAAGAGAAGGAGAAGGTGAAGTCTGGAGGGAGAAGCAGAAGAAGTAGAAGAAGGAGAAGGAGAAGGTGAAGTCTGGAGCGTGAATCAGAAGATGTAGAAGAAGGAGAAGGAGAAGGTGAAGTCTGGAGGGTCAATCAGAAGAAGTAGAAGAAGGAGAAGGAGAAGGTGAAGTCTGGAGGGTGAATCAGAAGAAGCAGAAGAAGGAGAAGGAGAAGGTGAAGTCTGGAGGGTGAATCAGAAGAAGTAGAAGAAGGAGAAGGAGAAGGTGTAGTCTGGACGGTGAATCAGAAGAAGTAGACGAAGGAGAAGGAGAAGGTGAAGTCTGGAGGGTGAATCAGAAGAAGCAGAAGAAGGAGAAGGAGAAGGTGAAGTCTGGAGGGTGAATCAGAAGAAGCAGAAGAAGGAGAAGGAGAAGGTGAATTCTGGAGGGAGAATCAGAAGAAGCAGAATAAGGAGAAGGAGAAGGTGAAGCCTGGAGGGTGAATCAGAAGAAGCAGAAGAAGGAGATGGAGAAGGTGAAGTCTGGAGGGTGAATCAGAAGAAGTAGAAGAAGGAGAAGGAGAAGGAGAAGTCTGGAGGGTGAATCAGAAGATGTAGAAGAAGGAGAAGGAGAAGGTGAAGTCTGGAGAGTGAATCAGAAGAAGCAGAAGAAGGAGAAGGAGAAGGTGAAGTCTGGAGGATGAATCAGAAGAAGCAGAAGAAGGAGAAGGAGACGATGAAGTCTGGATGGTGAATCAGAAGAAGTAGAAGAAGGAGAAGGAGAAGGTGAAGTCTGGAGGGTGAATCAGAAGAAGCAGAAGAAGGAGAAGGTGAAGTCTGGAGGGTGAATCAGAAGAAGCAGAAGAAGGAGAAGGAGAAGGTGACTGGAGGGTGAATCAGAAGAAGCAGAATAAGGAGAAGGAGAAGGTGAGGTCTGGAGGGTGAATCAGAAGAAGCAGAAGAAGGAGAAGGTGACGTCTGGAGGGTGAATCAGAAGAAGTAGAAGAAGGAGAAGGAGAAGGTGACGTCTGGAGGGTGAATCAGAAGAAGTAGAAGAAGGAGAAGGAGAAGGTGAAGTCTGGAGGGTGAAGCAGAAGAAGTAGAAGAAGGAGAAGGAGAAGGTGAAGTCAGGAGGGTGAATCAGAAGAATCAGAAGAAGGAGAAGGAGAAGGTGAAGTCTGGAGGGTGAATCAGAAGAAGCAGAAGAAAGAGAAGGAGAAGGTGATGTCTGGAGGGTGAAGCAGAAGAAACAGAAGAAGGAGAAGGAGAAGGTGAAGACTGGAGGGTGAATCAGAAGAAGTAGAAGAAGGAGAAGGAGAAGGTGAAGTCTGGAGGGTGAATCAGAAGAAGTAGAAGAAGTTGAAGGAGAAGGTGAAGTCTGGAGGGTGAATCAGAAGAAGCAGAAGAAGGAGAAGGAGAAGGTGAAGTCTGGAGGGTGAATCAGAAGAAGCAGAAGAAGAAGAAGGAGAAGATGAAGTCTGGAGGGTGAATCAGAAGAAGTAGAAGAAGGAGAAGGAGAAGGTGAGGTCTGGAGGGTGAATCAGAAGAAGCAGAAGAAGGAGAAGGTGAAGTCTGGAGGGTGAATCAGAAGAAGCAGAAGAAGGAGAAGGAGAAGGTGAAGTCTGGAGGGTCAATCAGAAGAAGTAGAAGAAGGAGAAGGAGAAGGTGAAGTCTGGAGGGTGAATCAGAAGAAGCAGAAGAAGGAGAAGGAGAAGGTGAAGTCTGGAGGGTGAATCAGAAGAAGCAGAAGAAGAAGAAGGAGAAGGTGAAGTCTGGAGGGTGAATCAGAAGAAGTAGAAGAAAGAGAAGGAGAAGGTGAAGTCTGGAGGGAGAAGCAGAAGAAGTAGAAGAAGGAGAAGGAGAAGGTGAAGTCTGGAGCGTGAATCAGAAGATGTAGAAGAAGGAGAAGGAGAAGGTGAAGTCTGGAGGGTCAATCAGAAGAAGTAGAAGAAGGAGAAGGAGAAGGTGAAGTCTGGAGGGTGAATCAGAAGAAGCAGAAGAAGGAGAAGGAGAAGGTGAAGTCTGGAGGGTGAATCAGAAGAAGTAGAAGAAGGAGAAGGAGAAGGTGTAGTCTGGACGGTGAATCAGAAGAAGTAGACGAAGGAGAAGGAGAAGGTGAAGTCTGGAGGGTGAATCAGAAGAAGCAGAAGAAGGAGAAGGAGAAGGTGAAGTCTGGAGGGTGAATCAGAAGAAGCAGAAGAAGGAGAAGGAGAAGGTGAATTCTGGAGGGAGAATCAGAAGAAGCAGAATAAGGAGAAGGAGAAGGTGAAGTCTGGAGGGTGAATCAGAAGAAGCAGAAGAAGGAGATGGAGAAGGTGAAGTCTGGAGGGTGAATCAGAAGAAGTAGAAGAAGGAGAAGGAGAAGGTGAAGTCTGGAGGGTGAATCAGAAGATGTAGAAGAAGGAGAAGGAGAAGGTGAAGTCTGGAGAGTGAATCAGAAGAAGCAGAAGAAGGAGAAGGAGAAGGTGAAGTCTGGAGGATGAATCAGAAGAAGCAGAAGAAGGAGAAGGAGACGATGAATTCTGGAGGGTGAATCAGAAGAAGTAGAAGAAGGAGAAGGAGAAGGTGAAGTCTGGAGGGTGAATCAGAAGAAGCAGAAGAAGGAGAAGGTGAAGTCTGGAGGGTGAATCAGAAGAAGCAGAAGAAGGAGAAGGAGAAGGTGAAGTCTGGAGGGTGAATCAGAAGAAGCAGAATAAGGAGAAGGAGAAGGTGAGGTCTGGAGGGTGAATCAGAAGAAGCAGAAGAAGGAGAAGGTGACGTCTGGAGGGTGAATCAGAAGAAGTAGAAGAAGGAGAAGGAGAAGGTGACGTCTGGAGGGTGAACCAGAAGAAGTAGAAGAAGGAGAAGGAGAAGGTGAAGTCTGGAGGGTGAAGCAGAAGAAGTAGAAGAAGGAGAAGGAGAAGGTGAAGTCAGGAGGGTGAATCAGAAGAATCAGAAGAAGGAGAAGGAGAAGGTGAAGTCTGGAGGGTGAATCAGAAGAAGCAGAAGAAAGAGAAGGAGAAGGTGATGTCTGGAGGGTGAAGCAGAAGAAACAGAAGAAGGAGAAGGAGAAGGTGAAGACTGGAGGGTGAATCAGAAGAAGTAGAAGAAGGAGAAGGAGAAGGTGAAGTCTGGAGGGTGAATCAGAAGAAGTAGAAGAAGTTGAAGGAGAAGGTGAAGTCTGGAGGGTGAATCAGAAGAAGCAGAAGAAGGAGAAGGAGAAGGTGAAGTCTGGAGGGTGAATCAGAAGAAGCAAAAGAAGAAGAAGGAGAAGATGAAGTCTGGAGGGTGAATCAGAAGAAGTAGAAGAAGGAGAAGGAGAAGGTGAGGTCTGGAGGGTGAATCAGAAGAAGCAGAAGAAGGAGAAGGTGAAGTCTGGAGGGTGAATCAGAAGAAGCAGAAGAAGGAGAAGGAGAAGGTGAAGTTAGGAGGGTGAATCAGAAGAAGCAGAAGAAGGAGAAGGAGAAGGTGAAGTCAGGGGGGTGAAGCAGAAGAAGTAGAAGAAGGAGAAGGAGAAGTTGAAATCAGGAGGGTGAAGCAGAAGAAGCAGAAGAAGGAGAAGGAGAAGGTGAAGTCTGGAGGGCGCAGCAGAAGAAGCAGAAGAAGGAGAAGGAGAAGGTGCAGTCTGGAGGGTGAAGCAGAAGAAGCAGAAGAAGGAGAAGGAGAAGGTGAAGTCTGGAGGGTGAAACAGAAGAAGTAGAAGAAGGAGAAGGAGAAGGTGAAGTCAGGAGGGTGAAGCAGAAGAAGCAGAAGAAGGAGAAGGAGAAGGTGAAGTCTGGAGGGTGAATCAGAAGAAGTAGAAGAAGGAGAAGGAGAAGGTGAAGTCAGGAGGGTGAAGCAGAAGAAGTAGAAGAAGGAGAAGGAGAAGGCGAAGCCTGGAGTGTGAAACAGAAGAAGTAGAAGAAGGAGAAGGAGAAGGTGAAGTCTGGAGCGTGAATCAGAAGATGTAGAAGAAGGAGAAGGAGAAGGTGAAGTCTGGAGGGTCAATCAGAAGAAGCAGAAGAAGGAGAAGGAGAAGGTGAAGTCTGGAGGGTGAATCAGAAGAAGCAGAAGAAGGAGAAGGAGAAGGTGAAGTCTGGAGGGTGAATCAGAAGAAGTAGAAGAAGGAGAAGGAGAAGGTGTAGTCTGGACGGTGAATCAGAAGAAGTAGACGAAGGAGAAGGAGAAGGTGAAGTCTGCAGGGTGAATCAGAAGAAGCAGAAGAAGGAGAAGGAGAAGGTGAAGTCTGGAGGGTGAATCAGAAGAAGTAGAAGAAGGAGAAGGAGAAGGTGAAATCTGGAGGGTGAATCAGAAGAAGCAGAAGAAGGAGAAGGAGAAGGTGAAGTCTGGAGGGTGAATCAGAAGAAGCAGAATAATGAGAAGGAGAAGGTGAAGTCAGGAGGGTGAATCAGAAGAAGCAGAAGAAGGAGAAGGGGAAGGTGAAGTCTGGAGGGTGAATCAGAAGAAGTAGAAGAAGGAGAAGGAGAAGGTGAAGTCTGGAGGGTGAATCAGAAGAAGTAGAAGAAGGAGCAGGAGAAGGTGAAGTCTGGAGGGTGAATCAGAAGAAGCAGAAGAAGGAGAAGGAGAAGGTGATTCTGGAGGATGAATCAGAAGAAGCAGAAGAAGGAGAAGGAGACGATGAAGTCTGGAGGGTGAATCAGAAGAAGTAGAAGAAGGAGAAGGAGAAGGTGAAGTCTGGAGGGTGAATCAGAAGAAGCAGAAGAAGGAGAAGGAGAAGGTGAAGTCTGGAGGGTGAATCAGAAGAAGCAGAAGAAGGAGAAGGAGAAGGTGAAGTCTGGAGGGTGAATCAGAAGAAGCAGAATAAGGAGAAGGAGAAGGTGAAGTCTGGAGGGTGAATCAGAAGAAGCAGAAGAAGGAGCAGGTGAAGTCTGGAGGGTGAATCAGAAGAAGTAGAAGAAGGAGAAGGAGAAGGTGAAGTCTGGAGGGTGAAGCAGAAGAAGTAGAAGAAGGAGAAGGAGAAGCTGAAGTCAGGAGGGTGAATCAGAAGAAGTAGAAGAAGGAGAAGGAGAAGGTGAAGTCAGGAGGGTGAATCAGAAGAAGCTGAAGAAGGAGAAGGAGAAGGTGAAGTCTGGATGGTGAATCAGAAGAATCAGAAGAAGGAGATGGAGAAGGTGAAGTCTGGAGGGTGAATCAGAAGAAGCAGAAGAAAGAGAAGGAGAAGGTGATGTCTGGAGGGTGAAGCAGAAGAAACAGAAGAAGGAGAAGGAGAAGGTGAAGACTGGAGGGTGAATCAGAAGAAGTAGAAGAAGGAGAAGGAGAAGGTGAAGTCTGGAGGGTGAATCAGTAGAAGTAGAAGAAGTTGAAGGAGAAGGTGAAGTCTGGAGGGTGAATCAGAAGAAGCAGAAGAAGGAGAAGGAGAAGGTGAAGTCTGGAGGGTGAATCAGAAGAAGCAGAAGAAGAAGAAGGAGAAGATGAAGTCTGGAGGGTGAATCAGAAGAAGTAGAAGAAGGAGAAGGAGAAGGTGAGGTCTGGAGGGTGAATCAGAAGAAGCAGAAGAAGGAGAAGGAGAAGGTGAAGTCTGGAGGGTGAATCAGAAGAAGCAGAAGAAGGAGAAGGAGAAGGTGAAGTTAGGAGGGTGAATCAGAAGAAGCAGAAGAAGGAGAAGGAGAAGGTGAAGTCAGTGGGGTGAAGCAGAAGAAGTAGAAGAAGGAGAAGGAGAAGGTGAAGTCAGGAGGGTGAAGCAGAAGAAGCAGAAGAAGGAGAAGGAGAAGCTGAAGTCTGGAGGGCGCAGCAGAAGAAGCAGAAGAAGGAGAGGGAGAAGGTGCAGTCTGGAGGGTGAAGCAGAAGAAGCAGAAGAAGGAGAAGGAGAAGGTGAAGTCTGGAGGGTGAAACAGAAGAAGTAGAAGAAGGAGAAGGAGAAGGTGAAGTCAGGAGGTTGAAGCAGAAGAAGCAGAAGAAGGAGAAGGAGAAGGTGAAGTCTGGAGGGTGAATCAGAAGTAGTAGAAGAAGGAGAAGGAGAAGGTGAAGTCAGGAGGGTGAAGCAGAAGAAGCAGAAGAAGGAGAAGAAGAAGTTGAAGTCTGGAGGGTGAAGCAGAAGAAGCAGAAGAAGGAGAAGGAGAAGATGAAGTCTGGAGGGTGAAGCAGAAGAAGCAGAAGAAGGAGAAGGAGAAGGTGAAGTCAGGAGGGTGAATCAGAAGAAGTAGAAGAAGGAGAAGGAGAAGGTGAAGTCTGGAGGGTGAATCAGAAGAAGTAGAAGAAGGAGAAGGAGAAGGTGAAGTCTGGAGGGTGAATCAGAAGAAGTAGAAGAAGGAGAAGGAGAAGGTGAAGTCTGGAGGGTGAATCAGAAGAAGCAGAAGAAGGAGAACGGGAAGGTGAAGTCTGGAGGGAGAAGCAGAAGAAGTAGAAGAAGGAGAAGGAGAAGGTGAAGTCTGGAGGGTGAATCAGAAGAAGTAGAAGAAGGAGAAGGCGAAGGGAAAGTCTGGAGGGTGAATCAGAAGAAGTAGAAGAAGGAGAAGGAGAAGGTGAAGTCTGGAGGGTGATTCGGAAGAAGCATAAGAAGGAGAAGGAGAAGGTGAAGTCTGGAGGGTGAATCAGAAGAAGTAGAAGAAGGAGAAGGAGAAGGTGTAGTCTGGAGGGTGAATCAGAAGAAGTAGACGAAGGAGAAGGAGAAGTTGAAATCTGGAGGGTGAATCAGAAGAAGCAGAAGAAGGAAAAGGAGAAGGTGAAGTCTGGAGGGTGAATCAGAAGAGGTAGAAGAAGGATAAGGAGAAGGTGAAGTCTGGAGGGTGAACCAGAAGAAGCAGAAGAAGGAGAAGGAGAAGGTGAAGTCTGGAGGGTGAATCAGACGAAGCAGAAGAAGGATAAGGAGAAGGTGAAGTCTGGAGGGTGAATCAGAAGAAGTAGAAGAAGTAGAAGGAGAAGGTGAAGTCTGGAGGGTGAATCAGAAGAAGTAGTAGAAGGAGAAGGAGAAGGTGTAGTCTGGAGGGTGAATCAGAAGAAGCAGAAGAAGGAGAAGGAGAAGGTGAAGTCAGGAGAGTGAATCAGAAGAAGCAGAAGAAGGAGAAGGAGAAGGTGAAGTCTGGAGGGTGAATCAGAAGAAGCAGAAGAAGGAGAAGGAGAAGGTGAAGACTGAAGGGTGAATCAGAAGAAGTAGAAGAAGGAGAAGGAGAAGGTGAAGTCTGGAGGGTGAATCAGAAGAAGTAGAAGAAGGAGAAGGAGAAGACGAAGTCTGGAGGGTGAATCAGAAGAAGCAGAAGAAGGAGAAGGAGAAGGTGAAGTCTGGAGGGTGAATCAGAAGAAGCAGAAGAAGGAGAAGGAGAAGATGAAGTATGGAGGGTGAATCAGAAGAAGTAGAAGAAGGAGAAGGAGAAGGTGAGGTCTGGAGGGTGAATCAGAAGAAGCAGAAGAAGGAGAAGGAGAAGGTGAATTCTGAAGGGTGAATCAGAAGAAGCAGAAGAAGGAGAAGGAGAAGGTGAAGTCTGGAGGGTGAATCAGAAGAAGCAGAAGAAGGAGAAGGAGCAGGTGAAGTCTGGAGGGTGAATCAGAAGTAGCAGAAGAAGGAGAAGGAGAAGGTGAAGTCTGGAGGGTGAATCAGAAGAAGTAGAAGAAGGAGAAGGAGAAGGTGAAGTCTGCAGGGTGAATCAGAAGAAGCAGAAGAAGGAGAAGGAGCAGGTGAAGTCTGGAGGGTGAATCAGAAGAAGCAGAAGAAGGAGAAGGAGAAGGTGAAGTCTGGAGGGTGAATCAGAAGAAGTAGAAGAAGGAGAAGGAGAAGGTGAAGTCTGCAGGGTGAATCAGAAGAGGTAGAAGAAGGAGAAGGAGAAGGTGAAGTCTGGAGGGTGAATCAGAAAAGCAGAAGAAGGAGAACGGGAAGGTGAAGTCTGGAGGGAGAAGCAGAAGAAGTAGAAGAAGGAGAAGGAGAAGGTGAAGTCTGGAGGGTGAATCAGAAGAAGTAGAAGAAGGAGAAGGCGAAGTTAAAGTCTGGAGGGTGAATCAGAAGAAGTAGAAGAAGGAGAAGGAGAAGGTGAAGTCTGGAGGGTGAATCGGAAGAAGCAGAAGAAGGAGAAGGAGAAGGTGAAGTCTGGAGGGTGAATCAGAAGAAGTAGAAGAAGGAGAAGGAGAAGGTGTAGTCTGGAGGGTGAATCAGAAGAAGTAGACGAAGGAGAAGGAGAAGGTGAAGTCTGGAGGGTGAATCAGAAGAAGCAGAAGAAGGAGAAGGAGAAGGTGAAGTCTGGAGGGTGGATCAGAAGAGGTAGAAGAAGGATATTGAGAAGGTGAAGTCTGGTGGGTGAACCAGAAGAAGCAGAAGAAGGAGAAGGAGAAGGTGAAGTCTGGAGGGTGAATCGGAAGAAGCAGAAGAAGGAGAAGGAGAAGGTGAAGTCTGGAGGGTGAATCAGAAGAAGCAGAAGAAGTAGAAGGAGAAGGTGAAGTCTGGAGGGTGAATCAGAAGAAGTAGAAGAAGGAGAAGGAGAAGGTGAAGTCTGGAGGGTGAATCAGAAGAAGCAGAAGAAGGAGAAGGAGAAGGTGAAGTCAGGAGGGTGAATCAGAAGAAGCAGAAGAAGGAGAAGGAGAAGGTGAAGTCTGGAGGGTGAATCAGAAGAAGCAGAAGCAGGAGAAGGAGAAGGTGAAGACTGGAGGGTGAATCAGCAGAAGCAGAAGAAGGAGAAGGAGAAGGTGAAGTCTGGAGGGTGAATCAGAAGAAGCAGAAGAAGGAGAAGGAGAAGGTGAAGTCTGGAGGGTGAATCAGAAGAAGCAGAATAAGGAGAAGGAGAATGTGAAGTCTGGAGGGTGAATCAGAAGAAGCAGAAGAAGGAGAAGGAGAAGGTGAAGTCTGGAGGGTGAATCAGAAGAAGTAGAAGAAGGAGAAGGAGAAGGTGAAGTCTGGAGGGTGAAGCAGAAGAAGTAGAAGAAGGAGAAGGAGAAGGTGAAGTCAGGAGGGTGAATCAGAAGAAGTAGAAGAAGGAGAAGGAGAAGGTGAAGTCAGGAGGGTGAATCAGAAGAAGCAGAAGAAGGAGAAGGAGAAGGTGAAGTCTGGAGGGTGAATCAGAAGAATCAGACGAAGGAGAAGGAGAAGGTGAAGTCTGGAGGGTGAATCAGAAGAAGCAGAAGAAAGAGAAGGAGAAGGTGAAGTCTGGAGGGTGAAGCAGAAGAAGCAGAAGAAGGAGAAGGAGAAGGTGAAGACTGGAGGGTGAATCAGAAGAAGTAGAAGAAGGAGAAGGAGAAGGTGAAGTCTGGAGGGTGAATCAGAAGAAGTAGAAGAAGGAGAAGGTGAAGTCTGGAGGGTGAATCAGAAGAAGCAGAAGAAGGAGAAGTAGAAGATGAAGTCTGGAGCGTGAATCAGAAGAAGCAGAAGAAGGAGAAGGAGAAGGTGAAGTCTGGAGGGTGAAGCAGAAGAAGGAGAAGGAGAAGGTGAAGTCTGGAGGGTGAAGCAGAAGAAGCAGAAGAAGGAGAAGGACAAGGTGAAGTCAGGAGGGTGAATCAGAAGAAGTAGAAGAAGGAAAAGGAGAAGGTGAAGTCTGGAGGGTGAATCAGAAGAAGTAGAAGAAGGAGAAGGAGAAGGTGAAGTCTGGAGGGTGAATCAGACGAAGTGGAAGAAGGAGAAGGAGAAGGTGAAGTCTGGAGGGTGAAGCAGAAGAAGCAGAAGAAGGAGAAGGAGAAGGTGAAGTCTGGAGGGTGAATCAGAAGAAGTAGAAGAAGGAGAAGGAGAAGGTGAAGTCTGGAGGGTGAAGCAGAAGAAGCAGAAGAAGGAGAAGGAGAAGGTGAAGTCTGGAGGGTGAATCAGAAGAAGTAGAAGAAGGAGAAGGAGAAGGTGAAGTCTGGAGGGTGAATCAGAAGAAGCAGAAGAAGGAGAAGGAGAAGATGAAGTCTGGAGGGTGAATCAGAAGAAGCAGAAGAAGGAGAAGGAGAAGGTGAAGTCTGGAGGGTGAATCAGAAGAAGCAGAATAAGGAGAAGGAGAAGGTGAAGTCTGGAGGGTGAATCAGAAGAAGCAGAAGAAGGAGAAGGAAAAGGTGAAGTCTGGAGGGTGAATCAGAAGAAGTAGAAGAAGGAGAAGGAGAAGGTGAAGTCTGGAGAGTGAAGCAGAAGAAGTAGAAGAAGGAGAAGGAGAAGGTGAAGTCAGGAGGGTGAATCAGAAGAAGTAGAAGAAGGAGAAGGAGAAGGTGAAGTCAGGAGGGTGAATCAGAAGAAGCAGAAGAAGGAGAAGGAGAAGGTGAAGTCTGGAGGGTGAATCTGAAGAATCAGACGAAGGAGAAGGAGAAGGTGAAGTCTGGAGGGTGAATCAGAAGAAGCAGAAGAAAGAGAAGGAGAAGGTGAAGTCTGGAGGGTGAAGCAGAAGAAGCAGAAGAAGGAGAAGAAGCTGAAGACTGGAGGGTGAATCAGAAGAAGGAGAAGAAGGAGAAGGAGAAGGTGAAGTCTGGAGGGTGAATCAGAAGAAGTAGAAGAAGGAGAAGGAGATGGTGAAGTCTGGAGGGTGAATCAGAAGAAGCAGAAGAAGGAGAAGTAGAAGATGAAGTCTGGAGCGTGAATCAGAAGAAGCAGAAGAAGGAGAAGGAGAAGATGAAGTCTGGAGGGTGAATCAGAAGAAGTAGAAGAAGGAGAAGGAGAAGGTGAAGTCAGGAGGGTGAATCAGAAGAAGCAGAAGAAGGAGTAGGAGAAGGTGAAGTCTGGAGGGTGAATCAGAAGAATCAGACGAAGGAGAAGGAGAAGGTGAAGTCTGGAGGGTGAATCAGAAGAAGCAGAAGAAAGAGAAGGAGAAGGTGAAGTCTGGAGGGTGAAGCAGAAGAAGCAGAAGAAGGAGAAGGAGAAGGAAAGATTGGAGGGTGAATCAGAAGAAGTAGAAGAAGGAGAAGGAGAAGGTGAAGTCTGGAGGGTGAATCAGAAGAAGTAGAAGAAGGAGAAGGAGAAGGTGAAGTCTAGAGGGTGAATCAGAAGAAGCAGAAGAAGGAGAAGTAGAAGATGAAGTCTGGAGCGTGAATCAGAAGAAGCAGAAGAAGGAGAAGGAGAAGATGAAGTCTGGAGGGTGAATCAGAAGAAGTAGAAGAAGGAGAAGGAGAAGGTGAGGTCTGGAGGGTGAATCAGAAGAAGCAGAAGAAGGAGAAGGAGAAGGTGAAGTCTGGAGGGTGAATCAGAAGAAGCAGAAGCAGGAGAAGGAGAAGGTGAAGTCTGGAGGGTGAATCAGAAGAAGCAGAAGAAGGAGAAGGAGAAGGTGAAGTCAGGAGGGTGAATCAGAAGAAGCAGAAGAAGGAGAAGGAGAAGGTGAAGTTAGGAGGGCGAATCAGAAGAAGCAGAAGAAGGAGAAGGAGAAGTTGAGGTCAGGGGGGTGAAGCAGAAGAAGTAGAAGAAGGAGAAGGAGAAGGTGAAGTCAGGAGGGTGAAGCAGAAGAAGCAGAAGAAGGAGAAGGAGAAGGTGAAGTCAGGAGGGTGAAGCAGAAGAAGCAGAAGAAGGAGATGGAGACGGTGAAGTCTGGAGGGCGCAGCAGAAGAAGCAGAAGAAGGAGAAGGTGAAGGTGAAGTCCTAAGGGTGAAGCAGAAGAAGCAGAAGAAGGAGAAGGAGAAGGTGAAGTCTGGAGGGTGAATCAGAAGAAGTAGAAGAAGGAGAAGGAGAAGGTGAAGTCAGGAGGGTGAAGCAGAAGAAGCAGAAGAAGGAGAAGGAGAAGGTGAAATCTGGAGGGTGAAGCAGAAGAAGCAGAAGAAGGAGAAGGAGACGGTGAAGTCTGGAGGGTGAAGCAGAAGAAGCAGAAGAAGGAAAAGGAGAAGGTGAAGTCTGGAGGGTGAATCAGAAGAAGTAGAAGAAGGAGAAGGAGAAGGTGAAGTAAGGAGGGTGAAGCAGAAGAAGCAGAAGAAGGAGAAGGAGAAGGTGAAGTCTGGAGGGTGAAGCAGAAGAAGGAGAAGGAGAAGGTGAAGTCTGGAGGGTGAAGCAGAAGAAGCAGAAGAAGGAGAAGGACAAGGTGAAGTCAGGAGGGTGAATCAGAAGAAGTAGAAGAAGGAAAAGGAGAAGGTGAAGTCTGGAGGGTGAATCAGAAGAAGTAGAAGAAGGAGAAGGAGAAGGTGAAGTCTGGAGGGTGAATCAGAAGAAGTGGAAGAAGGAGAAGGAGAAGGTGAAGTCTGGAGGGTGAAGAAGAAGAAGCAGAAAAAGGAGAAGGAGAAGGTGAAGTCTGGAGGGTGAAACAGAAGAAGTAGAAGAAGGAGAAGGAGAAGGTGAAGTCTGGAGGGTGAAGCAGAAGAAGCAGAAGAAGGAGAAGGAGAAGGTGAAGTCTGGAGGGTGAATCAGAAGGAGTAGAAGAAGGAGAAGGAGAAGGTGAAGTCTGGAGGGTGAATTAGAAGAAGCAGAAGAAGGAGAAGGAGAAGATGAAGACTGGAGGGTGAATCAGAAGAAGCAGAAGAAGCAGAAGAAGGAGAAGAAGCTGAAGACTGGAGGGTGAATCAGAAGAAGGAGAAGAAGGAGAAGGAGAAGGTGAAGTCTGGAGGGTGAATCAGAAGAAGTAGAAGAAGGAGAAGGAGATGGTGAAGTCTGGAGGGTGACTCAGAAGAAGCAGAAGAAGGAGAAGTAGAAGGTGAAGTCTGGAGGGTGAATCAGAAGAAGTAGAAGAAGGAGAAGGCGAAGGGAAAGTCTGGAGGGTGAATCAGAAGAAGTAGAAGAAGGAGAAGGAGAAGGTGAAGTCTGGAGGGTGATTCGGAAGAAGCATAAGAAGGAGAAGGAGAAGGTGAAGTCTGGAGGGTGAATCAGAAGAAGTAGAAGAAGGAGAAGGAGAAGGTGTAGTCTGGAGGGTGAATCAGAAGAAGTAGACGAAGGAGAAGGAGAAGGTGAAATCTGGAGGGTGAATCAGAAGAAGCAGAAGAAGGAAAAGGAGAAGGTGAAGTCTGGAGGGTGAATCAGAAGAGGTAGAAGAAGGATAAGGAGAAGGTGAATTCTGGAGGGTGAACCAGAAGAAGCAGAAGAAGGAGAAGGAGAAGGTGAAGTCTGGAGGGTGAATCAGACGAAGCAGAAGAAGGATAAGGAGAAGGTGAAGTCTGGAGGGTGAATCAGAAGAAGTAGAAGAAGTAGAAGGAGAAGGTGAAGTCTGGAGGGTGAATCAGAAGAAGTAGTAGAAGGAGAAGGAGAAGGTGAAGTCTGGAGGGTGAATCAGAAGAAGCAGAAGAAGGAGAAGGAGAAGGTGAAGTCAGGAGAGTGAATCAGAAGAAGCAGAAGAAGGAGAAGGAGAAGGTGAAGTCTGGAGGGTGAATCAGAAGAAGCAGAAGAAGGAGAAGGAGAAGGTGAAGACTGAAGGGTGAATCAGAAGAAGTAGAAGAAGGAGAAGGAGAAGGTGAAGTCTGGAGGGTGAATCAGAAGAAGTAGAAGAAGGAGAAGGAGAAGGCGAAGTCTGGAGGGTGAATCAGAAGAAGCAGAAGAAGGAGAAGGAGAAGGTGAAGTCTGGAGGGTGAATCAGAAGAAGCAGAAGAAGGAGAAGGAGAAGATGAAGTATGGAGGGTGAATCAGAAGAAGTAGAAGAAGGAGAAGGAGAAGGTGAGGTCTGGAGGGTGAATCAGAAGAAGCAGAAGAAGGAGAAGGAGAAGGTGAATTCTGAAGGGTGAATCAGAAGAAGCAGAGGAAGGAGAAGGAGAAGGTGAAGTCTGGAGGGTGAATCAGAAGAAGCAGAAGAAGGAGAAGGAGCAGGTGAAGTCTGGAGGGTGAATCAGAAGAAGCAGAAGAAGGAGAAGGAGAAGGTGAAGTCTGGAGGGTGAATCAGAAGAAGTAGAAGAAGGAGAAGGAGAAGGTGAAGTCTGCAGGGTGAATCAGAAGAAGCAGAAGAAGGAGAAGGAGCAGGTGAAGTCTGGAGGGTGAATCAGAAGAAGCAGAAGAAGGAGAAGGAGAAGGTGAAGTCTGGAGGGTGAATCAGAAGAAGTAGAAGAAGGAGAAGGAGAAGGTGAAGTCTGCAGGGTGAATCAGAAGAGGTAGAAGAAGGAGAAGGAGAAGGTGAAGTCTGGAGGGTGAATCAGAAAAGCAGAAGAAGGAGAACGGGAAGGTGAAGTCTGGAGGGAGAAGCAGAAGAAGTAGAAGAAGGAGAAGGAGAAGGTGAAGTCTGGAGGGTGAATCAGAAGAAGTAGAAGAAGGAGAAGGCGAAGTTAAAGTCTGGAGGGTGAATCAGAAGAAGTAGAAGAAGGAGAAGGAGAAGGTGAAGTCTGGAGGGTGAATCGGAAGAAGCAGAAGAAGGAGAAGGAGAAGGTGAAGTCTGGAGGGTGAATCAGAAGAAGTAGAAGAAGGAGAAGGAGAAGGTGTAGTCTGGAGGGTGAATCAGAAGAAGTAGACGAAGGAGAAGGAGAAGGTGAAGTCTGGAGGGTGAAT
This sequence comes from Somniosus microcephalus, assembly GCF_052327205.1. Classification (NCBI taxonomy): domain Eukaryota; kingdom Metazoa; phylum Chordata; class Chondrichthyes; order Squaliformes; family Somniosidae; genus Somniosus; species Somniosus microcephalus. The sequence goes on from NW_028225219.1 coordinate 533,680, forward strand.
CAGAAGAAGCAGAAGAAGGAGAAGGAGAAGGTGAAGTCTGGAGGGTGGATCAGAAGAGGTAGAAGAAGGATATTGAGAAGGTGAAGTCTGGTGGGTGAACCAGAAGAAGCAGAAGAAGGAGAAGGAGAAGGTGAAGTCTGGAGGGTGAATCGGAAGAAGCAGAAGAAGGAGAAGGAGAAGGTGAAGTCTGGAGGGTGAATCAGAAGAAGCAGAAGAAGTAGAAGGAGAAGGTGAAGTCTGGAGGGTGAATCAGAAGAAGTAGAAGAAGGAGAAGGAGAAGGTGAAGTCTAGAGGGTGAATCAGAAGAAGCAGAAGAAGGAGAAGTAGAAGATGAAGTCTGGAGCGTGAATCAGAAGAAGCAGAAGAAGGAGAAGGAGAAGATGAAGTCTGGAGGGTGAATCAGAAGAAGTAGAAGAAGGAGAAGGAGAAGGTGAGGTCTGGAGGGTGAATCAGAAGAAGCAGAAGAAGGAGAAGGAGAAGGTGAAGTCTGGAGGGTGAATCAGAAGAAGCAGAAGCAGGAGAAGGAGAAGGTGAAGTCTGGAGGGTGAATCAGAAGAAGCAGAAGAAGGAGAAGGAGAAGGTGAAGTCAGGAGGGTGAATCAGAAGAAGCAGAAGAAGGAGAAGGAGAAGGTGAAGTTAGGAGGGCGAATCAGAAGAAGCAGAAGAAGGAGAAGGAGAAGTTGAGGTCAGGGGGGTGAAGCAGAAGAAGTAGAAGAAGGAGAAGGAGAAGGTGAAGTCAGGAGGGTGAAGCAGAAGAAGCAGAAGAAGGAGAAGGAGAAGGTGAAGTCAGGAGGGTGAAGCAGAAGAAGCAGAAGAAGGAGATGGAGACGGTGAAGTCTGGAGGGCGCAGCAGAAGAAGCAGAAGAAGGAGAAGGTGAAGGTGAAGTCCTAAGGGTGGAGCAGAAGAAGCAGAAGAAGGAGAAGGAGAAGGTGAAGTCTGGAGGGTGAATCAGAAGAAGTAGAAGAAGGAGAAGGAGAAGGTGAAGTCAGGAGGGTGAAGCAGAAGAAGCAGAAGAAGGAGAAGGAGAAGGTGAAATCTGGAGGGTGAAGCAGAAGAAGCAGAAGAAGGAGAAGGAGACGGTGAAGTCTGGAGGGTGAAGCAGAAGAAGCAGAAGAAGGAAAAGGAGAAGGTGAAGTCTGGAGGGTGAATCAGAAGAAGTAGAAGAAGGAGAAGGAGAAGGTGAAGTAAGGAGGGTGAAGCAGAAGAAGCAGAAGAAGGAGAAGGAGAAGGTGAAGTCTGGAGGGTGAAGCAGAAGAAGGAGAAGGAGAAGGTGAAGTCTGGAGGGTGAAGCAGAAGAAGCAGAAGAAGGAGAAGGACAAGGTGAAGTCAGGAGGGTGAATCAGAAGAAGTAGAAGAAGGAAAAGGAGAAGGTGAAGTCTGGAGGGTGAATCAGAAGAAGTAGAAGAAGGAGAAGGAGAAGGTGAAGTCTGGAGGGTGAATCAGAAGAAGTGGAAGAAGGAGAAGGAGAAGGTGAAGTCTGGAGGGTGAAGAAGAAGAAGCAGAAAAAGGAGAAGGAGAAGGTGAAGTCTGGAGGGTGAAACAGAAGAAGTAGAAGAAGGAGAAGGAGAAGGTGAAGTCTGGAGGGTGAAGCAGAAGAAGCAGAAGAAGGAGAAGGAGAAGGTGAAGTCTGGAGGGTGAATCAGAAGGAGTAGAAGAAGGAGAAGGAGAAGGTGAAGTCTGGAGGGTGAATTAGAAGAAGCAGAAGAAGGAGAAGGAGAAGATGAAGACTGGAGGGTGAATCAGAAGAAGCAGAAGAAGCAGAAGAAGGAGAAGAAGCTGAAGACTGGAGGGTGAATCAGAAGAAGGAGAAGAAGGAGAAGGAGAAGGTGAAGTCAGGAGGGTGAATCAGAAGAAGTAGAAGAAGGAAAAGGAGATGGTGAAGTCTGGAGGGTGACTCAGAAGAAGCAGAAGAAGGAGAAGGAGAAGGTGAAGTCTGGAGGGTGAATCAGAAGAAGTGGAAGAAGGAGAAGGAGAAGGTGAAGTCTGGAGGGTGAAGAAGAAGAAGCAGAAAAAGGAGAAGGAGAAGGTGAAGTCTGGAGGGTGAAACAGAAGAAGTAGAAGAAGGAGAAGGAGAAGGTGAAGTCTGGAGGGTGAAGCAGAAGAAGCAGAAGAAGGAGAAGGAGAAGGTGAAGTCTGGAGGGTGAATCAGAAGGAGTAGAAGAAGGAGAAGGAGAAGGTGAAGTCTGGAGGGTGAATTAGAAGAAGCAGAAGAAGGAGAAGGAGAAGATGAAGACTGGAGGGTGAATCAGAAGAAGCAGAAGAAGCAGAAGAAGGAGAAGAAGCTGAAGACTGGAGGGTGAATCAGAAGAAGGAGAAGAAGGAGAAGGAGAAGGTGAAGTCTGGAGGGTGAATCAGAAGAAGTAGAAGAAGGAGAAGGAGATGGTGAAGTCTGGAGGGTGACTCAGAAGAAGCAGAAGAAGGAGAAGTAGAAGGTGAAGTCTGGAGGGTGAATCAGAAGAAGTAGAAGAAGGAGAAGGCGAAGGGAAAGTCTGGAGGGTGAATCAGAAGAAGTAGAAGAAGGAGAAGGAGAAGGTGAAGTCTGGAGGGTGATTCGGAAGAAGCATAAGAAGGAGAAGGAGAAGGTGAAGTCTGGAGGGTGAATCAGAAGAAGTAGAAGAAGGAGAAGGAGAAGGTGTAGTCTGGAGGGTGAATCAGAAGAAGTAGACGAAGGAGAAGGAGAAGGTGAAATCTGGAGGGTGAATCAGAAGAAGCAGAAGAAGGAAAAGGAGAAGGTGAAGTCTGGAGGGTGAATCAGAAGAGGTAGAAGAAGGATAAGGAGAAGGTGAAGTCTGGAGGGTGAACCAGAAGAAGCAGAAGAAGGAGAAGGAGAAGGTGAAGTCTGGAGGGTGAATCAGACGAAGCAGAAGAAGGATAAGGAGAAGGTGAAGTCTGGAGGGTGAATCAGAAGAAGTAGAAGAAGTAGAAGGAGAAGGTGAAGTCTGGAGGGTGAATCAGAAGAAGTAGTAGAAGGAGAAGGAGAAGGTGAAGTCTGGAGGGTGAATCAGAAGAAGCAGAAGAAGGAGAAGGAGAAGGTGAAGTCAGGAGAGTGAATCAGAAGAAGTAGAAGAAGGAGAAGGAGAAGGTGAAGTCTGGAGGGTGAATCAGAAGAAGCAGAAGAAGGAGAAGGAGAAGGTGAAGACTGAAGGGTGAATCAGAAGAAGTAGAAGAAGGAGAAGGAGAAGGTGAAGTCTGGAGGGTGAATCAGAAGAAGTAGAAGAAGGAGAAGGAGAAGGCGAAGTCTGGAGGGTGAATCAGAAGAAGCAGAAGAAGGAGAAGGAGAAGGTGAAGTCTGGAGGGTGAATCAGAAGAAGCAGAAGAAGGAGAAGGAGAAGATGAAGTATGGAGGGTGAATCAGAAGAAGTAGAAGAAGGAGAAGGAGAAGGTGAGGTCTGGAGGGTGAATCAGAAGAAGCAGAAGAAGGAGAAGGAGAAGGTGAATTCTGAAGGGTGAATCAGAAGAAGCAGAAGAAGGAGAAGGAGAAGGTGAAGTCTGGAGGGTGAATCAGAAGAAGCAGAAGAAGGAGAAGGAGCAGGTGAAGTCTGGAGGGTGAATCAGAAGAAGCAGAAGAAGGAGAAGGAGAAGGTGAAGTCTGGATGGTGAATCAGAAGAAGTAGAAGAAGGAGAAGGAGAAGGTGAAGTCTGCAGGGTGAATCAGAAGAAGCAGAAGAAGGAGAAGGAGCAGGTGAAGTCTGGAGGGTGAATCAGAAGAAGCAGAAGAAGGAGAAGGAGAAGGTGAAGTCTGGAGGGTGAATCAGAAGAAGTAGAAGAAGGAGAAGGAGAAGGTGAAGTCTGCAGGGTGAATCAGAAGAGGTAGAAGAAGGAGAAGGAGAAGGTGAAGTCTGGAGGGTGAATCAGAAAAGCAGAAGAAGGAGAACGGGAAGGTGAAGTCTGGAGGGAGAAGCAGAAGAAGTAGAAGAAGGAGAAGGAGAAGGTGAAGTCTGGAGGGTGAATCAGAAGAAGTAGAAGAAGGAGAAGGCGAAGTTAAAGTCTGGAGGGTGAATCAGAAGAAGTAGAAGAAGGAGAAGGAGAAGGTGAAGTCTGGAGGGTGAATCGGAAGAAGCAGAAGAAGGAGAAGGAGAAGGTGAAGTCTGGAGGGTGAATCAGAAGAAGTAGAAGAAGGAGAAGGAGAAGGTGTAGTCTGGAGGGTGAATCAGAAGAAGTAGACGAAGGAGAAGGAGAAGGTGAAGTCTGGAGGGTGAATCAGAAGAAGCAGAAGAAGGAGAAGGAGAAGGTGAAGTCTGGAGGGTGGATCAGAAGAGGTAGAAGAAGGATATTGAGAAGGTGAAGTCTGGTGGGTGAACCAGAAGAAGCAGAAGAAGGAGAAGGAGAAGGTGAAGTCTGGAGGGTGAATCGGAAGAAGCAGAAGAAGGAGAAGGAGAAGGTGAAGTCTGGAGGGTGAATCAGAAGAAGCAGAAGAAGTAGAAGGAGAAGGTGAAGTCTGGAGGGTGAATCAGAAGAAGTAGAAGAAGGAGAAGGAGAAGGTGAAGTCTGGAGGGTGAATCAGAAGAAGCAGAAGAAGGAGAAGGAGAAGGTGAAGTCAGGAGGGTGAATCAGAAGAAGCAGAAGAAGGAGAAGGAGAAGGTGAAGTCTGGAGGGTGAATCAGAAGAAGCAGAAGCAGGAGAAGGAGAAGGTGAAGATTGGAGGGTGAATCAGCAGAAGCAGAAGAAGGAGAAGGAGAAGGTGAAGTCTGGAGGGTGAATCAGAAGAAACAGAAGAAGGAGAAGGAGAAGGTGAAGTCTGGAGGGTGAATCAGAAGAAGCAGAATAAGGAGAAGGAGAATGTGAAGTCTGGAGGGTGAATCAGAAGAAGCAGAAGAAGGAGAAGGAGAAGGTGAAGTCTGGAGGGTGAATCAGAAGAAGTAGAAGAAGGAGAAGGAGAAGGTGAAGTCTGGAGGGTGAAGCAGAAGAAGTAGAAGAAGGAGAAGGAGAAGGTGAAGTCAGGAGGGTGAATCAGAAGAAGTAGAAGAAGGAGAAGGAGAAGGTGAAGTCAGGAGGGTGAATCAGAAGAAGCAGAAGAAGGAGAAGGAGAAGGTGAAGTCTGGAGGGTGAATCAGAAGAATCAGACGAAGGAGAAGGAGAAGGTGAAGTCTGGAGGGTGAATCAGAAGAAGCAGAAGAAAGAGAAGGAGAAGGTGAAGTCTGGAGGGTGAAGCAGAAGAAGCAGAAGAAGGAGAAGGAGAAGGTGAAGACTGGAGGGTGAATCAGAAGAAGTAGAAGAAGGAGAAGGAGAAGGTGAAGTCTGGAGGGTGAATCAGAAGAAGTAGAAGAAGGAGAAGGTGAAGTCTGGAGGGTGAATCAGAAGAAGCAGAAGAAGGAGAAGTAGAAGATGAAGTCTGGAGCGTGAATCAGAAGAAGCAGAAGAAGGAGAAGGAGAAGGTGAAGTCTGGAGGGTGAAGCAGAAGAAGGAGAAGGAGAAGGTGAAGTCTGGAGGGTGAAGCAGAAGAAGCAGAAGAAGGAGAAGGACAAGGTGAAGTCAGGAGGGTGAATCAGAAGAAGTAGAAGAAGGAAAAGGAGAAGGTGAAGTCTGGAGGGTGAATCAGAAGAAGTAGAAGAAGGAGAAGGAGAAGGTGAAGTCTGGAGGGTGAATCAGACGAAGTGGAAGAAGGAGAAGGAGAAGGTGAAGTCTGGAGGGTGAAGCAGAAGAAGCAGAAGAAGGAGAAGGAGAAGGTGAAGTCTGGAGGGTGAATCAGAAGAAGTAGAAGAAGGAGAAGGAGAAGGTGAAGTCTGGAGGGTGAAGCAGAAGAAGCAGAAGAAGGAGAAGGAGAAGGTGAAGTCTGGAGGGTGAATCAGAAGAAGTAGAAGAAGGAGTAGGAGAAGGTGAAGTCTGGAGGGTGAATCAGAAGAAGCAGAAGAAGGAGAAGGAGAAGATGAAGTCTGGAGGGTGAATCAGAAGAAGCAGAAGAAGGAGAAGGAGAAGGTGAAGTCTGGAGGGTGAATCAGAAGAAGCAGAATAAGGAGAAGGAGAAGGTGAAGTCTGGAGGGTGAATCAGAAGAAGCAGAAGAAGGAGAAGGAAAAGGTGAAGTCTGGAGGGTGAATCAGAAGAAGTAGAAGAAGGAGAAGGAGAAGGTGAAGTCTGGAGAGTGAAGCAGAAGAAGTAGAAGAAGGAGAAGGAGAAGGTGAAGTCAGGAGGGTGAATCAGAAGAAGTAGAAGAAGGAGAAGGAGAAGGTGAAGTCAGGAGGGTGAATCAGAAGAAGCAGAAGAAGGAGAAGGAGAAGGTGAAGTCTGGAGGGTGAATCTGAAGAATCAGACGAAGGAGAAGGAGAAGGTGAAGTCTGGAGGGTGAATCAGAAGAAGCAGAAGAAAGAGAAGGAGAAGGTGAAGTCTGGAGGGTGAAGCAGAAGAAGCAGAAGAAGGAGAAGAAGCTGAAGACTGGAGGGTGAATCAGAAGAAGGATAAGAAGGAGAAGGAGAAGGTGAAGTCTGGAGGGTGAATCAGAAGAAGTAGAAGAAGGAGAAGGAGATGGTGAAGTCTGGAGGGTGAATCAGAAGAAGCAGAAGAAGGAGAAGGAGAAGGTGAAGTCAGGAGGGTGAAGCAGAAGAAGCAGAAGAAGGAGATGGAGACGGTGAAGTCTGGAGGGCGCAGCAGAAGAAGCAGAAGAAGGAGAAGGTGAAGGTGAAGTCCTAAGGGTGAAGCAGAAGAAGCAGAAGAAGGAGAAGGAGAAGGTGAAGTCTGGAGGGTGAATCAGAAGAAGTAGAAGAAGGAGAAGGAGAAGGTGAAGTCAGGAGGGTGAAGCAGAAGAAGCAGAAGAAGGAGAAGGAGAAGGTGAAATCTGGAGGGTGAAGCAGAAGAAGCAGAAGAAGGAGAAGGAGACGGTGAAGTCTGGAGGGTGAAGCAGAAGAAGCAGAAGAAGGAAAAGGAGAAGGTGAAGTCTGGAGGGTGAATCAGAAGAAGTAGAAGAAGGAGAAGGAGAAGGTGAAGTAAGGAGGGTGAAGCAGAAGAAGCAGAAGAAGGAGAAGGAGAAGGTGAAGTCTGGAGGGTGAAGCAGAAGAAGGAGAAGGAGAAGGTGAAGTCTGGAGGGTGAAGCAGAAGAAGCAGAAGAAGGAGAAGGACAAGGTGAAGTCAGGAGGGTGAATCAGAAGAAGTAGAAGAAGGAAAAGGAGAAGGTGAAGTCTGGAGGGTGAATCAGAAGAAGTAGAAGAAGGAGAAGGAGAAGGTGAAGTCTGGAGGGTGAATCAGAAGAAGTGGAAGAAGGAGAAGGAGAAGGTGAAGTCTGGAGGGTGAAGAAGAAGAAGCAGAAAAAGGAGAAGGAGAAGGTGAAGTCTGGAGGGTGAAACAGAAGAAGTAGAAGAAGGAGAAGGAGAAGGTGAAGTCTGGAGGGTGAAGCAGAAGAAGCAGAAGAAGGAGAAGGAGAAGGTGAAGTCTGGAGGGTGAATCAGAAGGAGTAGAAGAAGGAGAAGGAGAAGGTGAAGTCTGGAGGGTGAATTAGAAGAAGCAGAAGAAGGAGAAGGAGAAGATGAAGACTGGAGGGTGAATCAGAAGAAGCAGAAGAAGCAGAAGAAGGAGAAGAAGCTGAAGACTGGAGGGTGAATCAGAAGAAGTAGAAGAAGGAGAAGGAGATGGTGAAGTCTGGAGGGTGACTCAGAAGAAGCAGAAGAAGGAGAAGTAGAAGGTGAAGTCTGGAGGGTGAATCAGAAGAAGTAGAAGAAGGAGAAGGCGAAGGGAAAGTCTGGAGGGTGAATCAGAAGAAGTAGAAGAAGGAGAAGGAGAAGGTGAAGTCTGGAGGGTGATTCGGAAGAAGCATAAGAAGGAGAAGGAGAAGGTGAAGTCTGGAGGGTGAATCAGAAGAAGTAGAAGAAGGAGAAGGAGAAGGTGAAGTCTGGAGGGTGAATCAGAAGAATCAGACGAAGGAGAAGGAGAAGGTGAAGTCTGGAGGGTGAATCAGAAGAAGCAGAAGAAAGAGAAGGAGAAGGTGAAGTCTGGAGGGTGAAGCAGAAGAAGCAGAAGAAGGAGAAGGAGAAGGTGAAGACTGGAGGGTGAATCAGAAGAAGTAGAAGAAGGAGAAGGAGAAGGTGAAGTCTGGAGGGTGAATCAGAAGAAGTAGAAGAAGGAGAAGGTGAAGTCTGGAGGGTGAATCAGAAGAAGCAGAAGAAGGAGAAGTAGAAGATGAAGTCTGGAGCGTGAATCAGAAGAAGCAGAAGAAGGAGAAGGAGAAGGTGAAGTCTGGAGGGTGAAGCAGAAGAAGGAGAAGGAGAAGGTGAAGTCTGGAGGGTGAAGCAGAAGAAGCAGAAGAAGGAGAAGGACAAGGTGAAGTCAGGAGGGTGAATCAGAAGAAGTAGAAGAAGGAAAAGGAGAAGGTGAAGTCTGGAGGGTGAATCAGAAGAAGTAGAAGAAGGAGAAGGAGAAGGTGAAGTCTGGAGGGTGAATCAGACGAAGTGGAAGAAGGAGAAGGAGAAGGTGAAGTCTGGAGGGTGAAGCAGAAGAAGCAGAAGAAGGAGAAGGAGAAGGTGAAGTCTGGAGGGTGAATCAGAAGAAGTAGAAGAAGGAGAAGGAGAAGGTGAAGTCTGGAGGGTGAAGCAGAAGAAGCAGAAGAAGGAGAAGGAGAAGGTGAAGTCTGGAGGGTGAATCAGAAGAAGTAGAAGAAGGAGAAGGAGAAGGTGAAGTCTGGAGGGTGAATCAGAAGAAGCAGAAGAAGGAGAAGGAGAAGATGAAGTCTGGAGGGTGAATCAGAAGAAGCAGAAGAAGGAGAAGGAGAAGGTGAAGTCTGGAGGGTGAATCAGAAGAAGCAGAATAAGGAGAAGGAGAAGGTGAAGTCTGGAGGGTGAATCAGAAGAAGCAGAAGAAGGAGAAGGAAAAGGTGAAGTCTGGAGGGTGAATCAGAAGAAGTAGAAGAAGGAGAAGGAGAAGGTGAAGTCTGGAGAGTGAAGCAGAAGAAGTAGAAGAAGGAGAAGGAGAAGGTGAAGTCAGGAGGGTGAATCAGAAGAAGTAGAAGAAGGAGAAGGAGAAGGTGAAGTCAGGAGGGTGAATCAGAAGAAGCAGAAGAAGGAGAAGGAGAAGGTGAAGTCTGGAGGGTGAATCTGAAGAATCAGACGAAGGAGAAGGAGAAGGTGAAGTCTGGAGGGTGAATCAGAAGAAGCAGAAGAAAGAGAAGGAGAAGGTGAAGTCTGGAGGGTGAAGCAGAAGAAGCAGAAGAAGGAGAAGAAGCTGAAGACTGGAGGGTGAATCAGAAGAAGGATAAGAAGGAGAAGGAGAAGGTGAAGTCTGGAGGGTGAATCAGAAGAAGTAGAAGAAGGAGAAGGAGATGGTGAAGTCTGGAGGGTGAATCAGAAGAAGCAGAAGAAGGAGAAGGAGAAGGTGAAGTCAGGAGGGTGAAGCAGAAGAAGCAGAAGAAGGAGATGGAGACGGTGAAGTCTGGAGGGCGCAGCAGAAGAAGCAGAAGAAGGAGAAGGTGAAGGTGAAGTCCTAAGGGTGAAGCAGAAGAAGCAGAAGAAGGAGAAGGAGAAGGTGAAGTCTGGAGGGTGAATCAGAAGAAGTAGAAGAAGGAGAAGGAGAAGGTGAAGTCAGGAGGGTGAAGCAGAAGAAGCAGAAGAAGGAGAAGGAGAAGGTGAAATCTGGAGGGTGAAGCAGAAGAAGCAGAAGAAGGAGAAGGAGACGGTGAAGTCTGGAGGGTGAAGCAGAAGAAGCAGAAGAAGGAAAAGGAGAAGGTGAAGTCTGGAGGGTGAATCAGAAGAAGTAGAAGAAGGAGAAGGAGAAGGTGAAGTAAGGAGGGTGAAGCAGAAGAAGCAGAAGAAGGAGAAGGAGAAGGTGAAGTCTGGAGGGTGAAGCAGAAGAAGGAGAAGGAGAAGGTGAAGTCTGGAGGGTGAAGCAGAAGAAGCAGAAGAAGGAGAAGGACAAGGTGAAGTCAGGAGGGTGAATCAGAAGAAGTAGAAGAAGGAAAAGGAGAAGGTGAAGTCTGGAGGGTGAATCAGAAGAAGTAGAAGAAGGAGAAGGAGAAGGTGAAGTCTGGAGGGTGAATCAGAAGAAGTGGAAGAAGGAGAAGGAGAAGGTGAAGTCTGGAGGGTGAAGAAGAAGAAGCAGAAAAAGGAGAAGGAGAAGGTGAAGTCTGGAGGGTGAAACAGAAGAAGTAGAAGAAGGAGAAGGAGAAGGTGAAGTCTGGAGGGTGAAGCAGAAGAAGCAGAAGAAGGAGAAGGAGAAGGTGAAGTCTGGAGGGTGAATCAGAAGGAGTAGAAGAAGGAGAAGGAGAAGGTGAAGTCTGGAGGGTGAATTAGAAGAAGCAGAAGAAGGAGAAGGAGAAGATGAAGACTGGAGGGTGAATCAGAAGAAGCAGAAGAAGCAGAAGAAGGAGAAGAAGCTGAAGACTGGAGGGTGAATCAGAAGAAGGAGAAGAAGGAGAAGGAGAAGGTGAAGTCTGGAGGGTGAATCAGAAGAAGTAGAAGAAGGAGAAGGAGATGGTGAAGTCTGGAGGGTGACTCAGAAGAAGCAGAAGAAGGAGAAGTAGAAGGTGAAGTCTGGAGGGTGAATCAGAAGAAGTAGAAGAAGGAGAAGGCGAAGGGAAAGTCTGGAGGGTGAATCAGAAGAAGTAGAAGAAGGAGAAGGAGAAGGTGAAGTCTGGAGGGTGATTCGGAAGAAGCATAAGAAGGAGAAGGAGAAGGTGAAGTCTGGAGGGTGAATCAGAAGAAGTAGAAGAAGGAGAAGGAGAAGGTGTAGTCTGGAGGGTGAATCAGAAGAAGTAGACGAAGGAGAAGGAGAAGGTGAAATCTGGAGGGTGAATCAGAAGAAGCAGAAGAAGGAAAAGGAGAAGGTGAAGTCTGGAGGGTGAATCAGAAGAGGTAGAAGAAGGATAAGGAGAAGGTGAAGTCTGGAGGGTGAACCAGAAGAAGCAGAAGAAGGAGAAGGAGAAGGTGAAGTCTGGAGGGTGAATCAGACGAAGCAGAAGAAGGATAAGGAGAAGGTGAAGTCTGGAGGGTGAATCAGAAGAAGTAGAAGAAGTAGAAGGAGAAGGTGAAGTCTGGAGGGTGAATCAGAAGAAGTAGTAGAAGGAGAAGGAGAAGGTGAAGTCTGGAGGGTGAATCAGAAGAAGCAGAAGAAGGAGAAGGAGAAGGTGAAGTCAGGAGAGTGAATCAGAAGAAGCAGAAGAAGGAGAAGGAGAAGGTGAAGTCTGGAGGGTGAATCAGAAGAAGCAGAAGAAGGAGAAGGAGAAGGTGAAGTCTGGAGGGTGAATCAGAAGAAGCAGAAGAAGGAGAAGGAGAAGGTGAAGTCTGGAGGGTGAATCAGAAGAAGCAGAAGAAGGAGAAGGAGAAGATGAAGTATGGAGGGTGAATCAGAAGAAGTAGAAGAAGGAGAAGGAGAAGGTGAGGTCTGGAGGGTGAATCAGAAGAAGCAGAAGAAGGAGAAGGAGAAGGTGAATTCTGAAGGGTGAATCAGAAGAAGCAGAAGAAGGAGAAGGAGAAGGTGAAGTCTGGAGGGTGAATCAGAAGAAGCAGAAGAAGGAGAAGGAGCAGGTGAAGTCTGGAGGGTGAATCAGAAGAAGCAGAAGAAGGAGAAGGAGAAGGTGAAGTCTGGAGGGTGAATCAGAAGAAGTAGAAGAAGGAGAAGGAGAAGGTGAAGTCTGCAGGGTGAATCAGAAGAAGCAGAAGAAGGAGAAGGAGCAGGTGAAGTCTGGAGGGTGAATCAGAAGAAGCAGAAGAAGGAGAAGGAGAAGGTGAAGTCTGGAGGGTGAATCAGAAGAAGTAGAAGAAGGAGAAGGAGAAGGTGAAGTCTGCAGGGTGAATCAGAAGAGGTAGAAGAAGGAGAAGGAGAAGGTGAAGTCTGGAGGGTGAATCAGAAAAGCAGAAGAAGGAGAACGGGAAGGTGAAGTCTGGAGGGAGAAGCAGAAGAAGTAGAAGAAGGAGAAGGAGAAGGTGAAGTCTGGAGGGTGAATCAGAAGAAGTAGAAGAAGGAGAAGGCGAAGTTAAAGTCTGGAGGGTGAATCAGAAGAAGTAGAAGAAGGAGAAGGAGAAGGTGAAGTCTGGAGGGTGAATCGGAAGAAGCAGAAGAAGGAGAAGGAGAAGGTGAAGTCTGGAGGGTGAATCAGAAGAAGTAGAAGAAGGAGAAGGAGAAGGTGTAGTCTGGAGGGTGAATCAGAAGAAGTAGACGAAGGAGAAGGAGAAGGTGAAGTCTGGAGGGTGAATCAGAAGAAGCAGAAGAAGGAGAAGGAGAAGGTGAAGTCTGGAGGGTGGATCAGAAGAGGTAGAAGAAGGATATTGAGAAGGTGAAGTCTGGTGGGTGAACCAGAAGAAGCAGAAGAAGGAGAAGGAGAAGGTGAAGTCTGGAGGGTGAATCGGAAGAAGCAGAAGAAGGAGAAGGAGAAGGTGAAGTCTGGAGGGTGAATCAGAAGAAGCAGAAGAAGTAGAAGGAGAAGGTGAAGTCTGGAGGGTGAATCAGAAGAAGTAGAAGAAGGAGAAGGAGAAGGTGAAGTCTGGAGGGTGAATCAGAAGAAGCAGAAGAAGGAGAAGGAGAAGGTGAAGTCAGGAGGGTGAATCAGAAGAAGCAGAAGAAGGAGAAGGAGAAGGTGAAGTCTGGAGGGTGAATCAGAAGAAGCAGAAGCAGGAGAAGGAGAAGGTGAAGACTGGATTGTGAATCAGCAGAAGCAGAAGAAGGAGAAGGAGAAGGTGAAGTCTGGAGGGTGAATCAGAAGAAGCAGAAGAAGGAGAAGGAGAAGGTGAAGTCTGGAGGGTGAATCAGAAGAAGCAGAATAAGGAGAAGGAGAATGTGAAGTCTGGAGGGTGAATCAGAAGAAGCAGAAGAAGGAGAAGGAGAAGGTGAAGTCTGGAGGGTGAATCAGAAGAAGTAGAAGAAGGAGAAGGAGAAGGTGAAGTCTGGAGGGTGAAGCAGAAGAAGTAGAAGAAGGAGAAGGAGAAGGTGAAGTCAGGAGGGTGAATCAGAAGAAGTAGAAGAAGGAGAAGGAGAAGGTGAAGTCAGGAGGGTGAATCAGAAGAAGCAGAAGAAGGAGAAGGAGAAGGTGAAGTCTGGAGGGTGAATCAGAAGAATCAGACGAAGGAGAAGGAGAAGGTGAAGTCTGGAGGGTGAATCAGAAGAAGCAGAAGAAAGAGAAGGAGAAGGTGAAGTCTGGAGGGTGAAGCAGAAGAAGCAGAAGAAGGAGAAGGAGAAGGTGAAGACTGGAGGGTGAATCAGAAGAAGTAGAAGAAGGAGAAGGAGAAGGTGAAGTCTGGAGGGTGAATCAGAAGAAGTAGAAGAAGGAGAAGGTGAAGTCTGGAGGGTGAATCAGAAGAAGCAGAAGAAGGAGAAGTAGAAGATGAAGTCTGGAGCGTGAATCAGAAGAAGCAGAAGAAGGAGAAGGAGAAGGTGAAGTCTGGAGGGTGAAGCAGAAGAAGGAGAAGGAGAAGGTGAAGTCTGGAGGGTGAAGCAGAAGAAGCAGAAGAAGGAGAAGGACAAGGTGAAGTCAGGAGGGTGAATCAGAAGAAGTAGAAGAAGGAAAAGGAGAAGGTGAAGTCTGGAGGGTGAATCAGAAGAAGTAGAAGAAGGAGAAGGAGAAGGTGAAGTCTGGAGGGTGAATCAGACGAAGTGGAAGAAGGAGAAGGAGAAGGTGAAGTCTGGAGGGTGAAGCAGAAGAAGCAGAAGAAGGAGAAGGAGAAGGTGAAGTCTGGAGGGTGAATCAGAAGAAGTAGAAGAAGGAGAAGGAGAAGGTGAAGTCTGGAGGGTGAAGCAGAAGAAGCAGAAGAAGGAGAAGGAGAAGGTGAAGTCTGGAGGGTGAATCAGAAGAAGTAGAAGAAGGAGAAGGAGAAGGTGAAGTCTGGAGGGTGAATCAGAAGAAGCAGAAGAAGGAGAAGGAGAAGATGAAGTCTGGAGGGTGAATCAGAAGAAGCAGAAGAAGGAGAAGGAGAAGGTGAAGTCTGGAGGGTGAATCAGAAGAAGCAGAATAAGGAGAAGGAGAAGGTGAAGTCTGGAGGGTGAATCAGAAGAAGCAGAAGAAGGAGAAGGAAAAGGTGAAGTCTGGAGAGTGAAGCAGAAGAAGTAGAAGAAGGAGAAGGAGAAGGTGAAGTCAGGAGGGTGAATCAGAAGAAGTAGAAGAAGGAGAAGGAGAAGGTGAAGTCAGGAGGGTGAATCAGAAGAAGCAGAAGAAGGAGAAGGAGAAGGTGAAGTCTGGAGGGTGAATCTGAAGAATCAGACGAAGGAGAAGGAGAAGGTGAAGTCTGGAGGGTGAATCAGAAGAAGCAGAAGAAAGAGAAGGAGAAGGTGAAGTCTGGAGGGTGAAGCAGAAGAAGCAGAAGAAGGAGAAGAAGCTGAAGACTGGAGGGTGAATCAGAAGAAGGAGAAGAAGGAGAAGGAGAAGGTGAAGTCTGGAGGGTGAATCAGAAGAAGTAGAAGAAGGAGAAGGAGATGGTGAAGTCTGGAGGGTGAATCAGAAGAAGCAGAAGAAGGAGAAGTAGAAGATGAAGTCTGGAGCGTGAATCAGAAGAAGCAGAAGAAGGAGAAGGAGAAGATGAAGTCTGGAGGGTGAATCAGAAGAAGTAGAAGAAGGAGAAGGAGAAGGTGAAGTCAGGAGGGTGAATCAGAAGAAGCAGAAGAAGGAGTAGGAGAAGGTGAAGTCTGGAGGGTGAATCAGAAGAATCAGACGAAGGAGAAGGAGAAGGTGATCTCTGGAGGGTGAATCAGAAGAAGCAGAAGAAAGAGAAGGAGAAGGTGAAGTCTGGAGGGTGAAGCAGAAGAAGCAGAAGAAGGAGAAGGAGAAGGAAAGATTGGAGGGTGAATCAGAAGAAGTAGAAGAAGGAGAAGGAGAAGGTGAAGTCTGGAGGGTGAATCAGAAGAAGTAGAAGAAGGAGAAGGAGAAGGTGAAGTCTAGAGGGTGAATCAGAAGAAGCAGAAGAAGGAGAAGTAGAAGATGAAGTCTGGAGCGTGAATCAGAAGAAGCAGAAGAAGGAGAAGGAGAAGATGAAGTCTGGAGGGTGAATCAGAAGAAGTAGAAGAAGGAGAAGGAGAAGGTGAGGTCTGGAGGGTGAATCAGAAGAAGCAGAAGAAGGAGAAGGAGAAGGTGAAGTCTGGAGGGTGAATCAGAAGAAGCAGAAGCAGGAGAAGGAGAAGGTGAAGTCTGGAGGGTGAATCAGAAGAAGCAGAAGAAGGAGAAGGAGAAGGTGAAGTCAGGAGGGTGAATCAGAAGAAGCAGAAGAAGGAGAAGGAGAAGGTGAAGTTAGGAGGGCGAATCAGAAGAAGCAGAAGAAGGAGAAGGAGAAGTTGAGGTCAGGGGGGTGAAGCAGAAGAAGTAGAAGAAGGAGAAGGAGAAGGTGAAGTCAGGAGGGTGAAGCAGAAGAAGCAGAAGAAGGAGAAGGAGAAGGTGAAGTCAGGAGGGTGAAGCAGAAGAAGCAGAAGAAGGAGATGGAGACGGTGAAGTCTGGAGGGCGCAGCAGAAGAAGCAGAAGAAGGAGAAGGTGAAGGTGAAGTCCTAAGGGTGAAGCAGAAGAAGCAGAAGAAGGAGAAGGAGAAGGTGAAGTCTGGAGGGTGAATCAGAAGAAGTAGAAGAAGGAGAAGGAGAAGGTGAAGTCAGGAGGGTGAAGCAGAAGAAGCAGAAGAAGGAGAAGGAGAAGGTGAAATCTGGAGGGTGAAGCAGAAGAAGCAGAAGAAGGAGAAGGAGACGGTGAAGTCTGGAGGGTGAAGCAGAAGAAGCAGAAGAAGGAAAAGGAGAAGGTGAAGTCTGGAGGGTGAATCAGAAGAAGTAGAAGAAGGAGAAGGAGAAGGTGAAGTAAGGAGGGTGAAGCAGAAGAAGCAGAAGAAGGAGAAGGAGAAGGTGAAGTCTGGAGGGTGAAGCAGAAGAAGGAGAAGGAGAAGGTGAAGTCTGGAGGGTGAAGCAGAAGAAGCAGAAGAAGGAGAAGGACAAGGTGAAGTCAGGAGGGTGAATCAGAAGAAGTAGAAGAAGGAAAAGGAGAAGGTGAAGTCTGCAGGGTGAATCAGAAGAGGTAGAAGAAGGAGAACGGGAAGGTGAAGACTGAAGGGTGAATCAGAAGAAGTAGAAGAAGGAGAAGGAGAAGGTGAAGTCTGGAGGGTGAATCAGAAGAAGTAGAAGAAGGAGAAGGAGAAGGCGAAGTCTGGAGGGTGAATCAGAAGAAGCAGAAGAAGGAGAAGGAGAAGGTGAAGTCTGGAGGGTGAATCAGAAGAAGCAGAAGAAGGAGAAGGAGAAGATGAAGTATGGAGGGTGAATCAGAAGAAGTAGAAGAAGGAGAAGGAGAAGGTGAGGTCTGGAGGGTGAATCAGAAGAAGCAGAAGAAGGAGAAGGAGCAGGTGAAGTCTGGAGGGTGAATCAGAAGAAGCAGAAGAAGGAGAAGGAGAAGGTGAAGTCTGGAGGGTGAATCAGAAGAAGTAGAAGAAGGAGAAGGAGAAGGTGAAGTCTGCAGGGTGAATCAGAAGAAGCAGAAGAAGGAGAAGGAGCAGGTGAAGTCTGGAGGGTGAATCAGAAGAAGCAGAAGAAGGAGAAGGAGAAGGTGAAGTCTGGAGGGTGAATCAGAAGAAGTAGAAGAAGGAGAAGGAGAAGGTGAAGTCTGCAGGGTGAATCAGAAGAGGTAGAAGAAGGAGAAGGAGAAGGTGAAGTCTGGAGGGTGAATCAGAAAAGCAGAAGAAGGAGAACGGGAAGGTGAAGTCTGGAGGGAGAAGCAGAAGAAGTAGAAGAAGGAGAAGGAGAAGGTGAAGTCTGGAGGGTGAATCAGAAGAAGTAGAAGAAGGAGAAGGCGAAGTTAAAGTCTGGAGGGTGAATCAGAAGAAGTAGAAGAAGGAGAAGGAGAAGGTGAAGTCTGGAGGGTGAATCGGAAGAAGCAGAAGAAGGAGAAGGAGAAGGTGAAGTCTGGAGGGTGAATCAGAAGAAGTAGAAGAAGGAGAAGGAGAAGGTGTAGTCTGGAGGGTGAATCAGAAGAAGTAGACGAAGGAGAAGGAGAAGGTGAAGTCTGGAGGGTGAATCAGAAGAAGCAGAAGAAGGAGAAGGAGAAGGTGAAGTCTGGAGGGTGGATCAGAAGAGGTAGAAGAAGGATATTGAGAAGGTGAAGTCTGGTGGGTGAACCAGAAGAAGCAGAAGAAGGAGAAGGAGAAGGTGAAGTCTGGAGGGTGAATCGGAAGAAGCAGAAGAAGGAGAAGGAGAAGGTGAAGTCTGGAGGGTGAATCAGAAGAAGCAGAAGAAGTAGAAGGAGAAGGTGAAGTCTGGAGGGTGAATCAGAAGAAGTAGAAGAAGGAGAAGGAGAAGGTGAAGTCTGGAGGGTGAATCAGAAGAAGCAGAAGAAGGAGAAGGAGAAGGTGAAGTCAGGAGGGTGAATCAGAAGAAGCAGAAGAAGGAGAAGGAGAAGGTGAAGTCTGGAGGGTGAATCAGAAGAAGCAGAAGCAGGAGAAGGAGAAGGTGAAGACTGGAGGGTGAATCAGCAGAAGCAGAAGAAGGAGAAGGAGAAGGTGAAGTCTGGAGGGTGAATCAGAAGAAGCAGAAGAAGGAGAAGGAGAAGGTGAAGTCTGGAGGGTGAATCAGAAGAAGCAGAATAAGGAGAAGGAGAATGTGAAGTCTGGAGGGTGAATCAGAAGAAGCAGAAGAAGGAGAAGGAGAAGGTGAAGTCTGGAGGGTGAATCAGAAGAAGTAGAAGAAGGAGAAGGAGAAGGTGAAGTCTGGAGGGTGAAGCAGAAGAAGTAGAAGAAGGAGAAGGAGAAGGTGAAGTCAGGAGGGTGAATCAGAAGAAGTAGAAGAAGGAGAAGGAGAAGGTGAAGTCAGGAGGGTGAATCAGAAGAAGCAGAAGAAGGAGAAGGAGAAGGTGAAGTCTGGAGGGTGAATCAGAAGAAGTAGAAGAAGGAGAAGGTGAAGTCTGGAGGGTGAATCAGAAGAAGCAGAAGAAGGAGAAGTAGAAGATGAAGTCTGGAGCGTGAATCAGAAGAAGCAGAAGAAGGAGAAGGAGAAGGTGAAGTCTGGAGGGTGAAGCAGAAGAAGGAGAAGGAGAAGGTGAAGTCTGGAGGGTGAAGCAGAAGAAGCAGAAGAAGGAGAAGGACAAGGTGAAGTCAGGAGGGTGAATCAGAAGAAGTAGAAGAAGGAAAAGGAGAAGGTGAAGTCTGGAGGGTGAATCAGAAGAAGTAGAAGAAGGAGAAGGAGAAGGTGAAGTCTGGAGGGTGAATCAGACGAAGTGGAAGAAGGAGAAGGAGAAGGTGAAGTCTGGAGGGTGAAGCAGAAGAAGCAGAAGAAGGAGAAGGAGAAGGTGAAGTCTGGAGGGTGAATCAGAAGAAGTAGAAGAAGGAGAAGGAGAAGGTGAAGTCTGGAGGGTGAAGCAGAAGAAGCAGAAGAAGGAGAAGGAGAAGGTGAAGTCTGGAGGGTGAATCAGAAGAAGTAGAAGAAGGAGAAGGAGAAGGTGAAGTCTGGAGGGTGAATCAGAAGAAGCAGAAGAAGGAGAAGGAGAAGATGAAGTCTGGAGGGTGAATCAGAAGAAGCAGAAGAAGGAGAAGGAGAAGGTGAAGTCTGGAGGGTGAATCAGAAGAAGCAGAATAAGGAGAAGGAGAAGGTGAAGTCTGGAGGGTGAATCAGAAGAAGCAGAAGAAGGAGAAGGAAAAGGTGAAGTCTGGAGGGTGAATCAGAAGAAGTAGAAGAAGGAGAAGGAGAAGGTGAAGTCTGGAGAGTGAAGCAGAAGAAGTAGAAGAAGGAGAAGGAGAAGGTGAAGTCAGGAGGGTGAATCAGAAGAAGTAGAAGAAGGAGAAGGAGAAGGTGAAGTCAGGAGGGTGAATCAGAAGAAGCAGAAGAAGGAGAAGGAGAAGGTGAAGTCTGGAGGGTGAATCTGAAGAATCAGACGAAGGAGAAGGAGAAGGTGAAGTCTGGAGGGTGAATCAGAAGAAGCAGAAGAAAGAGAAGGAGAAGGTGAAGTCTGGAGGGTGAAGCAGAAGAAGCAGAAGAAGGAGAAGAAGCTGAAGACTGGAGGGTGAATCAGAAGAAGGAGAAGAAGGAGAAGGAGATGGTGAAGTCTGGAGGGTGAATCAGAAGAAGTAGAAGAAGGAGAAGGAGATGGTGAAGTCTGGAGGGTGAATCAGAAGAAGCAGAAGAAGGAGAAGTAGAAGATGAAGTCTGGAGCGTGAATCAGAAGAAGCAGAAGAAGGAGAAGGAGAAGATGAAGTCTGGAGGGTGAATCAGAAGAAGTAGAAGAAGGAGAAGGAGAAGGTGAAGTCAGGAGGGTGAATCAGAAGAAGCAGAAGAAGGAGTAGGAGAAGGTGAAGTCTGGAGGGTGAATCAGAAGAATCAGACGAAGGAGAAGGAGAAGGTGAAGTCTGGAGGGTGAATCAGAAGAAGCAGAAGAAAGAGAAGGAGAAGGTGAAGTCTGGAGGGTGAAGCAGAAGAAGCAGAAGAAGGAGAAGGAGAAGGAAAGATTGGAGGGTGAATCAGAAGAAGTAGAAGAAGGAGAAGGAGAAGGTGAAGTCTGGAGGGTGAATCAGAAGAAGTAGAAGAAGGAGAAGGAGAAGGTGAAGTCTAGAGGGTGAATCAGAAGAAGCAGAAGAAGGAGAAGTAGAAGATGAAGTCTGGAGCGTGAATCAGAAGAAGCAGAAGAAGGAGAAGGAGAAGATGAAGTCTGGAGGGTGAATCAGAAGAAGTAGAAGAAGGAGAAGGAGAAGGTGAGGTCTGGAGGGTGAATCAGAAGAAGCAGAAGAAGGAGAAGGAGAAGGTGAAGTCTGGAGGGTGAATCAGAAGAAGCAGAAGCAGGAGAAGGAGAAGGTGAAGTCTGGAGGGTGAATCAGAAGAAGCAGAAGAAGGAGAAGGAGAAGGTGAAGTCAGGAGGGTGAATCAGAAGAAGCAGAAGAAGGAGAAGGAGAAGGTGAAGTTAGGAGGGCGAATCAGAAGAAGCAGAAGAAGGAGAAGGAGAAGTTGAGGTCAGGGGGGTGAAGCAGAAGAAGTAGAAGAAGGAGAAGGAGAAGGTGAAGTCAGGAGGGTGAAGCAGAAGAAGCAGAAGAAGGAGAAGGAGAAGGTGAAGTCAGGAGGGTGAAGCAGAAGAAGCAGAAGAAGGAGATGGAGACGGTGAAGTCTGGAGGGCGCAGCAGAAGAAGCAGAAGAAGGAGAAGGTGAAGGTGAAGTCCTAAGGGTGAAGCAGAAGAAGCAGAAGAAGGAGAAGGAGAAGGTGAAGTCTGGAGGGTGAATCAGAAGAAGTAGAAGAAGGAGAAGGAGAAGGTGAAGTCAGGAGGGTGAAGCAGAAGAAGCAGAAGAAGGAGAAGGAGAAGGTGAAATCTGGAGGGTGAAGCAGAAGAAGCAGAAGAAGGAGAAGGAGACGGTGAAGTCTGGAGGGTGAAGCAGAAGAAGCAGAAGAAGGAAAAGGAGAAGGTGAAGTCTGGAGGGTGAATCAGAAGAAGTAGAAGAAGGAGAAGGAGAAGGTGAAGTAAGGAGGGTGAAGCAGAAGAAGCAGAAGAAGGAGAAGGAGAAGGTGAAGTCTGGAGGGTGAAGCAGAAGAAGGAGAAGGAGAAGGTGAAGTCTGGAGGGTGAAGCAGAAGAAGCAGAAGAAGGAGAAGGACAAGGTGAAGTCAGGAGGGTGAATCAGAAGAAGTAGAAGAAGGAAAAGGAGAAGGTGAAGTCTGGAGGGTGAATCAGAAGAAGTAGAAGAAGGAGAAGGAGAAGGTGAAGTCTGGAGGGTGAATCAGAAGAAGTGGAAGAAGGAGAAGGAGAAGGTGAAGTCTGGAGGGTGAAGAAGAAGAAGCAGAAAAAGGAGAAGGAGAAGGTGAAGTCTGGAGGGTGAAACAGAAGAAGTAGAAGAAGGAGAAGGAGAAGGTGAAGTCTGGAGGGTGAAGCAGAAGAAGCAGAAGAAGGAGAAGGAGAAGGTGAAGTCTGGAGGGTGAATCAGAAGGAGTAGAAGAAGGAGAAGGAGAAGGTGAAGTCTGGAGGGTGAATTAGAAGAAGCAGAAGAAGGAGAAGGAGAAGATGAAGACTGGAGGGTGAATCAGAAGAAGCAGAAGAAGCAGAAGAAGGAGAAGAAGCTGAAGACTGGAGGGTGAATCAGAAGAAGGAGAAGAAGGAGAAGGAGAAGGTGAAGTCTGGAGGGTGAATCAGAAGAAGTAGAAGAAGGAGAAGGAGATGGTGAAGTCTGGAGGGTGACTCAGAAGAAGCAGAAGAAGGAGAAGTAGAAGATGAAGTCTGGAGCGTGAATCAGAAGAAGCAGAAGAAGGAGAAGGAGAAGATGAAGTCTGGAGGGTGAATCAGAAGAAGGAGAAGGAGAAGGTGAAGTCAGGAGGGTGAATCAGAAGAAGCAGAAGAAGGAGTAGGAGAAGGTGAAGTCTGGAGGGTGAATCAGAAGAATCAGACGAAGGAGAAGGAGAAGGTGAAGTCTGGAGGGTGAATCAGAAGAAGCAGAAGAAAGAGAAGGAGAAGGTGAAGTCTGGAGGGTGAAGCAGAAGAAGCAGAAGAAGGAGAAGGAGAAGGTGAAGACTGGAGGGTGAATCAGAAGAAGTAGAAGAAGGAGAAGGAGAAGGTGAAGTCTGGAGGGTGAATCAGAAGAAGTAGAAGAAGGAGAAGGAGAAGGTGAAGTCTGGAGGGTGAATCAGAAGAAGCAGAAGAAGGAGAAGTAGAAGATGAAGTCTGGAGCGTGAATCAGAAGAAGCAGAAGAAGGAGAAGGAGAAGATGAAGTCTGGAGGGTGAATCAGAAGAAGTAGAAGAAGGAGAAGGAGAAGGTGAGGTCTGGAGGGTGAATCAGAAGAAGCAGAAGAAGGAGAAGGAGAAGGTGAAGTCTGGAGGGTGAATCAGAAGAAGCAGAAGCAGGAGAAGGAGAAGGTGAAGTCTGGAGGGTGAATCAGAAGAAGCAGAAGAAGGAGAAGGAGAAGGTGAAGTCAGGAGGGTGAATCAGAAGAAGCAGAAGAAGGAGAAGGAGAAGGTGAAGTTAGGAGGGTGAATCAGAAGAAGCAGAAGAAGGAGAAGGAGAAGTTGAGGTCAGGGCGGTGAAGCAGAAGAAGTAGAAGAAGGAGAAGGAGAAGGTGAAGTCAGGAGGGTGAAGCAGAAGAAGCAGAAGAAGGAGAAGGAGAAGGTGAAGTCAGGAGGGTGAAGCAGAAGAAGCAGAAGAAGGAGATGGAGACGGTGAAGTCTGGAGGGCGCAGCAGAAGAAGCAGAAGAAGGAGAAGGAGAAGGTGAAGTCCTAAGGGTGAAGCAGAAGAAGCAGAAGAAGGAGAAGAAGAAGGTGAAGTCTGGAGGGTGAATCAGAAGAAGTAGAAGAAGGAGAAGGAGAAGGTGAAGTCAGGAGGGTGAAACAGAAGAAGCAGAAGAAGGAGAAGGAGAAGGTGAAATCTGGAGGGTGAAGCAGAAGAAGCAGAAGAAGGAGAAGGAGAAGGTGAAGTCTGGAGGGTGAAGCAGAAGAAGCAGAAGAAGGAAAAGGAGAAGGTGAAGTCTGGAGGGTGAATCAGAAGAAGTAGAAGAAGGAGAAGGAGAAGGTGAAGTAAGGAGGGTGAAGCAGAAGAAGCAGAAGAAGGAGAAGGAGAAGGTGAAGTCTGGAGGGTGAAGCAGAAGAAGGAGAAGGAGAAGGTGAAGTCTGGAGGGTGAAGCAGAAGATGCAGAAGAAGGAGAAGGACAAGGTGAAGTCAGGAGGGTGAATCAGAAGAAGTAGAAGAAGGAAAAGGAGAAGGTGAAGTCTGGAGGGTGAATCAGAAGAAGTAGAAGAAGGAGGAGGAGAAGGTGAAGTCTGGAGGGTGAATCAGAAGAAGTGGAAGAAGGAGAAGGAGAAGGTGAAGTCTGGAGGGTGAAGCAGAAGAAGCAGAAGAAGGAGAAGGAGAAGGTGAAGTCTGGAGGGTGAATCAGAAGAAGTAGAAGAAGGAGAAGGAGAAGGTGAAGTCTGGAGGGTGAAGCAGAAGAAGCAGAAGAAGGAGAAGGAGAAGCTGAAGTCTGGAGGGTGAATCAGAAGAAGTAGAAGAAGGAGAAGAAGAAGGTGAAGTCTGGAGGGTGAATCAGAAGAAGCAGAAGAAGGAGAAGGAGAAGATGAAGTCTGGAGGGTGAATCAGAAGAAGCAGAAGAAGGAGAAGGAGAAGGTGAAGTCTGGAGGGTGAATCAGAAGAAGCAGAATAAGGAGAAGGAGAAGGTGAAGTCTGGAGGGTGAATCAGAAGAAGCAGAAGAAGGAGAAGGAGAAGGTGAAGTCTGGAGGGTGAATCAGATGAAGTAGAAGAAGGAGAAGGAGAAGGTGAAGTCTGGAGAGTGAAGCAGAAGAAGTAGAAGAACGAGAAGGAGAAGGTGAAGTCAGGAGGGTGAATCAGAAGAAGTAGAAGAAGGAGAAGGAGAAGGTGAAGTCAGGAGGGTGAATCAGAAGAAGCAGAAGAAGGAGAAGGAGAAGGTGAAGTCTGGAGGGTGAATCTGAAGAATCAGATGAAGGAGAAGGAGAAGGTGAAGTCTGGAGGGTGAATCAGAAGAAGCAGAAGAAAGAAAAGGAGAAGGTGAAGTCTGGAGGGTGAAGCAGAAGAAGCAGAAGAAGGAGAAGAAGCTGAAGACTGGAGGGTGAATCAGAAGAAGGAGAAGAAGGAGAAGGAGAAGGTGAAGTCTGGAGGGTGAATCAGAAGAAGTAGAAGAAGGAGAAGGAGATGGTGAAGTCTGGAGGGTGAATCAGAAGAAGCAGAAGTAGGAGAAGTAGAAGATGAAGTCTGGAGCGTGAATCAGAAGAAGCAGAAGAAGGAGAAGGAGAAGATGAAGTCTGGAGGGTGAATCAGAAGAAGTAGAAGAAGGAGAAGGAGAAGGTGAGGTCTGGAGGGTGAATCAGAAGAAGCAGAAGAAGGAGTAGGAGAAGGTGAAGTCTGGAGGGTGAATCAGAAGAAGCAGAAGAAGGAGAAGGAGAAGGTGAAGTCTGGAGGGTGAATCAGAAGAAGCAGAAGAAGGAGAAGGAGAAGGTGAAGTCAGGAGGGTGAATCAGAAGAAGCAGAAGAAGGAGAAGGAGAAGGTGAAGTTAGGAGGGTGAATCAGAAGAAGCAGAAGAAGGAGAAGGAGAAGGTGAAGTCAGGGGGGTGAAGCAGAAGAAGTAGAAGAAGGAGAAGGAGAAGGTGAAGTCAGGAGGGTGAAGCAGAAGAAGCAGAAGAAGGAGATGGAGACGGTGAAGCCTGGAGGGCGCAGCAGAAGAAGCAGAAGAAGGAGAAGGAGAAGGTGAAGTCCTAAGGGTGAAGCAGAAGAAGCAGAAGAAGGAGAAGGAGAAGGTGAAGTCTGGAGGGTGAATCAGAAGAAGTAGAAGAAGGAGAAGGAGAAGGTGAAGTCAGGAGGGTGAAGCAGAAGAAGCAGAAGAAGGAGAAGGAGAAGGTGAAATCTGGAGGGTGAAGCAGAAGAAGCAGAAGAAGGAGAAGGAGAAGGTGAAGTCTGGAGGGTGAATCAGAAGAAGTAGAAGAAGGAAAAGGAGAAGGTGAAGTCTGGAGGGTGAATCAGAAGAAGTAGAAGAAGGAGAAGGAGAAGGTGAAGTCTGGAGGGTGAATCAGAAGAAGTGGAAGAAGGAGAAGGAGAAGGTGAAGTCTGGAGGGTGAAGAAGAAGAAGCAGAAAAAGGAGAAGGAGAAGGTGAAGTCTGGAGGGTGAAACAGAAGAAGTAGAAGAAGGAGAAGGAGAAGGTGAAGTCTGGAGGGTGAAGCAGAAGAAGCAGAAGAAGGAGAAGGAGAAGGTGAAGTCTGGAGGGTGAATCAGAAGGAGTAGAAGAAGGAGAAGGAGAAGGTGAAGTCTGGAGGGTGAATTAGAAGAAGCAGAAGAAGGAGAAGGAGAAGATGAAGACTGGAGGGTGAATCAGAAGAAGCAGAAGAAGCAGAAGAAGGAGAAGAAGCTGAAGACTGGAGGGTGAATCAGAAGAAGGAGAAGAAGGAGAAGGAGAAGGTGAAGTCTGGAGGGTGAATCAGAAGAAGTAGAAGAAGGAGAAGGAGATGGTGAAGTCTGGAGGGTGACTCAGAAGAAGCAGAAGAAGGAGAAGTAGAAGATGAAGTCTGGAGCGTGAATCAGAAGAAGCAGAAGAAGGAGAAGGAGAAGATGAAGTCTGGAGGGTGAATCAGAAGAAGGAGAAGGAGAAGGTGAAGTCAGGAGGGTGAATCAGAAGAAGCAGAAGAAGGAGTAGGAGAAGGTGAAGTCTGGAGGGTGAATCAGAAGAATCAGACGAAGGAGAAGGAGAAGGTGAAGTCTGGAGGGTGAATCAGAAGAAGCAGAAGAAAGAGAAGGAGAAGGTGAAGTCTGGAGGGTGAAGCAGAAGAAGCAGAAGAAGGAGAAGGAGAAGGTGAAGACTGGAGGGTGAATCAGAAGAAGTAGAAGAAGGAGAAGGAGAAGGTGAAGTCTGGAGGGTGAATCAGAAGAAGTAGAAGAAGGAGAAGGAGAAGGTGAAGTCTGGAGGGTGAATCAGAAGAAGCAGAAGAAGGAGAAGTAGAAGATGAAGTCTGGAGCGTGAATCAGAAGAAGCAGAAGAAGGAGAAGGAGAAGATGAAGTCTGGAGGGTGAATCAGAAGAAGTAGAAGAAGGAGAAGGAGAAGGTGAGGTCTGGAGGGTGAATCAGAAGAAGCAGAAGAAGGAGAAGGAGAAGGTGAAGTCTGGAGGGTGAATCAGAAGAAGCAGAAGCAGGAGAAGGAGAAGGTGAAGTCTGGAGGGTGAATCAGAAGAAGCAGAAGAAGGAGAAGGAGAAGGTGAAGTCAGGAGGGTGAATCAGAAGAAGCAGAAGAAGGAGAAGGAGAAGGTGAAGTTAGGAGGGTGAATCAGAAGAAGCAGAAGAAGGAGAAGGAGAAGTTGAGGTCAGGGCGGTGAAGCAGAAGAAGTAGAAGAAGGAGAAGGAGAAGGTGAAGTCAGGAGGGTGAAGCAGAAGAAGCAGAAGAAGGAGAAGGAGAAGGTGAAGTCAGGAGGGTGAAGCAGAAGAAGCAGAAGAAGGAGATGGAGACGGTGAAGTCTGGAGGGCGCAGCAGAAGAAGCAGAAGAAGGAGAAGGAGAAGGTGAAGTCCTAAGGGTGAAGCAGAAGAAGCAGAAGAAGGAGAAGAAGAAGGTGAAGTCTGGAGGGTGAATCAGAAGAAGTAGAAGAAGGAGAAGGAGAAGGTGAAGTCAGGACGGTGAAACAGAAGAAGCAGAAGAAGGAGAAGGAGAAGGTGAAATCTGGAGGGTGAAGCAGAAGAAGCAGAAGAAGGAGAAGGAGAAGGTGAAGTCTGGAGGGTGAAGCAGAAGAAGCAGAAGAAGGAAAAGGAGAAGGTGAAGTCTGGAGGGTGAATCAGAAGAAGTAGAAGAAGGAGAAGGAGAAGGTGAAGGAAGGAGGGTGAAGCAGAAGAAGCAGAAGAAGGAGAAGGAGAAGGTGAAGTCTGGAGGGTGAAGCAGAAGAAGGAGAAGGAGAAGGTGAAGTCTGGAGGGTGAAGCAGAAGATGCAGAAGAAGGAGAAGGACAAGGTGAAGTCAGGAGGGTGAATCAGAAGAAGTAGAAGAAGGAAAAGGAGAAGGTGAAGTCTGGAGGGTGAATCAGAAGAAGTAGAAGAAGGAGAAGGAGAAGGTGAAGTCTGGAGGGTGAATCAGAAGAAGTGGAAGAAGGAGAAGGAGAAGGTGAAGTCTGGAGGGTGAAGCAGAAGAAGCAGAAGAAGGAGAAGGAGAAGGTGAAGTCTGGAGGGTGAATCAGAAGAAGTAGAAGAAGGAGAAGGAGAAGGTGAAGTCTGGAGGGTGAAGCAGAAGAAGCAGAAGAAGGAGAAGGAGAAGCTGAAGTCTGGAGGGTGAATCAGAAGAAGTAGAAGAAGGAGAAGAAGAAGGTGAAGTCTGGAGGGTGAATCAGAAGAAGCAGAAGAAGGAGAAGGAGAAGATGAAGTCTGGAGGGTGAATCAGAAGAAGCAGAAGAAGGAGAAGGAGAAGGTGAAGTCTGGAGGGTGAATCAGAAGAAGCAGAATAAGGAGAAGGAGAAGGTGAAGTCTGGAGGGTGAATCAGAAGAAGCAGAAGAAGGAGAAGGAGAAGGTGAAGTCTGGAGGGTGAATCAGATGAAGTAGAAGAAGGAGAAGGAGAAGGTGAAGTCTGGAGAGTGAAGCAGAAGAAGTAGAAGAACGAGAAGGAGAAGGTGAAGTCAGGAGGGTGAATCAGAAGAAGTAGAAGAAGGAGAAGGAGAAGGTGAAGTCAGGAGGGTGAATCAGAAGAAGCAGAAGAAGGAGAAGGAGAAGGTGAAGTCTGGAGGGTGAATCTGAAGAATCAGATGAAGGAGAAGGAGAAGGTGAAGTCTGGAGGGTGAATCAGAAGAAGCAGAAGAAAGAAAAGGAGAAGGTGAAGTCTGGAGGGTGAAGCAGAAGAAGCAGAAGAAGGAGAAGAAGCTGAAGACTGGAGGGTGAATCAGAAGAAGGAGAAGAAGGAGAAGGAGAAGGTGAAGTCTGGAGGGTGAATCAGAAGAAGTAGAAGAAGGAGAAGGAGATGGTGAAGTCTGGAGGGTGAATCAGAAGAAGCAGAAGTAGGAGAAGTAGAAGATGAAGTCTGGAGCGTGAATCAGAAGAAGCAGAAGAAGGAGAAGGAGAAGATGAAGTCTGGAGGGTGAATCAGAAGAAGTAGAAGAAGGAGAAGGAGAAGGTGAGGTCTGGAGGGTGAATCAGAAGAAGCAGAAGAAGGAGTAGGAGAAGGTGAAGTCTGGAGGGTGAATCAGAAGAAGCAGAAGAAGGAGAAGGAGAAGGTGAAGTCTGGAGGGTGAATCAGAAGAAGCAGAAGAAGGAGAAGGAGAAGGTGAAGTCAGGAGGGTGAATCAGAAGAAGCAGAAGAAGGAGAAGGAGAAGGTGAAGTTAGGAGGGTGAATCAGAAGAAGCAGAAGAAGGAGAAGGAGAAGGTGAAGTCAGGGGGGTGAAGCAGAAGAAGTAGAAGAAGGAGAAGGAGAAGGTGAAGTCAGGAGGGTGAAGCAGAAGAAGCAGAAGAAGGAGATGGAGACGGTGAAGCCTGGAGGGCGCAGCAGAAGAAGCAGAAGAAGGAGAAGGAGAAGGTGAAGTCCTAAGGGTGAAGCAGAAGAAGCAGAAGAAGGAGAAGGAGAAGGTGAAGTCTGGAGGGTGAATCAGAAGAAGTAGAAGAAGGAGAAGGAGAAGGTGAAGTCAGGAGGGTGAAGCAGAAGAAGCAGAAGAAGGAGAAGGAGAAGGTGAAATCTGGAGGGTGAAGCAGAAGAAGCAGAAGAAGGAGAAGGAGAAGGTGACGTCTGGAGGGCGAAGCAGAAGAAGCAGAAGAAGGAGAAGGAGAAGGTGAAGTCTGGAGGGTGAAGCAGAAGAAGCAGAAGAAGGAGAAGGAGACGGTGAAGTCTGGAGGGTGAATCACAAGAAGTAGAAGAAGGAGAAGGAGAAGGTGAAGTAAGGAGGGTGAAGCAGAAGAAGGAGAAGGAGAAGGTGAAGTCTGGAGGGTGAAGCAGAAGAAGCAGAAGAAGGAGAAGGAGAAGGTGAAGTCTGGAGGGTGAAGCAGAAGAAGCAGAAGAAGGAGAAGGAGAAGGTGAAGTCAGGAGGGTGAATCAGAAGAAGTAGAAGAAGGAAAAGGAGAAGGTGAAGTCTGGAGGGTGAATCAGAAGAAGTAGAAGAAGGAGAAGGAGAAGGTGAAGTCTGGAGGGTGAATCAGAAGAAGTGGAAGAAGGAGAAGGAGAAGGTGAAGTCTGGAGGGTGAATCAGAAGAAGCAGAAGAAGGAGGAGGAGAAGGTGAAGTCTGGAGGGAGAAGCAGAAGAAGTAGAAGAAGGAGAAGGAGAAGGTGAAGTCTGGATTGTGAATCAGAAGAAGTAGAAGAAGGAGAAGGAGGAGGTGAAGTCTGGAGGGTGAATCAGAAGAAGTAGAAGAAGGAGAAGGAGAAGTTCAAGTCTGGAGGGTGAATCAAAAGGAGCAGAAGAAGGAGAAGGAGAAGGTGAAGTCTGGAGGGTGAATCAGAAGAAGTAGAAGAAGGAGAAGGAGAAGGTGTAGTCTGGAGGATGAATCAGAAGAAGTAGAAGAAGGAGAAGGAGAAGGTGAAGTCTGGAGAGTGAATCAGAAGAAGCAGAATAAGGAGAAGGAGAAGGTGAAGTCTGGAGGGTGAATCAGAAGAAGCAGAAGAAGGAGAAGGAGAAGGTGAAGTCTGGAGGGTGAATCAGAAGAAGTAGAAGAAGGAGAAGGAGAAGGTGAAGTCTGGAGGGTGAAGCAGAAGAAGTAGAAGAAGGAGAAGGAAAGGTGAAGTCTGGAGGGCGAAGCAGAAGAAGCAGAAGAAGGAGAAGGAGAAGGTGAAGTCTGGAGGGTGAAGCAGAAGAAGCAGAAGAAGGAGAAGGAGAAGGTGAAGTCTGGAGGGTGAATCAGAAGAAGCAGAAGAAGGAGAAGGAGAAGGTGAAGTCTGGAGGGTGAATCAGAAGAAGTAGAAGAAGGAGAAGGAGAAGGTGAAGTCTGGAGGGTGAATCAGAAGAAGTAGAAGAAGGAGAAGGAGAAGGCGAAGTCTGGAGGGTGAATCAGAAGAAGCAGAAGAAGGAGAAGGAGAAGGTGAAGTCTGGAGGGTGAATCAGAAGAAGCAGAAGAAGGAGAAGGAGAAGATGAAGTCTGGAGGGTGAATCAGAAGAAGTAGAAGAAGGAGAAGGAGAAGGTGAAGTCTGGAGGGTGAATCAGCAGAAGCAGAAGAAGGAGAAGGAGAAGGTGAAGTCTGGAGGGTGAATCAGAAGAAGCAGAAGAAGGAGAAGGAGAAGGTGAAGTCTGGAGGGTGAATCAGAAGTAGCAGAATAAGGAGAAGGAGAATGTGAAGTCTGGAGGGTGAATCAGAAGAAGCAGAAGAAGGAGAAGGAGAAGTTGAAGTCTGGAGGGTGAATCAGAAGAATCAGACGAAGGAGAAGGAGAAGGTGAAGTCTGGAGGGTGAATCAGAAGAAGCAGAAGAAAGAGAAGGAGAAGGTGAAGTCTAGAGGGTGAAGCAGAAGAAGCAGAAGAAGGAGAAGGAGAAGGTGAAGTTAGGAGGGTGAATCAGAAGAAGCAGAAGAAGGAGAAGGAGAAGTTGAGGTCAGGGGGGTGAAGCAGAAGAAGTAGAAGAAGGAGAAGGAGAAGGTGAAGTCAGGAGGGTGAATCAGAAGAAGCAGAAGAAGGAAAAGGAGAAGGTGAAGTCTGGAGGGTGAATCAGAAGAAGTAGAAGAAGGAGAAGGAGAAGGTGAAGTCTGGAGGGTGAATCAGAAGAAGTGGAAGAAGGAGAAGGAGAAGGTGAAGTCTGGAGGGTGAATCAGAAGAAGTAGAAGAAGGAGAAGGAGAAGGTGAAGTCTGCAGGATGAAGCAGAAGAAGCAGAAGAAGGAGAAGGAGAAGCTGAAGTCTGGAGGGTGAATCAGAAGAAGTAGAAGAAGGAGAAGGAGAAGGTGAAGTCTGGAGGGTGAATCAGAAGAAGCAGAAGAAGGAGAAGGAGAAGATGAAGTCTGGAGGGTGAATCAGAAGAAGCAGAAGAAGGAGAAGGAGAAGGTGAAGTCTGGAGGGTGAATCAGAAGAAGCAGAATAAGGAGAAGGAGAAGGTGAAGTCTGGAGGGTGAATCAGAAGAAGCAGAAGAAGGAGAAGGAGAAGGTGAAGTCTGGAGGGTGAATCAGATGAAGTAGAAGAAGGAGAAGGAGAAGGTGAAGTCTGGAGAGTGAAGCAGAAGAAGTAGAAGAACGAGAAGGAGAAGGTGAAGTCAGGAGGGTGAATCAGAAGAAGTAGAAGAAGGAGAAGGAGAAGGTGAAGTCAGGAGGGTGAATCAGAAGAAGCAGAAGAAGGAGAAGGAGAAGGTGAAGTCTGGAGGGTGAATCTGAAGAATCAGACGAAGGAGAAGGAGAAGGTGAAGTCTGGAGGGTGAATCAGAAGAAGCAGAAGAAAGAGAAGGAGAAGGTGAAGTCTGGAGGGTGAAGCAGAAGAAGCAGAAGAATGAGAAGAAGCTGAAGACTGGAGGGTGAATCAGAAGAAGGAGAAGAAGGAGAAGGAGAAGGTGAAGTCTGGAGGGTGAATCAGAAGAAGTAGAAGAAGGAGAAGGAGATGGTGAAGTCTGGAGGGTGAATCAGAAGAAGCAGAAGTAGGAGAAGTAGAAGATGAAGTCTGGAGCGTGAATCAGAAGAAGCAGAAGAAGGAGAAGGAGAAGATGAAGTCTGGAGGGTGAATCAGAAGAAGTAGAAGAAGGAGAAGGAGAAGGTGAGGTCTGGAGGGTGAATCAGAAGAAGCAGAAGAAGGAGTAGGAGAAGGTGAAGTCTGGAGGGTGAATCAGAAGAAGCAGAAGAAGGAGAAGGAGAAGGTGAAGTCTGGAGGGTGAATCAGAAGAAGCAGAAGAAGGAGAAGGAGAAGGTGAAGTCTGGAGGGTGAATCAGAAGAAGCAGAAGAAGGAGAAGGAGAAGGTGAAGTCAGGAGGGTGAATCAGAAGAAGCAGAAGAAGGAGAAGGAGAAGGTGAAGTTAGGAGGGTGAATCAGAAGAAGCAGAAGAAGGAGAAGGAGAAGTTGAGGTCAGGGCGGTGAAGCAGAAGAAGTAGAAGAAGGAGAAGGAGAAGGTGAAGTCAGGAGGGTGAAGCAGAAGAAGCAGAAGAAGGAGAAGGAGAAGGTGAAGTCAGGAGGGTGAAGCAGAAGAAGCAGAAGAAGGAGATGGAGACGGTGAAGTCTGGAGGGCGCAGCAGAAGAAGCAGAAGAAGGAGAAGGAGAAGGTGAAGTCCTAAGGGTGAAGCAGAAGAAGCAGAAGAAGGAGAAGGAGAAGGTGAAGTCTGGAGGGTGAATCAGAAGAAGTAGAAGAAGGAGAAGGAGAAGGTGAAGTCAGGAGGGTGAAACAGAAGAAGCAGAAGAAGGAGAAGGAGAAGGTGAAATCTGGAGGGTGAAGCAGAAGAAGCAGAAGAAGGAGAAGGAGAAGGTGAAGTCTGGAGGGTGAAGCAGAAGAAGCAGAAGAAGGAAAAGGAGAAGGTGAAGTCTGGAGGGTGAATCAGAAGAAGTAGAAGAAGGAGAAGGAGAAGGTGAAGTAAGGAGGGTGAAGCAGAAGAAGCAGAAGAAGGAGAAGGAGAAGGTGAAGTCTGGAGGGTGAAGCAGAAGAAGGAGAAGGAGAAGGTGAAGTCTGGAGGGTGAAGCAGAAGATGCAGAAGAAGGAGAAGGACAAGGTGAAGTCAGGAGGGTGAATCAGAAGAAGTAGAAGAAGGAAAAGGAGAAGGTGAAGTCTGGAGGGTGAATCAGAAGAAGTAGAAGAAGGAGAAGGAGAAGGTGAAGTCTGGAGGGTGAATCAGAAGAAGTGGAAGAAGGAGAAGGAGAAGGTGAAGTCTGGAGGGTGAAGCAGAAGAAGCAGAAGAAGGAGAAGGAGAAGGTGAAGTCTGGAGGGTGAATCAGAAGAAGTAGAAGAAGGAGAAGGAGAAGGTGAAGTCTGGAGGGTGAAGCAGAAGAAGCAGAAGAAGGAGAAGGAGAAGCTGAAGTCTGGAGGGTGAATCAGAAGAAGTAGAAGAAGGAGAAGAAGAAGGTGAAGTCTGGAGGGTGAATCAGAAGAAGCAGAAGAAGGAGAAGGAGAAGATGAAGTCTGGAGGGTGAATCAGAAGAAGCAGAAGAAGGAGAAGGAGAAGGTGAAGTCTGGAGGGTGAATCAGAAGAAGCAGAATAAGGAGAAGGAGAAGGTGAAGTCTGGAGGGTGAATCAGAAGAAGCAGAAGAAGGAGAAGGAGAAGGTGAAGTCTGGAGGGTGAATCAGATGAAGTAGAAGAAGGAGAAGGAGAAGGTGAAGTCTGGAGAGTGAAGCAGAAGAAGTAGAAGAACGAGAAGGAGAAGGTGAAGTCAGGAGGGTGAATCAGAAGAAGTAGAAGAAGGAGAAGGAGAAGGTGAAGTCAGGAGGGTGAATCAGAAGAAGCAGAAGAAGGAGAAGGAGAAGGTGAAGTCTGGAGGGTGAATCTGAAGAATCAGATGAAGGAGAAGGAGAAGGTGAAGTCTGGAGGGTGAATCAGAAGAAGCAGAAGAAAGAAAAGGAGAAGGTGAAGTCTGGAGGGTGAAGCAGAAGAAGCAGAAGAAGGAGAAGAAGCTGAAGACTGGAGGGTGAATCAGAAGAAGGAGAAGAAGGAGAAGGAGAAGGTGAAGTCTGGAGGGTGAATCAGAAGAAGTAGAAGAAGGAGAAGGAGATGGTGAAGTCTGGAGGGTGAATCAGAAGAAGCAGAAGTAGGAGAAGTAGAAGATGAAGTCTGGAGCGTGAATCAGAAGAAGCAGAAGAAGGAGAAGGAGAAGATGAAGTCTGGAGGGTGAATCAGAAGAAGTAGAAGAAGGAGAAGGAGAAGGTGAGGTCTGGAGGGTGAATCAGAAGAAGCAGAAGAAGGAGTAGGAGAAGGTGAAGTCTGGAGGGTGAATCAGAAGAAGCAGAAGAAGGAGAAGGAGAAGGTGAAGTCTGGAGGGTGAATCAGAAGAAGCAGAAGAAGGAGAAGGAGAAGGTGAAGTCAGGAGGGTGAATCAGAAGAAGCAGAAGAAGGAGAAGGAGAAGGTGAAGTTAGGAGGGTGAATCAGAAGAAGCAGAAGAAGGAGAAGGAGAAGGTGAAGTCTGGAGGGTGAATCAGAAGAAGCAGAAGAAGGAGAAGGAGAAGGTGAAGTCTGGAGGGTGAATCAGAAGAAGTAGAAGAAGGAGAAGGAGAAGGTGAAGTCTGCAGGGTGAATCAGAAGAAGCAGAAGAAGGAGAAGGAGCAGGTGAAGTCTGGAGGGTGAATCAGAAGAAGCAGAAGAAGGAGAAGGAGAAGGTGAAGTCTGGAGGGTGAATCAGAAGAAGTAGAAGAAGGAGAAGGAGAAGGTGAAGTCTGCAGGGTGAATCAGAAGAGGTAGAAGAAGGAGAAGGAGAAGGTGAAGTCTGGAGGGTGAATCAGAAAAGCAGAAGAAGGAGAACGGGAAGGTGAAGTCTGGAGGGAGAAGCAGAAGAAGTAGAAGAAGGAGAAGGAGAAGGTGAAGTCTGGAGGGTGAATCAGAAGAAGTAGAAGAAGGAGAAGGCGAAGTTAAAGTCTGGAGGGTGAATCAGAAGAAGTAGAAGAAGGAGAAGGAGAAGGTGAAGTCTGGAGGGTGAATCGGAAGAAGCAGAAGAAGGAGAAGGAGAAGGTGAAGTCTGGAGGGTGAATCAGAAGAAGTAGAAGAAGGAGAAGGAGAAGGTGTAGTCTGGAGGGTGAATCAGAAGAAGTAGACGAAGGAGAAGGAGAAGGTGAAGTCTGGAGGGTGAATCAGAAGAAGCAGAAGAAGGAGAAGGAGAAGGTGAAGTCTGGAGGGTGGATCAGAAGAGGTAGAAGAAGGATATTGAGAAGGTGAAGTCTGGTGGGTGAACCAGAAGAAGCAGAAGAAGGAGAAGGAGAAGGTGAAGTCTGGAGGGTGAATCGGAAGAAGCAGAAGAAGGAGAAGGAGAAGGTGAAGTCTGGAGGGTGAATCAGAAGAAGCAGAAGAAGTAGAAGGAGAAGGTGAAGTCTGGAGGGTGAATCAGAAGAAGTAGAAGAAGGAGAAGGAGAAGGTGAAGTCTGGAGGGTGAATCAGAAGAAGCAGAAGAAGGAGAAGGAGAAGGTGAAGTCAGGAGGGTGAATCAGAAGAAGCAGAAGAAGGAGAAGGAGAAGGTGAAGTCTGGAGGGTGAATCAGAAGAAGCAGAAGCAGGAGAAGGAGAAGGTGAAGACTGGAGGGTGAATCAGCAGAAGCAGAAGAAGGAGAAGGAGAAGGTGAAGTCTGGAGGGTGAATCAGAAGAAGCAGAAGAAGGAGAAGGAGAAGGTGAAGTCTGGAGGGTGAATCAGAAGAAGCAGAATAAGGAGAAGGAGAATGTGAAGTCTGGAGGGTGAATCAGAAGAAGCAGAAGAAGGAGAAGGAGAAGGTGAAGTCTGGAGGGTGAATCAGAAGAAGTAGAAGAAGGAGAAGGAGAAGGTGAAGTCTGGAGGGTGAAGCAGAAGAAGTAGAAGAAGGAGAAGGAGAAGGTGAAGTCAGGAGGGTGAATCAGAAGAAGTAGAAGAAGGAGAAGGAGAAGGTGAAGTCAGGAGGGTGAATCAGAAGAAGCAGAAGAAGGAGAAGGAGAAGGTGAAGTCTGGAGGGTGAATCAGAAGAATCAGACGAAGGAGAAGGAGAAGGTGAAGTCTGGAGGGTGAATCAGAAGAAGCAGAAGAAAGAGAAGGAGAAGGTGAAGTCTGGAGGGTGAAGCAGAAGAAGCAGAAGAAGGAGAAGGAGAAGGTGAAGACTGGAGGGTGAATCAGAAGAAGTAGAAGAAGGAGAAGGAGAAGGTGAAGTCTGGAGGGTGAATCAGAAGAAGTAGAAGAAGGAGAAGGTGAAGTCTGGAGGGTGAATCAGAAGAAGCAGAAGAAGGAGAAGTAGAAGATGAAGTCTGGAGCGTGAATCAGAAGAAGCAGAAGAAGGAGAAGGAGAAGGTGAAGTCTGGAGGGTGAAGCAGAAGAAGGAGAAGGAGAAGGTGAAGTCTGGAGGGTGAAGCAGAAGAAGCAGAAGAAGGAGAAGGACAAGGTGAAGTCAGGAGGGTGAATCAGAAGAAGTAGAAGAAGGAAAAGGAGAAGGTGAAGTCTGGAGGGTGAATCAGAAGAAGTAGAAGAAGGAGAAGGAGAAGGTGAAGTCTGGAGGGTGAATCAGACGAAGTGGAAGAAGGAGAAGGAGAAGGTGAAGTCTGGAGGGTGAAGCAGAAGAAGCAGAAGAAGGAGAAGGAGAAGGTGAAGTCTGGAGGGTGAATCAGAAGAAGTAGAAGAAGGAGAAGGAGAAGGTGAAGTCTGGAGGGTGAAGCAGAAGAAGCAGAAGAAGGAGAAGGAGAAGGTGAAGTCTGGAGGGTGAATCAGAAGAAGTAGAAGAAGGAGAAGGAGAAGGTGAAGTCTGGAGGGTGAATCAGAAGAAGCAGAAGAAGGAGAAGGAGAAGATGAAGTCTGGAGGGTGAATCAGAAGAAGCAGAAGAAGGAGAAGGAGAAGGTGAAGTCTGGAGGGTGAATCAGAAGAAGCAGAATAAGGAGAAGGAGAAGGTGAAGTCTGGAGGGTGAATCAGAAGAAGCAGAAGAAGGAGAAGGAAAAGGTGAAGTCTGGAGGGTGAATCAGAAGAAGTAGAAGAAGGAGAAGGAGAAGGTGAAGTCTGGAGAGTGAAGCAGAAGAAGTAGAAGAAGGAGAAGGAGAAGGTGAAGTCAGGAGGGTGAATCAGAAGAAGTAGAAGAAGGAGAAGGAGAAGGTGAAGTCAGGAGGGTGAATCAGAAGAAGCAGAAGAAGGAGAAGGAGAAGGTGAAGTCTGGAGGGTGAATCTGAAGAATCAGACGAAGGAGAAGGAGAAGGTGAAGTCTGGAGGGTGAATCAGAAGAAGCAGAAGAAAGAGAAGGAGAAGGTGAAGTCTGGAGGGTGAAGCAGAAGAAGCAGAAGAAGGAGAAGAAGCTGAAGACTGGAGGGTGAATCAGAAGAAGGAGAAGAAGGAGAAGGAGATGGTGAAGTCTGGAGGGTGAATCAGAAGAAGTAGAAGAAGGAGAAGGAGATGGTGAAGTCTGGAGGGTGAATCAGAAGAAGCAGAAGAAGGAGAAGTAGAAGATGAAGTCTGGAGCGTGAATCAGAAGAAGCAGAAGAAGGAGAAGGAGAAGATGAAGTCTGGAGGGTGAATCAGAAGAAGTAGAAGAAGGAGAAGGAGAAGGTGAAGTCAGGAGGGTGAATCAGAAGAAGCAGAAGAAGGAGTAGGAGAAGGTGAAGTCTGGAGGGTGAATCAGAAGAATCAGACGAAGGAGAAGGAGAAGGTGAAGTCTGGAGGGTGAATCAGAAGAAGCAGAAGAAAGAGAAGGAGAAGGTGAAGTCTGGAGGGTGAAGCAGAAGAAGCAGAAGAAGGAGAAGGAGAAGGAAAGATTGGAGGGTGAATCAGAAGAAGTAGAAGAAGGAGAAGGAGAAGGTGAAGTCTGGAGGGTGAATCAGAAGAAGTAGAAGAAGGAGAAGGAGAAGGTGAAGTCTAGAGGGTGAATCAGAAGAAGCAGAAGAAGGAGAAGTAGAAGATGAAGTCTGGAGCGTGAATCAGAAGAAGCAGAAGAAGGAGAAGGAGAAGATGAAGTCTGGAGGGTGAATCAGAAGAAGTAGAAGAAGGAGAAGGAGAAGGTGAGGTCTGGAGGGTGAATCAGAAGAAGCAGAAGAAGGAGAAGGAGAAGGTGAAGTCTGGAGGGTGAATCAGAAGAAGCAGAAGCAGGAGAAGGAGAAGGTGAAGTCTGGAGGGTGAATCAGAAGAAGCAGAAGAAGGAGAAGGAGAAGGTGAAGTCAGGAGGGTGAATCAGAAGAAGCAGAAGAAGGAGAAGGAGAAGGTGAAGTTAGGAGGGCGAATCAGAAGAAGCAGAAGAAGGAGAAGGAGAAGTTGAGGTCAGGGGGGTGAAGCAGAAGAAGTAGAAGAAGGAGAAGGAGAAGGTGAAGTCAGGAGGGTGAAGCAGAAGAAGCAGAAGAAGGAGAAGGAGAAGGTGAAGTCAGGAGGGTGAAGCAGAAGAAGCAGAAGAAGGAGATGGAGACGGTGAAGTCTGGAGGGCGCAGCAGAAGAAGCAGAAGAAGGAGAAGGTGAAGGTGAAGTCCTAAGGGTGAAGCAGAAGAAGCAGAAGAAGGAGAAGGAGAAGGTGAAGTCTGGAGGGTGAATCAGAAGAAGTAGAAGAAGGAGAAGGAGAAGGTGAAGTCAGGAGGGTGAAGCAGAAGAAGCAGAAGAAGGAGAAGGAGAAGGTGAAATCTGGAGGGTGAAGCAGAAGAAGCAGAAGAAGGAGAAGGAGACGGTGAAGTCTGGAGGGTGAAGCAGAAGAAGCAGAAGAAGGAAAAGGAGAAGGTGAAGTCTGGAGGGTGAATCAGAAGAAGTAGAAGAAGGAGAAGGAGAAGGTGAAGTAAGGAGGGTGAAGCAGAAGAAGCAGAAGAAGGAGAAGGAGAAGGTGAAGTCTGGAGGGTGAAGCAGAAGAAGGAGAAGGAGAAGGTGAAGTCTGGAGGGTGAAGCAGAAGAAGCAGAAGAAGGAGAAGGACAAGGTGAAGTCAGGAGGGTGAATCAGAAGAAGTAGAAGAAGGAAAAGGAGAAGGTGAAGTCTGGAGGGTGAATCAGAAGAAGTAGAAGAAGGAGAAGGAGAAGGTGAAGTCTGGAGGGTGAATCAGAAGAAGTGGAAGAAGGAGAAGGAGAAGGTGAAGTCTGGAGGGTGAAGAAGAAGAAGCAGAAAAAGGAGAAGGAGAAGGTGAAGTCTGGAGGGTGAAACAGAAGAAGTAGAAGAAGGAGAAGGAGAAGGTGAAGTCTGGAGGGTGAAGCAGAAGAAGCAGAAGAAGGAGAAGGAGAAGGTGAAGTCTGGAGGGTGAATCAGAAGGAGTAGAAGAAGGAGAAGGAGAAGGTGAAGTCTGGAGGGTGAATTAGAAGAAGCAGAAGAAGGAGAAGGAGAAGATGAAGACTGGAGGGTGAATCAGAAGAAGCAGAAGAAGCAGAAGAAGGAGAAGAAGCTGAAGACTGGAGGGTGAATCAGAAGAAGGAGAAGAAGGAGAAGGAGAAGGTGAAGTCTGGAGGGTGAATCAGAAGAAGTAGAAGAAGGAGAAGGAGATGGTGAAGTCTGGAGGGTGACTCAGAAGAAGCAGAAGAAGGAGAAGTAGAAGATGAAGTCTGGAGCGTGAATCAGAAGAAGCAGAAGAAGGAGAAGGAGAAGATGAAGTCTGGAGGGTGAATCAGAAGAAGGAGAAGGAGAAGGTGAAGTCAGGAGGGTGAATCAGAAGAAGCAGAAGAAGGAGTAGGAGAAGGTGAAGTCTGGAGGGTGAATCAGAAGAATCAGACGAAGGAGAAGGAGAAGGTGAAGTCTGGAGGGTGAATCAGAAGAAGCAGAAGAAAGAGAAGGAGAAGGTGAAGTCTGGAGGGTGAAGCAGAAGAAGCAGAAGAAGGAGAAGGAGAAGGTGAAGACTGGAGGGTGAATCAGAAGAAGTAGAAGAAGGAGAAGGAGAAGGTGAAGTCTGGAGGGTGAATCAGAAGAAGTAGAAGAAGGAGAAGGAGAAGGTGAAGTCTGGAGGGTGAATCAGAAGAAGCAGAAGAAGGAGAAGTAGAAGATGAAGTCTGGAGCGTGAATCAGAAGAAGCAGAAGAAGGAGAAGGAGAAGATGAAGTCTGGAGGGTGAATCAGAAGAAGTAGAAGAAGGAGAAGGAGAAGGTGAGGTCTGGAGGGTGAATCAGAAGAAGCAGAAGAAGGAGAAGGAGAAGGTGAAGTCTGGAGGGTGAATCAGAAGAAGCAGAAGCAGGAGAAGGAGAAGGTGAAGTCTGGAGGGTGAATCAGAAGAAGCAGAAGAAGGAGAAGGAGAAGGTGAAGTCAGGAGGGTGAATCAGAAGAAGCAGAAGAAGGAGAAGGAGAAGGTGAAGTTAGGAGGGTGAATCAGAAGAAGCAGAAGAAGGAGAAGGAGAAGTTGAGGTCAGGGCGGTGAAGCAGAAGAAGTAGAAGAAGGAGAAGGAGAAGGTGAAGTCAGGAGGGTGAAGCAGAAGAAGCAGAAGAAGGAGAAGGAGAAGGTGAAGTCAGGAGGGTGAAGCAGAAGAAGCAGAAGAAGGAGATGGAGACGGTGAAGTCTGGAGGGCGCAGCAGAAGAAGCAGAAGAAGGAGAAGGAGAAGGTGAAGTCCTAAGGGTGAAGCAGAAGAAGCAGAAGAAGGAGAAGAAGAAGGTGAAGTCTGGAGGGTGAATCAGAAGAAGTAGAAGAAGGAGAAGGAGAAGGTGAAGTCAGGAGGGTGAAACAGAAGAAGCAGAAGAAGGAGAAGGAGAAGGTGAAATCTGGAGGGTGAAGCAGAAGAAGCAGAAGAAGGAGAAGGAGAAGGTGAAGTCTGGAGGGTGAAGCAGAAGAAGCAGAAGAAGGAAAAGGAGAAGGTGAAGTCTGGAGGGTGAATCAGAAGAAGTAGAAGAAGGAGAAGGAGAAGGTGAAGTAAGGAGGGTGAAGCAGAAGAAGCAGAAGAAGGAGAAGGAGAAGGTGAAGTCTGGAGGGTGAAGCAGAAGAAGGAGAAGGAGAAGGTGAAGTCTGGAGGGTGAAGCAGAAGATGCAGAAGAAGGAGAAGGACAAGGTGAAGTCAGGAGGGTGAATCAGAAGAAGTAGAAGAAGGAAAAGG
Organism: Somniosus microcephalus; assembly: GCF_052327205.1. NCBI lineage: Eukaryota > Metazoa > Chordata > Chondrichthyes > Squaliformes > Somniosidae > Somniosus > Somniosus microcephalus. Next base: position 573,461 of record NW_028225219.1, read on the forward strand.
AGAAGGTGAAGTCTGGAGGGTGAATCAGAAGAAGTAGAAGAAGGAGAAGGAGAAGGTGAAGTCTGGAGGGTGAATCAGAAGAAGTGGAAGAAGGAGAAGGAGAAGGTGAAGTCTGGAGGGTGAAGCAGAAGAAGCAGAAGAAGGAGAAGGAGAAGGTGAAGTCTGGAGGGTGAATCAGAAGAAGTAGAAGAAGGAGAAGGAGAAGGTGAAGTCTGGAGGGTGAAGCAGAAGAAGCAGAAGAAGGAGAAGGAGAAGCTGAAGTCTGGAGGGTGAATCAGAAGAAGTAGAAGAAGGAGAAGAAGAAGGTGAAGTCTGGAGGGTGAATCAGAAGAAGCAGAAGAAGGAGAAGGAGAAGATGAAGTCTGGAGGGTGAATCAGAAGAAGCAGAAGAAGGAGAAGGAGAAGGTGAAGTCTGGAGGGTGAATCAGAAGAAGCAGAATAAGGAGAAGGAGAAGGTGAAGTCTGGAGGGTGAATCAGAAGAAGCAGAAGAAGGAGAAGGAGAAGGTGAAGTCTGGAGGGTGAATCAGATGAAGTAGAAGAAGGAGAAGGAGAAGGTGAAGTCTGGAGAGTGAAGCAGAAGAAGTAGAAGAACGAGAAGGAGAAGGTGAAGTCAGGAGGGTGAATCAGAAGAAGTAGAAGAAGGAGAAGGAGAAGGTGAAGTCAGGAGGGTGAATCAGAAGAAGCAGAAGAAGGAGAAGGAGAAGGTGAAGTCTGGAGGGTGAATCTGAAGAATCAGATGAAGGAGAAGGAGAAGGTGAAGTCTGGAGGGTGAATCAGAAGAAGCAGAAGAAAGAAAAGGAGAAGGTGAAGTCTGGAGGGTGAAGCAGAAGAAGCAGAAGAAGGAGAAGAAGCTGAAGACTGGAGGGTGAATCAGAAGAAGGAGAAGAAGGAGAAGGAGAAGGTGAAGTCTGGAGGGTGAATCAGAAGAAGTAGAAGAAGGAGAAGGAGATGGTGAAGTCTGGAGGGTGAATCAGAAGAAGCAGAAGTAGGAGAAGTAGAAGATGAAGTCTGGAGCGTGAATCAGAAGAAGCAGAAGAAGGAGAAGGAGAAGATGAAGTCTGGAGGGTGAATCAGAAGAAGTAGAAGAAGGAGAAGGAGAAGGTGAGGTCTGGAGGGTGAATCAGAAGAAGCAGAAGAAGGAGTAGGAGAAGGTGAAGTCTGGAGGGTGAATCAGAAGAAGCAGAAGAAGGAGAAGGAGAAGGTGAAGTCTGGAGGGTGAATCAGAAGAAGCAGAAGAAGGAGAAGGAGAAGGTGAAGTCAGGAGGGTGAATCAGAAGAAGCAGAAGAAGGAGAAGGAGAAGGTGAAGTTAGGAGGGTGAATCAGAAGAAGCAGAAGAAGGAGAAGGAGAAGGTGAAGTCAGGGGGGTGAAGCAGAAGAAGTAGAAGAAGGAGAAGGAGAAGGTGAAGTCAGGAGGGTGAAGCAGAAGAAGCAGAAGAAGGAGATGGAGACGGTGAAGCCTGGAGGGCGCAGCAGAAGAAGCAGAAGAAGGAGAAGGAGAAGGTGAAGTCCTAAGGGTGAAGCAGAAGAAGCAGAAGAAGGAGAAGGAGAAGGTGAAGTCTGGAGGGTGAATCAGAAGAAGTAGAAGAAGGAGAAGGAGAAGGTGAAGTCAGGAGGGTGAAGCAGAAGAAGCAGAAGAAGGAGAAGGAGAAGGTGAAATCTGGAGGGTGAAGCAGAAGAAGCAGAAGAAGGAGAAGGAGAAGGTGAAGTCTGGAGGGTGAATCAGAAGAAGTAGAAGAAGGAAAAGGAGAAGGTGAAGTCTGGAGGGTGAATCAGAAGAAGTAGAAGAAGGAGAAGGAGAAGGTGAAGTCTGGAGGGTGAATCAGAAGAAGTGGAAGAAGGAGAAGGAGAAGGTGAAGTCTGGAGGGTGAAGAAGAAGAAGCAGAAAAAGGAGAAGGAGAAGGTGAAGTCTGGAGGGTGAAACAGAAGAAGTAGAAGAAGGAGAAGGAGAAGGTGAAGTCTGGAGGGTGAAGCAGAAGAAGCAGAAGAAGGAGAAGGAGAAGGTGAAGTCTGGAGGGTGAATCAGAAGGAGTAGAAGAAGGAGAAGGAGAAGGTGAAGTCTGGAGGGTGAATTAGAAGAAGCAGAAGAAGGAGAAGGAGAAGATGAAGACTGGAGGGTGAATCAGAAGAAGCAGAAGAAGCAGAAGAAGGAGAAGAAGCTGAAGACTGGAGGGTGAATCAGAAGAAGGAGAAGAAGGAGAAGGAGAAGGTGAAGTCTGGAGGGTGAATCAGAAGAAGTAGAAGAAGGAGAAGGAGATGGTGAAGTCTGGAGGGTGACTCAGAAGAAGCAGAAGAAGGAGAAGTAGAAGATGAAGTCTGGAGCGTGAATCAGAAGAAGCAGAAGAAGGAGAAGGAGAAGATGAAGTCTGGAGGGTGAATCAGAAGAAGGAGAAGGAGAAGGTGAAGTCAGGAGGGTGAATCAGAAGAAGCAGAAGAAGGAGTAGGAGAAGGTGAAGTCTGGAGGGTGAATCAGAAGAATCAGACGAAGGAGAAGGAGAAGGTGAAGTCTGGAGGGTGAATCAGAAGAAGCAGAAGAAAGAGAAGGAGAAGGTGAAGTCTGGAGGGTGAAGCAGAAGAAGCAGAAGAAGGAGAAGGAGAAGGTGAAGACTGGAGGGTGAATCAGAAGAAGTAGAAGAAGGAGAAGGAGAAGGTGAAGTCTGGAGGGTGAATCAGAAGAAGTAGAAGAAGGAGAAGGAGAAGGTGAAGTCTGGAGGGTGAATCAGAAGAAGCAGAAGAAGGAGAAGTAGAAGATGAAGTCTGGAGCGTGAATCAGAAGAAGCAGAAGAAGGAGAAGGAGAAGATGAAGTCTGGAGGGTGAATCAGAAGAAGTAGAAGAAGGAGAAGGAGAAGGTGAGGTCTGGAGGGTGAATCAGAAGAAGCAGAAGAAGGAGAAGGAGAAGGTGAAGTCTGGAGGGTGAATCAGAAGAAGCAGAAGCAGGAGAAGGAGAAGGTGAAGTCTGGAGGGTGAATCAGAAGAAGCAGAAGAAGGAGAAGGAGAAGGTGAAGTCAGGAGGGTGAATCAGAAGAAGCAGAAGAAGGAGAAGGAGAAGGTGAAGTTAGGAGGGTGAATCAGAAGAAGCAGAAGAAGGAGAAGGAGAAGTTGAGGTCAGGGCGGTGAAGCAGAAGAAGTAGAAGAAGGAGAAGGAGAAGGTGAAGTCAGGAGGGTGAAGCAGAAGAAGCAGAAGAAGGAGAAGGAGAAGGTGAAGTCAGGAGGGTGAAGCAGAAGAAGCAGAAGAAGGAGATGGAGACGGTGAAGTCTGGAGGGCGCAGCAGAAGAAGCAGAAGAAGGAGAAGGAGAAGGTGAAGTCCTAAGGGTGAAGCAGAAGAAGCAGAAGAAGGAGAAGAAGAAGGTGAAGTCTGGAGGGTGAATCAGAAGAAGTAGAAGAAGGAGAAGGAGAAGGTGAAGTCAGGAGGGTGAAACAGAAGAAGCAGAAGAAGGAGAAGGAGAAGGTGAAATCTGGAGGGTGAAGCAGAAGAAGCAGAAGAAGGAGAAGGAGAAGGTGAAGTCTGGAGGGTGAAGCAGAAGAAGCAGAAGAAGGAAAAGGAGAAGGTGAAGTCTGGAGGGTGAATCAGAAGAAGTAGAAGAAGGAGAAGGAGAAGGTGAAGGAAGGAGGGTGAAGCAGAAGAAGCAGAAGAAGGAGAAGGAGAAGGTGAAGTCTGGAGGGTGAAGCAGAAGAAGGAGAAGGAGAAGGTGAAGTCTGGAGGGTGAAGCAGAAGATGCAGAAGAAGGAGAAGGACAAGGTGAAGTCAGGAGGGTGAATCAGAAGAAGTAGAAGAAGGAAAAGGAGAAGGTGAAGTCTGGAGGGTGAATCAGAAGAAGTAGAAGAAGGAGAAGGAGAAGGTGAAGTCTGGAGGGTGAATCAGAAGAAGTGGAAGAAGGAGAAGGAGAAGGTGAAGTCTGGAGGGTGAAGCAGAAGAAGCAGAAGAAGGAGAAGGAGAAGGTGAAGTCTGGAGGGTGAATCAGAAGAAGTAGAAGAAGGAGAAGGAGAAGGTGAAGTCTGGAGGGTGAAGCAGAAGAAGCAGAAGAAGGAGAAGGAGAAGCTGAAGTCTGGAGGGTGAATCAGAAGAAGTAGAAGAAGGAGAAGAAGAAGGTGAAGTCTGGAGGGTGAATCAGAAGAAGCAGAAGAAGGAGAAGGAGAAGATGAAGTCTGGAGGGTGAATCAGAAGAAGCAGAAGAAGGAGAAGGAGAAGGTGAAGTCTGGAGGGTGAATCAGAAGAAGCAGAATAAGGAGAAGGAGAAGGTGAAGTCTGGAGGGTGAATCAGAAGAAGCAGAAGAAGGAGAAGGAGAAGGTGAAGTCTGGAGGGTGAATCAGATGAAGTAGAAGAAGGAGAAGGAGAAGGTGAAGTCTGGAGAGTGAAGCAGAAGAAGTAGAAGAACGAGAAGGAGAAGGTGAAGTCAGGAGGGTGAATCAGAAGAAGTAGAAGAAGGAGAAGGAGAAGGTGAAGTCAGGAGGGTGAATCAGAAGAAGCAGAAGAAGGAGAAGGAGAAGGTGAAGTCTGGAGGGTGAATCTGAAGAATCAGATGAAGGAGAAGGAGAAGGTGAAGTCTGGAGGGTGAATCAGAAGAAGCAGAAGAAAGAAAAGGAGAAGGTGAAGTCTGGAGGGTGAAGCAGAAGAAGCAGAAGAAGGAGAAGAAGCTGAAGACTGGAGGGTGAATCAGAAGAAGGAGAAGAAGGAGAAGGAGAAGGTGAAGTCTGGAGGGTGAATCAGAAGAAGTAGAAGAAGGAGAAGGAGATGGTGAAGTCTGGAGGGTGAATCAGAAGAAGCAGAAGTAGGAGAAGTAGAAGATGAAGTCTGGAGCGTGAATCAGAAGAAGCAGAAGAAGGAGAAGGAGAAGATGAAGTCTGGAGGGTGAATCAGAAGAAGTAGAAGAAGGAGAAGGAGAAGGTGAGGTCTGGAGGGTGAATCAGAAGAAGCAGAAGAAGGAGTAGGAGAAGGTGAAGTCTGGAGGGTGAATCAGAAGAAGCAGAAGAAGGAGAAGGAGAAGGTGAAGTCTGGAGGGTGAATCAGAAGAAGCAGAAGAAGGAGAAGGAGAAGGTGAAGTCAGGAGGGTGAATCAGAAGAAGCAGAAGAAGGAGAAGGAGAAGGTGAAGTTAGGAGGGTGAATCAGAAGAAGCAGAAGAAGGAGAAGGAGAAGGTGAAGTCAGGGGGGTGAAGCAGAAGAAGTAGAAGAAGGAGAAGGAGAAGGTGAAGTCAGGAGGGTGAAGCAGAAGAAGCAGAAGAAGGAGATGGAGACGGTGAAGCCTGGAGGGCGCAGCAGAAGAAGCAGAAGAAGGAGAAGGAGAAGGTGAAGTCCTAAGGGTGAAGCAGAAGAAGCAGAAGAAGGAGAAGGAGAAGGTGAAGTCTGGAGGGTGAATCAGAAGAAGTAGAAGAAGGAGAAGGAGAAGGTGAAGTCAGGAGGGTGAAGCAGAAGAAGCAGAAGAAGGAGAAGGAGAAGGTGAAATCTGGAGGGTGAAGCAGAAGAAGCAGAAGAAGGAGAAGGAGAAGGTGACGTCTGGAGGGCGAAGCAGAAGAAGCAGAAGAAGGAGAAGGAGAAGGTGAAGTCTGGAGGGTGAAGCAGAAGAAGCAGAAGAAGGAGAAGGAGACGGTGAAGTCTGGAGGGTGAATCACAAGAAGTAGAAGAAGGAGAAGGAGAAGGTGAAGTAAGGAGGGTGAAGCAGAAGAAGGAGAAGGAGAAGGTGAAGTCTGGAGGGTGAAGCAGAAGAAGCAGAAGAAGGAGAAGGAGAAGGTGAAGTCTGGAGGGTGAAGCAGAAGAAGCAGAAGAAGGAGAAGGAGAAGGTGAAGTCAGGAGGGTGAATCAGAAGAAGTAGAAGAAGGAAAAGGAGAAGGTGAAGTCTGGAGGGTGAATCAGAAGAAGTAGAAGAAGGAGAAGGAGAAGGTGAAGTCTGGAGGGTGAATCAGAAGAAGTGGAAGAAGGAGAAGGAGAAGGTGAAGTCTGGAGGGTGAATCAGAAGAAGCAGAAGAAGGAGGAGGAGAAGGTGAAGTCTGGAGGGAGAAGCAGAAGAAGTAGAAGAAGGAGAAGGAGAAGGTGAAGTCTGGATTGTGAATCAGAAGAAGTAGAAGAAGGAGAAGGAGGAGGTGAAGTCTGGAGGGTGAATCAGAAGAAGTAGAAGAAGGAGAAGGAGAAGTTCAAGTCTGGAGGGTGAATCAAAAGGAGCAGAAGAAGGAGAAGGAGAAGGTGAAGTCTGGAGGGTGAATCAGAAGAAGTAGAAGAAGGAGAAGGAGAAGGTGTAGTCTGGAGGATGAATCAGAAGAAGTAGAAGAAGGAGAAGGAGAAGGTGAAGTCTGGAGAGTGAATCAGAAGAAGCAGAATAAGGAGAAGGAGAAGGTGAAGTCTGGAGGGTGAATCAGAAGAAGCAGAAGAAGGAGAAGGAGAAGGTGAAGTCTGGAGGGTGAATCAGAAGAAGTAGAAGAAGGAGAAGGAGAAGGTGAAGTCTGGAGGGTGAAGCAGAAGAAGTAGAAGAAGGAGAAGGAAAGGTGAAGTCTGGAGGGCGAAGCAGAAGAAGCAGAAGAAGGAGAAGGAGAAGGTGAAGTCTGGAGGGTGAAGCAGAAGAAGCAGAAGAAGGAGAAGGAGAAGGTGAAGTCTGGAGGGTGAATCAGAAGAAGCAGAAGAAGGAGAAGGAGAAGGTGAAGTCTGGAGGGTGAATCAGAAGAAGTAGAAGAAGGAGAAGGAGAAGGTGAAGTCTGGAGGGTGAATCAGAAGAAGTAGAAGAAGGAGAAGGAGAAGGCGAAGTCTGGAGGGTGAATCAGAAGAAGCAGAAGAAGGAGAAGGAGAAGGTGAAGTCTGGAGGGTGAATCAGAAGAAGCAGAAGAAGGAGAAGGAGAAGATGAAGTCTGGAGGGTGAATCAGAAGAAGTAGAAGAAGGAGAAGGAGAAGGTGAAGTCTGGAGGGTGAATCAGCAGAAGCAGAAGAAGGAGAAGGAGAAGGTGAAGTCTGGAGGGTGAATCAGAAGAAGCAGAAGAAGGAGAAGGAGAAGGTGAAGTCTGGAGGGTGAATCAGAAGTAGCAGAATAAGGAGAAGGAGAATGTGAAGTCTGGAGGGTGAATCAGAAGAAGCAGAAGAAGGAGAAGGAGAAGTTGAAGTCTGGAGGGTGAATCAGAAGAATCAGACGAAGGAGAAGGAGAAGGTGAAGTCTGGAGGGTGAATCAGAAGAAGCAGAAGAAAGAGAAGGAGAAGGTGAAGTCTAGAGGGTGAAGCAGAAGAAGCAGAAGAAGGAGAAGGAGAAGGTGAAGTTAGGAGGGTGAATCAGAAGAAGCAGAAGAAGGAGAAGGAGAAGTTGAGGTCAGGGGGGTGAAGCAGAAGAAGTAGAAGAAGGAGAAGGAGAAGGTGAAGTCAGGAGGGTGAATCAGAAGAAGCAGAAGAAGGAAAAGGAGAAGGTGAAGTCTGGAGGGTGAATCAGAAGAAGTAGAAGAAGGAGAAGGAGAAGGTGAAGTCTGGAGGGTGAATCAGAAGAAGTGGAAGAAGGAGAAGGAGAAGGTGAAGTCTGGAGGGTGAATCAGAAGAAGTAGAAGAAGGAGAAGGAGAAGGTGAAGTCTGCAGGATGAAGCAGAAGAAGCAGAAGAAGGAGAAGGAGAAGCTGAAGTCTGGAGGGTGAATCAGAAGAAGTAGAAGAAGGAGAAGGAGAAGGTGAAGTCTGGAGGGTGAATCAGAAGAAGCAGAAGAAGGAGAAGGAGAAGATGAAGTCTGGAGGGTGAATCAGAAGAAGCAGAAGAAGGAGAAGGAGAAGGTGAAGTCTGGAGGGTGAATCAGAAGAAGCAGAATAAGGAGAAGGAGAAGGTGAAGTCTGGAGGGTGAATCAGAAGAAGCAGAAGAAGGAGAAGGAGAAGGTGAAGTCTGGAGGGTGAATCAGATGAAGTAGAAGAAGGAGAAGGAGAAGGTGAAGTCTGGAGAGTGAAGCAGAAGAAGTAGAAGAACGAGAAGGAGAAGGTGAAGTCAGGAGGGTGAATCAGAAGAAGTAGAAGAAGGAGAAGGAGAAGGTGAAGTCAGGAGGGTGAATCAGAAGAAGCAGAAGAAGGAGAAGGAGAAGGTGAAGTCTGGAGGGTGAATCTGAAGAATCAGACGAAGGAGAAGGAGAAGGTGAAGTCTGGAGGGTGAATCAGAAGAAGCAGAAGAAAGAGAAGGAGAAGGTGAAGTCTGGAGGGTGAAGCAGAAGAAGCAGAAGAATGAGAAGAAGCTGAAGACTGGAGGGTGAATCAGAAGAAGGAGAAGAAGGAGAAGGAGAAGGTGAAGTCTGGAGGGTGAATCAGAAGAAGTAGAAGAAGGAGAAGGAGATGGTGAAGTCTGGAGGGTGAATCAGAAGAAGCAGAAGTAGGAGAAGTAGAAGATGAAGTCTGGAGCGTGAATCAGAAGAAGCAGAAGAAGGAGAAGGAGAAGATGAAGTCTGGAGGGTGAATCAGAAGAAGTAGAAGAAGGAGAAGGAGAAGGTGAGGTCTGGAGGGTGAATCAGAAGAAGCAGAAGAAGGAGTAGGAGAAGGTGAAGTCTGGAGGGTGAATCAGAAGAAGCAGAAGAAGGAGAAGGAGAAGGTGAAGTCTGGAGGGTGAATCAGAAGAAGCAGAAGAAGGAGAAGGAGAAGGTGAAGTCTGGAGGGTGAATCAGAAGAAGCAGAAGAAGGAGAAGGAGAAGGTGAAGTCAGGAGGGTGAATCAGAAGAAGCAGAAGAAGGAGAAGGAGAAGGTGAAGTTAGGAGGGTGAATCAGAAGAAGCAGAAGAAGGAGAAGGAGAAGTTGAGGTCAGGGCGGTGAAGCAGAAGAAGTAGAAGAAGGAGAAGGAGAAGGTGAAGTCAGGAGGGTGAAGCAGAAGAAGCAGAAGAAGGAGAAGGAGAAGGTGAAGTCAGGAGGGTGAAGCAGAAGAAGCAGAAGAAGGAGATGGAGACGGTGAAGTCTGGAGGGCGCAGCAGAAGAAGCAGAAGAAGGAGAAGGAGAAGGTGAAGTCCTAAGGGTGAAGCAGAAGAAGCAGAAGAAGGAGAAGGAGAAGGTGAAGTCTGGAGGGTGAATCAGAAGAAGTAGAAGAAGGAGAAGGAGAAGGTGAAGTCAGGAGGGTGAAACAGAAGAAGCAGAAGAAGGAGAAGGAGAAGGTGAAATCTGGAGGGTGAAGCAGAAGAAGCAGAAGAAGGAGAAGGAGAAGGTGAAGTCTGGAGGGTGAAGCAGAAGAAGCAGAAGAAGGAAAAGGAGAAGGTGAAGTCTGGAGGGTGAATCAGAAGAAGTAGAAGAAGGAGAAGGAGAAGGTGAAGTAAGGAGGGTGAAGCAGAAGAAGCAGAAGAAGGAGAAGGAGAAGGTGAAGTCTGGAGGGTGAAGCAGAAGAAGGAGAAGGAGAAGGTGAAGTCTGGAGGGTGAAGCAGAAGATGCAGAAGAAGGAGAAGGACAAGGTGAAGTCAGGAGGGTGAATCAGAAGAAGTAGAAGAAGGAAAAGGAGAAGGTGAAGTCTGGAGGGTGAATCAGAAGAAGTAGAAGAAGGAGAAGGAGAAGGTGAAGTCTGGAGGGTGAATCAGAAGAAGTGGAAGAAGGAGAAGGAGAAGGTGAAGTCTGGAGGGTGAAGCAGAAGAAGCAGAAGAAGGAGAAGGAGAAGGTGAAGTCTGGAGGGTGAATCAGAAGAAGTAGAAGAAGGAGAAGGAGAAGGTGAAGTCTGGAGGGTGAAGCAGAAGAAGCAGAAGAAGGAGAAGGAGAAGCTGAAGTCTGGAGGGTGAATCAGAAGAAGTAGAAGAAGGAGAAGAAGAAGGTGAAGTCTGGAGGGTGAATCAGAAGAAGCAGAAGAAGGAGAAGGAGAAGATGAAGTCTGGAGGGTGAATCAGAAGAAGCAGAAGAAGGAGAAGGAGAAGGTGAAGTCTGGAGGGTGAATCAGAAGAAGCAGAATAAGGAGAAGGAGAAGGTGAAGTCTGGAGGGTGAATCAGAAGAAGCAGAAGAAGGAGAAGGAGAAGGTGAAGTCTGGAGGGTGAATCAGATGAAGTAGAAGAAGGAGAAGGAGAAGGTGAAGTCTGGAGAGTGAAGCAGAAGAAGTAGAAGAACGAGAAGGAGAAGGTGAAGTCAGGAGGGTGAATCAGAAGAAGTAGAAGAAGGAGAAGGAGAAGGTGAAGTCAGGAGGGTGAATCAGAAGAAGCAGAAGAAGGAGAAGGAGAAGGTGAAGTCTGGAGGGTGAATCTGAAGAATCAGATGAAGGAGAAGGAGAAGGTGAAGTCTGGAGGGTGAATCAGAAGAAGCAGAAGAAAGAAAAGGAGAAGGTGAAGTCTGGAGGGTGAAGCAGAAGAAGCAGAAGAAGGAGAAGAAGCTGAAGACTGGAGGGTGAATCAGAAGAAGGAGAAGAAGGAGAAGGAGAAGGTGAAGTCTGGAGGGTGAATCAGAAGAAGTAGAAGAAGGAGAATGAGATGGTGAAGTCTGGAGGGTGAATCAGAAGAAGCAGAAGTAGGAGAAGTAGAAGATGAAGTCTGGAGCGTGAATCAGAAGAAGCAGAAGAAGGAGAAGGAGAAGATGAAGTCTGGAGGGTGAATCAGAAGAAGTAGAAGAAGGAGAAGGAGAAGGTGAGGTCTGGAGGGTGAATCAGAAGAAGCAGAAGAAGGAGTAGGAGAAGGTGAAGTCTGGAGGGTGAATCAGAAGAAGCAGAAGAAGGAGAAGGAGAAGGTGAAGTCTGGAGGGTGAATCAGAAGAAGCAGAAGAAGGAGAAGGAGAAGGTGAAGTCAGGAGGGTGAATCAGAAGAAGCAGAAGAAGGAGAAGGAGAAGGTGAAGTTAGGAGGGTGAATCAGAAGAAGCAGAAGAAGGAGAAGGAGAAGGTGAAGTCTGGAGGGTGAATCAGAAGAAGCAGAAGAAGGAGAAGGAGAAGGTGAAGTCTGGAGGGTGAATCAGAAGAAGTAGAAGAAGGAGAAGGAGAAGGTGAAGTCTGCAGGGTGAATCAGAAGAAGCAGAAGAAGGAGAAGGAGCAGGTGAAGTCTGGAGGGTGAATCAGAAGAAGCAGAAGAAGGAGAAGGAGAAGGTGAAGTCTGGAGGGTGAATCAGAAGAAGTAGAAGAAGGAGAAGGAGAAGGTGAAGTCTGCAGGGTGAATCAGAAGAGGTAGAAGAAGGAGAAGGAGAAGGTGAAGTCTGGAGGGTGAATCAGAAAAGCAGAAGAAGGAGAACGGGAAGGTGAAGTCTGGAGGGAGAAGCAGAAGAAGTAGAAGAAGGAGAAGGAGAAGGTGAAGTCTGGAGGGTGAATCAGAAGAAGTAGAAGAAGGAGAAGGCGAAGTTAAAGTCTGGAGGGTGAATCAGAAGAAGTAGAAGAAGGAGAAGGAGAAGGTGAAGTCTGGAGGGTGAATCGGAAGAAGCAGAAGAAGGAGAAGGAGAAGGTGAAGTCTGGAGGGTGAATCAGAAGAAGTAGAAGAAGGAGAAGGAGAAGGTGTAGTCTGGAGGGTGAATCAGAAGAAGTAGACGAAGGAGAAGGAGAAGGTGAAGTCTGGAGGGTGAATCAGAAGAAGCAGAAGAAGGAGAAGGAGAAGGTGAAGTCTGGAGGGTGGATCAGAAGAGGTAGAAGAAGGATATTGAGAAGGTGAAGTCTGGTGGGTGAACCAGAAGAAGCAGAAGAAGGAGAAGGAGAAGGTGAAGTCTGGAGGGTGAATCGGAAGAAGCAGAAGAAGGAGAAGGAGAAGGTGAAGTCTGGAGGGTGAATCAGAAGAAGCAGAAGAAGTAGAAGGAGAAGGTGAAGTCTGGAGGGTGAATCAGAAGAAGTAGAAGAAGGAGAAGGAGAAGGTGAAGTCTGGAGGGTGAATCAGAAGAAGCAGAAGAAGGAGAAGGAGAAGGTGAAGTCAGGAGGGTGAATCAGAAGAAGCAGAAGAAGGAGAAGGAGAAGGTGAAGTCTGGAGGGTGAATCAGAAGAAGCAGAAGCAGGAGAAGGAGAAGGTGAAGACTGGAGGGTGAATCAGCAGAAGCAGAAGAAGGAGAAGGAGAAGGTGAAGTCTGGAGGGTGAATCAGAAGAAGCAGAAGAAGGAGAAGGAGAAGGTGAAGTCTGGAGGGTGAATCAGAAGAAGCAGAATAAGGAGAAGGAGAATGTGAAGTCTGGAGGGTGAATCAGAAGAAGCAGAAGAAGGAGAAGGAGAAGGTGAAGTCTGGAGGGTGAATCAGAAGAAGTAGAAGAAGGAGAAGGAGAAGGTGAAGTCTGGAGGGTGAAGCAGAAGAAGTAGAAGAAGGAGAAGGAGAAGGTGAAGTCAGGAGGGTGAATCAGAAGAAGTAGAAGAAGGAGAAGGAGAAGGTGAAGTCAGGAGGGTGAATCAGAAGAAGCAGAAGAAGGAGAAGGAGAAGGTGAAGTCTGGAGGGTGAATCAGAAGAATCAGACGAAGGAGAAGGAGAAGGTGAAGTCTGGAGGGTGAATCAGAAGAAGCAGAAGAAAGAGAAGGAGAAGGTGAAGTCTGGAGGGTGAAGCAGAAGAAGCAGAAGAAGGAGAAGGAGAAGGTGAAGACTGGAGGGTGAATCAGAAGAAGTAGAAGAAGGAGAAGGAGAAGGTGAAGTCTGGAGGGTGAATCAGAAGAAGTAGAAGAAGGAGAAGGTGAAGTCTGGAGGGTGAATCAGAAGAAGCAGAAGAAGGAGAAGTAGAAGATGAAGTCTGGAGCGTGAATCAGAAGAAGCAGAAGAAGGAGAAGGAGAAGGTGAAGTCTGGAGGGTGAAGCAGAAGAAGGAGAAGGAGAAGGTGAAGTCTGGAGGGTGAAGCAGAAGAAGCAGAAGAAGGAGAAGGACAAGGTGAAGTCAGGAGGGTGAATCAGAAGAAGTAGAAGAAGGAAAAGGAGAAGGTGAAGTCTGGAGGGTGAATCAGAAGAAGTAGAAGAAGGAGAAGGAGAAGGTGAAGTCTGGAGGGTGAATCAGACGAAGTGGAAGAAGGAGAAGGAGAAGGTGAAGTCTGGAGGGTGAAGCAGAAGAAGCAGAAGAAGGAGAAGGAGAAGGTGAAGTCTGGAGGGTGAATCAGAAGAAGTAGAAGAAGGAGAAGGAGAAGGTGAAGTCTGGAGGGTGAAGCAGAAGAAGCAGAAGAAGGAGAAGGAGAAGGTGAAGTCTGGAGGGTGAATCAGAAGAAGTAGAAGAAGGAGAAGGAGAAGGTGAAGTCTGGAGGGTGAATCAGAAGAAGCAGAAGAAGGAGAAGGAGAAGATGAAGTCTGGAGGGTGAATCAGAAGAAGCAGAAGAAGGAGAAGGAGAAGGTGAAGTCTGGAGGGTGAATCAGAAGAAGCAGAATAAGGAGAAGGAGAAGGTGAAGTCTGGAGGGTGAATCAGAAGAAGCAGAAGAAGGAGAAGGAAAAGGTGAAGTCTGGAGGGTGAATCAGAAGAAGTAGAAGAAGGAGAAGGAGAAGGTGAAGTCTGGAGAGTGAAGCAGAAGAAGTAGAAGAAGGAGAAGGAGAAGGTGAAGTCAGGAGGGTGAATCAGAAGAAGTAGAAGAAGGAGAAGGAGAAGGTGAAGTCAGGAGGGTGAATCAGAAGAAGCAGAAGAAGGAGAAGGAGAAGGTGAAGTCTGGAGGGTGAATCTGAAGAATCAGACGAAGGAGAAGGAGAAGGTGAAGTCTGGAGGGTGAATCAGAAGAAGCAGAAGAAAGAGAAGGAGAAGGTGAAGTCTGGAGGGTGAAGCAGAAGAAGCAGAAGAAGGAGAAGAAGCTGAAGACTGGAGGGTGAATCAGAAGAAGGAGAAGAAGGAGAAGGAGATGGTGAAGTCTGGAGGGTGAATCAGAAGAAGTAGAAGAAGGAGAAGGAGATGGTGAAGTCTGGAGGGTGAATCAGAAGAAGCAGAAGAAGGAGAAGTAGAAGATGAAGTCTGGAGCGTGAATCAGAAGAAGCAGAAGAAGGAGAAGGAGAAGATGAAGTCTGGAGGGTGAATCAGAAGAAGTAGAAGAAGGAGAAGGAGAAGGTGAAGTCAGGAGGGTGAATCAGAAGAAGCAGAAGAAGGAGTAGGAGAAGGTGAAGTCTGGAGGGTGAATCAGAAGAATCAGACGAAGGAGAAGGAGAAGGTGAAGTCTGGAGGGTGAATCAGAAGAAGCAGAAGAAAGAGAAGGAGAAGGTGAAGTCTGGAGGGTGAAGCAGAAGAAGCAGAAGAAGGAGAAGGAGAAGGAAAGATTGGAGGGTGAATCAGAAGAAGTAGAAGAAGGAGAAGGAGAAGGTGAAGTCTGGAGGGTGAATCAGAAGAAGTAGAAGAAGGAGAAGGAGAAGGTGAAGTCTAGAGGGTGAATCAGAAGAAGCAGAAGAAGGAGAAGTAGAAGATGAAGTCTGGAGCGTGAATCAGAAGAAGCAGAAGAAGGAGAAGGAGAAGATGAAGTCTGGAGGGTGAATCAGAAGAAGTAGAAGAAGGAGAAGGAGAAGGTGAGGTCTGGAGGGTGAATCAGAAGAAGCAGAAGAAGGAGAAGGAGAAGGTGAAGTCTGGAGGGTGAATCAGAAGAAGCAGAAGCAGGAGAAGGAGAAGGTGAAGTCTGGAGGGTGAATCAGAAGAAGCAGAAGAAGGAGAAGGAGAAGGTGAAGTCAGGAGGGTGAATCAGAAGAAGCAGAAGAAGGAGAAGGAGAAGGTGAAGTTAGGAGGGCGAATCAGAAGAAGCAGAAGAAGGAGAAGGAGAAGTTGAGGTCAGGGGGGTGAAGCAGAAGAAGTAGAAGAAGGAGAAGGAGAAGGTGAAGTCAGGAGGGTGAAGCAGAAGAAGCAGAAGAAGGAGAAGGAGAAGGTGAAGTCAGGAGGGTGAAGCAGAAGAAGCAGAAGAAGGAGATGGAGACGGTGAAGTCTGGAGGGCGCAGCAGAAGAAGCAGAAGAAGGAGAAGGTGAAGGTGAAGTCCTAAGGGTGAAGCAGAAGAAGCAGAAGAAGGAGAAGGAGAAGGTGAAGTCTGGAGGGTGAATCAGAAGAAGTAGAAGAAGGAGAAGGAGAAGGTGAAGTCAGGAGGGTGAAGCAGAAGAAGCAGAAGAAGGAGAAGGAGAAGGTGAAATCTGGAGGGTGAAGCAGAAGAAGCAGAAGAAGGAGAAGGAGACGGTGAAGTCTGGAGGGTGAAGCAGAAGAAGCAGAAGAAGGAAAAGGAGAAGGTGAAGTCTGGAGGGTGAATCAGAAGAAGTAGAAGAAGGAGAAGGAGAAGGTGAAGTAAGGAGGGTGAAGCAGAAGAAGCAGAAGAAGGAGAAGGAGAAGGTGAAGTCTGGAGGGTGAAGCAGAAGAAGGAGAAGGAGAAGGTGAAGTCTGGAGGGTGAAGCAGAAGAAGCAGAAGAAGGAGAAGGACAAGGTGAAGTCAGGAGGGTGAATCAGAAGAAGTAGAAGAAGGAAAAGGAGAAGGTGAAGTCTGGAGGGTGAATCAGAAGAAGTAGAAGAAGGAGAAGGAGAAGGTGAAGTCTGGAGGGTGAATCAGAAGAAGTGGAAGAAGGAGAAGGAGAAGGTGAAGTCTGGAGGGTGAAGAAGAAGAAGCAGAAAAAGGAGAAGGAGAAGGTGAAGTCTGGAGGGTGAAACAGAAGAAGTAGAAGAAGGAGAAGGAGAAGGTGAAGTCTGGAGGGTGAAGCAGAAGAAGCAGAAGAAGGAGAAGGAGAAGGTGAAGTCTGGAGGGTGAATCAGAAGGAGTAGAAGAAGGAGAAGGAGAAGGTGAAGTCTGGAGGGTGAATTAGAAGAAGCAGAAGAAGGAGAAGGAGAAGATGAAGACTGGAGGGTGAATCAGAAGAAGCAGAAGAAGCAGAAGAAGGAGAAGAAGCTGAAGACTGGAGGGTGAATCAGAAGAAGGAGAAGAAGGAGAAGGAGAAGGTGAAGTCTGGAGGGTGAATCAGAAGAAGTAGAAGAAGGAGAAGGAGATGGTGAAGTCTGGAGGGTGACTCAGAAGAAGCAGAAGAAGGAGAAGTAGAAGATGAAGTCTGGAGCGTGAATCAGAAGAAGCAGAAGAAGGAGAAGGAGAAGATGAAGTCTGGAGGGTGAATCAGAAGAAGGAGAAGGAGAAGGTGAAGTCAGGAGGGTGAATCAGAAGAAGCAGAAGAAGGAGTAGGAGAAGGTGAAGTCTGGAGGGTGAATCAGAAGAATCAGACGAAGGAGAAGGAGAAGGTGAAGTCTGGAGGGTGAATCAGAAGAAGCAGAAGAAAGAGAAGGAGAAGGTGAAGTCTGGAGGGTGAAGCAGAAGAAGCAGAAGAAGGAGAAGGAGAAGGTGAAGACTGGAGGGTGAATCAGAAGAAGTAGAAGAAGGAGAAGGAGAAGGTGAAGTCTGGAGGGTGAATCAGAAGAAGTAGAAGAAGGAGAAGGAGAAGGTGAAGTCTGGAGGGTGAATCAGAAGAAGCAGAAGAAGGAGAAGTAGAAGATGAAGTCTGGAGCGTGAATCAGAAGAAGCAGAAGAAGGAGAAGGAGAAGATGAAGTCTGGAGGGTGAATCAGAAGAAGTAGAAGAAGGAGAAGGAGAAGGTGAGGTCTGGAGGGTGAATCAGAAGAAGCAGAAGAAGGAGAAGGAGAAGGTGAAGTCTGGAGGGTGAATCAGAAGAAGCAGAAGCAGGAGAAGGAGAAGGTGAAGTCTGGAGGGTGAATCAGAAGAAGCAGAAGAAGGAGAAGGAGAAGGTGAAGTCAGGAGGGTGAATCAGAAGAAGCAGAAGAAGGAGAAGGAGAAGGTGAAGTTAGGAGGGTGAATCAGAAGAAGCAGAAGAAGGAGAAGGAGAAGTTGAGGTCAGGGCGGTGAAGCAGAAGAAGTAGAAGAAGGAGAAGGAGAAGGTGAAGTCAGGAGGGTGAAGCAGAAGAAGCAGAAGAAGGAGAAGGAGAAGGTGAAGTCAGGAGGGTGAAGCAGAAGAAGCAGAAGAAGGAGATGGAGACGGTGAAGTCTGGAGGGCGCAGCAGAAGAAGCAGAAGAAGGAGAAGGAGAAGGTGAAGTCCTAAGGGTGAAGCAGAAGAAGCAGAAGAAGGAGAAGAAGAAGGTGAAGTCTGGAGGGTGAATCAGAAGAAGTAGAAGAAGGAGAAGGAGAAGGTGAAGTCAGGAGGGTGAAACAGAAGAAGCAGAAGAAGGAGAAGGAGAAGGTGAAATCTGGAGGGTGAAGCAGAAGAAGCAGAAGAAGGAGAAGGAGAAGGTGAAGTCTGGAGGGTGAAGCAGAAGAAGCAGAAGAAGGAAAAGGAGAAGGTGAAGTCTGGAGGGTGAATCAGAAGAAGTAGAAGAAGGAGAAGGAGAAGGTGAAGTAAGGAGGGTGAAGCAGAAGAAGCAGAAGAAGGAGAAGGAGAAGGTGAAGTCTGGAGGGTGAAGCAGAAGAAGGAGAAGGAGAAGGTGAAGTCTGGAGGGTGAAGCAGAAGATGCAGAAGAAGGAGAAGGACAAGGTGAAGTCAGGAGGGTGAATCAGAAGAAGTAGAAGAAGGAAAAGGAGAAGGTGAAGTCTGGAGGGTGAATCAGAAGAAGTAGAAGAAGGAGAAGGAGAAGGTGAAGTCTGGAGGGTGAATCAGAAGAAGTGGAAGAAGGAGAAGGAGAAGGTGAAGTCTGGAGGGTGAAGCAGAAGAAGCAGAAGAAGGAGAAGGAGAAGGTGAAGTCTGGAGGGTGAATCAGAAGAAGTAGAAGAAGGAGAAGGAGAAGGTGAAGTCTGGAGGGTGAAGCAGAAGAAGCAGAAGAAGGAGAAGGAGAAGCTGAAGTCTGGAGGGTGAATCAGAAGAAGTAGAAGAAGGAGAAGAAGAAGGTGAAGTCTGGAGGGTGAATCAGAAGAAGCAGAAGAAGGAGAAGGAGAAGATGAAGTCTGGAGGGTGAATCAGAAGAAGCAGAAGAAGGAGAAGGAGAAGGTGAAGTCTGGAGGGTGAATCAGAAGAAGCAGAATAAGGAGAAGGAGAAGGTGAAGTCTGGAGGGTGAATCAGAAGAAGCAGAAGAAGGAGAAGGAGAAGGTGAAGTCTGGAGGGTGAATCAGATGAAGTAGAAGAAGGAGAAGGAGAAGGTGAAGTCTGGAGAGTGAAGCAGAAGAAGTAGAAGAACGAGAAGGAGAAGGTGAAGTCAGGAGGGTGAATCAGAAGAAGTAGAAGAAGGAGAAGGAGAAGGTGAAGTCAGGAGGGTGAATCAGAAGAAGCAGAAGAAGGAGAAGGAGAAGGTGAAGTCTGGAGGGTGAATCTGAAGAATCAGATGAAGGAGAAGGAGAAGGTGAAGTCTGGAGGGTGAATCAGAAGAAGCAGAAGAAAGAAAAGGAGAAGGTGAAGTCTGGAGGGTGAAGCAGAAGAAGCAGAAGAAGGAGAAGAAGCTGAAGACTGGAGGGTGAATCAGAAGAAGGAGAAGAAGGAGAAGGAGAAGGTGAAGTCTGGAGGGTGAATCAGAAGAAGTAGAAGAAGGAGAAGGAGATGGTGAAGTCTGGAGGGTGAATCAGAAGAAGCAGAAGTAGGAGAAGTAGAAGATGAAGTCTGGAGCGTGAATCAGAAGAAGCAGAAGAAGGAGAAGGAGAAGATGAAGTCTGGAGGGTGAATCAGAAGAAGTAGAAGAAGGAGAAGGAGAAGGTGAGGTCTGGAGGGTGAATCAGAAGAAGCAGAAGAAGGAGTAGGAGAAGGTGAAGTCTGGAGGGTGAATCAGAAGAAGCAGAAGAAGGAGAAGGAGAAGGTGAAGTCTGGAGGGTGAATCAGAAGAAGCAGAAGAAGGAGAAGGAGAAGGTGAAGTCAGGAGGGTGAATCAGAAGAAGCAGAAGAAGGAGAAGGAGAAGGTGAAGTTAGGAGGGTGAATCAGAAGAAGCAGAAGAAGGAGAAGGAGAAGGTGAAGTCAGGGGGGTGAAGCAGAAGAAGTAGAAGAAGGAGAAGGAGAAGGTGAAGTCAGGAGGGTGAAGCAGAAGAAGCAGAAGAAGGAGATGGAGACGGTGAAGCCTGGAGGGCGCAGCAGAAGAAGCAGAAGAAGGAGAAGGAGAAGGTGAAGTCCTAAGGGTGAAGCAGAAGAAGCAGAAGAAGGAGAAGGAGAAGGTGAAGTCTGGAGGGTGAATCAGAAGAAGTAGAAGAAGGAGAAGGAGAAGGTGAAGTCAGGAGGGTGAAGCAGAAGAAGCAGAAGAAGGAGAAGGAGAAGGTGAAATCTGGAGGGTGAAGCAGAAGAAGCAGAAGAAGGAGAAGGAGAAGGTGAAGTCTGGAGGGTGAATCAGAAGAAGTAGAAGAAGGAAAAGGAGAAGGTGAAGTCTGGAGGGTGAATCAGAAGAAGTAGAAGAAGGAGAAGGAGAAGGTGAAGTCTGGAGGGTGAATCAGAAGAAGTGGAAGAAGGAGAAGGAGAAGGTGAAGTCTGGAGGGTGAAGAAGAAGAAGCAGAAAAAGGAGAAGGAGAAGGTGAAGTCTGGAGGGTGAAACAGAAGAAGTAGAAGAAGGAGAAGGAGAAGGTGAAGTCTGGAGGGTGAAGCAGAAGAAGCAGAAGAAGGAGAAGGAGAAGGTGAAGTCTGGAGGGTGAATCAGAAGGAGTAGAAGAAGGAGAAGGAGAAGGTGAAGTCTGGAGGGTGAATTAGAAGAAGCAGAAGAAGGAGAAGGAGAAGATGAAGACTGGAGGGTGAATCAGAAGAAGCAGAAGAAGCAGAAGAAGGAGAAGAAGCTGAAGACTGGAGGGTGAATCAGAAGAAGGAGAAGAAGGAGAAGGAGAAGGTGAAGTCTGGAGGGTGAATCAGAAGAAGTAGAAGAAGGAGAAGGAGATGGTGAAGTCTGGAGGGTGACTCAGAAGAAGCAGAAGAAGGAGAAGTAGAAGATGAAGTCTGGAGCGTGAATCAGAAGAAGCAGAAGAAGGAGAAGGAGAAGATGAAGTCTGGAGGGTGAATCAGAAGAAGGAGAAGGAGAAGGTGAAGTCAGGAGGGTGAATCAGAAGAAGCAGAAGAAGGAGTAGGAGAAGGTGAAGTCTGGAGGGTGAATCAGAAGAATCAGACGAAGGAGAAGGAGAAGGTGAAGTCTGGAGGGTGAATCAGAAGAAGCAGAAGAAAGAGAAGGAGAAGGTGAAGTCTGGAGGGTGAAGCAGAAGAAGCAGAAGAAGGAGAAGGAGAAGGTGAAGACTGGAGGGTGAATCAGAAGAAGTAGAAGAAGGAGAAGGAGAAGGTGAAGTCTGGAGGGTGAATCAGAAGAAGTAGAAGAAGGAGAAGGAGAAGGTGAAGTCTGGAGGGTGAATCAGAAGAAGCAGAAGAAGGAGAAGTAGAAGATGAAGTCTGGAGCGTGAATCAGAAGAAGCAGAAGAAGGAGAAGGAGAAGATGAAGTCTGGAGGGTGAATCAGAAGAAGTAGAAGAAGGAGAAGGAGAAGGTGAGGTCTGGAGGGTGAATCAGAAGAAGCAGAAGAAGGAGAAGGAGAAGGTGAAGTCTGGAGGGTGAATCAGAAGAAGCAGAAGCAGGAGAAGGAGAAGGTGAAGTCTGGAGGGTGAATCAGAAGAAGCAGAAGAAGGAGAAGGAGAAGGTGAAGTCAGGAGGGTGAATCAGAAGAAGCAGAAGAAGGAGAAGGAGAAGGTGAAGTTAGGAGGGTGAATCAGAAGAAGCAGAAGAAGGAGAAGGAGAAGTTGAGGTCAGGGCGGTGAAGCAGAAGAAGTAGAAGAAGGAGAAGGAGAAGGTGAAGTCAGGAGGGTGAAGCAGAAGAAGCAGAAGAAGGAGAAGGAGAAGGTGAAGTCAGGAGGGTGAAGCAGAAGAAGCAGAAGAAGGAGATGGAGACGGTGAAGTCTGGAGGGCGCAGCAGAAGAAGCAGAAGAAGGAGAAGGAGAAGGTGAAGTCCTAAGGGTGAAGCAGAAGAAGCAGAAGAAGGAGAAGAAGAAGGTGAAGTCTGGAGGGTGAATCAGAAGAAGTAGAAGAAGGAGAAGGAGAAGGTGAAGTCAGGAGGGTGAAACAGAAGAAGCAGAAGAAGGAGAAGGAGAAGGTGAAATCTGGAGGGTGAAGCAGAAGAAGCAGAAGAAGGAGAAGGAGAAGGTGAAGTCTGGAGGGTGAAGCAGAAGAAGCAGAAGAAGGAAAAGGAGAAGGTGAAGTCTGGAGGGTGAATCAGAAGAAGTAGAAGAAGGAGAAGGAGAAGGTGAAGTAAGGAGGGTGAAGCAGAAGAAGCAGAAGAAGGAGAAGGAGAAGGTGAAGTCTGGAGGGTGAAGCAGAAGAAGGAGAAGGAGAAGGTGAAGTCTGGAGGGTGAAGCAGAAGATGCAGAAGAAGGAGAAGGACAAGGTGAAGTCAGGAGGGTGAATCAGAAGAAGTAGAAGAAGGAAAAGGAGAAGGTGAAGTCTGGAGGGTGAATCAGAAGAAGTAGAAGAAGGAGAAGGAGAAGGTGAAGTCTGGAGGGTGAATCAGAAGAAGTGGAAGAAGGAGAAGGAGAAGGTGAAGTCTGGAGGGTGAAGCAGAAGAAGCAGAAGAAGGAGAAGGAGAAGGTGAAGTCTGGAGGGTGAATCAGAAGAAGTAGAAGAAGGAGAAGGAGAAGGTGAAGTCTGGAGGGTGAAGCAGAAGAAGCAGAAGAAGGAGAAGGAGAAGCTGAAGTCTGGAGGGTGAATCAGAAGAAGTAGAAGAAGGAGAAGAAGAAGGTGAAGTCTGGAGGGTGAATCAGAAGAAGCAGAAGAAGGAGAAGGAGAAGATGAAGTCTGGAGGGTGAATCAGAAGAAGCAGAAGAAGGAGAAGGAGAAGGTGAAGTCTGGAGGGTGAATCAGAAGAAGCAGAATAAGGAGAAGGAGAAGGTGAAGTCTGGAGGGTGAATCAGAAGAAGCAGAAGAAGGAGAAGGAGAAGGTGAAGTCTGGAGGGTGAATCAGATGAAGTAGAAGAAGGAGAAGGAGAAGGTGAAGTCTGGAGAGTGAAGCAGAAGAAGTAGAAGAACGAGAAGGAGAAGGTGAAGTCAGGAGGGTGAATCAGAAGAAGTAGAAGAAGGAGAAGGAGAAGGTGAAGTCAGGAGGGTGAATCAGAAGAAGCAGAAGAAGGAGAAGGAGAAGGTGAAGTCTGGAGGGTGAATCTGAAGAATCAGATGAAGGAGAAGGAGAAGGTGAAGTCTGGAGGGTGAATCAGAAGAAGCAGAAGAAAGAAAAGGAGAAGGTGAAGTCTGGAGGGTGAAGCAGAAGAAGCAGAAGAAGGAGAAGAAGCTGAAGACTGGAGGGTGAATCAGAAGAAGGAGAAGAAGGAGAAGGAGAAGGTGAAGTCTGGAGGGTGAATCAGAAGAAGTAGAAGAAGGAGAAGGAGATGGTGAAGTCTGGAGGGTGAATCAGAAGAAGCAGAAGTAGGAGAAGTAGAAGATGAAGTCTGGAGCGTGAATCAGAAGAAGCAGAAGAAGGAGAAGGAGAAGATGAAGTCTGGAGGGTGAATCAGAAGAAGTAGAAGAAGGAGAAGGAGAAGGTGAGGTCTGGAGGGTGAATCAGAAGAAGCAGAAGAAGGAGTAGGAGAAGGTGAAGTCTGGAGGGTGAATCAGAAGAAGCAGAAGAAGGAGAAGGAGAAGGTGAAGTCTGGAGGGTGAATCAGAAGAAGCAGAAGAAGGAGAAGGAGAAGGTGAAGTCAGGAGGGTGAATCAGAAGAAGCAGAAGAAGGAGAAGGAGAAGGTGAAGTTAGGAGGGTGAATCAGAAGAAGCAGAAGAAGGAAAAGGAGAAGGTGAAGTCTGGAGGGTGAATCAGAAGAAGGAGAAGGAGAAGGTGAAGTCTGGAGGGTGAAGCAGAAGATGCAGAAGAAGGAAAAGGAGAAGGTGAAGTCTGGAGGGTGAATCAGAAGAAGTAGAAGAAGGAGAAGGAGAAGGTGAAGTAAGGAGGGTGAAGCAGAAGAAGCAGAAGAAGGAGAAGGAGAAGGTGAAGTCTGGAGGGTGAAGCAGAAGAAGGAGAAGGAGAAGGTGAAGTCTGGAGGGTGAAGCAGAAGATGCAGAAGAAGGAGAAGGACAAGGTGAAGTCAGGAGGGTGAATCAGAAGAAGTAGAAGAAGGAAAAGGAGAAGGTGAAGTCTGGAGGGTGAATCAGAAGAAGTAGAAGAAGGAGAAGGAGAAGGTGAAGTCTGGAGGGTGAATCAGAAGAAGTGGAAGAAGGAGAAGGAGAAGGTGAAGTCTGGAGGGTGAAGCAGAAGAAGCAGAAGAAGGAGAAGGAGAAGGTGAAGTCTGGAGGGTGAATCAGAAGAAGTAGAAGAAGGAGAAGGAGAAGGTGAAGTCTGGAGGGTGAAGCAGAAGAAGCAGAAGAAGGAGAAGGAGAAGCTGAAGTCTGGAGGGTGAATCAGAAGAAGTAGAAGAAGGAGAAGAAGAAGGTGAAGTCTGGAGGGTGAATCAGAAGAAGCAGAAGAAGGAGAAGGAGAAGATGAAGTCTGGAGGGTGAATCAGAAGAAGCAGAAGAAGGAGAAGGAGAAGGTGAAGTCTGGAGGGTGAATCAGAAGAAGCAGAATAAGGAGAAGGAGAAGGTGAAGTCTGGAGGGTGAATCAGAAGAAGCAGAAGAAGGAGAAGGAGAAGGTGAAGTCTGGAGGGTGAATCAGATGAAGTAGAAGAAGGAGAAGGAGAAGGTGAAGTCTGGAGAGTGAAGCAGAAGAAGTAGAAGAACGAGAAGGAGAAGGTGAAGTCAGGAGGGTGAATCAGAAGAAGTAGAAGAAGGAGAAGGAGAAGGTGAAGTCAGGAGGGTGAATCAGAAGAAGCAGAAGAAGGAGAAGGAGAAGGTGAAGTCTGGAGGGTGAATCTGAAGAATCAGATGAAGGAGAAGGAGAAGGTGAAGTCTGGAGGGTGAATCAGAAGAAGCAGAAGAAAGAAAAGGAGAAGGTGAAGTCTGGAGGGTGAAGCAGAAGAAGCAGAAGAAGGAGAAGAAGCTGAAGACTGGAGGGTGAATCAGAAGAAGGAGAAGAAGGAGAAGGAGAAGGTGAAGTCTGGAGGGTGAATCAGAAGAAGTAGAAGAAGGAGAAGGAGATGGTGAAGTCTGGAGGGTGAATCAGAAGAAGCAGAAGTAGGAGAAGTAGAAGATGAAGTCTGGAGCGTGAATCAGAAGAAGCAGAAGAAGGAGAAGGAGAAGATGAAGTCTGGAGGGTGAATCAGAAGAAGTAGAAGAAGGAGAAGGAGAAGGTGAGGTCTGGAGGGTGAATCAGAAGAAGCAGAAGAAGGAGTAGGAGAAGGTGAAGTCTGGAGGGTGAATCAGAAGAAGCAGAAGAAGGAGAAGGAGAAGGTGAAGTCTGGAGGGTGAATCAGAAGAAGCAGAAGAAGGAGAAGGAGAAGGTGAAGTCAGGAGGGTGAATCAGAAGAAGCAGAAGAAGGAGAAGGAGAAGGTGAAGTTAGGAGGGTGAATCAGAAGAAGCAGAAGAAGGAGAAGGAGAAGGTGAAGTCAGGGGGGTGAAGCAGAAGAAGTAGAAGAAGGAGAAGGAGAAGGTGAAGTCAGGAGGGTGAAGCAGAAGAAGCAGAAGAAGGAGATGGAGACGGTGAAGCCTGGAGGGCGCAGCAGAAGAAGCAGAAGAAGGAGAAGGAGAAGGTGAAGTCCTAAGGGTGAAGCAGAAGAAGCAGAAGAAGGAGAAGGAGAAGGTGAAGTCTGGAGGGTGAATCAGAAGAAGTAGAAGAAGGAGAAGGAGAAGGTGAAGTCAGGAGGGTGAAGCAGAAGAAGCAGAAGAAGGAGAAGGAGAAGGTGAAATCTGGAGGGTGAAGCAGAAGAAGCAGAAGAAGGAGAAGGAGAAGGTGAAGTCTGGAGGGTGAATCAGAAGAAGTAGAAGAAGGAAAAGGAGAAGGTGAAGTCTGGAGGGTGAATCAGAAGAAGTAGAAGAAGGAGAAGGAGAAGGTGAAGTCTGGAGGGTGAATCAGAAGAAGTGGAAGAAGGAGAAGGAGAAGGTGAAGTCTGGAGGGTGAAGAAGAAGAAGCAGAAAAAGGAGAAGGAGAAGGTGAAGTCTGGAGGGTGAAACAGAAGAAGTAGAAGAAGGAGAAGGAGAAGGTGAAGTCTGGAGGGTGAAGCAGAAGAAGCAGAAGAAGGAGAAGGAGAAGGTGAAGTCTGGAGGGTGAATCAGAAGGAGTAGAAGAAGGAGAAGGAGAAGGTGAAGTCTGGAGGGTGAATTAGAAGAAGCAGAAGAAGGAGAAGGAGAAGATGAAGACTGGAGGGTGAATCAGAAGAAGCAGAAGAAGCAGAAGAAGGAGAAGAAGCTGAAGACTGGAGGGTGAATCAGAAGAAGGAGAAGAAGGAGAAGGAGAAGGTGAAGTCTGGAGGGTGAATCAGAAGAAGTAGAAGAAGGAGAAGGAGATGGTGAAGTCTGGAGGGTGACTCAGAAGAAGCAGAAGAAGGAGAAGTAGAAGATGAAGTCTGGAGCGTGAATCAGAAGAAGCAGAAGAAGGAGAAGGAGAAGATGAAGTCTGGAGGGTGAATCAGAAGAAGGAGAAGGAGAAGGTGAAGTCAGGAGGGTGAATCAGAAGAAGCAGAAGAAGGAGTAGGAGAAGGTGAAGTCTGGAGGGTGAATCAGAAGAATCAGACGAAGGAGAAGGAGAAGGTGAAGTCTGGAGGGTGAATCAGAAGAAGCAGAAGAAAGAGAAGGAGAAGGTGAAGTCTGGAGGGTGAAGCAGAAGAAGCAGAAGAAGGAGAAGGAGAAGGTGAAGACTGGAGGGTGAATCAGAAGAAGTAGAAGAAGGAGAAGGAGAAGGTGAAGTCTGGAGGGTGAATCAGAAGAAGTAGAAGAAGGAGAAGGAGAAGGTGAAGTCTGGAGGGTGAATCAGAAGAAGCAGAAGAAGGAGAAGTAGAAGATGAAGTCTGGAGCGTGAATCAGAAGAAGCAGAAGAAGGAGAAGGAGAAGATGAAGTCTGGAGGGTGAATCAGAAGAAGTAGAAGAAGGAGAAGGAGAAGGTGAGGTCTGGAGGGTGAATCAGAAGAAGCAGAAGAAGGAGAAGGAGAAGGTGAAGTCTGGAGGGTGAATCAGAAGAAGCAGAAGCAGGAGAAGGAGAAGGTGAAGTCTGGAGGGTGAATCAGAAGAAGCAGAAGAAGGAGAAGGAGAAGGTGAAGTCAGGAGGGTGAATCAGAAGAAGCAGAAGAAGGAGAAGGAGAAGGTGAAGTTAGGAGGGTGAATCAGAAGAAGCAGAAGAAGGAGAAGGAGAAGTTGAGGTCAGGGCGGTGAAGCAGAAGAAGTAGAAGAAGGAGAAGGAGAAGGTGAAGTCAGGAGGGTGAAGCAGAAGAAGCAGAAGAAGGAGAAGGAGAAGGTGAAGTCAGGAGGGTGAAGCAGAAGAAGCAGAAGAAGGAGATGGAGACGGTGAAGTCTGGAGGGCGCAGCAGAAGAAGCAGAAGAAGGAGAAGGAGAAGGTGAAGTCCTAAGGGTGAAGCAGAAGAAGCAGAAGAAGGAGAAGAAGAAGGTGAAGTCTGGAGGGTGAATCAGAAGAAGTAGAAGAAGGAGAAGGAGAAGGTGAAGTCAGGAGGGTGAAACAGAAGAAGCAGAAGAAGGAGAAGGAGAAGGTGAAATCTGGAGGGTGAAGCAGAAGAAGCAGAAGAAGGAGAAGGAGAAGGTGAAGTCTGGAGGGTGAAGCAGAAGAAGCAGAAGAAGGAAAAGGAGAAGGTGAAGTCTGGAGGGTGAATCAGAAGAAGTAGAAGAAGGAGAAGGAGAAGGTGAAGTAAGGAGGGTGAAGCAGAAGAAGCAGAAGAAGGAGAAGGAGAAGGTGAAGTCTGGAGGGTGAAGCAGAAGAAGGAGAAGGAGAAGGTGAAGTCTGGAGGGTGAAGCAGAAGATGCAGAAGAAGGAGAAGGACAAGGTGAAGTCAGGAGGGTGAATCAGAAGAAGTAGAAGAAGGAAAAGGAGAAGGTGAAGTCTGGAGGGTGAATCAGAAGAAGTAGAAGAAGGAGAAGGAGAAGGTGAAGTCTGGAGGGTGAATCAGAAGAAGTGGAAGAAGGAGAAGGAGAAGGTGAAGTCTGGAGGGTGAAGCAGAAGAAGCAGAAGAAGGAGAAGGAGAAGGTGAAGTCTGGAGGGTGAATCAGAAGAAGTAGAAGAAGGAGAAGGAGAAGGTGAAGTCTGGAGGGTGAAGCAGAAGAAGCAGAAGAAGGAGAAGGAGAAGCTGAAGTCTGGAGGGTGAATCAGAAGAAGTAGAAGAAGGAGAAGAAGAAGGTGAAGTCTGGAGGGTGAATCAGAAGAAGCAGAAGAAGGAGAAGGAGAAGATGAAGTCTGGAGGGTGAATCAGAAGAAGCAGAAGAAGGAGAAGGAGAAGGTGAAGTCTGGAGGGTGAATCAGAAGAAGCAGAATAAGGAGAAGGAGAAGGTGAAGTCTGGAGGGTGAATCAGAAGAAGCAGAAGAAGGAGAAGGAGAAGGTGAAGTCTGGAGGGTGAATCAGATGAAGTAGAAGAAGGAGAAGGAGAAGGTGAAGTCTGGAGAGTGAAGCAGAAGAAGTAGAAGAACGAGAAGGAGAAGGTGAAGTCAGGAGGGTGAATCAGAAGAAGTAGAAGAAGGAGAAGGAGAAGGTGAAGTCAGGAGGGTGAATCAGAAGAAGCAGAAGAAGGAGAAGGAGAAGGTGAAGTCTGGAGGGTGAATCTGAAGAATCAGATGAAGGAGAAGGAGAAGGTGAAGTCTGGAGGGTGAATCAGAAGAAGCAGAAGAAAGAAAAGGAGAAGGTGAAGTCTGGAGGGTGAAGCAGAAGAAGCAGAAGAAGGAGAAGAAGCTGAAGACTGGAGGGTGAATCAGAAGAAGGAGAAGAAGGAGAAGGAGAAGGTGAAGTCTGGAGGGTGAATCAGAAGAAGTAGAAGAAGGAGAAGGAGATGGTGAAGTCTGGAGGGTGAATCAGAAGAAGCAGAAGTAGGAGAAGTAGAAGATGAAGTCTGGAGCGTGAATCAGAAGAAGCAGAAGAAGGAGAAGGAGAAGATGAAGTCTGGAGGGTGAATCAGAAGAAGTAGAAGAAGGAGAAGGAGAAGGTGAGGTCTGGAGGGTGAATCAGAAGAAGCAGAAGAAGGAGTAGGAGAAGGTGAAGTCTGGAGGGTGAATCAGAAGAAGCAGAAGAAGGAGAAGGAGAAGGTGAAGTCTGGAGGGTGAATCAGAAGAAGCAGAAGAAGGAGAAGGAGAAGGTGAAGTCAGGAGGGTGAATCAGAAGAAGCAGAAGAAGGAGAAGGAGAAGGTGAAGTTAGGAGGGTGAATCAGAAGAAGCAGAAGAAGGAGAAGGAGAAGGTGAAGTCAGGGGGGTGAAGCAGAAGAAGTAGAAGAAGGAGAAGGAGAAGGTGAAGTCAGGAGGGTGAAGCAGAAGAAGCAGAAGAAGGAGATGGAGACGGTGAAGCCTGGAGGGCGCAGCAGAAGAAGCAGAAGAAGGAGAAGGAGAAGGTGAAGTCCTAAGGGTGAAGCAGAAGAAGCAGAAGAAGGAGAAGGAGAAGGTGAAGTCTGGAGGGTGAATCAGAAGAAGTAGAAGAAGGAGAAGGAGAAGGTGAAGTCAGGAGGGTGAAGCAGAAGAAGCAGAAGAAGGAGAAGGAGAAGGTGAAATCTGGAGGGTGAAGCAGAAGAAGCAGAAGAAGGAGAAGGAGAAGGTGACGTCTGGAGGGCGAAGCAGAAGAAGCAGAAGAAGGAGAAGGAGAAGGTGAAGTCTGGAGGGTGAAGCAGAAGAAGCAGAAGAAGGAGAAGGAGACGGTGAAGTCTGGAGGGTGAATCACAAGAAGTAGAAGAAGGAGAAGGAGAAGGTGAAGTAAGGAGGGTGAAGCAGAAGAAGGAGAAGGAGAAGGTGAAGTCTGGAGGGTGAAGCAGAAGAAGCAGAAGAAGGAGAAGGAGAAGGTGAAGTCTGGAGGGTGAAGCAGAAGAAGCAGAAGAAGGAGAAGGAGAAGGTGAAGTCAGGAGGGTGAATCAGAAGAAGTAGAAGAAGGAAAAGGAGAAGGTGAAGTCTGGAGGGTGAATCAGAAGAAGTAGAAGAAGGAGAAGGAGAAGGTGAAGTCTGGAGGGTGAATCAGAAGAAGTGGAAGAAGGAGAAGGAGAAGGTGAAGTCTGGAGGGTGAATCAGAAGAAGCAGAAGAAGGAGGAGGAGAAGGTGAAGTCTGGAGGGAGAAGCAGAAGAAGTAGAAGAAGGAGAAGGAGAAGGTGAAGTCTGGATTGTGAATCAGAAGAAGTAGAAGAAGGAGAAGGAGGAGGTGAAGTCTGGAGGGTGAATCAGAAGAAGTAGAAGAAGGAGAAGGAGAAGTTCAAGTCTGGAGGGTGAATCAAAAGGAGCAGAAGAAGGAGAAGGAGAAGGTGAAGTCTGGAGGGTGAATCAGAAGAAGTAGAAGAAGGAGAAGGAGAAGGTGTAGTCTGGAGGATGAATCAGAAGAAGTAGAAGAAGGAGAAGGAGAAGGTGAAGTCTGGAGAGTGAATCAGAAGAAGCAGAATAAGGAGAAGGAGAAGGTGAGGTCTGGAGGGTGAATCAGAAGAAGCAGAAGAAGGAGAAGGAGAAGGTGAAGTCTGGAGGGTGAATCAGAAGAAGCAGAAGCAGGAGAAGGAGAAGGTGAAGTCTGGAGGGTGAATCAGAAGAAGCAGAAGAAGGAGAAGGAGAAGGTGAAGTCAGGAGGGTGAATCAGAAGAAGCAGAAGAAGGAGAAGGAGAAGGTGAAGTTAGGAGGGTGAATCAGAAGAAGCAGAAGAAGGAGAAGGAGAAGTTGAGGTCAGGGCGGTGAAGCAGAAGAAGTAGAAGAAGGAGAAGGAGAAGGTGAAGTCAGGAGGGTGAAGCAGAAGAAGCAGAAGAAGGAGAAGGAGAAGGTGAAGTCAGGAGGGTGAAGCAGAAGAAGCAGAAGAAGGAGATGGAGACGGTGAAGTCTGGAGGGCGCAGCAGAAGAAGCAGAAGAAGGAGAAGGAGAAGGTGAAGTCCTAAGGGTGAAGCAGAAGAAGCAGA
Organism: Somniosus microcephalus; assembly: GCF_052327205.1. Classification (NCBI taxonomy): domain Eukaryota; kingdom Metazoa; phylum Chordata; class Chondrichthyes; order Squaliformes; family Somniosidae; genus Somniosus; species Somniosus microcephalus. The sequence goes on from NW_028225219.1 coordinate 603,002, forward strand.
AGAAGGAGAAGAAGAAGGTGAAGTCTGGAGGGTGAATCAGAAGAAGTAGAAGAAGGAGAAGGAGAAGGTGAAGTCAGGAGGGTGAAACAGAAGAAGCAGAAGAAGGAGAAGGAGAAGGTGAAATCTGGAGGGTGAAGCAGAAGAAGCAGAAGAAGGAGAAGGAGAAGGTGAAGTCTGGAGGGTGAAGCAGAAGAAGCAGAAGAAGGAAAAGGAGAAGGTGAAGTCTGGAGGGTGAATCAGAAGAAGTAGAAGAAGGAGAAGGAGAAGGTGAAGTAAGGAGGGTGAAGCAGAAGAAGCAGAAGAAGGAGAAGGAGAAGGTGAAGTCTGGAGGGTGAAGCAGAAGAAGGAGAAGGAGAAGGTGAAGTCTGGAGGGTGAAGCAGAAGATGCAGAAGAAGGAGAAGGACAAGGTGAAGTCAGGAGGGTGAATCAGAAGAAGTAGAAGAAGGAAAAGGAGAAGGTGAAGTCTGGAGGGTGAATCAGAAGAAGTAGAAGAAGGAGAAGGAGAAGGTGAAGTCTGGAGGGTGAATCAGAAGAAGTGGAAGAAGGAGAAGGAGAAGGTGAAGTCTGGAGGGTGAAGCAGAAGAAGCAGAAGAAGGAGAAGGAGAAGGTGAAGTCTGGAGGGTGAATCAGAAGAAGTAGAAGAAGGAGAAGGAGAAGGTGAAGTCTGGAGGGTGAAGCAGAAGAAGCAGAAGAAGGAGAAGGAGAAGCTGAAGTCTGGAGGGTGAATCAGAAGAAGTAGAAGAAGGAGAAGAAGAAGGTGAAGTCTGGAGGGTGAATCAGAAGAAGCAGAAGAAGGAGAAGGAGAAGATGAAGTCTGGAGGGTGAATCAGAAGAAGCAGAAGAAGGAGAAGGAGAAGGTGAAGTCTGGAGGGTGAATCAGAAGAAGCAGAATAAGGAGAAGGAGAAGGTGAAGTCTGGAGGGTGAATCAGAAGAAGCAGAAGAAGGAGAAGGAGAAGGTGAAGTCTGGAGGGTGAATCAGATGAAGTAGAAGAAGGAGAAGGAGAAGGTGAAGTCTGGAGAGTGAAGCAGAAGAAGTAGAAGAACGAGAAGGAGAAGGTGAAGTCAGGAGGGTGAATCAGAAGAAGTAGAAGAAGGAGAAGGAGAAGGTGAAGTCAGGAGGGTGAATCAGAAGAAGCAGAAGAAGGAGAAGGAGAAGGTGAAGTCTGGAGGGTGAATCTGAAGAATCAGATGAAGGAGAAGGAGAAGGTGAAGTCTGGAGGGTGAATCAGAAGAAGCAGAAGAAAGAAAAGGAGAAGGTGAAGTCTGGAGGGTGAAGCAGAAGAAGCAGAAGAAGGAGAAGAAGCTGAAGACTGGAGGGTGAATCAGAAGAAGGAGAAGAAGGAGAAGGAGAAGGTGAAGTCTGGAGGGTGAATCAGAAGAAGTAGAAGAAGGAGAAGGAGATGGTGAAGTCTGGAGGGTGAATCAGAAGAAGCAGAAGTAGGAGAAGTAGAAGATGAAGTCTGGAGCGTGAATCAGAAGAAGCAGAAGAAGGAGAAGGAGAAGATGAAGTCTGGAGGGTGAATCAGAAGAAGTAGAAGAAGGAGAAGGAGAAGGTGAGGTCTGGAGGGTGAATCAGAAGAAGCAGAAGAAGGAGTAGGAGAAGGTGAAGTCTGGAGGGTGAATCAGAAGAAGCAGAAGAAGGAGAAGGAGAAGGTGAAGTCTGGAGGGTGAATCAGAAGAAGCAGAAGAAGGAGAAGGAGAAGGTGAAGTCAGGAGGGTGAATCAGAAGAAGCAGAAGAAGGAGAAGGAGAAGGTGAAGTTAGGAGGGTGAATCAGAAGAAGCAGAAGAAGGAGAAGGAGAAGGTGAAGTCAGGGGGGTGAAGCAGAAGAAGTAGAAGAAGGAGAAGGAGAAGGTGAAGTCAGGAGGGTGAAGCAGAAGAAGCAGAAGAAGGAGATGGAGACGGTGAAGCCTGGAGGGCGCAGCAGAAGAAGCAGAAGAAGGAGAAGGAGAAGGTGAAGTCCTAAGGGTGAAGCAGAAGAAGCAGAAGAAGGAGAAGGAGAAGGTGAAGTCTGGAGGGTGAATCAGAAGAAGTAGAAGAAGGAGAAGGAGAAGGTGAAGTCAGGAGGGTGAAGCAGAAGAAGCAGAAGAAGGAGAAGGAGAAGGTGAAATCTGGAGGGTGAAGCAGAAGAAGCAGAAGAAGGAGAAGGAGAAGGTGACGTCTGGAGGGCGAAGCAGAAGAAGCAGAAGAAGGAGAAGGAGAAGGTGAAGTCTGGAGGGTGAAGCAGAAGAAGCAGAAGAAGGAGAAGGAGACGGTGAAGTCTGGAGGGTGAATCACAAGAAGTAGAAGAAGGAGAAGGAGAAGGTGAAGTAAGGAGGGTGAAGCAGAAGAAGGAGAAGGAGAAGGTGAAGTCTGGAGGGTGAAGCAGAAGAAGCAGAAGAAGGAGAAGGAGAAGGTGAAGTCTGGAGGGTGAAGCAGAAGAAGCAGAAGAAGGAGAAGGAGAAGGTGAAGTCAGGAGGGTGAATCAGAAGAAGTAGAAGAAGGAAAAGGAGAAGGTGAAGTCTGGAGGGTGAATCAGAAGAAGTAGAAGAAGGAGAAGGAGAAGGTGAAGTCTGGAGGGTGAATCAGAAGAAGTGGAAGAAGGAGAAGGAGAAGGTGAAGTCTGGAGGGTGAATCAGAAGAAGCAGAAGAAGGAGGAGGAGAAGGTGAAGTCTGGAGGGAGAAGCAGAAGAAGTAGAAGAAGGAGAAGGAGAAGGTGAAGTCTGGATTGTGAATCAGAAGAAGTAGAAGAAGGAGAAGGAGGAGGTGAAGTCTGGAGGGTGAATCAGAAGAAGTAGAAGAAGGAGAAGGAGAAGTTCAAGTCTGGAGGGTGAATCAAAAGGAGCAGAAGAAGGAGAAGGAGAAGGTGAAGTCTGGAGGGTGAATCAGAAGAAGTAGAAGAAGGAGAAGGAGAAGGTGTAGTCTGGAGGATGAATCAGAAGAAGTAGAAGAAGGAGAAGGAGAAGGTGAAGTCTGGAGAGTGAATCAGAAGAAGCAGAATAAGGAGAAGGAGAAGGTGAAGTCTGGAGGGTGAATCAGAAGAAGCAGAAGAAGGAGAAGGAGAAGGTGAAGTCTGGAGGGTGAATCAGAAGAAGTAGAAGAAGGAGAAGGAGAAGGTGAAGTCTGGAGGGTGAAGCAGAAGAAGTAGAAGAAGGAGAAGGAAAGGTGAAGTCTGGAGGGCGAAGCAGAAGAAGCAGAAGAAGGAGAAGGAGAAGGTGAAGTCTGGAGGGTGAAGCAGAAGAAGCAGAAGAAGGAGAAGGAGAAGGTGAAGTCTGGAGGGTGAATCAGAAGAAGCAGAAGAAGGAGAAGGAGAAGGTGAAGTCTGGAGGGTGAATCAGAAGAAGTAGAAGAAGGAGAAGGAGAAGGTGAAGTCTGGAGGGTGAATCAGAAGAAGTAGAAGAAGGAGAAGGAGAAGGCGAAGTCTGGAGGGTGAATCAGAAGAAGCAGAAGAAGGAGAAGGAGAAGGTGAAGTCTGGAGGGTGAATCAGAAGAAGCAGAAGAAGGAGAAGGAGAAGATGAAGTCTGGAGGGTGAATCAGAAGAAGTAGAAGAAGGAGAAGGAGAAGGTGAAGTCTGGAGGGTGAATCAGCAGAAGCAGAAGAAGGAGAAGGAGAAGGTGAAGTCTGGAGGGTGAATCAGAAGAAGCAGAAGAAGGAGAAGGAGAAGGTGAAGTCTGGAGGGTGAATCAGAAGTAGCAGAATAAGGAGAAGGAGAATGTGAAGTCTGGAGGGTGAATCAGAAGAAGCAGAAGAAGGAGAAGGAGAAGTTGAAGTCTGGAGGGTGAATCAGAAGAATCAGACGAAGGAGAAGGAGAAGGTGAAGTCTGGAGGGTGAATCAGAAGAAGCAGAAGAAAGAGAAGGAGAAGGTGAAGTCTAGAGGGTGAAGCAGAAGAAGCAGAAGAAGGAGAAGGAGAAGGTGAAGTTAGGAGGGTGAATCAGAAGAAGCAGAAGAAGGAGAAGGAGAAGTTGAGGTCAGGGGGGTGAAGCAGAAGAAGTAGAAGAAGGAGAAGGAGAAGGTGAAGTCAGGAGGGTGAATCAGAAGAAGCAGAAGAAGGAAAAGGAGAAGGTGAAGTCTGGAGGGTGAATCAGAAGAAGTAGAAGAAGGAGAAGGAGAAGGTGAAGTCTGGAGGGTGAATCAGAAGAAGTGGAAGAAGGAGAAGGAGAAGGTGAAGTCTGGAGGGTGAAGCAGAAGAAGCAGAAGAAGGAGAAGGAGAAGGTGAAGTCTGGAGGGTGAATCAGAAGAAGTAGAAGAAGGAGAAGGAGAAGGTGAAGTCTGCAGGATGAAGCAGAAGAAGCAGAAGAAGGAGAAGGAGAAGCTGAAGTCTGGAGGGTGAATCAGAAGAAGTAGAAGAAGGAGAAGGAGAAGGTGAAGTCTGGAGGGTGAATCAGAAGAAGCAGAAGAAGGAGAAGGAGAAGATGAAGTCTGGAGGGTGAATCAGAAGAAGCAGAAGAAGGAGAAGGAGAAGGTGAAGTCTGGAGGGTGAATCAGAAGAAGCAGAATAAGGAGAAGGAGAAGGTGAAGTCTGGAGGGTGAATCAGAAGAAGCAGAAGAAGGAGAAGGAGAAGGTGAAGTCTGGAGGGTGAATCAGATGAAGTAGAAGAAGGAGAAGGAGAAGGTGAAGTCTGGAGAGTGAAGCAGAAGAAGTAGAAGAACGAGAAGGAGAAGGTGAAGTCAGGAGGGTGAATCAGAAGAAGTAGAAGAAGGAGAAGGAGAAGGTGAAGTCAGGAGGGTGAATCAGAAGAAGCAGAAGAAGGAGAAGGAGAAGGTGAAGTCTGGAGGGTGAATCTGAAGAATCAGACGAAGGAGAAGGAGAAGGTGAAGTCTGGAGGGTGAATCAGAAGAAGCAGAAGAAAGAGAAGGAGAAGGTGAAGTCTGGAGGGTGAAGCAGAAGAAGCAGAAGAATGAGAAGAAGCTGAAGACTGGAGGGTGAATCAGAAGAAGGAGAAGAAGGAGAAGGAGAAGGTGAAGTCTGGAGGGTGAATCAGAAGAAGTAGAAGAAGGAGAAGGAGATGGTGAAGTCTGGAGGGTGAATCAGAAGAAGCAGAAGTAGGAGAAGTAGAAGATGAAGTCTGGAGCGTGAATCAGAAGAAGCAGAAGAAGGAGAAGGAGAAGATGAAGTCTGGAGGGTGAATCAGAAGAAGTAGAAGAAGGAGAAGGAGAAGGTGAGGTCTGGAGGGTGAATCAGAAGAAGCAGAAGAAGGAGTAGGAGAAGGTGAAGTCTGGAGGGTGAATCAGAAGAAGCAGAAGAAGGAGAAGGAGAAGGTGAAGTCTGGAGGGTGAATCAGAAGAAGCAGAAGAAGGAGAAGGAGAAGGTGAAGTCTGGAGGGTGAATCAGAAGAAGCAGAAGAAGGAGAAGGAGAAGGTGAAGTCAGGAGGGTGAATCAGAAGAAGCAGAAGAAGGAGAAGGAGAAGGTGAAGTTAGGAGGGTGAATCAGAAGAAGCAGAAGAAGGAGAAGGAGAAGTTGAGGTCAGGGCGGTGAAGCAGAAGAAGTAGAAGAAGGAGAAGGAGAAGGTGAAGTCAGGAGGGTGAAGCAGAAGAAGCAGAAGAAGGAGAAGGAGAAGGTGAAGTCAGGAGGGTGAAGCAGAAGAAGCAGAAGAAGGAGATGGAGACGGTGAAGTCTGGAGGGCGCAGCAGAAGAAGCAGAAGAAGGAGAAGGAGAAGGTGAAGTCCTAAGGGTGAAGCAGAAGAAGCAGAAGAAGGAGAAGGAGAAGGTGAAGTCTGGAGGGTGAATCAGAAGAAGTAGAAGAAGGAGAAGGAGAAGGTGAAGTCAGGAGGGTGAAACAGAAGAAGCAGAAGAAGGAGAAGGAGAAGGTGAAATCTGGAGGGTGAAGCAGAAGAAGCAGAAGAAGGAGAAGGAGAAGGTGAAGTCTGGAGGGTGAAGCAGAAGAAGCAGAAGAAGGAAAAGGAGAAGGTGAAGTCTGGAGGGTGAATCAGAAGAAGTAGAAGAAGGAGAAGGAGAAGGTGAAGTAAGGAGGGTGAATCAGAAGAAGCAGAAGAAGGAGAAGGAGAAGGTGAAGTCTGGAGGGTGAAGCAGAAGAAGGAGAAGGAGAAGGTGAAGTCTGGAGGGTGAAGCAGAAGATGCAGAAGAAGGAGAAGGACAAGGTGAAGTCAGGAGGGTGAATCAGAAGAAGTAGAAGAAGGAAAAGGAGAAGGTGAAGTCTGGAGGGTGAATCAGAAGAAGTAGAAGAAGGAGAAGGAGAAGGTGAAGTCTGGAGGGTGAATCAGAAGAAGTGGAAGAAGGAGAAGGAGAAGGTGAAGTCTGGAGGGTGAAGCAGAAGAAGCAGAAGAAGGAGAAGGAGAAGGTGAAGTCTGGAGGGTGAATCAGAAGAAGTAGAAGAAGGAGAAGGAGAAGGTGAAGTCTGGAGGGTGAAGCAGAAGAAGCAGAAGAAGGAGAAGGAGAAGCTGAAGTCTGGAGGGTGAATCAGAAGAAGTAGAAGAAGGAGAAGAAGAAGGTGAAGTCTGGAGGGTGAATCAGAAGAAGCAGAAGAAGGAGAAGGAGAAGATGAAGTCTGGAGGGTGAATCAGAAGAAGCAGAAGAAGGAGAAGGAGAAGGTGAAGTCTGGAGGGTGAATCAGAAGAAGCAGAATAAGGAGAAGGAGAAGGTGAAGTCTGGAGGGTGAATCAGAAGAAGCAGAAGAAGGAGAAGGAGAAGGTGAAGTCTGGAGGGTGAATCAGATGAAGTAGAAGAAGGAGAAGGAGAAGGTGAAGTCTGGAGAGTGAAGCAGAAGAAGTAGAAGAACGAGAAGGAGAAGGTGAAGTCAGGAGGGTGAATCAGAAGAAGTAGAAGAAGGAGAAGGAGAAGGTGAAGTCAGGAGGGTGAATCAGAAGAAGCAGAAGAAGGAGAAGGAGAAGGTGAAGTCTGGAGGGTGAATCTGAAGAATCAGATGAAGGAGAAGGAGAAGGTGAAGTCTGGAGGGTGAATCAGAAGAAGCAGAAGAAAGAAAAGGAGAAGGTGAAGTCTGGAGGGTGAAGCAGAAGAAGCAGAAGAAGGAGAAGAAGCTGAAGACTGGAGGGTGAATCAGAAGAAGGAGAAGAAGGAGAAGGAGAAGGTGAAGTCTGGAGGGTGAATCAGAAGAAGTAGAAGAAGGAGAAGGAGATGGTGAAGTCTGGAGGGTGAATCAGAAGAAGCAGAAGTAGGAGAAGTAGAAGATGAAGTCTGGAGCGTGAATCAGAAGAAGCAGAAGAAGGAGAAGGAGAAGATGAAGTCTGGAGGGTGAATCAGAAGAAGTAGAAGAAGGAGAAGGAGAAGGTGAGGTCTGGAGGGTGAATCAGAAGAAGCAGAAGAAGGAGTAGGAGAAGGTGAAGTCTGGAGGGTGAATCAGAAGAAGCAGAAGAAGGAGAAGGAGAAGGTGAAGTCTGGAGGGTGAATCAGAAGAAGCAGAAGAAGGAGAAGGAGAAGGTGAAGTCAGGAGGGTGAATCAGAAGAAGCAGAAGAAGGAGAAGGAGAAGGTGAAGTTAGGAGGGTGAATCAGAAGAAGCAGAAGAAGGAGAAGGAGAAGGTGAAGTCAGGGGGGTGAAGCAGAAGAAGTAGAAGAAGGAGAAGGAGAAGGTGAAGTCAGGAGGGTGAAGCAGAAGAAGCAGAAGAAGGAGATGGAGACGGTGAAGCCTGGAGGGCGCAGCAGAAGAAGCAGAAGAAGGAGAAGGAGAAGGTGAAGTCCTAAGGGTGAAGCAGAAGAAGCAGAAGAAGGAGAAGGAGAAGGTGAAGTCTGGAGGGTGAATCAGAAGAAGTAGAAGAAGGAGAAGGAGAAGGTGAAGTCAGGAGGGTGAAGCAGAAGAAGCAGAAGAAGGAGAAGGAGAAGGTGAAATCTGGAGGGTGAAGCAGAAGAAGCAGAAGAAGGAGAAGGAGAAGGTGACGTCTGGAGGGCGAAGCAGAAGAAGCAGAAGAAGGAGAAGGAGAAGGTGAAGTCTTTAGGGTGAAGCAGAAGAAGCAGAAGAAGGAGAAGGAGACGGTGAAGTCTGGAGGGTGAATCACAAGAAGTAGAAGAAGGAGAAGGAGAAGGTGAAGTAAGGAGGGTGAAGCAGAAGAAGGAGAAGGAGAAGGTGAAGTCTGGAGGGTGAAGCAGAAGAAGCAGAAGAAGGAGAAGGAGAAGGTGAAGTCTGGAGGGTGAAGCAGAAGAAGCAGAAGAAGGAGAAGGAGAAGGTGAAGTCAGGAGGGTGAATCAGAAGAAGTAGAAGAAGGAAAAGGAGAAGGTGAAGTCTGGAGGGTGAATCAGAAGAAGTAGAAGAAGGAGAAGGAGAAGGTGAAGTCTGGAGGGTGAATCAGAAGAAGTGGAAGAAGGAGAAGGAGAAGGTGAAGTCTGGAGGGTGAATCAGAAGAAGCAGAAGAAGGAGGAGGAGAAGGTGAAGTCTGGAGGGAGAAGCAGAAGAAGTAGAAGAAGGAGAAGGAGAAGGTGAAGTCTGGATTGTGAATCAGAAGAAGTAGAAGAAGGAGAAGGAGGAGGTGAAGTCTGGAGGGTGAATCAGAAGAAGTAGAAGAAGGAGAAGGAGAAGTTCAAGTCTGGAGGGTGAATCAAAAGGAGCAGAAGAAGGAGAAGGAGAAGGTGAAGTCTGGAGGGTGAATCAGAAGAAGTAGAAGAAGGAGAAGGAGAAGGTGTAGTCTGGAGGATGAATCAGAAGAAGTAGAAGAAGGAGAAGGAGAAGGTGAAGTCTGGAGGGCGAAGCAGAAGAAGCAGAAGAAGGAGAAGGAGAAGGTGAAGTCTGGAGGGTGAATCAGAAGAAGCAGAAGAAGGAGAAGGAGAAGGTGAAGTCTGGAGGGTGAATCAGAAGAAGTAGAAGAAGGAGAAGGAGAAGGTGAAGTCTGGAGGGTGAAGCAGAAGAAGTAGAAGAAGGAGAAGGAGAAGGTGAAGTCTGGAGGGCGAAGCAGAAGAAGCAGAAGAAGGAGAAGGAGAAGGTGAAGTCTGGAGGGTGAAGCAGAAGAAGCAGAAGAAGGAGAAGGAGAAGGTGAAGTCTGGAGGGTGAATCAGAAGAAGCAGAAGAAGGAGAAGGAGAAGGTGAAGTCTGGAGGGTGAATCAGAAGAAGTAGAAGAAGGAGAAGGAGAAGGTGAAGTCTGGAGGGTGAATCAGAAGAAGTAGAAGAAGGAGAAGGAGAAGGCGAAGTCTGGAGGGTGAATCAGAAGAAGCAGAAGAAGGAGAAGGAGAAGGTGAAGTCTGGAGGGTGAATCAGAAGAAGCAGAAGAAGGAGAAGGAGAAGATGAAGTCTGGAGGGTGAATCAGAAGAAGTAGAAGAAGGAGAAGGAGAAGGTGAAGTCTGGAGGGTGAATCAGCAGAAGCTGAAGAAGGAGAAGGAGAAGGTGAAGTCTGGAGGGTGAATCAGAAGAAGCAGAAGAAGGAGAAGGAGAAGGTGAAGTCTGGAGGGTGAATCAGAAGTAGCAGAATAAGGAGAAGGAGAATGTGAAGTCTGGAGGGTGAATCAGAAGAAGCAGAAGAAGGAGAAGGAGAAGTTGAAGTCTGGAGGGTGAATCAGAAGAATCAGACGAAGGAGAAGGAGAAGGTGAAGTCTGGAGGGTGAATCAGAAGAAGCAGAAGAAAGAGAAGGAGAAGGTGAAGTCTAGAGGGTGAAGCAGAAGAAGCAGAAGAAGGAGAAGGAGAAGGTGAAGTTAGGAGGGTGAATCAGAAGAAGCAGAAGAAGGAGAAGGAGAAGGTGAAGTTAGGAGGGTGAATCAGAAGAAGCAGAAGAAGGAGAAGGAGAAGTTGAGGTCAGGGGGGTGAAGCAGAAGAAGTAGAAGAAGGAGAAGGAGAAGGTGAAGTCAGGAGGGTGAATCAGAAGAAGCAGAAGAAGGAAAAGGAGAAGGTGAAGTCTGGAGGGTGAATCAGAAGAAGTAGAAGAAGGAGAAGGAGAAGGTGAAGTCTGGAGGGTGAATCAGAAGAAGTGGAAGAAGGAGAAGGAGAAGGTGAAGTCTGGAGGGTGAAGCAGAAGAAGCAGAAGAAGGAGAAGGAGAAGGTGAAGTCTGGAGGGTGAATCAGAAGAAGTAGAAGAAGGAGAAGGAGAAGGTGAAGTCTGCAGGATGAAGCAGAAGAAGCAGAAGAAGGAGAAGGAGAAGCTGAAGTCTGGAGGGTGAATCAGAAGAAGTAGAAGAAGGAGAAGGAGAAGGTGAAGTCTGGAGGGTGAATCAGAAGAAGCAGAAGAAGGAGAAGGAGAAGATGAAGTCTGGAGGGTGAATCAGAAGAAGCAGAAGAAGGAGAAGGAGAAGGTGAAGTCTGGAGGGTGAATCAGAAGAAGCAGAATAAGGAGAAGGAGAAGGTGAAGTCTGGAGGGTGAATCAGAAGAAGCAGAAGAAGGAGAAGGAGAAGGTGAAGTCTGGAGGGTGAATCAGATGAAGTAGAAGAAGGAGAAGGAGAAGGTGAAGTCTGGAGAGTGAAGCAGAAGAAGTAGAAGAACGAGAAGGAGAAGGTGAAGTCAGGAGGGTGAATCAGAAGAAGTAGAAGAAGGAGAAGGAGAAGCTGAAGTCAGGAGGGTGAATCAGAAGAAGCAGAAGAAGGAGAAGGAGAAGGTGAAGTCTGGAGGGTGAATCTGAAGAATCAGACGAAGGAGAAGGAGAAGGTGAAGTCTGGAGGGTGAATCAGAAGAAGCAGAAGAAAGAGAAGGAGAAGGTGAAGTCTGGAGGGTGAAGCAGAAGAAGCAGAAGAATGAGAAGAAGCTGAAGACTGGAGGGTGAATCAGAAGAAGGAGAAGAAGGAGAAGGAGAAGGTGAAGTCTGGAGGGTGAATCAGAAGAAGTAGAAGAAGGAGAAGGAGATGGTGAAGTCTGGAGGGTGAATCAGAAGAAGCAGAAGTAGGAGAAGTAGAAGATGAAGTCTGGAGCGTGAATCAGAAGAAGCAGAAGAAGGAGAAGGAGAAGATGAAGTCTGGAGGGTGAATCAGAAGAAGTAGAAGAAGGAGAAGGAGAAGGTGAGGTCTGGAGGGTGAATCAGAAGAAGCAGAAGAAGGAGTAGGAGAAGGTGAAGTCTGGAGGGTGAATCAGAAGAAGCAGAAGAAGGAGAAGGAGAAGGTGAAGTCTGGAGGGTGAATCAGAAGAAGCAGAAGAAGGAGAAGGAGAAGGTGAAGTCAGGAGGGTGAATCAGAAGAAGCAGAAGAAGGAGAAGGAGAAGGTGAAGTTAGGAGGGTGAATCAGAAGAAGCAGAAGAAGGAGAAGGAGAAGGTGAAGTCAGGGGGGTGAAGCAGAAGAAGTAGAAGAAGGAGAAGGAGAAGGTGAAGTCAGGAGGGTGAAGCAGAAGAAGCAGAAGAAGGAGATGGAGACGGTGAAGCCTGGAGGGCGCAGCAGAAGAAGCAGAAGAAGGAGAAGGAGAAGGTGAAGTCCTAAGGGTGAAGCAGAAGAAGCAGAAGAAGGAGAAGGAGAAGGTGAAGTCTGGAGGGTGAATCAGAAGAAGTAGAAGAAGGAGAAGGAGAAGGTGAAGTCAGGAGGGTGAAGCAGAAGAAGCAGAAGAAGGAGAAGGAGAAGGTGAAATCTGGAGGGTGAAGCAGAAGAAGCAGAAGAAGGAGAAGGAGAAGGTGAAGTCTGGAGGGCGAAGCAGAAGAAGCAGAAGAAGGAGAAGGAGAAGGTGAAGTCTGGAGGGTGAAGCAGAAGAAGCAGAAGAAGGAGAAGGAGACGGTGAAGTCTGGAGGGTGAATCACAAGAAGTAGAAGAAGGAGAAGGAGAAGGTGAAGTAAGGAGGGTGAAGCAGAAGAAGCAGAAGAAGGAGAAGGAGAAGGTGAAGTCTGGAGGGTGAAGCAGAAGAAGCAAAAGAAGGAGAAGGAGAAGGTGAAGTCTGGAGGGTGAAGCAGAAGAAGCAGAAGAAGGAGAAGGAGAAGGTGAAGTCAGGAGGGTGAATCAGAAGAAGTAGAAGAAGGAAAAGGAGAAGGTGAAGTCTGGAGGGTGAATCAGAAGAAGTAGAAGAAGGAGAAGGAGAAGGTGAAGTCTGGAGGGTGAATCAGAAGAAGTGGAAGAAGGAGAAGGAGAAGGTGAAGTCTGGAGGGTGAATCAGAAGAAGCAGAAGAAGGAGGAGGAGAAGGTGAAGTCTGGAGGGAGAAGCAGAAGAAGTAGAAGAAGGAGAAGGAGAAGGTGAAGTCTGGATTGTGAATCAGAAGAAGTAGAAGAAGGAGAAGGAGGAGGTGAAGTCTGGAGGGTGAATCAGAAGAAGTAGAAGAAGGAGAAGGAGAAGTTCAAATCTGGAGGGTGAATCAAAAGGAGCAGAAGAAGGAGAAGGAGAAGGTGAAGTCTGGAGGGTGAATCAGAAGAAGTAGAAGAAGGAGAAGGAGAAGGTGTAGTCTGGAGGATGAATCAGAAGAAGTAGAAGAAGGAGAAGGAGAAGGTGAAGTCTGGAGAGTGAATCAGAAGAAGCAGAATAAGGAGAAGGAGAAGGTGAAGTCTGGAGGGTGAATCAGAAGAAGCAGAAGAAGGAGAAGGAGAAGGTGAAGTCTGGAGGGTGAATCAGAAGAAGTAGAAGAAGGAGAAGGAGAAGGTGAAGTCTGGAGGGTGAAGCAGAAGAAGTAGAAGAAGGAGAAGGAGAAGGTGAAGTCTGGAGGGCGAAGCAGAAGAAGCAGAAGAAGGAGAAGGAGAAGGTGAAGTCTGGAGGGTGAAGCAGAAGAAGCAGAAGAAGGAGAAGGAGAAGGTGAAGTCTGGAGGGTGAATCAGAAGAAGCAGAAGAAGGAGAAGGAGAAGGTGAAGTCTGGAGGGTGAATCAGAAGAAGTAGAAGAAGGAGAAGGAGAAGGTGAAGTCTGGAGGGTGAATCAGAAGAAGTAGAAGAAGGAGAAGGAGAAGGCGAAGTCTGGAGGGTGAATCAGAAGAAGCAGAAGAAGGAGAAGGAGAAGGTGAAGTCTGGAGGGTGAATCAGAAGAAGCAGAAGAAGGACAAGGAGAAGATGAAGTCTGGAGGGTGAATCAGAAGAAGTAGAAGAAGGAGAAGGAGAAGGTGAAGTCTGGAGGGTGAATCAGCAGAAGCAGAAGAAGGAGAAGGAGAAGGTGAAGTCTGGAGGGTGAATCAGAAGAAGCAGAAGAAGGAGAAGGAGAAGGTGAAGTCTGGAGGGTGAATCAGAAGTAGCAGAATAAGGAGAAGGAGAATGTGAAGTCTGGAGGGTGAATCAGAAGAAGCAGAAGAAGGAGAAGGAGAAGGTGAAGTCTGGAGGGTGAATCAGAAGAATCAGACGAAGGAGAAGGAGAAGGTGAAGTCTGGAGGGTGAATCAGAAGAAGCAGAAGAAAGAGAAGGAGAAGGTGAAGTCTAGAGGGTGAAGCAGAAGAAGCAGAAGAAGGAGAAGGAGAAGGTGAAGTCAGGAGGGTGAATCAGAAGAAGCAGAAGAAGGAGAAGGAGAAGGTGAAGTTAGGAGGGTGAATCAGAAGAAGCAGAAGAAGGAGAAGGAGAAGTTGAGGTCAGGGGGGTGAAGCAGAAGAAGTAGAAGAAGGAGAAGGAGAAGGTGAAGTCAGGAGGGTGAAGCAGAAGAAGCAGAAGAAGGAGAAGGAGAAGGTGAAGTCAGGAGGGTGAAGCAGAAGAAGCAGAAGAAGGAGAAGGAGAAGGTGAAGTCAGGAGGGTGAAGCAAAAGAAGCAGAAGAAGGAGATGGAGACGGTGAAGTCTGGAGGGCGCAGCAGAAGAAGCAAGAGAAGGAGAAGGTGAAGTCTGGAGGGTGAATCAGAAGAAGCAGAAGAAGGAGGAGGAGAAGGTGAAGTCTGGAGGGAGAAGCAGAAGAAGTAGAAGAAGGAGAAGGAGAAGGTGAAGTCTGGATTGTGAATCAGAAGAAGTAGAAGAAGGAGAAGGAGGAGGTGAAGTCTGGAGGGTGAATCAGAAGAAGTAGAAGAAGGAGAAGGAGAAGGTCAAGTCTGGAGGGTGAATCAAAAGGAGCAGAAGAAGGAGAAGGAGAAGGTGAAGTCTGGAGATGAATCAGAAGAAGTAGAAGAAGGAGAAGGAGAAGGTGTAGTCTGGAGGATGAATCAGAAGAAGTAGAAGAAGGAGAAGGAGAAGGTGAAGTCTGGAGGGTGAATCAGAAGAAGCAGAATAAGGAGAAGGAGAAGGTGAAGTCTGGAGGGTGAATCAGAAGAAGCAGAAGAAGGAGAAGGTGAAGTCTGGAGGGTGAATCAGAAGAAGTAGAAGAAGGAGAAGGAGAAGGTGAAGTCTGGAGGGTGAAGCAGAAGAAGTAGAAGAAGGAGAAGGAGAAGGTGAAGTCTGGAGGGCGAAGCAGAAGAAGCAGAAGAAGGAGAAGGAGAAGGTGAAGTCTGGAGGGTGAAGCAGAAGAAGCAGAAGAAGGAGAAGGAGAAGGTGAAGTCCTAAGGGTGAAGCAGAAGAAGCAGAAGAAGGAGAAGGAGAAGGTGAAGTCTGGAGGGTGAATCAGAAGAAGTAGAAGAAGGAGAAGGAGAAGGTGAAGTCAGGAGGGTGAAGCAGAAGAAGCAGAAGAAGGAGAAGGAGAAGGTGAAATCTGGAGGGTGAAGCAGAAGAAGCAGAAGAAGGAGAAGGAGAAGGTGAAGTCTGGAGGGCGAAGCAGAAGAAGCAGAAGAAGGAGAAGGAGAAGGTGAAGTCTGGAGGGTGAAGCAGAAGAAGCAGAAGAAGGAGAAGGAGAAGGTGAAGTCTGGAGGGTGAATCACAAGAAGTAGAAGAAGGAGAAGGAGAGGGTGAAGTAAGGAGGGTGAAGCAGAAGAAGCAGAAGAAGGAGAAGGAGAAGGTGAAATCTGGAGGGTGAAGCAGAAGAAGCACAAGAAGGAGAAGGAGAAGGTGAAGTCTGGAGGGTGAAGCAGAAGAAGCAGAAGAAGGAGAAGGAGAAGGTGAAGTCAGGAGGGTGAATCAGAAGAAGTAGAAGAAGGAAAAGGAGAAGGTGAAGTCTGGAGGGTGAATCAGAAGAAGTAGAAGAAGGAGAAGGAGAAGGTGAAGTCCGGAGGGTGAATCAGAAGAAGTGGAAGAAGGAGAAGGAGAAGGTGAAGTCTGGAGGGTGAATCAGAAGAAGTAGAAGAAGGAGAAGGAGAAGGTGAAGTCTGGATTGTGAATCAGAAGAAGTAGAAGAAGGAGAAGGAGGAGGTGAAGTCTGGAGGGTGAATCAGAAGAAGTAGAAGAAGGAGAAGGAGAAGTTCAAGTCTGGAGGGTGAATCAAAAGGAGCAGAAGAAGGAGAAGGAGAAGGTGAAGTCTGGAGGGTGAATCAGAAGAAGTAGAAGAAGGAGAAGGAGAAGGTGTAGTCTGGAGGATGAATCAGAAGAAGTAGAAGAAGGAGAAGGAGAAGGTGAAGTCTGGAGAGTGAATCAGAAGAAGCAGAATAAGGAGAAGGAGAAGGTGAAGTCTGGAGGGTGAATCAGAAGAAGCAGAAGAAGCAGAAGGAGAAGGTGAAGTCTGGAGGATGAATCAGAAGAAGTAGAAGAAGGAGAAGGAGAAGGTGAAGTCTGGAGGGTGAAGCAGAAGAAGTAGAAGAAGGAGAAGGAGAAGGTGAAGTCTGGAGGGCGAAGCAGAAGAAGCAGAAGAAGGAGAAGGAGAAGGTGAAGTCTGGAGGGTGAAGCAGAAGAAGCAGAAGAAGGAGAAGGAGAAGGTGAAGTCTGGAGGGTGAATCAGAAGAAGCAGAAGAAGGAGAAGGAGAAGGTGAAGTCTGGAGGGTGAATCAGAAGAAGTAGAAGAAGGAGAAGGAGAAGGTGAAGTCTGGAGGGTGAATCAGAAGAAGTAGAAGAAGGAGAAGGAGAAGGCGAAGTCTGGAGGGTGAATCAGAAGAAGCAGAAGAAGGAGAAGGAGAAGGTGAAGTCTGGAGGGTGAATCAGAAGAAGCAGAAGAAGGAGAAGGAGAAGATGAAGTCTGGAGGGTGAATCAGAAGAAGTAGAAGAAGGAGAAGGAGAAGGTGAAGTCTGGAGGGTGAATCAGCAGAAGCAGAAGAAGGAGAAGGAGAAGGTGAAGTCTGGAGGGTGAATCAGAAGAAGCAGAAGAAGGAGAAGGAGAAGGTGAAGTCTGGAGGGTGAATCAGAAGTAGCAGAATAAGGAGAAGGAGAATGTGAAGTCTGGAGGGTGAATCAGAAGAAGCAGAAGAAGGAGAAGGAGAAGGTGAAGTCTGTAGGGTGAATCAGAAGAAGTAGAAGAAGGAGAAGGAGAAGGTGAAGTCTGGAGGGTGAAGCAGAAGAAGTAGAAGAAGGAGAAGGAGAAGGTGAAGTCAGGAGGGTGAATCAGAAGAAGTAGAAGAAGGAGAAGGAGAAGGTGAAGTCAGGAGGGTGAATCAGAAGAAGCAGAAGAAGGAGAAGGAGAAGGTGAAGTCTGGAGGGTGAATCAGAAGAATCAGACGAAGGAGAAGGAGAAGGTGAAGTCTGGAGGGTGAATCAGAAGAAGCAGAAGAAAGAGAAGGAGAAGGTGAAGTCTAGAGGGTGAAGCAGAAGAAGCAGAAGAAGGAGAAGGAGAAGGTGAAGACAGGAGGGTGAATCAGAAGAAGTAGAAGAAGGAGAAGGAGAAGATGAAGTCTGGAGGGTGAATTAGAAAAAGTAGAAGAAGGAGAAGGTGAAGTCTGGAGGGTGAATCAGAAGAAGCAGAAGAAGGAGAAGTAAAAGATGAAGTCTGGAGCGTGAATCAGAAGAAGCAGAAGAAGGAGAAGGAGAAGATGAAATCTGGAGGGTGAATCAGAAGAAGTAGAAGAAGGAGAAGGAGAAGGTGAGGTCTGGAGGGTGAATCAGAAGAAGCAGAAGAAGGAGAAGGAGAAGGTGAAGTCTGGAGGGTGAATCAGAAGAAGCAGAAGCAGGAGAAGGAGAAGGTGAAGTCTGGAGGGTGAATCAGAAGAAGCAGAAGAAGGAGAAGGAGAAGGTGAAGTCAGGAGGGTGAATCAGAAGAAGCAGAATAAGGAGAAGGAGAAGGTGAAGTTAGGAGGGTGAATCAGAAGAAGCAGAAGAAGGAGAAGGAGAAGTTGAGGTCAGGGGGGTGAAGCAGAAGAAGTAGAAGAAGGAGAAGGAGAAGGTGAAGTCAGGAGGGTGAAGCAGAAGAAGCAGAAGAAGGAGAAGGAGAAGGTGAAGTCAGGAGGGTGAAGCAGAAGAAGCAGAAGAAGGAGATGGAGACGGTGAAGTCTGGAGGGCGCAGCAGAAGAAGCAAGAGAAGGAGAAGGTGAAGTCTGGAGGGTGAATCAGAAGAAGCAGAAGAAGGAGGAGGAGAAGGTGAAGTCTGGAGGGAGAAGCAGAAGAAGTAGAAGAAGGAGAAGGAGAAGGTGAAGTCTGGATTGTGAATCAGAAGAAGTAGAAGAAGGAGAAGGAGGAGGTGAAGTCTGGAGGGTGAATCAGAAGAAGTAGAAGAAGGAAAGGGAGAAGGTCAAGTCTGGAGGGTGAATCAAAAGGAGCAGAAGAAGGAGAAGGAGAAGGTGAAGTCTGGAGATGAATCAGAAGAAGTAGAAGAAGGAGAAGGAGAAGGTGTAGTCTGGAGGATGAATCAGAAGAAGTAGAAGAAGGAGAAGGAGAAGGTGAAGTCTGGAGGGTGAATCAGAAGAAGCAGAATAAGGAGAAGGAGAAGGTGAAGTCTGGAGGGTGAATCAGAAGAAGCAGAAGAAGGAGAAGGAGAAGGTGAAGTCTGGAGGGTGAATCAGAAGAAGTAGAAGAAGGAGAAGGAGAAGGTGAAGTCTGGAGGGTGAAGCAGAAGAAGTAGAAGAAGGAGAAGGAGAAGGTGAAGTCTGGAGGGCGAAGCAGAAGAAGCAGAAGAAGGAGAAGGAGAAGGTGAAGTCTGGATGGTGAAGCAGAAGAAGCAGAAGAAGGAGAAGGAGAAGGTGAAGTCTGGAGGGTGAATCAGAAGAAGCAGAAGAAGGAGAAGGAGAAGGTGAAGTCTGGAGGGTGAATCAGAAGAAGTAGAAGAAGGAGAAGGTGAAGTCTGGAGGGTGAATCAGAAGAAGTAGAAGAAGGAGAAGGAGAAGGCGAAGTCTGGAGGGTGAATCAGAAGAAGCAGAAGAAGGAGAAGGAGAAGGTGAAGTCTGGAGGGTGAATCAGAAGAAGCAGAAGAAGGAGAAGGAGAAGATGAAGTCTGGAGGGTGAATCAGAAGAAGCAGAAGAAGGAGAAGGAGAAGATGAAGTCTGGAGGGTGAATCAGAAGAAGTAGAAGAAGGAGAAGGAGAAGGTGAAGTCTGGAGGGTGAATCAGAAGAAGCAGAAGAAGGAGAAGGAGAAGATGAAGTCTGGAGGGTGAATCAGAAGAAGTAGAAGAAGGAGAAGGAGAAGGTGAAGTCTGGAGGGTGAATCAGCAGAAGCAGAAGAAGGAGAAGGAGAAGGTGAAGTCTGGAGGGTGAATCAGAAGAAGCAGAAGAAGGAGAAGGAGAAGGTGAAGTCTGGAGGGTGAATCAGAAGAAGTAGAAGAAGGAGAAGGAGAAGGTCAAGTCTGGAGGGTGAATCAAAAGGAGCAGAAGAAGGAGAAGGAGAAGGTGAAGTCTGGAGATGAATCAGAAGAAGTAGAAGAAGGAGAAGGAGAAGGTGTAGTCTGGAGGATGAATCAGAAGAAGTAGAAGAAGGAGAAGGAGAAGGTGAAGTCTGGAGGGTGAATCAGAAGAAGCAGAATAAGGAGAAGGAGAAGGTGAAGTCTGGAGGGTGAATCAGAAGAAGCAGAAGAAGGAGAAGGTGAAGTCTGGAGGGTGAATCAGAAGAAGTAGAAGAAGGAGAAGGAGAAGGTGATGTCTGGAGGGTGAAGCAGAAGAAGTAGAAGAAGGAGAAGGAGAAGGTGAAGTCTGGAGGGCGAAGCAGAAGAAGCAGAAGAAGGAGAAGGAGAAGGTGAAGTCTGGAGGGTGAAGCAGAAGAAGCAGAAGAAGGAGAAGGAGAAGGTGAAGTCCTAAGGGTGAAGCAGAAGAAGCAGAAGAAGGAGAAGGAGAAGGTGAAGTCTGGAGGGTGAATCAGAAGAAGTAGAAGAAGGAGAAGGAGAAGGTGAAGTCAGGAGGGTGAAGCAGAAGAAGCAGAAGAAGGAGAAGGAGAAGGTGAAATCTGGAGGGTGAAGCAGAAGAAGCAGAAGAAGGAGAAGGAGAAGGTGAAGTCTGGAGGGCGAAGCAGAAGAAGCAGAAGAAGGAGAAGGAGAAGGTGAAGTCTGGAGGGTGAAGCAGAAGAAGCAGAAGAAGGAGAAGGAGAAGGTGAAGTCTGGAGGGTGAATCACAAGAAGTAGAAGAAGGAGAAGGAGAAGGTGAAGTAAGGAGGGTGAAGCAGAAGAAGCAGAAGAAGGAGAAGGAGAAGGTGAAATCTGGAGGGTGAAGCAGAAGAAGCAGAAGAAGGAGAAGGAGAAGGTGAAGTCTGGAGGGTGAAGCAGAAGAAGCAGAAGAAGGAGAAGGAGAAGGTGAAGTCAGGAGGGTGAATCAGAAGAAGTAGAAGAAGGAAAAGGAGAAGGTGAAGTCTGGAGGGTGAATCAGAAGAAGTAGAAGAAGGAGAAGGAGAAGGTGAAGTCCGGAGGGTGAATCAGAAGAAGTGGAAGAAGGAGAAGGAGAAGGTGAAGTCTGGAGGGTGAATCAGAAGAAGTAGAAGAAGGAGAAGGAGAAGGTGAAGTCTGGATTGTGAATCAGAAGAAGTAGAAGAAGGAGAAGGAGGAGGTGAAGTCTGGAGGGTGAATCAGAAGAAGTAGAAGAAGGAGAAGGAGAAGTTCAAGTCTGGAGGGTGAATCAAAAGGAGCAGAAGAAGGAGAAGGAGAAGGTGAAGTCTGGAGGGTGAATCAGAAGAAGTAGAAGAAGGAGAAGGAGAAGGTGTAGTCTGGAGGATGAATCAGAAGAAGTAGAAGAAGGAGAAGGAGAAGGTGAAGTCTGGAGAGTGAATCAGAAGAAGCAGAATAAGGAGAAGGAGAAGGTGAAGTCTGGAGGGTGAATCAGAAGAAGCAGAAGAAGCAGAAGGAGAAGGTGAAGTCTGGAGGATGAATCAGAAGAAGTAGAAGAAGGAGAAGGAGAAGGTGAAGTCTGGAGGGTGAAGCAGAAGAAGTAGAAGAAGGAGAAGGAGAAGGTGAAGTCTGGAGGGCGAAGCAGAAGAAGCAGAAGAAGGAGAAGGAGAAGGTGAAGTCTGGAGGGTGAAGCAGAAGAAGCAGAAGAAGGAGAAGGAGAAGGTGAAGTCTGGAGGGTGAATCAGAAGAAGCAGAAGAAGGAGAAGGAGAAGGTGAAGTCTGGAGGGTGAATCAGAAGAAGTAGAAGAAGGAGAAGGAGAAGGTGAAGTCTGGAGGGTGAATCAGAAGAAGTAGAAGAAGGAGAAGGAGAAGGCGAAGTCTGGAGGGTGAATCAGAAGAAGCAGAAGAAGGAGAAGGAGAAGGTGAAGTCTGGAGGGTGAATCAGAAGAAGCAGAAGAAGGAGAAGGAGAAGATGAAGTCTGGAGGGTGAATCAGAAGAAGTAGAAGAAGGAGAAGGAGAAGGTGAAGTCTGGAGGGTGAATCAGCAGAAGCAGAAGAAGGAGAAGGAGAAGGTGAAGTCTGGAGGGTGAATCAGAAGAAGCAGAAGAAGGAGAAGGAGAAGGTGAAGTCTGGAGGGTGAATCAGAAGTAGCAGAATAAGGAGAAGGAGAATGTGAAGTCTGGAGGGTGAATCAGAAGAAGCAGAAGAAGGAGAAGGAGAAGGTGAAGTCTGTAGGGTGAATCAGAAGAAGTAGAAGAAGGAGAAGGAGAAGGTGAAGTCTGGAGGGTGAAGCAGAAGAAGTAGAAGAAGGAGAAGGAGAAGGTGAAGTCAGGAGGGTGAATCAGAAGAAGTAGAAGAAGGAGAAGGAGAAGGTGAAGTCAGGAGGGTGAATCAGAAGAAGCAGAAGAAGGAGAAGGAGAAGGTGAAGTCTGGAGGGTGAATCAGAAGAATCAGACGAAGGAGAAGGAGAAGGTGAAGTCTGGAGGGTGAATCAGAAGAAGCAGAAGAAAGAGAAGGAGAAGGTGAAGTCTAGAGGGTGAAGCAGAAGAAGCAGAAGAAGGAGAAGGAGAAGGTGAAGAC
Source organism: Somniosus microcephalus (assembly GCF_052327205.1). NCBI lineage: Eukaryota > Metazoa > Chordata > Chondrichthyes > Squaliformes > Somniosidae > Somniosus > Somniosus microcephalus. The sequence goes on from NW_028225219.1 coordinate 623,789, forward strand.
AGGAGGGTGAATCAGAAGAAGTAGAAGAAGGAGAAGGAGAAGATGAAGTCTGGAGGGTGAATTAGAAAAAGTAGAAGAAGGAGAAGGTGAAGTCTGGAGGGTGAATCAGAAGAAGCAGAAGAAGGAGAAGTAAAAGATGAAGTCTGGAGCGTGAATCAGAAGAAGCAGAAGAAGGAGAAGGAGAAGATGAAGTCTGGAGGGTGAATCAGAAGAAGTAGAAGAAGGAGAAGGAGAAGGTGAGGTCTGGAGGGTGAATCAGAAGAAGCAGAAGAAGGAGAAGGAGAAGGTGAAGTCTGGAGGGTGAATCAGAAGAAGCAGAAGCAGGAGAAGGAGAAGGTGAAGTCTGGAGGGTGAATCAGAAGAAGCAGAAGAAGGAGAAGGAGAAGGTGAAGTCAGGAGGGTGAATCAGAAGAAGCAGAAGAAGGAGAAGGAGAAGGTGAAGTTAGGAGGGTGAATCAGAAGAAGCAGAAGAAGGAGAAGGAGAAGTTGAGGTCAGGGGGGTGAAGCAGAAGAAGTAGAAGAAGGAGAAGGAGAAGGTGAAGTCAGGAGGGTGAAGCAGAAGAAGCAGAAGAAGGAGAAGGAGAAGGTGAAGTCAGGAGGGTGAAGCAGAAGAAGCAGAAGAAGGAGATGGAGACGGTGAAGTCTGGAGGGCGCAGCAGAAGAAGCAAGAGAAGGAGAAGGTGAAGTCTGGAGGGTGAATCAGAAGAAGCAGAAGAAGGAGGAGGAGAAGGTGAAGTCTGGAGGGAGAAGCAGAAGAAGTAGAAGAAGGAGAAGGAGAAGGTGAAGTCTGGATTGTGAATCAGAAGAAGTAGAAGAAGGAGAAGGAGGAGGTGAAGTCTGGAGGGTGAATCAGAAGAAGTAGAAGAAGGAAAGGGAGAAGGTCAAGTCTGGAGGGTGAATCAAAAGGAGCAGAAGAAGGAGAAGGAGAAGGTGAAGTCTGGAGATGAATCAGAAGAAGTAGAAGAAGGAGAAGGAGAAGGTGTAGTCTGGAGGATGAATCAGAAGAAGTAGAAGAAGGAGAAGGAGAAGGTGAAGTCTGGAGGGTGAATCAGAAGAAGCAGAATAAGGAGAAGGAGAAGGTGAAGTCTGGAGGGTGAATCAGAAGAAGCAGAAGAAGGAGAAGGAGAAGGTGAAGTCTGGAGGGTGAATCAGAAGAAGTAGAAGAAGGAGAAGGAGAAGGTGAAGTCTGGAGGGTGAAGCAGAAGAAGTAGAAGAAGGAGAAGGAGAAGGTGAAGTCTGGAGGGCGAAGCAGAAGAAGCAGAAGAAGGAGAAGGAGAAGGTGAAGTCTGGATGGTGAAGCAGAAGAAGCAGAAGAAGGAGAAGGAGAAGGTGAAGTCTGGAGGGTGAATCAGAAGAAGCAGAAGAAGGAGAAGGAGAAGGTGAAGTCTGGAGGGTGAATCAGAAGAAGTAGAAGAAGGAGAAGGTAAAGTCTGGAGGGTGAATCAGAAGAAGTAGAAGAAGGAGAAGGAGAAGGCGAAGTCTGGAGGGTGAATCAGAAGAAGCAGAAGAAGGAGAAGGAGAAGGTGAAGTCTGGAGGGTGAATCAGAAGAAGCAGAAGAAGGAGAAGGAGAAGATGAAGTCTGGAGGGTGAATCAGAAGAAGCAGAAGAAGGAGAAGGAGAAGATGAAGTCTGGAGGGTGAATCAGAAGAAGTAGAAGAAGGAGAAGGAGAAGGTGAAGTCTGGAGGGTGAATCAGAAGAAGCAGAAGAAGGAGAAGGAGAAGATGAAGTCTGGAGGGTGAATCAGAAGAAGTAGAAGAAGGAGAAGGAGAAGGTGAAGTCTGGAGGGTGAATCAGCAGAAGCAGAAGAAGGAGAAGGAGAAGGTGAAGTCTGGAGGGTGAATCAGAAGAAGCAGAAGAAGGAGAAGGAGAAGGTGAAGTCTGGAGGGTGAATCAGAAGAAGCAGAATAAGGAGAAGGAGAATGTGAAGTCTGGAGGGTGAATCAGAAGAAGCAGAAGAAGGAGAAGGAGAAGGTGAAGTCTGGAGGGTGAATCAGAAGAAGTAGAAGAAGGAGAAGGAGAAGGTGAAGTCTGGAGGGTGAAGCAGAAGAAGTAGAAGAAGGAGAAGGAGAAGGTGAAGTCAGGAGGGTGAATCAGAAGAAGTAGAAGAAGGAGAAGGAGAAGGTGAAGTCAGGAGGGTGAATCAGAAGAAGCAGAAGAAGGAGAAGGAGAAGGTGAAGTCTGGAGGGTGAATCAGAAGAATCAGACGAAGGAGAAGGAGAAGTTGAAGTCTGGAGGGTGAATCAGAAGAAGCAGAAGAAAGAGAAGGAGAAGGTGAAGTCTAGAGGGTGAAGCAGAAGAAGCAGAAGAAGGAGAAGGAGAAGGTGAAGACAGGAGGGTGAATCAGAAGAAGTAGAAGAAGGAGAAGGAGAAGGTGAAGTCTGGAGGTTGAATCAGAAGAAGTAGAAGAAGGAGAAGGAGAAGGTGAAGTCTGGAGGGTGAATCAGAAGAAGCAGAAGAAGGAGAAGTAGAAGATGAAGTCTGGAGCGTGAATCAGAAGAAGCAGAAGAAGGAGAAGGAGAAGATGAAGTCTGGAGGGTGAATCAGAAGAAGTAGAAGAAGGAGAAGGAGAAGGTGAGGTCTGGAGGGTGAATCAGAAGAAGCAGAAGAAGGAGAAGGAGAAGGTGAAGTCTGGAGGGTGAATCAGAAGAAGCAGAAGCAGGTGATGGAGAAGGTGAAGTCTGGAGGGTGAATCAGAAGAAGCAGAAGAAGGAGAAGGAGAAGGTGAAGTCAGGAGGGTGAATCAGAAGAAGCAGAAGAAGGAGAAGGAGAAGGTGAAGTTAGGAGGGTGAATCAGAAGAAGCAGAAGAAGAAGAAGGAGAAGTTGAGGTCAGGGGGGTGAAGCAGAAGAAGTAGAAGAAGGAGAAGGAGAAGGTGAAGTCAGGAGGGTGAAGCAGAAGAAGCAGAAGAAGGAGAAGGAGAAGGTGAAGTCAGGAGGGTGAAGCAGAAGAAGCAGAAGAAGGAGATGGAGACGGTGAAGTCTGGAGGGCGCAGCAGAAGAAGCAGAAGAAGGAGAAGGAGAAGGTGAAGTCCTAAGGGTGAAGCAGAAGAAGCAGAAGAAGGAGAAGGAGAAGGTGAAGTCTGGAGGGTGAATCAGAAGAAGTAGAAGAAGGAGAAGGAGAAGGTGAAGTCAGGAGGGTGAAGCAGAAGAAGCAGAAGAAGGAGAAGGAGAAGGTGAAATCTGGAGGGTGAAGCAGAAGAAGCAGAAGAAGGAGAAGGAGAAGGTGAAGTCTGGAGGGTGAAGCAGAAGAAGCAGAAGAAGGAAAAGGAGAAGGTGAAGTCTGGAGGGTGAATCAGAAGAAGTAGAAGAAGGAGAAGGAGAAGGTGAAGTAAGGAGGGTGAAGCAGAAGAAGCAGAAGAAGGAGAAGGAGAAGGTGAAGTCTGGAGGGTGAAGCAGAAGAAGGAGAAGGAGAAGGTGAAGTCTGGAGGGTGAATCAGAAGAAGCAGAATAAGGAGAAGGAGAAGGTGAAGTCTGGAGGGTGAATCAGAAGAAGCAGAAGAAGGAGAAGGAGAAGGTGAAGTCTGGAGGGTGAATCAGAAGAAGTAGAAGAAGGAGAAGGAGAAGGTGAAGTCTGGAGGGTGAAGCAGAAGAAGTAGAAGAAGGAGAAGGAGAAGGTGAAGTCTGGAGGGCGAAGCAGAAGAAGCAGAAGAAGGAGAAGGAGAAGGTGAAGTCTGGAGGGTGAAGCAGAAGAAGCAGAAGAAGGAGAAGGAGAAGGTGAAGTCTGGAGGGTGAATCAGAAGAAGCAGAAGAAGGAGAAGGAGAAGGTGAAGTCTGGAGGGTGAATCAGAAGAAGTAGAAGAAGGAGAAGGTGAAGTCTGGAGGGTGAAGCAGAAGAAGTAGAAGAAGGAGAAGGAGAAGGCGAAGTCTGGAGGGTGAATCAGAAGAAGCAGAAGAAGGAGAAGGAGAAGGTGAAGTCTGGAGGGTGAATCAGAAGAAGCAGAAGAAGGAGAAGGAGAAGATGAAGTCTGGAGGGTGAATCAGAAGTAGAAGAAGGAGAAGGAGTAGGTGAAGTCTGGAGGGTGAATCAGCAGAAGCAGAAGAAGGAGAAGGAGAAGGTGAAGTCTGGAGGGTGAATCAGAAGAAGCAGAAGAAGGAGAAGGAGAAGGTGAAGTCTGGAGGGTGAATCAGAAGAAGCAGAATAAGGAGAAGGAGAATGTGAAGTCTGGAGGGTGAATCAGAAGAAGCAGAAGAAGGAGAAGGAGAAGGTGAAGTCTGGAGGGTGAATCAGAAGAAGTAGAAGAAGGAGAAGGAGAAGGTGAAGTCTGGAGGGTGAAGCAGAAGAAGTAGAAGAAGGAGAAGGAGAAGGTGAAGTCAGGAGGGTGAATCAGAAGAAGTAGAAGAAGGAGAAGGAGAAGGTGAAGTCAGGAGGGTGAATCAGAAGAAGCAGAAGAAGGAGAAGGAGAAGGTGAAGTCTGGAGGGTGAATCAGAAGAATCAGACGAAGGAGAAGGAGAAGGTGAAGTCTGGAGGGTGAATCAGAAGAAGCAGAAGAAAGAGAAGGAGAAGGTGAAGTCTAGAGGGTGAAGCAGAAGAAGCAGAAGAAGGAGAAGGAGAAGGTGAAGACAGGAGGGTGAATCAGAAGAAGTAGAAGAAGGAGAAGGAGAAGGTGAAGTCTGGATGTTGAATCAGAAGAAGTAGAAGAAGGAGAAGGAGAAGGTGAAGTCTGGAGGGTGAATCAGAAGAAGCAGAAGAAGGAGAATTAGAAGATGAAGTCTGGAGCGTGAATCAGAAGAAGCAGAAGAAGGAGAAGGAGAAGATGAAGTCTGGAGGGTGAATCAGAAGAAGTAGAAGAAGGAGAAGGAGAAGGTGAGGTCTGGAGGGTGAATCAGAAGAAGCAGAAGAAGGAGAAGGAGAAGGTGAAGTCTGGAGGGTGAATCAGAAGAAGCAGAAGCAGGAGAAGGAGAAGGTGAAGTCTGGAGGGTGAATCAGAAGAAGCAGAAGAAGGAGAAGGAGAAGGTGAAGTCAGGAGGGTGAATCAGAAGAAGCAGAAGAAGGAGAAGGAGAAGGTGAAGTTAGGAGGGTGAATCAGAAGAAGCAGAAGAAGGAGAAGGAGAAGTTGAGGTCAGGGGGGTGAAGCAGAAGAAGTAGAAGAAGGAGAAGGAGAAGGTGAAGTCAGGAGGGTGAAGCAGAAGAAGCAGAAGAAGGAGAAGGAGAAGGTGAAGTCAGGAGGGTGAAGCAGAAGAAGCAGAAGAAGGAGATGGAGACGGTGAAGTCTGGAGGGCGCAGCAGAAGAAGCAGAAGAAGGAGAAGGAGAAGGTGAAGTCCTAAGGGTGAAGCAGAAGAAGCAGAAGAAGGAGAAGGAGAAGGTGAAGTCTGGAGGGTGAATCAGAAGAAGTAGAAGAAGGAGAAGGAGAAGGTGAAGTCAGGAGGGTGAAGCAGAAGAAGCAGAAGAAGGAGAAGGAGAAGGTGAAATCTGGAGGGTGAAGCAGAAGAAGCAGAAGAAGGAGAAGGAGAAGGTGAAGTCTGGAGGGTGAAGCAGAAGAAGCAGAAGAAGGAAAAGGAGAAGGTGAAGTCTGGAGGGTGAATCAGAAGAAGTAGAAGAAGGAGAAGGAGAAGGTGAAGTAAGGAGGGTGAAGCAGAAGAAGCAGAAGAAGGAGAAGGAGAAGGTGAAGTCTGGAGGGTGAAGCAGAAGAAGGAGAAGGAGAAGGTGAAGTCTGGAGGGTGAAGCAGAAGAAGCAGAAGAAGGAGAAGGACAAGGTGAAGTCAGGAGGGTGAATCAGAAGAAGTAGAAGAAGGAAAAGGAGAAGGTGAAGTCTGGAGGGTGAATCAGAAGAAGTAGAAGAAGGAGAAGGAGAAGGTGAAGTCTGGAGGGTGAATCAGAAGAAGTGGAAGAAGGAGAAGGAGAAGGTGAAGTCTGGAGGGTGAAGCAGAAGAAGCAGAAGAAGGAGAAGGAGAAGGTGAAGTCTGGAGGGTGAATCAGAAGAAGTAGAAGAAGGAGAAGGAGAAGGTGAAGTCTGGAGGGTGAATCAGAAGAAGCAGAAGAAGGAGAAGTAGAAGATGAAGTCTGGAGGGTGAATCAGAAGAAGCAGAAGAAGGAGAAGGAGAAGGTGAAGTCTGGAGGGTGAATCAGAAGAAGCAGAAGAAGGAGAAGGAGAAGGTGAAGTCTGGAGGGTGAATCAGAAGAAGTAGAAGAAGGAGAAGTAGAAGCTGAAGTCTGGAGGGTGAAGCAGAAGAAGCAGAAGAAGGAGAAGGAGAAGGTGAAGTCTGGAGGGTGAATCAGAAGAAGTAGAAGAAGGAGAAGGAGAAGGTGAAGTCTGGAGGGTGAATCAGAAGAAGCAGAAGAAGGAGAAGGAGAAGATGAAGTCTGGAGGGTGAATCAGAAGAAGCAGAAGAAGGAGAAGGAGAAGGTGAAGTCTGGAGGGTGAATCAGAAGAAGCAGAAGAAGGAGAAGGAGAAGGTGAAGTCTGGAGGGTGAATCAGAAGAAGCAGAAGAAGGAGAAGTAGAAGATGAAGTCTGGAGGGTGAACCAGAAGAAGTAGAAGAAGGAGAAGGAGAAGGTGAGGTCTGGAGGGTGAATCAGAAGAAGCAGAAGAAGGAGAAGGAGAAGGTGAAGTCTGGAGGGTGAATCAGAAGAAGCAGAAGCAGGAGAAGGAGAAGGTGAAGTCTGGAGGGTGAATCAGAAGAAGCAGAAGAAGGAGAAGGAGAAGGTGAAGTCAGGAGGGTGAATCAGAAGAAACAGAAGAAGGAGAAGGAGAAGGTGAAGTCAGGAGGGTGAAGCAGAAGAAGCAGAAGAAGGAGAAGGAGAAGGTGAAGTCAGGAGGGTGAAGCAGAAGAAGCAGAAGAAGGAGATGGAGACGGTGAAGTCTGGAGGGCGCAGCAGAAGAAGCAAAAGAAGGAGAAGGTGAAGTCCTAAGGGTGAAGCAGAAGAAGCAGAAGAAGGAGAAGGAGAAGGTGAAGTCTGGAGGGTGAATCAGAAGAAGTAGAAGAAGGAGAAGGAGAAGGTGAAGTCAGGAGGGTGAAGCAGAAGAAGCAGAAGAAGGAGAAGGAGAAGGTGAAATCTGGAGGGTGAAGCAGAAGAAGCAGAAGAAGGAGAAGGAGAAGGTGAAGTCTGGAGGGTGAAGCAGAAGAAGCAGAAGAAGGAAAAGGAGAAGGTGAAGTCTGGAGGGTGAATCAGAAGAAGCAGAAGAAGGAGAAGGAGAAGGTGAAGTAAGGAGGGTGAAGCAGAAGAAGCAGAAGAAGGAGAAGGAGAAGGTGAAGTCTGGAGGGTGAATCAGAAGAAGCAGAAGAAGGAGAAGGAGAAGATGAAGTCTGGAGGGTGAATCAGAAGTAGAAGAAGGAGAAGGAGTAGGTGAAGTCTGGAGGGTGAATCAGCAGAAGCAGAAGAAGGAGAAGGAGAAGGTGAAGTCTGGAGGGTGAATCAGAAGAAGCAGAAGAAGGAGAAGGAGAAGGTGAAGTCTGGAGGGTGAATCAGAAGAAGCAGAATAAGGAGAAGGAGAATGTGAAGTCTGGAGGGTGAATCAGAAGAAGCAGAAGAAGGAGAAGGAGAAGGTGAAGTCTGGAGGGTGAATCAGAAGAAGTAGAAGAAGGAGAAGGAGAAGGTGAAGTCTGGAGGGTGAAGCAGAAGAAGTAGAAGAAGGAGAAGGAGAAGGTGAAGTCAGGAGGGTGAATCAGAAGAAGTAGAAGAAGGAGAAGGAGAAGGTGAAGTCAGGAGGGTGAATCAGAAGAAGCAGAAGAAGGAGAAGGAGAAGGTGAAGTCTGGAGGGTGAATCAGAAGAATCAGACGAAGGAGAAGGAGAAGGTGAAGTCTGGAGGGTGAATCAGAAGAAGCAGAAGAAAGAGAAGGAGAAGGTGAAGTCTAGAGGGTGAAGCAGAAGAAGCAGAAGAAGGAGAAGGAGAAGGTGAAGACAGGAGGGTGAATCAGAAGAAGTAGAAGAAGGAGAAGGAGAAGGTGAAGTCTGGATGTTGAATCAGAAGAAGTAGAAGAAGGAGAAGGAGAAGGTGAAGTCTGGAGGGTGAATCAGAAGAAGCAGAAGAAGGAGAAGTAGAAGATGAAGTCTGGAGCGTGAATCAGAAGAAGCAGAAGAAGGAGAAGGAGAAGATGAAGTCTGGAGGGTGAATCAGAAGAAGTAGAAGAAGGAGAAGGAGAAGGTGAGGTCTGGAGGGTGAATCAGAAGAAGCAGAAGAAGGAGAAGGAGAAGGTGAAGTCTGGAGGGTGAATCAGAAGAAGCAGAAGCAGGAGAAGGAGAAGGTGAAGTCTGGAGGGTGAATCAGAAGAAGCAGAAGAAGGAGAAGGAGAAGGTGAAGTCAGGAGGGTGAATCAGAAGAAGCAGAAGAAGGAGAAGGAGAAGGTGAAGTTAGGAGGGTGAATCAGAAGAAGCAGAAGAAGGAGAAGGAGAAGTTGAGGTCAGGGGGGTGAAGCAGAAGAAGTAGAAGAAGGAGAAGGAGAAGGTGAAGTCAGGAGGGTGAAGCAGAAGAAGCAGAAGAAGGAGAAGGAGAAGGTGAAGTCAGGAGGGTGAAGCAGAAGAAGCAGAAGAAGGAGATGGAGACGGTGAAGTCTGGAGGGCGCAGCAGAAGAAGCAGAAGAAGGAGAAGGAGAAGGTGAAGTCCTAAGGGTGAAGCAGAAGAAGCAGAAGAAGGAGAAGGAGAAGGTGAAGTCTGGAGGGTGAATCAGAAGAAGTAGAAGAAGGAGAAGGAGAAGGTGAAGTCAGGAGGGTGAAGCAGAAGAAGCAGAAGAAGGAGAAGGAGAAGGTGAAATCTGGAGGGTGAAGCAGAAGAAGCAGAAGAAGGAGAAGGAGAAGGTGAAGTCTGGAGGGTGAAGCAGAAGAAGCAGAAGAAGGAAAAGGAGAAGGTGAAGTCTGGAGGGTGAATCAGAAGAAGTAGAAGAAGGAGAAGGAGAAGGTGAAGTAAGGAGGGTGAAGCAGAAGAAGCAGAAGAAGGAGAAGGAGAAGGTGAAGTCTGGAGGGTGAAGCAGAAGAAGGAGAAGGAGAAGGTGAAGTCTGGAGGGTGAAGCAGAAGAAGCAGAAGAAGGAGAAGGACAAGGTGAAGTCAGGAGGGTGAATCAGAAGAAGTAGAAGAAGGAAAAGGAGAAGGTGAAGTCTGGAGGGTGAATCAGAAGAAGTAGAAGAAGGAGAAGGTGAAGTCTGGAGGGTGAATCAGAAGAAGTGGAAGAAGGAGAAGGAGAAGGTGAAGTCTGGAGGGTGAAGCAGAAGAAGCAGAAGAAGGAGAAGGAGAAGGTGAAGTCTGGAGGGTGAATCAGAAGAAGTAGAAGAAGGAGAAGGAGAAGGTGAAGTCTGGAGGGTGAATCAGAAGAAGCAGAAGAAGGAGAAGTAGAAGATGAAGTCTGGAGGGTGAATCAGAAGAAGCAGAAGAAGGAGAAGGAGAAGGTGAAGTCTGGAGGGTGAATCAGAAGAAGCAGAAGAAGGAGAAGGAGAAGGTGAAGTCTGGAGGGTGAATCAGAAGAAGTAGAAGAAGGAGAAGTAGAAGCTGAAGTCTGGAGGGTGAAGCAGAAGAAGCAGAAGAAGGAGAAGGAGAAGGTGAAGTCTGGAGGGTGAATCAGAAGAAGTAGAAGAAGGAGAAGGAGAAGGTGAAGTCTGGAGGGTGAATCAGAAGAAGCAGAAGAAGGAGAAGGAGAAGATGAAGTCTGGAGGGTGAATCAGAAGAAGCAGAAGAAGGAGAAGGAGAAGGTGAAGTCTGGAGGGTGAATCAGAAGAAGCAGAAGAAGGAGAAGGAGAAGGTGAAGTCTGGAGGGTGAATCAGAAGAAGCAGAAGAAGGAGAAGTAGAAGATGAAGTCTGGAGGGTGAACCAGAAGAAGTAGAAGAAGGAGAAGGAGAAGGTGAGGTCTGGAGGGTGAATCAGAAGAAGCAGAAGAAGGAGAAGGAGAAGGTGAAGTCTGGAGGGTGAATCAGAAGAAGCAGAAGCAGGAGAAGGAGAAGGTGAAGTCTGGAGGGTGAATCAGAAGAAGCAGAAGAAGGAGAAGGAGAAGGTGAAGTCAGGAGGGTGAATCAGAAGAAACAGAAGAAGGAGAAGGAGAAGGTGAAGTCAGGAGGGTGAAGCAGAAGAAGCAGAAGAAGGAGAAGGAGAAGGTGAAGTCAGGAGGGTGAAGCAGAAGAAGCAGAAGAAGGAGATGGAGACGGTGAAGTCTGGAGGGCGCAGCAGAAGAAGCAAAAGAAGGAGAAGGTGAAGTCCTAAGGGTGAAGCAGAAGAAGCAGAAGAAGGAGAAGGAGAAGGTGAAGTCTGGAGGGTGAATCAGAAGAAGTAGAAGAAGGAGAAGGAGAAGGTGAAGTCAGGAGGGTGAAGCAGAAGAAGCAGAAGAAGGAGAAGGAGAAGGTGAAATCTGGAGGGTGAAGCAGAAGAAGCAGAAGAAGGAGAAGGAGAAGGTGAAGTCTGGAGGGTGAAGCAGAAGAAGCAGAAGAAGGAAAAGGAGAAGGTGAAGTCTGGAGGGTGAATCAGAAGAAGCAGAAGAAGGAGAAGGAGAAGGTGAAGTAAGGAGGGTGAAGCAGAAGAAGCAGAAGAAGGAGAAGGAGAAGGTGAAGTCTGGAGGGTGAAGCAGAAGAAGGAGAAGGAGAAGGTGAAGTCTGGAGGGTGAAGCAGAAGAAGCAGAAGAAGGAGAAGGACAAGGTGAAGTCAGGAGGGTGAATCAGAAGAAGTAGAAGAAGGAAAAGGAGAAGGTGAAGTCTGGAGGGTGAATCAGAAGAAGTAGAAGAAGGAGAAGGAGAAGGTGAAGTCTGGAGGGTGAATCAGAAGAAGTGGAAGAAGGAGAAGGAGAAGGTGAAATCTGGAGGGTGAAGCAGAAGAAGCAGAAGAAGGAGAAGGAGAAGGTGAAGTCTGGAGGGTGAAGCAGAAGAAGCAGAAGAAGGAAAAGGAGAAGGTGAAGTCTGGAGGGTGAATCAGAAGAAGTAGAAGAAGGAGAAGGAGAAGGTGAAGTAAGGAGGGTGAAGCAGAAGAAGCAGAAGAAGGAGAAGGAGAAGGTGAAGTCCGGAGGGTGAAGCAGAAGAAGGAGAAGGAGAAGGTGAAGTCTGGAGGGTGAAGCAGAAGAAGCAGAAGAAGGAGAAGGACAAGGTGAAGTCAGGAGGGTGAATCAGAAGAAGTAGAAGAAGGAAAAGGAGAAGGTGAAGTCTGGAGGGTGAATCAGAAGAAGTAGAAGAAGGAGAAGGAGAAGGTGAAGTCTGGAGGGTGAATCCGAAGAAGTGGAAGAAGGAGAAGGAGAAGGTGAAGTCTGGAGGGTGAAGCAGAAGAAGCAGAAGAAGGAGAAGGAGAAGGTGAAGTCTGGAGGGTGAAGCAGAAGAAGCAGAAGAAGGAAAAGGAGAAGGTGAAGTCTGGAGGGTGAATCAGAAGAAGCAGAAGAAGGAGAAGGAGAAGGTGAAGTAAGGAGGGTGAAGCAGAAGAAGCAGAAGAAGGAGAAGGAGAAGGTGAAGTCTGGAGGGTGAAGCAGAAGAAGGAGAAGGAGAAGGTGAAGTCTGGAGGGTGAAGCAGAAGAAGCAGAAGAAGGAGAAGGACAAGGTGAAGTCAGGAGGGTGAATCAGAAGAAGTAGAAGAAGGAAAAGGAGAAGGTGAAGTCTGGAGGGTGAATCAGAAGAAGTAGAAGAAGGAGAAGGAGAAGGTGAAGTCTGGAGGGTGAATCAGAAGAAGTGGAAGAAGGAGAAGGAGAAGGTGAAATCTGGAGGGTGAAGCAGAAGAAGCAGAAGAAGGAGAAGGAGAAGGTGAAGTCTGGAGGGTGAAGCAGAAGAAGCAGAAGAAGGAAAAGGAGAAGGTGAAGTCTGGAGGGTGAATCAGAAGAAGTAGAAGAAGGAGAAGGAGAAGGTGAAGTAAGGAGGGTGAAGCAGAAGAAGCAGAAGAAGGAGAAGGAGAAGGTGAAGTCCGGAGGGTGAAGCAGAAGAAGGAGAAGGAGAAGGTGAAGTCTGGAGGGTGAAGCAGAAGAAGCAGAAGAAGGAGAAGGACAAGGTGAAGTCAGGAGGGTGAATCAGAAGAAGTAGAAGAAGGAAAAGGAGAAGGTGAAGTCTGGAGGGTGAATCAGAAGAAGTAGAAGAAGGAGAAGGAGAAGGTGAAGTCTGGAGGGTGAATCCGAAGAAGTGGAAGAAGGAGAAGGAGAAGGTGAAGTCTGGAGGGTGAAGCAGAAGAAGCAGAAGAAGGAGAAGGAGAAGGTGAAGTCTGGAGGGTGAATCAGAAGAAGTAGAAGAAGGAGAAGGAGAAGGTGAAGTCTGGAGGGTGAATCAGAAGAAGCAGAAGAAGGAGAAGGAGAAGATGAAGTCTGGAGGGTGAATCAGAAGAAGCAGAAGAAGGAGAAGGAGAAGGTAAAGTCTGGAGGGTGAATCAGAAGAAGCAGAAGAAGGAGGAGGAGAAGGTGAAGTCTGGAGGGTGAATCAGAAGAAGTAGAAGAAGGAGAAGGAGAAGCTGAAGTCTGGAGGGTGAAGCAGAAGAAGCAGAAGAAGGAGAAGGAGAAGGTAAAGTCTGGAGGGTGAATCAGAAGAAGTAGAAGAAGGAGAAGGAGAAGGTGAAGTCTGGAGGGTGAATCAGAAGAAGCAGAAGAAGGAGAAGGAGAAGGTGAAGTCTGGAGGGTGAATCAGAAGAAGCAGAAGAAGGAGAAGGAGAAGGTGAAGTCTGGAGGGTGAATCAGAAGAAGCAGAAGAAGGAGAAGTAGAAGATGAAGTCTGGAGGGTGAATCAGAAGAAGTAGAAGAAGGAGAAGGAGAAGGTGAGGTCTGGAGGGTGAATCAGAAGAAGCAGAAGAAGGAGAAGGAGAAGGTGAAGTCTGGAGGGTGAATCAGAAGAAGCAGAAGCAGGAGAAGGAGAAGGTGAAGTCTGGAGGGTGAATCAGAAGAAGCAGAAGAAGGAGAAGGAGAAGGTGAAGTCAGGAGGGTGAATCAGAAGAAGCAGAAGAAGGAGAAGGAGAAGGTGAAGTTAGGAGGGTGAATCAGAAGAAGCAGAAGAAGGAGAAGGAGAAGTTGAGGTCAGGGGGGTGAAGCAGAAGAAGTAGAAGAAGGAGAAGGAGAAGGTGAAGTCAGGAGGGTGAAGCAGAAGAAGCAGAAGAAGGAGAAGGAGAAGGTGAAGTCAGGAGGGTGAAGCAGAAGAAGCAGAAGAAGGAGATGGAGACGGTGAAGTCTGGAGGGCGCAGCAGAAGAAGCAAAAGAAGGAGAAGGAGAAGGTGAAGTCCTAAGGGTGAAGCAGAAGAAGCAGAAGAAGGAGAAGGAGAAGGTGAAGTCTGGAGGGTGAATCAGAAGAAGGAGAAGGAGAAGGTGAAGTCAGGAGGGTGAAGCAGAAGAAGCAGAAGAAGGAGAAGGAGAAGGTGAAATCTGGAGGGTGAAGCAGAAGAAGCAGAAGAAGGAGAAGGAGAAGGTGAAGTCTGGAGGGTGAAGCAGAAGAAGCAGAAGAAGGAAAAGGAGAAGGTGAAGTCTGGAGGGTGAATCAGAAGAAGCAGAAGAAGGAGAAGGAGAAGGTGAAGTATGGAGGGTGAAGCAGAAGAAGCAGAAGAAGGAGAAGGAGAAGGTGAAGTCTGGAGGGTGAAGCAGAAGAAGGAGAAGGAGAAGGTGAAGTCTGGAGGGTGAAGCAGAAGAAGCAGAAGAAGGAGAAGGACAAGGTGAAGTCAGGAGGGTGAATCAGAAGAAGTAGAAGAAGGAAAAGGAGAAGGTGAAGTCTGGAGGGTGAATCAGAAGAAGTAGAAGAAGGAGAAGGAGAAGGTGAAGTCTGGAGGGTGAATCAGAAGAAGTGGAAGAAGGAGAAGGTGAAGCCTGGAGGGTGAAGCAGAAGAAGCAGAAGAAGGAGAAGGAGAAGGTGAAGTCTGGAGGGTGAATCAGAAGAAGTAGAAGAAGGAGAAGGAGAAGGTGAAGTCTGGAGGGTGAAGCAGAAGAAGCAGAAGAAGGAGAAGGAGAAGGTGAAGTCTGGAGGGTGAATCAGAAGAAGTAGAAGAAGGAGAAGGAGAAGGTGAAGTCTGGAGGGTGAATCAGAAGAAGCAGAAGAAGGAGAAGGAGAAGATGAAGTCTGGAGGGTGAATCAGAAGAAGCAGAAGAAGGAGAAGGAGAAGGTGAAGTCTGGAGGGTGAATCAGAAGAAGCAGAATAAGGAGAAGGAGAAGGTGAAGTCTGGAGGGTGAATCAGAAGAAGCAGAAGAAGGAGAAAGAGAAGGTGAAGTCTGGAGGGTGAATCAGAAGAAGTAGAAGAAGGAGAAGGAGAAGGTGAAGTCTGGAGAGTGAAGCAGAAGAAGTAGAAGAAGGAGAAGGAGAAGGTGAAGTCAGGAGGGTGAATCAGAAGAAGTAGAAGAAGGAGAAGGAGAAGGTGAAGTCAGGAGGGTGAATCAGAAGAAGCAGAAGAAGGAGAAGGAGAAGGTGAGGTCTGGAGGGTGAATCTGAAGAATCAGACGAAGGAGAAGGAGAAGGTGAAGTCTGGAGGGTGAATCAGAAGAAGCAGAAGAAAGAGAAGGAGAAGGTGAAGTCTGGAGGGTGAAGCAGAAGAAGCAGAAGAAGGAGAAGAAGGTGAAGACTGGAGGGTGAATCAGAAGAAGGAGAAGAAGGAGAAGGAGAAGGTGAAGTCTGGAGGGTGAATCAGAAGAAGTAGAAGAAGGAGAAGGAGATGGTGATGTCTGGAGGGTGAATCAGAAGAAGCAGAAGAAGGAGAAGTAGAAGATGAAGTCTGGAGCGTGAATCAGAAGAAGCAGAAGAAGGAGAAGGAGAAGATGAAGTCTGGAGGGTGAATCAGAAGAAGTAGAAGAAGGAGAAGGAGAAGGTGAGGTCTGGAGGGTGAATCAGAAGAAGCAGAAGAAGGAGAAGGAGAAGGTGAAGTCTGGAGGGTGAATCAGAAGAAGCAGAAGAAGGAGAAGGAGAAGGTGAAGTCTGGAGGGTGAATCAGAAGAAGCAGAAGAAGGAGAAGGAGAAGGTGAAGTCAGGAGGGTGAATCAGAAGAAGCAGAAGAAGGAGAAGGAGAAGGTGAAGTTAGGAGGGTGAATCAGAAGAAGCAGAAGAAGGAGAAGGAGAAGGTGAAGTCAGGGGGGTGAAGCAGAAGAAGTAGAAGAAGGAGAAGGAGAAGGTGAAGTCAGGAGGGTGAAGAAGAAGAAGGAGATGGAGACGGTGAAGCCTGGAGGGCGCAGCAGAAGAAGCAGAAGAAGGAGAAGGAGAAGGTGAAGTCCTAAGGGTGAAGCAGAAGAAGCAGAAGAAGGAGAAGGAGAAGGTGAAGTCTGGAGGGTGAATCAGAAGAAGTAGAAGAAGGAGAAGGAGAAGGTGAAGTCAGGAGGGTGAAGCAGAAGAAGCAGAAGAAGGAGAAGGAGAAGGTGAAATCTGAAGGGTGAAGCAGAAGAAGCAGAAGAAGGAGAAGGAGAAGGTGAAGTCTGGAGGGCGAAGCAGAAGAAGGAGAAGAAGGAGAAGGAGAAGGTGAAGTCTGGAGGGTGAAGCAGAAGAAGCAGAAGAAGGAGAAGTAGAAGGTGAAGTCTGGAGGGTGAATCACAAGAAGTAGAAGAAGGAGAAGGAGAAGGTGAAGTAAGGAGGGTGAAGCAGAAGAAGCAGAAGAAGGAGATGGAGAAGGTGAAGTCTGGAGGGTGAAGCAGAAGAAGCAGAAGAAGGAGAAGGAGAAGGTGAAGTCTGGAGGGTGAAGCAGAAGAAGCAGAAGAAGGAGAAGGAGAAGGTGAAGTCAGGAGGGTGAATCAGAAGATGTAGAAGAAGGAAAAGGAGAAGGTGAAGTCTGGAGGGTGAATCAGAAGAAGTAGAAGAAGGAGAAGGAGAAGGTGAAGTCTGGAGGGTGAATCAGAAGAAGTGGAAGCAGGAGAAGGAGAAGGTGAAGTCTGGATGGTGAATCAGAAGAAGCAGAAGAAGGAGAAGGAGAAGGTGAAGTCTGGAGGGAGAAGCAGAAGAAGTAGAAGAAGGAGAAGGAGAAGGTGAAGTCTGGATTGTGAATCAGAAGAAATAGAAGAAGGAGAAGGAGGAGGTGAAGTCTGGAGGGTGAATCAGAAGAAGTAGAAGAAGGAGAAGGAGAAGGTGAAGTCTGGAGAGTGAATCAGAAGAAGCAGAATAAGGAGAAGGAGAAGGTGAAGTATGGAGGGTGAATCAGAAGAAGCAGAAGAAGGAGAAGGAGAAGGTGAAGTCTGGAGGGTGAATCAGAAGAAGCAGAAGAAGGAGAAGGAGAAGGTGAAGTCTGGAGGGTGAATCAGAAGAAGTAGAAGAAGGAGAAGGAGAAGGTGAAGTCTGGAGGGTGAAGCAGAAGAAGTAGAAGAAGGAGAAGGAGAAGGTGAAGTCTGGAGGGCAAAGCAGAAGAAGCAGAAGAAGGAGAAGGAGAAGGTGAAGTCTGGAGGGTGAAGCAGAAGACGCAGAAGAAGGAGAAGGAGAAGGTGAAGTCTGGAGGGTGAATCAGAAGAAGTAGAAGAAGGAGAAGGAGAAGGTGAAGTAAGGAGGGTGAAGCAGAAGAAGCAGAAGAAGGAGAAGGAGAAGGTGAAGTCTGGAGGGTGAAGCAGAAGAAGCAGAAGAAGGAGAAGGAGGAGGTGAAGTCTGGAGGGTGAATCAGAAGAAGCAGAAGAAGGAGAAGGAGAAGGTGAAGTCTGGAGGGTGAATCAGAAGAAGTAGAAGAAGGAGAAGGAGAAGGTGAAGTCAGGAGGGTGAAGCAGAAAAAGCAGAAGAAGGAGAAGGAGAAGGTGAAATCTGGAGGGTGAAGCAGAAGAAGCTGAAGAAGGAGAAGGAGAAGGTGAAGTCTGGAGGGTGAAGCAGAAGAAGCAGAAGAAGGAGAAGGAGAAGGTGAAGTCTGGAGGGTGAATCAGATAAAGTAGAAGAAGGAGAAGGAGAAGGTGAAGTCTGGAGGGTGATGCAGAAGAAGGAGAAGGAGGAGGTGAAGTCTGGAGGGTGAAGCAGAAGAAGCAGAAGAAGGAGAAGGAGAAGGTGAAGTCAGGAGGGTGAATCAGAAGAAGTAGAAGAAGGAAAAGGAGAAGGTGAAGTCTGGAGGGTGAATCAGAAGATGTAGAAGAAGGAGAAGGAGAAGGTGAAGTCTGGAGGGTGAATCAGAAGAAGTGGAAGAAGGAGAAGGAGAAGGTGAAGTCTGGAGGATGAAGCAGAAGAAGCAGAAGAAGGAGAAGGAGAAGGTGAAGTCTGGAGGGTGAATCAGAAGAAGTAGAAGAAGGAGAAGGAGAAGGTGAAGTCTGGAGGGTGAAGCAGAAGAAGCAGAAGAAGGAGAAGGAGAAGGTGAAGTCTGGAGGGTGAATCAGAAGAAGTAGAAGAAGGAGAAGGAGAAGGTGAAGTCTGGAGGGTGAATCAGAAGAAGCAGAAGAAGGAGAAGGAGAAGATGAAGTCTGGAGGGTGAATCAGAAGAAGCAGAAGAAGGAGAAGGAGAAGGTGAAGTCAGGAGGGTGAATCAGAAGAAGCAGAAGAAGGAGAAGGAGAAGCTGAAGTCTGGAGGGTGAATCAGAAGAATCAGACGAAGGAGAAGGAGAAGGTGAAGTCTGGAGGGTGAATCAGAAGAAGCAGAAGAAAGAGAAGGAGAAGGTGAAGTCTGGAGGGTGAATCAGAAGAAGCAGAAGAAGGAGAAGTAGAAGATGAAGTCTGGAGCGTGAATCAGAAGAAGCAGAAGAAGGAGAAGGAGAAGATGAAGTCTGGAGGGTGAATCAGAAGAAGTAGAAGAAGGAGAAGGAGAAGGTGAGGTCTGGAGGGTGAATCAGAAGAAGCAGAAGAAGGAGAAGGAGAAGGTGAAGTCTGGAGGGTGAATCAGAAGAAGCAGAAGAAGGAGAAGGAGAAGGTGAAGTCTGGAGGGTGAATCAGAAGAAGCAGAAGAAGGAGAAGGAGAAGGTGAAGTCAGGAGGGTGAATCAGAAGAAGCAGAGAAGGAGAAGGAGAAGGTGAAGTTAGGAGGGTGAATCAGAAGAAGCAGAAGAAGGAGAAGGAGAAGTTGAGGTCAGGGGGGTGAAGCAGAAGAAGTAGAAGAAGGAGAAGGAGAAGGTGAAGTCAGGAGGGTGAAGCAGAAGAAGCAGAAGAAGGAGAAGGAGAAGGTGAAGTCAGGAGGGTGAAGCAGAAGAAGCAGAAGAAGGAGATGGAGACGGTGAAGTCTGGAGGGCGCAGCAGAAGAAGCAGAAGAAGGAGAAGGAGAAGGTGAAGTCCTAAGGGTGAAGCAGAAGAAGCAGAAGAAGGAGAAGGAGAAGGTGAAGTCTGGAGGGTGAATCAGAAGAAGTAGAAGAAGGAGAAGGAGAAGGTGAAGTCAGGAGGGTGAAGCAGAAGAAGCAGAAGAAGGAGAAGGAGAAGGTGAAATCTGGAGGGTGAAGCAGAAGAAGCAGAAGAAGGAGAAGGAGAAGGTGAAGTCTGGAGGGTGAAGCAGAAGAAGCAGAAGAAGGAAAAGGAGAAGGTGAAGTCTGGAGGGTGAATCAGAAGAAGTAGAAGAAGGAGAAGGAAAAGGTGAAGTAAGGAGGGTGAAGCAGAAGAAGCAGAAGAAGGAGAAGGAGAAGGTGAAGTCTGGAGGGTGAAGCAGAAGAAGGAGAAGGAGAAGGTGAAATCTGGAGGGTGAAGCAGAAGAAGCAGAAGAAGGAGAAGGACAAGGTGAAGTCAGGAGGGTGAAGCAGAAGAAGCAGAAGAAGGAGAAGGAGAAGGTGAAGTCTGGAGGGTGAATCAGAAGAAGTAGAAGAAGGAGAAGGAGAAGGTGAAGTCTGGAGGGTGAATCAGAAGAAGCAGAAGAAGGAGAAGGAGAAGGTGAAGTCTGGAGGGTGAATCAGAAGAATCAGACGAAGGAGAAGGAGAAGGTGAAGTCTGGAGGGTGAATCAGAAGAAGCAGGAGAAAGAGAAGGAGAAGGTGAAGTCTGGAGGGTGAATCAGAAGAAGCAGAAGAAGGAGAAGTAGAAGATGAAGTCTGGAGCGTGAATCAGAAGAAGCAGAAGAAGGAGAAGGAGAAGATGAAGTCTGGAGGGTGAATCAGAAGAAGTAGAAGAAGGAGAAGGAGAAGGTGAGGTCTGGAGGGTGAATCAGAAGAAGCAGAAGAAGGAGAAGTAGAAGATGAAGTCTGGAGCGTGAATCAGAAGAAGCAGAAGAAGGAGAAGGAGAAGATGAAGTCTGGAGGGTGAATCAGAAGAAGCAGAAGAAGGAGAAGTAGAAGATGAAGTCTGGAGCGTGAATCAGAAGAAGCAGAAGAAGGAGAAGGAGAAGATGAAGTCTGGAGGGTGAATCAGAAGAAGTAGAAGAAGGAGAAGGAGAAGGTGAGGTCTGGAGGGTGAATCAGAAGAAGCAGAAGAAGGAGAAGGAGAAGGTGAAGTCTGGAGGGTGAATCAGAAGAAGCAGAAGAAGGAGAAGGAGAAGGTGAAGTCTGGAGGGTGAAGCAGAAGAAGCAGAAGAAGGAGAAGGAGAAGGTGAAGTCTGGAGGGTGAAGCAGAAGAAGGAGAAGGAGAAGGTGAAATCTGGAGGGTGAAGCAGAAGAAGCAGAAGAAGGAGAAGGACAAGGTGAAGTCAGGAGGGTGAAGCAGAAGAAGCAGAAGAAGGAGAAGGAGAAGGTGAAGTCTGGAGGGTGAATCAGAAGAAGTAGAAGAAGGAGAAGGAGAAGGTGAAGTCTGGAGGGTGAATCAGAAGAAGCAGAAGAAGGAGAAGTAGAAGATGAAGTCTGGAGCGTGAATCAGAAGAAGCAGAAGAAGGAGAAGGAGAAGATGAAGTCTGGAGGGTGAATCAGAAGAAGTAGAAGAAGGAGAAGGAGAAGGTGAGGTCTGGAGGGTGAATCAGAAGAAGCAGAAGAAGGAGAAGGAGAAGGTGAAGTCTGGAGGGTGAATCAGAAGAAGCAGAAGAAGGAGAAGGAGAAGGTGAAGTCTGGAGGGTGAAGCAGAAGAAGCAGAAGAAGGAGAAGGAGAAGGTGAAGTCTGGAGGGTGAAGCAGAAGAAGGAGAAGGAGAAGGTGAAATCTGGAGGGTGAAGCAGAAGAAGCAGAAGAAGGAGAAGGACAAGGTGAAGTCAGGAGGGTGAAGCAGAAGAAGCAGAAGAAGGAGAAGGAGAAGGTGAAGTCTGGAGGGTGAATCAGAAGAAGTAGAAGAAGGAGAAGGAGAAGGTGAAGTCTGGAGGGTGAATCAGAAGAAGCAGAAGAAGGAGAAGGAGAAGGTGAAGTCTGGAGGGTGAATCAGAAGAATCAGACGAAGGAGAAGGAGAAGGTGAAGTCTGGAGGGTGAATCAGAAGAAGCAGGAGAAAGAGAAGGAGAAGGTGAAGTCTGGAGGGTGAATCAGAAGAAGCAGAAGAAGGAGAAGTAGAAGATGAAGTCTGGAGCGTGAATCAGAAGAAGCAGAAGAAGGAGAAGGAGAAGATGAAGTCTGGAGGGTGAATCAGAAGAAGTAGAAGAAGGAGAAGGAGAAGGTGAGGTCTGGAGGGTGAATCAGAAGAAGCAGAAGAAGGAGAAGGAGAAGGTGAAGTCTGGAGGGTGAATCAGAAGAAGCAGAAGAAGGAGAAGGAGAAGGTGAAGTCTGGAGGGTGAATCAGAAGAAACAGAAGAAGGAGAAGGAGAAGGTGAAGTCAGGAGGGTGAATCAGAAGAAGCAGAAGAAGGAGAAGGAGAAGGTGAAGTTAGGAGGGTGAATCAGAAGAAGCAGAAGAAGGAGAAGGAGAAGTTGAGGTCAGGGGGTTGAAGCAGAAGAAGTAGAAGAAGGAGAAGGAGAAGGTGAAGTCAGGAGGGTGAAGCAGAAGAAGCAGAAGAAGGAGAAGGAGAAGGTGAAGTCAGGAGGGTGAAGCAGAAGAAGCAGAAGAAGGAGATGGAGACGGTGAAGTCTGGAGGGCGCAGCAGAAGAAGCAGAAGAAGGAGAAGGAGAAGGTGAAGTCCTAAGGGTGAAGCAGAAGAAGCAGAAGAAGGAGAAGGAGAAGGTGAAGTCTGGAGGGTGAATCAGAAGAAGTAGAAGAAGGAGAAGGAGAAGGTGAAGTCAGGAGGGTGAAGCAGAAGAAGCAGAAGAAGGAGAAGGAGAAGGTGAAATCTGGAGGGTGAAGCAGAAGAAGCAGAAGAAGGAGAAGGAGAAGGTGAAGTCTGGAGGGTGAAGCAGAAGAAGCAGAAGAAGGAAAAGGAGAAGGTGAAGTCTGGAGGGTGAATCAGAAGAAGTAGAAGAAGGAGAAGGAGAAGGTGAAGTAAGGAGGGTGAAGCAGAAGAAGCAGAAGAAGGAGAAGGAGAAGGTGAAGTCTGGAGGGTGAAGCAGAAGAAGGAGAAGGAGAAGGTGAAATCTGGAGGGTGAAGCAGAAGAAGCAGAAGAAGGAGAAGGACAAGGTGAAGTCAGGAGGGTGAATCAGAAGAAGTAGAAGAAGGAAAAGGAGAAGGTGAAGTCTGGAGGATGAATCAGAAGAAGTAGAAGAAGGAGAAGGAGAAGGTGAAGTCTGGAGGGTGAATCAGAAGAAGTGGAAGAAGGAGAAGGAGAAGGTGAAGTCTGGAGGGTGAAGCAGAAGAAGCAGAAGAAGGAGAAGGAGAAGGTGAAGTCTGGAGGGTGAATCAGAAGAAGTAGAAGAAGGAGAAGGAGAAGGTGAAGTCTGGAGGGTGAAGCAGAAGAAGCAGAAGAAGGAGAAGGAGAAGGTGAAGTCTGGAGGGTGAATCAGAAGAAGTAGAAGAAGGAGAAGGAGAAGGTGAAGTCTGGAGGGTGAATCAGAAGAAGCAGAAGAAGGAGAAGGAGAAGATGAAGTCTGGAGGGTGAATCAAAGAAGCAGAAGAAGGAGAAGGAGAAGGTGAAGTCTGGAGGGTGAATCAGAAGAAGCAGAATAAGGAGAAGGAGAAGGTGAAGTCTGGAGGGTGAATCAGAAGAAGCAGAAGAAGGAGAAGGAGAAGGTGAAGTCTGGAGGGTGAATCAGAAGAAGTAGAAGAAGGAGAAGGAGAAGGTGAAGTCTGGAGAGTGAATCAGAAGAAGTAGAAGAAGGAGAAGGAGAAGGTGAAGTCAGGAGGGTGAATCAGAAGAAGTAGAAGAAGGAGAAGGAGAAGGTGAAGTCAGGAGGGTGAATCAGAAGAAGCAGAAGAAGGAGAAGGAGAAGGTGAAGTCTGGAGGGTGAATCTGAAGAATCAGACGGAGGAGAAGGAGAAGGTGAAGTCTGGAGGGTGAATCAGAAGAAGCAGAATAAAGAGAAGGAGAAGGTGAAGTCTGGAGGGTGAAGCAGAAGAAGCAGAAGAAGGAGAAGAAGGTGAAGACTGGAGGGTGAATCAGAAGAAGGAGAAGAAGGAGAAGGAGAAGGTGAAGTCTGGAGGGTGAATCAGAAGAAGTAGAAGAAGGAGAAGGAGATGGTGAAGTCTGGAGGGTGAATCAGAAGAAGCAGAAGAAGGAGAAGTAGAAGATGAAGTCTGGAGGGTGAATCAGAAGAAGCAGAAGAAGGAGAAGGAGAAGGTGAAGTTAGGAGGGTGAATCAGAAGAAGCAGAAGAAGGAGAAGGAGAAGTTGAGGTCAGGGGGGTGAAGCAGAAGAAGTAGAAGAAGGAGAAGGAGAAGGTGAAGTCAGGAGGGTGAAGCAGAAGAAGCAGAAGAAGGAGAAGGAGAAGGTGAAGTCAGGAGGGTGAAGCAGAAGAAGCAGAAGAAGGAGATGGAGACGGTGAAGTCTGGAGGGCGCAGCAGAAGAAGCAGAAGAAGGAGAAGGAGAAGGTGAAGTCCTAAGGGTGAAGCAGAAGAAGCAGAAGAAGGAGAAGGAGAAGGTGAAGTCTGGAGGGTGAATCAGAAGAAGTAGAAGAAGGAGAAGGAGAAGGTGAAGTCAGGAGGGTGAAGCAGAAGAAGCAGAAGAAGGAGAAGGAGAAGGTGAAATCTGGAGGGTGAAGCAGAAGAAGCAGAAGAAGGAGAAGGAGAAGGTGAAGTCTGGAGGGTGAAGCAGAAGAAGCAGAAGAAGGAAAAGGAGAAGGTGAAGTCTGGAGGGTGAATCAGAAGAAGTAAAAGAAGGAGAAGGAAAAGGTGAAGTAAGGAGGGTGAAGCAGAAGAAGCAGCAGAAGGAGAAGGAGAAGGTGAAGTCTGGAGGGTGAAGCAGAAGAAGGAGAAGGAGAAGGTGAAATCTGGAGGGTGAAGCAGAAGAAGCAGAAGAAGGAGAAGGACAAGGTGAAGTCAGGAGGGTGAAGCAGAAGAAGCAGAAGAAGGAGAAGGAGAAGGTGAAGTCTGGAGGGTGAATCAGAAGAAGTAGAAGAAGGAGAAGGAGAAGGTGAAGTCTGGAGGGTGAATCAGAAGAAGCAGAAGAAGGAGAAGGAGAAGGTGAAGTCTGGAGGGTGAATCAGAAGAATCAGACGAAGGAGAAGGAGAAGGTGAAGTCTGGAGGGTGAATCAGAAGAAGCAGGAGAAAGAGAAGGAGAAGGTGAAGTCTGGAGGGTGAATCAGAAGAAGCAGAAGAAGGAGAAGTAGAAGATGAAGTCTGGAGCGTGAATCAGAAGAAGCAGAAGAAGGAGAAGGAGAAGATGAAGTCTGGAGGGTGAATCAGAAGAAGTAGAAGAAGGAGAAGGAGAAGGTGAGGTCTGGAGGGTGAATCAGAAGAAGCAGAAGAAGGAGAAGGAGAAGGTGAAGTCTGGAGGGTGAATCAGAAGAAGCAGAAGCAGGAGAAGGAGAAGGTGAAGTCTGGAGGGTGAATTAGAAGAAGCAGAAGAAGGAGAAGGAGAAGGTGAAGTCAGGAGGGTGAATCAGAAGAAGCAGAAGAAGGAGAAGGAGAAGGTGAAGTTAGGAGGGTGAATCAGAAGAAGCAGAAGAAGGAGAAGGAGAAGTTGAGGTCAGGGGGGTGAAGCAGAAGAAGTAGAAGAAGGAGAAGGAGAAGGTGAAGTCAGGAGGGTGAAGCAGAAGAAGCAGAAGAAGGAGAAGGAGAAGGTGAAGTCAGGAGGGTGAAGCAGAAGAAGCAGAAGAAGGAGATGGAGATGGTGAAGTCTGGAGGGCGCAGCAGAAGAAGCAGAAGAAGGAGAAGGAGAAGGTGAAGTCCTAAGGGTGAAGCAGAAGAAGCAGAAGAAGGAGAAGGAGATGGTGAAGTCTGGAGGGTGAATCAGAAGAAGTAGAAGAAGGAGAAGGAGAAGGTGAAGTCAGGAGGGTGAAGCAGAAGAAGCAGAAGAAGGAGAAGGAGAAGGTGAAATCTGGAGGGTGAAGCAGAAGAAGCAGAAGAAGGAGAAGGAGAAGGTGAAGTCTGGAGGGTGAAGCAGAAGAAGCAGAAGAAGGAAAAGGAGAAGGTGAAGTCTGGAGGGTGAATCAGAAGAAGTAGAAGAAGGAGAAGGAGAAGGTGAAGTAAGGAGGGTGAAGCAGAAGAAGCAGAAGAAGGAGAAGGAGAAGGTGAAGTCTGGAGGGTGAAGCAGAAGAAGGAGAAGGAGAAGGTGAAATCTGGAGGGTGAAGCAGAAGAAGCAGAAGAAGGAGAAGGACAAGGTGAAGTCAGGAGGGTGAATCAGAAGAAGTAGAAGAAGGAAAAGGAGAAGGTGAAGTCTGGAGGATGAATCAGAAGAAGTAGAAGAAGGAGAAGGAGAAGGTGAAGTCTGGAGGGTGAATCAGAAGAAGTGGAAGAAGGAGAAGGAGAAGGTGAAGTCTGGAGGGTGAAGCAGAAGAAGCAGAAGAAGGAGAAGGAGAAGGTGAAGTCTGGAGGGTGAATCAGAAGAAGTAGAAGAAGGAGAAGGAGAAGGTGAAGTCTGGAGGGTGAAGCAGAAGAAGCAGAAGAAGGAGAAGGAGAAGGTGAAGTCTGGAGGGTGAATCAGAAGAAGTAGAAGAAGGAGAAGGAGAAGGTGAAGTCTGGAGGGTGAATCAGAAGAAGCAGAAGAAGGAGAAGGAGAAGATGAAGTCTGGAGGGTGAATCAAAGAAGCAGAAGAAGGAGAAGGAGAAGGTGAAGTCTGGAGGGTGAATCAGAAGAAGCAGAATAAGGAGAAGGAGAAGGTGAAGTCTGGAGGGTGAATCAGAAGAAGCAGAAGAAGGAGAAGGAGAAGGTGAAGTCTGGAGGGTGAATCAGAAGAAGTAGAAGAAGGAGAAGGAGAAGGTGAAGTCTGGAGAGTGAAGCAGAAGAAGTAGAAGAAGGAGAAGGAGAAGGTGAAGTCAGGAGGGTGAATCAGAAGAAGTAGAAGAAGGAGAAGGAGAAGGTGAAGTCAGGAGGGTGAATCAGAAGAAGCAGAAGAAGGAGAAGGAGAAGGTGAAGTCTGGAGGGTGAATCTGAAGAATCAGACGAAGGAGAAGGAGAAGGTGAAGTCTGGAGGGTGAATCAGAAGAAGCAGAATAAAGAGAAGGAGAAGGTGAAGTCTGGAGGGTGAAGCAGAAGAAGCAGAAGAAGGAGAAGAAGGTGAAGACTGGAGGGTGAATCAGAAGAAGGAGAAGAAGGAGAAGGAGAAGGTGAAGTCTGGAGGGTGAATCTGAAGAAGTAGAAGAAGGAGAAGGAGATGGTGAAGTCTGGAGGGTGAATCAGAAGAAGCAGAAGAAGGAGAAGTAGAAGATGAAGTCTGGAGCGTGAATCAGAAGAAGCAGAAGAAGGAGAAGGAGAAGATGAAGTCTGGAGGGTGAATCAGAAGAAGTACAAGAAGGAGAAGGAGAAGGTGAGGTCTGGAGGGTGAATCAGAAGAAGCAGAAGAAGGAGAAGGAGAAGGTGAAGTCTGGAGGGTGAATCAGAAGAAGCAGAAGAAGGAGAAGGAGAAGGTGAAGTCTGGAGGGTGAATCAGAAGAAGCAGAAGAAGGAGAAGGAGAAGGTGAAGTCAGGAGGGTGAATCAGAAGAAGCAGAAGAAGGAGAAGGAGAAGGTGAAGTTAGGAGGGTGAATCAGAAGAAGCAGAAGAAGGAGAAGGAGAAGGTGAAGTCAGGGGGGTGAAGCAGAAGAAGTAGAAGAAGGAGAAGGAGAAGGTGAAGTCAGGAGGGTGAAGCAGAAGAAGCAGAAGAAGGAGATGGAGACGGTGAAGCCTGGAGGGCGCAGCAGAAGAAGTAGAAGAAGGAGAAGGAGAAGGTGAAGTCAGGAGGGTGAAGCAGAAGAAGCAGAAGAAGGAGAAGGAGAAGGTGAAATCTGGAGGGTGAAGCAGAAGAAGCAGAAGAAAGAGAAGGAGAAGGTGAAGTCTGGAGGGCGAAGCAGAAGAAGCAGAAGAAGGAGAAGGAGAAGGTGAAGTCTGGAGGGTGAAGCAGAAGAAGCAGAAGAAGGAGAAGGAGAGGGTGAAGTCTGGAGGGTGAATCACAAGAAGTAGAAGAAGGAGAAGGAGAAGGTGAAGTAAGGAGGGTGAAGCAGAAGAAGCAGAAGAAGGAGAAGGAGAAGGTGAAGTCTGGAGGGTGAAGCAGAAGAAGCAGAAGAAGGAGAAGTTGAAGGTGAAGTTAGGAGGGTGAATCAGAAGAAGTAGAAGAAGGAAAAGGAGAAGGTGAAGTCTGGAGGGTGAATCAGAAGAAGTAGAAGAAGGAGAAGGAGAAGGTGAAGTCTGGAGGGTGAATCAGAAGAAGTGGAAGAAGGAGAAGGAGAAGGTGAAGTCTGGAGGGTGAATCAGAAGAAGCAGAAGAAGGAGAAGGAGAAGGTGAAGTCTGGAGGGAGAAGCAGAAGAAGTAGAAGAAGGAGAAGGAGAAGGTGAAGTCTGGATTGTGAATCAGAAGAAGTAAAAGAAGGAGAAGGAGGAGGTGAAGTCTGGAGGGTGAATCAGAAGAAGTAGAAGAAGGAGAAGGAGAAGGTCAAGTCTGGAGGGTGAATCAAAAGGAGCAGAAGAAGGAGAAGGAGAAGGTGAAGTCTGGAGGGTGAATCAGAAGAAGTAGAAGAAGGAGAAGGAGAAGGTGTAGTCTGGAGGATGAATCAGAAGAAGTAGAAGAAGGAGAAGGAGAAGGTGAAGTCTGGAGGGTGAATCAGAAGAAGCAGAAGAAGGAGAAGGAGAAGGTGAAGTCTGGAGGGTGAATCAGAAGAAGCAGAAGAAGGAGAAGGAGAAGGTGAAGTCTGGAGGGTGAATCAGAAGAAGTAGAAGAAGGAGAAGGAGAAGGTGAAGTCTGGAGGGTGAAGCAGAAGAAGTAGAAGAAGGAGAAGGAGAAGGTGAAGTCTGGAGGGCGAAGCAGAAGAAGCAGAAGAAGGAGAAGGAGAAGGTGAAGTCTGGAGGGTGAAGCAGAAGAAGCAGAAGAAGGAGAAGGAGAAGGTGAAGTCTGGAGGGTGAAGCAGAAGAAGCAGAAGAAGGAGAAGGAGGAGGTGAAGTCTGGAGGGTGAATCAGAAGAAGCAGAAGAAGGAGAAGGAGAAGGTGAAGTCTGGAGGGTGAATCAGAAGAAGTAGAAGAAGGAGAAGGAGAAGGTGAAGTCAGGAGGGTGAAGCAGAAGAAGCAGAAGAAGGAGAAGGAGAAGGTGAAATCTGGAGGGTGAATCAGAAGAAGCAGAAGAAGGAGAAGGAGAAGGTGAAGTCTGGAGGGTGAATCAGAAGAAGCAGAAGAAGGAGAAGGAGAAGGTGAAGTCTGGAGGGTGAATCAGAAGAAGTAGAAGAAGGAGAAGGAGAAGGTGAAGTCTGGAGGGTGAAGCAGAAGAAGTAGAAGAAGGAGAAGGAGAAGGTGAAGTCTGGAGGGCGAAGCAGAAGAAGCAGAAGAAGGAGAAGGAGAAGGTGAAGTCTGGAGGGTGAAGCAGAAGAAGCAGAAGAAGGAGAAGGAGAAGGTGAAGTCTGGAGGGTGAAGCAGAAGAAGCAGAAGAAGGAGAAGGAGGAGGTGAAGTCTGGAGGGTGAATCAGAAGAAGCAGAAGAAGGAGAAGGAGAAGGTGAAGTCTGGAGGGTGAATCAGAAGAAGTAGAAGAAGGAGAAGGAGAAGGTGAAGTCAGGAGGGTGAAGCAGAAGAAGCAGAAGAAGGAGAAGGAGAAGGTGAAATCTGGAGGGTGAAGCAGAAGAAGCAGAAGAAGGAGAAGGAGAAGGTGAAGTCTGGAGGGTGAAGCAGAAGAAGCAGAAGAAGGAGAAGGAGAAGGTGAAGTCTGGAGGGTGAATCAGAAGAAGTAGAAGAAGGAGAAGGAGAAGGTGAAGTAAGGAGGGTGAAGCAGAAGAAGCAGAAGAAGGAGAAGGAGAAGGTGAAGTCTGGAGGGTGAAGCAGAAGAAGGAGAAGGAGGAGGTGAAGTCTGGAGGGTGAAGCAGAAGAAGCAGAAGAAGGAGAAGGGGAAGGTGAAGTCAGGAGGGTGAATCAGAAGAAGTAGAAGAAGGAAAAGGAGAAGGTGAAGTCTGGAGGGTGAATCAGAAGATGTAGAAGAAGGAGAAGGAGAAGGTGAAGTCTGGAGGGTGAATCAGAAGAAGTGGAAGAAGGAGAAGGAGAAGGTGAAGTCTGGAGGGTGAAGCAGAAGAAGCAGAAGAAGGAGAAGGAGAAGGTGAAGTCTGGAGGGTGAATCAGAAGAAGTAGAAGAAGGAGAAGGAGAAGGTGAAGTCTGGAGGGTGAAGCAGAAGAAGCAGAAGAAGGAGAAGGAGAAGGTTAAGTCTGGAGGGTGAATCAGAAGAAGTAGAAGAAGGAGAAGGAGAAGGTGAAGTCTGGAGGGTGAATCAGAAGAAGCAGAAGAAGGAGAAGGAGAAGATGAAGTCTGGAGGGTGAATCAGAAGAAGCAGAAGAAGGAGAAGGAGAAGGTGAAGTCTGGAGGGTGAATCAGAAGAAGCAGAATAAGGAGAAGGAGAAGGTGAAGTCTGGAGGGTGAATCAGAAGAAGCAGAAGAAGGAGAAGGAGAAGGTGAAGTCTGGAGGGTGAATCAGAAGAAGTAGAAGAAGGAGAAGGAGAAGGTGAAGTCTGGAGGGTGAAGCAGAAGAAGTAGAAGAAGGAGAAGGAGAAGGTGAAGTCAGGAGGGTGAATCAGAAGAAGTAGAAGAAGGAAAAGGAGAAGGTGAAGTCTGGAGGGTGAATCAGAAGATGTAGAAGAAGGAGAAGGAGAAGGTGAAGTCTGGAGGGTGAATCAGAAGAAGTGGAAGAAGGAGAAGGAGAAGGTGAAGTCTGGAGGATGAAGCAGAAGAAGCAGAAGAAGGAGAAGGAGAAGGTGAAGTCTGGAGGGTGAATCAGAAGAAGTAGAAGAAGGAGAAGGAGAAGGTGAAGTCTGGAGGGTGAAGCAGAAGAAGCAGAAGAAGGAGAAGGAGAAGGTGAAGTCTGGAGGGTGAATCAGAAGAAGTAGAAGAAGGAGAAGGAGAAGGTGAAGTCTGGAGGGTGAATCAGAAGAAGCAGAAGAAGGAGAAGGAGAAGATGAAGTCTGGAGGGTGAATCAGAAGAAGCAGAAGAAGGAGAAGGAGAAGGTGAAGTCAGGAGGGTGAATCAGAAGAAGCAGAAGAAGGAGAAGGAGAAGCTGAAGTCTGGAGGGTGAATCAGAAGAATCAGACGAAGGAGAAGGAGAAGGTGAAGTCTGGAGGGTGAATCAGAAGAAGCAGAAGAAAGAGAAGGAGAAGGTGAAGTCTGGAGGGTGAATCAGAAGAAGCAGAAGAAGGAGAAGTAGAAGATGAAGTCTGGAGCGTGAATCAGAAGAAGCAGAAGAAGGAGAAGGAGAAGATGAAGTCTGGAGGGTGAATCAGAAGAAGTAGAAGAAGGAGAAGGAGAAGGTGAGGTCTGGAGGGTGAATCAGAAGAAGCAGAAGAAGGAGAAGGAGAAGGTGAAGTCTGGAGGGTGAATCAGAAGAAGCAGAAGAAGGAGAAGGAGAAGGTGAAGTCTGGAGGGTGAATCAGAAGAAGCAGAAGAAGGAGAAGGAGAAGGTGAAGTCAGGAGGGTGAATCAGAAGAAGCAGAAGAAGGAGAAGGAGAAGGTGAAGTTAGGAGGGTGAATCAGAAGAAGCAGAAGAAGGAGAAGGAGAAGTTGAGGTCAGGGGGGTGAAGCAGAAGAAGTAGAAGAAGGAGAAGGAGAAGGTGAAGTCAGGAGGGTGAAGCAGAAGAAGCAGAAGAAGGAGAAGGAGAAAGTGAAGTCAGGAGGGTGAAGCAGAAGAAGCAGAAGAAGGAGATGGAGACGGTGAAGTCTGGAGGGCGCAGCAGAAGAAGCAGAAGAAGGAGAAGGAGAAGGTGAAATCTGGAGGGTGAAGCAGAAGAAGCAGAAGAAGGAGAAGGAGAAGGGGAAGTCTGGAGGGTGAAGCAGAAGAAGCAGAAGAAGGAAAAGGAGAAGGTGAAGTCTGGAGGGTGAATCAGAAGAAGTAGAAGAAGGAGAAGGAAAAGGTGAAGTAAGGAGGGTGAAGCAGAAGAAGCAGAAGAAGGAGAAGGAGAAGGTGAAGTCTGGAGGGTGAAGCAGAAGAAGGAGAAGGAGAAGGTGAAATCTGGAGGGTGAAGCAGAAGAAGCAGAAGAAGGAGAAGGACAAGGTGAAGTCAGGAGGGTGAAGCAGAAGAAGCAGAAGAAGGAGAAGGAGAAGGTGAAGTCTGGAGGGTGAATCAGAAGAAGTAGAAGAAGCAGAAGGAGAAGGTGAAGTCTGGAGGGTGAATCAGAAGAATCAGAAGAAGGAGAAGGAGAAGTTGAGGTCAGGGGGGTGAAGCAGAAGAAGTAGAAGAAGGAGAAGGAGAAGGTGAAGTCAGGAGGGTGAAGCAGAAGAAGCAGAAGAAGGAGAAGGAGAAGGTGAAGTCAGGAGGGTGAAGCAGAAGAAGCAGGAGAAGGAGATGGAGACGGTGAAGTCTGGAGGGCGCAGCAGAAGAAGCAGAAGAAGGAGAAGGAGAAGGTGAAGTCCTAAGGGTGAAGCAGAAGAAGCAGAAGAAGGAGAAGGAGAAGGTGAAGTCTGGAGGGTGAATCAGAAGAAGTAGAAGAAGGAGAAGGAGAAGGTGAAGTCAGGAGGGTGAAGCAGAAGAAGCAGAAGAAGGAGAAGGAGAAGGTGAAATCTGGAGGGTGAAGCAGAAGAAGCAGAAGAAGGAGAAGGAGAAGGGGAAGTCTGGAGGGTGAAGCAGAAGAAGCAGAAGAAGGAAAAGGAGAAGGTGAAGTCTGGAGGGTGAATCAGAAGAAGTAGAAGAAGGAGAAGGAAAAGGTGAAGTAAGGAGGGTGAAGCAGAAGAAGCAGAAGAAGGAGAAGGAGAAGGTGAAGTCTGGAGGGTGAAGCAGAAGAAGGAGAAGGAGAAGGTGAAATCTGGAGGGTGAAGCAGAAGAAGCAGAAGAAGGAGAAGGACAAGGTGAAGTCAGGAGGGTGAAGCAGAAGAAGCAGAAGAAGGAGAAGGAGAAGGTGAAGTCTGGAGGGTGAATCAGAAGAAGTAGAAGAAGGAGAAGGAGAAGGTGAAGTCTGGAGGGTGAATCAGAAGAATCAGAAGAAGGAGAAGGAGAAGGTGAAGTCTGGAGGGTGAATCAGAAGAATCAGACGAAGGAGAAGGAGAAGGTGAAGTCTGGAGGGTGAATCAGAAGAAGCAGGAGAAAGAGAAGGAGAAGGTGAAGTCTGGAGGGTGAATCAGAAGAAGCAGAAAAGGAGAAGTAGAAGATGAAGTCTGGAGCGTGAATCAGAAGAAGCAGAAGAAGGAGAAGGAGAAGATGAAGTCTGGAGGGTGAAACAGAAGAAGTAGAAGAAGGAGAAGGAGAAGGTGAGGTCTGGAGGGTGAATCAGAAGAAGCAGAAGAAGGAGAAGGAGAAGGTGAAGTCTGGAGGGTGAATCAGAAGAAGCAGAAGCAGGAGAAGGAGAAGGTGAAGTCTGGAGGGTGAATCAGAAGAAGCAGAAGAAGGAGAAGGAGAAGGTGAAGTCAGGAGGGTGAATCAGAAGAAGCAGAAGAAGGAGAAGGAGAAGGTGAAGTTAGGAGGGTGAATCAGAAGAAGCAGAAGAAGGAGAAGGAGAAGTTGAGGTCAGGGGGGTGAAGCAGAAGAAGTAGAAGAAGGAGAAGGAGAAGGTGAAGTCAGGAGGGTGAAGCAGAAGAAGCAGAAGAAGGAGAAGGAGAAGGTGAAGTCAGGAGGGTGAAGCAGAAGAAGCAGAAGAAGGAGATGGAGACGGTGAAGTCTGGAGGGCGCAGCAGAAGAAGCAGAAGAAGGAGAAGGAGAAGGTGAAGTCCTAAGGGTGAAGCAGAAGAAGCAGAAGAAGGAGAAGGAGAAGGTGAAGTCTGGAGGGTGAATCAGAAGAAGTAGAAGAAGGAGAAGGAGAAGGTGAAGTCAGGAGGGTGAAGCAGAAGAAGCAGAAGAAGGAGAAGGAGAAGGTGAAATCTGGAGGGTGAAGCAGAAGAAGCAGAAGAAGGAGAAGGAGAAGGTGAAGTCTGGAGGGTGAAGCAGAAGAAGCAGAAGAAGGAAAAGGAGAAGGTGAAGTCTGGAGGGTGAATCAGAAGAAGTAGAAGAAGGAGAAGGAGAAGGTGAAGTAAGGAGGGTGAAGCAGAAGAAGCAGAAGAAGGAGAAGGAGAAGGTGAAGTCTGGAGGGTGAAGCAGAAGAAGGAGAAGGAGAAGGTGAAATCTGGAGGGTGAAGCAGAAGAAGCAGAAGAAGGAGAAGGACAAGGTGAAGTCAGGAGGGTGAATCAGAAGAAGTAGAAGAAGGAAAAGGAGAAGGTGAAGTCTGGAGGATGAATCAGAAGAAGTAGAAGAAGGAGAAGGAGAAGGTGAAGTCTGGAGGGTGAATCAGAAGAAGTGGAAGAAGGAGAAGGAGAAGGTGAAGTCTGGAGGGTGAAGCAGAAGAAGCAGAAGAAGGAGAAGGAGAAGGTGAAGTCTGGAGGGTGAATCAGAAGAAGTAGAAGAAGGAGAAGGAGAAGGTGAAGTCTGGAGGGTGAAGCAGAAGAAGCAGAAGAAGGAGAAGGAGAAGGTGAAGTCTGGAGGGTGAATCAGAAGAAGTAGAAGAAGGAGAAGGAGAAGGTGAAGTCTGGAGGGTGAATCAGAAGAAGCAGAAGAAGGAGAAGGAGAAGATGAAGTCTGGAGGGTGAATCAAAGAAGCAGAAGAAGGAGAAGGAGAAGGTGAAGTCTGGAGGGTGAATCAGAAGAAGCAGAATAAGGAGAAGGAGAAGGTGAAGTCTGGAGGGTGAATCAGAAGAAGCAGAAGAAGGAGAAGGAGAAGGTGAAGTCTGGAGGGTGAATCAGAAGAAGTAGAAGAAGGAGAAGGAGAAGGTGAAGTCTGGAGAGTGAAGCAGAAGAAGTAGAAGAAGGAGAAGGAGAAGGTGAAGTCAGGAGGGTGAATCAGAAGAAGTAGAAGAAGGAGAAGGAGAAGGTGAAGTCAGGAGGGTGAATCAGAAGAAGCAGAAGAAGGAGAAGGAGAAGGTGAAGTCTGGAGGGTGAATCTGAAGAATCAGACGAAGGAGAAGGAGAAGGTGAAGTCTGGAGGGTGAATCAGAAGAAGCAGAATAAAGAGAAGGAGAAGGTGAAGTCTGGAGGGTGAAGCAGAAGAAGCAGAAGAAGGAGAAGAAGGTGAAGACTGGAGGGTGAATCAGAAGAAGGAGAAGAAGGAGAAGGAGAAGGTGAAGTCTGGAGGGTGAATCAGAAGAAGTAGAAGAAGGAGAAGGAGATGGTGAAGTCTGGAGGGTGAATCAGAAGAAGCAGAAGAAGGAGAAGTAGAAGATGAAGTCTGGAGCGTGAATCAGAAGAAGCAGAAGAAGGAGAAGGAGAAGATGAAGTCTGGAGGGTGAATCAGAAGAAGTACAAGAAGGAGAAGGAGAAGGTGAGGTCTGGAGGGTGAATCAGAAGAAGCAGAAGAAGGAGAAGGAGAAGGTGAAGTCTGGAGGGTGAATCAGAAGAAGCAGAAGAAGGAGAAGGAGAAGGTGAAGTCTGGAGGGTGAATCAGAAGAAGCAGAAGAAGGAGAAGGAGAAGGTGAAGTCAGGAGGGTGAATCAGAAGAAGCAGAAGAAGGAGAAGGAGAAGGTGAAGTTAGGAGGGTGAATCAGAAGAAGCAGAAGAAGGAGAAGGAGAAGGTGAAGTCAGGGGGGTGAAGCAGAAGAAGTAGAAGAAGGAGAAGGAGAAGGTGAAGTCAGG
This sequence comes from Somniosus microcephalus, assembly GCF_052327205.1. NCBI lineage: Eukaryota > Metazoa > Chordata > Chondrichthyes > Squaliformes > Somniosidae > Somniosus > Somniosus microcephalus. The sequence continues at coordinate 657,331 of NW_028225219.1, forward strand.
AGGGTGAAGCAGAAGAAGCAGAAGAAGGAGATGGAGACGGTGAAGCCTGGAGGGCGCAGCAGAAGAAGTAGAAGAAGGAGAAGGAGAAGGTGAAGTCAGGAGGGTGAAGCAGAAGAAGCAGAAGAAGGAGAAGGAGAAGGTGAAATCTGGAGGGTGAAACAGAAGAAGCAGAAGAAGGAGAAGGAGAAGGTGAAGTCTGGAGGGCGAAGCAGAAGAAGCAGAAGAAGGAGAAGGAGAAGGTGAAGTCTGGAGGGTGAAGCAGAAGAAGCAGAAGAAGGAGAAGGAGAAGGTGAAGTCTGGAGGGTGAATCACAAGAAGTAGAAGAAGGAGAAGGAGAAGGTGAAGTAAGGAGGGTGAAGCAGAAGAAGCAGAAGAAGGAGAAGGAGAAGGTGAAGTCTGGAGGGTGAAGCAGAAGAAGCAGAAGAAGGAGAAGTTGAAGGTGAAGTTAGGAGGGTGAATCAGAAGAAGTAGAAGAAGGAAAAGGAGAAGGTGAAGTCTGGAGGGTGAATCAGAAGAAGTAGAAGAAGGAGAAGGAGAAGGTGAAGTCTGGAGGGTGAATCAGAAGAAGTGGAAGAAGGAGAAGGAGAAGGTGAAGTCTGGAGGGTGAATCAGAAGAAGCAGAAGAAGGAGAAGGAGAAGGTGAAGTCTGGAGGGAGAAGCAGAAGAAGTAGAAGAAGGAGAAGGAGAAGGTGAAGTCTGGATTGTGAATCAGAAGAAGTAGAAGAAGGAGAAGGAGGAGGTGAAGTCTGGAGGGTGAATCAGAAGAAGTAGAAGAAGGAGAAGGAGAAGGTCAAGTCTGGAGGGTGAATCAAAAGGAGCAGAAGAAGGAGAAGGAGAAGGTGAAGTCTGGAGGGTGAATCAGAAGAAGTAGAAGAAGGAGAAGGAGAAGGTGTAGTCTGGAGGATGAATCAGAAGAAGTAGAAGAAGGAGAAGGAGAAGGTGAAGTCTGGAGGGTGAATCAGAAGAAGCAGAAGAAGGAGAAGGAGAAGGTGAAGTCTGGAGGGTGAATCAGAAGAAGCAGAAGAAGGAGAAGGAGAAGGTGAAGTCTGGAGGGTGAATCAGAAGAAGTAGAAGAAGGAGAAGGAGAAGGTGAAGTCTGGAGGGTGAAGCAGAAGAAGTAGAAGAAGGAGAAGGAGAAGGTGAAGTCTGGAGGGCGAAGCAGAAGAAGCAGAAGAAGGAGAAGGAGAAGGTGAAGTCTGGAGGGTGAAGCAGAAGAAGCAGAAGAAGGAGAAGGAGAAGGTGAAGTCTGGAGGGTGAATCAGAAGAAGTAGAAGAAGGAGAAGGAGAAGGTGAAGTAAGGAGGGTGAAGCAGAAGAAGCAGAGGAAGGAGAAGGAGAAGGTGAAGTCTGGAGGGTGAAGCAGAAGAAGCAGAAGAAGGAGAAGGAGGAGGTGAAGTCTGGAGGGTGAATCAGAAGAAGCAGAAGAAGGAGAAGGAGAAGGTGAAGTCTGGAGGGTGAATCAGAAGAAGTAGAAGAAGGAGAAGGAGAAGGTGAAGTCAGGAGGGTGAAGCAGAAGAAGCAGAAGAAGGAGAAGGAGCAGGTGAAATCTGGAGGGTGAAGCAGAAGAAGCAGAAGAAGGAGAAGGAGAAGGTGAAGTCTGGAGGGTGAAGCAGAAGAAGCAGAAGAAGGAGAAGGAGAAGGTGAAGTCTGGAGGGTGAATCAGAAGAAGTAGAAGAAGGAGAAGGAGAAGGTGAAGTAAGGAGGGTGAAGCAGAAGAAGCAGAAGAAGGAGAAGGAGAAGGTGAAGTCTGGAGGGTGAAGCAGAAGAAGGAGAAGGAGGAGGTGAAGTCTGGAGGGTGAAGCAGAAGAAGCAGAAGAAGGAGAAGGGGAAGGTGAAGTCAGGAGGGTGAATCAGAAGAAGTAGAAGAAGGAAAAGGAGAAGGTGAAGTCTGGAGGGTGAATCAGAAGATGTAGAAGAAGGAGAAGGAGAAGGTGAAGTCTGGAGGGTGAATCAGAAGAAGTGGAAGAAGGAGAAGGAGAAGGTGAAGTCTGGAGGGTGAAGCAGAAGAAGCAGAAGAAGGAGAAGGAGAAGGTGAAGTCTGGAGGGTGAATCAGAAGAAGTAGAAGAAGGAGAAGGAGAAGGTGAAGTCTGGAGGGTGAAGCAGAAGAAGCAGAAGAAGGAGAAGGAGAAGGTTAAGTCTGGAGGGTGAATCAGAAGAAGTAGAAGAAGGAGAAGGAGAAGGTGAAGTCTGGAGGGTGAATCAGAAGAAGCAGAAGAAGGAGAAGGAGAAGATGAAGTCTGGAGGGTGAATCAGAAGAAGCAGAAGAAGGAGAAGGAGAAGGTGAAGTCTGGAGGGTGAATCAGAAGAAGCAGAATAAGGAGAAGGAGAAGGTGAAGTCTGGAGGGTGAATCAGAAGAAGCAGAAGAAGGAGAAGGAGAAGGTGAAGTCTGGAGGGTGAATCAGAAGAAGTAGAAGAAGGAGAAGGAGAAGGTGAAGTCTGGAGGGTGAAGCAGAAGAAGTAGAAGAAGGAGAAGGAGAAGGTGAAGTCAGGAGGGTGAATCAGAAGAAGTAGAAGAAGGAGAAGGAGAAGGTGAAGTCAGGAGGGTGAATCAGAAGAAGCAGAAGAAGGAGAAGGAGAAGGTGAAGTCTGGAGGGTGAATCAGAAGAATCAGACGAAGGAGAAGGAGAAGGTGAAGTCTGGAGGGTGAATCAGAAGAAGCAGAAGAAAGAGAAGGAGAAGGTGAAGTCTGGAGGGTGAAGCAGAAGAAGCAGAAGAAGGAGAATAAGGTGAAGACTGGAGGGTGAATCAGAAGAAGGAGAAGAAGGAGAAGGAGAAGTTGAAGTCTGGAGGGTGAATCAGAAGAAGTGGAAGAAGGAGAAGGAGATGGTGAAGTCTGGAGGGTGAATCAGAAGAAGCAGAAGAAGGAGAAGTAGAAGATGAAGTCTGGAGCGTAAATCAGAAGAAGCAGAAGAAGGAGAAGGAGAAGATGAAATCTGGAGGGTGAATCAGAAGAAGTAGAAGAAGGAGAAGGAGAAGGTGAGGTCTGGAGGGTGAATCAGAAGAAGCAGAAGAAGGAGAAGGAGAAGGTGAAGTCTGGAGGGTGAATCAGAAGAAGCAGAAGAAGGAGAAGGAGAAGGTGAAGTCTGGAGGGTGAATCAGAAGAAGCAGAAGAAGGAGAAGGAGAAGGTGAAGTCAGGAGGGTGAATCAGAAGAAGCAGAAGAAGGAGAAGGAGAAGGTGAAGTTAGGAGGGTGAATCAGAAGAAGCAGAAGAAGGAGAAGGAGAAGGTGAAGTCAGGGGGGTGAAGCAGAAGAAGTAGAAGAAGGAGAAGGAGAAGGTGAAGTCAGGAGGGTGAAGCAGAAGAAGCAGAAGAAGGAGAAGGAGAAGGTGAAGTCAGGAGGGTGAAGCAGAAGAAGCAGAAGAAGGAGATGGAGACGGTGAAGCCTGGAGGGCGCAGCAGAAGAAGCAGAAGGAGGAGAAGGAGAAGGTGAAGTCCTAAGGGTGAAGCAGAAGAAGCAGAAGAAGGAGAAGGAGAAGGTGAAGTCTGGAGGGTGAATCAGAAGAAGTAGAAGAAGGAGAAGGAGAAGGTGAAGTCAGGAGGGTGAAGCAGAAGAAGCAGAAGAAGGAGAAGGAGAAGGTGAAATCTGGAGGGTGAAGCAGAAGAAGCAGAAGAAGGAGAAGGAGAAGGTGAAGTCTGGAGGGCGAAGCAGAAGAAGCAGAAGAAGGAGAAGGAGAAGGTGAAGTCTGGAGGGTGAAGCAGAAGAAGCAGAAGAAGGAGAAGGAGAAGGTGAAGTCTGGAGTGTGAATCACAAGAAGTAGAAGAAGGAGAAGGAGAAGGTGAAGTAAGGAGGGTGAAGCAGAAGAAGCAGAAGAAGGAGAAGGAGAAGGTGAAGTCTGGAGGGTGAAGCAGAAGAAGCAGAAGAAGGAGAAGGAGAAGGTGAAGTCTGGAGGGTGAAGCAGAAGAAGCAGAAGAAGGAGAAGGAGAAGGTGAAATCAGGAGGGTGAATCAGAAGAAGTAGAAGAAGGAAAAGGAGAAGGTGAAGTCTGGAGGGTGAATCAGAAGAAGTAGAAGAAGGAGAAGGAGAAGGTGAAGTCTGGAGGGTGAATCAGAAGAAGTGGAAGAAGGAGAAGGAGAAGGTGAAGTCTGGAGGGTGAATCAGAAGAAGCAGAAGAAGGAGAAGGAGAAGGTGAAGTCTGGAGGGAGAAGCAGAAGAAGTAGAAGAAGGAGAAGGAGAAGATGAAGTCTGGATTGTGAATCAGAAGAAGTAGAAGAAGGAGAAGGAGGAGGTGAGGTCTGGAGGGTGAATCAGAAGAGGTAGAAGAAGGAGAAGGAGAAGGTCAAGTCTGGAGGGTGAATCAAAAGGAGCAGAAGAAGGAGAAGGAGAAGGTGAAGTCTGGAGGGTGAATCAGAAGAAGTAGAAGAAGGAGAAGGAGAAGGTGTAGTCTGGAGGATGAATCAGAAGAAGTAGAAGAAGGAGAAGGAGAAGGTGAAGTCTGGAGGGTGAATCAGAAGAAGCAGAATAAGGAGAAGGAGAAGGTGAAGTCTGGAGGGTGAATCAGAAGAAGCAGAAGAAGGAGAAGGAGAAGGTGAAGTCTGGAGGGTGAATCAGAAGAAGTAGAAGAAGGAGAAGGAGAAGGTGAAGTCTGGAGCGTGAAGCAGAAGAAGTAGAAGAAGGAGAGGAAGAAGGTGAAGTCTGCAGGGCGAAGCAGAAGAAGCAGAAGAAGGAGAAGGAGAAGGTGAAGTCTGGAGGGTGAAGCAGAAGAAGCAGAAGAAGGAGAAGGAGAAGGTGAAGTCTGGAGGGTGAATCAGAAGAAGTAGAAGAAGGAGAAGGAGAAGGTGAAGTAAGGAGGGTGAAGCAGAAGAAGCAGAAGAAGGAGAAGGAGAAGGTGAAGTCTGGAGGGTGAAGCAGAAGAAGCAGAAGAAGGAGAAGGAGGAGGTGAAGTCTGGAGGGTGAATCAGAAGAAGCAGAAGAAGGAGAAGGAGAAGGTGAAGTCTGGAGGGTGAATCAGAAGAAGTTGAAGAAGGAGAAGGAGAAGGTGAAGTCTGGAGGGTGAATCAGAAGAAGCAGAATAAGGAGAACGAGAAGGTGAAGTCTGGAGGGTGAATCAGAAGAAGCAGAAGAAGGAGAAGGAGAAGGTGAAGTCTGGAGGGTGAATCAGAAGAAGTAGAAGAAGGAGAAGGAGAAGGTGAAGTCTGGAGGGTGAAGCGGAAGAAGTAGAAGAAGGAGAAGGAGAAGGCGAAGTCTGGAGGGTGAATCAGAAGAAGCAGAAGAAGGAGAAGGAGAAGGCGAAGTCTGGAGGGTGAATCAGAAGAAGTTGAAGAAGGAGAAGGAGAAGGTGAAGACTGGAGGTTGAATCAGAAGAAGTAGAAGAAGGAGAAGGAGAAGGTGAAGTCTGGAGGGTGAATCAGAAGAAGTAGAAGAAGGAGAAGGAGAAGGCGAAGTCTGGAGGGTGAATCAGAAGAAGCAGAAGAAGGAGAAGGAGAAGGTGAAGTCTGGAGGGTGAATCAGAAGAAGCAGAAGAAGGAGAAGGAGAAGATGAAGTCTGGAGGGTGAATCAGAAGAATTAGAAGAAGGAGAAGGAGAAGTTGAGGTCTGGAGGGTGAATCAGAAGAAGCAGAAGAAGGAGAAGGAGAAGGTGAAGTCTGAAGAGTGAACCAGAAGAAGCAGAAGAAGGAGAAGGAGAAGGTGAAGTCTGGAGGGTGTATCAGAAGAAGCAGAAGAAGGAGAAGGAGAAGGTGAAGTCTGGAGGGTGAATCAGAAGAAGCGTAAGAAGGAGAAGGAGAAGGTGAAGTCTGGAGGGTGAAGCAGAAGAAGCAGAAGAAGGAGAAGGAGAAGGTGAAGTCAGGAGGGTGAATCAGAAGAAGTAGAAGAAGGAAAAGGAGAAGATGAAGTCTGGAGGGTGAATCAGAAGAAGTAGAAGAAGGAGAAGGAGAAGGTGAAGTCTGGAGGGTGAATCAGAAGAAGTGGAAGAAGGAGAAGGAGAAGGTGAAGTCTGGAGGGTGAATCAGAAGAAGCAGAAGAAGGAGAAGGAGAAGGTGAAGTCTGGAGGGAGAAGCAGAAGAAGTAGAAGAAGGAGAAGGAGAAGGTGAAGTCTGGATTGTGAATCAGAAGAAGTAGAAGAAGGAGAAGGAGGAGGTGAAGTCTGGAGGGTGAATCAGAAGAAGTAGAAGGAGAAGGAGAAGGTCAAGTCTGGAGGGTGAATCAAAAGGAGCAGAAGAAGGAGAAGGAGAAGGTGAAGTCTGGAGGGTGAATCAGAAGAAGTAGAAGAAGGAGAAGGAGAAGGTGTAGTCTGGAGGATGAATCAGAAGAAGTAGAAGAAGGAGAAGGAGAAGGTGAAGTCTGGAGGGTGAATCAGAAGAAGCAGAATAAGGAGAAGGAGAAGGTGAAGTCTGGAGGGTGAATCAGAAGAAGCAGAAGAAGGAGAAGGAGAAGGTGAAGTCTGGAGGGTGAATCAGAAGAAGTAGAAGAAGGAGAAGGAGAAGGTGAAGTCTGGAGCGTGAAGCAGAAGAAGTAGAAGAAGGAGAAGGAGAAGGTGAAGTCTGGAGGGTGAAGCAGAAGAAGCAGAAGAAGGAGAAGGAGAAGGTGAATTCTGGAGGGTGAAGCAGAAGAAGCAGAAGAAGGAGAAGGAGAAGGTGAAGTCTGGAGGGTGAATCAGAAGAAGTAGAAGAAGGAGAAGGAGAAGGTGAAGTAAGGAGGGTGAAGCAGAAGAAGCAGAAGAAGGAGAAGGAGAAGGTGAAGTCTGGCGGGTGAAGCAGAAGAAGCAGAAGAAGGAGAAGGAGGAGGTGAAGTCTGGAGGGTGAATCAGAAGAAGCAGAAGAAGGAGAAGGAGAAGGTGAAGTCTGGAGGGTGAATCAGAAGAAGTTGAAGAAGGAGAAGGAGAAGGTGAAGTCTGGAGGGTGAATCAGAAGAAGCAGAATAAGGAGAAGGAGAAGGTGAAGTCTGGAGGGTGAATCAGAAGAAGCAGAAGAAGGGGAAGGAGAAGGTGAAGTCTGCAGGGTGAATCAGAAGAAGTAGAAGAAGGAGAAGGAGAAGGTGAAGTCTGGAGGGTGAAGCGGAAGAAGTAGAAGAAGGAGAAGGAGAAGGCGAAGTCTGGAGGGTGAATCAGAAGAAGCAGAAGAAGGAGAAGGAGAAGGTGAAGTCTGGAGGGTGAATCAGAAGAAGTAGAAGAAGGAGAAGGAGAAGGCGAAGTCTGGAGGGTGAATCAGAAGAAGTTGAAGAAGGAGAAGGAGAAGGTGAAGACTGGAAGTTGAATCAGAAGAAGTAGAAGAAGGAGAAGGAGAAGGTGAAGTCTGGAGGGTGAATCAGAAGAAGTAGAAGAAGGAGAAGGAGAAGGCGAAGTCTGGAGGGTGAATCAGAAGAAGCAGAAGAAGGAGAAGGAGAAGGTGAAGTCTGGAGGGTGAATCAGAAGAAGCAGAAGAAGGAGAAGGAGAAGATGAAGTCTGGAGGGTGAATCAGAAGAATTAGAAGAAGGAGAAGGAGAAGTTGAGGTCTGGAGGGTGAATCAGAAGAAGCAGAAGAAGGAGAAGGAGAAGGTGAAGTCTGAAGGATGAACCAGAAGAAGCAGAAGAAGGAGAAGGAGAAGGTGAAGTCTGGAGGGTGTATCAGAAGAAGCAGAAGAAGGAGAAGGAGAAGGTGAAGTCTGGAGGGTGAATCAGAAGAAGCAGAAGAAGGAGAAGGAGAAGGTGAAGTCTGGAGGGTGAATCAGAAGAAGTAGAAGAAGGAGAAGGAGAAGGTGAAGTCTGGAGGGTGAATCAGAAGAAGTAGAACAAGGAGAAGGAGAAGTTGAAGTCTGGAGGGTGAATCAGAAGAAGCAGAAGAAGGAGAAGGAGAAGGTGAAGTCTGGAGGGTGAATCAGAAGAAGCAGAAGAAGGAGAAGGAGAAGATGAAGTCTGGAGGGTGAATCAGAAGAAGTAGAAGAAGGAGAAGGAGAAGGTGAAGTCTGGAGGGTGAATCAGAAGAAGCAGAATAAGGAGAAGGAGAAGGTGAAGTCTGGAGGGTGAATCAGAAGAAGCAGAAGAAGGAGAAGGAGATGGTGAAGTCTGGAGGGTGAATCAGAAGGAGTAGAAGAAGGAGAAGGAGAAGGTGAAGTCAGGAGGGTGAATCAGAAGAAGCAGAAGAAGGAGAAGGAGAAGGTGAAGTTAGGAGGGTGAATCAGAAGAAGCAGAAGAAGGAGAAGGAGAAGGTGAAGTCAGGGGGGTGAAGCAGAAAAAGTAGAAGAAGTAGAAGAAGAAGGCGAAGTCAGGAAGGTGAAGCAGAAGAAGCAGAAGAAGGAGAAGGAGAAGGTGAAGTCTGGCGGGCGCAGCAGAAGAAGCAGAAGAAGGAGAAGGTGAAGGTGAAGTCTGGAGGGTGAAGCAGAAGAAGCAGAAGAAGGAGAAGGAGAAGGTGAAGTCTGGAGGGTGAATCAGAAGAAGCAGAAGAAGGAGAAGGAGAAGATGAAGTCTGGAGGGTGAATCAGAAGAATTAGAAGAAGGAGAAGGAGAAGTTGAGGTCTGGAGGGTGAATCAGAAGAAGCAGAAGAAGGAGAAGGAGAAGGTGAAGTCTGAAGGATGAACCAGAAGAAGCAGAAGAAGGAGAAGGAGAAGGTGAAGTCTGGAGGGTGTATCAGAAGAAGCAGAAGAAGGAGAAGGAGAAGGTGAAGTCTGGAGGGTGAATCAGAAGAAGCAGAAGAAGGAGAAGGAGAAGGTGAAGTCTGGAGGGTGAATCAGAAGAAGTAGAAGAAGGAGAAGGAGAAGGTGAAGTCTGGAGGGTGAATCAGAAGAAGTAGAACAAGGAGAAGGAGAAGGCGAAGTCTGGAGGGTGAATCAGAAGAAGCAGAAGAAGGAGAAGGAGAAGGTGAAGTCTGGAGGGTGAATCAGAAGAAGCAGAAGAAGGAGAAGGAGAAGATGAAGTCTGGAGGGTGAATCAGAAGAATTAGAAGAAGGAGAAGGAGAAGTTGAGGTCTGGAGGGTGAATCAGAAGAAGCAGAAGAAGGAGAAGGAGAAGGTGAAGTCTGAAGGATGAACCAGAAGAAGCAGAAGAAGGAGAAGGAGAAGGTGAAGTCTGGAGGGTGTATCAGAAGAAGCAGAAGAAGGAGAAGGAGAAGGTGAAGTCTGGAGGGTGAATCAGAAGAAGCAGAAGAAGGAGAAGGAGAAGGTGAAGTCTGGAGGGTGAATCAGAAGAAGTAGAAGAAGGAGAAGGAGAAGGTGAAGTCTGGAGGGTGAATCAGAAGAAGTAGAACAAGGAGAAGGAGAAGTTGAAGTCTGGAGGGTGAATCAGAAGAAGCAGAAGAAGGAGAAGGAGAAGGTGAAGTCTGGAGGGTGAATCAGAAGAAGCAGAAGAAGGAGAAGGAGAAGATGAAGTCTGGAGGGTGAATCAGAAGAAGTAGAAGAAGGAGAAGGAGAAGGTGAAGTCTGGAGGGTGAATCAGAAGAAGCAGAATAAGGAGAAGGAGAAGGTGAAGTCTGGAGGGTGAATCAGAAGAAGCAGAAGAAGGAGAAGGAGATGGTGAAGTCTGGAGGGTGAATCAGAAGGAGTAGAAGAAGGAGAAGGAGAAGGTGAAGTCAGGAGGGTGAATCAGAAGAAGCAGAAGAAGGAGAAGGAGAAGGTGAAGTTAGGAGGGTGAATCAGAAGAAGCAGAAGAAGGAGAAGGAGAAGGTGAAGTCAGGGGGGTGAAGCAGAAAAAGTAGAAGAAGTAGAAGAAGAAGGCGAAGTCAGGAAGGTGAAGCAGAAGAAGCAGAAGAAGGAGAAGGAGAAGGTGAAGTCTGGCGGGCGCAGCAGAAGAAGCAGAAGAAGGAGAAGGTGAAGGTGAAGTCTGGAGGGTGAAGCAGAAGAAGCAGAAGAAGGAGAAGGAGAAGGTGAAGTCTGGAGGGTGAATCAGAAGAAGTAGAAGAAGGAGAAGGAGAAGGTGAAGTCAGGAGGGTGAAGCAGAAGAAGCAGAAGAAGGAGAAGGAGAAGGTGAAGTCTGGAGGGTGAAGCAGAAGAACCAGAAGAAGGAGAAGGAGAAGGTGAAGTCTGGAGGGCGAAGCAGAAGAAGTAGAAGAAGGAGAAGGAGAAGGTGAAGTCTGGATGGTGAAGCAGCAGAAGCAGAAGAAGGAGAAGGAGAAGGTGAAGTCTGGAGGGTGAATCAGAAGAAGTAGAAGAAGGAGAAGGAGAAGGTGAAGTCAGGAGGGTGAAGCAGAAGAAGCAGAAGAAGGAGAAGGAGAAGGTGAAGTCTGGAGGGTGAAACAGAAGAAGCAGAAGAAGGAGAAGGAGTAGGTGAAGTCTGGAGGGTGAAGCAGAAGAAGCAGAAGAAGGAGAAGGAGAAGGTGAAGTCAGGAGGGTGAATCAGAAGAAGTAGAAGAAGGAGAAGGAGAAGGTGAAGTCTGGAGGGTGAATCAGAAGAAGTAGAAGAAGGAGAAGGAGAAGGTGAAGTCTGGAGGTTGAATCAGAAGAAGTAGAAGAAGAAGAAGGAGAAGGGGAAGTCTGGAGGGTGAATCAGAAGAAGCAGAAGAAGGAGAAGGAGAAGGTGAAGTCTGGAGGGAGAAGCAGAAGAAGTAGAAGAAGAAGGAGAAGGTGAAATCTGGAGGGTGAATAAGAAGAAGTAGAAGAAGGAGAAGGAGAAGGTGAAGTAGTGAGGGTGAATCAGAAGAAGTAGAAGAAGGAGAAGGAGAAGGTGAAGTCTGGAGGGTGAATCAGAAGAAGCAGAGAAGGAGAAGGAGAAGGTGGAGTCTGGAGGCTGAATCAGAAGAAGTAGAAGAAGGAGAAGGAGAAGGTGTAGTCTGGAGAGTGAATCAGAAGAAGTAGACGAAGGAGAAGGAGAAGGTGAAGTCTGGAGGGTGAATCAGAAAAAGCAGAAGAAGGAGAAGGAGAAGGCGAAGTCTGGAGGGTGAATCAGAAGAAGTAGAAGAAGGAGAAGGAGAAGGTGAAGTCTGGAGGGTGAATCAGAAGAAGTGGAAGAAGGAGAAGGAGAAGGTGAAGTCTGGAGGGTGAATCAGAAGAAGCAGAAGAAGGAGAAGGAGAAGGTGAAGTCTGGAGGGAGAAGCAGAAGAAGTAGAAGAAGGAGAAGGAGAAGATGAAGTCTGGATTGTGAATCAGAAGAAGTAGAAGAAGGAGAAGGAGGAGGTGAGGTCTGGAGGGTGAATCAGAAGAGGTAGAAGAAGGAGAAGGAGAAGGTCAAGTCTGGAGGGTGAATCAAAAGGAGCAGAAGAAGGAGAAGGAGAAGGTGAAGTCTGGAGGGTGAATCAGAAGAAGTAGAAGAAGGAGAAGGAGAAGGTGTAGTCTGGAGGATGAATCAGAAGAAGTAGAAGAAGGAGAAGGAGAAGGTGAAGTCTGGAGGGTGAATCAGAAGAAGCAGAATAAGGAGAAGGAGAAGGTGAAGTCTGGAGGGTGAATCAGAAGAAGCAGAAGAAGGAGAAGGAGAAGGTGAAGTCTGGAGGGTGAATCAGAAGAAGTAGAAGAAGGAGAAGGAGAAGGTGAAGTCTGGAGCGTGAAGCAGAAGAAGTAGAAGAAGGAGAGGGAGAAGGTGAAGTCTGGAGGGCGAAGCAGAAGAAGCAGAAGAAGGAGAAGGAGAAGGTGAAGTCTGGAGGGTGAAGCAGAAGAAGCAGAAGAAGGAGAAGGAGAAGGTGAAGTCTGGAGGGTGAATCAGAAGAAGTAGAAGAAGGAGAAGGAGAAGGTGAAGTAAGGAGGGTGAAGCAGAAGAAGCAGAAGAAGGAGAAGGAGAAGGTGAAGTCTGGAGGGTGAAGCAGAAGAAGCAGAAGAAGGAGAAGGAGGAGGTGAAGTCTGGAGGGTGAATCAGAAGAAGCAGAAGAAGGAGAAGGAGAAGGTGAAGTCTGGAGGGTGAATCAGAAGAAGTTGAAGAAGGAGAAGGAGAAGGTGAAGTCTGGAGGGTGAATCAGAAGAAGCAGAATAAGGAGAAGGAGAAGGTGAAGTCTGGAGGGTGAATCAGAAGAAGCAGAAGAAGGAGAAGGAGAAGGTGAAGTCTGGAGGGTGAATCAGAAGAAGTAGAAGAAGGAGAAGGAGAAGGTGAAGTCTGGAGGGTGAAGCGGAAGAAGTAGAAGAAGGAGAAGGAGAAGGCGAAGTCTGGAGGGTGAATCAGAAGAAGCAGAAGAAGGAGAAGGAGAAGGCGAAGTCTGGAGGGTGAATCAGAAGAAGTTGAAGAAGGAGAAGGAGAAGGTGAAGACTGGAGGTTGAATCAGAAGAAGTAGAAGAAGGAGAAGGAGAAGGTGAAGTCTGGAGGGTGAATCAGAAGAAGTAGAAGAAGGAGAAGGAGAAGGCGAAGTCTGGAGGGTGAATCAGAAGAAGCAGAAGAAGGAGAAGGAGAAGGTGAAGTCTGGAGGGTGAATCAGAAGAAGCAGAAGAAGGAGAAGGAGAAGATGAAGTCTGGAGGGTGAATCAGAAGAATTAGAAGAAGGAGAAGGAGAAGTTGAGGTCTGGAGGGTGAATCAGAAGAAGCAGAAGAAGGAGAAGGAGAAGGTGAAGTCTGAAGAGTGAACCAGAAGAAGCAGAAGAAGGAGAAGGAGAAGGTGAAGTCTGGAGGGTGTATCAGAAGAAGCAGAAGAAGGAGAAGGAGAAGGTGAAGTCTGGAGGGTGAATCAGAAGAAGCATAAGAAGGAGAAGGAGAAGGTGAAGTCTGGAGGGTGAAGCAGAAGAAGCAGAAGAAGGAGAAGGAGAAGGTGAAGTCAGGAGGGTGAATCAGAAGAAGTAGAAGAAGGAAAAGGAGAAGATGAAGTCTGGAGGGTGAATCAGAAGAAGTAGAAGAAGGAGAAGGAGAAGGTGAAGTCTGGAGGGTGAATCAGAAGAAGTGGAAGAAGGAGAAGGAGAAGGTGAAGTCTGGAGGGTGAATCAGAAGAAGCAGAAGAAGGAGAAGGAGAAGGTGAAGTCTGGAGGGAGAAGCAGAAGAAGTAGAAGAAGGAGAAGGAGAAGGTGAAGTCTGGATTGTGAATCAGAAGAAGTAGAAGAAGGAGAAGGAGGAGGTGAAGTCTGGAGGGTGAATCAGAAGAAGTAGAAGGAGAAGGAGAAGGTCAAGTCTGGAGGGTGAATCAAAAGGAGCAGAAGAAGGAGAAGGAGAAGGTGAAGTCTGGAGGGTGAATCAGAAGAAGTAGAAGAAGGAGAAGGAGAAGGTGTAGTCTGGAGGATGAATCAGAAGAAGTAGAAGAAGGAGAAGGAGAAGGTGAAGTCTGGAGGGTGAATCAGAAGAAGCAGAATAAGGAGAAGGAGAAGGTGAAGTCTGGAGGGTGAATCAGAAGAAGCAGAAGAAGGAGAAGGAGAAGGTGAAGTCTGGAGGGTGAATCAGAAGAAGTAGAAGAAGGAGAAGGAGAAGGTGAAGTCTGGAGCGTGAAGCAGAAGAAGTAGAAGAAGGAGAAGGAGAAGGTGAAGTCTGGAGGGTGAAGCAGAAGAAGCAGAAGAAGGAGAAGGAGAAGGTGAATTCTGGAGGGTGAAGCAGAAGAAGCAGAAGAAGGAGAAGGAGAAGGTGAAGTCTGGAGGGTGAATCAGAAGAAGTAGAAGAAGGAGAAGGAGAAGGTGAAGTAAGGAGGGTGAAGCAGAAGAAGCAGAAGAAGGAGAAGGAGAAGGTGAAGTCTGGCGGGTGAAGCAGAAGAAGCAGAAGAAGGAGAAGGAGGAGGTGAAGTCTGGAGGGTGAATCAGAAGAAGCAGAAGAAGGAGAAGGAGAAGGTGAAGTCTGGAGGGTGAATCAGAAGAAGTTGAAGAAGGAGAAGGAGAAGGTGAAGTCTGGAGGGTGAATCAGAAGAAGCAGAATAAGGAGAAGGAGAAGGTGAAGTCTGGAGGGTGAATCAGAAGAAGCAGAAGAAGGGGAAGGAGAAGGTGAAGTCTGGAGGGTGAATCAGAAGAAGTAGAAGAAGGAGAAGGAGAAGGTGAAGTCTGGAGGGTGAAGCGGAAGAAGTAGAAGAAGGAGAAGGAGAAGGCGAAGTCTGGAGGGTGAATCAGAAGAAGCAGAAGAAGGAGAAGGAGAAGGTGAAGTCTGGAGGGTGAATCAGAAGAAGTAGAAGAAGGAGAAGGAGAAGGCGAAGTCTGGAGGGTGAATCAGAAGAAGTTGAAGAAGGAGAAGGAGAAGGTGAAGACTGGAAGTTGAATCAGAAGAAGTAGAAGAAGGAGAAGGAGAAGGTGAAGTCTGGAGGGTGAATCAGAAGAAGTAGAAGAAGGAGAAGGAGAAGGCGAAGTCTGGAGGGTGAATCAGAAGAAGCAGAAGAAGGAGAAGGAGAAGGTGAAGTCTGGAGGGTGAATCAGAAGAAGCAGAAGAAGGAGAAGGAGAAGATGAAGTCTGGAGGGTGAATCAGAAGAATTAGAAGAAGGAGAAGGAGAAGTTGAGGTCTGGAGGGTGAATCAGAAGAAGCAGAAGAAGGAGAAGGAGAAGGTGAAGTCTGAAGGATGAACCAGAAGAAGCAGAAGAAGGAGAAGGAGAAGGTGAAGTCTGGAGGGTGTATCAGAAGAAGCAGAAGAAGGAGAAGGAGAAGGTGAAGTCTGGAGGGTGAATCAGAAGAAGCAGAAGAAGGAGAAGGAGAAGGTGAAGTCTGGAGAGTGAATCAGAAGAAGTAGAAGAAGAAGAAGGAGAAGGGGAAGTCTGGAGGGTGAATCAGAAGAAGCAGAAGAAGGAGAAGGAGAAGGTGAAGTCTGGAGGGAGAAGCAGAAGAAGTAGAAGAAGAAGGAGAAGGTGAAATCTGGAGGGTGAATAAGAAGAAGTAGAAGAAGGAGAAGGAGAAGGTGAAGTAGTGAGGGTGAATCAGAAGAAGTAGAAGAAGGAGAAGGAGAAGGTGAAGTCTGGAGGGTGAATCAGAAGAAGCAGAGAAGGAGAAGGAGAAGGTGGAGTCTGGAGGCTGAATCAGAAGAAGTAGAAGAAGGAGAAGGAGAAGGTGTAGTCTGGAGAGTGAATCAGAAGAAGTAGACGAAGGAGAAGGAGAAGGTGAAGTCTGGAGGGTGAATCAGAAAAAGCAGAAGAAGGAGAAGGAGAAGGCGAAGTCTGGAGGGTGAATCAGAAGAAGTAGAAGAAGGAGAAGGAGAAGGTGAAGTCTGGAGGGTGAATCAGAAGAAGTGGAAGAAGGAGAAGGAGAAGGTGAAGTCTGGAGGGTGAATCAGAAGAAGCAGAAGAAGGAGAAGGAGAAGGTGAAGTCTGGAGGGAGAAGCAGAAGAAGTAGAAGAAGGAGAAGGAGAAGATGAAGTCTGGATTGTGAATCAGAAGAAGTAGAAGAAGGAGAAGGAGGAGGTGAGGTCTGGAGGGTGAATCAGAAGAGGTAGAAGAAGGAGAAGGAGAAGGTCAAGTCTGGAGGGTGAATCAAAAGGAGCAGAAGAAGGAGAAGGAGAAGGTGAAGTCTGGAGGGTGAATCAGAAGAAGTAGAAGAAGGAGAAGGAGAAGGTGTAGTCTGGAGGATGAATCAGAAGAAGTAGAAGAAGGAGAAGGAGAAGGTGAAGTCTGGAGGGTGAATCAGAAGAAGCAGAATAAGGAGAAGGAGAAGGTGAAGTCTGGAGGGTGAATCAGAAGAAGCAGAAGAAGGAGAAGGAGAAGGTGAAGTCTGGAGGGTGAATCAGAAGAAGTAGAAGAAGGAGAAGGAGAAGGTGAAGTCTGGAGCGTGAAGCAGAAGAAGTAGAAGAAGGAGAGGGAGAAGGTGAAGTCTGGAGGGCGAAGCAGAAGAAGCAGAAGAAGGAGAAGGAGAAGGTGAAGTCTGGAGGGTGAAGCAGAAGAAGCAGAAGAAGGAGAAGGAGAAGGTGAAGTCTGGAGGGTGAATCAGAAGAAGTAGAAGAAGGAGAAGGAGAAGGTGAAGTAAGGAGGGTGAAGCAGAAGAAGCAGAAGAAGGAGAAGGAGAAGGTGAAGTCTGGAGGGTGAAGCAGAAGAAGCAGAAGAAGGAGAAGGAGGAGGTGAAGTCTGGAGGGTGAATCAGAAGAAGCAGAAGAAGGAGAAGGAGAAGGTGAAGTCTGGAGGGTGAATCAGAAGAAGTTGAAGAAGGAGAAGGAGAAGGTGAAGTCTGGAGGGTGAATCAGAAGAAGCAGAATAAGGAGAAGGAGAAGGTGAAGTCTGGAGGGTGAATCAGAAGAAGCAGAAGAAGGAGAAGGAGAAGGTGAAGTCTGGAGGGTGAATCAGAAGAAGTAGAAGAAGGAGAAGGAGAAGGTGAAGTCTGGAGGGTGAAGCGGAAGAAGTAGAAGAAGGAGAAGGAGAAGGCGAAGTCTGGAGGGTGAATCAGAAGAAGCAGAAGAAGGAGAAGGAGAAGGCGAAGTCTGGAGGGTGAATCAGAAGAAGTTGAAGAAGGAGAAGGAGAAGGTGAAGACTGGAGGTTGAATCAGAAGAAGTAGAAGAAGGAGAAGGAGAAGGTGAAGTCTGGAGGGTGAATCAGAAGAAGTAGAAGAAGGAGAAGGAGAAGGCGAAGTCTGGAGGGTGAATCAGAAGAAGCAGAAGAAGGAGAAGGAGAAGGTGAAGTCTGGAGGGTGAATCAGAAGAAGCAGAAGAAGGAGAAGGAGAAGATGAAGTCTGGAGGGTGAATCAGAAGAATTAGAAGAAGGAGAAGGAGAAGTTGAGGTCTGGAGGGTGAATCAGAAGAAGCAGAAGAAGGAGAAGGAGAAGGTGAAGTCTGAAGAGTGAACCAGAAGAAGCAGAAGAAGGAGAGGGAGAAGGTGAAGTCTGGAGGGTGTATCAGAAGAAGCAGAAGAAGGAGAAGGAGAAGGTGAAGTCTGGAGGGTGAATCAGAAGAAGCATAAGAAGGAGAAGGAGAAGGTGAAGTCTGGAGGGTGAAGCAGAAGAAGCAGAAGAAGGAGAAGGAGAAGGTGAAGTCAGGAGGGTGAATCAGAAGAAGTAGAAGAAGGAAAAGGAGAAGATGAAGTCTGGAGGGTGAATCAGAAGAAGTAGAAGAAGGAGAAGGAGAAGGTGAAGTCTGGAGGGTGAATCAGAAGAAGTGGAAGAAGGAGAAGGAGAAGGTGAAGTCTGGAGGGTGAATCAGAAGAAGCAGAAGAAGGAGAAGGAGAAGGTGAAGTCTGGAGGGAGAAGCAGAAGAAGTAGAAGAAGGAGAAGGAGAAGGTGAAGTCTGGATTGTGAATCAGAAGAAGTAGAAGAAGGAGAAGGAGGAGGTGAAGTCTGGAGGGTGAATCAGAAGAAGTAGAAGGAGAAGGAGAAGGTCAAGTCTGGAGGGTGAATCAAAAGGAGCAGAAGAAGGAGAAGGAGAAGGTGAAGTCTGGAGGGTGAATCAGAAGAAGTAGAAGAAGGAGAAGGAGAAGGTGTAGTCTGGAGGATGAATCAGAAGAAGTAGAAGAAGGAGAAGGAGAAGGTGAAGTCTGGAGGGTGAATCAGAAGAAGCAGAATAAGGAGAAGGAGAAGGTGAAGTCTGGAGGGTGAATCAGAAGAAGCAGAAGAAGGAGAAGGAGAAGGTGAAGTCTGGAGGGTGAATCAGAAGAAGTAGAAGAAGGAGAAGGAGAAGGTGAAGTCTGGAGCGTGAAGCAGAAGAAGTAGAAGAAGGAGAAGGAGAAGGTGAAGTCTGGAGGGTGAAGCAGAAGAAGCAGAAGAAGGAGAAGGAGAAGGTGAATTCTGGAGGGTGAAGCAGAAGAAGCAGAAGAAGGAGAAGGAGAAGGTGAAGTCTGGAGGGTGAATCAGAAGAAGTAGAAGAAGGAGAAGGAGAAGGTGAAGTAAGGAGGGTGAAGCAGAAGAAGCAGAAGAAGGAGAAGGAGAAGGTGAAGTCTGGCGGGTGAAGCAGAAGAAGCAGAAGAAGGAGAAGGAGGAGGTGAAGTCTGGAGGGTGAATCAGAAGAAGCAGAAGAAGGAGAAGGAGAAGGTGAAGTCTGGAGGGTGAATCAGAAGAAGTTGAAGAAGGAGAAGGAGAAGGTGAAGTCTGGAGGGTGAATCAGAAGAAGCAGAATAAGGAGAAGGAGAAGGTGAAGTCTGGAGGGTGAATCAGAAGAAGCAGAAGAAGGGGAAGGAGAAGGTGAAGTCTGGAGGGTGAATCAGAAGAAGTAGAAGAAGGAGAAGGAGAAGGTGAAGTCTGGAGGGTGAAGCGGAAGAAGTAGAAGAAGGAGAAGGAGAAGGCGAAGTCTGGAGGGTGAATCAGAAGAAGCAGAAGAAGGAGAAGGAGAAGGTGAAGTCTGGAGGGTGAATCAGAAGAAGTAGAAGAAGGAGAAGGAGAAGGCGAAGTCTGGAGGGTGAATCAGAAGAAGTTGAAGAAGGAGAAGGAGAAGGTGAAGACTGGAAGTTGAATCAGAAGAAGTAGAAGAAGGAGAAGGAGAAGGTGAAGTCTGGAGGGTGAATCAGAAGAAGTAGAAGAAGGAGAAGGAGAAGGCGAAGTCTGGAGGGTGAATCAGAAGAAGCAGAAGAAGGAGAAGGAGAAGGTGAAGTCTGGAGGGTGAATCAGAAGAAGCAGAAGAAGGAGAAGGAGAAGATGAAGTCTGGAGGGTGAATCAGAAGAATTAGAAGAAGGAGAAGGAGAAGTTGAGGTCTGGAGGGTGAATCAGAAGAAGCAGAAGAAGGAGAAGGAGAAGGTGAAGTCTGAAGGATGAACCAGAAGAAGCAGAAGAAGGAGAAGGAGAAGGTGAAGTCTGGAGGGTGTATCAGAAGAAGCAGAAGAAGGAGAAGGAGAAGGTGAAGTCTGGAGGGTGAATCAGAAGAAGCAGAAGAAGGAGAAGGAGAAGGTGAAGTCTGGAGGGTGAATCAGAAGAAGTAGAAGAAGGAGAAGGAGAAGGTGAAGTCTGGAGGGTGAATCAGAAGAAGTAGAACAAGGAGAAGGAGAAGTTGAAGTCTGGAGGGTGAATCAGAAGAAGCAGAAGAAGGAGAAGGAGAAGGTGAAGTCTGGAGGGTGAATCAGAAGAAGCAGAAGAAGGAGAAGGAGAAGATGAAGTCTGGAGGGTGAATCAGAAGAAGTAGAAGAAGGAGAAGGAGAAGGTGAAGTCTGGAGGGTGAATCAGAAGAAGCAGAATAAGGAGAAGGAGAAGGTGAAGTCTGGAGGGTGAATCAGAAGAAGCAGAAGAAGGAGAAGGAGATGGTGAAGTCTGGAGGGTGAATCAGAAGGAGTAGAAGAAGGAGAAGGAGAAGGTGAAGTCAGGAGGGTGAATCAGAAGAAGCAGAAGAAGGAGAAGGAGAAGGTGAAGTTAGGAGGGTGAATCAGAAGAAGCAGAAGAAGGAGAAGGAGAAGGTGAAGTCAGGGGGGTGAAGCAGAAAAAGTAGAAGAAGTAGAAGAAGAAGGCGAAGTCAGGAAGGTGAAGCAGAAGAAGCAGAAGAAGGAGAAGGAGAAGGTGAAGTCTGGCGGGCGCAGCAGAAGAAGCAGAAGAAGGAGAAGGTGAAGGTGAAGTCTGGAGGGTGAAGCAGAAGAAGCAGAAGAAGGAGAAGGAGAAGGTGAAGTCTGGAGGGTGAATCAGAAGAAGTAGAAGAAGGAGAAGGAGAAGGTGAAGTCAGGAGGGTGAAGCAGAAGAAGCAGAAGAAGGAGAAGGAGAAGGTGAAGTCTGGAGGGTGAAGCAGAAGAACCAGAAGAAGGAGAAGGAGAAGGTGAAGTCTGGAGGGCGAAGCAGAAGAAGTAGAAGAAGGAGAAGGAGAAGGTGAAGTCTGGATGGTGAAGCAGAAGAAGCAGAAGAAGGAGAAGGAGAAGGTGAAGTCTGGAGGGTGAATCAGAAGAAGTAGAAGAAGGAGAAGGAGAAGGTGAAGTCAGGAGGGTGAAGCAGAAGAAGCAGAAGAAGGAGAAGGAGAAGGTGAAGTCTGGAGGGTGAAACAGAAGAAGCAGAAGAAGGAGAAGGAGTAGGTGAAGTCTGGAGGGTGAAGCAGAAGAAGCAGAAGAAGGAGAAGGAGAAGGTGAAGTCAGGAGGGTGAATCAGAAGAAGTAGAAGAAGGAGAAGGAGAAGGTGAAGTCTGGAGGGTGAATCAGAAGAAGTAGAAGAAGGAGAAGGAGAAGGTGAAGTCTGGAGGTTGAATCAGAAGAAGTAGAAGAAGAAGAAGGAGAAGGGGAAGTCTGGAGGGTGAATCAGAAGAAGCAGAAGAAGGAGAAGGAGAAGGTGAAGTCTGGAGGGAGAAGCAGAAGAAGTAGAAGAAGAAGGAGAAGGTGAAATCTGGAGGGTGAATAAGAAGAAGTAGAAGAAGGAGAAGGAGAAGGTGAAGTAGTGAGGGTGAATCAGAAGAAGTAGAAGAAGGAGAAGGAGAAGGTGAAGTCTGGAGGGTGAATCAGAAGAAGCAGAGAAGGAGAAGGAGAAGGTGGAGTCTGGAGGCTGAATCAGAAGAAGTAGAAGAAGGAGAAGGAGAAGGTGTAGTCTGGAGAGTGAATCAGAAGAAGTAGACGAAGGAGAAGGAGAAGGTGAAGTCTGGAGGGTGAATCAGAAAAAGCAGAAGAAGGAGAAGGAGAAGGCGAAGTCTGGAGGGTGAATCAGAAGAAGTAGAAGAAGGAGAAGGAGAAGGTGAAGTCTGGAGGGTGAATCAGAAGAAGCAGAAGAAGGAGAAGGAGAAGGTGAAGTCTGGAGGGTGAATCTGAAGAAGCAGAAGAAGGAGAAGGAGAAGGTGAAGTCTGGAGGGTGAATCAGAAGAAGCAGAAGAAGGAGAAGGAGAAGGTGAAGTCTGGAGGGTGAATCAGAAGAAGCAGAAGAAGTAGAAGGAGAAGGTGAAGTCTGGAGGGTGAATCAGAAGAAGTAGAAGAAGGAGAAGGAGAAGGTGAAGTCAGGAGGGTGAATCAGAAGAAGCAGAAGAAGGAGAAGGAGAAGGTGAAGTCAGGAGGGTGAATCAGAAGAAGCAGAAGCAGGAGAAGGAGAAGGTGAAGACTGGAGGGTGAATCAGAAGAAGTAGAAGAAGCAGAAGGAGAAGGTGAAGTCTGGAGGGTGAATCAGAAGAAGTAGAAGAAGGAGAAGGAGATGGTGAGGTCTGGAGGTTGAATCAGAAGAAGCAGAAGAAGGAGAAGGAGAAGGTGAAGTCTGGAGGGTGAATCAGAAGAAGCAGAAGAAGGAGAAGGAGAAGGTGAAGACTGGCGGGTGAATCAGAAGAAGTAGAAGAAGGAGAAGGAGAAGATGAAGTCTAGAGGGTGAATCAGAAGAAGTAGAAGAAGGAGAAGGAGAAGGTGAGGTCTGGAGGGTGAATCAGAAGAAGCAGAAGAAGGAGAAGGAGAAGGTGAAGTCTGGAGGGTGAATCAGAAGAAGCAGAAGAAGGAGAAGGAGAAGGTGATGTCTGGAGGGTGAATCAGAAGAAGCAGAAGAAGGAGAAGGAGAAGGTGAAGTCAGGAGGGTGAATCAGAAGAAGCAGAAGAAGGAGAAGGAGAAGGTGAAGTTAGGAGGGTGAATCAGAAGAAGCAGAAGAAGGAGAAGCAGAAGGTGAAGTCAGGGGGGTGAAGCAGAAGAAGTAGAAGAAGGAGAAGGAGAAGGTGAAGTCAGGAGGGTGAAGCAGAAGAAGCAGAAGAAGGAGAAGGAGAAGGTGAAGTCTGGCGGGCGCAGCAGAAGAAGCAGAAGAAGGAGAAGGAGAAGGTGAAGTCTGGAGGGTGAAGCAGAAGAAGCAGAAGAAGTAGAAGGAGAAGGTGAAGTCTGGAGGGTGAATCAGAAGAAGTAGAAGAAGGAGAAGGAGAAGGTGAAGTCATGAGGGAGAAGCAGAAGAAGCAGAAGAAGGAGACGGAGAAGGTGATGTCTGGAGGGTGAAGCAGAAGAAGCAGAAGAAGGAGAAGGAGAAGGTGAAGTCTGGAGGGCGAAGCAGAAGAAGCAGAAGAAGGAGAAAGAGAAGGTGACGTCTGGAGGGTGAAGAAGAAGAAGCAGAAGAAGGAGAAGGAGAAGGTGAAGTCTGGAGGGTGAATCAGAAGAAGTAGAAGAAGGAGAAGGAGAAGGTGAAGTCTGGAGGGTGAATCAGAAGAAGTAGAAGAAGGAGAAGGAGAAGGTGAAGTCAGGAGGGTGAAGCAGAAGAAGCAGAAGAAGGAGAAGGACAAGGTGAAGTCTGGAGGGTGAAGCAGAAGAAGCAGAAGAAGGAGAAGGAGAAGGTGAAGTCTGGAGGGTGAAGCAGAAGAAGCAGAAGAAGGAGAAGGAGAAGGTGAAGTCAGGAGGGTGAATCAGAAGAAGTAGAAGAAGGAGAAGGAGAAGGTGAAGTCTGGAGGGTGAATCAGAAGAAGTAGAAGAAGGAGAAGGAGAAGGTGAAGTCTGGAGGGTGAATCAGAAGAAGTAGAAGAAGGAGAAGGAGAAGGTGAAGTCTGGAGGGTGAATCAGAAGAAGCAGAAGAAGGAGAAGGAGAAGGTGAAGTCTGGAGGGAGAAGCAGAAGAAGTAGAAGAAGGAGAAGGAGAAGGTGAAGTCTGGAGGGTGAATCAGAAGAAGTAGAAGAAGGAGAAGGAGAAGGTGACGTCTGGAGGGTGAATCAGAAGAAGTAGAAGAAGGAGAAGGAGAAGGTGTAGTCTGGAGGGTGAATCAGAAGAAGTAGACGAAGGAGAAGGAGAAGGTGAAGTCTGGAGGGTGAATCAGAAGAAGCAGAAGCAGGAGAAGGAGAAGGTGAAGTCTGGAGGGTGAATCAGAAGAAGTAGAAGAAGGAGAAGGAGAAGGTGAGGTCTGCAGGGTGAATCAGAAGAAGCAGAAGAAGGAGAAGGAGAAGGTGAAGTCTGGAGGGTGAATCAGAAGAAGCAGAAGAAGGAGAAGGAGAAGGTGAAGTCTGGAGGGTGAATCAGAAGAAGCAGAAGAAGGAGAAGGAGAAGGTGAAGTCTGGAGGGTGAATCAGAAGAAGCAGAAGAAGTAGAAGGAGAAGGTGAAGTCTGGAGGGTGAATCAGAAGAAGGAGAAGAAGGAGAAGGAGAAGGTGAAGTCTGGAGGGTGAATCAGAAGAAGCAGAAGAAGGAGAAGGAGAAGGTGAAGTCAGGAGGGTGAATCAGAAGAAGCAGAAGAAGGAGAAGGAGAAGGTGAAGTCTGGAGGGTGAATCAGAAGAAGCAGAAGAAGGCGAAGGAGAAGGTGAAGACTGGAGGGTGAATCAGAATAAGTAGAAGAAGGAGAAGGAGATGGTGAAGTCTGGAGGGTGAATCAGAAGAAGTAGAAGAAGCAGAAGGAGAAGGCGAAGTCTGGAGGGTGAATCAGAAGAAGCAGAAGAAGGAGAAGGAGAAGGTTAAGTCTGGAGGGTGAATCAGAAGAAGCAGAAGAAGGAGAAGGAGAAGGTGAAGTCTGGAGGGTGAATCATAAGAAGTAGAAGAAGGAGAAGGAGAAGGTTAAGTCTGGAGGTTGAATCAGAAGAAGCAGAAGAAGGAGAAGGAGAAGGTGAAGTCTGGAGGGTGAATCAGAAGAAGTAGAAGAAGGAGAAGGAGAAGGTGAAGTCATGAGGGAGAAGCAGAAGAAGCAGAAGAAGGAGACGGAGAAGGTGATGTCTGGAGGGTGAAGCAGAAGAAGCAGAAGAAGGAGAAGGAGAAGGTGAAGTCTGGAGGGCGAAGCAGAAGAAGCAGAAGAAGGAGAAAGAGAAGGTGACGTCTGGAGGGTGAAGAAGAAGAAGCAGAAGAAGGAGAAGGAGAAGGTGAAGTCTGGAGGGTGAATCAGAAGAAGTAGAAGAAGGAGAAGGAGAAGGTGAAGTCTGGAGGGTGAATCAGAAGAAGTCGAAGAAGGAGAAGGAGAAGGTGAAGTCAGGAGGGTGAAGCAGAAGAAGCAGAAGAAGGAGAAGGACAAGGTGAAGTCTGGAGGGTGAAGCAGAAGAAGCAGAAGAAGGAGAAGGAGAAGGTGAAGTCTGGAGGGTGAAGCAGAAGAAGCAGAAGAAGGAGAAGGAGAAGGTGAAGTCAGGAGGGTGAATCAGAAGAAGTAGAAGAAGGAGAAGGAGAAGGTGAAGTCTGGAGGGTGAATCAGAAGAAGTAGAAGAAGGAGAAGGAGAAGGTGAAGTCTGGAGGGTGAATCAGAAGAAGTAGAAGAAGGAGAAGGAGAAGGTGAAGTCTGGAGGGTGAATCAGAAGAAGCAGAAGAAGGAGAAGGAGAAGGTGAAGTCTGGAGGGAGAAGCAGAAGAAGTAGAAGAAGGAGAAGGAGAAGGTGAAGTCTGGAGGGTGAATCAGAAGAAGTAGAAGAAGGAGAAGGAGAAGGTGACGTCTGGAGGGTGAATCAGAAGAAGTAGAAGAAGGAGAAGGAGAAGGTTTAGTCTGGAGGGTGAATCAGAAGAAGTAGACGAAGGAGAAGGAGAAGGTGAAGTCTGGAGGGTGAATCAGAAGAAGCAGAAGCAGGAGTAGGAGAAGGTGAAGTCTGGAGGGTGAATCAGAAGAAGTAGAAGAAGGAGAAGGAGAAGGCGAAGTCTGGAGGGTGAATCAGAAGAAGCAGAAGAAGGAGAAGGAGAAGGTGAAGTCTGGAGGGTGAATCAGAAGAAGCAGAAGAAGGAGAAGGAGAAG
Organism: Somniosus microcephalus; assembly: GCF_052327205.1. Lineage (NCBI taxonomy): Eukaryota > Metazoa > Chordata > Chondrichthyes > Squaliformes > Somniosidae > Somniosus > Somniosus microcephalus. The sequence continues at coordinate 681,487 of NW_028225219.1, forward strand.
GTGAAGTCTGGAGGGTGAATCAGAAGAAGCAGAAGAAGGAGAAGGAGAAGGTGAAGTCTGGAGGGTGAATCAGAAGAAGCAGAAGAAGTAGAAGGAGAAGGTGAAGTCTGGAGGGTGAATCAGAAGAAGGAGAAGAAGGAGAAGGAGAAGGTGAAGTCTGGAGGGTGAATCAGAAGAAGCAGAAGAAGGAGAAGGAGAAGGTGAAGTCAGGAGGGTGAATCAGAAGAAGCAGAAGAAGGAGAAGGAGAAGGTGAAGTCTGGAGGGTGAATCAGAAGAAGCAGAAGAAGGCGAAGGAGAAGTTGAAGACTGGAGGGTGAATCAGAATAAGTAGAAGAAGGAGAAGGAGATGGTGAAGTCTGGAGGGTGAATCAGAAGAAGTAGAAGAAGCAGAAGGAGAAGGCGAAGTCTGGAGGGTGAATCAGAAGAAGCAGAAGAAGGAGAAGGAGAAGGTTAAGTCTGGAGGGTGAATCAGAAGAAGCAGAAGAAGGAGAAGGAGAAGGTGAAGTCTGGAGGGTGAATCATAAGAAGTAGAAGAAGGAGAAGGAGAAGGTGATGTCTGGAGGGTGAATCAGAAGAAGCAGAAAAAGGAGAAGGAGAAGGTGAAGTCTGAAGGGTGAATCAGAAGAAGCAGAAGATGGAGAAGGAGAAGGTGAAGTCTGGAGGGTGAATCAGAAGAAGCAGAAGAAGGAGAAGGAGAAGGTGAAGTCTGGAGTGTGAATCAGAAGATGCAGAAGAAGGAGAAGGAGAAGGTGAAGTCTGGAGGGTGAATCAGAAGAAGTAGAAGAAGGAGAAGGAGAAGGTGAAGTCTGGAGGGTGAATCAGAAGAAGTAGAAGAAGGAGAAGGAGAAGGCAAAGTCTGGAGGGTGAATCAGAAGAAGCAGAAGAAGGAGAAGGAGAAGGTGAAGTCTGGAGGGTGAATCAGAAGAAGCAGAAGAAGGAGAATGAGAAGATGAAGTCTGGAGGGTGTATCAGAAGAAGTAGAAGAAGCAGAAGGAGAAGGTGAAGTCTGGAGGGTGAATCAGAAGAAGCAGAAGAAGGAGAAGGAGAAGGTGAAGTCTGGAGGGTGAATCAGAAGAAGTAGAAGAAGGAGAAGGAGAAGGTGAAGTCTGGAGGGTGAATCAGAAGAAGCAGAATAAGGAGAAGGAGAAGGTGAAGTCTGGAGGGTGAATCAGGAGAAGCAGAAGAAGGAGAAGGAGAAGGTGAAGTCTGGAGGGTGAATCAGAAGAAGTAGAAGAAGGAGAAGGAGAAGGTGAAGTCTGGAGGGTGAAGCAGAAGAAGTAGAAGAAGGAGAAGGAGAAGGTGAAGTCAGGAGGGTGAATCAGAAGAAGTAGAAGAAGGAGAAGGAGAAGGTGAAGTCTGGAGGGTGAATCAGAAGAAGTAGAAGAAGGAGAAGGAGAAGGTGAGGTCTGGAGGGTGAATCAGAAGAAGCAGAAGAAGGAGAAGGAGAAGATGAAGTCTGGAGGGTGAATCAGAAGAAGCAGAAGAAGGAGAAGGAGAAGGTGAAGTCTGGAGGGTGAATCAGAAGAAGCAGAAGAAGGAGAAGGAGAAGGTGAAGTCAGGAGGGTGAATCAGAAGAAGCAGAAGAAGAAGGAGAAGGTGAAGTTAGGAGGGTGAATCAGAAGAAGCAGAAGAAGGAGAAGGAGAAGTTGAAGTCAGGGGGGTGAAGCAGAAGAAGTAGAAGAAGGAGAAGGAGATGGTGAAGTCAGGAGGGTGAAGCAGAAGAAGCAGAAGAAGGAGAAGGAGAAGGTGAAGTCTGGAGGGTGAAGCAGAAGAAACAGAAGAAGGAGAAGGAGAAGGTGAAGTCTGGAGGGCGAAGCAGAAGAAGGAGAAGAAGGAGAAGGTGAAGGTGAAGTCTGGAGGGTGAAGCAGAAGAAGCAGAAGAAGGAGAAGGAGAAGGTGAAGTCTGGAGGGTGATTCAGAAGAAGTAGAAGAAGGAGAAGGAGAAGGTGAAGTCAGGAGGGTGAAGCAGAAGAAGGAGACGGAGAAGGTGAAGTCTGGAGGGTGAAGCAAAAGAAGCAGAAGAAGGAGAAGGAGAAGGTGAAGTCTGGAGGGTGAAGCAGAAGAAGCAGAAGAAGGAGAAGGAGAAGGTGAAGTCAGGAGGGTGAATCAGAAGAAGTAGAAGAAGGAGAAGCAGAAGGTGAAGTCTGGAGGGTGAATCAGAAGAAGTAGAAGAAGGAGAAGGAGAAGGTGAAGTCTGGAGGGTGAATCAGAAGAAGCAGAAGAAGGAGAAGGAGAAGGTGAAGTCTGGAGGGTGAAGCAGAAGAAGTAGAAGAAGGAGAAGGAGAAGGTGAAGTCAGGAGGGTGAATCAGAAGAAGTAGAAGAAGGAGAAGGAGAAGGTGAAGTCAGGAGGGTGAATCAGAAGAAGCAGAAGAAGGAGAAGGAGAAGGTGAAGTCTGGAGGGTGAATCAGAAGAATCAGACGAAGGAGAAGGAGAAGGTGAAGTCTGGAGGGTGAATCAGAAGAAGCAGAAGAAAGAGAAGGAGAAGGTGAAGTCTGGAGGGTGAAGCAGAAGAAGCAGAAGAAGGAGAAGAAGGTGAAGACTGGAGGGTGAATCAGAAGAAGGAGAAGAAGGAGAAGGAGAAGGTGAAGTCTGGAGGGTGAATCAGAAGAAGTGGAAGAAGGAGAAGGAGATGGTGAAGTCTGGAGGGTGAATCAGAAGAAGCAGAAGAAGGAGAAGTAGAAGATGAAGTCTGGAGCGTGAATCAGAAGAAGCAGAAGAAGGAGAAGGAGAAGATGAAATCTGGAGGGTGAATCAGAAGAAGTAGAAGAAGGAGAAGGAGAAGGTGAGGTCTGGAGGGTGAATCAGAAGAAGCAGAAGAAGGAGAAGGAGAAGGTGAAGTCTGGAGGGTGAATCAGAAGAAGCAGAAGAAGGAGAAGGTGAAGGTGAAGTCTGGAGGGTGAATCAGAAGAAGCAGAAGAAGGAGAAGGAGAAGGTGAAGTCAGGAGGGTGAATCAGAAGAAGCAGAAGAAGGAGAAGGAGAAGGTGAAGTTAGGAGGGTGAATCAGAAGAAGCAGAAGAAGGAGAAGGAGAAGGTGAAGTCAGGGGGGTGAAGCAGAAGAAGTAGAAGAAGGAGAAGGAGAAGGTGAAGTCAGGAGGGTGAAGCAGAAGAAGCAGAAGAAGGAGAAGGAGAAGGTGAAGTCAGGAGGGTGAAGCAGAAGAAGCAGAAGAAGGAGATGGAGATGGTGAAGCCTGGAGGGCGCAGTAGAAGAAGCAGAAGGAGGAGAAGGAGAAGGTGAAGTCCAAAGGGTGAAGCAGAAGAAGCAGAAGAAGGAGAAGGAGAAGGTGAAGTCTGGAGGGTGAATCAGAAGAAGTAGAAGAAGGAGAAGGAGAAGGTGAAGTCAGGAGGGTGAAGCAGAAGAAGCAGAAGAAGGAGAAGGAGAAGGTGAAATCTGGAGGGTGAAGCAGAAGAAGCAGAAGAAGGAGAAGGAGAAGGTGAAGTCTGGAGGGCGAAGCAGAAGAAGCAGAAGAAGGAGAAGGAGAAGGTGAAGTCTGGAGGGTGAAGCAGAAGAAGCAGAAGAAGGAGAAGGAGAAGGTGAAGTCTGGAGTGTGAATCACAAGAAGTAGAAGAAGGAGAAGGAGAAGGTGAAGTAATGAGGGTGAAGCAGAAGAAGCAGAAGAAGGAGAAGGAGAAGGTGAAGTCTGGAGGGTGAAGCAGAAGAAGCAGACGAAGGAGAAGGAGAAGGTGAAGTCTGGAGGGTGAAGCAGAAGAAGCAGAAGAAGGAGAAGGAGAAGGTGAAATCAGGAGGATGAATCAGAAGAAGTAGAAGAAGGAAAAGGAGAAGGTGAAGTCTGGAGGGTGAATCAGAAGAAGTAGAAGAAGGAGAAGGAGAAGGTGAAGTCTGGAGGGTGAATCAGAAGAAGTGGAAGAAGGAGAAGGAGAAGGTGAAGTCTGGAGGGTGAATCAGAAGAAGCAGAAGAAGGAGAAGGAGAAGGTGAAGTCTGGAGGGAGAAGCAGAAGAAGTAGAAGAAGGAGAAGGAGAAGATGAAGTCTGGATTGTGAATCAGAAGAAGTAGAAGAAGGAGAAGGAGGAGGCGAAGTCTGGAGGGTGAATCAGAAGAAGTAGAAGAAGGAGAAGGAGAAGGTCAAGTCTGGAGGGTGAATCAAATGGAGCAGAAGAAGGAGAAGGAGAAGGTGAAGTCTGGAGGGTGAATCAGAAGAAGTAGAAGAAGGAGAAGGAGAAGGTGTAGTCTGGAGGATGAATCAGAAGAAGTAGAAGAAGGAGAAGGAGAAGGTGAAGTCTGGAGGGTGAATCAGAAGAAGCAGAATAAGGAGAAGGAGAAGGTGAAGTCTGGAGGGTGAATCAGAAGAAGCAGAAGAAGGAGAAGGAGAAGGTGAAGTCTGGAGGGTGAATCAGAAGAAGTAGAAGAAGGAGAAGGAGAAGGTGAAGTAAGGAGGGTGAAGCAGAAGAAGCAGAAGAAGGAGAAGGAGAAGGTGAAGTCTGGAGGGTGAAGCAGAAGAAGCAGAAGAAGGAGAAGGAGGAGGTGAAGTCTGGAGGGTGAATCAGAAGAAGCAGAAGAAGGAGAAGGAGAAGGTGAAGTCTGGAGGGTGAATCAGAAGAAGTTGAAGAATGAGAAGGAGAAGGTGAAGTCTGGAGGGTGAATCAGAAGAAGCAGAATAAGGAGAAGGAGAAGGTGAAGTCTGGAGGGTGAATCAGAAGAAGCAGAAGAAGGAGAAGGAGAAGGTGAAGTCTGGAGGGTGAATCAGAAGAAGTAGAAGAAGGAGAAGGAGAAGGCGAAGTCTGGAGGGTGAATCAGAAGAAGCAGAAGAAGGAGAAGGAGAAGGTGAAGTCTGGAGGGTGAATCAGAAGAAGTAGAAGAAGGAGAAGGAGAAGGCGAAGTCTGGAGGGTGAATCAGAAGAAGTTGAAGAAGGAGAAGGAGAAGGTGAAGACTGGAGGTTGAATCAGAAGAAGTAGAAGAAGGAGAAGGAGAAGGTGAAGTCTGGAGGGTGAATCAGAAGAAGTAGAAGAAGGAGAAGGAGAAGGCGAAGTCTGGAGGGTGAATCAGAAGAAGCAGAAGAAGGAGAAGGAGAAGGTGAAGTCTGGAGGGTGAATCAGAAGAAGCAGAAGAAGGAGAAGGAGAAGATGAAGTCTGGAGGGTGAATCAGAAGAATTAGAAGAAGGAGAAGGAGATGTTGAGGTCTGGAGGGTGAATCAGAAGAAGCAGAAGAAGGAGAAGGAGAAGGTGAAGTCTGAAGGGTGAACCAGAAGAAACAGAAGAAGGAGAAGGAGAAGGTGAAGTCTGGAGGGTGTATCAGAAGAAGCAGAAGAAGGAGAAGGAGAAGGTGAAGTCTGGAGGGTGAATCAGAAGAAGCAGAAGAAGGAGAAGGAGAAGGTGAAGTCTGGAGGGTGAAGCAGAAGAAGCAGAAGAAGGAGAAGGAGAAGGTGAAGTCAGGAGGGTGAATCAGAAGAAGTAGAAGAAGGAGAAGGAGAAGGTGAAGTCTGGAGGGTGAATCAGAAGAAGTGGAAGAAGGAGAAGGAGAAGGTGAAGTCTGGAGGGTGAATCAGAAGAAGCAGAAGAAGGAGAAGGAGAAGGTGAAGTCTGGAGGGAGAAGCAGAAGAAGTAAAAGAAGGAGAAGGAGGAGGTGAAGTCTGGAGGGTGAATCAGAAGAAGTAGAAGAAGGAGAAGGAGAAGGTCAAGTCTGGAGGGTGAATCAAAAGGAGCAGAAGAAGGAGAAGGAGAAGGTGAAGTCTGGAGGGTGAATCAGAAGAAGCAGAATAAGGAGAAGGAGAAGGTGAAGTCTGGAGGGTGAATCAGAAGAAGCAGAAGAAGGAGAAGGAGAAGGTGAAGTCTGGAGGGTGAATCAGAAGAAGTAGAAGAAGGAGAAGGAGAAGGTGAAGTCTGGAGCGTGAAGCAGAAGAAGTAGAAGAAGGAGAAGGAGAAGGTGAAGTCTGGAGGGTGAAGCAGAAGAAGCAGAAGAAGGAGAAGGAGAAGGTGAAGTCTGGAGGGTGAAGCAGAAGAAGCAGAAGAAGGAGAAGGAGAAGGTGAAGTCTGGAGGGTGAATCAGAAGAAGTAGAAGAAGGAGAAGGAGAAGGTGAAGTAAGGAGGGTGAAGCAGAAGAAGGAGAAGGAGAAGGTGAAGTCTGGAGGGTGAAGCAGAAGAAGCAGAAGAAGGAGAAGTAGGACGTGAAGTCTGGAGGGTGAATCAGAAGAAGCAGAAGAAGGAGAAGGAGAAGGTGAAGTCTGGAGGGTGAATCAGAAGAAGTTGAAGAAGGAGAAGGAGAAGGTGAAGTCTGGAGGGTGAATCAGAAGAAGCAGAAGAAAGAGAAGGAGAAGGTGAAGTCTGGAGGGTGAAGCAGAAGAAGCAGAAGAAGGAGAAGAAGGTGAAGACTGGAGGGTGAATCAGAAGAAGGAGAAGAAGGAGAAGGAGAAGGTGAAGTCTGGAGGGTGAATCAGAAGAAGTGGAAGAAGGAGAAGGAGATGGTGAAGTCTGGAGGGTGAATCAGAAGAAGCAGAAGAAGGAGAAGTAGAAGATGAAGTCTGGAGCGTGAATCAGAAGAAGCAGAAGAAGGAGAAGGAGAAGATGAAATCTGGAGGGTGAATCAGAAGAAGTAGAAGAAGGAGAAGGAGAAGGTGAGGTCTGGAGGGTGAATCAGAAGAAGCAGAAGAAGGAGAAGGAGAAGGTGAAGTCTGGAGGGTGAATCAGAAGAAGCAGAAGAAGGAGAAGGAGAAGGTGAAGTCTGGAGGGTGAATCAGAAGAAGCAGAAGAAGGAGAAGGAGTAGGTGAAGTCAGGAGGGTGAATCAGAAGAAGCAGAAGAAGGAGAAGGAGAAGGTGAAGTTAGGAGGGTGAATCAGAAGAAGCAGAAGAAGGAGAAGGAGAAGGTGAAGTCAGGGGGGTGAAGCAGAAGAAGTAGAAGAAGGAGAAGGAGAAGATGAAGTCAGGAGGGTGAAGCAGAAGAAGCAGAAGAAGGAGAAGGAGAAGGTGAAGTCAGGAGGGTGAAGCAGAAGAAGCAGAAGAAGGAGATGGAGACGGTGAAGCCTGGAGGGCGCAGCAGAAGAAGCAGAAGGAGGAGAAGGAGAAGGTGAAGTCCTAAGGGTGAAGCAGAAGAAGCAGAAGAAGGAGAAGGAGAAGGTGAAGTCTGGAGGGTGAATCAAAAGAAGTAGAAGAAGGAGAAGGAGAAGGTGAAGTCAGGAGGGTGAAGCAGAAGAAGCAGAAGAAGGAGAAGGAGAAGGTGAAATCTGGAGGGTGAAGCAGAAGAAGCAGAAGAAGGAGAAGGAGAAGGTGAAGTCAGGAGGGTGAATCAGAAGAAGCAGAAGAAGGTGAAGGAGAAGGTGAAGTCTGGAGGGTGAATCAGAAGAATCAGACGAAGGAGAAGGAGAAGGTGAAGTCTGGAGGGTGAATCAGAAGAAGCAGAAGAAAGAGAAGGAGAAGGTGAAGTCTGGAGGGTGAAGCAGAAGAAGCAGAAGAAGGAGAAGAAGGTGAAGACTGGAGGGTGAATCAGAAGAAGGAGAAGAAGGAGAAGGAGAAGGTGAAGTCTGGAGGGTGAATCAGAAGAAGTGGAAGAAGGAGAAGGAGATGGTGAAGTCTGGAGGGTGAATCAGAAGAAGCAGAAGAAGGAGAAGTAGAAGATGAAGTCTGGAGCGTGAATCAGAAGAAGCAGAAGAAGGAGAAGGAGAAGATGAAATCTGGAGGGTGAATCAGAAGAAGTAGAAGAAGGAGAAGGAGAAGGTGAGGTCTGGAGGGTGAATCAGAAGAAGCAGAAGAAGGAGAAGGAGAAGGTGAAGTCTGGAGGGTGAATCAGAAGAAGCAGAAGAAGGAGAAGGTGAAGGTGAAGTCTGGAGGGTGAATCAGAAGAAGCAGAAGAAGGAGAAGGAGAAGGTGAAGTCAGGAGGGTGAATCAGAAGAAGTAGAAGAAGGAGAAGGAGAAGGTGAAGTCAGGAGGGTGAAGCAGAAGAAGCAGAAGAAGGAGAAGGAGAAGGTGAAATCTGGAGGGTGAAGCAGAAGAAGCAGAAGAAGGAGAAGGAGAAGGTGAAGTCTGGAGGGCGAAGCAGAAGAAGCAGAAGAAGGAGAAGGAGAAGGTGAAGTCTGGAGGGTGAAGCAGAAGAAGCAGAAGAAGGAGAAGGAGAAGGTGAAGTCTGGAGTGTGAATCACAAGAAGTAGAAGAAGGAGAAGGAGAAGGTGAAGTAATGAGGGTGAAGCAGAAGAAGCAGAAGAAGGAGAAGGAGAAGGTGAAGTCTGGAGGGTGAAGCAGAAGAAGCAGAAGAAGGAGAAGGAGAAGGTGAAGTCTGGAGGGTGAAGCAGAAGAAGCAGAAGAAGGAGAAGGAGAAGGTGAAATCAGGAGGATGAATCAGAAGAAGTAGAAGAAGGAAAAGGAGAAGGTGAAGTCTGGAGGGTGAATCAGAAGAAGTAGAAGAAGGAGAAGGAGAAGGTGAAGTCTGGAGGGTGAATCAGAAGAAGTGGAAGAAGGAGAAGGAGAAGGTGAAGTCTGGAGGGTGAATCAGAAGAAGCAGAAGAAGGAGAAGGAGAAGGTGAAGTCTGGAGGGAGAAGCAGAAGAAGTAGAAGAAGGAGAAGGAGAAGATGAAGTCTGGATTGTGAATCAGAAGAAGTAGAAGAAGGAGAAGGAGGAGGTGAAGTCTGGAGGGTGAATCAGAAGAAGTAGAAGAAGGAGAAGGAGAAGGTCAAGTCTGGAGGGTGAATCAAATGGAGCAGAAGAAGGAGAAGGAGAAGATGAAGTCTGGAGGGTGAATCAGAAGAAGTAGAAGAAGGAGAAGGAGAAGGTGTAGTCTGGAGGATGAATCAGAAGAAGTAGAAGAAGGAGAAGGAGAAGGTGAAGTCTGGAGGGTGAATCAGAAGAAGCAGAATAAGGAGAAGGAGAAGGTGAAGTCTGGAGGGTGAATCAGAAGAAGCAGAAGAAGGAGAAGGAGAAGGTGAAGTCTGGAGGGTGAATCAGAAGAAGTAGAAGAAGGAGAAGGAGAAGGTGAAGTAAGGAGGGTGAAGCAGAAGAAGCAGAAGAAGGAGAAGGAGAAGGTGAAGTCTGGAGGGTGAAGCAGAAGAAGCAGAAGAAGGAGAAGGAGGAGGTGAAGTCTGGAGGGTGAATCAGAAGAAGCAGAAGAAGGAGAAGGAGAAGGTGAAGTCTGGAGGGTGAATCAGAAGAAGTTGAAGAATGAGAAGGAGAAGGTGAAGTCTGGAGGGTGAATCAGAAGAAGCAGAATAAGGAGAAGGAGAAGGTGAAGTCTGGAGGGTGAATCAGAAGAAGCAGAAGAAGGAGAAGGAGAAGGTGAAGTCTGGAGGGTGAATCAGAAGAAGTAGAAGAAGGAGAAGGAGAAGGCGAAGTCTGGAGGGTGAATCAGAAGAAGCAGAAGAAGGAGAAGGAGAAGGTGAAGTCTGGAGGGTGAATCAGAAGAAGTAGAAGAAGGAGAAGGAGAAGGCGAAGTCTGGAGGGTGAATCAGAAGAAGTTGAAGAAGGAGAAGGAGAAGGTGAAGACTGGAGGTTGAATCAGAAGAAGTAGAAGAAGGAGAAGGAGAAGGTGAAGTCTGGAGGGTGAATCAGAAGAAGTAGAAGAAGGAGAAGGAGAAGGCGAAGTCTGGAGGGTGAATCAGAAGAAGCAGAAGAAGGAGAAGGAGAAGGTGAAGTCTGGAGGGTGAATCAGAAGAAGCAGAAGAAGGAGAAGGAGAAGATGAAGTCTGGAGGGTGAATCAGAAGAATTAGAAGAAGGAGAAGGAGATGTTGAGGTCTGGAGGGTGAATCAGAAGAAGCAGAAGAAGGAGAAGGAGAAGGTGAAGTCTGAAGGGTGAACCAGAAGAAACAGAAGAAGGAGAAGGAGAAGGTGAAGTCTGGAGGGTGTATCAGAAGAAGCAGAAGAAGGAGAAGGAGAAGGTGAAGTCTGGAGGGTGAATCAGAAGAAGCAGAAGAAGGAGAAGGAGAAGGTGAAGTCTGGAGGGTGAAGCAGAAGAAGCAGAAGAAGGAGAAGGAGAAGGTGAAGTCAGGAGGGTGAATCAGAAGAAGTAGAAGAAGGAGAAGGAGAAGGTGAAGTCTGGAGGGTGAATCAGAAGAAGTGGAAGAAGGAGAAGGAGAAGGTGAAGTCTGGAGGGTGAATCAGAAGAAGCAGAAGAAGGAGAAGGAGAAGGTGAAGTCTGGAGGGAGAAGCAGAAGAAGTAGAAGAAGGAGAAGGAGGAGGTGAAGTCTGGAGGGTGAATCAGAAGAAGTAGAAGAAGGAGAAGGAGAAGGTCAAGTCTGGAGGGTGAATCAAAAGGAGCAGAAGAAGGAGAAGGAGAAGGTGAAGTCTGGAGGGTGAATCAGAAGAAGCAGAATAAGGAGAAGGAGAAGGTGAAGTCTGGAGGGTGAATCAGAAGAAGCAGAAGAAGGAGAAGGAGAAGGTGAAGTCTGGAGGGTGAATCAGAAGAAGTAGAAGAAGGAGAAGGAGAAGGTGAAGTCTGGAGCGTGAAGCAGAAGAAGTAGAAGAAGGAGAAGGAGAAGGTGAAGTCTGGAGGGTGAAGCAGAAGAAGCAGAAGAAGGAGAAGGAGAAGGTGAAGTCTGGAGGGTGAAGCAGAAGAAGCAGAAGAAGGAGAAGGAGAAGGTGAAGTCTGGAGGGTGAATCAGAAGAAGTAGAAGAAGGAGAAGGAGAAGGTGAAGTAAGGAGGGTGAAGCAGAAGAAGGAGAAGGAGAAGGTGAAGTCTGGAGGGTGAAGCAGAAGAAGCAGAAGAAGGAGAAGGAGGACGTGAAGTCTGGAGGGTGAATCAGAAGAAGCAGAAGAAGGAGAAGGAGAAGGTGAAGTCTGGAGGGTGAATCAGAAGAAGTTGAAGAAGGAGAAGGAGAAGGTGAAGTCTGGAGGGTGAATCAGAAGAAGCAGAAGAAAGAGAAGGAGAAGGTGAAGTCTGGAGGGTGAAGCAGAAGAAGCAGAAGAAGGAGAAGAAGGTGAAGACTGGAGGGTGAATCAGAAGAAGGAGAAGAAGGAGAAGGAGAAGGTGAAGTCTGGAGGGTGAATCAGAAGAAGTGGAAGAAGGAGAAGGAGATGGTGAAGTCTGGAGGGTGAATCAGAAGAAGCAGAAGAAGGAGAAGTAGAAGATGAAGTCTGGAGCGTGAATCAGAAGAAGCAGAAGAAGGAGAAGGAGAAGATGAAATCTGGAGGGTGAATCAGAAGAAGTAGAAGAAGGAGAAGGAGAAGGTGAGGTCTGGAGGGTGAATCAGAAGAAGCAGAAGAAGGAGCAGGAGAAGGTGAAGACTGGAGGGTGAATCAGAAGAAGCAGAAGAAGGAGAAGGAGAAGGTGAAGTCTGGAGGGTGAATCAGAAGAAGCAGAAGAAGGAGAAGGAGTAGGTGAAGTCAGGAGGGTGAATCAGAAGAAGCAGAAGAAGGAGAAGGAGAAGGTGAAGTTAGGAGGGTGAATCAGAAGAAGCAGAAGAAGGAGAAGGAGAAGGTGAAGTCAGGGGGGTGAAGCAGAAGAAGTAGAAGAAGGAGAAGGAGAAGGTGAAGTCAGGAGGGTGAAGCAGAAGAAGCAGAAGAAGGAGAAGGAGAAGGTGAAGTCAGGAGGGTGAAGCAGAAGAAGCAGAAGAAGGAGATGGAGACGGTGAAGCCTGGAGGGCGCAGCAGAAGAAGCAGAAGGAGGAGAAGGAGAAGGTGAAGTCCTAAGGGTGAAGCAGAAGAAGCAGAAGAAGGAGAAGGAGAAGGTGAAGTCTGGAGGGTGAATCAAAAGAAGTAGAAGAAGGAGAAGGAGAAGGTGAAGTCAGGAGGGTGAAGCAGAAGAAGCAGAAGAAGGAGAAGGAGAAGGTGAAATCTGGAGGGTGAAGCAGAAGAAGCAGAAGAAGGAGAAGGAGAAGGTGAAGTCTGGAGGGCGAAGCAGAAGAAGCAGAAGAAGGAGAAGGAGAAGGTGAAGTCTGGAGGGTGAAGCAGAAGAAGCAGAAGAAGGAGAAGGAGAAGGTGAAGTCTGGAGTGTGAATCACAAGAAGTAGAAGAAGGAGAAGGAGAAGGTGAAGTCTGGAGGGTGAATCAGAAGAAGTAGAAGAAGGAGAAGGAGAAGGTGAAGTCTGGAGGGTGAATCAGAAGAAGTGGAAGAAGGAGAAGGAGAAGGTGAAGTAAGGAGGGTGAAGCAGAAGAAGCAGAAGAAGGAGAAGGAGAAGGTGAAGTCTGGACGGTGAAGCAGAAGAAGCAGAAGAAGGAGAAGGAGAAGGTGAAGTCTGGAGGGTGAAGCAGAAGAAGCAGAAGAAGGAGAAGGAGAAGGTGAAATCAGGAGGGTGAATCAGAAGAAGTAGAAGAAGGAAAAGGAGAAGGTGAAGTCTGGAGGGTGAATCAGAAGAAGTAGAAGAAGGAGAAGGAGAAGGTGAAGTCTGGAGGGTGAATCAGAAGAAGTGGAAGAAGGAGAAGGAGAAGGTGAAGTCTGGAGGGTGAATCAGAAGAAGCAGAAGAAGGAGAAGGAGAAGGTGAAGTCTGGAGGGAGAAGCAGAAGAAGTAGAAGAAGGAGAAGGAGAAGATGAAGTCTGGATTGTGAATCAGAAGAAGTAGAAGAAGGAGAAGGAGGAGGTGAAGTCTGGAGGGTGAATCAGAAGAAGTAGAAGAAGGAGAAGGAGAAGGTCAAGTCTGGAGGGTGAATCAAAAGGAGCAGAAGAAGGAAAAGGAGAAGGTGAAGTCTGGAGGGTGAATCAGAAGAAGTAGAAGAAGGAGAAGGAGAAGGTGTAGTCTGGAGGATGAATCAGAAGAAGTAGAAGAAGGAGAAGGAGAAGGTGAAGTCTGGAGGGTGAATCAGAAGAAGCAGAATAAGGAGAAGGAGAAGGTGAAGTCTGGAGGGTGAATCAGAAGAAGCAGAAGAAGGAGAAGGAGAAGGTGAAGTCTGGAGGGTGAATCAGAAGAAGTAGAAGAAGGAGAAGGAGAAGGTGAAGTCTGGAGCGTGAAGCAGAAGAAGTAGAGGAAGGAGAAGGAGAAGGTGAAGTCTGGAGGGCGAAGCAGAAGAAGCAGAAGAAGGAGAAGGAGAAGGTGAAGTCTGGAGGGTGAAGCAGAAGAAGCAGAAGAAGGAGAAGGAGAAGGTGAAGTCTGGAGGGTGAATCAGAAGAAGTAGAAGAAGGAGAAGGAGAAGGTGAAGTAAGGAGGGTGAAGCAGAAGAAGCAGAAGAAGGAGAAGGAGAAGGTGAAGTCTGGAGGGTGAAGCAGAAGAAGCAGAAGAAGGAGAAGGAGGAGGTGAAGTCTGGAGGGTGAATCAGAAGAAGCAGAAGAAGGAGAAGGAGAAGGTGAAGTCTGGAGGGTGAATCAGAAGAAGTTGAAGAAGGAGAAGGAGAAGGTGAAGTCTGGAGGGTGAATCAGAAGAAGCAGAATAAGGAGAAGGAGAAGGTGAAGTCTGGAGGGTGAATCAGAAGAAGCAGAAGAAGGAGAAGGAGAAGGTGAAGTCTGGAGGGTGAATCAGAAGAAGTAGAAGAAGGAGAAGGAGAAGGTGAAGTCTGGAGGGTGAAGCGGAAGAAGTAGAAGAAGGAGAAGGAGAAGGCGAAGTCTGGAGGGTGAATCAGAAGAAGCAGAAGAAGGAGAAGGAGAAGGTGAAGTCTGGAGGGTGAATCAGAAGAAGTAGAAGAAGGAGAAGGAGAAGGCGAAGTCTGGAGGGTGAATCAGAAGAAGTTGAAGAAGGAGAAGGAGAAGGTGAAGACTGGAGGTTGAATCAGAAGAAGTAGAAGAAGGAGAAGGAGAAGGTGAAGTCTGGAGGGTGAATCAGAAGAAGTAGAAGAAGGAGAAGGAGAAGGCGAAGTCTGGAGGGTGAATCAGAAGAAGCAGAAGAAGGAGAAGGAGAAGGTGAAGTCTGGAGGGTGAATCAGAAGAAGCAGAAGAAGGAGAAGGAGAAGATGAAGTCTGGAGGGTGAATCAGAAGAATTAGAAGAAGGAGAAGGAGATGTTGAGGTCTGGAGGGTGAATCAGAAGAAGCAGAAGAAGGAGAAGGAGAAGGTGAAGTCTGAAGGGTGAACCAGAAGAAGCAGAAGAAGGAGAAGGAGAAGGTGAAGTCTGGAGGGTGAAGCAGAAGAAGCAGAAGAAGGAGAAGGAGAAGGTGAAGTCAGGAGGGTGAATCAGAAGAAGTAGAAGAAGGAGAAGGAGAAGGTGAAGTCTGGAGGGTGAATCAGAAGAAGTGGAAGAAGGAGAAGGAGAAGGTGAAGTCTGGAGGGTGAATCAGAAGAAGCAGAAGAAGGAGAAGGAGAAGGTGAAGTCTGGAGGGAGAAGCAGAAGAAGTAGAAGAAGGAGAAGGAGAAGGTGAAGTCTGGATTGTGAATCAGAAGAAGTAGAAGAAGGAGAAGGAGGAGGTGAAGTCTGGAGGGTGAATCAGAAGAAGTAGAAGAAGGAGAAGGAGAAGGTCAAGTCTGGAGGGTGAATCAAAAGGAGCAGAAGAAGGAGAAGGAGAAGGTGAAGTCTGGAGGGTGAATCAGAAGAAGTAGAAGAAGGAGAAGGAGAAGGTGTAGTCTGGAGGATGAATCAGAAGAAGTAGAAGAAGGAGAAGGAGAAGGTGAAGTCTGGAGGGTGAATCAGAAGAAGCAGAATAAGGAGAAGGAGAAGGTGAAGTCTGGAGGGTGAATCAGAAGACGTAGAAGAAGGAGAAGGAGAAGGTGAAGTATGGAGGGTGAAGCAGAAGAATCAGAAGAAGGAGAAGGAGAAGGTGAAGTCTGGAGGGTGAAGCAGAAGAAGCAGAAGAAGGAGAAGGAGAAGGTGAAGTCTGGAGGGTGAATCAGAAGAAGTAGAAGAAGGAGAAGGAGAAGGTGAAGTAAGGAGGGTGAAGCAGAAGAAGCAGAAGAAGGAGAAGGAGAAGGTGAAGTCTGGAGGGTGAAGCAGAAGAAGCAGAAGAAGGAGAAGGAGGAGGTGAAGTCTGGAGGGTGAATCAGAAGAAGCAGAAGAAGGAGAAGGAGAAGGTGAAGTCTGGAGGGTGAATCAGAAGAAGTTGAAGAAGGAGAAGGAGAAGGTGAAGTCTGGAGGGTGAATCAGAAGAAGCAGAATAAGGAGAAGGAGAAGGTGAAGTCTGGAGGGTGAATCAGAAGAAGCAGAAGAAGGGGAAGGAGAAGGTGAAGTCTGGAGGGTGAATCAGAAGAAGTAGAAGAAGGAGAAGGAGAAGGCGAAGTCTGGAGGGTGAAGCGGAAGAAGTAGAAGAAGGAGAAGGAGAAGGCGAAGTCTGGAGGGTGAATCAGAAGAAGCAGAAGAAGGAGAAGGAGAAGGTGAAGTCTGGAGGGAGAATCAGAAGAAGTAGAAGAAGGAGAAGGAGAAGGCGAAGTCTGGAGGGTGAATCAGAAGAAGTTGAAGAAGGAGAAGGAGAAGGTGAAGACTGGAAGTTGAATCAGAAGAAGTAGAAGAAGGAGAAGGAGAAGATGAAGTCTGGAGGGTGAATTAGAAGAAGGAGAAGGAGAAGTTGAGGTCTGGAGGGTGAATCAGAAGAAGCAGAAGAAGGAGAAGGAGAAGGTGAAGTCTGAAGGGTGAACCAGAAGAAGCAGAAGAAGGAGAAGGAGAAGGTGAAGTCTGGAGGGTGTATCAGAAGAAGCAGAAGAAGGAGAAGGAGAAGGTGAAGTCTGGAGGGTGAATCAGAAGAAGCAGAAGAAGGAGAAGGAGAAGGTGAAGTCTGGAGGGTGAATCAGAAGAAGTAGAAGAAGGAGAAGGTGAAGGTGAAGTCTGGAGGGTGAATCAGAAGAAGTAGAACAAGGAGAAGGAGAAGTTGAAGTCTGGAGGGTGAATCAGAAGAAGCAGAAGAAGGAGAAGGAGAAGGTGAAGTCTGGAGGGTGAATCAGAAGAAGCAGAAGAAGGAGAAGGAGAAGATGAAGTCTGGAGGGTGAATCAGAAGAAGTAGAAGAAGGAGAAGGAGAAGATGAAGTCTGGAGGGTGAATCAGAAGAAGCAGAATAAGGAGAAGGAGAAGGTGAAGTCTGGAGGGTGAATCAGAAGAAGCAGAAGAAGGAGAAGGAGATGGTGAAGTCTGGAGGATGAATCAGAAGAAGTAGAAGAAGGAGAAGGAGAAGGTGAAGTCAGGAGGGTGAATCAGAAGAAGCAGAAGAAGGAGAAGGAGAAGGTGAAGTTAGGAGGGTGAATCAGAAGAAGCAGAAGAAGGAGAAGGAGAAGGTGAAGTCAGGGGGGTGAAGCAGAAAAAGTAGAAGAAGTAGAAGGAGAAGGCGAAGTCAGGAAGGTGAAGCAGAAGAAGCAGAAGAAGGAGAAGGAGAAGGTGAAGTCTGGCGGGCGCAGCAGAAGAAGCAGAAGAAGGAGAAGGTGAAGGTGAAGTCTGGAGGGTGAAGCAGAAGAAGCAGAAGAAGGAGAAGGAGAAGGTGAAGTCTGGAGGGTGAATCAGAAGAAGTAGAAGAAGGAGAAGGAGAAGGTGAAGTCAGGAGGGTGAAGCAGAAGAAGCAGAAGAAGGAGAAGGAGAAGGTGAAGTCTGGAGGGTGAAGCAGAAGAAGCAGAAGAAGGAGAAGGAGAAGGTGAAGTCTGGAGGGCGAAGCAGAAGAAGTAGAAGAAGGAGAAGGAGAAGGTGAAGTCTGGATGGTGAAGCAGAAGAAGCAGAAGAAGGAGAAGGAGAAGGTGAAGTCTGGAGGGTGAATCAGAAGAAGTAGAAGAAGGAGAAGGAGAAGGTGAAGTCAGGAGGGTGAAGCAGAAGAAGCAGAAGAAGGAGAAGGAGAAGGTGAAGTCTGGAGGGTGAAACAGAAGAAGCAGAAGAAGGAGAAGGAGTAGGTGAAGTCTGGAGGGTGAAGCAGAAGAAGCAGAAGAAGGAGAAGGAGAAGGTGAAGTCAGGAGGGTGAATCAGAAGAAGTAGAAGAAGGAGAAGGAGAAGGTGAAGTCTGGAGGGTGAATCAGAAGAAGTAGAAGAAGGAGAAGGAGAAGGTGAAGTCTGGAGGTTGAATCAGAAGAAGTAGAAGAAGAAGAAGGAGAAGGGGAAGTCTGGAGGGTGAATCAGAAGAAGCAGAAGAAGGAGAAGGAGAAGGTGAAGTCTGGAGGGAGAAGCAGAAGAAGTAGAAGAAGAAGGAGAAGGTGAAATCTGGAGGGTGAATAAGAAGAAGTAGAAGAAGGAGAAGGAGAAGGTGAAGTCTGGAGGGTGAATCAGAAGAAGTAGAAGAAGGAGAAGGAGAAGGTGAAGTCTGGAGGGTGAATCAGAAGAAGCAGAAGAAGGAGAAGGAGAAGGTGGAGTCTGGAGGCTGAATCAGAAGAAGTAGAAGAAGGAGAAGGAGAAGGTGTAGTCTGGAGAGTGAATCAGAAGAAGTAGACGAAGGAGAAGGAGAAGGTGAAGTCTGGAGGGTGAATCAGAAAAAGCAGAAGAAGGAGAAGGAGAAGGCGAAGTCTGGAGGGTGAATCAGAAGAAGTAGAAGAAGGAGAAGGAGAAGGTGAGGTCTGGAGGGTGAATCAGAAGAAGCAGAAGAAGGAGAAGGAGAAGGTGAAGTCTGGAGGGTGAATCTGAAGAAGCAGAAGAAGGAGAAGGAGAAGGTGAAGTCTGGAGGGTGAATCAGAAGAAGCAGAAGAAGGAGAAGGAGAAGGTGAAGTCTGGAGGGTGAATCAGAAGAAGCAGAAGAAGTAGAAGGAGAAGGTGAAGTCTGGAGGGTGAATCAGAAGAAGTAGAAGAAGGAGAAGGAGAAGGTGAAGTCAGGAGGGTGAATCAGAAGAAGCAGAAGAAGGAGAAGGAGAAGGTGAAGTCAGGAGGGTGAATCAGAAGAAGCAGAAGCAGGAGAAGGAGAAGGTGAAGACTGGAGGGTGAATCAGAAGAAGTAGAAGAAGCAGAAGGAGAAGGTGAAGTCTGGAGGGTGAATCAGAAGAAGTAGAAGAAGGAGAAGGAGATGGTGAGGTCTGGAGGGTGAATCAGAAGAAGCAGAAGAAGGAGAAGGAGAAGGTGAAGACTGGCGGGTGAATCAGAAGAAGTAGAAGAAGGAGAAGGAGAAGATGAAGTCTGGAGGGTGAATCAGAAGAAGTAGAAGAAGGAGAAGGAGAAGGTGAGGTCTGGAGGGTGAATCAGAAGAAGCAGAAGAAGGAGAAGGAGAAGGTGAAGTCTGGAGGGTGAATCAGAAGAAGCAGAAGAAGGAGAAGGAGAAGGTGATGTCTGGAGGGTGAATCAGAAGAAGCAGAAGAAGGAGAAGGAGAAGGTGAAGTCAGGAGGGTGAATCAGAAGAAGCAGAAGAAGGAGAAGGAGAAGGTGAAGTTAGGAGTGTGAATCAGAAGAAGCAGAAGAAGGAGAAGGAGAAGGTGAAGTCAGGGGGGTGAAGCAGAAGAAGTAGAAGAAGGAGAAGGAGAAGGTGAAGTCAGGAGGGTGAAGCAGAAGAAGCAGAAGAAGGAGAAGGAGAAGGTGAAGTCTGGCGGGCGCAGCAGAAGAAGCAGAAGAAGGAGAAGGAGAAGGTGAAGTCTGGAGGGTGAAGCAGAAGAAGCAGAAGAAGTAGAAGGAGAAGGTGAAGTCTGGAGGGTGAATCAGAAGAAGTAGAAGAAGGAGAAGGAGAAGGTGAAGTCATGAGGGAGAAGCAGAAGAAGCAGAAGAAGGAGACGGAGAAGGTGATGTCTGGAGGGTGAAGCAGAAGAAGCAGAAGAAGGAGAAGGAGAAGGTGAAGTCTGGAGGGCGAAGCAAAAGAAGCAGAAGAAGGAGAAAGAGAAGGTGACGTCTGGAGGGTGAAGAAGAAGAAGCAGAAGAAGGAGAAGGAGAAGGTGAAGTCTGGAGGGTGAATCAGAAGAAGTAGAAGAAGGAGAAGGAGAAGGTGAAGTCTGGAGGGTGAATCAGAAGAAGTAGAAGAAGGAGAAGGAGAAGGTGAAGTCAGGAGGGTGAAGCAGAAGAAGCAGAAGAAGGAGAAGGACAAGGTGAAGTCTGGAGGGTGAAGCAGAAGAAGCAGAAGAAGGAGAAGGAGAAGGTGAAGTCTGGAGGGTGAAGCAGAAGAAGCAGAAGAAGGAGAAGGAGAAGGTGAAGTCAGGAGGGTGAATCAGAAGAAGTAGAAGAAGGAGAAGGAGAAGGTGAAGTCTGGAGGGTGAATCAGAAGAAGTAGAAGAAGGAGAAGGAGAAGGTGAAGTCTGGAGGGTGAATCAGAAGAAGTAGAAGAAGGAGAAGCAGAAGGTGAAGTCTGGAGGGTGAATCAGAAGAAGCAGAAGAAGGAGAAGGAGAAGGTGAAGTCTGGAGGGAGAAGCAGAAGAAGTAGAAGAAGGAGAAGGAGAAGGTGAAGTCTGGAGGGTGAATCAGAAGAAGTAGAAGAAGGAGAAGGAGAAGGTGACGTCTGGAGGGTGAATCAGAAGAAGTAGAAGAAGGAGAAGGAGAAGGTGTAGTCTGGAGGGTGAATCAGAAGAAGTAGACGAAGGAGAAGGAGAAGGTGAAGTCTGGAGGGTGAATCAGAAGAAGCAGAAGCAGGAGAAGGAGAAGGTGAAGTCTGGAGGGTGAATCAGAAGAAGTAGAAGAAGGAGAAGGAGAAGGTGAAGTCTGGAGGGTGAATCAGAAGAAGCAGAAGAAGGAGAAGGAGAAGGTGAAGTCTGGAGGGTGAATCAGAAGAAGCAGAAGAAGGAGAAGGAGAAGGTGAAGTCTGGAGGGTGAATCAGAAGAAGCAGAAGAAGTAGAAGGAGAAGGTGAAGTCTGGAGGGTGAATCAGAAGAAGGAGAAGAAGGAGAAGGAGAAGGTGAAGTCTGGAGGGTGAATCAGAAGAAGCAGAAGAAGGAGAAGGAGAAGGTGAAGTCAGGAGGGTGAATCAGAAGAAGCAGAAGAAGGAGAAGGAGAAGGTGAAGTCTGGAGGGTGAATCAGAAGAAGCAGAAGAAGGCGAAGGAGAAGGTGAAGACTGGAGGATGAATCAGAATAAGTAGAAAAAGGAGAAGGAGATGGTGAAGTCTGGAGGGTGAATCAGAATAAGTAGAAGAAGCAGAAGGAGAAGGCGAAGTCTGGAGGGTGAATCAGAAGAAGCAGAAGAAGGAGAAGGAGAAGGTTAAGTCTGGAGGGTGAATCAGAAGAAGCAGAAGAAGGAGAAGGAGAAGGTGAAGTCTGGAGGGTGAATCATAAGAAGTAGAAGAAGGAGAAGGAGAAGGTTAAGTCTGGAGGGTGAATCAGAAGAAGCAGAAGAAGGAGAAGGAGAAGGTGAAGTCTGGAGGGTGAATCAGAAGAAGTAGAAGAAGGAGAAGGAGAAGGTGAAGTCATGAGGGAGAAGCAGAAGAAGCAGAAGAAGGAGACGGAGAAGGTGATGTCTGGTGGGTGAAGCAGAAGAAGCAGAAGAAGGAGAAGGAGAAGGTGAAGTCTGGAGGGCGAAGCAGAAGAAGCAGAAGAAGGAGAAAGAGAAGGTGACGTCTGGAGGGTGAAGAAGAAGATTGCACAAGAAGGAGAAGGAGAAGGTGAAGTCTGGAGGGTGAATCAGAAGAAGTAGAAGAAGGAGAAGGAGAAGGTGAAGTCTGGAGGGTGAATCAGAAGAAGTCGAAGAAGGAGAAGGAGAAGGTGAAGTCAGGAGGGTGAAGCAGAAGAAGCAGAAGAAGGAGAAGGACAAGGTGAAGTCTGGAGGGTGAAGCAGAAGAAGCAGAAGAAGGAGAAGGAGAAGGTGAAGTCTGGAGGGTGAATCAGAAGAAGTAGAAGAAGGAGAAGGAGAAGGTGAAGTAAGGAGGGTGAAGCAGAAGAAGCAGAAGAAGGAGAAGGAGAAGGTGAAGTCTGGAGGGTGAATCAGAAGAAGCAGAATAAGGAGAAGGAGAAGGTGAAGTCTGGAGGGTGAATCAGAAGACGTAGAAGAAGGAGAAGGAGAAGGTGAAGTCTGGAGGGTGAAGCAGAAGAATCAGAAGAAGGAGAAGGAGAAGGTGAAGTCTGGAGGGTGAAGCAGAAGAAGCAGAAGAAGGAGAAGGAGAAGGTGAAGTCTGGAGGGTGAATCAGAAGAAGTAGAAGAAGGAGAAGGAGAAGGTGAAGTAAGGAGGGTGAAGCAGAAGAAGCAGAAGAAGGAGAAGGAGAAGGTGAAGTCTGGAGGGTGAAGCAGAAGAAGCAGAAGAAGGAGAAGGAGGAGGTGAAGTCTGGAGGGTGAATCAGAAGAAGCAGAAGAAGGAGAAGGAGAAGGTGAAGTCTGGAGGGTGAATCAGAAGAAGTTGAAGAAGGAGAAGGAGAAGGTGAAGTCTGGAGGGTGAATCAGAAGAAGCAGAATAAGGAGAAGGAGAAGGTGAAGTCTGGAGGGTGAATCAGAAGAAGCAGAAGAAGGGGAAGGAGAAGGTGAAGTCTGGAGGGTGAATCAGAAGAAGTAGAAGAAGGAGAAGGAGAAGGCGAAGTCTGGAGGGTGAAGCGGAAGAAGTAGAAGAAGGAGAAGGAGAAGGCGAAGTCTGGAGGGTGAATCAGAAGAAGCAGAAGAAGGAGAAGGAGAAGGTGAAGTCTGGAGGGAGAATCAGAAGAAGTAGAAGAAGGAGAAGGAGAAGGCGAAGTCTGGAGGGTGAATCAGAAGAAGTTGAAGAAGGAGAAGGAGAAGGTGAAGACTGGAAGTTGAATCAGAAGAAGTAGAAGAAGGAGAAGGAGAAGATGAAGTCTGGAGGGTGAATCAGAAGAATTAGAAGAAGGAGAAGGAGAAGTTGAGGTCTGGAGGGTGAATCAGAAGAAGCAGAAGAAGGAGAAGGAGAAGGTGAAGTCTGAAGGGTGAACCAGAAGAAGCAGAAGAAGGAGAAGGAGAAGGTGAAGTCTGGAGGGTGTATCAGAAGAAGCAGAAGAAGTAGAAGGAGAAGGTGAAGTCTGGAGGGTGAATCAGAAGAAGTAGAAGAAGGAGAAGGAGAAGGTGAAGTCAGGAGGGTGAATCAGAAGAAGCAGAAGAAGGAGAAGGAGAAGGTGAAGTCAGGAGGGTGAATCAGAAGAAGCAGAAGCAGGAGAAGGAGAAGGTGAAGACTGGAGGGTGAATCAGAAGAAGTTGAAGAAGGAGAAGGAGAAGGTGAAGACTGGAAGTTGAATCAGAAGAAGTAGAAGAAGGAGAAGGAGAAGATGAAGTCTGGAGGGTGAATCAGAAGAATTAGAAGAAGGAGAAGGAGAAGTTGAGGTCTGGAGGGTGAATCAGAAGAAGCAGAAGAAGGAGAAGGAGAAGGTGAAGTCTGAAGGGTGAACCAGAAGAAGCAGAAGAAGGAGAAGGAGAAGGTGAAGTCTGGAGGGTGTATCAGAAGAAGCAGAAGAAGGAGAAGGAGAAGGTGAAGTCTGGAGGGTGAATCAGAAGAAGCAGAAGAAGGAGAAGGAGAAGGTGAAGTCTGGAGGGTGAATCAGAAGAAGTAGAAGAAGGAGAAGGAGAAGGTGAAGTCTGGAGGGTGAATCAGAAGAAGTAGAACAAGGAGAAGGAGAAGTTGAAGTCTGGAGGGTGAATCAGAAGAAGCAGAAGAAGGAGAAGGAGAAGGTGAAGTCTGGAGGGTGAATCAGAAGAAGCAGAAGAAGGAGAAGGAGAAGATGAAGTCTGGAGGGTGAATCAGAAGAAGTAGAAGAAGGAGAAGGAGAAGGTGAAGTCTGGAGGGTGAATCAGAAGAAGCAGAATAAGGAGAAGGAGAAGGTGAAGTCTGGAGGGTGAATCAGAAGAAGCAGAAGAAGGAGAAGGAGATGGTGAAGTCTGGAGGATGAATCAGAAGAAGTAGAAGAAGGAGAAGGAGAAGGTGAAGTCTGGAGGGTGAATCAGAAGAAGCAGAAGAAGGAGAAGGAGATGGTGAAGTCTGGAGGATGAATCAGAAGAAGTAGAAGAAGGAGAAGGAGAAGGTGAAGTCAGGAGGGTGAAGCAGAAGAAGCAGAAGAAGGAGAAGGAGAAGGTGAAGTCTGGAGGGTGAAGCAGAAGAAGCAGAAGAAGGAGAAGGAGAAGGTGAAGTCTGGAGGGCGAAGCAGAAGAAGTAGAAGAAGGAGAAGGAGAAGGTGAAGTCTGGATGGTGAAGCAGAAGAAGCAGAAGAAGGAGAAGGAGAAGGTGAAGTCTGGAGGGTGAATCAGAAGAAGTAGAAGAAGGAGAAGGAGAAGGTGAAGTCAGGAGGGTGAAGCAGAAGAAGCAGAAGAAGGAGAAGGAGAAGGTGAAGTCTGGAGGGTGAAACAGAAGAAGCAGAAGAAGGAGAAGGAGTAGGTGAAGTCTGGAGGGTGAAGCAGAAGAAGCAGAAGAAGGAGAAGGAGAAGGTGAAGTCAGGAGGGTGAATCAGAAGAAGTAGAAGAAGGAGAAGGAGAAGGTGAAGTCTGGAGGGTGAATCAGAAGAAGTAGAAGAAGGAGAAGGAGAAGGTGAAGTCTGGAGGTTGAATCAGAAGAAGTAGAAGAAGAAGAAGGAGAAGGGGAAGTCTGGAGGGTGAATCAGAAGAAGCAGAAGAAGGAGAAGGAGAAGGTGAAGTCTGGAGGGAGAAGCAGAAGAAGTAGAAGAAGAAGGAGAAGGTGAAATCTGGAGGGTGAATAAGAAGAAGTAGAAGAAGGAGAAGGAGAAGGTGAAGTCTGGAGGGTGAATCAGAAGAAGTAGAAGAAGGAGAAGGAGAAGGTGAAGTCTGGAGGGTGAATCAGAAGAAGCAGAAGAAGGAGAAGGAGAAGGTGGAGTCTGGAGGCTGAATCAGAAGAAGTAGAAGAAGGAGAAGGAGAAGGTGTGGTCTGGAGAGTGAATCAGAAGAAGTAGACGAAGGAGAAGGAGAAGGTGAAGTCTGGAGGGTGAATCAGAAAAAGCAGAAGAAGGAGAAGGAGAAGGCGAAGTCTGGAGGGTGAATCAGAAGAAGTAGAAGAAGGAGAAGGAGAAGGTGAGGTCTGGAGGGTGAATCAGAAGAAGCAGAAGAAGGAGAAGGAGAAGGTGAAGTCTGGAGGGTGAATCTGAAGAAGCAGAAGAAGGAGAAGGAGAAGGTGAAGTCTGGAGGGTGAATCAGAAGAAGCAGAAGAAGGAGAAGGAGAAGGTGAAGTCTGGAGGGTGAATCAGAAGAAGCAGAAGAAGTAGAAGGAGAAGGTGAAGTCTGGAGGGTGAATCAGAAGAAGTAGAAGAAGGAGAAGGAGAAGGTGAAGTCAGGAGGGTGAATCAGAAGAAGCAGAAGAAGGAGAAGGAGAAGGTGAAGTCAGGAGGGTGAATCAGAAGAAGCAGAAGCAGGAGAAGGAGAAGGTGAAGACTGGAGGGTGAATCAGAAGAAGTAGAAGAAGCAGAAGGAGAAGGTGACGTCTGGAGGGTGAATCAGAAGAAGTAGAAGAAGGAGAAGGAGATGGTGAGGTCTGGAGGGTGAATCAGAAGAAGCAGAAGAAGGAGAAGGAGAAGGTGAAGACTGGCGGGTGAATCAGAAGAAGTAGAAGAAGGAGAAGGAGAAGATGAAGTCTGGAGGGTGAATCAGAAGAAGTAGAAGAAGGAGAAGGAGAAGGTGAGGTCTGGAGGGTGAATCAGAAGAAGCAGAAGAAGGAGAAGGAGAAGGTGAAGTCTGGAGGGTGAATCAGAAGAAGCAGAAGAAGGAGAAGGAGAAGGTGATGTCTGGTGGGTGAATCAGAAGAAGCAGAAGAAGGAGAAGGAGAAGGTGAAGTCAGGAGGGTGAATCAGAAGAAGCAGAAGAAGGAGAAGGAGAAGGTGAAGTTAGGAGTGTGAATCAGAAGAAGCAGAAGAAGGAGAAGGAGAAGGTGAAGTCAGGGGGGTGAAGCAGAAGAAGTAGAAGAAGGAGAAGGAGAAGGTGAAGTCAGGAGGGTGAAGCAGAAGAAGCAGAAGAAGGAGAAGGAGAAGGTGAAGTCTGGCGGGCGCAGCAGAAGAAGCAGAAGAAGGAGAAAGAGAAGGTGAAGTCTGGAGGGTGAAGCAGAAGAAGCAGAAGAAGTAGAAGGAGAAGGTGAAGTCTGGAGGGTGAATCAGAAGAAGTAGAAGAAGGAGAAGGAGAAGGTGAAGTCATGAGGGAGAAGCAGAAGAAGCAGAAGAAGGAGACGGAGAAGGTGATGTCTGGAGGGTGAAGCAGAAGAAGCAGAAGAAGGAGAAGGAGAAGGTGAAGTCTGGAGGGCGAAGCAGAAGAAGCAGAAGAAGGAGAAAGAGAAGGTGACGTCTGGAGGGTGAAGAAGAAGAAGCAGAAGAAGGAGAAGGAGAAGGTGAAGTCTGGAGGGTGAATCAGATGAAGTAGAAGAAGGAGAAGGAGAAGGTGAAGTCTGGAGGGTGAATCAGAAGAAGTAGAAGAAGGAGAAGGAGAAGGTGAAGTCAGGAGGGTGAAGCAGAAGAAGCAGAAGAAGGAGAAGGACAAGGTGAAGTCTGGAGGGTGAAGCAGAAGAAGCAGAAGAAGGAGAAGGAGAAGGTGAAGTCTGGAGGGTGAAGCAGAAGAAGCAGAAGAAGGAGAAGGAGAAGGTGAAGTCAGGAGGGTGAATCAGAAGAAGTAGAAGAAGGAGAAGGAGAAGGTGAAGTCTGGAGGGTGAATCAGAAGAAGTAGAAGAAGGAGAAGGAGAAGGTGAAGTCTGGAGGGTGAATCAGAAGAAGTAGAAGAAGGAGAAGGAGAAGGTGAAGTCTGGAGGGTGAATCAGAAGAAGCAGAAGAAGGAGAAGGAGAAGGTGAAGTCTGGAGGGAGAAGCAGAAGAAGTAGAAGAAGGAGAAGGAGAAGGTGAAGTCTGGAGGGTGAATCAGAAGAAGTAGAAGAAGGAGAAGGAGAAGGTGACGTCTGGAGGGTGAATCAGAAGAAGTAGAAGAAGGAGAAGGAGAAGGTGTAGTCTGGAGGGTGAATCAGAAGAAGTAGACGAAGGAGAAGGAGAAGGTGAAGTCTGGAGGGTGAATCAGAAGAAGCAGAAGAAGGAGAAGGACAAGGTGAAGTCTGGAGGGTGAAGCAGAAGAAGCAGAAGAAGGAGAAGGAGAAGGTGAAGTCTGGAGGGTGAAGCAGAAGAAGCAGAAGAAGGAGAAGGAGAAGGTGAAGTCAGGAGGGTGAATCAGAAGAAGTAGAAGAAGGAGAAGGAGAAGGTGAAGTCTGGAGGGTGAATCAGAAGAAGTAGAAGAAGGAGAAGGAGAAGGTGAAGTCTGGAGGGTGAATCAGAAGAAGTAGAAGAAGGAGAAGCAGAAGGTGAAGTCTGGAGGGTGAATCAGAAGAAGCAGAAGAAGGAGAAGGAGAAGGTGAAGTCTGGAGGGAGAAGCAGAAGAAGTAGAAGAAGGAGAAGGAGAAGGTGAAGTCTGGAGGGTGAATCAGAAGAAGTAGAAGAAGGAGAAGGAGAAGGTGACGTCTGGAGGGTGAATCAGAAGAAGTAGAAGAAGGAGAAGGAGAAGGTGTAGTCTGGAGGGTGAATCAGAAGAAGTAGACGAAGGAGAAGGAGAAGGTGAAGTCTGGAGGGTGAATCAGAAGAAGCAGAAGCAGGAGAAGGAGAAGGTGAAGTCTGGAGGGTGAATCAGAAGAAGTAGAAGAAGGAGAAGGAGAAGGTGAAGTCTGGAGGGTGAATCAGAAGAAGCAGAAGAAGGAGAAGGAGAAGGTGAAGTCTGGAGGGTGAATCAGAAGAAGCAGAAGAAGGAGAAGGAGAAGGTGAAGTCTGGAGGGTGAATCAGAAGAAGCAGAAGAAGTAGAAGGAGAAGGTGAAGTCTGGAGGGTGAATCAGAAGAAGGAGAAGAAGGAGAAGGAGAAGGTGAAGTCTGGAGGGTGAATCAGAAGAAGCAGAAGAAGGAGAAGGAGAAGGTGAAGTCAGGAGGGTGAATCAGAAGAAGCAGAAGAAGGAGAAGGAGAAGGTGAAGTCTGGAGGGTGAATCAGAAGAAGCAGAAGAAGGCGAAGGAGAAGGTGAAGACTGGAGGATGAATCAGAATAAGTAGAAGAAGGAGAAGGAGATGGTGAAGTCTGGAGGGTGAATCAGAAGAAGTAGAAGAAGCAGAAGGAGAAGGCGAAGTCTGGAGGGTGAATCAGAAGAAGCAGAAGAAGGAGAAGGAGAAGGTTAAGTCTGGAGGGTGAATCAGAAGAAGCAGAAGAAGGAGAAGGAGAAGGTGAAGTCTGGAGGGTGAATCATAAGAAGTAGAAGAAGGAGAAGGAGAAGGTTAAGTCTGGAGGGTGAATCAGAAGAAGCAGAAGAAGGAGAAGGAGAAGGTGAAGTCTGGAGGGTGAATCAGAAGAAGTAGAAGAAGGAGAAGGAGAAGGTGAAGTCATGAGGGAGAAGCAGAAGAAGCAGAAGAAGGAGACGGAGAAGGTGATGTCTGGTGGGTGAAGCAGAAGAAGCAGAAGAAGGAGAAGGAGAAGGTGAAGTCTGGAGGGCGAAGCAGAAGAAGCAGAAGAAGGAGAAAGAGAAGGTGACGTCTGGAGGGTGAAGAAGAAGATTGCAGAAGAAGGAGAAGGAGAAGGTGAAGTCTGGAGGGTGAATCAGAAGAAGTAGAAGAAGGAGAAGGAGAAGGTGAAGTCTGGAGGGTGAATCAGAAGAAGTCGAAGAAGGAGAAGGAGAAGGTGAAGTCAGGAGGGTGAAGCAGAAGAAGCAGAAGAAGGAGAAGGACAAGGTGAAGTCTGGAGGGTGAAGCAGAAGAAGCAGAAGAAGGAGAAGGAGAAGGTGAAGTCTGGAGGGTGAATCAGAAGAAGTAGAAGAAGGAGAAGGAGAAGGTGAAGTAAGGAGGGTGAAGCAGAAGAAGCAGAAGAAGGAGAAGGAGAAGGTGAAGTCTGGAGGGTGAATCAGAAGAAGCAGAATAAGGAGAAGGAGAAGGTGAAGTCTGGAGGGTGAATCAGAAGACGTAGAAGAAGGAGAAGGAGAAGGTGAAGTCTGGAGGGTGAAGCAGAAGAATCAGAAGAAGGAGAAGGAGAAGGTGAAGTCTGGAGGGTGAAGCAGAAGAAGCAGAAGAAGGAGAAGGAGAAGGTGAAGTCTGGAGGGTGAATCAGAAGAAGTAGAAGAAGGAGAAGGAGAAGGTGAAGTAAGGAGGGTGAAGCAGAAGAAGCAGAAGAAGGAGAAGGAGAAGGTGAAGTCTGGAGGGTGAAGCAGAAGAAGCAGAAGAAGGAGAAGGAGGAGGTGAAGTCTGGAGGGTGAATCAGAAGAAGCAGAAGAAGGAGAAGGAGAAGGTGAAGTCTGGAGGGTGAATCAGAAGAAGTTGAAGAAGGAGAAGGAGAAGGTGAAGTCTGGAGGGTGAATCAGAAGAAGCAGAATAAGGAGAAGGAGAAGGTGAAGTCTGGAGGGTGAATCAGAAGAAGCAGAAGAAGGGGAAGGAGAAGGTGAAGTCTGGAGGGTGAATCAGAAGAAGTAGAAGAAGGAGAAGGAGAAGGCGAAGTCTGGAGGGTGAAGCGGAAGAAGTAGAAGAAGGAGAAGGAGAAGGCGAAGTCTGGAGGGTGAATCAGAAGAAGCAGAAGAAGGAGAAGGAGAAGGTGAAGTCTGGAGGGAGAATCAGAAGAAGTAGAAGAAGGAGAAGGAGAAGGCGAAGTCTGGAGGGTGAATCAGAAGAAGTTGAAGAAGGAGAAGGAGAAGGTGAAGACTGGAAGTTGAATCAGAAGAAGTAGAAGAAGGAGAAGGAGAAGATGAAGTCTGGAGGGTGAATCAGAAGAATTAGAAGAAGGAGAAGGAGAAGTTGAGGTCTGGAGGGTGAATCAGAAGAAGCAGAAGAAGGAGAAGGAGAAGGTGAAGTCTGAAGGGTGAACCAGAAGAAGCAGAAGAAGGAGAAGGAGAAGGTGAAGTCTGGAGGGTGTATCAGAAGAAGCAGAAGAAGTAGAAGGAGAAGGTGAAGTCTGGAGGGTGAATCAGAAGAAGTAGAAGAAGGAGAAGGAGAAGGTGAAGTCAGGAGGGTGAATCAGAAGAAGCAGAAGAAGGAGAAGGAGAAGGTGAAGTCAGGAGGGTGAATCAGAAGAAGCAGAAGCAGGAGAAGGACAAGGTGAAGACTGGAGGGTGAATCAGAAGAAGTTGAAGAAGGAGAAGGAGAAGGTGAAGACTGGAAGTTGAATCAGAAGAAGTAGAAGAAGGAGAAGGAGAAGATGAAGTCTGGAGGGTGAATCAGAAGAATTAGAAGAAGGAGAAGGAGAAGTTGAGGTCTGGAGGGTGAATCAGAAGAAGCAGAAGAAGGAGAAGGAGAAGGTGAAGTCTGAAGGGTGAACCAGAAGAAGCAGAAGAAGGAGAAGGAGAAGGTGAAGTCTGGAGGGTGTATCAGAAGAAGCAGAAGAAGGAGAAGGAGAAGGTGAAGTCTGGAGGGTGAATCAGAAGAAGCAGAAGAAGGAGAAGGAGAAGGTGAAGTCTGGAGGGTGAATCAGAAGAAGTAGAAGAAGGAGAAGGAGAAGGTGAAGTCTGGAGGGTGAATCAGAAGAAGTAGAACAAGCAGAAGGAGAAGTTGAAGTCTGGAGGGTGAATCAGAAGAAGCAGAAGAAGGAGAAGGAGAAGGTGAAGTCTGGAGGGTGAATCAGAAGAAGCAGAAGAAGGAGAAGGAGAAGATGAAGTCTGGAGGGTGAATCAGAAGAAGTAGAAGAAGGAGAAGGAGAAGGTGAAGTCTGGAGGGTGAATCAGAAGAAGCAGAATAAGGAGAAGGAGAAGGTGAAGTCTGGAGGGTGAATCAGAAGAAGCAGAAGAAGGAGAAGGAGATGGTGAAGTCTGGAGGATGAATCAGAAGAAGTAGAAGAAGGAGAAGGAGAAGGTGAAGTCAAGAGGGTGAATCAGAAGAAGCAGAAGAAGGAGAAGGAGAAGGTGAAGTTAGGAGGGTGAATCAGAAGAAGCAGAAGAAGGAGAAGGAGAAGGTGAAGTCAGGGGGGTGAAGCAGAAAAAGTAGAAGAAGTAGAAGGAGAAGGCGAAGTCAGGAAGGTGAAGCAGAAGAAGCAGAAGAAGGAGAAGGAGAAGATGAAGTCTGGCGGGCGCAGCAGAAGAAGCAGAAGAAGGAGAAGGTGAAGGTGAAGTCTGGAGGGTGAAGCAGAAGAAGCAGAAGAAGGAGAAGGAGAAGGTGAAGTCTGGAGGGTGAATCAGAAGAAGTAGAAGAAGGAGAAGGAGAAGGTGAAGTCAGGAGGGTGAAGCAGAAGAAGCAGAAGAAGGAGAAGGAGAAGGTGAAGTCTGGAGGGTGAAGCAGAAGAAGCAGAAGAAGGAGAAGGAGAAGGTGAAGTCTGGAGGGCGAAGCAGAAGAAGTAGAAGAAGGAGAAGGAGAAGGTGAAGTCTGGATGGTGAAGCAGAAGAAGCAGAAGAAGGAGAAGGAGAAGGTGAAGTCTGGAGGGTGAATCAGAAGAAGTAGAAGAAGGAGAAGGAGAAGGTGAAGTCAGGAGGGTGAAGCAGAAGAAGCAGAAGAAGGAGAAGGAGAAGGTGAAGTCTGGAGGGTGAAACAGAAGAAGCAGAAGAAGGAGAAGGAGTAGGTGAAGTCTGGAGGGTGAAGCAGAAGAAGCAGAAGAAGGAGAAGGAGAAGGTGAAGTCAGGAGGGTGAATCAGAAGAAGTAGAAGAAGGAGAAGGAGAAGGTGAAGTCTGGAGGGTGAATCAGAAGAAGTAGAAGAAGGAGAAGGAGAAGGTGAAGTCTGGAGGTTGAATCAGAAGAAGTAGAAGAAGAAGAAGGAGAAGGGGAAGTCTGGAGGGTGAATCAGAAGAAGCAGAAGAAGGAGAAGGAGAAGGTGAAGTCTGGAGGGAGAAGCAGAAGAAGTAGAAGAAGAAGGAGAAGGTGAAATCTGGAGGGTGAATAAGAAGAAGTAGAAGAAGGAGAAGGAGAAGGTGAAGTCTGGAGGGTGAATCAGAAGAAGTAGAAGAAGGAGAAGGAGAAGGTGAAGTCTGGAGGGTGAATCAGAAGAAGCAGAAGAAGGAGAAGGAGAAGGTGGAGTCTGGAGGCTGAATCAGAAGAAGTAGAAGAAGGAGAAGGAGAAGGTGTAGTCTGGAGAGTGAATCAGAAGAAGTAGACGAAGGAGAAGGAGAAGGTGAATTCTGGAGGGTGAATCAGAAAAAGCAGAAGAAGGAGAAGGAGAAGGCGAAGTCTGGAGGGTGAATCAGAAGAAGTAGAAGAAGGAGAAGGAGAAGGTGAGCTCTGGAGGGTGAATCAGAAGAAGCAGAAGAAGGAGAAGGAGAAGGTGAAGTCTGGAGGGTGAATCTGAAGAAGCAGAAGAAGGAGAAGGAGAAGGTGAAGTCTGGAGGGTGAATCAGAAGAAGCAGAAGAAGGAGAAGGAGAAGGTGAAGTCTGGAGGGTGAATCAGAAGAAGCAGAAGAAGTAGAAGGAGAAGGTGAAGTCTGGAGGGTGAATCAGAAGAAGTAGAAGAAGGAGAAGGAGAAGGTGAAGTCAGGAGGGTGAATCAGAAGAAGCAGAAGAAGGAGAAGGAGAAGGTGAAGTCAGGAGGGTGAATCAGAAGAAGCAGAAGCAGGAGAAGGAGAAGGTGAAGACTGGAGGGTGAATCAGAAGAAGTAGAAGAAGCAGAAGGAGAAGGTGAAGTCTGGAGGGTGAATCAGAAGAAGTAGAAGAAGGAGAAGGAGATGGTGAGGTCTGGAGGGTGAATCAGAAGAAGCAGAAGAAGGAGAAGGAGAAGGTGAAGACTGGCGGGTGAATCAGAAGAAGTAGAAGAAGGAGAAGGAGAAGATGAAGTCTGGAGGGTGAATCAGAAGAAGTAGAAGAAGGAGAAGGAGAAGGTGAGGTCTGGAGGGTGAATCAGAAGAAGCAGAAGAAGGAGAAGGAGAAGGTGAAGTCTGGAGGGTGAATCAGAAGAAGCAGAAGAAGGAGAAGGAGAAGGTGATGTCTGGAGGGTGAATCAGAAGAAGCAGAAGAAGGAGAAGGAGAAGGTGAAGTCAGGAGGGTGAAGCAGAAAAAGTAGAAGAAGTAGAAGGAGAAGGCGAAGTCAGGAAGGTGAAGCAGAAGAAGCAGAAGAAGGAGAAGGAGAAGGTGAAGTCTGGCGGGCGCAGCAGAAGAAGCAGAAGAAGGAGAAGGTGAAGGTGAAGTCTGGAGGGTGAAGCAGAAGAAGCAGAAGAAGGAGAAGGAGAAGGTGAAGTCTGGAGGGTGAATCAGAAGAAGTAGAAGAAGGAGAAGGAGAAGGTGAAGTCAGGAGGGTGAAGCAGAAGAAGCAGAAGAAGGAGAAGGAGAAGGTGAAGTCTGGAGGGTGAAGCAGAAGAAGCAGAAGAAGGAGAAGGAGAAGGTGAAGTCTGGAGGGCGAAGCAGAAGAAGTAGAAGAAGGAGAAGGAGAAGGTGAAGTCTGGATGGTGAAGCAGAAGAAGCAGAAGAAGGAGAAGGAGAAGGTGAAGTCTGGAGGGTGAATCAGAAGAAGTAGAAGAAGGAGAAGGAGAAGGTGAAGTCAGGAGGGTGAAGCAGAAGAAGCAGAAGAAGGAGAAGGAGAAGGTGAAGTCTGGAGGGTGAAACAGAAGAAGCAGAAGAAGGAGAAGGAGTAGGTGAAGTCTGGAGGGTGAAGCAGAAGAAGCAGAAGAAGGAGAAGGAGAAGGTGAAGTCAGGAGGGTGAATCAGAAGAAGTAGAAGAAGGAGAAGGAGAAGGTGAAGTCTGGAGGGTGAATCAGAAGAAGTAGAAGAAGGAGAAGGAGAAGGTGAAGTCTGGAGGTTGAATCAGAAGAAGTAGAAGAAGAAGAAGGAGAAGGGGAAGTCTGGAGGGTGAATCAGAAGAAGCAGAAGAAGGAGAAGGAGAAGGTGAAGTCTGGAGGGAGAAGCAGAAGAAGTAGAAGAAGAAGGAGAAGGTGAAATCTGGAGGGTGAATAAGAAGAAGTAGAAGAAGGAGAAGGAGAAGGTGAAGTCTGGAGGGTGAATCAGAAGAAGTAGAAGAAGGAGAAGGAGAAGGTGAAGTCTGGAGGGTGAATCAGAAGAAGCAGAAGAAGGAGAAGGAGAAGGTGGAGTCTGGAGGCTGAATCAGAAGAAGTAGAAGAAGGAGAAGGAGAAGGTGTAGTCTGGAGAGTGAATCAGAAGAAGTAGACGAAGGAGAAGGAGAAGGTGAATTCTGGAGGGTGAATCAGAAAAAGCAGAAGAAGGAGAAGGAGAAGGCGAAGTCTGGAGGGTGAATCAGAAGAAGTAGAAGAAGGAGAAGGAGAAGGTGAGCTCTGGAGGGTGAATCAGAAGAAGCAGAAGAAGGAGAAGGAGAAGGTGAAGTCTGGAGGGTGAATCTGAAGAAGCAGAAGAAGGAGAAGGAGAAGGTGAAGTCTGGAGGGTGAATCAGAAGAAGCAGAAGAAGGAGAAGGAGAAGGTGAAGTCTGGAGGGTGAATCAGAAGAAGCAGAAGAAGTAGAAGGAGAAGGTGAAGTCTGGAGGGTGAATCAGAAGAAGTAGAAGAAGGAGAAGGAGAAGGTGAAGTCAGGAGGGTGAATCAGAAGAAGCAGAAGAAGGAGAAGGAGAAGGTGAAGTCAGGAGGGTGAATCAGAAGAAGCAGAAGCAGGAGAAGGAGAAGGTGAAGACTGGAGGGTGAATCAGAAGAAGTAGAAGAAGCAGAAGGAGAAGGTGAAGTCTGGAGGGTGAATCAGAAGAAGTAGAAGAAGGAGAAGGAGATGGTGAGGTCTGGAGGGTGAATCAGAAGAAGCAGAAGAAGGAGAAGGAGAAGGTGAAGACTGGCGGGTGAATCAGAAGAAGTAGAAGAAGGAGAAGGAGAAGATGAAGTCTGGAGGGTGAATCAGAAGAAGTAGAAGAAGGAGAAGGAGAAGGTGAGGTCTGGAGGGTGAATCAGAAGAAGCAGAAGAAGGAGAAGGAGAAGGTGAAGTCTGGAGGGTGAATCAGAAGAAGCAGAAGAAGGAGAAGGAGAAGGTGATGTCTGGAGGGTGAATCAGAAGAAGCAGAAGAAGGAGAAGGAGAAGGTGAAGTCAGGAGGGTGAATCAGAAGAAGCAGAAGAAGGAGAAGGAGAAGGTGAAGTTAGGAGTGTGAATCAGAAGAAGCAGAAGAAGGAGAAGGAGAAGGTGAAGTCAGGGGGGTGAAGCAGAAGAAGTAGAAGAAGGAGAAGGAGAAGGTGAAGTCAGGAGGGTGAAGCAGAAGAAGCAGAAGAAGGAGAAGGAGAAGGTGAAGTCTGGCGGGCGCAGCAGAAGAAGCAGAAGAAGGAGAAAGAGAAGGTGAAGTCTGGAGGGTGAAGCAGAAGAAGCAGAAGAAGTAGAAGGAGAAGGTGAAGTCTGGAGGGTGAATCAGAAGAAGTAGAAGAAGGAGAAGGAGAAGGTGAAGTCATGAGGGAGAAGCAGAAGAAGCAGAAGAAGGAGACGGAGAAGGTGATGTCTGGAGGGTGAAGCAGAAGAAGCAGAAGAAGGAGAAGGAGAAGGTGAAGTCTGGAGGGCGAAGCAGAAGAAGCAGAAGAAGGAGAAAGAGAAGGTGACGTCTGGAGGGTGAAGAAGAAGAAGCAGAAGAAGGAGAAGGAGAAGGTGAAGTCTGGAGGGTGAATCAGATGAAGTAGAAGAAGGAGAAGGAGAAGGTGAAGTCTGGAGGGTGAATCAGAAGAAGTAGAAGAAGGAGAAGGAGAAGGTGAAGTCAGGAGGGTGAAGCAGAAGAAGCAGAAGAAGGAGAAGGACAAGGTGAAGTCTGGAGGGTGAAGCAGAAGAAGCAGAAGAAGGAGAAGGAGAAGGTGAAGTCTGGAGGGTGAAGCAGAAGAAGCAGAAGAAGGAGAAGGAGAAGGTGAAGTCAGGAGGGTGAATCAGAAGAAGTAGAAGAAGGAGAAGGAGAAGGTGAAGTCTGGAGGGTGAATCAGAAGAAGTAGAAGAAGGAGAAGGAGAAGGTGAAGTCTGGAGGGTGAATCAGAAGAAGTAGAAGAAGGAGAAGGAGAAGGTGAAGTCTGGAGGGTGAATCAGAAGAAGCAGAAGAAGGAGAAGGAGAAGGTGAAGTCTGGAGGGAGAAGCAGAAGAAGTAGAAGAAGGAGAAGGAGAAGGTGAAGTCTGGAGGGTGAATCAGAAGAAGTAGAAGAAGGAGAAGGAGAAGGTGACGTCTGGAGGGTGAATCAGAAGAAGTAGAAGAAGGAGAAGGAGAAGGTGTAGTCTGGAGGGTGAATCAGAAGAAGTAGACGAAGGAGAAGGAGAAGGTGAAGTCTGGAGGGTGAATCAGAAGAAGCAGAAGCAGGAGAAGGAGAAGGTGAAGTCTGGAGGGTGAATCAGAAGAAGTAGAAGAAGGAGAAGGAGAAGGTGAAGTCTGGAGGGTGAATCAGAAGAAGCAGAAGAACGAGAAGGAGAAGGTGAAGTCTGGAGGGTGAATCAGAAGAAGCAGAAGAAGGAGAAGGAGAAGGTGAAGTCTGGAGGGTGAATCAGAAGAAGCAGAAGAAGGAGAAGGAGAAGGTGAAGTCTGGAGGGTGAATCAGAAGAAGCAGAAGAAATAGAAGGAGAAGGTGAAGTCTGGAGGGTGAATCAGAAGAAGGAGAAGAAGGAGAAGGAGAAGGTGAAGTCTGGAGGGTGAATCAGAAGAAGCAGAAGAAGGAGAAGGAGAAGGTGAAGTCAGGAGGGTGAATCAGAAGAAGCAGAAGAAGGAGAAGGAGAAGGTGAAGTCTGGAGGGTGAATCAGAAGAAGCAGAAGAAGGCGAAGGAGAAGGTGAAGACTGGAGGATGAATCAGAATAAGTAGAAGAAGGAGAAGGAGATGGTGAAGTCTGGAGGGTGAATCAGAAGAAGTAGAAGAAGCAGAAGGAGAAGGCGAAGTCTGGAGGGTGAATCAGAAGAAGCAGAAGAAGGAGAAGGAGAAGGTTAAGTCTGGAGGGTGAATCAGAAGAAGCAGAAGAAGGAGAAGGAGAAGGTGAAGTCTGGAGGGTGAATCATAAGAAGTAGAAGAAGGAGAAGGAGAAGGTTAAGTCTGGAGGGTGAATCAGAAGAAGCAGAAGAAGGAGAAGGAGAAGGTGAAGTCTGGAGGGTGAATCAGAAGAAGTAGAAGAAGGAGAAGGAGAAGGTGAAGTCATGAGGGAGAAGCAGAAGAAGCAGAAGAAGGAGACGGAGAAGGTGATGTCTGGTGGGTGAAGCAGAAGAAGCAGAAGAAGGAGAAGGAGAAGGTGAAGTCTGGAGGGCGAAGCAGAAGAAGCAGAAGAAGGAGAAAGAGAAGGTGACGTCTGGAGGGTGAAGAAGAAGATTGCAGAAGAAGGAGAAGGAGAAGGTGAAGTCTGGAGGGTGAATCAGAAGAAGTAGAAGAAGGAGAAGGAGAAGGTGAAGTCTGGAGGGTGAATCAGAAGAAGTCGAAGAAGGAGAAGGAGAAGGTGAAGTCAGGAGGGTGAAGCAGAAGAAGCAGAAGAAGGAGAAGGACAAGGTGAAGTCTGGAGGGTGAAGCAGAAGAAGCAGAAGAAGGAGAAGGAGAAGGTGAAGTCTGGAGGGTGAAGCAGAAGAAGCAGAAGAAGGAGAAGGAGAAGGTGAAGTCAGGAGGGTGAATCAGAAGAAGTAGAAGAAGGAGAAGGAGAAGGTGAAGTCTGGAGGGTGAATCAGAAGAAGTAGAAGAAGGAGAAGGAGAAGGTGAAGTCTGGAGGGTGAATCAGAAGAAGTAGAAGAAGGAGAAGGAGAAGGTGAAGTCTGGAGGGTGAATCAGAAGAAGCAGAAGAAGGAGAAGGAGATGGTGAAGTCTGGAGGGAGAAGCAGAAGAAGTAGAAGAAGGAGAAGGAGAAGGTGAAGTCTGGAGGGTGAATCAGAAGAAGTAGAAGAAGGAGAAGGAGAAGGTGACGTCTGGAGGGTGAATCAGAAGAAGTAGAAGAAGGAGAAGGAGAAGGTTTAGTCTGGAGGGTGAATCAGAAGAAGTAGACGAAGGAGAAGGAGAAGGTGAAGTCTGGAGGTTGAATCAGAAGAAGCAGAAGCAGGAGAAGGAGAAGGTGAAGTCTGGAGGGTGAATCAGAAGAAGTAGAAGAAGGAGAAGGAGAAGGTGAAGTCTGGAGGGTGAATCAGAAGAAGCAGAAGAAGGAGAAGGAGAAGGTGAAGTCTGCAGGGTGAATCAGAAGAAGCAGAAGAAGGAGAAGGAGAAGGTGAAGTCTGGAGGGTGAATCAGAAGAAGCAGAAGAAGGAGAAGGAGAAGGTGAAGTCTGGAGGGTGAATCAGAAGAAGCAGAAGAAGTAGAAGGAGAAGGTGAAGTCTGGAGGGTGAATCAGAAGAAGGAGAAGAAGGAGAAGGAGAAGGTGAAGTCTGGAGGGTGAATCAGAAGAAGCAGAAGAAGGAGAAGGAGAAGGTGAAGTCAGGAGGGTGAATCAGAAGAAGCAGAAGAAGGAGAAGGAGAAGGTGAAGTCTGGAGGGTGAATCAGAAGAAGCAGAAGAAGGCGAAGGAGAAGTTGAAGACTGGAGGGTGAATCAGAATAAGTAGAAGAAGGAGAAGGAGATGGTGAAGTCTGGAGGGTGAATCAGAAGAAGTAGAAGAAGCAGAAGGAGAAGGCGAAGTCTGGAGGGTGAATCAGAAGAAGCAGAAGAAGGAGAAGGAGAAGGTTAAGTCTGGAGGGTGAATCAGAAGAAGCAGAAGAAGGAGAAGGAGAAGGTGAAGTCTGGAGGGTGAATCATAAGAAGTAGAAGAAGGAGAAGGAGAAGGTGATGTCTGGAGGGTGAATCAGAAGAAGCAGAAGAAGGAGAAGGAGAAGGTGAAGTCTGAAGGGTGAATCAGAAGAAGCAGAAGATGGAGAAGGAGAAGGTGAAGTCTGGAGGGTGAATCAGAAGAAGCAGAAGAAGGAGAAGGAGAAGGTGAAGTCTGGAGGGTGAATCAGAAGATGCAGAAGAAGGAGAAGGAGTAGGTGAAGTCTGGAGGGTGAATCAGAAGAAGTAGAAGAAGGAGAAGGAGAAGGACAAGTCTGGAGGGTGAATCAGAAGAAGCAGAAGAAGGAGAAGGAGAAGGTGAAGTCTGGAGGGTGAATCAGAAGAAGCAGAAGAAGGAGAATGAGCAGATGAAGTCTGGAGGGTGTATCAGAAGAAGTAGAAGAAGCAGAAGGAGAAGGTGAAGTCTGGAGGGTGAATCAGAAGAAGCAGAAGAAGGAGAAGGAGAAGGTGAAGTCTGGAGGGTGAATCAGAAGAAGCAGAAGAAGGAGAAGGAGAAGGTGAAGTCTGGAGGGTGAATCACAAGAAGCAAAATAAGGAGAAGGAGAAGGTGAAGTCTGGAGGGTGAATCAGGAGAAGCAGAAGAAGGAGAAGGAGAAGGTGAAGTCTGGAGGGTGAATCAGAAGAAGTAGAAGAAGGAGAAGGAGAAGGTGAAGTCTGGAGGGTGAAGCAGAAGAAGTAGAAGAAGGAGAAGGAGAAGGTGAAGTCAGGAGGGTGAATCAGAAGAAGTAGAAGAAGGAGAAGGAGAAGGTGAAGTCTGGAGGGTGAATCAGAAGAAGTAGAAGAAGGAGAAGGAGAAGGTGAGGTCTGGAGGGTGAATCAGAAGAAGCAGAAGAAGGAGAAGGAGAAGATGAAGTCTGGAGGGTGAATCAGAAGAAGC
Organism: Somniosus microcephalus; assembly: GCF_052327205.1. NCBI lineage: Eukaryota > Metazoa > Chordata > Chondrichthyes > Squaliformes > Somniosidae > Somniosus > Somniosus microcephalus. The sequence continues at coordinate 719,407 of NW_028225219.1, forward strand.
AGAAGAAGGAGAAGGAGAAGGTGAAGTCTGGAGGGTGAATCAGAAGAAGCAGAAGAAGGAGAAGGTGAAGTCAGGAGGGTGAATCAGAAGAAGCAGAAGAAGGAGAAGGAGAAGGTGAAGTTAGGAGGGTGAATCAGAAGAAGCAGAAGAAGGAGAAGGAGAAGGTGAAGTCAGGGGGGTGAAGCAGAAGAAGTAGAAGAAGGAGAAGGAGATGGTGAAGTCAGGAGGGTGAAGCAGAAGAAGCAGAAGAAGGAGAAGGAGAAGGTGAAGTCTGGAGGGCGAAGCAGAAGAAGGAGAAGAAGGAGAAGGTGAAGGTGAAGTCTGGAGGGTGAAGCAGAAGAAGCAGAAGAAGGAGAAGGAGAAGGTGAAGTCTGGAGGGTGATTCAGAAGAAGTAGAAGAAGGAGAAGGAGAAGGTGAAGTCAGGAGGGTGAAGCAGAAGAAGGAGACGGAGAAGGTGAAGTCTGGAGGGTGAAGCAGAAGAAGCAGAAGAAGGAGAAGGAGAAGGTGAAGTCTGGAGGGTGAAGCAGAAGAAGCAGAAGAAGGAGAAGGAGAAGGTGAAGTCAGGAGGGTGAATCAGAAGAAGTAGAAGAAGGAGAAGGAGAAGGTGAAGTCTGGAGGGTGAATCAGAAGAAGTAGAAGAAGGAGAAGGAGAAGGTGAAGTCTGGAGGGTGAATCAGAAGAAGTAGAAGAAGGAGAAGGAGAAGGTGAAGTCTGGAGGGTGAATCAGAAGAAGCAGAAGAAGGAGAAGGAGAAGGTGAAGTCTGGAGGGAGAAGCAGAAGAAGTAGAAGAAGGAGAAGGAGAAGGTGAAGTCTGGAGGGTGAATCAGAAGAAGTAGAAGAAGGAGAAGGAGAAGGTAAAGTCTGGAGGGTGAATCAGAAGAAGTAGAAGAAGGAAAAGGAGAAGGTGGAGTCTGGAGGGTGAATCAGAAGAAGCAGAAGAAGGAGAAGGAGAAGGTGAAGTCTGGAGGGTGAATCAGAAGAAGTAGAAGAAGGAGAAGGAGAAGGTGTAGTTTGGAGGGTGAATCAGGAGAAGTAGACGAAGGAGAAGGAGAAGGTGAAGTCTGGAGGGTGAATCAGAAGAAGCAGAAGAAGGAGAAGGAGAAGGTGAAGTCTGGAGGGTGAATCAGAAGAAGTAGAAGAAGGAGAAGGAGGAGGTGAAGTCTGGAGGGTGAATCAGAAGAAGTAGAAGAAGGAGAAGGAGAAGGTCAAGTCTGGAGGGTGAATCAAAAGGATCAGAAGAAGGAGAAGGAGAAGGTGAAGTCTGGAGGGTGAATCAGAAGAAGTAGAAGAAGGAGAAGGAGAAGATGTAGTCTGGAGGATGAATCAGAAGAATCAGAAGAAGGAGAAGGAGAAGGTGAAGTCTGGAGGGTGAAGCAGAAGAAGCAGAAGAAGGAGAAGGAGAAGGTGAAGTCTGGAGGGTGAATCAGAAGAAGTAGAAGAAGGAGAAGGAGAAGGTGAAGTAAGGAGGGTGAAGCAGAAGAAGCAGAAGAAGGAGAAGGAGAAGGTGAAGTCTGGAGGGTGAAGCAGAAGAAGCAGAAGAAGGAGAAGGAGGAGGTGAAGTCTGGAGGGTGAATCAGAAGAAGCAGAAGAAGGAGAAGGAGAAGGTGAAGTCTGGAGGGTGAATCAGAAGAAGTTGAAGAAGGAGAAGGAGAAGGTGAAGTCTGGAGGGTGAATCAGAAGAAGCAGAATAAGGAGAAGGAGAAGGTGAAGTCTGGAGGGTGAATCAGAAGAAGCAGAAGAAGGGGAAGGAGAAGGTGAAGTCTGGAGGGTGAATCAGAAGAAGTAGAAGAAGGAGAAGGAGAAGGCGAAGTCTGGAGGGTGAAGCGGAAGAAGTAGAAGAAGGAGAAGGAGAAGGCGAAGTCTGGAGGGTGAATCAGAAGAAGCAGAAGAAGGAGAAGGAGAAGGTGAAGTCTGGAGGGAGAATCAGAAGAAGTAGAAGAAGGAGAAGGAGAAGGCGAAGTCTGGAGGGTGAATCAGAAGAAGTTGAAGAAGGAGAAGGAGAAGGTGAAGACTGGAAGTTGAATCAGAAGAAGTAGAAGAAGGAGAAGGAGAAGGTGAAGTCTGGAGGGTGAATCAGAAGAAGTAGAAGAAGGAGAAGGAGAAGGCGAAGTCTGGAGGGTGAATCAGAAGAAGCAGAAGAAGGAGAAGGAGAAGGTGAAGTCTGGAGGGTGAATCAGAAGAAGCAGAAGAAGGAGAAGGAGAAGATGAAGTCTGGAGGGTGAATCAGAAGAATTAGAAGAAGGAGAAGGAGAAGTTGAGGTCTGGAGGGTGAATCAGAAGAAGCAGAAGAAGGAGAAGGAGAAGGTGAAGTCTGAAGGGTGAACCAGAAGAAGCAGAAGAAGGAGAAGGAGAAGGTGAAGTCTGGAGGGTGTATCAGAAGAAGCAGAAGAAGGAGAAGGAGAAGGTGAAGTCTGGAGGGTGAATCAGAAGAAGCAGAAGGAGAAGGAGAAGGTGAAGTCTGGAGGGTGAATCAGAAGAAGTAGAAGAAGGAGAAGGAGAAGGTGAAGTCTGGAGGGTGAATCAGAAGAAGTAGAACAAGGAGAAGGAGAAGTTGAAGTCTGGAGGGTGAATCAGAAGAAGCAGAAGAAGGAGAAGGAGAAGGTGAAGTCTGGAGGGTGAATCAGAAGAAGCAGAAGAAGGAGAAGGAGAAGATGAAGTCTGGAGGGTGAATCAGAAGAAGTAGAAGAAGGAGAAGGAGAAGGTGAAGTCTGGAGGGTGAATCAGAAGAAGCAGAATAAGGAGAAGGAGAAGGTGAAGTCTGGAGGGTGAATCAGAAGAAGCAGAAGAAGGAGAAGGAGATGGTGAAGTCTGGAGGGTGAATCAGAAGAAGTAGAAGAAGGAGAAGGAGAAGGTGAAGTCAGGAGGGTGAATCAGAAGAAGCAGAAGAAGGAGAAGTAGAAGGTGAAGTTAGGAGGGTGAATCAGAAGAAGCAGAAGAAGGAGAAGGAGAAGGTGAAGTCAGGGGGGTGAAGCAGAAAAAGTAGAAGAAGTAGAAGGAGAAGGCGAAGTCAGGAAGGTGAAGCAGAAGAAGCAGAAGAAGGAGAAGGAGAAGGTGAAGTCTGGCGGGCGCAGCAGAAGAAGCAGAAGAAGGAGAAGGTGAAGGTGAAGTCTGGAGGGTGAAGCAGAAGAAGCAGAAGAAGGAGAAGGAGAAGGTGAAGTCTGGAGGGTGAATCAGAAGAAGTAGAAGAAGGAGAAGGAGAAGGTGAAGTCAGGAGGGTGAAGCAGAAGAAGCAGAAGAAGGAGAAGGAGAAGGTGAAGTCTGGAGGGTGAAGCAGAAGAAGCAGAAGAAGGAGAAGGAGAAGGTGAAGTCTGGAGGGCGAAGCAGAAGAAGTAGAAGAAGGAGAAGGAGAAGGTGAAGTCTGGATGGTGAAGCAGAAGAAGCAGAAGAAGGAGAAGGAGAAGGTGAAGTCTGGAGGGTGAATCAGAAGAAGTAGAAGAAGGAGAAGGAGAAGGTGAAGTCAGGAGGGTGAAGCAGAAGAAGCAGAAGAAGGAGAAGGAGAAGGTGAAGTCTGGAGGGTGAAACAGAAGAAGCAGAAGAAGGAGAAGGAGTAGGTGAAGTCTGGAGGGTGAAGCAGAAGAAGCAGAAGAAGGAGAAGGAGAAGGTGAAGTCAGGAGGGTGAATCAGAAGAAGGAGAAGAAGGAGAAGGAGAAGGTGAAGTCTGGAGGGTGAATCAGAAGAAGTAGAAGAAGGAGAAGGAGAAGGTGAAGTCTGGAGGTTGAATCAGAAGAAGTAGAAGAAGAAGAAGGAGAAGGGGAAGTCTGGAGGGTGAATCAGAAGAAGCAGAAGAAGGAGAAGGAGAAGGTGAAGTCTGGAGGGAGAAGCAGAAGAAGTAGAAGAAGAAGGAGAAGGTGAAATCTGGAGGGTGAATAAGAAGAAGTAGAAGAAGGAGAAGGAGAAGGTGAAGTCTGGAGGGTGAATCAGAAGAAGTAGAAGAAGGAGAAGGAGAAGGTGAAGTCTGGAGGGTGAATCAGAAGAAGCAGAAGAAGGAGAAGGAGAAGGTGGAGTCTGGAGGCTGAATCAGAAGAAGTAGAAGAAGGAGAAGGAGAAGGTGTAGTCTGGAGAGTGAATCAGAAGAAGTAGACGAAGGAGAAGGAGAAGGTGAAGTCTGGAGGGTGAATCAGAAAAAGCAGAAGAAGGAGAAGGAGAAGGCGAAGTCTGGAGGGTGAATCAGAAGAAGTAGAAGAAGGAGAAGGAGAAGGTGAGGTCTGGAGGGTGAATCAGAAGAAGCAGAAGAAGGAGAAGGAGAAGGTGAAGTCTGGAGGGTGAATCAGAAGAAGCAGAAGAAGTAGAAGGAGAAGGTGAAGTCTGGAGGGTGAATCAGAAGAAGCAGAAGAAGGAGAAGGAGAAGGTGAAGTCTGGAGTGTGAATCAGAAGAAGCAGAAGAAGTAGAAGGAGAAGGTGAAGTCTGGAGGGTGAATCAGAAGAAGTAGAAGAAGGAGAAGGAGAAGGTGAAGTCAGGAGGGTGAATCAGAAGAAGCAGAAGAAGGAGAAGGAGAAGGTGAAGTCAGGAGGGTGAATCAGAAGAAGCAGAAGCAGGAGAAGGAGAAGGTGAAGACTGGAGGGTGAATCAGAAGATGTAGAAGAAGCAGAAGGAGAAGGTGAAGTCTGGAGGGTGAATCAGAAGAAGTAGAAGAAGGAGAAGGAGATGGTGAGGTCTGGAGGGTGAATCAGAAGAAGCAGAAGAAGGAGAAGGAGAAGGTGAAGACTGGCGGGTGAATCAGAAGAAGTAGAAGAAGGAGAAGGAGAAGATGAAGTCTGGAGGGTGAATCAGAAGAAGTAGAAGAAGGAGAAGGAGAAGGTGAGGTCTGGAGGGTGAATCAGAAGAAGCAGAAGAAGGAGAAGGAGAAGGTGAAGTCTGGAGGGTGAATCAGAAGAAGCAGAAGAAGGAGAAGGAGAAGGTGATGTCTGGAGGGTGAATCAGAAGAAGCAGAAGAAGGAGAAGGAGAAGGTGAAGTCAGGAGGGTGAATCAGAAGAAGCAGAAGAAGGAGAAGGAGAAGGTGAAGTTAGGAGTGTGAATCAGAAGAAGCAGAAGAAGGAGAAGGAGAAGGTGAAGTCAGGGGGGTGAAGCAGAAGAAGTAGAAGAAGGAGAAGGAGAAGGTGAAGTCAGGAGGGTGAAGCAGAAGAAGCAGAAGAAGGAGAAGGAGAAGGTGAAGTCTGGCGGGCGCAGCAGAAGAAGCAGAAGAAGGAGAAGGAGAAGGTGAAGTCTGGAGGGTGAAGCAGAAGAAGCAGAAGAAGTAGAAGGAGAAGGTGAAGTCTGGAGGGTGAATCAGAAGAAGTAGAAGAAGGAGAAGGAGAAGGTGAAGTCATGAGGGAGAAGCAGAAGAAGCAGAAGAAGGAGACGGAGAAGGTGATGTCTGGAGGGTGAAGCAGAAGAAGCAGAAGAAGGAGAAGGAGAAGGTGAAGTCCGGAGGGCGAAGCAGAAGAAGCAGAAGAAGGAGAAAGAGAAGGTGACGTCTGGAGGGTGAAGAAGAAGAAGCAGAAGAAGGAGAAGGAGAAGGTGAAGTCTGGAGGGTGAATCAGAAGAAGTAGAAGAAGGAGAAGGAGAAGGTGAAGTCTGGAGGGTGAATCAGAAGAAGTAGAAGAAGGAGAAGGAGAAGGTGAAGTCAGGAGGGTGAAGCAGAAGAAGCAGAAGAAGGAGAAGGACAAGGTGAAGTCTGGAGGGTGAAGCAGAAGAAGCAGAAGAAGGAGAAGGAGAAGGTGAAGTCTGGAGGGTGAAGCAGAAGAAGCAGAAGAAGGAGAAGGAGAAGGTGAAGTCAGGAGGGTGAATCAGAAGAAGTAGAAGAAGGAGAAGGAGAAGGTGAAGTCTGGAGGGTGAATCAGAAGAAGTAGAAGAAGGAGAAGGAGAAGGTGAAGTCTGGAGGGTGAATCAGAAGAAGTAGATGAAGGAGAAGGAGAAGGTGAAGTCTGGAGGGTGAATCAGAAGAAGCAGAAGAAGGAGAAGGAGAAGGTGAAGTCTGGAGGGAGAAGCAGAAGAAGTAGAAGAAGGAGAAGGAGAAGGTGAAGTCTGGAGGGTGAATCAGAAGAAGTAGAAGAAGGAGAAGGAGAAGGTGACGTCTGGAGGGTGAATCAGAAGAAGTAGAAGAAGGAGAAGGAGAAGGTGTAGTCTGGAGGGTGAATCAGAAGAAGTAGACGAAGGAGAAGGAGAAGGTGAAGTCTGGAGGGTGAATCAGAAGAAGCAGAAGCAGGAGAAGGAGAAGGTGAAGTCTGGAGGGTGAATCAGAAGAAGTAGAAGAAGGAGAAGGAGAAGGTGAAGTCTGGAGGGTGAATCAGAAGAAGCAGAAGAAGGAGAAGGAGAAGGTGAAGTCTAGAGGGTGAATCAGAAGAAGCAGAAGAAGGAGAAGGAGAAGGTGAAGTCTGGAGGGTGAATCAGAAGAAGCAGAAGAAGGAGAAGGAGAAGGTGAAGTCTGGAGGGTGAATCAGAAGAAGCAGAAGAAGTAGAAGGAGAAGGTGAAGTCTGGAGGGTGAATCAGAAGAAGGAGAAGAAGGAGAAGGAGAAGGTGAAGTCTGGAGGGTGAATCAGAAGAAGCAGAAGAAGGAGAAGGAGAAGGTGAAGTCAGGAGGGTGAATCAGAAGAAGCAGAAGAAGGAGAAGGAGAAGGTGAAGTCTGGAGGGTGAATCAGAAGAAGCAGAAGAAGGCGAAGGAGAAGGTGAAGACTGGAGGATGAATCAGAATAAGTAGAAGAAGGAGAAGGAGATGGTGAAGTCTGGAGGGTGAATCAGAAGAAGTAGAAGAAGCAGAAGGAGAAGGCGAAGTCTGGAGGGTGAATCAGAAGAAGCAGAAGAAGGAGAAGGAGAAGGTTAAGTCTGGAGGGTGAATCAGAAGAAGCAGAAGAAGGAGAAGGAGAAGGTGAAGTCTGGAGGGTGAATCAGAAGAAGCAGAAGAAGGAGAAGGAGAAGGTGAAGTCTGGAGGGTGAATCAGAAGAAGTAGAAGAAGGAGAAGGAGAAGGTGAAGTCATGAGGGAGAAGCAGAAGAAGCAGAAGAAGGAGACGGAGAAGGTGATGTCTGGTGGGTGAAGCAGAAGAAGCAGAAGAAGGAGAAGGAGAAGGTGAAGTCTGGAGGGCGAAGCAGAAGAAGCAGAAGAAGGAGAAAGAGAAGGTGACGTCTGGAGGGTGAAGAAGAAGAAGCAGAAGAAGGAGAAGGAGAAGGTGAAGTCTGGAGGGTGAATCAGAAGAAGTAGAAGAAGGAGAAGGAGAAGGTGAAGTCTGGAGGGTGAATCAGAAGAAGTCGAAGAAGGAGAAGGAGAAGGTGAAGTCAGGAGGGTGAAGCAGAAGAAGCAGAAGAAGGAGAAGGACAAGGTGAAGTCTGGAGGGTGAAGCAGAAGAAGCAGAAGAAGGAGAAGGAGAAGGTGAAGTCTGGAGGGTGAAGCAGAAGAAGCAGAAGAAGGAGAAGGAGAAGGTGAAGTCAGGAGGGTGAATCAGAAGAAGTAGAAGAAGGAGAAGGAGAAGGTGAAGTCTGGAGGGTGAATCAGAAGAAGTAGAAGAAGGAGAAGGAGAAGGTGAAGTCTGGAGGGTGAATCAGAAGAAGTAGAAGAAGGAGAAGGAGAAGGTGAAGTTTGGAGGGTGAATCAGAAGAAGCAGAAGAAGGAGAAGGAGATGGTGAAGTCTAGAGGAAGAAGCAGAAGAAGTAGAAGAAGGAGAAGGAGAAGGTGAAGTCTGGAGGGTGAATCAGAAGAAGTAGAAGAAGGAGAAGGAGAAGGTGACGTCAGGAGGGTGAATCAGAAGAAGTAGAAGAAGGAGAAGGAGAAGGTTTAGTCTGGAGGGTGAATCAGAAGAAGTAGACGAAGGAGAAGGAGAAGGTGAAGTCTGGAGGGTGAATCAGAAGAAGCAGAAGCAGGAGAAGGAGAAGGTGAAGTCTGGAGGGTGAATCAGAAGAAGTAGAAGAAGGAGAAGGAGAAGGTGAAGTCTGGAGGGTGAATCAGAAGAAGCAGAAGAAGGAGAAGGAGAAGGTGAAGTCTGGAGGGTGAATCAGAAGAATCAGAAGAAGGAGAAGGAGAAGGTGAAGTCTGGAGGGTGAATCAGAAGAAGCAGAAGAAGGAGAAGGAGAAGGTGAAGTCTGGAGGGTGAATCAGAAGAAGCAGAAGAAGTAGAAGGAGAAGGTGAAGTCTGGAGGGTGAATCAGAAGAAGGAGAAGAAGGAGAAGGAGAAGGTGAAGTCTGGAGGGTGAATCAGAAGAAGCAGAAGAAGGAGAAGGAGAAGGTGAAGTCAGGAGGGTGAATCAGAAGAAGCAGAAGAAGGAGAAGGAGAAGGTGAAGTCAGGAGGGTGAATCAGAAGAAGCAGAAGAAGGAGAAGGAGAAGTTGAAGACTGGAGGGTGAATCAGAATAAGTAGAAGAAGGAGAAGGAGATGGTGAAGTCTGGAGGGTGAATCAGAAGAAGTAGAAGAAGCAGAAGGAGAAGGCGAAGTCTGGAGGGTGAATCAGAAGAAGCAGAAGAAGGAGAAGGAGAAGTTTAAGTCTGGAGGGTGAATCAGAAGAAGCAGAAGAAGGAGAAGGAGAAGGTGAAGTCTGGAGGGTGAATCATAAGAAGTAGAAGAAGGAGAAGGAGAAGGTGAAGTCTGGAGGGAGAATCAGAAGAAGTAGAAGAAGGAGAAGGAGAAGGCGAAGTCTGGAGGGTGAATCAGAAGAAGTTGAAGAAGGAGAAGGAGAAGGTGAAGACTGGAAGTTGAATCAGAAGAAGTAGAAGAAGGAGAAGGAGAAGATGAAGTCTGGAGGGTGAATTAGAAGAAGGAGAAGGAGAAGTTGAGGTCTGGAGGGTGAATCAGAAGAAGCAGAAGAAGGAGAAGGAGAAGGTGAAGTCTGAAGGGTGAACCAGAAGAAGCAGAAGAAGGAGAAGGAGAAGGTGAAGTCTGGAGGGTGTATCAGAAGAAGCAGAAGAAGGAGAAGGAGAAGGTGAAGTCTGGAGGGTGAATCAGAAGAAGCAGAAGAAGGAGAAGGAGAAGGTGAAGTCTGGAGGGTGAATCAGAAGAAGTAGAAGAAGGAGAAGGTGAAGGTGAAGTCTGGAGGGTGAATCAGAAGAAGTAGAACAAGGAGAAGGAGAAGTTGAAGTCTGGAGGGTGAATCAGAAGAAGCAGAAGAAGGAGAAGGAGAAGGTGAAGTCTGGAGGGTGAATCAGAAGAAGCAGAAGAAGGAGAAGGAGAAGATGAAGTCTGGAGGGTGAATCAGAAGAAGTAGAAGAAGGAGAAGGAGAAGATGAAGTCTGGAGGGTGAATCAGAAGAAGCAGAATAAGGAGAAGGAGAAGGTGAAGTCTGGAGGGTGAATCAGAAGAAGCAGAAGAAGGAGAAGGAGATGGTGAAGTCTGGAGGATGAATCAGAAGAAGTAGAAGAAGGAGAAGGAGAAGGTGAAGTCAGGAGGGTGAATCAGAAGAAGCAGAAGAAGGAGAAGGAGAAGGTGAAGTTAGGAGGGTGAATCAGAAGAAGCAGAAGAAGGAGAAGGAGAAGGTGAAGTCAGGGGGGTGAAGCAGAAAAAGTAGAAGAAGTAGAAGGAGAAGGCGAAGTCAGGAAGGTGAAGCAGAAGAAGCAGAAGAAGGAGAAGGAGAAGGTGAAGTCTGGCGGGCGCAGCAGAAGAAGCAGAAGAAGGAGAAGGTGAAGGTGAAGTCTGGAGGGTGAAGCAGAAGAAGCAGAAGAAGGAGAAGGAGAAGGTGAAGTCTGGAGGGTGAATCAGAAGAAGTAGAAGAAGGAGAAGGAGAAGGTGAAGTCAGGAGGGTGAAGCAGAAGAAGCAGAAGAAGGAGAAGGAGAAGGTGAAGTCTGGAGGGTGAAGCAGAAGAAGCAGAAGAAGGAGAAGGAGAAGGTGAAGTCTGGAGGGCGAAGCAGAAGAAGTAGAAGAAGGAGAAGGAGAAGGTGAAGTCTGGATGGTGAAGCAGAAGAAGCAGAAGAAGGAGAAGGAGAAGGTGAAGTCTGGAGGGTGAATCAGAAGAAGTAGAAGAAGGAGAAGGAGAAGGTGAAGTCAGGAGGGTGAAGCAGAAGAAGCAGAAGAAGGAGAAGGAGAAGGTGAAGTCTGGAGGGTGAAACAGAAGAAGCAGAAGAAGGAGAAGGAGTAGGTGAAGTCTGGAGGGTGAAGCAGAAGAAGCAGAAGAAGGAGAAGGAGAAGGTGAAGTCAGGAGGGTGAATCAGAAGAAGTAGAAGAAGGAGAAGGAGAAGGTGAAGTCTGGAGGGTGAATCGGAAGAAGTAGAAGAAGGAGAAGGAGAAGGTGAAGTCTGGAGGTTGAATCAGAAGAAGTAGAAGAAGAAGAAGGAGAAGGGGAAGTCTGGAGGGTGAATCAGAAGAAGCAGAAGAAGGAGAAGGAGAAGGTGAAGTCTGGAGGGAGAAGCAGAAGAAGTAGAAGAAGAAGGAGAAGGTGAAATCTGGAGGGTGAATAAGAAGAAGTAGAAGAAGGAGAAGGAGAAGGTGAAGTCTGGAGGGTGAATCAGAAGAAGTAGAAGAAGGAGAAGGAGAAGGTGAAGTCTGGAGGGTGAATCAGAAGAAGCAGAAGAAGGAGAAGGAGAAGGTGGAGTCTGGAGGCTGAATCAGAAGAAGTAGAAGAAGGAGAAGGAGAAGGTGTAGTCTGGAGAGTGAATCAGAAGAAGTAGACGAAGGAGAAGGAGAAGGTGAAGTCTGGAGGGTGAATCAGAAAAAGCAGAAGAAGGAGAAGGAGAAGGCGAAGTCTGGAGGGTGAATCAGAAGAAGTAGAAGAAGGAGAAGGAGAAGGTGAGGTCTGGAGGGTGAATCAGAAGAAGCAGAAGAAGGAGAAGGAGAAGGTGAAGTCTGGAGGGTGAATCTGAAGAAGCAGAAGAAGGAGAAGGAGAAGGTGAAGTCTGGAGGGTGAATCAGAAGAAGCAGAAGAAGGAGAAGGAGAAGGTGAAGTCTGGAGGGTGAATCAGAAGAAGCAGAAGAAGTAGAAGGAGAAGGTGAAGTCTGGAGGGTGAATCAGAAGAAGTAGAAGAAGGAGAAGGAGAAGGTGAAGTCAGGAGGGTGAATCAGAAGAAGCAGAAGAAGGAGAAGGAGAAGGTGAAGTCAGGAGGGTGAATCAGAAGAAGCAGAAGCAGGAGAAGGAGAAGGTGAAGACTGGAGGGTGAATCAGAAGAAGTAGAAGAAGCAGAAGGAGAAGGTGAAGTCTGGAGGGTGAATCAGAAGAAGTAGAAGAAGGAGAAGGAGATGGTGAGGTCTGGAGGGTGAATCAGAAGAAGCAGAAGAAGGAGAAGGAGAAGGTGAAGACTGGCGGGTGAATCAGAAGAAGTAGAAGAAGGAGAAGGAGAAGATGAAGTCTGGAGGGTGAATCAGAAGAAGTAGAAGAAGGAGAAGGAGAAGGTGAGGTCTGGAGGGTGAATCAGAAGAAGCAGAAGAAGGAGAAGGAGAAGGTGAAGTCTGGAGGGTGAATCAGAAGAAGCAGAAGAAGGAGAAGGAGAAGGTGATGTCTGGAGGGTGAATCAGAAGAAGCAGAAGAAGGAGAAGGAGAAGGTGAAGTCAGGAGGGTGAATCAGAAGAAGCAGAAGAAGGAGAAGGAGAAGGTGAAGTTAGGAGTGTGAATCAGAAGAAGCAGAAGAAGGAGAAGGAGAAGGTGAAGTCAGGGGGGTGAAGCAGAAGAAGTAGAAGAAGGAGAAGGAGAAGGTGAAGTCAGGAGGGTGAAGCAGAAGAAGCAGAAGAAGGAGAAGGAGAAGGTGAAGTCTGGCGGGCGCAGCAGAAGAAGCAGAAGAAGGAGAAGGAGAAGGTGAAGTCTGGAGGGTGAAGCAGAAGAAGCAGAAGAAGTAGAAGGAGAAGGTGAAGTCTGGAGGGTGAATCAGAAGAAGTAGAAGAAGGAGAAGGAGAAGGTGAAGTCATGAGGGAGAAGCAGAAGAAGCAGAAGAAGGAGACGGAGAAGGTGATGTCTGGAGGGTGAAGCAGAAGAAGCAGAAGAAGGAGAAGGAGAAGGTGAAGTCTGGAGGGCGAAGCAAAAGAAGCAGAAGAAGGAGAAAGAGAAGGTGACGTCTGGAGGGTGAAGAAGAAGAAGCAGAAGAAGGAGAAGGAGAAGGTGAAGTCTGGAGGGTGAATCAGAAGAAGTAGAAGAAGGAGAAGGAGAAGGTGAAGTCTGGAGGGTGAATCAGAAGAAGTAGAAGAAGGAGAAGGAGAAGGTGAAGTCAGGAGGGTGAAGCAGAAGAAGCAGAAGAAGGAGAAGGACAAGGTGAAGTCTGGAGGGTGAAGCAGAAGAAGCAGAAGAAGGAGAAGGAGAAGGTGAAGTCTGGAGGGTGAAGCAGAAGAAGCAGAAGAAGGAGAAGGAGAAGGTGAAGTCAGGAGGGTGAATCAGAAGAAGTAGAAGAAGGAGAAGGAGAAGGTGAAGTCTGGAGGGTGAATCAGAAGAAGTAGAAGAAGGAGAAGGAGAAGGTGAAGTCTGGAGGGTGAATCAGAAGAAGTAGAAGAAGGAGAAGCAGAAGGTGAAGTCTGGAGGGTGAATCAGAAGAAGCAGAAGAAGGAGAAGGAGAAGGTGAAGTCTGGAGGGAGAAGCAGAAGAAGTAGAAGAAGGAGAAGGAGAAGGTGAAGTCTGGAGGGTGAATCAGAAGAAGTAGAAGAAGGAGAAGGAGAAGGTGACGTCTGGAGGGTGAATCAGAAGAAGTAGAAGAAGGAGAAGGAGAAGGTGTAGTCTGGAGGGTGAATCAGAAGAAGTAGACGAAGGAGAAGGAGAAGGTGAAGTCTGGAGGGTGAATCAGAAGAAGCAGAAGCAGGAGAAGGAGAAGGTGAAGTCTGGAGGGTGAATCAGAAGAAGTAGAAGAAGGAGAAGGAGAAGGTGAAGTCTGGAGGGTGAATCAGAAGAAGCAGAAGAAGGAGAAGGAGAAGGTGAAGTCTGGAGGGTGAATCAGAAGAAGCAGAAGAAGGAGAAGGAGAAGGTGAAGTCTGGAGGGTGAATCAGAAGAAGCAGAAGAAGTAGAAGGAGAAGGTGAAGTCTGGAGGGTGAATCAGAAGAAGGAGAAGAAGGAGAAGGAGAAGGTGAAGTCTGGAGGGTGAATCAGAAGAAGCAGAAGAAGGAGAAGGAGAAGGTGAAGTCAGGAGGGTGAATCAGAAGAAGCAGAAGAAGGAGAAGGAGAAGGTGAAGTCTGGAGGGTGAATCAGAAGAAGCAGAAGAAGGCGAAGGAGAAGGTGAAGACTGGAGGATGAATCAGAATAAGTAGAAAAAGGAGAAGGAGATGGTGAAGTCTGGAGGGTGAATCAGAATAAGTAGAAGAAGCAGAAGGAGAAGGCGAAGTCTGGAGGGTGAATCAGAAGAAGCAGAAGAAGGAGAAGGAGAAGGTTAAGTCTGGAGGGTGAATCAGAAGAAGCAGAAGAAGGAGAAGGAGAAGGTGAAGTCTGGAGGGTGAATCATAAGAAGTAGAAGAAGGAGAAGGAGAAGGTTAAGTCTGGAGGGTGAATCAGAAGAAGCAGAAGAAGGAGAAGGAGAAGGTGAAGTCTGGAGGGTGAATCAGAAGAAGTAGAAGAAGGAGAAGGAGAAGGTGAAGTCATGAGGGAGAAGCAGAAGAAGCAGAAGAAGGAGACGGAGAAGGTGATGTCTGGTGGGTGAAGCAGAAGAAGCAGAAGAAGGAGAAGGAGAAGGTGAAGTCTGGAGGGCGAAGCAGAAGAAGCAGAAGAAGGAGAAAGAGAAGGTGACGTCTGGAGGGTGAAGAAGAAGATTGCACAAGAAGGAGAAGGAGAAGGTGAAGTCTGGAGGGTGAATCAGAAGAAGTAGAAGAAGGAGAAGGAGAAGGTGAAGTCTGGAGGGTGAATCAGAAGAAGTCGAAGAAGGAGAAGGAGAAGGTGAAGTCAGGAGGGTGAAGCAGAAGAAGCAGAAGAAGGAGAAGGACAAGGTGAAGTCTGGAGGGTGAAGCAGAAGAAGCAGAAGAAGGAGAAGGAGAAGGTGAAGTCTGGAGGGTGAATCAGAAGAAGTAGAAGAAGGAGAAGGAGAAGGTGAAGTAAGGAGGGTGAAGCAGAAGAAGCAGAAGAAGGAGAAGGAGAAGGTGAAGTCTGGAGGGTGAATCAGAAGAAGCAGAATAAGGAGAAGGAGAAGGTGAAGTCTGGAGGGTGAATCAGAAGACGTAGAAGAAGGAGAAGGAGAAGGTGAAGTCTGGAGGGTGAAGCAGAAGAATCAGAAGAAGGAGAAGGAGAAGGTGAAGTCTGGAGGGTGAAGCAGAAGAAGCAGAAGAAGGAGAAGGAGAAGGTGAAGTCTGGAGGGTGAATCAGAAGAAGTAGAAGAAGGAGAAGGAGAAGGTGAAGTAAGGAGGGTGAAGCAGAAGAAGCAGAAGAAGGAGAAGGAGAAGGTGAAGTCTGGAGGGTGAAGCAGAAGAAGCAGAAGAAGGAGAAGGAGGAGGTGAAGTCTGGAGGGTGAATCAGAAGAAGCAGAAGAAGGAGAAGGAGAAGGTGAAGTCTGGAGGGTGAATCAGAAGAAGTTGAAGAAGGAGAAGGAGAAGGTGAAGTCTGGAGGGTGAATCAGAAGAAGCAGAATAAGGAGAAGGAGAAGGTGAAGTCTGGAGGGTGAATCAGAAGAAGCAGAAGAAGGGGAAGGAGAAGGTGAAGTCTGGAGGGTGAATCAGAAGAAGTAGAAGAAGGAGAAGGAGAAGGCGAAGTCTGGAGGGTGAAGCGGAAGAAGTAGAAGAAGGAGAAGGAGAAGGCGAAGTCTGGAGGGTGAATCAGAAGAAGCAGAAGAAGGAGAAGGAGAAGGTGAAGTCTGGAGGGAGAATCAGAAGAAGTAGAAGAAGGAGAAGGAGAAGGCGAAGTCTGGAGGGTGAATCAGAAGAAGTTGAAGAAGGAGAAGGAGAAGGTGAAGACTGGAAGTTGAATCAGAAGAAGTAGAAGAAGGAGAAGGAGAAGATGAAGTCTGGAGGGTGAATCAGAAGAATTAGAAGAAGGAGAAGGAGAAGTTGAGGTCTGGAGGGTGAATCAGAAGAAGCAGAAGAAGGAGAAGGAGAAGGTGAAGTCTGAAGGGTGAACCAGAAGAAGCAGAAGAAGGAGAAGGAGAAGGTGAAGTCTGGAGGGTGTATCAGAAGAAGCAGAAGAAGTAGAAGGAGAAGGTGAAGTCTGGAGGGTGAATCAGAAGAAGTAGAAGAAGGAGAAGGAGAAGGTGAAGTCAGGAGGGTGAATCAGAAGAAGCAGAAGAAGGAGAAGGAGAAGGTGAAGTCAGGAGGGTGAATCAGAAGAAGCAGAAGCAGGAGAAGGAGAAGGTGAAGACTGGAGGGTGAATCAGAAGAAGTTGAAGAAGGAGAAGGAGAAGGTGAAGACTGGAAGTTGAATCAGAAGAAGTAGAAGAAGGAGAAGGAGAAGATGAAGTCTGGAGGGTGAATCAGAAGAATTAGAAGAAGGAGAAGGAGAAGTTGAGGTCTGGAGGGTGAATCAGAAGAAGCAGAAGAAGGAGAAGGAGAAGGTGAAGTCTGAAGGGTGAACCAGAAGAAGCAGAAGAAGGAGAAGGAGAAGGTGAAGTCTGGAGGGTGTATCAGAAGAAGCAGAAGAAGGAGAAGGAGAAGGTGAAGTCTGGAGGGTGAATCAGAAGAAGCAGAAGAAGGAGAAGGAGAAGGTGAAGTCTGGAGGGTGAATCAGAAGAAGTAGAAGAAGGAGAAGGAGAAGGTGAAGTCTGGAGGGTGAATCAGAAGAAGTAGAACAAGGAGAAGGAGAAGTTGAAGTCTGGAGGGTGAATCAGAAGAAGCAGAAGAAGGAGAAGGAGAAGGTGAAGTCTGGAGGGTGAATCAGAAGAAGCAGAAGAAGGAGAAGGAGAAGATGAAGTCTGGAGGGTGAATCAGAAGAAGTAGAAGAAGGAGAAGGAGAAGGTGAAGTCTGGAGGGTGAATCAGAAGAAGCAGAATAAGGAGAAGGAGAAGGTGAAGTCTGGAGGGTGAATCAGAAGAAGCAGAAGAAGGAGAAGGAGATGGTGAAGTCTGGAGGATGAATCAGAAGAAGTAGAAGAAGGAGAAGGAGAAGGTGAAGTCTGGAGGGTGAATCAGAAGAAGCAGAAGAAGGAGAAGGAGATGGTGAAGTCTGGAGGATGAATCAGAAGAAGTAGAAGAAGGAGAAGGAGAAGGTGAAGTCAGGAGGGTGAAGCAGAAGAAGCAGAAGAAGGAGAAGGAGAAGGTGAAGTCTGGAGGGTGAAGCAGAAGAAGCAGAAGAAGGAGAAGGAGAAGGTGAAGTCTGGAGGGCGAAGCAGAAGAAGTAGAAGAAGGAGAAGGAGAAGGTGAAGTCTGGATGGTGAAGCAGAAGAAGCAGAAGAAGGAGAAGGAGAAGGTGAAGTCTGGAGGGTGAATCAGAAGAAGTAGAAGAAGGAGAAGGAGAAGGTGAAGTCAGGAGGGTGAAGCAGAAGAAGCAGAAGAAGGAGAAGGAGAAGGTGAAGTCTGGAGGGTGAAACAGAAGAAGCAGAAGAAGGAGAAGGAGTAGGTGAAGTCTGGAGGGTGAAGCAGAAGAAGCAGAAGAAGGAGAAGGAGAAGGTGAAGTCAGGAGGGTGAATCAGAAGAAGTAGAAGAAGGAGAAGGAGAAGGTGAAGTCTGGAGGGTGAATCAGAAGAAGTAGAAGAAGGAGAAGGAGAAGGTGAAGTCTGGAGGTTGAATCAGAAGAAGTAGAAGAAGAAGAAGGAGAAGGGGAAGTCTGGAGGGTGAATCAGAAGAAGCAGAAGAAGGAGAAGGAGAAGGTGAAGTCTGGAGGGAGAAGCAGAAGAAGTAGAAGAAGAAGGAGAAGGTGAAATCTGGAGGGTGAATAAGAAGAAGTAGAAGAAGGAGAAGGAGAAGGTGAAGTCTGGAGGGTGAATCAGAAGAAGTAGAAGAAGGAGAAGGAGAAGGTGAAGTCTGGAGGGTGAATCAGAAGAAGCAGAAGAAGGAGAAGGAGAAGGTGGAGTCTGGAGGCTGAATCAGAAGAAGTAGAAGAAGGAGAAGGAGAAGGTGTGGTCTGGAGAGTGAATCAGAAGAAGTAGACGAAGGAGAAGGAGAAGGTGAAGTCTGGAGGGTGAATCAGAAAAAGCAGAAGAAGGAGAAGGAGAAGGCGAAGTCTGGAGGGTGAATCAGAAGAAGTAGAAGAAGGAGAAGGAGAAGGTGAGGTCTGGAGGGTGAATCAGAAGAAGCAGAAGAAGGAGAAGGAGAAGGTGAAGTCTGGAGGGTGAATCTGAAGAAGCAGAAGAAGGAGAAGGAGAAGGTGAAGTCTGGAGGGTGAATCAGAAGAAGCAGAAGAAGGAGAAGGAGAAGGTGAAGTCTGGAGGGTGAATCAGAAGAAGCAGAAGAAGTAGAAGGAGAAGGTGAAGTCTGGAGGGTGAATCAGAAGAAGTAGAAGAAGGAGAAGGAGAAGGTGAAGTCAGGAGGGTGAATCAGAAGAAGCAGAAGAAGGAGAAGGAGAAGGTGAAGTCAGGAGGGTGAATCAGAAGAAGCAGAAGCATGAGAAGGAGAAGGTGAAGACTGGAGGGTGAATCAGAAGAAGTAGAAGAAGCAGAAGGAGAAGGTGACGTCTGGAGGGTGAATCAGAAGAAGTAGAAGAAGGAGAAGGAGATGGTGAGGTCTGGAGGGTGAATCAGAAGAAGCAGAAGAAGGAGAAGGAGAAGGTGAAGACTGGCGGGTGAATCAGAAGAAGTAGAAGAAGGAGAAGGAGAAGATGAAGTCTGGAGGGTGAATCAGAAGAAGTAGAAGAAGGAGAAGGAGAAGGTGAGGTCTGGAGGGTGAATCAGAAGAAGCAGAAGAAGGAGAAGGAGAAGGTGAAGTCTGGAGGGTGAATCAGAAGAAGCAGAAGAAGGAGAAGGAGAAGGTGATGTCTGGAGGGTGAATCAGAAGAAGCAGAAGAAGGAGAAGGAGAAGGTGAAGTCAGGAGGGTGAATCAGAAGAAGCAGAAGAAGGAGAAGGAGAAGGTGAAGTTAGGAGTGTGAATCAGAAGAAGCAGAAGAAGGAGAAGGAGAAGGTGAAGTCAGGGGGGTGAAGCAGAAGAAGTAGAAGAAGGAGAAGGAGAAGGTGAAGTCAGGAGGGTGAAGCAGAAGAAGCAGAAGAAGGAGAAGGAGAAGGTGAAGTCTGGCGGGCGCAGCAGAAGAAGCAGAAGAAGGAGAAAGAGAAGGTGAAGTCTGGAGGGTGAAGCAGAAGAAGCAGAAGAAGTAGAAGGAGAAGGTGAAGTCTGGAGGGTGAATCAGAAGAAGTAGAAGAAGGAGAAGGAGAAGGTGAAGTCATGAGGGAGAAGCAGAAGAAGCAGAAGAAGGAGACGGAGAAGGTGATGTCTGGAGGGTGAAGCAGAAGAAGCAGAAGAAGGAGAAGGAGAAGGTGAAGTCTGGAGGGCGAAGCAGAAGAAGCAGAAGAAGGAGAAAGAGAAGGTGACGTCTGGAGGGTGAAGAAGAAGAAGCAGAAGAAGGAGAAGGAGAAGGTGAAGTCTGGAGGGTGAATCAGATGAAGTAGAAGAAGGAGAAGGAGAAGGTGAAGTCTGGAGGGTGAATCAGAAGAAGTAGAAGAAGGAGAAGGAGAAGGTGAAGTCAGGAGGGTGAAGCAGAAGAAGCAGAAGAAGGAGAAGGACAAGGTGAAGTCTGGAGGGTGAAGCAGAAGAAGCAGAAGAAGGAGAAGGAGAAGGTGAAGTCTGGAGGGTGAAGCAGAAGAAGCAGAAGAAGGAGAAGGAGAAGGTGAAGTCAGGAGGGTGAATCAGAAGAAGTAGAAGAAGGAGAAGGAGAAGGTGAAGTCTGGAGGGTGAATCAGAAGAAGTAGAAGAAGGAGAAGGAGAAGGTGAAGTCTGGAGGGTGAATCAGAAGAAGTAGAAGAAGGAGAAGGAGAAGGTGAAGTCTGGAGGGTGAATCAGAAGAAGCAGAAGAAGGAGAAGGAGAAGTTGAAGTCTGGAGGGAGAAGCAGAAGAAGTAGAAGAAGGAGAAGGAGAAGGTGAAGTCTGGAGGGTGAATCAGAAGAAGTAGAAGAAGGAGAAGGAGAAGGTGACGTCTGGAGGGTGAATCAGAAGAAGTAGAAGAAGGAGAAGGAGAAGGTGTAGTCTGGAGGGTGAATCAGAAGAAGTAGACGAAGGAGAAGGAGAAGGTGAAGTCTGGAGGGTGAATCAGAAGAAGCAGAAGAAGGAGAAGGACAAGGTGAAGTCTGGAGGGTGAAGCAGAAGAAGCAGAAGAAGGAGAAGGAGAAGGTGAAGTCTGGAGGGTGAAGCAGAAGAAGCAGAAGAAGGAGAAGGAGAAGGTGAAGTCAGGAGGGTGAATCAGAAGAAGTAGAAGAAGGAGAAGGAGAAGGTGAAGTCTGGAGGGTGAATCAGAAGAAGTAGAAGAAGGAGAAGGAGAAGGTGAAGTCTGGAGGGTGAATCAGAAGAAGTAGAAGAAGGAGAAGCAGAAGGTGAAGTCTGGAGGGTGAATCAGAAGAAGCAGAAGAAGGAGAAGGAGAAGGTGAAGTCTGGAGGGAGAAGCAGAAGAAGTAGAAGAAGGAGAAGGAGAAGGTGAAGTCTGGAGGGTGAATCAGAAGAAGTAGAAGAAGGAGAAGGAGAAGGTGACGTCTGGAGGGTGAATCAGAAGAAGTAGAAGAAGGAGAAGGAGAAGGTGTAGTCTGGAGGGTGAATCAGAAGAAGTAGACGAAGGAGAAGGAGAAGGTGAAGTCTGGAGGGTGAATCAGAAGAAGCAGAAGCAGGAGAAGGAGAAGGTGAAGTCTGGAGGGTGAATCAGAAGAAGTAGAAGAAGGAGAAGGAGAAGGTGAAGTCTGGAGGGTGAATCAGAAGAAGCAGAAGAAGGAGAAGGAGAAGGTGAAGTCTGGAGGGTGAATCAGAAGAAGCAGAAGAAGGAGAAGGAGAAGGTGAAGTCTGGAGGGTGAATCAGAAGAAGCAGAAGAAGTAGAAGGAGAAGGTGAAGTCTGGAGGGTGAATCAGAAGAAGGAGAAGAAGGAGAAGGAGAAGGTGAAGTCTGGAGGGTGAATCAGAAGAAGCAGAAGAAGGAGAAGGAGAAGGTGAAGTCAGGAGGGTGAATCAGAAGAAGCAGAAGAAGGAGAAGGAGAAGGTGAAGTCTGGAGGGTGAATCAGAAGAAGCAGAAGAAGGCGAAGGAGAAGGTGAAGACTGGAGGATGAATCAGAATAAGTAGAAGAAGGAGAAGGAGATGGTGAAGTCTGGAGGGTGAATCAGAAGAAGTAGAAGAAGCAGAAGGAGAAGGCGAAGTCTGGAGGGTGAATCAGAAGAAGCAGAAGAAGGAGAAGGAGAAGGTTAAGTCTGGAGGGTGAATCAGAAGAAGCAGAAGAAGGAGAAGGAGAAGGTGAAGTCTGGAGGGTGAATCATAAGAAGTAGAAGAAGGAGAAGGAGAAGGTTAAGTCTGGAGGGTGAATCAGAAGAAGCAGAAGAAGGAGAAGGAGAAGGTGAAGTCTGGAGGGTGAATCAGAAGAAGTAGAAGAAGGAGAAGGAGAAGGTGAAGTCATGAGGGAGAAGCAGAAGAAGCAGAAGAAGGAGACGGAGAAGGTGATGTCTGGTGGGTGAAGCAGAAGAAGCAGAAGAAGGAGAAGGAGAAGGTGAAGTCTGGAGGGCGAAGCAGAAGAAGCAGAAGAAGGAGAAAGAGAAGGTGACGTCTGGAGGGTGAAGAAGAAGATTGCAGAAGAAGGAGAAGGAGAAGGTGAAGTCTGGAGGGTGAATCAGAAGAAGTAGAAGAAGGAGAAGGAGAAGGTGAAGTCTGGAGGGTGAATCAGAAGAAGTCGAAGAAGGAGAAGGAGAAGGTGAAGTCAGGAGGGTGAAGCAGAAGAAGCAGAAGAAGGAGAAGGACAAGGTGAAGTCTGGAGGGTGAAGCAGAAGAAGCAGAAGAAGGAGAAGGAGAAGGTGAAGTCTGGAGGGTGAATCAGAAGAAGTAGAAGAAGGAGAAGGAGAAGGTGAAGTAAGGAGGGTGAAGCAGAAGAAGCAGAAGAAGGAGAAGGAGAAGGTGAAGTCTGGAGGGTGAATCAGAAGAAGCAGAATAAGGAGAAGGAGAAGGTGAAGTCTGGAGGGTGAATCAGAAGACGTAGAAGAAGGAGAAGGAGAAGGTGAAGTCTGGAGGGTGAAGCAGAAGAATCAGAAGAAGGAGAAGGAGAAGGTGAAGTCTGGAGGGTGAAGCAGAAGAAGCAGAAGAAGGAGAAGGAGAAGGTGAAGTCTGGAGGGTGAATCAGAAGAAGTAGAAGAAGGAGAAGGAGAAGGTGAAGTAAGGAGGGTGAAGCAGAAGAAGCAGAAGAAGGAGAAGGAGAAGGTGAAGTCTGGAGGGTGAAGCAGAAGAAGCAGAAGAAGGAGAAGGAGGAGGTGAAGTCTGGAGGGTGAATCAGAAGAAGCAGAAGAAGGAGAAGGAGAAGGTGAAGTCTGGAGGGTGAATCAGAAGAAGTTGAAGAAGGAGAAGGAGAAGGTGAAGTCTGGAGGGTGAATCAGAAGAAGCAGAATAAGGAGAAGGAGAAGGTGAAGTCTGGAGGGTGAATCAGAAGAAGCAGAAGAAGGGGAAGGAGAAGGTGAAGTCTGGAGGGTGAATCAGAAGAAGTAGAAGAAGGAGAAGGAGAAGGCGAAGTCTGGAGGGTGAAGCGGAAGAAGTAGAAGAAGGAGAAGGAGAAGGCGAAGTCTGGAGGGTGAATCAGAAGAAGCAGAAGAAGGAGAAGGAGAAGGTGAAGTCTGGAGGGAGAATCAGAAGAAGTAGAAGAAGGAGAAGGAGAAGGCGAAGTCTGGAGGGTGAATCAGAAGAAGTTGAAGAAGGAGAAGGAGAAGGTGAAGACTGGAAGTTGAATCAGAAGAAGTAGAAGAAGGAGAAGGAGAAGATGAAGTCTGGAGGGTGAATCAGAAGAATTAGAAGAAGGAGAAGGAGAAGTTGAGGTCTGGAGGGTGAATCAGAAGAAGCAGAAGAAGGAGAAGGAGAAGGTGAAGTCTGAAGGGTGAACCAGAAGAAGCAGAAGAAGGAGAAGGAGAAGGTGAAGTCTGGAGGGTGTATCAGAAGAAGCAGAAGAAGTAGAAGGAGAAGGTGAAGTCTGGAGGGTGAATCAGAAGAAGTAGAAGAAGGAGAAGGAGAAGGTGAAGTCAGGAGGGTGAATCAGAAGAAGCAGAAGAAGGAGAAGGAGAAGGTGAAGTCAGGAGGGTGAATCAGAAGAAGCAGAAGCAGGAGAAGGACAAGGTGAAGACTGGAGGGTGAATCAGAAGAAGTTGAAGAAGGAGAAGGAGAAGGTGAAGACTGGAAGTTGAATCAGAAGAAGTAGAAGAAGGAGAAGGAGAAGATGAAGTCTGGAGGGTGAATCAGAAGAATTAGAAGAAGGAGAAGGAGAAGTTGAGGTCTGGAGGGTGAATCAGAAGAAGCAGAAGAAGGAGAAGGAGAAGGTGAAGTCTGAAGGGTGAACCAGAAGAAGCAGAAGAAGGAGAAGGAGAAGGTGAAGTCTGGAGGGTGTATCAGAAGAAGCAGAAGAAGGAGAAGGAGAAGGTGAAGTCTGGAGGGTGAATCAGAAGAAGCAGAAGAAGGAGAAGGAGAAGGTGAAGTCTGGAGGGTGAATCAGAAGAAGTAGAAGAAGGAGAAGGAGAAGGTGAAGTCTGGAGGGTGAATCAGAAGAAGTAGAACAAGCAGAAGGAGAAGTTGAAGTCTGGAGGGTGAATCAGAAGAAGCAGAAGAAGGAGAAGGAGAAGGTGAAGTCTGGAGGGTGAATCAGAAGAAGCAGAAGAAGGAGAAGGAGAAGATGAAGTCTGGAGGGTGAATCAGAAGAAGTAGAAGAAGGAGAAGGAGAAGGTGAAGTCTGGAGGGTGAATCAGAAGAAGCAGAATAAGGAGAAGGAGAAGGTGAAGTCTGGAGGGTGAATCAGAAGAAGCAGAAGAAGGAGAAGGAGATGGTGAAGTCTGGAGGATGAATCAGAAGAAGTAGAAGAAGGAGAAGGAGAAGGTGAAGTCAAGAGGGTGAATCAGAAGAAGCAGAAGAAGGAGAAGGAGAAGGTGAAGTTAGGAGGGTGAATCAGAAGAAGCAGAAGAAGGAGAAGGAGAAGGTGAAGTCAGGGGGGTGAAGCAGAAAAAGTAGAAGAAGTAGAAGGAGAAGGAGAAGTCAGGAAGGTGAAGCAGAAGAAGCAGAAGAAGGAGAAGGAGAAGGTGAAGTCTGGCGGGCGCAGCAGAAGAAGCAGAAGAAGGAGAAGGTGAAGGTGAAGTCTGGAGGGTGAAGCAGAAGAAGCAGAAGAAGGAGAAGGAGAAGGTGAAGTCTGGAGGGTGAATCAGAAGAAGTAGAAGAAGGAGAAGGAGAAGGTGAAGTCAGGAGGGTGAAGCAGAAGAAGCAGAAGAAGGAGAAGGAGAAGGTGAAGTCTGGAGGGTGAAGCAGAAGAAGCAGAAGAAGGAGAAGGAGAAGGTGAAGTCTGGAGGGCGAAGCAGAAGAAGTAGAAGAAGGAGAAGGAGAAGGTGAAGTCTGGATGGTGAAGCAGAAGAAGCAGAAGAAGGAGAAGGAGAAGGTGAAGTCTGGAGGGTGAATCAGAAGAAGTAGAAGAAGGAGAAGGAGAAGGTGAAGTCAGGAGGGTGAAGCAGAAGAAGCAGAAGAAGGAGAAGGAGAAGGTGAAGTCTGGAGGGTGAAACAGAAGAAGCAGAAGAAGGAGAAGGAGTAGGTGAAGTCTGGAGGGTGAAGCAGAAGAAGCAGAAGAAGGAGAAGGAGAAGGTGAAGTCAGGAGGGTGAATCAGAAGAAGTAGAAGAAGGAGAAGGAGAAGGTGAAGTCTGGAGGGTGAATCAGAAGAAGTAGAAGAAGGAGAAGGAGAAGGTGAAGTCTGGAGGTTGAATCAGAAGAAGTAGAAGAAGAAGAAGGAGAAGGGGAAGTCTGGAGGGTGAATCAGAAGAAGCAGAAGAAGGAGAAGGAGAAGGTGAAGTCTGGAGGGAGAAGCAGAAGAAGTAGAAGAAGAAGGAGAAGGTGAAATCTGGAGGGTGAATAAGAAGAAGTAGAAGAAGGAGAAGGAGAAGGTGAAGTCTGGAGGGTGAATCAGAAGAAGTAGAAGAAGGAGAAGGAGAAGGTGAAGTCTGGAGGGTGAATCAGAAGAAGCAGAAGAAGGAGAAGGAGAAGGTGGAGTCTGGAGGCTGAATCAGAAGAAGTAGAAGAAGGAGAAGGAGAAGGTGTAGTCTGGAGAGTGAATCAGAAGAAGTAGACGAAGGAGAAGGAGAAGGTGAATTCTGGAGGGTGAATCAGAAAAAGCAGAAGAAGGAGAAGGAGAAGGCGAAGTCTGGAGGGTGAATCAGAAGAAGTAGAAGAAGGAGAAGGAGAAGGTGAGCTCTGGAGGGTGAATCAGAAGAAGCAGAAGAAGGAGAAGGAGAAGGTGAAGTCTGGAGGGTGAATCTGAAGAAGCAGAAGAAGGAGAAGGAGAAGGTGAAGTCTGGAGGGTGAATCAGAAGAAGCAGAAGAAGGAGAAGGAGAAGGTGAAGTCTGGAGGGTGAATCAGAAGAAGCAGAAGAAGTAGAAGGAGAAGGTGAAGTCTGGAGGGTGAATCAGAAGAAGTAGAAGAAGGAGAAGGAGAAGGTGAAGTCAGGAGGGTGAATCAGAAGAAGCAGAAGAAGGAGAAGGAGAAGGTGAAGTCAGGAGGGTGAATCAGAAGAAGCAGAAGCAGGAGAAGGAGAAGGTGAAGACTGGAGGGTGAATCAGAAGAAGTAGAAGAAGCAGAAGGAGAAGGTGAAGTCTGGAGGGTGAATCAGAAGAAGTAGAAGAAGGAGAAGGAGATGGTGAGGTCTGGAGGGTGAATCAGAAGAAGCAGAAGAAGGAGAAGGAGAAGGTGAAGACTGGCGGGTGAATCAGAAGAAGTAGAAGAAGGAGAAGGAGAAGATGAAGTCTGGAGGGTGAATCAGAAGAAGTAGAAGAAGGAGAAGGAGAAGGTGAGGTCTGGAGGGTGAATCAGAAGAAGCAGAAGAAGGAGAAGGAGAAGGTGAAGTCTGGAGGGTGAATCAGAAGAAGCAGAAGAAGGAGAAGGAGAAGGTGATGTCTGGAGGGTGAATCAGAAGAAGCAGAAGAAGGAGAAGGAGAAGGTGAAGTCAGGAGGGTGAATCAGAAGAAGCAGAAGAAGGAGAAGGAGAAGGTGAAGTTAGGAGTGTGAATCAGAAGAAGCAGAAGAAGGAGAAGGAGAAGGTGAAGTCAGGGGGGTGAAGCAGAAGAAGTAGAAGAAGGAGAAGGAGAAGGTGAAGTCAGGAGGGTGAAGCAGAAGAAGCAGAAGAAGGAGAAGGAGAAGGTGAAGTCTGGCGGGCGCAGCAGAAGAAGCAGAAGAAGGAGAAAGAGAAGGTGAAGTCTGGAGGGTGAAGCAGAAGAAGCAGAAGAAGTAGAAGGAGAAGGTGAAGTCTGGAGGGTGAATCAGAAGAAGTAGAAGAAGGAGAAGGAGAAGGTGAAGTCATGAGGGAGAAGCAGAAGAAGCAGAAGAAGGAGACGGAGAAGGTGATGTCTGGAGGGTGAAGCAGAAGAAGCAGAAGAAGGAGAAGGAGAAGGTGAAGTCTGGAGGGCGAAGCAGAAGAAGCAGAAGAAGGAGAAAGAGAAGGTGACGTCTGGAGGGTGAAGAAGAAGAAGCAGAAGAAGGAGAAGGAGAAGGTGAAGTCTGGAGGGTGAATCAGATGAAGTAGAAGAAGGAGAAGGAGAAGGTGAAGTCTGGAGGGTGAATCAGAAGAAGTAGAAGAAGGAGAAGGAGAAGGTGAAGTCAGGAGGGTGAAGCAGAAGAAGCAGAAGAAGGAGAAGGACAAGGTGAAGTCTGGAGGGTGAAGCAGAAGAAGCAGAAGAAGGAGAAGGAGAAGGTGAAGTCTGGAGGGTGAAGCAGAAGAAGCAGAAGAAGGAGAAGGAGAAGGTGAAGTCAGGAGGGTGAATCAGAAGAAGTAGAAGAAGGAGAAGGAGAAGGTGAAGTCTGGAGGGTGAATCAGAAGAAGTAGAAGAAGGAGAAGGAGAAGGTGAAGTCTGGAGGGTGAATCAGAAGAAGTAGAAGAAGGAGAAGGAGAAGGTGAAGTCTGGAGGGTGAATCAGAAGAAGCAGAAGAAGGAGAAGGAGAAGGTGAAGTCTGGAGGGAGAAGCAGAAGAAGTAGAAGAAGGAGAAGGAGAAGGTGAAGTCTGGAGGGTGAATCAGAAGAAGTAGAAGAAGGAGAAGGAGAAGGTGACGTCTGGAGGGTGAATCAGAAGAAGTAGAAGAAGGAGAAGGAGAAGGTGTAGTCTGGAGGGTGAATCAGAAGAAGTAGACGAAGGAGAAGGAGAAGGTGAAGTCTGGAGGGTGAATCAGAAGAAGCAGAAGCAGGAGAAGGAGAAGGTGAAGTCTGGAGGGTGAATCAGAAGAAGTAGAAGAAGGAGAAGGAGAAGGTGAAGTCTGGAGGGTGAATCAGAAGAAGCAGAAGAACGAGAAGGAGAAGGTGAAGTCTGGAGGGTGAATCAGAAGAAGCAGAAGAAGGAGAAGGAGAAGGTGAAGTCTGGAGGGTGAATCAGAAGAAGCAGAAGAAGGAGAAGGAGAAGGTGAAGTCTGGAGGGTGAATCAGAAGAAGCAGAAGAAATAGAAGGAGAAGGTGAAGTCTGGAGGGTGAATCAGAAGAAGGAGAAGAAGGAGAAGGAGAAGGTGAAGTCTGGAGGGTGAATCAGAAGAAGCAGAAGAAGGAGAAGGAGAAGGTGAAGTCAGGAGGGTGAATCAGAAGAAGCAGAAGAAGGAGAAGGAGAAGGTGAAGTCTGGAGGGTGAATCAGAAGAAGCAGAAGAAGGCGAAGGAGAAGGTGAAGACTGGAGGATGAATCAGAATAAGTAGAAGAAGGAGAAGGAGATGGTGAAGTCTGGAGGGTGAATCAGAAGAAGTAGAAGAAGCAGAAGGAGAAGGCGAAGTCTGGAGGGTGAATCAGAAGAAGCAGAAGAAGGAGAAGGAGAAGGTTAAGTCTGGAGGGTGAATCAGAAGAAGCAGAAGAAGGAGAAGGAGAAGGTGAAGTCTGGAGGGTGAATCATAAGAAGTAGAAGAAGGAGAAGGAGAAGGTTAAGTCTGGAGGGTGAATCAGAAGAAGCAGAAGAAGGAGAAGGAGAAGGTGAAGTCTGGAGGGTGAATCAGAAGAAGTAGAAGAAGGAGAAGGAGAAGGTGAAGTCATGAGGGAGAAGCAGAAGAAGCAGAAGAAGGAGACGGAGAAGGTGATGTCTGGTGGGTGAAGCAGAAGAAGCAGAAGAAGGAGAAGGAGAAGGTGAAGTCTGGAGGGCGAAGCAGAAGAAGCAGAAGAAGGAGAAAGAGAAGGTGACGTCTGGAGGGTGAAGAAGAAGATTGCAGAAGAAGGAGAAGGAGAAGGTGAAGTCTGGAGGGTGAATCAGAAGAAGTAGAAGAAGGAGAAGGAGAAGGTGAAGTCTGGAGGGTGAATCAGAAGAAGTCGAAGAAGGAGAAGGAGAAGGTGAAGTCAGGAGGGTGAAGCAGAAGAAGCAGAAGAAGGAGAAGGACAAGGTGAAGTCTGGAGGGTGAAGCAGAAGAAGCAGAAGAAGGAGAAGGAGAAGGTGAAGTCTGGAGGGTGAAGCAGAAGAAGCAGAAGAAGGAGAAGGAGAAGGTGAAGTCAGGAGGGTGAATCAGAAGAAGTAGAAGAAGGAGAAGGAGAAGGTGAAGTCTGGAGGGTGAATCAGAAGAAGTAGAAGAAGGAGAAGGAGAAGGTGAAGTCTGGAGGGTGAATCAGAAGAAGTAGAAGAAGGAGAAGGAGAAGGTGAAGTCTGGAGGGTGAATCAGAAGAAGCAGAAGAAGGAGAAGGAGATGGTGAAGTCTGGAGGGAGAAGCAGAAGAAGTAGAAGAAGGAGAAGGAGAAGGTGAAGTCTGGAGGGTGAATCAGAAGAAGTAGAAGAAGGAGAAGGAGAAGGTGACGTCTGGAGGGTGAATCAGAAGAAGTAGAAGAAGGAGAAGGAGAAGGTTTAGTCTGGAGGGTGAATCAGAAGAAGTAGACGAAGGAGAAGGAGAAGGTGAAGTCTGGAGGTTGAATCAGAAGAAGCAGAAGCAGGAGAAGGAGAAGGTGAAGTCTGGAGGGTGAATCAGAAGAAGTAGAAGAAGGAGAAGGAGAAGGTGAAGTCTGGAGGGTGAATCAGAAGAAGCAGAAGAAGGAGAAGGAGAAGGTGAAGTCTGCAGGGTGAATCAGAAGAAGCAGAAGAAGGAGAAGGAGAAGGTGAAGTCTGGAGGGTGAATCAGAAGAAGCAGAAGAAGGAGAAGGAGAAGGTGAAGTCTGGAGGGTGAATCAGAAGAAGCAGAAGAAGTAGAAGGAGAAGGTGAAGTCTGGAGGGTGAATCAGAAGAAGGAGAAGAAGGAGAAGGAGAAGGTGAAGTCTGGAGGGTGAATCAGAAGAAGCAGAAGAAGGAGAAGGAGAAGGTGAAGTCAGGAGGGTGAATCAGAAGAAGCAGAAGAAGGAGAAGGAGAAGGTGAAGTCTGGAGGGTGAATCAGAAGAAGCAGAAGAAGGCGAAGGAGAAGTTGAAGACTGGAGGGTGAATCAGAATAAGTAGAAGAAGGAGAAGGAGATGGTGAAGTCTGGAGGGTGAATCAGAAGAAGTAGAAGAAGCAGAAGGAGAAGGCGAAGTCTGGAGGGTGAATCAGAAGAAGCAGAAGAAGGAGAAGGAGAAGGTTAAGTCTGGAGGGTGAATCAGAAGAAGCAGAAGAAGGAGAAGGAGAAGGTGAAGTCTGGAGGGTGAATCATAAGAAGTAGAAGAAGGAGAAGGAGAAGGTGATGTCTGGAGGGTGAATCAGAAGAAGCAGAAGAAGGAGAAGGAGAAGGTGAAGTCTGAAGGGTGAATCAGAAGAAGCAGAAGATGGAGAAGGAGAAGGTGAAGTCTGGAGGGTGAATCAGAAGAAGCAGAAGAAGGAGAAGGAGAAGGTGAAGTCTGGAGGGTGAATCAGAAGATGCAGAAGAAGGAGAAGGAGTAGGTGAAGTCTGGAGGGTGAATCAGAAGAAGTAGAAGAAGGAGAAGGAGAAGGACAAGTCTGGAGGGTGAATCAGAAGAAGCAGAAGAAGGAGAAGGAGAAGGTGAAGTCTGGAGGGTGAATCAGAAGAAGCAGAAGAAGGAGAATGAGCAGATGAAGTCTGGAGGGTGTATCAGAAGAAGTAGAAGAAGCAGAAGGAGAAGGTGAAGTCTGGAGGGTGAATCAGAAGAAGCAGAAGAAGGAGAAGGAGAAGGTGAAGTCTGGAGGGTGAATCAGAAGAAGCAGAAGAAGGAGAAGGAGAAGGTGAAGTCTGGAGGGTGAATCACAAGAAGCAAAATAAGGAGAAGGAGAAGGTGAAGTCTGGAGGGTGAATCAGGAGAAGCAGAAGAAGGAGAAGGAGAAGGTGAAGTCTGGAGGGTGAATCAGAAGAAGTAGAAGAAGGAGAAGGAGAAGGTGAAGTCTGGAGGGTGAAGCAGAAGAAGTAGAAGAAGGAGAAGGAGAAGGTGAAGTCAGGAGGGTGAATCAGAAGAAGTAGAAGAAGGAGAAGGAGAAGGTGAAGTCTGGAGGGTGAATCAGAAGAAGTAGAAGAAGGAGAAGGAGAAGGTGAGGTCTGGAGGGTGAATCAGAAGAAGCAGAAGAAGGAGAAGGAGAAGATGAAGTCTGGAGGGTGAATCAGAAGAAGCAGAAGAAGGAGAAGGAGAAGGTGAAGTCTGGAGGGTGAATCAGAAGAAGCAGAAGAAGGAGAAGGTGAAGTCAGGAGGGTGAATCAGAAGAAGCAGAAGAAGGAGAAGGAGAAGGTGAAGTTAGGAGGGTGAATCAGAAGAAGCAGAAGAAGGAGAAGGAGAAGGTGAAGTCAGGGGGGTGAAGCAGAAGAAGTAGAAGAAGGAGAAGGAGATGGTGAAGTCAGGAGGGTGAAGCAGAAGAAGCAGAAGAAGGAGAAGGAGAAGGTGAAGTCTGGAGGGCGAAGCAGAAGAAGGAGAAGAAGGAGAAGGTGAAGGTGAAGTCTGGAGGGTGAAGCAGAAGAAGCAGAAGAAGGAGAAGGAGAAGGTGAAGTCTGGAGGGTGATTCAGAAGAAGTAGAAGAAGGAGAAGGAGAAGGTGAAGTCAGGAGGGTGAAGCAGAAGAAGGAGACGGAGAAGGTGAAGTCTGGAGGGTGAAGCAGAAGAAGCAGAAGAAGGAGAAGGAGAAGGTGAAGTCTGGAGGGTGAAGCAGAAGAAGCAGAAGAAGGAGAAGGAGAAGGTGAAGTCAGGAGGGTGAATCAGAAGAAGTAGAAGAAGGAGAAGGAGAAGGTGAAGTCTGGAGGGTGAATCAGAAGAAGTAGAAGAAGGAGAAGGAGAAGGTGAAGTCTGGAGGGTGAATCAGAAGAAGTAGAAGAAGGAGAAGGAGAAGGTGAAGTCTGGAGGGTGAATCAGAAGAAGCAGAAGAAGGAGAAGGAGAAGGTGAAGTCTGGAGGGAGAAGCAGAAGAAGTAGAAGAAGGAGAAGGAGAAGGTGAAGTCTGGAGGGTGAATCAGAAGAAGTAGAAGAAGGAGAAGGAGAAGGTAAAGTCTGGAGGGTGAATCAGAAGAAGTAGAAGAAGGAAAAGGAGAAGGTGGAGTCTGGAGGGTGAATCAGAAGAAGCAGAAGAAGGAGAAGGAGAAGGTGAAGTCTGGAGGGTGAATCAGAAGAAGTAGAAGAAGGAGAAGGAGAAGGTGTAGTTTGGAGGGTGAATCAGGAGAAGTAGACGAAGGAGAAGGAGAAGGTGAAGTCTGGAGGGTGAATCAGAAGAAGCAGAAGAAGGAGAAGGAGAAGGTGAAGTCTGGAGGGTGAATCAGAAGAAGTAGAAGAAGGAGAAGGAGGAGGTGAAGTCTGGAGGGTGAATCAGAAGAAGTAGAAGAAGGAGAAGGAGAAGGTCAAGTCTGGAGGGTGAATCAAAAGGATCAGAAGAAGGAGAAGGAGAAGGTGAAGTCTGGAGGGTGAATCAGAAGAAGTAGAAGAAGGAGAAGGAGAAGATGTAGTCTGGAGGATGAATCAGAAGAATCAGAAGAAGGAGAAGGAGAAGGTGAAGTCTGGAGGGTGAAGCAGAAGAAGCAGAAGAAGGAGAAGGAGAAGGTGAAGTCTGGAGGGTGAATCAGAAGAAGTAGAAGAAGGAGAAGGAGAAGGTGAAGTAAGGAGGGTGAAGCAGAAGAAGCAGAAGAAGGAGAAGGAGAAGGTGAAGTCTGGAGGGTGAAGCAGAAGAAGCAGAAGAAGGAGAAGGAGGAGGTGAAGTCTGGAGGGTGAATCAGAAGAAGCAGAAGAAGGAGAAGGAGAAGGTGAAGTCTGGAGGGTGAATCAGAAGAAGTAGAAGAAGGAGAAGGAGAAGGTCAAGTCTGGAGGGTGAATCAAAAGGATCAGAAGAAGGAGAAGGAGAAGGTGAAGTCTGGAGGGTGAATCAGAAGAAGTAGAAGAAGGAGAAGGAGAAGATGTAGTCTGGAGGATGAATCAGAAGAATCAGAAGAAGGAGAAGGAGAAGGTGAAGTCTGGAGGGTGAAGCAGAAGAAGCAGAAGAAGGAGAAGGAGAAGGTGAAGTCTGGAGGGTGAATCAGAAGAAGTAGAAGAAGGAGAAGGAGAAGGTGAAGTAAGGAGGGTGAAGCAGAAGAAGCAGAAGAAGGAGAAGGAGAAGGTGAAGTCTGGAGGGTGAAGCAGAAGAAGCAGAAGAAGGAGAAGGAGGAGGTGAAGTCTGGAGGGTGAATCAGAAGAAGCAGAAGAAGGAGAAGGAGAAGGTGAAGTCTGGAGGGTGAATCAGAAGAAGTTGAAGAAGGAGAAGGAGAAGGTGAAGTCTGGAGGGTGAATCAGAAGAAGCAGAATAAGGAGAAGGAGAAGGTGAAGTCTGGAGGGTGAATCAGAAGAAGCAGAAGAAGGGGAAGGAGAAGGTGAAGTCTGGAGGGTGAATCAGAAGAAGTAGAAGAAGGAGAAGGAGAAGGCGAAGTCTGGAGGGTGAAGCGGAAGAAGTAGAAGAAGGAGAAGGAGAAGGCGAAGTCTGGAGGGTGAATCAGAAGAAGCAGAAGAAGGAGAAGGAGAAGGTGAAGTCTGGAGGGAGAATCAGAAGAAGTAGAAGAAGGAGAAGGAGAAGGCGAAGTCTGGAGGGTGAATCAGAAGAAGTTGAAGAAGGAGAAGGAGAAGGTGAAGACTGGAAGTTGAATCAGAAGAAGTAGAAGAAGGAGAAGGAGAAGGTGAAGTCTGGAGGGTGAATCAGAAGAAGTAGAAGAAGGAGAAGGAGAAGGCGAAGTCTGGAGGGTGAATCAGAAGAAGCAGAAGAAGGAGAAGGAGAAGGTGAAGTCTGGAGGGTGAATCAGAAGAAGCAGAAGAAGGAGAAGGAGAAGATGAAGTCTGGAGGGTGAATCAGAAGAATTAGAAGAAGGAGAAGGAGAAGTTGAGGTCTGGAGGGTGAATCAGAAGAAGCAGAAGAAGGAGAAGGAGAAGGTGAAGTCTGAAGGGTGAACCAGAAGAAGCAGAAGAAGGAGAAGGAGAAGGTGAAGTCTGGAGGGTGTATCAGAAGAAGCAGAAGAAGGAGAAGGAGAAGGTGAAGTCTGGAGGGTGAATCAGAAGAAGCAGAAGGAGAAGGAGAAGGTGAAGTCTGGAGGGTGAATCAGAAGAAGTAGAAGAAGGAGAAGGAGAAGGTGAAGTCTGGAGGGTGAATCAGAAGAAGTAGAACAAGGAGAAGGAGAAGTTGAAGTCTGGAGGGTGAATCAGAAGAAGCAGAAGAAGGAGAAGGAGAAGGTGAAGTCTGGAGGGTGAATCAGAAGAAGCAGAAGAAGGAGAAGGAGAAGATGAAGTCTGGAGGGTGAATCAGAAGAAGTAGAAGAAGGAGAAGGAGAAGGTGAAGTCTGGAGGGTGAATCAGAAGAAGCAGAATAAGGAGAAGGAGAAGGTGAAGTCTGGAGGGTGAATCAGAAGAAGCAGAAGAAGGAGAAGGAGATGGTGAAGTCTGGAGGGTGAATCAGAAGAAGTAGAAGAAGGAGAAGGAGAAGGTGAAGTCAGGAGGGTGAATCAGAAGAAGCAGAAGAAGGAGAAGTAGAAGGTGAAGTTAGGAGGGTGAATCAGAAGAAGCAGAAGAAGGAGAAGGAGAAGGTGAAGTCAGGGGGGTGAAGCAGAAAAAGTAGAAGAAGTAGAAGGAGAAGGCGAAGTCAGGAAGGTGAAGCAGAAGAAGCAGAAGAAGGAGAAGGAGAAGGTGAAGTCTGGCGGGCGCAGCAGAAGAAGCAGAAGAAGGAGAAGGTGAAGGTGAAGTCTGGAGGGTGAAGCAGAAGAAGCAGAAGAAGGAGAAGGAGAAGGTGAAGTCTGGAGGGTGAATCAGAAGAAGTAGAAGAAGGAGAAGGAGAAGGTGAAGTCAGGAGGGTGAAGCAGAAGAAGCAGAAGAAGGAGAAGGAGAAGGTGAAGTCTGGAGGGTGAAGCAGAAGAAGCAGAAGAAGGAGAAGGAGAAGGTGAAGTCTGGAGGGCGAAGCAGAAGAAGTAGAAGAAGGAGAAGGAGAAGGTGAAGTCTGGATGGTGAAGCAGAAGAAGCAGAAGAAGGAGAAGGAGAAGGTGAAGTCTGGAGGGTGAATCAGAAGAAGTAGAAGAAGGAGAAGGAGAAGGTGAAGTCAGGAGGGTGAAGCAGAAGAAGCAGAAGAAGGAGAAGGAGAAGGTGAAGTCTGGAGGGTGAAACAGAAGAAGCAGAAGAAGGAGAAGGAGTAGGTGAAGTCTGGAGGGTGAAGCAGAAGAAGCAGAAGAAGGAGAAGGAGAAGGTGAAGTCAGGAGGGTGAATCAGAAGAAGGAGAAGAAGGAGAAGGAGAAGGTGAAGTCTGGAGGGTGAATCAGAAGAAGTAGAAGAAGGAGAAGGAGAAGGTGAAGTCTGGAGGTTGAATCAGAAGAAGTAGAAGAAGAAGAAGGAGAAGGGGAAGTCTGGAGGGTGAATCAGAAGAAGCAGAAGAAGGAGAAGGAGAAGGTGAAGTCTGGAGGGAGAAGCAGAAGAAGTAGAAGAAGAAGGAGAAGGTGAAATCTGGAGGGTGAATAAGAAGAAGTAGAAGAAGGAGAAGGAGAAGGTGAAGTCTGGAGGGTGAATCAGAAGAAGTAGAAGAAGGAGAAGGAGAAGGTGAAGTCTGGAGGGTGAATCAGAAGAAGCAGAAGAAGGAGAAGGAGAAGGTGGAGTCTGGAGGCTGAATCAGAAGAAGTAGAAGAAGGAGAAGGAGAAGGTGTAGTCTGGAGAGTGAATCAGAAGAAGTAGACGAAGGAGAAGGAGAAGGTGAAGTCTGGAGGGTGAATCAGAAAAAGCAGAAGAAGGAGAAGGAGAAGGCGAAGTCTGGAGGGTGAATCAGAAGAAGTAGAAGAAGGAGAAGGAGAAGGTGAGGTCTGGAGGGTGAATCAGAAGAAGCAGAAGAAGGAGAAGGAGAAGGTGAAGTCTGGAGGGTGAATCAGAAGAAGCAGAAGAAGTAGAAGGAGAAGGTGAAGTCTGGAGGGTGAATCAGAAGAAGCAGAAGAAGGAGAAGGAGAAGGTGAAGTCTGGAGTGTGAATCAGAAGAAGCAGAAGAAGTAGAAGGAGAAGGTGAAGTCTGGAGGGTGAATCAGAAGAAGTAGAAGAAGGAGAAGGAGAAGGTGAAGTCAGGAGGGTGAATCAGAAGAAGCAGAAGAAGGAGAAGGAGAAGGTGAAGTCAGGAGGGTGAATCAGAAGAAGCAGAAGCAGGAGAAGGAGAAGGTGAAGACTGGAGGGTGAATCAGAAGATGTAGAAGAAGCAGAAGGAGAAGGTGAAGTCTGGAGGGTGAATCAGAAGAAGTAGAAGAAGGAGAAGGAGATGGTGAGGTCTGGAGGGTGAATCAGAAGAAGCAGAAGAAGGAGAAGGAGAAGGTGAAGACTGGCGGGTGAATCAGAAGAAGTAGAAGAAGGAGAAGGAGAAGATGAAGTCTGGAGGGTGAATCAGAAGAAGTAGAAGAAGGAGAAGGAGAAGGTGAGGTCTGGAGGGTGAATCAGAAGAAGCAGAAGAAGGAGAAGGAGAAGGTGAAGTCTGGAGGGTGAATCAGAAGAAGCAGAAGAAGGAGAAGGAGAAGGTGATGTCTGGAGGGTGAATCAGAAGAAGCAGAAGAAGGAGAAGGAGAAGGTGAAGTCAGGAGGGTGAATCAGAAGAAGCAGAAGAAGGAGAAGGAGAAGGTGAAGTTAGGAGTGTGAATCAGAAGAAGCAGAAGAAGGAGAAGGAGAAGGTGAAGTCAGGGGGGTGAAGCAGAAGAAGTAGAAGAAGGAGAAGGAGAAGGTGAAGTCAGGAGGGTGAAGCAGAAGAAGCAGAAGAAGGAGAAGGAGAAGGTGAAGTCTGGCGGGCGCAGCAGAAGAAGCAGAAGAAGGAGAAGGAGAAGGTGAAGTCTGGAGGGTGAAGCAGAAGAAGCAGAAGAAGTAGAAGGAGAAGGTGAAGTCTGGAGGGTGAATCAGAAGAAGTAGAAGAAGGAGAAGGAGAAGGTGAAGTCATGAGGGAGAAGCAGAAGAAGCAGAAGAAGGAGACGGAGAAGGTGATGTCTGGAGGGTGAAGCAGAAGAAGCAGAAGAAGGAGAAGGAGAAGGTGAAGTCCGGAGGGCGAAGCAGAAGAAGCAGAAGAAGGAGAAAGAGAAGGTGACGTCTGGAGGGTGAAGAAGAAGAAGCAGAAGAAGGAGAAGGAGAAGGTGAAGTCTGGAGGGTGAATCAGAAGAAGTAGAAGAAGGAGAAGGAGAAGGTGAAGTCTGGAGGGTGAATCAGAAGAAGTAGAAGAAGGAGAAGGAGAAGGTGAAGTCAGGAGGGTGAAGCAGAAGAAGCAGAAGAAGGAGAAGGACAAGGTGAAGTCTGGAGGGTGAAGCAGAAGAAGCAGAAGAAGGAGAAGGAGAAGGTGAAGTCTGGAGGGTGAAGCAGAAGAAGCAGAAGAAGGAGAAGGAGAAGGTGAAGTCAGGAGGGTGAATCAGAAGAAGTAGAAGAAGGAGAAGGAGAAGGTGAAGTCTGGAGGGTGAATCAGAAGAAGTAGAAGAAGGAGAAGGAGAAGGTGAAGTCTGGAGGGTGAATCAGAAGAAGTAGATGAAGGAGAAGGAGAAGGTGAAGTCTGGAGGGTGAATCAGAAGAAGCAGAAGAAGGAGAAGGAGAAGGTGAAGTCTGGAGGGAGAAGCAGAAGAAGTAGAAGAAGGAGAAGGAGAAGGTGAAGTCTGGAGGGTGAATCAGAAGAAGTAGAAGAAGGAGAAGGAGAAGGTGACGTCTGGAGGGTGAATCAGAAGAAGTAGAAGAAGGAGAAGGAGAAGGTGTAGTCTGGAGGGTGAATCAGAAGAAGTAGACGAAGGAGAAGGAGAAGGTGAAGTCTGGAGGGTGAATCAGAAGAAGCAGAAGCAGGAGAAGGAGAAGGTGAAGTCTGGAGGGTGAATCAGAAGAAGTAGAAGAAGGAGAAGGAGAAGGTGAAGTCTGGAGGGTGAATCAGAAGAAGCAGAAGAAGGAGAAGGAGAAGGTGAAGTCTAGAGGGTGAATCAGAAGAAGCAGAAGAAGGAGAAGGAGAAGGTGAAGTCTGGAGGGTGAATCAGAAGAAGCAGAAGAAGGAGAAGGAGAAGGTGAAGTCTGGAGGGTGAATCAGAAGAAGCAGAAGAAGTAGAAGGAGAAGGTGAAGTCTGGAGGGTGAATCAGAAGAAGGAGAAGAAGGAGAAGGAGAAGGTGAAGTCTGGAGGGTGAATCAGAAGAAGCAGAAGAAGGAGAAGGAGAAGGTGAAGTCAGGAGGGTGAATCAGAAGAAGCAGAAGAAGGAGAAGGAGAAGGTGAAGTCTGGAGGGTGAATCAGAAGAAGCAGAAGAAGGCGAAGGAGAAGGTGAAGACTGGAGGATGAATCAGAATAAGTAGAAGAAGGAGAAGGAGATGGTGAAGTCTGGAGGGTGAATCAGAAGAAGTAGAAGAAGCAGAAGGAGAAGGCGAAGTCTGGAGGGTGAATCAGAAGAAGCAGAAGAAGGAGAAGGAGAAGGTTAAGTCTGGAGGGTGAATCAGAAGAAGCAGAAGAAGGAGAAGGAGAAGGTGAAGTCTGGAGGGTGAATCAGAAGAAGCAGAAGAAGGAGAAGGAGAAGGTGAAGTCTGGAGGGTGAATCAGAAGAAGTAGAAGAAGGAGAAGGAGAAGGTGAAGTCATGAGGGAGAAGCAGAAGAAGCAGAAGAAGGAGACGGAGAAGGTGATGTCTGGTGGGTGAAGCAGAAGAAGCAGAAGAAGGAGAAGGAGAAGGTGAAGTCTGGAGGGCGAAGCAGAAGAAGCAGAAGAAGGAGAAAGAGAAGGTGACGTCTGGAGGGTGAAGAAGAAGAAGCAGAAGAAGGAGAAGGAGAAGGTGAAGTCTGGAGGGTGAATCAGAAGAAGTAGAAGAAGGAGAAGGAGAAGGTGAAGTCTGGAGGGTGAATCAGAAGAAGTCGAAGAAGGAGAAGGAGAAGGTGAAGTCAGGAGGGTGAAGCAGAAGAAGCAGAAGAAGGAGAAGGACAAGGTGAAGTCTGGAGGGTGAAGCAGAAGAAGCAGAAGAAGGAGAAGGAGAAGGTGAAGTCTGGAGGGTGAAGCAGAAGAAGCAGAAGAAGGAGAAGGAGAAGGTGAAGTCAGGAGGGTGAATCAGAAGAAGTAGAAGAAGGAGAAGGAGAAGGTGAAGTCTGGAGGGTGAATCAGAAGAAGTAGAAGAAGGAGAAGGAGAAGGTGAAGTCTGGAGGGTGAATCAGAAGAAGTAGAAGAAGGAGAAGGAGAAGGTGAAGTTTGGAGGGTGAATCAGAAGAAGCAGAAGAAGGAGAAGGAGATGGTGAAGTCTAGAGGAAGAAGCAGAAGAAGTAGAAGAAGGAGAAGGAGAAGGTGAAGTCTGGAGGGTGAATCAGAAGAAGTAGAAGAAGGAGAAGGAGAAGGTGACGTCAGGAGGGTGAATCAGAAGAAGTAGAAGAAGGAGAAGGAGAAGGTTTAGTCTGGAGGGTGAATCAGAAGAAGTAGACGAAGGAGAAGGAGAAGGTGAAGTCTGGAGGGTGAATCAGAAGAAGCAGAAGCAGGAGAAGGAGAAGGTGAAGTCTGGAGGGTGAATCAGAAGAAGTAGAAGAAGGAGAAGGAGAAGGTGAAGTCTGGAGGGTGAATCAGAAGAAGCAGAAGAAGGAGAAGGAGAAGGTGAAGTCTGGAGGGTGAATCAGAAGAATCAGAAGAAGGAGAAGGAGAAGGTGAAGTCTGGAGGGTGAATCAGAAGAAGCAGAAGAAGGAGAAGGAGAAGGTGAAGTCTGGAGGGTGAATCAGAAGAAGCAGAAGAAGTAGAAGGAGAAGGTGAAGTCTGGAGGGTGAATCAGAAGAAGGAGAAGAAGGAGAAGGAGAAGGTGAAGTCTGGAGGGTGAATCAGAAGAAGCAGAAGAAGGAGAAGGAGAAGGTGAAGTCAGGAGGGTGAATCAGAAGAAGCAGAAGAAGGAGAAGGAGAAGGTGAAGTCAGGAGGGTGAATCAGAAGAAGCAGAAGAAGGAGAAGGAGAAGTTGAAGACTGGAGGGTGAATCAGAATAAGTAGAAGAAGGAGAAGGAGATGGTGAAGTCTGGAGGGTGAATCAGAAGAAGTAGAAGAAGCAGAAGGAGAAGGCGAAGTCTGGAGGGTGAATCAGAAGAAGCAGAAGAAGGAGAAGGAGAAGTTTAAGTCTGGAGGGTGAATCAGAAGAAGCAGAAGAAGGAGAAGGAGAAGGTGAAGTCTGGAGGGTGAATCATAAGAAGTAGAAGAAGGAGAAGGAGAAGGTGAAGTCTGGAGGGAGAATCAGAAGAAGTAGAAGAAGGAGAAGGAGAAGGCGAAGTCTGGAGGGTGAATCAGAAGAAGTTGAAGAAGGAGAAGGAGAAGGTGAAGACTGGAAGTTGAATCAGAAGAAGTAGAAGAAGGAGAAGGAGAAGATGAAGTCTGGAGGGTGAATTAGAAGAAGGAGAAGGAGAAGTTGAGGTCTGGAGGGTGAATCAGAAGAAGCAGAAGAAGGAGAAGGAGAAGGTGAAGTCTGAAGGGTGAACCAGAAGAAGCAGAAGAAGGAGAAGGAGAAGGTGAAGTCTGGAGGGTGTATCAGAAGAAGCAGAAGAAGGAGAAGGAGAAGGTGAAGTCTGGAGGGTGAATCAGAAGAAGCAGAAGAAGGAGAAGGAGAAGGTGAAGTCTGGAGGGTGAATCAGAAGAAGTAGAAGAAGGAGAAGGTGAAGGTGAAGTCTGGAGGGTGAATCAGAAGAAGTAGAACAAGGAGAAGGAGAAGTTGAAGTCTGGAGGGTGAATCAGAAGAAGCAGAAGAAGGAGAAGGAGAAGGTGAAGTCTGGAGGGTGAATCAGAAGAAGCAGAAGAAGGAGAAGGAGAAGATGAAGTCTGGAGGGTGAATCAGAAGAAGTAGAAGAAGGAGAAGGAGAAGATGAAGTCTGGAGGGTGAATCAGAAGAAGCAGAATAAGGAGAAGGAGAAGGTGAAGTCTGGAGGGTGAATCAGAAGAAGCAGAAGAAGGAGAAGGAGATGGTGAAGTCTGGAGGATGAATCAGAAGAAGTAGAAGAAGGAGAAGGAGAAGGTGAAGTCAGGAGGGTGAATCAGAAGAAGCAGAAGAAGGAGAAGGAGAAGGTGAAGTTAGGAGGGTGAATCAGAAGAAGCAGAAGAAGGAGAAGGAGAAGGTGAAGTCAGGGGGGTGAAGCAGAAAAAGTAGAAGAAGTAGAAGGAGAAGGCGAAGTCAGGAAGGTGAAGCAGAAGAAGCAGAAGAAGGAGAAGGAGAAGGTGAAGTCTGGCGGGCGCAGCAGAAGAAGCAGAAGAAGGAGAAGGTGAAGGTGAAGTCTGGAGGGTGAAGCAGAAGAAGCAGAAGAAGGAGAAGGAGAAGGTGAAGTCTGGAGGGTGAATCAGAA
The DNA here is from genome assembly GCF_052327205.1 of Somniosus microcephalus. Taxonomy (NCBI): domain Eukaryota; kingdom Metazoa; phylum Chordata; class Chondrichthyes; order Squaliformes; family Somniosidae; genus Somniosus; species Somniosus microcephalus. Next base: position 758,886 of record NW_028225219.1, read on the forward strand.
GAAGTAGAAGAAGGAGAAGGAGAAGGTGAAGTCAGGAGGGTGAAGCAGAAGAAGCAGAAGAAGGAGAAGGAGAAGGTGAAGTCTGGAGGGTGAAGCAGAAGAAGCAGAAGAAGGAGAAGGAGAAGGTGAAGTCTGGAGGGCGAAGCAGAAGAAGTAGAAGAAGGAGAAGGAGAAGGTGAAGTCTGGATGGTGAAGCAGAAGAAGCAGAAGAAGGAGAAGGAGAAGGTGAAGTCTGGAGGGTGAATCAGAAGAAGTAGAAGAAGGAGAAGGAGAAGGTGAAGTCAGGAGGGTGAAGCAGAAGAAGCAGAAGAAGGAGAAGGAGAAGGTGAAGTCTGGAGGGTGAAACAGAAGAAGCAGAAGAAGGAGAAGGAGTAGGTGAAGTCTGGAGGGTGAAGCAGAAGAAGCAGAAGAAGGAGAAGGAGAAGGTGAAGTCAGGAGGGTGAATCAGAAGAAGTAGAAGAAGGAGAAGGAGAAGGTGAAGTCTGGAGGGTGAATCAGAAGAAGTAGAAGAAGGAGAAGGAGAAGGTGAAGTCTGGAGGTTGAATCAGAAGAAGTAGAAGAAGAAGAAGGAGAAGGGGAAGTCTGGAGGGTGAATCAGAAGAAGCAGAAGAAGGAGAAGGAGAAGGTGAAGTCTGGAGGGAGAAGCAGAAGAAGTAGAAGAAGAAGGAGAAGGTGAAATCTGGAGGGTGAATAAGAAGAAGTAGAAGAAGGAGAAGGAGAAGGTGAAGTCTGGAGGGTGAATCAGAAGAAGTAGAAGAAGGAGAAGGAGAAGGTGAAGTCTGGAGGGTGAATCAGAAGAAGCAGAAGAAGGAGAAGGAGAAGGTGGAGTCTGGAGGCTGAATCAGAAGAAGTAGAAGAAGGAGAAGGAGAAGGTGTAGTCTGGAGAGTGAATCAGAAGAAGTAGACGAAGGAGAAGGAGAAGGTGAAGTCTGGAGGGTGAATCAGAAAAAGCAGAAGAAGGAGAAGGAGAAGGCGAAGTCTGGAGGGTGAATCAGAAGAAGTAGAAGAAGGAGAAGGAGAAGGTGAGGTCTGGAGGGTGAATCAGAAGAAGCAGAAGAAGGAGAAGGAGAAGGTGAAGTCTGGAGGGTGAATCTGAAGAAGCAGAAGAAGGAGAAGGAGAAGGTGAAGTCTGGAGGGTGAATCAGAAGAAGCAGAAGAAGGAGAAGGAGAAGGTGAAGTCTGGAGGGTGAATCAGAAGAAGCAGAAGAAGTAGAAGGAGAAGGTGAAGTCTGGAGGGTGAATCAGAAGAAGTAGAAGAAGGAGAAGGAGAAGGTGAAGTCAGGAGGGTGAATCAGAAGAAGCAGAAGAAGGAGAAGGAGAAGGTGAAGTCAGGAGGGTGAATCAGAAGAAGCAGAAGCAGGAGAAGGAGAAGGTGAAGACTGGAGGGTGAATCAGAAGAAGTAGAAGAAGCAGAAGGAGAAGGTGAAGTCTGGAGGGTGAATCAGAAGAAGTAGAAGAAGGAGAAGGAGATGGTGAGGTCTGGAGGGTGAATCAGAAGAAGCAGAAGAAGGAGAAGGAGAAGGTGAAGACTGGCGGGTGAATCAGAAGAAGTAGAAGAAGGAGAAGGAGAAGATGAAGTCTGGAGGGTGAATCAGAAGAAGTAGAAGAAGGAGAAGGAGAAGGTGAGGTCTGGAGGGTGAATCAGAAGAAGCAGAAGAAGGAGAAGGAGAAGGTGAAGTCTGGAGGGTGAATCAGAAGAAGCAGAAGAAGGAGAAGGAGAAGGTGATGTCTGGAGGGTGAATCAGAAGAAGCAGAAGAAGGAGAAGGAGAAGGTGAAGTCAGGAGGGTGAATCAGAAGAAGCAGAAGAAGGAGAAGGAGAAGGTGAAGTTAGGAGTGTGAATCAGAAGAAGCAGAAGAAGGAGAAGGAGAAGGTGAAGTCAGGGGGGTGAAGCAGAAGAAGTAGAAGAAGGAGAAGGAGAAGGTGAAGTCAGGAGGGTGAAGCAGAAGAAGCAGAAGAAGGAGAAGGAGAAGGTGAAGTCTGGCGGGCGCAGCAGAAGAAGCAGAAGAAGGAGAAGGAGAAGGTGAAGTCTGGAGGGTGAAGCAGAAGAAGCAGAAGAAGTAGAAGGAGAAGGTGAAGTCTGGAGGGTGAATCAGAAGAAGTAGAAGAAGGAGAAGGAGAAGGTGAAGTCATGAGGGAGAAGCAGAAGAAGCAGAAGAAGGAGACGGAGAAGGTGATGTCTGGAGGGTGAAGCAGAAGAAGCAGAAGAAGGAGAAGGAGAAGGTGAAGTCTGGAGGGCGAAGCAAAAGAAGCAGAAGAAGGAGAAAGAGAAGGTGACGTCTGGAGGGTGAAGAAGAAGAAGCAGAAGAAGGAGAAGGAGAAGGTGAAGTCTGGAGGGTGAATCAGAAGAAGTAGAAGAAGGAGAAGGAGAAGGTGAAGTCTGGAGGGTGAATCAGAAGAAGTAGAAGAAGGAGAAGGAGAAGGTGAAGTCAGGAGGGTGAAGCAGAAGAAGCAGAAGAAGGAGAAGGACAAGGTGAAGTCTGGAGGGTGAAGCAGAAGAAGCAGAAGAAGGAGAAGGAGAAGGTGAAGTCTGGAGGGTGAAGCAGAAGAAGCAGAAGAAGGAGAAGGAGAAGGTGAAGTCAGGAGGGTGAATCAGAAGAAGTAGAAGAAGGAGAAGGAGAAGGTGAAGTCTGGAGGGTGAATCAGAAGAAGTAGAAGAAGGAGAAGGAGAAGGTGAAGTCTGGAGGGTGAATCAGAAGAAGTAGAAGAAGGAGAAGCAGAAGGTGAAGTCTGGAGGGTGAATCAGAAGAAGCAGAAGAAGGAGAAGGAGAAGGTGAAGTCTGGAGGGAGAAGCAGAAGAAGTAGAAGAAGGAGAAGGAGAAGGTGAAGTCTGGAGGGTGAATCAGAAGAAGTAGAAGAAGGAGAAGGAGAAGGTGACGTCTGGAGGGTGAATCAGAAGAAGTAGAAGAAGGAGAAGGAGAAGGTGTAGTCTGGAGGGTGAATCAGAAGAAGTAGACGAAGGAGAAGGAGAAGGTGAAGTCTGGAGGGTGAATCAGAAGAAGCAGAAGCAGGAGAAGGAGAAGGTGAAGTCTGGAGGGTGAATCAGAAGAAGTAGAAGAAGGAGAAGGAGAAGGTGAAGTCTGGAGGGTGAATCAGAAGAAGCAGAAGAAGGAGAAGGAGAAGGTGAAGTCTGGAGGGTGAATCAGAAGAAGCAGAAGAAGGAGAAGGAGAAGGTGAAGTCTGGAGGGTGAATCAGAAGAAGCAGAAGAAGTAGAAGGAGAAGGTGAAGTCTGGAGGGTGAATCAGAAGAAGGAGAAGAAGGAGAAGGAGAAGGTGAAGTCTGGAGGGTGAATCAGAAGAAGCAGAAGAAGGAGAAGGAGAAGGTGAAGTCAGGAGGGTGAATCAGAAGAAGCAGAAGAAGGAGAAGGAGAAGGTGAAGTCTGGAGGGTGAATCAGAAGAAGCAGAAGAAGGCGAAGGAGAAGGTGAAGACTGGAGGATGAATCAGAATAAGTAGAAAAAGGAGAAGGAGATGGTGAAGTCTGGAGGGTGAATCAGAATAAGTAGAAGAAGCAGAAGGAGAAGGCGAAGTCTGGAGGGTGAATCAGAAGAAGCAGAAGAAGGAGAAGGAGAAGGTTAAGTCTGGAGGGTGAATCAGAAGAAGCAGAAGAAGGAGAAGGAGAAGGTGAAGTCTGGAGGGTGAATCATAAGAAGTAGAAGAAGGAGAAGGAGAAGGTTAAGTCTGGAGGGTGAATCAGAAGAAGCAGAAGAAGGAGAAGGAGAAGGTGAAGTCTGGAGGGTGAATCAGAAGAAGTAGAAGAAGGAGAAGGAGAAGGTGAAGTCATGAGGGAGAAGCAGAAGAAGCAGAAGAAGGAGACGGAGAAGGTGATGTCTGGTGGGTGAAGCAGAAGAAGCAGAAGAAGGAGAAGGAGAAGGTGAAGTCTGGAGGGCGAAGCAGAAGAAGCAGAAGAAGGAGAAAGAGAAGGTGACGTCTGGAGGGTGAAGAAGAAGATTGCACAAGAAGGAGAAGGAGAAGGTGAAGTCTGGAGGGTGAATCAGAAGAAGTAGAAGAAGGAGAAGGAGAAGGTGAAGTCTGGAGGGTGAATCAGAAGAAGTCGAAGAAGGAGAAGGAGAAGGTGAAGTCAGGAGGGTGAAGCAGAAGAAGCAGAAGAAGGAGAAGGACAAGGTGAAGTCTGGAGGGTGAAGCAGAAGAAGCAGAAGAAGGAGAAGGAGAAGGTGAAGTCTGGAGGGTGAATCAGAAGAAGTAGAAGAAGGAGAAGGAGAAGGTGAAGTAAGGAGGGTGAAGCAGAAGAAGCAGAAGAAGGAGAAGGAGAAGGTGAAGTCTGGAGGGTGAATCAGAAGAAGCAGAATAAGGAGAAGGAGAAGGTGAAGTCTGGAGGGTGAATCAGAAGACGTAGAAGAAGGAGAAGGAGAAGGTGAAGTCTGGAGGGTGAAGCAGAAGAATCAGAAGAAGGAGAAGGAGAAGGTGAAGTCTGGAGGGTGAAGCAGAAGAAGCAGAAGAAGGAGAAGGAGAAGGTGAAGTCTGGAGGGTGAATCAGAAGAAGTAGAAGAAGGAGAAGGAGAAGGTGAAGTAAGGAGGGTGAAGCAGAAGAAGCAGAAGAAGGAGAAGGAGAAGGTGAAGTCTGGAGGGTGAAGCAGAAGAAGCAGAAGAAGGAGAAGGAGGAGGTGAAGTCTGGAGGGTGAATCAGAAGAAGCAGAAGAAGGAGAAGGAGAAGGTGAAGTCTGGAGGGTGAATCAGAAGAAGTTGAAGAAGGAGAAGGAGAAGGTGAAGTCTGGAGGGTGAATCAGAAGAAGCAGAATAAGGAGAAGGAGAAGGTGAAGTCTGGAGGGTGAATCAGAAGAAGCAGAAGAAGGGGAAGGAGAAGGTGAAGTCTGGAGGGTGAATCAGAAGAAGTAGAAGAAGGAGAAGGAGAAGGCGAAGTCTGGAGGGTGAAGCGGAAGAAGTAGAAGAAGGAGAAGGAGAAGGCGAAGTCTGGAGGGTGAATCAGAAGAAGCAGAAGAAGGAGAAGGAGAAGGTGAAGTCTGGAGGGAGAATCAGAAGAAGTAGAAGAAGGAGAAGGAGAAGGCGAAGTCTGGAGGGTGAATCAGAAGAAGTTGAAGAAGGAGAAGGAGAAGGTGAAGACTGGAAGTTGAATCAGAAGAAGTAGAAGAAGGAGAAGGAGAAGATGAAGTCTGGAGGGTGAATCAGAAGAATTAGAAGAAGGAGAAGGAGAAGTTGAGGTCTGGAGGGTGAATCAGAAGAAGCAGAAGAAGGAGAAGGAGAAGGTGAAGTCTGAAGGGTGAACCAGAAGAAGCAGAAGAAGGAGAAGGAGAAGGTGAAGTCTGGAGGGTGTATCAGAAGAAGCAGAAGAAGTAGAAGGAGAAGGTGAAGTCTGGAGGGTGAATCAGAAGAAGTAGAAGAAGGAGAAGGAGAAGGTGAAGTCAGGAGGGTGAATCAGAAGAAGCAGAAGAAGGAGAAGGAGAAGGTGAAGTCAGGAGGGTGAATCAGAAGAAGCAGAAGCAGGAGAAGGAGAAGGTGAAGACTGGAGGGTGAATCAGAAGAAGTTGAAGAAGGAGAAGGAGAAGGTGAAGACTGGAAGTTGAATCAGAAGAAGTAGAAGAAGGAGAAGGAGAAGATGAAGTCTGGAGGGTGAATCAGAAGAATTAGAAGAAGGAGAAGGAGAAGTTGAGGTCTGGAGGGTGAATCAGAAGAAGCAGAAGAAGGAGAAGGAGAAGGTGAAGTCTGAAGGGTGAACCAGAAGAAGCAGAAGAAGGAGAAGGAGAAGGTGAAGTCTGGAGGGTGTATCAGAAGAAGCAGAAGAAGGAGAAGGAGAAGGTGAAGTCTGGAGGGTGAATCAGAAGAAGCAGAAGAAGGAGAAGGAGAAGGTGAAGTCTGGAGGGTGAATCAGAAGAAGTAGAAGAAGGAGAAGGAGAAGGTGAAGTCTGGAGGGTGAATCAGAAGAAGTAGAACAAGGAGAAGGAGAAGTTGAAGTCTGGAGGGTGAATCAGAAGAAGCAGAAGAAGGAGAAGGAGAAGGTGAAGTCTGGAGGGTGAATCAGAAGAAGCAGAAGAAGGAGAAGGAGAAGATGAAGTCTGGAGGGTGAATCAGAAGAAGTAGAAGAAGGAGAAGGAGAAGGTGAAGTCTGGAGGGTGAATCAGAAGAAGCAGAATAAGGAGAAGGAGAAGGTGAAGTCTGGAGGGTGAATCAGAAGAAGCAGAAGAAGGAGAAGGAGATGGTGAAGTCTGGAGGATGAATCAGAAGAAGTAGAAGAAGGAGAAGGAGAAGGTGAAGTCTGGAGGGTGAATCAGAAGAAGCAGAAGAAGGAGAAGGAGATGGTGAAGTCTGGAGGATGAATCAGAAGAAGTAGAAGAAGGAGAAGGAGAAGGTGAAGTCAGGAGGGTGAAGCAGAAGAAGCAGAAGAAGGAGAAGGAGAAGGTGAAGTCTGGAGGGTGAAGCAGAAGAAGCAGAAGAAGGAGAAGGAGAAGGTGAAGTCTGGAGGGCGAAGCAGAAGAAGTAGAAGAAGGAGAAGGAGAAGGTGAAGTCTGGATGGTGAAGCAGAAGAAGCAGAAGAAGGAGAAGGAGAAGGTGAAGTCTGGAGGGTGAATCAGAAGAAGTAGAAGAAGGAGAAGGAGAAGGTGAAGTCAGGAGGGTGAAGCAGAAGAAGCAGAAGAAGGAGAAGGAGAAGGTGAAGTCTGGAGGGTGAAACAGAAGAAGCAGAAGAAGGAGAAGGAGTAGGTGAAGTCTGGAGGGTGAAGCAGAAGAAGCAGAAGAAGGAGAAGGAGAAGGTGAAGTCAGGAGGGTGAATCAGAAGAAGTAGAAGAAGGAGAAGGAGAAGGTGAAGTCTGGAGGGTGAATCAGAAGAAGTAGAAGAAGGAGAAGGAGAAGGTGAAGTCTGGAGGTTGAATCAGAAGAAGTAGAAGAAGAAGAAGGAGAAGGGGAAGTCTGGAGGGTGAATCAGAAGAAGCAGAAGAAGGAGAAGGAGAAGGTGAAGTCTGGAGGGAGAAGCAGAAGAAGTAGAAGAAGAAGGAGAAGGTGAAATCTGGAGGGTGAATAAGAAGAAGTAGAAGAAGGAGAAGGAGAAGGTGAAGTCTGGAGGGTGAATCAGAAGAAGTAGAAGAAGGAGAAGGAGAAGGTGAAGTCTGGAGGGTGAATCAGAAGAAGCAGAAGAAGGAGAAGGAGAAGGTGGAGTCTGGAGGCTGAATCAGAAGAAGTAGAAGAAGGAGAAGGAGAAGGTGTGGTCTGGAGAGTGAATCAGAAGAAGTAGACGAAGGAGAAGGAGAAGGTGAAGTCTGGAGGGTGAATCAGAAAAAGCAGAAGAAGGAGAAGGAGAAGGCGAAGTCTGGAGGGTGAATCAGAAGAAGTAGAAGAAGGAGAAGGAGAAGGTGAGGTCTGGAGGGTGAATCAGAAGAAGCAGAAGAAGGAGAAGGAGAAGGTGAAGTCTGGAGGGTGAATCTGAAGAAGCAGAAGAAGGAGAAGGAGAAGGTGAAGTCTGGAGGGTGAATCAGAAGAAGCAGAAGAAGGAGAAGGAGAAGGTGAAGTCTGGAGGGTGAATCAGAAGAAGCAGAAGAAGTAGAAGGAGAAGGTGAAGTCTGGAGGGTGAATCAGAAGAAGTAGAAGAAGGAGAAGGAGAAGGTGAAGTCAGGAGGGTGAATCAGAAGAAGCAGAAGAAGGAGAAGGAGAAGGTGAAGTCAGGAGGGTGAATCAGAAGAAGCAGAAGCATGAGAAGGAGAAGGTGAAGACTGGAGGGTGAATCAGAAGAAGTAGAAGAAGCAGAAGGAGAAGGTGACGTCTGGAGGGTGAATCAGAAGAAGTAGAAGAAGGAGAAGGAGATGGTGAGGTCTGGAGGGTGAATCAGAAGAAGCAGAAGAAGGAGAAGGAGAAGGTGAAGACTGGCGGGTGAATCAGAAGAAGTAGAAGAAGGAGAAGGAGAAGATGAAGTCTGGAGGGTGAATCAGAAGAAGTAGAAGAAGGAGAAGGAGAAGGTGAGGTCTGGAGGGTGAATCAGAAGAAGCAGAAGAAGGAGAAGGAGAAGGTGAAGTCTGGAGGGTGAATCAGAAGAAGCAGAAGAAGGAGAAGGAGAAGGTGATGTCTGGAGGGTGAATCAGAAGAAGCAGAAGAAGGAGAAGGAGAAGGTGAAGTCAGGAGGGTGAATCAGAAGAAGCAGAAGAAGGAGAAGGAGAAGGTGAAGTTAGGAGTGTGAATCAGAAGAAGCAGAAGAAGGAGAAGGAGAAGGTGAAGTCAGGGGGGTGAAGCAGAAGAAGTAGAAGAAGGAGAAGGAGAAGGTGAAGTCAGGAGGGTGAAGCAGAAGAAGCAGAAGAAGGAGAAGGAGAAGGTGAAGTCTGGCGGGCGCAGCAGAAGAAGCAGAAGAAGGAGAAAGAGAAGGTGAAGTCTGGAGGGTGAAGCAGAAGAAGCAGAAGAAGTAGAAGGAGAAGGTGAAGTCTGGAGGGTGAATCAGAAGAAGTAGAAGAAGGAGAAGGAGAAGGTGAAGTCATGAGGGAGAAGCAGAAGAAGCAGAAGAAGGAGACGGAGAAGGTGATGTCTGGAGGGTGAAGCAGAAGAAGCAGAAGAAGGAGAAGGAGAAGGTGAAGTCTGGAGGGCGAAGCAGAAGAAGCAGAAGAAGGAGAAAGAGAAGGTGACGTCTGGAGGGTGAAGAAGAAGAAGCAGAAGAAGGAGAAGGAGAAGGTGAAGTCTGGAGGGTGAATCAGATGAAGTAGAAGAAGGAGAAGGAGAAGGTGAAGTCTGGAGGGTGAATCAGAAGAAGTAGAAGAAGGAGAAGGAGAAGGTGAAGTCAGGAGGGTGAAGCAGAAGAAGCAGAAGAAGGAGAAGGACAAGGTGAAGTCTGGAGGGTGAAGCAGAAGAAGCAGAAGAAGGAGAAGGAGAAGGTGAAGTCTGGAGGGTGAAGCAGAAGAAGCAGAAGAAGGAGAAGGAGAAGGTGAAGTCAGGAGGGTGAATCAGAAGAAGTAGAAGAAGGAGAAGGAGAAGGTGAAGTCTGGAGGGTGAATCAGAAGAAGTAGAAGAAGGAGAAGGAGAAGGTGAAGTCTGGAGGGTGAATCAGAAGAAGTAGAAGAAGGAGAAGGAGAAGGTGAAGTCTGGAGGGTGAATCAGAAGAAGCAGAAGAAGGAGAAGGAGAAGGTGAAGTCTGGAGGGAGAAGCAGAAGAAGTAGAAGAAGGAGAAGGAGAAGGTGAAGTCTGGAGGGTGAATCAGAAGAAGTAGAAGAAGGAGAAGGAGAAGGTGACGTCTGGAGGGTGAATCAGAAGAAGTAGAAGAAGGAGAAGGAGAAGGTGTAGTCTGGAGGGTGAATCAGAAGAAGTAGACGAAGGAGAAGGAGAAGGTGAAGTCTGGAGGGTGAATCAGAAGAAGCAGAAGAAGGAGAAGGACAAGGTGAAGTCTGGAGGGTGAAGCAGAAGAAGCAGAAGAAGGAGAAGGAGAAGGTGAAGTCTGGAGGGTGAAGCAGAAGAAGCAGAAGAAGGAGAAGGAGAAGGTGAAGTCAGGAGGGTGAATCAGAAGAAGTAGAAGAAGGAGAAGGAGAAGGTGAAGTCTGGAGGGTGAATCAGAAGAAGTAGAAGAAGGAGAAGGAGAAGGTGAAGTCTGGAGGGTGAATCAGAAGAAGTAGAAGAAGGAGAAGCAGAAGGTGAAGTCTGGAGGGTGAATCAGAAGAAGCAGAAGAAGGAGAAGGAGAAGGTGAAGTCTGGAGGGAGAAGCAGAAGAAGTAGAAGAAGGAGAAGGAGAAGGTGAAGTCTGGAGGGTGAATCAGAAGAAGTAGAAGAAGGAGAAGGAGAAGGTGACGTCTGGAGGGTGAATCAGAAGAAGTAGAAGAAGGAGAAGGAGAAGGTGTAGTCTGGAGGGTGAATCAGAAGAAGTAGACGAAGGAGAAGGAGAAGGTGAAGTCTGGAGGGTGAATCAGAAGAAGCAGAAGCAGGAGAAGGAGAAGGTGAAGTCTGGAGGGTGAATCAGAAGAAGTAGAAGAAGGAGAAGGAGAAGGTGAAGTCTGGAGGGTGAATCAGAAGAAGCAGAAGAAGGAGAAGGAGAAGGTGAAGTCTGGAGGGTGAATCAGAAGAAGCAGAAGAAGGAGAAGGAGAAGGTGAAGTCTGGAGGGTGAATCAGAAGAAGCAGAAGAAGTAGAAGGAGAAGGTGAAGTCTGGAGGGTGAATCAGAAGAAGGAGAAGAAGGAGAAGGAGAAGGTGAAGTCTGGAGGGTGAATCAGAAGAAGCAGAAGAAGGAGAAGGAGAAGGTGAAGTCAGGAGGGTGAATCAGAAGAAGCAGAAGAAGGAGAAGGAGAAGGTGAAGTCTGGAGGGTGAATCAGAAGAAGCAGAAGAAGGCGAAGGAGAAGGTGAAGACTGGAGGATGAATCAGAATAAGTAGAAGAAGGAGAAGGAGATGGTGAAGTCTGGAGGGTGAATCAGAAGAAGTAGAAGAAGCAGAAGGAGAAGGCGAAGTCTGGAGGGTGAATCAGAAGAAGCAGAAGAAGGAGAAGGAGAAGGTTAAGTCTGGAGGGTGAATCAGAAGAAGCAGAAGAAGGAGAAGGAGAAGGTGAAGTCTGGAGGGTGAATCATAAGAAGTAGAAGAAGGAGAAGGAGAAGGTTAAGTCTGGAGGGTGAATCAGAAGAAGCAGAAGAAGGAGAAGGAGAAGGTGAAGTCTGGAGGGTGAATCAGAAGAAGTAGAAGAAGGAGAAGGAGAAGGTGAAGTCATGAGGGAGAAGCAGAAGAAGCAGAAGAAGGAGACGGAGAAGGTGATGTCTGGTGGGTGAAGCAGAAGAAGCAGAAGAAGGAGAAGGAGAAGGTGAAGTCTGGAGGGCGAAGCAGAAGAAGCAGAAGAAGGAGAAAGAGAAGGTGACGTCTGGAGGGTGAAGAAGAAGATTGCAGAAGAAGGAGAAGGAGAAGGTGAAGTCTGGAGGGTGAATCAGAAGAAGTAGAAGAAGGAGAAGGAGAAGGTGAAGTCTGGAGGGTGAATCAGAAGAAGTCGAAGAAGGAGAAGGAGAAGGTGAAGTCAGGAGGGTGAAGCAGAAGAAGCAGAAGAAGGAGAAGGACAAGGTGAAGTCTGGAGGGTGAAGCAGAAGAAGCAGAAGAAGGAGAAGGAGAAGGTGAAGTCTGGAGGGTGAATCAGAAGAAGTAGAAGAAGGAGAAGGAGAAGGTGAAGTAAGGAGGGTGAAGCAGAAGAAGCAGAAGAAGGAGAAGGAGAAGGTGAAGTCTGGAGGGTGAATCAGAAGAAGCAGAATAAGGAGAAGGAGAAGGTGAAGTCTGGAGGGTGAATCAGAAGACGTAGAAGAAGGAGAAGGAGAAGGTGAAGTCTGGAGGGTGAAGCAGAAGAATCAGAAGAAGGAGAAGGAGAAGGTGAAGTCTGGAGGGTGAAGCAGAAGAAGCAGAAGAAGGAGAAGGAGAAGGTGAAGTCTGGAGGGTGAATCAGAAGAAGTAGAAGAAGGAGAAGGAGAAGGTGAAGTAAGGAGGGTGAAGCAGAAGAAGCAGAAGAAGGAGAAGGAGAAGGTGAAGTCTGGAGGGTGAAGCAGAAGAAGCAGAAGAAGGAGAAGGAGGAGGTGAAGTCTGGAGGGTGAATCAGAAGAAGCAGAAGAAGGAGAAGGAGAAGGTGAAGTCTGGAGGGTGAATCAGAAGAAGTTGAAGAAGGAGAAGGAGAAGGTGAAGTCTGGAGGGTGAATCAGAAGAAGCAGAATAAGGAGAAGGAGAAGGTGAAGTCTGGAGGGTGAATCAGAAGAAGCAGAAGAAGGGGAAGGAGAAGGTGAAGTCTGGAGGGTGAATCAGAAGAAGTAGAAGAAGGAGAAGGAGAAGGCGAAGTCTGGAGGGTGAAGCGGAAGAAGTAGAAGAAGGAGAAGGAGAAGGCGAAGTCTGGAGGGTGAATCAGAAGAAGCAGAAGAAGGAGAAGGAGAAGGTGAAGTCTGGAGGGAGAATCAGAAGAAGTAGAAGAAGGAGAAGGAGAAGGCGAAGTCTGGAGGGTGAATCAGAAGAAGTTGAAGAAGGAGAAGGAGAAGGTGAAGACTGGAAGTTGAATCAGAAGAAGTAGAAGAAGGAGAAGGAGAAGATGAAGTCTGGAGGGTGAATCAGAAGAATTAGAAGAAGGAGAAGGAGAAGTTGAGGTCTGGAGGGTGAATCAGAAGAAGCAGAAGAAGGAGAAGGAGAAGGTGAAGTCTGAAGGGTGAACCAGAAGAAGCAGAAGAAGGAGAAGGAGAAGGTGAAGTCTGGAGGGTGTATCAGAAGAAGCAGAAGAAGTAGAAGGAGAAGGTGAAGTCTGGAGGGTGAATCAGAAGAAGTAGAAGAAGGAGAAGGAGAAGGTGAAGTCAGGAGGGTGAATCAGAAGAAGCAGAAGAAGGAGAAGGAGAAGGTGAAGTCAGGAGGGTGAATCAGAAGAAGCAGAAGCAGGAGAAGGACAAGGTGAAGACTGGAGGGTGAATCAGAAGAAGTTGAAGAAGGAGAAGGAGAAGGTGAAGACTGGAAGTTGAATCAGAAGAAGTAGAAGAAGGAGAAGGAGAAGATGAAGTCTGGAGGGTGAATCAGAAGAATTAGAAGAAGGAGAAGGAGAAGTTGAGGTCTGGAGGGTGAATCAGAAGAAGCAGAAGAAGGAGAAGGAGAAGGTGAAGTCTGAAGGGTGAACCAGAAGAAGCAGAAGAAGGAGAAGGAGAAGGTGAAGTCTGGAGGGTGTATCAGAAGAAGCAGAAGAAGGAGAAGGAGAAGGTGAAGTCTGGAGGGTGAATCAGAAGAAGCAGAAGAAGGAGAAGGAGAAGGTGAAGTCTGGAGGGTGAATCAGAAGAAGTAGAAGAAGGAGAAGGAGAAGGTGAAGTCTGGAGGGTGAATCAGAAGAAGTAGAACAAGCAGAAGGAGAAGTTGAAGTCTGGAGGGTGAATCAGAAGAAGCAGAAGAAGGAGAAGGAGAAGGTGAAGTCTGGAGGGTGAATCAGAAGAAGCAGAAGAAGGAGAAGGAGAAGATGAAGTCTGGAGGGTGAATCAGAAGAAGTAGAAGAAGGAGAAGGAGAAGGTGAAGTCTGGAGGGTGAATCAGAAGAAGCAGAATAAGGAGAAGGAGAAGGTGAAGTCTGGAGGGTGAATCAGAAGAAGCAGAAGAAGGAGAAGGAGATGGTGAAGTCTGGAGGATGAATCAGAAGAAGTAGAAGAAGGAGAAGGAGAAGGTGAAGTCAAGAGGGTGAATCAGAAGAAGCAGAAGAAGGAGAAGGAGAAGGTGAAGTTAGGAGGGTGAATCAGAAGAAGCAGAAGAAGGAGAAGGAGAAGGTGAAGTCAGGGGGGTGAAGCAGAAAAAGTAGAAGAAGTAGAAGGAGAAGGCGAAGTCAGGAAGGTGAAGCAGAAGAAGCAGAAGAAGGAGAAGGAGAAGGTGAAGTCTGGCGGGCGCAGCAGAAGAAGCAGAAGAAGGAGAAGGTGAAGGTGAAGTCTGGAGGGTGAAGCAGAAGAAGCAGAAGAAGGAGAAGGAGAAGGTGAAGTCTGGAGGGTGAATCAGAAGAAGTAGAAGAAGGAGAAGGAGAAGGTGAAGTCAGGAGGGTGAAGCAGAAGAAGCAGAAGAAGGAGAAGGAGAAGGTGAAGTCTGGAGGGTGAAGCAGAAGAAGCAGAAGAAGGAGAAGGAGAAGGTGAAGTCTGGAGGGCGAAGCAGAAGAAGTAGAAGAAGGAGAAGGAGAAGGTGAAGTCTGGATGGTGAAGCAGAAGAAGCAGAAGAAGGAGAAGGAGAAGGTGAAGTCTGGAGGGTGAATCAGAAGAAGTAGAAGAAGGAGAAGGAGAAGGTGAAGTCAGGAGGGTGAAGCAGAAGAAGCAGAAGAAGGAGAAGGAGAAGGTGAAGTCTGGAGGGTGAAACAGAAGAAGCAGAAGAAGGAGAAGGAGTAGGTGAAGTCTGGAGGGTGAAGCAGAAGAAGCAGAAGAAGGAGAAGGAGAAGGTGAAGTCAGGAGGGTGAATCAGAAGAAGTAGAAGAAGGAGAAGGAGAAGGTGAAGTCTGGAGGGTGAATCAGAAGAAGTAGAAGAAGGAGAAGGAGAAGGTGAAGTCTGGAGGTTGAATCAGAAGAAGTAGAAGAAGAAGAAGGAGAAGGGGAAGTCTGGAGGGTGAATCAGAAGAAGCAGAAGAAGGAGAAGGAGAAGGTGAAGTCTGGAGGGAGAAGCAGAAGAAGTAGAAGAAGAAGGAGAAGGTGAAATCTGGAGGGTGAATAAGAAGAAGTAGAAGAAGGAGAAGGAGAAGGTGAAGTCTGGAGGGTGAATCAGAAGAAGTAGAAGAAGGAGAAGGAGAAGGTGAAGTCTGGAGGGTGAATCAGAAGAAGCAGAAGAAGGAGAAGGAGAAGGTGGAGTCTGGAGGCTGAATCAGAAGAAGTAGAAGAAGGAGAAGGAGAAGGTGTAGTCTGGAGAGTGAATCAGAAGAAGTAGACGAAGGAGAAGGAGAAGGTGAATTCTGGAGGGTGAATCAGAAAAAGCAGAAGAAGGAGAAGGAGAAGGCGAAGTCTGGAGGGTGAATCAGAAGAAGTAGAAGAAGGAGAAGGAGAAGGTGAGCTCTGGAGGGTGAATCAGAAGAAGCAGAAGAAGGAGAAGGAGAAGGTGAAGTCTGGAGGGTGAATCTGAAGAAGCAGAAGAAGGAGAAGGAGAAGGTGAAGTCTGGAGGGTGAATCAGAAGAAGCAGAAGAAGGAGAAGGAGAAGGTGAAGTCTGGAGGGTGAATCAGAAGAAGCAGAAGAAGTAGAAGGAGAAGGTGAAGTCTGGAGGGTGAATCAGAAGAAGTAGAAGAAGGAGAAGGAGAAGGTGAAGTCAGGAGGGTGAATCAGAAGAAGCAGAAGAAGGAGAAGGAGAAGGTGAAGTCAGGAGGGTGAATCAGAAGAAGCAGAAGCAGGAGAAGGAGAAGGTGAAGACTGGAGGGTGAATCAGAAGAAGTAGAAGAAGCAGAAGGAGAAGGTGAAGTCTGGAGGGTGAATCAGAAGAAGTAGAAGAAGGAGAAGGAGATGGTGAGGTCTGGAGGGTGAATCAGAAGAAGCAGAAGAAGGAGAAGGAGAAGGTGAAGACTGGCGGGTGAATCAGAAGAAGTAGAAGAAGGAGAAGGAGAAGATGAAGTCTGGAGGGTGAATCAGAAGAAGTAGAAGAAGGAGAAGGAGAAGGTGAGGTCTGGAGGGTGAATCAGAAGAAGCAGAAGAAGGAGAAGGAGAAGGTGAAGTCTGGAGGGTGAATCAGAAGAAGCAGAAGAAGGAGAAGGAGAAGGTGATGTCTGGAGGGTGAATCAGAAGAAGCAGAAGAAGGAGAAGGAGAAGGTGAAGTCAGGAGGGTGAATCAGAAGAAGCAGAAGAAGGAGAAGGAGAAGGTGAAGTTAGGAGTGTGAATCAGAAGAAGCAGAAGAAGGAGAAGGAGAAGGTGAAGTCAGGGGGGTGAAGCAGAAGAAGTAGAAGAAGGAGAAGGAGAAGGTGAAGTCAGGAGGGTGAAGCAGAAGAAGCAGAAGAAGGAGAAGGAGAAGGTGAAGTCTGGCGGGCGCAGCAGAAGAAGCAGAAGAAGGAGAAAGAGAAGGTGAAGTCTGGAGGGTGAAGCAGAAGAAGCAGAAGAAGTAGAAGGAGAAGGTGAAGTCTGGAGGGTGAATCAGAAGAAGTAGAAGAAGGAGAAGGAGAAGGTGAAGTCATGAGGGAGAAGCAGAAGAAGCAGAAGAAGGAGACGGAGAAGGTGATGTCTGGAGGGTGAAGCAGAAGAAGCAGAAGAAGGAGAAGGAGAAGGTGAAGTCTGGAGGGCGAAGCAGAAGAAGCAGAAGAAGGAGAAAGAGAAGGTGACGTCTGGAGGGTGAAGAAGAAGAAGCAGAAGAAGGAGAAGGAGAAGGTGAAGTCTGGAGGGTGAATCAGATGAAGTAGAAGAAGGAGAAGGAGAAGGTGAAGTCTGGAGGGTGAATCAGAAGAAGTAGAAGAAGGAGAAGGAGAAGGTGAAGTCAGGAGGGTGAAGCAGAAGAAGCAGAAGAAGGAGAAGGACAAGGTGAAGTCTGGAGGGTGAAGCAGAAGAAGCAGAAGAAGGAGAAGGAGAAGGTGAAGTCTGGAGGGTGAAGCAGAAGAAGCAGAAGAAGGAGAAGGAGAAGGTGAAGTCAGGAGGGTGAATCAGAAGAAGTAGAAGAAGGAGAAGGAGAAGGTGAAGTCTGGAGGGTGAATCAGAAGAAGTAGAAGAAGGAGAAGGAGAAGGTGAAGTCTGGAGGGTGAATCAGAAGAAGTAGAAGAAGGAGAAGGAGAAGGTGAAGTCTGGAGGGTGAATCAGAAGAAGCAGAAGAAGGAGAAGGAGAAGGTGAAGTCTGGAGGGAGAAGCAGAAGAAGTAGAAGAAGGAGAAGGAGAAGGTGAAGTCTGGAGGGTGAATCAGAAGAAGTAGAAGAAGGAGAAGGAGAAGGTGACGTCTGGAGGGTGAATCAGAAGAAGTAGAAGAAGGAGAAGGAGAAGGTGTAGTCTGGAGGGTGAATCAGAAGAAGTAGACGAAGGAGAAGGAGAAGGTGAAGTCTGGAGGGTGAATCAGAAGAAGCAGAAGCAGGAGAAGGAGAAGGTGAAGTCTGGAGGGTGAATCAGAAGAAGTAGAAGAAGGAGAAGGAGAAGGTGAAGTCTGGAGGGTGAATCAGAAGAAGCAGAAGAACGAGAAGGAGAAGGTGAAGTCTGGAGGGTGAATCAGAAGAAGCAGAAGAAGGAGAAGGAGAAGGTGAAGTCTGGAGGGTGAATCAGAAGAAGCAGAAGAAGGAGAAGGAGAAGGTGAAGTCTGGAGGGTGAATCAGAAGAAGCAGAAGAAATAGAAGGAGAAGGTGAAGTCTGGAGGGTGAATCAGAAGAAGGAGAAGAAGGAGAAGGAGAAGGTGAAGTCTGGAGGGTGAATCAGAAGAAGCAGAAGAAGGAGAAGGAGAAGGTGAAGTCAGGAGGGTGAATCAGAAGAAGCAGAAGAAGGAGAAGGAGAAGGTGAAGTCTGGAGGGTGAATCAGAAGAAGCAGAAGAAGGCGAAGGAGAAGGTGAAGACTGGAGGATGAATCAGAATAAGTAGAAGAAGGAGAAGGAGATGGTGAAGTCTGGAGGGTGAATCAGAAGAAGTAGAAGAAGCAGAAGGAGAAGGCGAAGTCTGGAGGGTGAATCAGAAGAAGCAGAAGAAGGAGAAGGAGAAGGTTAAGTCTGGAGGGTGAATCAGAAGAAGCAGAAGAAGGAGAAGGAGAAGGTGAAGTCTGGAGGGTGAATCATAAGAAGTAGAAGAAGGAGAAGGAGAAGGTTAAGTCTGGAGGGTGAATCAGAAGAAGCAGAAGAAGGAGAAGGAGAAGGTGAAGTCTGGAGGGTGAATCAGAAGAAGTAGAAGAAGGAGAAGGAGAAGGTGAAGTCATGAGGGAGAAGCAGAAGAAGCAGAAGAAGGAGACGGAGAAGGTGATGTCTGGTGGGTGAAGCAGAAGAAGCAGAAGAAGGAGAAGGAGAAGGTGAAGTCTGGAGGGCGAAGCAGAAGAAGCAGAAGAAGGAGAAAGAGAAGGTGACGTCTGGAGGGTGAAGAAGAAGATTGCAGAAGAAGGAGAAGGAGAAGGTGAAGTCTGGAGGGTGAATCAGAAGAAGTAGAAGAAGGAGAAGGAGAAGGTGAAGTCTGGAGGGTGAATCAGAAGAAGTCGAAGAAGGAGAAGGAGAAGGTGAAGTCAGGAGGGTGAAGCAGAAGAAGCAGAAGAAGGAGAAGGACAAGGTGAAGTCTGGAGGGTGAAGCAGAAGAAGCAGAAGAAGGAGAAGGAGAAGGTGAAGTCTGGAGGGTGAAGCAGAAGAAGCAGAAGAAGGAGAAGGAGAAGGTGAAGTCAGGAGGGTGAATCAGAAGAAGTAGAAGAAGGAGAAGGAGAAGGTGAAGTCTGGAGGGTGAATCAGAAGAAGTAGAAGAAGGAGAAGGAGAAGGTGAAGTCTGGAGGGTGAATCAGAAGAAGTAGAAGAAGGAGAAGGAGAAGGTGAAGTCTGGAGGGTGAATCAGAAGAAGCAGAAGAAGGAGAAGGAGATGGTGAAGTCTGGAGGGAGAAGCAGAAGAAGTAGAAGAAGGAGAAGGAGAAGGTGAAGTCTGGAGGGTGAATCAGAAGAAGTAGAAGAAGGAGAAGGAGAAGGTGACGTCTGGAGGGTGAATCAGAAGAAGTAGAAGAAGGAGAAGGAGAAGGTTTAGTCTGGAGGGTGAATCAGAAGAAGTAGACGAAGGAGAAGGAGAAGGTGAAGTCTGGAGGTTGAATCAGAAGAAGCAGAAGCAGGAGAAGGAGAAGGTGAAGTCTGGAGGGTGAATCAGAAGAAGTAGAAGAAGGAGAAGGAGAAGGTGAAGTCTGGAGGGTGAATCAGAAGAAGCAGAAGAAGGAGAAGGAGAAGGTGAAGTCTGCAGGGTGAATCAGAAGAAGCAGAAGAAGGAGAAGGAGAAGGTGAAGTCTGGAGGGTGAATCAGAAGAAGCAGAAGAAGGAGAAGGAGAAGGTGAAGTCTGGAGGGTGAATCAGAAGAAGCAGAAGAAGTAGAAGGAGAAGGTGAAGTCTGGAGGGTGAATCAGAAGAAGGAGAAGAAGGAGAAGGAGAAGGTGAAGTCTGGAGGGTGAATCAGAAGAAGCAGAAGAAGGAGAAGGAGAAGGTGAAGTCAGGAGGGTGAATCAGAAGAAGCAGAAGAAGGAGAAGGAGAAGGTGAAGTCTGGAGGGTGAATCAGAAGAAGCAGAAGAAGGCGAAGGAGAAGTTGAAGACTGGAGGGTGAATCAGAATAAGTAGAAGAAGGAGAAGGAGATGGTGAAGTCTGGAGGGTGAATCAGAAGAAGTAGAAGAAGCAGAAGGAGAAGGCGAAGTCTGGAGGGTGAATCAGAAGAAGCAGAAGAAGGAGAAGGAGAAGGTTAAGTCTGGAGGGTGAATCAGAAGAAGCAGAAGAAGGAGAAGGAGAAGGTGAAGTCTGGAGGGTGAATCATAAGAAGTAGAAGAAGGAGAAGGAGAAGGTGATGTCTGGAGGGTGAATCAGAAGAAGCAGAAGAAGGAGAAGGAGAAGGTGAAGTCTGAAGGGTGAATCAGAAGAAGCAGAAGATGGAGAAGGAGAAGGTGAAGTCTGGAGGGTGAATCAGAAGAAGCAGAAGAAGGAGAAGGAGAAGGTGAAGTCTGGAGGGTGAATCAGAAGATGCAGAAGAAGGAGAAGGAGTAGGTGAAGTCTGGAGGGTGAATCAGAAGAAGTAGAAGAAGGAGAAGGAGAAGGACAAGTCTGGAGGGTGAATCAGAAGAAGCAGAAGAAGGAGAAGGAGAAGGTGAAGTCTGGAGGGTGAATCAGAAGAAGCAGAAGAAGGAGAATGAGCAGATGAAGTCTGGAGGGTGTATCAGAAGAAGTAGAAGAAGCAGAAGGAGAAGGTGAAGTCTGGAGGGTGAATCAGAAGAAGCAGAAGAAGGAGAAGGAGAAGGTGAAGTCTGGAGGGTGAATCAGAAGAAGCAGAAGAAGGAGAAGGAGAAGGTGAAGTCTGGAGGGTGAATCACAAGAAGCAAAATAAGGAGAAGGAGAAGGTGAAGTCTGGAGGGTGAATCAGGAGAAGCAGAAGAAGGAGAAGGAGAAGGTGAAGTCTGGAGGGTGAATCAGAAGAAGTAGAAGAAGGAGAAGGAGAAGGTGAAGTCTGGAGGGTGAAGCAGAAGAAGTAGAAGAAGGAGAAGGAGAAGGTGAAGTCAGGAGGGTGAATCAGAAGAAGTAGAAGAAGGAGAAGGAGAAGGTGAAGTCTGGAGGGTGAATCAGAAGAAGTAGAAGAAGGAGAAGGAGAAGGTGAGGTCTGGAGGGTGAATCAGAAGAAGCAGAAGAAGGAGAAGGAGAAGATGAAGTCTGGAGGGTGAATCAGAAGAAGCAGAAGAAGGAGAAGGAGAAGGTGAAGTCTGGAGGGTGAATCAGAAGAAGCAGAAGAAGGAGAAGGTGAAGTCAGGAGGGTGAATCAGAAGAAGCAGAAGAAGGAGAAGGAGAAGGTGAAGTTAGGAGGGTGAATCAGAAGAAGCAGAAGAAGGAGAAGGAGAAGGTGAAGTCAGGGGGGTGAAGCAGAAGAAGTAGAAGAAGGAGAAGGAGATGGTGAAGTCAGGAGGGTGAAGCAGAAGAAGCAGAAGAAGGAGAAGGAGAAGGTGAAGTCTGGAGGGCGAAGCAGAAGAAGGAGAAGAAGGAGAAGGTGAAGGTGAAGTCTGGAGGGTGAAGCAGAAGAAGCAGAAGAAGGAGAAGGAGAAGGTGAAGTCTGGAGGGTGATTCAGAAGAAGTAGAAGAAGGAGAAGGAGAAGGTGAAGTCAGGAGGGTGAAGCAGAAGAAGGAGACGGAGAAGGTGAAGTCTGGAGGGTGAAGCAGAAGAAGCAGAAGAAGGAGAAGGAGAAGGTGAAGTCTGGAGGGTGAAGCAGAAGAAGCAGAAGAAGGAGAAGGAGAAGGTGAAGTCAGGAGGGTGAATCAGAAGAAGTAGAAGAAGGAGAAGGAGAAGGTGAAGTCTGGAGGGTGAATCAGAAGAAGTAGAAGAAGGAGAAGGAGAAGGTGAAGTCTGGAGGGTGAATCAGAAGAAGTAGAAGAAGGAGAAGGAGAAGGTGAAGTCTGGAGGGTGAATCAGAAGAAGCAGAAGAAGGAGAAGGAGAAGGTGAAGTCTGGAGGGAGAAGCAGAAGAAGTAGAAGAAGGAGAAGGAGAAGGTGAAGTCTGGAGGGTGAATCAGAAGAAGTAGAAGAAGGAGAAGGAGAAGGTAAAGTCTGGAGGGTGAATCAGAAGAAGTAGAAGAAGGAAAAGGAGAAGGTGGAGTCTGGAGGGTGAATCAGAAGAAGCAGAAGAAGGAGAAGGAGAAGGTGAAGTCTGGAGGGTGAATCAGAAGAAGTAGAAGAAGGAGAAGGAGAAGGTGTAGTTTGGAGGGTGAATCAGGAGAAGTAGACGAAGGAGAAGGAGAAGGTGAAGTCTGGAGGGTGAATCAGAAGAAGCAGAAGAAGGAGAAGGAGAAGGTGAAGTCTGGAGGGTGAATCAGAAGAAGTAGAAGAAGGAGAAGGAGGAGGTGAAGTCTGGAGGGTGAATCAGAAGAAGTAGAAGAAGGAGAAGGAGAAGGTCAAGTCTGGAGGGTGAATCAAAAGGATCAGAAGAAGGAGAAGGAGAAGGTGAAGTCTGGAGGGTGAATCAGAAGAAGTAGAAGAAGGAGAAGGAGAAGATGTAGTCTGGAGGATGAATCAGAAGAATCAGAAGAAGGAGAAGGAGAAGGTGAAGTCTGGAGGGTGAAGCAGAAGAAGCAGAAGAAGGAGAAGGAGAAGGTGAAGTCTGGAGGGTGAATCA
The DNA here is from genome assembly GCF_052327205.1 of Somniosus microcephalus. Classification (NCBI taxonomy): domain Eukaryota; kingdom Metazoa; phylum Chordata; class Chondrichthyes; order Squaliformes; family Somniosidae; genus Somniosus; species Somniosus microcephalus. The sequence continues at coordinate 780,012 of NW_028225219.1, forward strand.
GAAGAAGTAGAAGAAGGAGAAGGAGAAGGTGAAGTAAGGAGGGTGAAGCAGAAGAAGCAGAAGAAGGAGAAGGAGAAGGTGAAGTCTGGAGGGTGAAGCAGAAGAAGCAGAAGAAGGAGAAGGAGGAGGTGAAGTCTGGAGGGTGAATCAGAAGAAGCAGAAGAAGGAGAAGGAGAAGGTGAAGTCTGGAGGGTGAATCAGAAGAAGTTGAAGAAGGAGAAGGAGAAGGTGAAGTCTGGAGGGTGAATCAGAAGAAGCAGAATAAGGAGAAGGAGAAGGTGAAGTCTGGAGGGTGAATCAGAAGAAGCAGAAGAAGGGGAAGGAGAAGGTGAAGTCTGGAGGGTGAATCAGAAGAAGTAGAAGAAGGAGAAGGAGAAGGCGAAGTCTGGAGGGTGAAGCGGAAGAAGTAGAAGAAGGAGAAGGAGAAGGCGAAGTCTGGAGGGTGAATCAGAAGAAGCAGAAGAAGGAGAAGGAGAAGGTGAAGTCTGGAGGGAGAATCAGAAGAAGTAGAAGAAGGAGAAGGAGAAGGCGAAGTCTGGAGGGTGAATCAGAAGAAGTTGAAGAAGGAGAAGGAGAAGGTGAAGACTGGAAGTTGAATCAGAAGAAGTAGAAGAAGGAGAAGGAGAAGGTGAAGTCTGGAGGGTGAATCAGAAGAAGTAGAAGAAGGAGAAGGAGAAGGCGAAGTCTGGAGGGTGAATCAGAAGAAGCAGAAGAAGGAGAAGGAGAAGGTGAAGTCTGGAGGGTGAATCAGAAGAAGCAGAAGAAGGAGAAGGAGAAGATGAAGTCTGGAGGGTGAATCAGAAGAATTAGAAGAAGGAGAAGGAGAAGTTGAGGTCTGGAGGGTGAATCAGAAGAAGCAGAAGAAGGAGAAGGAGAAGGTGAAGTCTGAAGGGTGAACCAGAAGAAGCAGAAGAAGGAGAAGGAGAAGGTGAAGTCTGGAGGGTGTATCAGAAGAAGCAGAAGAAGGAGAAGGAGAAGGTGAAGTCTGGAGGGTGAATCAGAAGAAGCAGAAGGAGAAGGAGAAGGTGAAGTCTGGAGGGTGAATCAGAAGAAGTAGAAGAAGGAGAAGGAGAAGGTGAAGTCTGGAGGGTGAATCAGAAGAAGTAGAACAAGGAGAAGGAGAAGTTGAAGTCTGGAGGGTGAATCAGAAGAAGCAGAAGAAGGAGAAGGAGAAGGTGAAGTCTGGAGGGTGAATCAGAAGAAGCAGAAGAAGGAGAAGGAGAAGATGAAGTCTGGAGGGTGAATCAGAAGAAGTAGAAGAAGGAGAAGGAGAAGGTGAAGTCTGGAGGGTGAATCAGAAGAAGCAGAATAAGGAGAAGGAGAAGGTGAAGTCTGGAGGGTGAATCAGAAGAAGCAGAAGAAGGAGAAGGAGATGGTGAAGTCTGGAGGGTGAATCAGAAGAAGTAGAAGAAGGAGAAGGAGAAGGTGAAGTCAGGAGGGTGAATCAGAAGAAGCAGAAGAAGGAGAAGTAGAAGGTGAAGTTAGGAGGGTGAATCAGAAGAAGCAGAAGAAGGAGAAGGAGAAGGTGAAGTCAGGGGGGTGAAGCAGAAAAAGTAGAAGAAGTAGAAGGAGAAGGCGAAGTCAGGAAGGTGAAGCAGAAGAAGCAGAAGAAGGAGAAGGAGAAGGTGAAGTCTGGCGGGCGCAGCAGAAGAAGCAGAAGAAGGAGAAGGTGAAGGTGAAGTCTGGAGGGTGAAGCAGAAGAAGCAGAAGAAGGAGAAGGAGAAGGTGAAGTCTGGAGGGTGAATCAGAAGAAGTAGAAGAAGGAGAAGGAGAAGGTGAAGTCAGGAGGGTGAAGCAGAAGAAGCAGAAGAAGGAGAAGGAGAAGGTGAAGTCTGGAGGGTGAAGCAGAAGAAGCAGAAGAAGGAGAAGGAGAAGGTGAAGTCTGGAGGGCGAAGCAGAAGAAGTAGAAGAAGGAGAAGGAGAAGGTGAAGTCTGGATGGTGAAGCAGAAGAAGCAGAAGAAGGAGAAGGAGAAGGTGAAGTCTGGAGGGTGAATCAGAAGAAGTAGAAGAAGGAGAAGGAGAAGGTGAAGTCAGGAGGGTGAAGCAGAAGAAGCAGAAGAAGGAGAAGGAGAAGGTGAAGTCTGGAGGGTGAAACAGAAGAAGCAGAAGAAGGAGAAGGAGTAGGTGAAGTCTGGAGGGTGAAGCAGAAGAAGCAGAAGAAGGAGAAGGAGAAGGTGAAGTCAGGAGGGTGAATCAGAAGAAGGAGAAGAAGGAGAAGGAGAAGGTGAAGTCTGGAGGGTGAATCAGAAGAAGTAGAAGAAGGAGAAGGAGAAGGTGAAGTCTGGAGGTTGAATCAGAAGAAGTAGAAGAAGAAGAAGGAGAAGGGGAAGTCTGGAGGGTGAATCAGAAGAAGCAGAAGAAGGAGAAGGAGAAGGTGAAGTCTGGAGGGAGAAGCAGAAGAAGTAGAAGAAGAAGGAGAAGGTGAAATCTGGAGGGTGAATAAGAAGAAGTAGAAGAAGGAGAAGGAGAAGGTGAAGTCTGGAGGGTGAATCAGAAGAAGTAGAAGAAGGAGAAGGAGAAGGTGAAGTCTGGAGGGTGAATCAGAAGAAGCAGAAGAAGGAGAAGGAGAAGGTGGAGTCTGGAGGCTGAATCAGAAGAAGTAGAAGAAGGAGAAGGAGAAGGTGTAGTCTGGAGAGTGAATCAGAAGAAGTAGACGAAGGAGAAGGAGAAGGTGAAGTCTGGAGGGTGAATCAGAAAAAGCAGAAGAAGGAGAAGGAGAAGGCGAAGTCTGGAGGGTGAATCAGAAGAAGTAGAAGAAGGAGAAGGAGAAGGTGAGGTCTGGAGGGTGAATCAGAAGAAGCAGAAGAAGGAGAAGGAGAAGGTGAAGTCTGGAGGGTGAATCAGAAGAAGCAGAAGAAGTAGAAGGAGAAGGTGAAGTCTGGAGGGTGAATCAGAAGAAGCAGAAGAAGGAGAAGGAGAAGGTGAAGTCTGGAGTGTGAATCAGAAGAAGCAGAAGAAGTAGAAGGAGAAGGTGAAGTCTGGAGGGTGAATCAGAAGAAGTAGAAGAAGGAGAAGGAGAAGGTGAAGTCAGGAGGGTGAATCAGAAGAAGCAGAAGAAGGAGAAGGAGAAGGTGAAGTCAGGAGGGTGAATCAGAAGAAGCAGAAGCAGGAGAAGGAGAAGGTGAAGACTGGAGGGTGAATCAGAAGATGTAGAAGAAGCAGAAGGAGAAGGTGAAGTCTGGAGGGTGAATCAGAAGAAGTAGAAGAAGGAGAAGGAGATGGTGAGGTCTGGAGGGTGAATCAGAAGAAGCAGAAGAAGGAGAAGGAGAAGGTGAAGACTGGCGGGTGAATCAGAAGAAGTAGAAGAAGGAGAAGGAGAAGATGAAGTCTGGAGGGTGAATCAGAAGAAGTAGAAGAAGGAGAAGGAGAAGGTGAGGTCTGGAGGGTGAATCAGAAGAAGCAGAAGAAGGAGAAGGAGAAGGTGAAGTCTGGAGGGTGAATCAGAAGAAGCAGAAGAAGGAGAAGGAGAAGGTGATGTCTGGAGGGTGAATCAGAAGAAGCAGAAGAAGGAGAAGGAGAAGGTGAAGTCAGGAGGGTGAATCAGAAGAAGCAGAAGAAGGAGAAGGAGAAGGTGAAGTTAGGAGTGTGAATCAGAAGAAGCAGAAGAAGGAGAAGGAGAAGGTGAAGTCAGGGGGGTGAAGCAGAAGAAGTAGAAGAAGGAGAAGGAGAAGGTGAAGTCAGGAGGGTGAAGCAGAAGAAGCAGAAGAAGGAGAAGGAGAAGGTGAAGTCTGGCGGGCGCAGCAGAAGAAGCAGAAGAAGGAGAAGGAGAAGGTGAAGTCTGGAGGGTGAAGCAGAAGAAGCAGAAGAAGTAGAAGGAGAAGGTGAAGTCTGGAGGGTGAATCAGAAGAAGTAGAAGAAGGAGAAGGAGAAGGTGAAGTCATGAGGGAGAAGCAGAAGAAGCAGAAGAAGGAGACGGAGAAGGTGATGTCTGGAGGGTGAAGCAGAAGAAGCAGAAGAAGGAGAAGGAGAAGGTGAAGTCCGGAGGGCGAAGCAGAAGAAGCAGAAGAAGGAGAAAGAGAAGGTGACGTCTGGAGGGTGAAGAAGAAGAAGCAGAAGAAGGAGAAGGAGAAGGTGAAGTCTGGAGGGTGAATCAGAAGAAGTAGAAGAAGGAGAAGGAGAAGGTGAAGTCTGGAGGGTGAATCAGAAGAAGTAGAAGAAGGGAAGGAGAAGGTGAAGTCAGGAGGGTGAATCAGAAGAAGTAGAAGAAGGAGAAGGAGAAGGTGAAGTCTGGAGGGTGAATCAGAAGAAGTAGAAGAAGGAGAAGGAGAAGGTGAAGTCTGGAGGGTGAATCAGAAGAAGTAGAAGAAGGAGAAGGAGAAGGTGAAGTCTGGAGGGTGAATCAGAAGAAGCAGAAGAAGGAGAAGGAGAAGGTGAAGTCTGGAGGGAGAAGCAGAAGAAGTAGAAGAAGGAGAAGGAGAAGGTGAAGTCTGGAGGGTGAATCAGAAGAAGTAGAAGAAGGAGAAGGAGAAGGTGACGTCTGGAGGGTGAATCAGAAGAAGTAGAAGAAGGAGAAGGAGAAGGTGTAGTCTGGAGGGTGAATCAGAAGAAGTAGACGAAGGAGAAGGAGAAGGTGAAGTCTGGAGGGTGAATCAGAAGAAGCAGAAGCAGGAGAAGGAGAAGGTGAAGTCTGGAGGGTGAATCAGAAGAAGTAGAAGAAGGAGAAGGAGAAGGTGAAGTCTGGAGGGTGAATCAGAAGAAGCAGAAGAAGGAGAAGGAGAAGGTGAAGTCTGGAGGGTGAATCAGAAGAAGCAGAAGAAGGAGAAGGAGAAGGTGAAGTCTGGAGGGTGAATCAGAAGAAGCAGAAGAAGGAGAAGGAGAAGGTGAAGTCTGGAGGGTGAATCAGAAGAAGCAGAAGAAGTAGAAGGAGAAGGTGAAGTCTGGAGGGTGAATCAGAAGAAGGAGAAGAAGGAGAAGGAGAAGGTGAAGTCTGGAGGGTGAATCAGAAGAAGCAGAAGAAGGAGAAGGAGAAGGTGAAGTCAGGAGGGTGAATCAGAAGAAGCAGAAGAAGGAGAAGGAGAAGGTGAAGTCTGGAGGGTGAATCAGAAGAAGCAGAAGAAGGCGAAGGAGAAGGTGAAGACTGGAGGATGAATCAGAATAAGTAGAAGAAGGAGAAGGAGATGGTGAAGTCTGGAGGGTGAATCAGAAGAAGTAGAAGAAGCAGAAGGAGAAGGCGAAGTCTGGAGGGTGAATCAGAAGAAGCAGAAGAAGGAGAAGGAGAAGGTTAAGTCTGGAGGGTGAATCAGAAGAAGCAGAAGAAGGAGAAGGAGAAGGTGAAGTCTGGAGGGTGAATCAGAAGAAGCAGAAGAAGGAGAAGGAGAAGGTGAAGTCTGGAGGGTGAATCAGAAGAAGTAGAAGAAGGAGAAGGAGAAGGTGAAGTCATGAGGGAGAAGCAGAAGAAGCAGAAGAAGGAGACGGAGAAGGTGATGTCTGGTGGGTGAAGCAGAAGAAGCAGAAGAAGGAGAAGGAGAAGGTGAAGTCTGGAGGGCGAAGCAGAAGAAGCAGAAGAAGGAGAAAGAGAAGGTGACGTCTGGAGGGTGAAGAAGAAGAAGCAGAAGAAGGAGAAGGAGAAGGTGAAGTCTGGAGGGTGAATCAGAAGAAGTAGAAGAAGGAGAAGGAGAAGGTGAAGTCTGGAGGGTGAATCAGAAGAAGTCGAAGAAGGAGAAGGAGAAGGTGAAGTCAGGAGGGTGAAGCAGAAGAAGCAGAAGAAGGAGAAGGACAAGGTGAAGTCTGGAGGGTGAAGCAGAAGAAGCAGAAGAAGGAGAAGGAGAAGGTGAAGTCTGGAGGGTGAAGCAGAAGAAGCAGAAGAAGGAGAAGGAGAAGGTGAAGTCAGGAGGGTGAATCAGAAGAAGTAGAAGAAGGAGAAGGAGAAGGTGAAGTCTGGAGGGTGAATCAGAAGAAGTAGAAGAAGGAGAAGGAGAAGGTGAAGTCTGGAGGGTGAATCAGAAGAAGTAGAAGAAGGAGAAGGAGAAGGTGAAGTTTGGAGGGTGAATCAGAAGAAGCAGAAGAAGGAGAAGGAGATGGTGAAGTCTAGAGGAAGAAGCAGAAGAAGTAGAAGAAGGAGAAGGAGAAGGTGAAGTCTGGAGGGTGAATCAGAAGAAGTAGAAGAAGGAGAAGGAGAAGGTGACGTCAGGAGGGTGAATCAGAAGAAGTAGAAGAAGGAGAAGGAGAAGGTTTAGTCTGGAGGGTGAATCAGAAGAAGTAGACGAAGGAGAAGGAGAAGGTGAAGTCTGGAGGGTGAATCAGAAGAAGCAGAAGCAGGAGAAGGAGAAGGTGAAGTCTGGAGGGTGAATCAGAAGAAGTAGAAGAAGGAGAAGGAGAAGGTGAAGTCTGGAGGGTGAATCAGAAGAAGCAGAAGAAGGAGAAGGAGAAGGTGAAGTCTGGAGGGTGAATCAGAAGAAGCAGAAGAAGGAGAAGGAGAAGGTGAAGTCTGGAGGGTGAATCAGAAGAAGCAGAAGAAGGAGAAGGAGAAGGTGAAGTCTGGAGGGTGAATCAGAAGAAGCAGAAGAAGTAGAAGGAGAAGGTGAAGTCTGGAGGGTGAATCAGAAGAAGGAGAAGAAGGAGAAGGAGAAGGTGAAGTCTGGAGGGTGAATCAGAAGAAGCAGAAGAAGGAGAAGGAGAAGGTGAAGTCAGGAGGGTGAATCAGAAGAAGCAGAAGAAGGAGAAGGAGAAGGTGAAGTCTGGAGGGTGAATCAGAAGAAGCAGAAGAAGGCGAAGGAGAAGTTGAAGACTGGAGGGTGAATCAGAATAAGTAGAAGAAGGAGAAGGAGATGGTGAAGTCTGGAGGGTGAATCAGAAGAAGTAGAAGAAGCAGAAGGAGAAGGCGAAGTCTGGAGGGTGAATCAGAAGAAGCAGAAGAAGGAGAAGGAGAAGTTTAAGTCTGGAGGGTGAATCAGAAGAAGCAGAAGAAGGAGAAGGAGAAGGTGAAGTCTGGAGGGTGAATCATAAGAAGTAGAAGAAGGAGAAGGAGAAGGTGATGTCTGGAGGGTGAATCAGAAGAAGCAGAAGAAGGAGAAGGAGAAGGTGAAGTCTGAAGGGTGAATCAGAAGAAGCAGAAGATGGAGAAGGAGAAGGTGAAGTCTGGAGGGTGAATCAGAAGAAGCAGAAGAAGGAGAAGGAGAAGGTGAAGTCTGGAGGGTGAATCAGAAGATGCAGAAGAAGGAGAAGGAGTAGGTGAAGTCTGGAGGGTGAATCAGAAGAAGTAGAAGAAGGAGAAGGAGAAGGACAAGTCTGGAGGGTGAATCAGAAGAAGCAGAAGAAGGAGAAGGAGAAGGTGAAGTCTGGAGGGTGAATCAGAAGAAGCAGAAGAAGGAGAATGAGAAGATGAAGTCTGGAGGGTGTATCAGAAGAAGTAGAAGAAGCAGAAGGAGAAGGTGAAGTCTGGAGGGTGAATCAGAAGAAGCAGAAGAAGGAGAAGGAGAAGGTGAAGTCTGGAGGGTGAATCAGAAGAAGCAGAAGAAGGAGAAGGAGAAGGTGAAGTCTGGAGGGTGAATCACAAGAAGCAGAATAAGGAGAAGGAGAAGGTGAAGTCTGGAGGGTGAATCAGGAGAAGCAGAAGAAGGAGAAGGAGAAGGTGAAGTCTGGAGGGTGAATCAGAAGAAGTAGAAGAAGGAGAAGGAGAAGGTGAAGTCTGGAGGGTGAAGCAGAAGAAGTAGAAGAAGGAGAAGGAGAAGGTGAAGTCAGGAGGGTGAATCAGAAGAAGTAGAAGAAGGAGAAGGAGAAGGTGAAGTCTGGAGGGTGAATCAGAAGAAGTAGAAGAAGGAGAAGGAGAAGGTGAGGTCTGGAGGGTGAATCAGAAGAAGCAGAAGAAGGAGAAGGAGAAGATGAAGTCTGGAGGGTGAATCAGAAGAAGCAGAAGAAGGAGAAGGAGAAGGTGAAGTCTGGAGGGTGAATCAGAAGAAGCAGAAGAAGGAGAAGGAGAAGGTGAAGTCAGGAGGGTGAATCAGAAGAAGCAGAAGAAGGAGAAGGAGAAGGTGAAGTTAGGAGGGTGAATCAGAAGAAGCAGAAGAAGGAGAAGGAGAAGGTGAAGTCAGGGGGGTGAAGCAGAAGAAGTAGAAGAAGGAGAAGGAGATGGTGAAGTCTGGAGGGTGAATCAGGAGAAGTAGACGAAGGAGAAGGAGAAGGTGAAGTCTGGAGGGTGAATCAGAAGAAGCAGAAGAAGGAGAAGGAGAAGGTGAAGTCTGGAGGGTGAATCAGGAGAAGTAGACGAAGGAGAAGGAGAAGGTGAAGTCTGGAGGGTGAATCAGAAGAAGCAGAAGAAGGAGAAGGAGAAGGTGAAGTCTGGAGGGTGAATCAGAAGAAGTAGAAGAAGCAGAAGGAGAAGGTGAAGTCTGGAGGGTGAATCAGAAGAAGCAGAAGAAGGAGAAGGAGAAGGTGAAGTCTGGAGGGTGAATCAGAAGAAGCAGAAGAAGGAGAAGGAGAAGGTGAAGTCTGGAGGGTGAATCAGAAGAAGCAGAAGCAGGAGAAGGAGAAGGTGAAGTCTGGAGGGTGAATCAGAAGAAGTAGAAGAAGGAGAAGGAGAAGGTGAAGTCTGGAGGGTGAATCAGAAGAAGCAGAAGAAGGAGAAGGAGAAGGTGAAGTCTGGAGGGTGAATCAGAAGAAGCAGAAGAAGGAGAAGGAGAAGGTGAAGTCTGGAGGGTGAATCAGAAGAAGCAGAAGAAGGAGAAGGAGAAGGTGAAGTCTGGAGGGTGAATCAGAAGAAGCAGAAGAAGTAGAAGGAGAAGGTGAAGTCTGGAGGGTGAATCAGAAGAAGGAGAAGAAGGAGAAGGAGAAGGTGAAGTCTGGAGGGTGAATCAGAAGAAGCAGAAGAAGGAGAAGGAGAAGGTGAAGTCAGGAGGGGGAATCAGAAGAAGCAGAAGAAGGAGAAGGAGAAGGTGAAGTCTGGAGGGTGAATCAGAAGAAGCAGAAGAAGGCGAAGGAGAAGTTGAAGACTGGAGGGTGAATCAGAATAAGTAGAAGAAGGAGAAGGAGATGGTGAAGTCTGGAGAGTGAATCAGAAGAAGTAGAAGAAGCAGAAGGAGAAGGCGAAGTCTGGAGGGTGAATCAGAAGAAGCAGAAGAAGGAGAAGGAGAAGGTTAAGTCTGGAGGGTGAATCAGAAGAAGCAGAAGAAGGAGAAGGAGAAGGTGAAGTCTGGAGGGTGAATCATAAGAAGTAGAAGAAGGAGAAGGAGAAGGTGATGTCTGGAGGGTGAATCAGAAGAAGCAGAAGAAGGAGAAGGAGAAGGTGAAGTCTGAAGGGTGAATCAGAAGAAGCAGAAGATGGAGAAGGAGAAGGTGAAGTCTGGAGGGTGAATCAGAAGAAGCAGAAGAAGGAGAAGGAGAAGGTGAAGTCTGGAGGGTGAATCAGAAGATGCAGAAGAAGGAGAAGGAGTAGGTGAAGTCTGGAGGGTGAATCAGAAGAAGTAGAAGAAGGAGAAGGAGAAGGACAAGTCTGGAGGGTGAATCAGAAGAAGCAGAAGAAGGAGAAGGAGAAGGTGAAGTCTGGAGGGTGAATCAGAAGAAGCAGAAGAAGGAGAATGAGAAGATGAAGTCTGGAGGGTGTATCAGAAGAAGTAGAAGAAGCAGAAGGAGAAGGTGAAGTCTGGAGGGTGAATCAGAAGAAGCAGAAGAAGGAGAAGGAGAAGGTGAAGTCTGGAGGGTGAATCAGAAGAAGCAGAAGAAGGAGAAGGAGAAGGTGAAGTCTGGAGGGTGAATCACAAGAAGCAGAATAAGGAGAAGGAGAAGGTGAAGTCTGGAGGGTGAATCAGGAGAAGCAGAAGAAGGAGAAGGAGAAGGTGAAGTCTGGAGGGTGAATCAGAAGAAGTAGAAGAAGGAGAAGGAGAAGGTGAAGTCTGGAGGGTGAAGCAGAAGAAGTAGAAGAAGGAGAAGGAGAAGGTGAAGTCAGGAGGGTGAATCAGAAGAAGTAGAAGAAGGAGAAGGAGAAGGTGAAGTCTGGAGGGTGAATCAGAAGAAGTAGAAGAAGGAGAAGGAGAAGGTGAGATCTGGAGGGTGAATCAGAAGAAGCAGAAGAAGGAGAAGGAGAAGATGAAGTCTGGAGGGTGAATCAGAAGAAGCAGAAGAAGGAGAAGGAGAAGGTGAAGTCTGGAGGGTGAATCAGAAGAAGCAGAAGAAGGAGAAGGAGAAGGTGAAGTCAGGAGGGTGAATCAGAAGAAGCAGAAGAAGGAGAAGGAGAAGGTGAAGTTAGGAGGGTGAATCAGAAGAAGCAGAAGAAGGAGAAGGAGAAGGTGAAGTCAGGGGAGTGAAGCAGAAGAAGTAGAAGAAGGAGAAGGAGATGGTGAAGTCAGGAGGGTGAAGCAGAAGAAGCAGAAGAAGGAGAAGGAGAAGGTGAAGTCTGGAGGGTGAAGCAGAAGAAACAGAAGAAGGAGAAGGAGAAGGTGAAGTCTGGAGGGCGAAGCAGAAGAAGGAGAAGAAGGAGAAGGTGAAGGTGAAGTCTGGAGAGTGAAGCAGAAGAAGCAGAAGAAGGAGAAGGAGAAGGTGAAGTCTGGAGGGTGATTCAGAAGAAGTAGAAGAAGGAGAAGGAGAAGGTGAAGTCAGGAGGGTGAAGCAGAAGAAGGAGACGGAGAAGGTGAAGTCTGGAGGGTGAAGCAGGAGAAGCAGAAGAAGGAGAAGGAGAAGGTGAAGTCTGGAGGGTGGAGCAGAAGAAGCAGAAGAAGGAGACGGAGAAGGTGAAGTCAGGAGGGTGAATCAGAAGAAGTAGAAGAAGGAGAAGGAGAAGGTGAAGTCTGGAGGGTGAATCAGAAGAAGTAGAAGAAGGAGAAGGAGAAGGTGAAGTCTGGAGGGTGAATCAGAAGAAGTAGAAGAAGGAGAAGGAGAAGGTGAAGTCTGGAGGGTGAATCAGAAGAAGCATAAGAAGGAGAAGGAGAAGGTGAAGTCTGGAGGGAGAAGCAGAATAAGTAGAAGAAGGAGAAGGAGAAGGTGAAGTCTGGAGGGTGAATCAGAAGAAGTAGAAGAAGGAAAAGGAGAAGGTGGAGTCTGGAGGGTGAATCAGAAGAAGCAGAAGAAGGAGAAGGAGAAGGTGAAGTCTGGAGGGTGAATCAGAAGAAGTAGAAGAAGGAGAAGGAGAAGGTGTAGTTTGGAGGGTGAATCAGGAGAAGTAGACGAAGGAGAAGGAGAAGGTGAAGTCTGGAGGGTGAATCAGAAGAAGCAGAAGAAGGAGAAGGAGAAGGTGAAGTCTGGAGGGTGAATCAGAAGAAGTAGAAGAAGCAGAAGGAGAAGGTGAAGTCTGGAGGGTGAATCAGAAGAAGCAGAAGAAGGAGAAGGAGAAGGTGAAGTCTGGAGGGTGAATCAGAAGAAGCAGAAGAAGGAGAAGGAGAAGGTGAAGTATGGAGGGTGAATCAGAAGAAGCAGAAGAAGGAGAAGGAGAAGGTGAAGTCTGGAGTGTGAATCAGAAGAAGCAGAAGAAGTAGAAGGAGAAGGTGAAGTCTGGAGGGTGAATCAGAAGAAGTAGAAGAAGGAGAAGGAGAAGTTGAAGTCTGGAGGGTGAATCAGAAGAAGCAGAAGAAGGAGAAGGAGAAGGTGAAGTCAGGAGGGTGAATCAGAAGAAGCAGAAGAAGGAGAAGGAGAAGGAGAAGTCTGGAGGGTGAATCAGAAGAAGCAGAAGAAGGAGAAGGAGAAGGTGAAGTCTGGAGGGTGAATCAGAAGAAGTAGAAGAAGGAGAAGGAGAAGGTGAGGTCTGGAGGGTGAATCAGAAGAAGCAGAAGAAGGAGAAGGAGAAGATGAAGTCTGGAGGGTGAATCAGAAGAAGCAGAAGAAGGAGAAGGAGAAGGTGAAGTCTGGAGGGTGAATCAGAAGAAGCAGAAGAAGGAGAAGGAGAAGGTGAAGTCAGGAGGGTGAATCAGAAGAAGCAGAAGAAGGAGAAGGAGAAGGTGAAGTTAGGAGGGTGAATCAGAAGAAGCAGAAGAAGGAGAAGGAGAAGGTGAAGTCAGTGGGGTGAAGCAGAAGAAGTCGAAGAAGGAGAAGGAGATGGTGAAGTCAGGAGGGTGAAGCAGAAGAAGCAGAAGAAGGAGAAGGAGAAGGTGAAGTCTGGAGGGTGAAGCAGAAGAAACAGAAGAAGGAGAAGGAGAAGGTGAAGTCTGGAGGGCGAAGCAGAAGAAGGAGAAGAAGGAGAAGGTGAAGGTGAAGTCTGGAGGGTGAAGCAGAAGAAGCAGAAGAAGGAGAAGGAGAAGGTGAAGTCTGGAGGGTGATTCAGAAGAAGTAGAAGAAGGAGAAGGAGAAGGTGAAGTCAGGAGGGTGAAGCAGAAGAAGGAGACGGAGTAGGTGAAGTCTGGAGGGTGAAGCAGAAGAAGCAGAAGAAGGAGAAGGAGAAGGTGAAGTCTGGAGGGTGAAGCAGAAGAAGCAGAAGAAGGAGACGGAGAAGGTGAAGTCAGGAGGGTGAATCAGAAGAAGTAGAAGAAGGAGAAGGAGAAGGTGAAGTCTGGAGGGTGAATCAGAAGAAGTAGAAGAAGGAGAAGGAGAAGGTGAAGTCTGGAGGGTGAATCAGAAGAAGTAGAAGAAGGAGAAGGAGAAGGTGAAGTCTGGAGGGTGAATCAGAAGAAGCAGAAGAAGGAGAAGGAGAAGGTGAAGTCTGGAGGGAGAAGCAGAAGAAGTAGAAGAAGGAGAAGGAGAAGGTGAAGTCTGGAGGGTGAATCAGAAGAAGTAGAAGAAGGAAAAGGAGAAGGTGGAGTCTGGAGGGTGAATCAGAAGAAGCAGAAGAAGGAGAAGGAGAAGGTGAAGTCTGGAGGGTGAATCAGAAGAAGTAGAAGAAGGAGAAGGAGAAGGTGTAGTTTGGAGGGTGAATCAGGAGAAGTAGACGAAGGAGAAGGAGAAGGTGAAGTCTGGAGGGTGAATCAGAAGAAGCAGAAGAAGGAGAAGGAGAAGGTGAAGTCTGGAGGGTGAATCAGAAGAAGTAGAAGAAGCAGAAGGAGAAGGTGAAGTCTGGAGGGTGAATCAGAAGAAGCAGAAGAAGGAGAAGGAGAAGGTGAAGTCTGGAGGGTGATTCAGAAGAAGTAGAAGAAGGAGAAGGAGAAGGTGAAGTCAGGAGGGTGAAGCAGAAGAAGGAGACGGAGAAGGTGAAGTCTGGAGGGTGAAGCAGAAGAAGCAGAAGAAGGAGAAGGAGAAGGTGAAGTCTGGAGGGTGAAGCAGAAGAAGCAGAAGAAGGAGACGGAGAAGGTGAAGTCAGGAGGGTGAATCAGAAGAAGTAGAAGAAGGAGAAGGAGAAGGTGAAGTCTGGAGGGTGAATCAGAAGAAGTAGAAGAAGGAGAAGGAGAAGGTGAAGTCTGGAGGGTGAATCAGAAGAAGTAGAAGAAGGAGAAGGAGAAGGTGAAGTCTGGAGGGTGAATCAGAAGAAGCAGAAGAAGGAGAAGGAGAAGGTGAAGTCTGGAGGGAGAAGCAGAAGAAGTAGAAGAAGGAGAAGGAGAAGGTGAAGTCTGGAGGGTGAATCAGAAGAAGTAGAAGAAGGAAAAGGAGAAGGTGGAGTCTGGAGGGTGAATCAGAAGAAGCAGAAGAAGGAGAAGGAGAAGGTGAAGTCTGGAGGGTGAATCAGAAGAAGTAGAAGAAGGAGAAGGAGAAGGTGTAGTTTGGAGGGTGAATCAGGAGAAGTAGACGAAGGAGAAGGAGAAGGTGAAGTCTGGAGGGTGAATCAGAAGAAGCAGAAGAAGGAGAAGGAGAAGGTGAAGTCTGGAGGGTGAATCAGAAGAAGTAGAAGAAGCAGAAGGAGAAGGTGAAGTCTGGAGGGTGAATCAGAAGAAGCAGAAGAAGGAGAAGGAGAAGGTGAAGTCTGGAGGGTGAATCAGAAGAAGCAGAAGAAGGAGAAGGAGAAGGTAAAGTCAGGAGGGTGAATCAGAAGAAGCAGAAGAAGGAGAAGGAGAAGGAGAAGTCTGGAGGGTGAATCAGAAGAAGCAGAAGAAGGAGAAGGAGAAGGTGAAGACTGGAGGGTGAAGCAGAAGAAGCAGAAGAAGGAGAAGGAGAAGGTGAAGACTGGAGGGTGAATCAGAAGAAGTAGAAGAAGGAGAAGAAGAAGGTGAAGTCTGGAGGGTGAATCAGAAGAAGTAGAAGAAGGAGAAGGAGAAGGTGAAGTCTGGAGGGTGAATCAGAAGAAGCAGAAGAAGGAGAAGGAAAAGGTGAAGTCTGGAGGGTGAATCAGAAGAATCAGAAGAAGGAGAAGATGAAGTCTGGAGGGAGAATCAGAAGAAGTAGAAGAAGGAGAAGGAGAAGGTGAAGTCAGGAGGGTGAATCAGAAGAAGCAGAAGAAGGAGAAGGAGAAGGTGAAGTCTGGAGGGGAAATCAGAAGAATCAGAAGAAGGAGAAGGAGAAGGTGAAGTCTGGAGGGAGAATCAGAAGAAGCAGAAGAAAGAGAAGGAGAAGGTGAAGTCTGGAGGGTGAATCAGAAGAAGTAGAAGAAGGAGAAGGAGAAGGTGAAGTCTGGAGGGTGAATCAGAAGAATCAGAAGAAGGAGAAGGAGAAGATGAAGTCTGGAGGGTGAATCAGAAGAAGCAGAAGAAAGAGAAGGAGAAGGGGAAGTCTGGAGGGTGAAGCAGAAGAAACAGAAGAAGGAGAAGGAGTAGGTGAAGACTGGAGGGTGAATCAGAAGAAGTAGAAGAAGGAGAAGGAGAATGTGAAGTCTGGAGGGTGAATCAGACGAAGTAGAAGAAGGAGAAGGAGAAGGTGAAGTCTGGAGGGTGAATCAGAAGAAGTAGAAGAATGAGAAGGAGAAGGTGAAGTCTGGAGGGTGAATCAGAAGAAGCAGAAGAAGGAGAAGGAGAAGATGAAGTCTGGAGGGTGAATTAGAAGAAGTAGAAGAAGGAGAAGGAGAAGGTGAGGTCTGGAGGGTGAATCAGAAGAAGCAGAAGAAGGAGAAGGAGAAGGTGAAGTCTGGAGGGTGAATCAGAAGAAGCAGAGGAAGGAGAAGGAGAAGGTGAAGTCTGGAGGGTGAATCAGAAGAAGCAGAAGAAGGAGAAGGAAAAGGTGAAGTCAGGAGCGTGAATCAGAAGAAGCAGAAGAAGGAGAAGGAGAAGGTGAAGTTAGGAGGGTGAATCAGAAGAAGCAGAAGAAGGAGAAGGAGCAGGTGAAGTCAGGGGGGTGAAGCAGAAGAAGTAGAAGAAGGAGAAGGAGAAGGTGAAGTCAGGACGGTGAAGCAGAAGAAGCAGAAGAAGGAGAAGGTGAAGGTGAAGTCTGGAGGGTGAAGCAGAAGAAGCAGAAAAAGGAGAAGGAGAAGGTGAAGACTGGAGGGTGAATCAGAAGAAGTAGAAGAAGGAGAAGAAGAAGGTGAAGTCTGGAGGGTGAATCAGAAGAAGTAGAAGAAGGAGAAGGAGAAGGTGAAGTCTGGAGGGTGAATCAGAAGAAGCAGAAGAAGGAGAAGGAGAAGGTGAAGTCTGGAGGGTGAATCAGAAGAAGCAGAAGAAGGAGAAGGAGAAGATGAAGTCTGGAGGGTGAATCAGAAGAAGTAGAAGAAGGAGAAGGAGAAGGTGAGTTCTGGAGGGTGAATCAGAAGAAGCAGAAGAAGGAGAAGTAGAAGGTGAAGTCTGGAGGGTGGATCAGAAGAAGCAGAAGAAGGAGAAGGAGAAGGTGAGGTCAGGAGGGTGAATCAGAAGAAGCAGAAGAAGGAGAAGGAGAAGGTGAAGTTAGGAGGGTGAATCAGAAGAAGCAGAAGAAGGAGAAGGAGAAGGTGAAGTCAGGGGGGTGAAGCAGAAGAAGTAGAAGAAGGAGAAGGAGAAGGTGAAGTCAGGAGGGTGAAGCAGAAGAAGCAGAAGAAGGAGAAGGAGAAGGTCAAGTCTGGAGGGCGCAGCAGAAGGAGCAGAAGAAGGAGAAGGAGAAGGTGAAGTCTGGAGGGTGAAGCCGTAGAAGCAGAAGAAGGAGAAGGAGAAGGTGAAGTCTGGAGGGTGAATCAGAAGAAGTAGAAGAAGGAGAAGGAGAAGGTGAAGTCAGGAGGGTGAAGCAGAAGAAGCAGAAGAAGGAGAAGGAGAAGGTGAAGTCTGGAGGCTGAAGCAGAAGAAGCAGAAGAAGGAGAAGGAGAAGGTGAAGTCTGGAGGGCGAAGCAGAAGAAGCAGAAGAAGGAGAAGGAGAAGGTGAATTCTGGAGGGTGAAGCAGAAAAAGCAGATGAAGGAGAAGGAGAAGGTGAAGTCTGGAGGGTGAATCAGAAGAAGTAGAAGAAGGAGTAGCAGAAGGTGAAGTCAGGAGGGTGAAGCAGAAGAAGCAGAAGAAGGAGAAGGAGAAGGTGAAGTCTGGAGGGTGAAGCAGAAGAAGCAGAAGAAGGAGAAGGAGAAGGTGAAGTCTGGAGGGTGAAGCAGAAGAAGCAGAAGAAGGAGAAGGAGAAGGTGAAGTCAGGAGGGTGAATCAGAAGAAGTAGAAGAAGGAGAAGGAGAAGGTGAAGTCTGGAGGGTGAATCAGAAGAAGTAGAAGAAGGAGAAGGAGAAGGTGAAGTCTGGAGGGTGAATCAGAAAAAGTAGAAGAAGGAGAAGGAGACGGTGAAGTCTGGAGGGTGAATCAGAAGAAGCAGAAGAAGGAGAAGGAGAAGGTGAAGTCTGGAGGGAGAAGCAGAAGAAGTAGAAGAAGGAGAAGGAGAAGGTGAAGTCTGGAGGGTGAATCAGAAGAAGTAGAAGAAGGAGAAGGTGAAGTTTGGAGTGTGAATCAGAAGAAGTAGAAGAAGGAGAAGGAGAAGGTGAAGTCTGGAGGGTGAATCAGAAGAAGCAGAAGAAGGAGAAGGAGAAGGTGAAGTCTGGAGGGTGAATCAGAAGAAGTAGAAGAAGGAGAAGGTGTAGTCTGGAGGGTGAATCAGAAGAAGTAGACGAAGGAGAAGGAGAAGGTGAAGTCTGGAGGGTGAATCAGAAGAAGCAGAAGCAGGAGAAGGAGAAGGTGAAGTCTGGAGGGTGAAACAGAAGAAGTAGAAGAAGGAGAAGGAGAAGGTAAAGTCTGGAGGGTGAATCAGAAGAAGCAGAAGAAGGAGAAGGAGAAGGTGAATTCTGGAGGTTGAATCAGAAGTTGCAGAAGAAGGAGAAGGAGAAGGTGAAGTCTGGAGGGTGAATCAGAAGAAGCAGAAGAAGGAGAAGGAGCAGGTGAAGTCTGGAGGGTGAATCAGAAGAAGCAGAAGAAGTAGAAGGAGAAGGTGAATTCTGGAGGGTGAATCAGAAGAAGTAGAAGAAGGAGAAGGAGAAGGTGAAGTCTGGAGGGTGAATCAGAAGAAGCAGAAGAAGGAGAAGGAGAAGGTGAAGTCAGGAGGGTGAATCAGAAGAAGCGGAAGAAGGAGAAGGAGAAGGTGAAGTCTGGAGGGTGAATCAGAAGAAGCAGAAGAAGGAGAAGGAGAAGGTGAAGACTGGAGGGTGAATCAGAAGAAGTAGAAGAAGGAGAATGAGAAGGTGAAGTCTGGAGGGTGAATCAGAAGAAGTAGAAGAAGGAGAAGGCGAAATCTGGAGGGTGAATCAGAAGAAGTAGAAGAAGGAGAAGGAGAAGGTGAAGTCATGAGGGAGAAGCAGAAGAAGCAGAAGAAGGAGAAGGAGAAGGTGATGCCTGGAGGGTGAAGCAGAAGAAGCAGAAGAAGGAGAAGGAGAAGGTGAAGTCTGGAGGGCGAAGCAGAAGAAGCAGAAGAAGGAGAAAGAGAAGGTGACGTCTGGAGGGTGAAGAAGAAGAAGCAGAAGAAGGAGAAGGAGAAGGTGAAGTCTGGAGGGTGAATCAGAAGAAGTAGAAGAAGGAGAAGGAGAAGGTGAAGTCTGGAGGGTGAATCAGAAGAAGTAGAAGAAGGAGAAGGAGAAGGTGAAGTCAGGAGGGTGAAGCAGAAGAAGCAGAAGAAGGAGAAGGAGAAGGTGAAGTCTGGAGGGTGAAGCAGAAGAAGCAGAAGAAGGAGAAGGAGAAGGGGAAGTCTGGAGGGTGAAGCAGAAGAAGCAGAAGAAGGAGAAGGAGAAGGTGAAGTCAGGAGGGTGAATCAGAAAAAGTAGAAGAAGGAGAAGGAGAAGGTGAAGTCTGGAGGGTGAATCAGAAGAAGTAGAAGAAGGAGAAGGAGAAGGTGAAGTCTGGAGGGTGAATCAGAAGAAGTAGAAGAAGGAGAAGGAGAAGGTGAAGTCTGGAGGGAGAAGCAGAAGAAGTAGAAGAAGGAGAAGGAGAAGGTGAAGTCTGGAGGGTGAATCAGAAGAAGTAGAAGAAGGAGAAGGAGAAGGTGACGTCTGGAGGGTGAATCAGAAGAAGTAGAAGAAGGAGAAGGAGAAGGTGAAGTCTGGAGGGTGAATCAGAAGAAGCAGAAGAAGGAGAAGGAGAAGGAGAAGTCTGGAGGGTGAATCAGAAGAAGTAGAAGAAGGAGAAGGAGAAGGTGTAGTCTGGAGGGTGAATCAGAAGAAGTAGACGAAGGAGAAGGAGAAGGTGAAGTCTGGAGGGTGAATCAGAAGAAGCAGAAGCAGGAGAAGGAGAAGGTGAAGTCTGGAGGGTGAATCAGAAGAAGTAGAAGAAGGAGAAGGAGAAGGTGAAGTCTGGAGGGTGAATCAGAAGAAGCAGAAGAAGGAGAAGGAGAAGGTGAAGTCTGGAGGGTGAATCAGAAGAAGTAGAAGAAGGAGAAGGAGAAGGTGAAGTCTGGAGGGTGAATCAGAAGAAGCAGAAGAAGGAGAAGGAGAAGGAGAAGTCTGGAGGGTGAATCAGAAGAAGTAGAAGAAGGAGAAGGAGAAGGTGTAGTCTGGAGGGTGAATCAGAAGAAGTAGACGAAGGAGAAGGAGAAGGTGAAGTCTGGAGGGTGAATCAGAAGAAGCAGAAGCAGGAGAAGGAGAAGGTGAAGTCTGGAGGGTGAATCAGAAGAAGTAGAAGAAGGAGAAGGAGAAGGTGAAGTCTGGAGGGTGAATCAGAAGAAGCAGAAGAAGGAGAAGGAGAAGGTGAAGTCTGGAGGGTGAATCAGAAGAAGCAGAAGAAGGAGAAGGAGAAGCTGAAGTCTGGAGGGTGAATCAGAAGAAGCAGAAGAAGGAGAAGGAGAAGGTGAAGTCTGGAGGGTGAATCAGAAGAAGCAGAAGAAGTAGAAGGAGAAGGTGAAGTCTGGAGGGTGAATCAGAAGAAGGAGAAGAAGGAGAAGGAGAAGGTGAAGTCTGGAGGGTGAATCAGAAGAAGCAGAAGAAGGAGAAGGAGAAGGTGATGTCAGGAGGGTGAATCAGAAGAAGCAGAAGAAGGAGAAGGAGAAGGTGAAGTCTGGAGGGTGAATCAGAAGAAGCAGAAGAAGGCGAAGGAGAAGGTGAAGACTGGAGGGTGAATCAGAAAAAGTAGAAGAAGGAGAAGGAGATGGTGAAGTCTGGAGGGTGAATCAGAAGAAGTAGAAGAAGCAGAAGGAGAAGGCGAAGTCTGGAGGGTGAATCAGAAGAAGCAGAAGAAGGAGAAGGAGAAGGTTAAGTCTGGAGGGTGAATCAGAAGAAGCAGAAGAAGGAGAAGGAGAAGGTGAAGTCTGGAGGGTGAATCAGAAGAAGCAGAAGAAGGAGAAGGAGAAGGTGAAGTCTGGAGGGTGTACCAGAAGATGCAGAAGAAGGAGAAGGAGAAGGTGAAGTCTGGAGGGTGAATCAGTCGAAGTAGAAGAAGGAGAAGGAGAAGGTGAAGTCTGGAGGGTGAATCAGAAGAAGTAGAAGAAGGAGAAGGAGAAGGACAAGTCTGGAGGGTGAATCAGAAGAAGCAGAAGAAGGAGAAGGAGAAGGTGAAGTCTGGAGGGTGAATCAGAAGAAGCAGAAGAAGGAGAATGAGAAGATGAAGTCTGGAGGGTGTATCAGAAGAAGTAGAAGAAGGAGAAGGAGAAGGTGAAGTCTGGAGGGTGAATCAGAAGAAGCAGAAGAAGGAGAAGGAGAAGGTGAAGTCTGGAGGGTGAATCAGAAGAAGCAGAAGAAGGAGAAGGAGAAGGTGAAATCTGGAGGGTGAATCAGAAGAAGCAGAATAAGGAGAAGGAGAAGGTGAAGTCTGGAGGGTGAATCAGGAGAAGCAGAAGAAGGAGAAGGAGAAGGTGAAGTCTGGAGGGTGAATCAGAAGAAGTAGAAGAAGGAGAAGGATAAGGTGAAGTCTGGAGGGTGAAGCAGAAGAAGTAGAAGAAGGAGAAGGAGAAGGTGAAGTCAGGAGGGTGAATCAGAAGAAGTAGAAGAAGGAGAAGGAGAAGGTGAAGTCTGGAGGGTGTATCAGAAGAAGCAGAAGAAGGAGAAGGAGAAGGTGAAGTCTGGAGGGTGAAAATAGAAGAAGCAAAAGAATGAGAAGTAGAAGCTGAAGTCTGGAGGGTGAATCAGAAGAAGCAGAAGAAGGAGAAGGAGAAGGTGAAGTCCGGAGGGTGAATCAGAAGAAGTAGAAGAAGGAGAAGGAGAAGGTGAAGTCTGGAGGGTGAATCAGAAGAAGTAGAAGAAGGAGAAGGAGAAGGTGAAGTCTGGAGGGTGAATCAGAAGAAGCAGAAGAAGGAGAATGAGAAGATGAAGTCTGGAGGGTGTATCAGAAGAAGTAGAAGAAGCAGAAGGAGAAGGTGAAGTCTGGAGGGTGAATCAGAAGAAGCAGAAGAAGGAGAAGGAGAAGGTGAAGTCTGGAGGGTGAATCAGAAGAAGCAGAAGAAGGAGAAGGAGAAGGTGAAGTCTGGAGGGTGAATCAGAAGAAGCAGAATAAGGAGAAGGAGAAGTTGAAGTCTGGAGGGTGAATCAGGAGAAGCAGAAGAAGGAGAAGGAGAAGGTGAAGTCTGGAGGGTGAATCAGAAGAAGTAGAAGAAGGAGAAGGAGAAGGTGAAGTCTGGAGGGTGAAGCAGAAGAAGTAGAAGAAGGAGAAGGAGAAGGTGAAGTCAGGAGGGTGAATCAGAAGAAGTAGAAGAAGGAGAAGGAGAAGGTGAAGTCTGGAGGGTGAATCAGAAGAAGTAGAAGAAGGAGAAGGAGAAGGTGAAGTCTGGAGGGTGAATCAGAAGAAGTGGAAGAAGGAGAAGGAGATGGTGAAGTCTGGAGGGTGAATCAGAAGAAGCAGAAGAAGGAGAAGTAGAAGATGAAGTCTGGAGCGTGAATCAGAAGAAGCAGAAGAAGGAGAAGGAGAAGATGAAATCTGGAGGGTGAATCAGAAGAAGTAGAAGAAGGAGAAGGAGAAGGTGAGGTCTGGAGGGTGAATCAGAAGAAGCAGAAGAAGGAGAAGGAGAAGGTGATGTCTGGAGGGTGAATCAGAAGAAGCAGAAGAAGGAGAAGGAGAAGGTGAAGTCTGGAGGGTGAATCAGAAGAAGCAGAAGAAGGAGAAGGAGAAGGTGAAGTCAGGAGGGTGAATCAGAAGAAGCAGAAGAAGGAGAAGGAGAAGGTGAAGTTAGGAGGGTGAATCAGAAGAAGCAGAAGAAGGAGAAGGAGAAGGTGAAGTCAGGGGGGTGAAGCAGAAGAAGTAGAAGAAGGAGAAGGAGAAGGTGAAGTCAGGAGGGTGAAGCAGTAGAAGAAGAAGAAGGAGAAGGAGAAGGTGAAGTCAGGAGGGTGAAGCAGAAGAAGCAGAAGAAGGAGATGGAGACGGTGAAGCCTGGAGGGCGCAGCAGAAGAAGCAGAAGGAGGAGAAGGAGAAGGTGAAGTCCTAAGGGTGAAGCAGAAGAAGCAGAAGAAGGAGAAGGAGAAGGTGAAGTCTGAAGGGTGATTCAGAAGAAGTAGAAGAAGGAGAAGGAGAAGGTGAAGTCAGGAGGGTGAAGCAGAAGAAGCAGAAGAAGGAGAAGGAGAAGGTGAAATCTGGAGGGTGAAGCAGAAGAAGCAGAAGAAGGAGAAGGAGAAGGTGAAGTCTGGAGGGCGAAGCAGAAGAAGCAGAAGAAGGAGAAGGAGAAGGTGAAGTCTGGAGGGTGAAGCAGAAGAAGCAATAGAAGGAGAAGGAGAAGGTGAAGTCTGGAGGGTGAATCACAAGAAGTAGAAGAAGGAGAAGGAGAAGGTGAAGTAAGGAGGGTGAAGCAGAAGAAGCAGAAGAAGGAGAAGGAGAAGGTGAAGTCTGGAGGGTGAAGCAGAAGAAGCAGAAGAAGGAGAAGGAGAAGGTGAAGTCTGGAGGGTGAAGCAGAAGAAGCAGAAGAAGGAGAAGGAGAAGGTGAAGTCAGGAGGGTGAATCAGAAGAAGTAGAAGAAGGAAAAGGAGAAGGTGAAGTCTGGAGGGTGAATCAGAAGAAGTAGAAGAAGGAGAAGGAGAAGGTGAAGTCTGGAGGGTGAATCAGAAGAAGTGGAAGAAGGAGAAGGAGAAGGTGAAGTCTGGAGGGTGAATCAGAAGAAGTAGAAGAAGGAGAAGGAGAAGGTCAAGTCTGGAGGGTGAATCAAAAGGAGCAGAAGAAGGAGAAGGAGAAGGTGAAGTCTGGAGGGTGAATCAGAAGAAGTAGAAGAAGGAGAAGGAGAAGGTGTAGTCTGGAGGATGAATCAGAAGAAGGAGAAGAAGGAGAAGAAGCAGAAGGAGAAGGTGAAGTCTGGAGGGTGAATCAGAAGAAGCAGAATAAGGAGAAGGAGAAGGTGAAGTCTGGAGGGTGAATCAGAAGAAGTAGAAGAAGGAGAAGGAGAAGGTGAAGTAAGGAAGGTGAAGCAGAAGAAGCAGAAGAAGGAGAAGGAGAAGGTGAAGTCTGGAGGGTGAATCAGAAGAAGTAGAAGAAGGAGAAGGAGAAGGTGAAGTAAGGAGGGTGAAGCAGAAGAAGCAGAAGAAGGAGAAGGAGAAGGTGAAGTCTGGAGGGTGAAGCAGAAGAAGCAGAAGAAGGAGAAGGAGGAGCTGAAGTCTGGAGGGTGAATCAGAAGAAGCAGAAGAAGGAGAAGGAGAAGGTGAAGTCTGGAGGGTGAATCAGAAGAAGTTGAAGAAGGAGAAGGAGAAGGTGAAGTCAGGAGGGTGAATCAGAGGAAGCAGAATAAGGAGAAGGAGAAGGTGAAGTCTGGAGGGTGAATCAGAAGCAGCAGAAGAAGGAGAAGGAGAAGGTGAAGTCTGGAGGGTGAATCAGAAGAAGTAGAAGAAGGAGAAGGAGAAGGTGAAGTCTGGAGGGTGAAGCGGAAGAAGTAGAAGAAGGAGAAGGAGAAGGCGAAGTCTGGAGGGTGAATCAGAAGAAGCAGAAGAAGGAGAAGGAGAAGGTGAAGTCTGGAGGGTGAATCAGAAGAAGTAGAAGAAGGAGAAGGAGAAGGCGAAGTCTGGAGGGTGAATCAGAAGAAGTTGAAGAAGGAGAAGGAGAAGGTGAAGACTGGAGGTTGAATCAGAAGAAGTAGAAGAAGGAGAAGGAGAAGGTGAAGTCTGGAGGGTGAATCAGAAGAAGTAGAAGAAGGAGAAGGAGAAGGCGAAGTCTGGAGGGTGAATCAGAAGAAGCAGAAGAAGGAGAAGGAGAAGGTGAAGTCTGGAGGGTGAATCAGAAGAAGCAGAAGAAGGAGAAGGAGAAGATGAAGTCTGGAGGGTGAAACAGAAGAATTAGAAGAAGGAGAAGGAGAAGTTGAGGTCTGGAGGGTGAATCAGAAGAAGCAGAAGAAGGAGAAGGAGAAGGTGAAGTCTGAAGGGTGAACCAGAAGAAGCAGAAGAAGGAGAAGGAGAAGGTGAAGTCTGGAGGGTGTAAAAGAAGAAGCAGAAGAAGGAGAAGGAGAAGGTGAAGTCTGGAGGGTGAATCAGAAGAAGCAGAAGAAGGAGAAGGTGAAGTCTGGAGGGTGAAGCAGAAGAAGCAGAAGAAGGAGAAGGAGAAGGTGAAGTCAGGAGGGTGAATCAGAAGAAGTAGAAGAAGGAAAAGGAGAAGGTGAAGTCTGGAGGGTGAATCAGAAGAAGTAGAAGAAGGAGAAGGAGAAGGTGAAGTCTGGAGGGTGAATCAGAAGAAGTGGAAGAAGGAGAAGGAGAAGGTGAAGTCTGGAGGGTGAATCAGAAGAAGTAGAAGAAGGAGAAGGAGAAGGTGAAGTAAGGAAGGTGAAGCAGAAGAAGCAGAAGAAGGAGAAGGAGAAGGTGAAGTCTGGAGGGTGAATCAGAAGAAGTAGAAGAAGGAGAAGGAGAAGGTGAAGTAAGGAGGGTGAAGCAGAAGAAGCAGAAGAAGGAGAAGGTGAAGTCTGGAGGGTGAAGCAGAAGAAGCAGAAGAAGGAGAAGGAGGAGCTGAAGTCTGGAGGGTGAATCAGAAGAAGCAGAAGAAGGAGAAGGAGAAGGTGAAGTCTGGAGGGTGAATCAGAAGAAGTTGAAGAAGGAGAAGGAGAAGGTGAAGTCTGGAGGGTGAATCAGAAGAAGCAGAATAAGGAGAAGGAGAAGGTGAAGTCTGGAGGGTGAATCAGAAGCAGCAGAAGAAGGAGAAGGAGAAGGTGAAGTCTGGAGGGTGAATCAGAAGAAGTAGAAGAAGGAGAAGGAGAAGGTGAAGTCTGGAGGGTGAAGCGGAAGATGTAGAAGAAGGAGAAGGAGAAGGCGAAGTCTGGAGGGTTAATCAGAAGAAGCAGAAGAAGGAGAAGGAGAAGGTGAAGTCTGGAGGGTGAATCAGAAGAAGTAGAAGAAGGAGAAGGAGAAGGCGAAGTCTGGAGGGTGAATCAGAAGAAGTTGAAGAAGGAGAAGGAGAAGGTGAAGACTGGAGGTTGAATCAGAAGAAGTAGAAGAAGGAGAAGGAGAAGGTGAAGTCTGGAGGGTGAATCAGAAGAAGTAGAAGAAGGAGAAGGAGAAGGCGAAGTCTGGAGGGTGAATCAGAAGAAGCAGAAGAAGGAGAAGGAGAAGGTGAAGTCTGGAGGGTGAATCAGAAGAAGCAGAAGAAGGAGAAGGAGAAGATGAAGTCTGGAGGGTGAAACAGAAGAATTAGAAGAAGGAGAAGGAGAAGTTGAGGTCTGGAGGGTGAATCAGAAGAAGCAGAAGAAGGAGAAGGAGAAGGTGAAGTCTGAAGGGTGAACCAGAAGAAGCAGAAGAAGGAGAACGAGAAGGTGAAGTCTGGAGGGTGTAAAAGAAGAAGCAGAAGAAGGAGAAGGAGAAGGTGAAGTCTGGAGGGTGAATCAGAAGAAGCAGAAGAAGGAGAAGGTGAAGTCTGGAGGGTGAAGCAGAAGAAGCAGAAGAAGGAGAAGGAGAAGGTGAAGTCAGGAGGGTGAATCAGAAGAAGTAGAAGAAGGAAAAGGAGAAGGTGAAGTCTGGAGGGTGAATCAGAAGAAGTAGAAGAAGGAGAAGGAGAAGGTGAAGTCTGGAGGGTGAATCAGAAGAAGTGGAAGAAGGAGAAGGAGAAGGTGAAGTCTGGAGGGTGAATCAGAAGAAGCAGAAGAAGGAGAAGGAGAAGGTGAAGTCTGGAGGGAGAAGCAGAAGAAGTAGAAGAAGGAGAAGGAGAAGGTGAAGTCTGGATTGTGAATCAGAAGAAGTAGAAGAAGGAGAAGGAGGAGGTGAAGTCTGGAGGGTGAATCAGAAGAAGTAGAAGAAGGAGAAGGAGAAGGTCAAGTCTGGGGGGTGAATCAAAAGGAGCAGAAGAAGGAGAAGGAGAAGGTGAAGTCTGGAGGGTGAATCAGAAGAAGTAGAAGAAGGAGAAGGAGAAGGTGTAGTCTGGAGGATGAATCAGAAGAAGTAGAAGAAGGAGAAGGAGAAGGTGAAGTCTGGAGGGTGAATCAGAAGAAGCAGAATAAGGAGAAGGAGAAGGTGAAGTCTGGAGGGTGAATCAGAAGAAGCAGAAGAAGGAGAAGGAGAAGGTGAAGTCTGGAGGGTGAATCAGAAGAAGTAGAAGAAGGAGAAGGAGAAGGTGAAGTCTGGAGCGTGAAGCAGAAGAAGTAGAAGAAGGAGAAGGAGAAGGTGAAGTCTGGAGGGCGAAGCAGAAGAAGCAGAAGAAGGAGAAGGAGAAGGTGAAGTCTGGAGGGTGAAGCAGAAGAAGCAGAAGAAGGAGAAGGAGAAGGTGAAGTCTGGAGGGTGAATCAGAAGAAGTAGAAGAAGGAGAAGGAGAAGGTGAAGTAAGGAGGGTGAAGCAGAAAAAGCAGAAGAAGGAGAAGGAGAAGGTGAAGTCTGGAGGGTGAAGCAGAAGAAGCAGAAGAAGGAGAAGGAGGAGGTGAAGTCTGGAGGGTGAATCAGAAGAAGCAGAAGAAGGAGAAGGAGAAGGTGAAGTCTGGAGGGTGAATCAGAAGAAGTTGAAGAAGGAGAAGGAGAAGGTGAAGTCTGGAGGGTGAATCAGAAGAAGCAGAATAAGGAGAAGGAGAAGGTGAAGTCTGGAGGGTGAATCAGAAGAAGCAGAAGAAGGAGAAGGAGAAGGTGAAGCCTGGAGGGTGAATCAGAAGAAGTAGAAGAAGGAGAAGGAGAAGGTGAAGTCTGGAGGGTGAAGCGGAAGAAGTAGAAGAAGGAGAAGGAGAAGGCGAAGTCTGGAGGGTGAATCAGAAGAAGCAGAAGAAGGAGAAGGAGAAGGTGAAGTCTGGAGGGTGAATCAGAAGAAGTAGAAGAAGGAGAAGGAGAAGGCGAAGTCTGGAGGGTGAATCAGAAGAAGTTGAAGAAGGAGAAGGAGAAGGTGAAGACTGGAAGTTGAATCAGAAGAAGTAGAAGAAGGAGAAGGAGAAGGTGAAGTCTGGAGGGTGAATCAGAAGAAGTAGAAGAAGGAGAAGGAGAAGGCGAAGTCTGGAGGGTGAATCAGAAGAAGCAGAAGAAGGAGAAGGAGAAGGTGAAGTCTGGAGGGTGAATCAGAAGAAGCAGAAGAAGGAGAAGGAGAAGATGAAGTCTGGAGGGTGAATCAGAAGAATTAGAAGAAGGAGAAGGAGAAGTTGAGGTCTGGAGGGTGAATCAGAAGAAGCAGAAGAAGGAGAAGGAGAAGGTGAAGTCTGAAGGGTGAACCAGAAGAAGCAGAAGAAGGAGAAGGAGAAGGTGAAGTCTGGAGGGTGTATCAGAAGAAGCAGAAGAAGGAGAAGGTGAAGTCTGGAGGGTGAATCAGAAGAAGCAGAAGAAGGAGAAGGAGAAGGTGAAGTCTGGAGGGTGAATCAGAAGAAGTAGAAGAAGGAGAAGGAGAAGGTGAAGTCTGGAGGGTGAATCAGAAGAAGTAGAACAAGGAGAAGGAGAAGTTGAAGTCTGGAGGGTGAATCAGAAGAAGCAGAAGAAGGAGAAGGAGAAGGTGAAGTCTGGAGGGTGAATCAGAAGAAGCAGAATAAGGAGAAGGAGAAGATGAAGTCTGGAGGGTGAATCAGAAGAAATAGAAGAAGGAGAAGGAGAAGGTGAAGTCTGGAGGGTGAATCAGAAGAAGCAGAATAAGGAGAAGGAGAAGGTGAAGTCTGGAGGGTGAATCAGAAGAAGCAGAAGAAGGAGAAGGAGAAGGTGAAGTCTGGAGGGTGAATCAGAAGAAGTAGAAGAAGGAGAAGGAGAAGGTGAAGTATGGAGGGTGAAGCAGAAGAAGTAGAAGAAGGAGAAGGAGAAGGTGAAGTCATGAGGGTGAATCAGAAGAAGTAGAAGAAGGAGAAGGAGAAGGTGAAGTCAGGAGGGTGAATCAGAAGAAGCAGAAGAAGGAGAAGGAGAAGGTGAAGTCTGGAGTGTGAATCAGAAGAATCAGAAGAAGGAGAAGGAGAAGGTGAAGTCTGGAGGGTGAATCAGAAGAAGCAGAAGAAAGAGAAGGAGAAGGTGAAGTCTAGAGGGTGAAGCAGAAGAAGCAGAAGAAGGAGAAGTAGAAGGTGAAGACTGGAGGGTGAATCAGAAGAAGTAGAAGAATGAGAAGGAGAAGGTGAAGTCTGGAGGGTGAATCAGAAGAGGTAGAAGAAGGAGAAGGAGAAGGTGAAGTCTGGAGGGTGAATCAGAAGAAGTAGAAGAAGGAGAAGGAGATGGTGAAGTCTGGAGGGTGAATCAGAAGAAGTAGAAGAAGGAGAAGGAGAAGGTGAAGTCAGGAGGGTGAATCAGAAGAAGCAGAAGAAGGAGAAGGAGAAGGTGAAGTTAGGAGGGTGAATCAGAAGAAGCAGAAGAAGGAGAAGGAGAAGGTGAAGTCAGGGGGGTGAAGCAGAAAAAGTAGAAGAAGTAGAAGGAGAAGGCGAAGTCAGGAAGGTGAAGCAGAAGAAGCAGAAGAAGGAGAAGGAGAAGGTGAAGTCTGGCGGGCGCAGCAGAAGAAGCAGAAGAAGGAGAAGGTGAAGGTGAAGTCTGGAGGGTGAAGCAGAAGAAGCAGAAGAAGGAGAAGGAGAAGGTGAAGTCTGGAGGGTGAATCAGAAGAAGTAGAAGAAGGAGAAGGAGAAGGTGAAGTCAGGAGGGTGAAGCAGAAGAAGCAGAAGAAGGAGAAGGAGAAGGTGAAGTCTGGAGGGTGAAGCAGAAGAAGCAGAAGAAGGAGAAGGAGAAGGTGAAGTCTGGAGGCGAAGCAGAAGAAGTAGAAGAAGGAGAAGGAGAAGGTGAAGTCTGGATGGTGAAGCAGAAGAAGCAGAAGAAGGAGAAGGAGAAGGTGAAGTCTGGAGGGTGAATCAGAAGAAGTAGAAGAAGGAGAAGGAGAAGGTGAAGTCAGGAGGGTGAAGCAGAAGAAGCAGAAGAAGGAGAAGGAGAAGGAGAAGTCTGGAGGGTGAAACAGAAGAAGCAGAAGAAGGAGAAGGAGTAGGTGAAATCTGGAGGGTGAAGCAGAAGAAGCAGAAGAAGGAGAAGGAGAAGGTGAAGTCAGGAGGGTGAATCAGAAGAAGTAGAAGAAGGAGAAGGAGAAGGTGAAGTCTGGAGGGTGAATCAGAAGAAGTAGAAGAAGGAGAAGGAGAAGGTGAAGTCTGGAGGGTGAATCAGAAGAAGTAGAAGAAGGAGAAGGAGAAGGTGTAGTCTGGAGAGTGAATCAGAAGAAGTAGACGAAGGAGAAGGAGAAGGTGAAGTCTGGAGGGTGAAGCAGAAGAAGCAGAAGAAGGAGAAGGAGAAGGTGAAGTCTGGAGGGTGAATCAGAAGAAGTAGAAGAAGGAGAAGGAGAAGGTGAAGTAAGGAGGGTGAAGCAGAAGAAGCAGAAGAAGGAGAAGGAGAAGGTGAAGTCTGGAGGGTGAATCAGAAGAAGTAGAAGAAGGAGAAGGAGAAGGTGAAGTAAGGAGGGTGAAGCAGAAGAAGCAGAAGAAGGAGAAGGAGAAGGTGAAGTCTGGAGGGTGAAGCAGAAGAAGCAGAAGAAGGAGAAGGAGGAGGTGAAGTCTGGAGGGTGAATCAGAAGAAGCAGAAGAAGGAGAAGGAGAAGGTGAAGTCTGGAGGGTGAATCAGAAGAAGCAGAAGAAGGAGAAGGAGAAGGTGAAGCCTGGAGGGTGAATCAGAAGAAGTAGAAGATGGAGAAGGAGAAGGTGAAGTCTGGAGGGTGAAGCGGAAGAAGTAGAAGAAGGAGAAGGAGAAGGCGAAGTCTGGAGGGTGAATCAGAAGAAGCAGAAGAAGGAGAAGGAGAAGGTGAAGTCTGGAGGGTGAATCAGAAGAAGTAGAAGAAGGAGAAGGAGAAGGCGAAGTCTGGAGGGTGAATCAGAAGAAGTTGAAGAAGGAGAAGGAGAAGGTGAAGACTGGAAGTTGAATCAGAAGAAGTAGAAGAAGGAGAAGGAGAAGGTGAAGTCTGGAGGGTGAATCAGAAGAAGTAGAAGAAGGAGAAGGAGAAGGCGAAGTCTGGAGGCTGAATCAGAAGAAGCAGAAGAAGGAGAAGGAGAAGGTGAAGTCTGGAGGGTGAATCAGAAGAAGCAGAAGAAGGAGAAGGAGAAGATGAAGTCTGGAGGGTGAATCAGAAGAATTAGAAGAAGGAGAAGGAGAAGTTGAGGTCTGGAGGGTGAATCAGAAGAAGCAGAAGAAGGAGAAGGAGAAGGTGAAGTCTGAAGGGTGAACCAGAAGAAGCAGAAGAAGGAGAAGGAGAAGGTGAAGTCTGGAGGGTGTATCAGAAGAAGCAGAAGAAGGAGAAGGTGAAGTCTGGAGGGTGAATCAGAAGAAGCAGAAGAAGGAGAAGGAGAAGGTGAAGTCTGGAGGGTGAATCAGAAGAAGTAGAAGAAGGAGAAGGAGAAGGTGAAGTCTGGAGGGTGAATCAGAAGAAGTAGAACAAGGAGAAGGAGAAGTTGAAGTCTGGAGGGTGAATCAGAAGAAGCAGAAGAAGGAGAAGGAGAAGGTGAAGTCTGGAGGGTGAATCAGAAGAAGCAGAAGAAGGAGAAGGAGAAGATGAAGTCTGGAGGGTGAATCAGAAGAAATAGAAGAAGGAGAAGGAGAAGGTGAAGTCTGGAGGGTGAATCAGAAGAAGCAGAATAAGGAGAAGGAGAAGGTGAAGTCTGGAGGGTGAATCAGAAGAAGCAGAAGAAGGAGAAGGAGAAGGTGAAGTCTGGACGGTGAATCAGAAGAAGTAGAAGAAGGAGAAGGAGAAGGTGAAGTATGGAGGGTGAAGCAGAAGAAGTAGAAGAAGGAGAAGGAGAAGGTGAAGTCATGAGGGTGAATCAGAAGAAGTAGAAGAAGGAGAAGGAGAAGGTGAAGTCAGGAGGGTGAATCAGAAGAAGCAGAAGAAGGAGAAGGAGAAGGTGAAGTCTGGAGTGTGAATCAGAAGAATCAGAAGAAGGAGAAGGAGAAGGTGAAGTCTGGAGGGTGAATCAGAAGAAGCAGAAGAAAGAGAAGGAGAAGGTGAAGTCTAGAGGGTGAAGCAGAAGAAGCAGAAGAAGGAGAAGTAGAAGGTGAAGACTGGAGGGTGAATCAGAAGAAGTAGAAGAATGAGAAGGAGAAGGTGAAGTCTGGAGGGTGAATCAGAAGAGGTAGAAGAA
The DNA here is from genome assembly GCF_052327205.1 of Somniosus microcephalus. Lineage (NCBI taxonomy): Eukaryota > Metazoa > Chordata > Chondrichthyes > Squaliformes > Somniosidae > Somniosus > Somniosus microcephalus. Next base: position 810,498 of record NW_028225219.1, read on the forward strand.
GGAGAAGGAGAAGGTGAAGTCTGGAGGGTGAATCAGAAGAAGTAGAAGAAGGAGAAGGAGATGGTGAAGTCTGGAGGGTGAATCAGAAGAAGTAGAAGAAGGAGAAGGAGAAGGTGAAGTCAGGAGGGTGAATCAGAAGAAGCAGAAGAAGGAGAAGGAGAAGGTGAAGTTAGGAGGGTGAATCAGAAGAAGCAGAAGAAGGAGAAGGAGAAGGTGAAGTCAGGGGGGTGAAGCAGAAAAAGTAGAAGAAGTAGAAGGAGAAGGCGAAGTCAGGAAGGTGAAGCAGAAGAAGCAGAAGAAGGAGAAGGAGAAGGTGAAGTCTGGCGGGCGCAGCAGAAGAAGCAGAAGAAGGAGAAGGTGAAGGTGAAGTCTGGAGGGTGAAGCAGAAGAAGCAGAAGAAGGAGAAGGAGAAGGTGAAGTCTGGAGGGTGAATCAGAAGAAGTAGAAGAAGGAGAAGGAGAAGGTGAAGTCAGGAGGGTGAAGCAGAAGAAGCAGAAGAAGGAGAAGGAGAAGGTGAAGTCTGGAGGGTGAAGCAGAAGAAGCAGAAGAAGGAGAAGGAGAAGGTGAAGTCTGGAGGCGAAGCAGAAGAAGTAGAAGAAGGAGAAGGAGAAGGTGAAGTCTGGATGGTGAAGCAGAAGAAGCAGAAGAAGGAGAAGGAGAAGGTGAAGTCTGGAGGGTGAATCAGAAGAAGTAGAAGAAGGAGAAGGAGAAGGTAAAGTCAGGAGGGTGAAGCAGAAGAAGCAGAAGAAGGAGAAGGAGAAGGTGAAGTCTGGAGGGTGAAACAGAAGAAGCAGAAGAAGGAGAAGGAGTAGGTGAAGTCTGGAGGGTGAAGCAGAAGAAGCAGAAGAAGGAGAAGGAGAAGGTGAAGTCAGGAGGGTGAATCAGAAGAAGTAGAAGAAGGAGAAGGAGAAGGTGAAGTCTGGAGGGTGAATCAGAAGAAGTAGAAGAAGGAGAAGGAGAAGGTGAAGTCTGGAGGTTGAATCAGAAGAAGTAGAAGAAGAAGAAGGAGAAGGGGAAGTCTGGAGGGTGAATCAGAAGAAGCAGAAGAAGGAGAAGGAGAAGGTGAAGTCTGGAGGGAGAAGCAGAAGAAGTAGAAGAAGAAGGAGAAGGTGAAATCTGGAGGGTGAATAAGAAGAAGTAGAAGAAGGAGAAGGAGAAGGTGAAGTCTGGAGGGTGAATCAGAAGAAGTAGAAGAAGGAGAAGGAGAAGGTGAAGTCTGGAGGGTGAATCAGAAGAAGCAGAAGAAGGAGAAGGAGAAGGTGGAGTCTGGAGGCTGAATCAGAAGAAGTAGAAGAAGGAGAAGGAGAAGGTGTAGTCTGGAGAGTGAATCAGAAGAAGTAGACGAAGGAGAAGGAGAAGGTGAAGTCTGGAGGGTGAATCAGATAAAGCAGAAGAAGGAGAAGGAGAAGGCGAAGTCTGGAGGGTGAATCAGAAGAAGTAGAAGAAGGAGAAGGAGAAGGTGAAGTCTGGAGGGTGAATCAGAAGAAGCAGAAGAAGGAGAAGGAGAAGGTGAAGTCTGGAGGGTGAATCTGAAGAAGCAGAAGAAGGAGAAGGAGAAGGTGAAGTCTGGAGGGTGAATCAGAAGAAGCAGAAGAAGGAGAAGGAGAAGGTGAAGTCTGGAGGGTGAATCAGAAGAAGCAGAAGAAGTAGAAGGAGAAGGTGAAGTCTGGAGGGTGAATCAGAAGAAGTAGAAGAAGGAGAAGGAGAAGGTGAAGTCTGGAGGGTGAATCAGAAGAAGCAGAAGAAGGAGAAGGAGAAGGTGAAGTCAGGAGGGTGAATCAGAAGAAGCAGAAGCAGGAGAAGGAGAAGGTGAAGACTGGAGGGTGAATCAGAAGAAGTAGAAGAAGCAGAAGGAGAAGGTGAAGTCTGGAGGGTGAATCAGAAGAAGTAGAAGAAGGAGAAGGAGATGGTGAGGTCTGGAGGGTGAATCAGAAGAAGCAGAAGAAGGAGAAGGAGAAGGTGAAGTCTGGAGGGTGAATCAGTAGAAGCAGAAGAAGGAGAAGGAGAAGGTGAAGACTGGCGGGTGAATCAGAAGAAGTAGAAGAAGGAGAAGGAGAAGATGAAGTCTGGAGGGTGAATCAGAAGAAGTAGAAGAAGGAGAAGGAGAAGGTGAGGTCTGGAGGGTGAATCAGAAGAAGCAGAAGAAGGAGAAGGAGAAGGTGAAGTCTGGAGGGTGAATCAGAAGAAGCAGAAGAAGGAGAAGGAGAAGGTGAAGTCAGGAGGGTGAATCAGAAGAAGCAGAAAAAGGAGAAGGAGAAGGTGAAGTTAGGAGGGTGAATCAGAAGAAGCAGAAGAAGGAGAAGGAGAAGGTGAAGTCAGGGGGGTGAAGCAGAAGAAGTAGAAGAAGGAGAAGGAGAAGGTGAAGTCAGGAGGGTGAAGCAGAAGAAGCAGAAGAAGGAGAAGGAGAAGGTGAAGTCTGGCGGGCGCAGCAGAAGAAGCAGAAGAAGGAGAAGGAGAAGGTGAAGTCTGGAGGGTGAAGCAGAAGAAGCAGAAGAAGTAGAAGGAGAAGGTGAAGTCTGGAGGGTGAATCAGAAGAAGTAGAAGAAGGAGAAGGAGAAGGTGAAGTCATGAGGGAGAAGCAGAAGAAGCAGAAGAAGGAGACGGAGAAGGTGATGTCTGGAGGGTGAAGCAGAAGAAGCAGAAGAAGGAGAAGGAGAAGGTGAAGTCTGGAGGGCGAAGCAGAAGAAGCAGAAGAAGGAGAAAGAGAAGGTGACGTCTGGAGGGTGAAGAAGAAGAAGCAGAAGAAGGAGAAGGAGAAGGTGAAGTCTGGAGGGTGAATCAGAAGAAGTAGAAGAAGGAGAAGGAGAAGGTGAAGTCTGGAGGGTGAATCAGAAGAAGTTGAAGAAGGAGAAGGAGAAGGTGAAGACTGGAAGTTGAATCAGAAGAAGTAGAAGAAGGAGAAGGAGAAGGTGAAGTCTGGAGGGTGAATCAGAAGAAGTAGAAGAAGGAGAAGGAGAAGGCGAAGTCTGGAGGCTGAATCAGAAGAAGCAGAAGAAGGAGAAGGAGAAGGTGAAGTCTGGAGGGTGAATCAGAAGAAGCAGAAGAAGGAGAAGGAGAAGATGAAGTCTGGAGGGTGAATCAGAAGAATTAGAAGAAGGAGAAGGAGAAGTTGAGGTCTGGAGGGTGAATCAGAAGAAGCAGAAGAAGGAGAAGGAGAAGGTGAAGTCTGAAGGGTGAACCAGAAGAAGCAGAAGAAGGAGAAGGAGAAGGTGAAGTCTGGAGGGTGTATCAGAAGAAGCAGAAGAAGGAGAAGGTGAAGTCTGGAGGGTGAATCAGAAGAAGCAGAAGAAGGAGAAGGAGAAGGTGAAGTCTGGAGGGTGAATCAGAAGAAGTAGAAGAAGGAGAAGGAGAAGGTGAAGTCTGGAGGGTGAATCAGAAGAAGTAGAACAAGGAGAAGGAGAAGTTGAAGTCTGGAGGGTGAATCAGAAGAAGCAGAAGAAGGAGAAGGAGAAGGTGAAGTCTGGAGGGTGAATCAGAAGAAGCAGAAGAAGGAGAAGGAGAAGATGAAGTCTGGAGGGTGAATCAGAAGAAATAGAAGAAGGAGAAGGAGAAGGTGAAGTCTGGAGGGTGAATCAGAAGAAGCAGAATAAGGAGAAGGAGAAGGTGAAGTCTGGAGGGTGAATCAGAAGAAGCAGAAGAAGGAGAAGGAGAAGGTGAAGTCTGGAGGGTGAATCAGAAGAAGTAGAAGAAGGAGAAGGAGAAGGTGAAGTATGGAGGGTGAAGCAGAAGAAGTAGAAGAAGGAGAAGGAGAAGGTGAAGTCATGAGGGTGAATCAGAAGAAGTAGAAGAAGGAGAAGGAGAAGGTGAAGTCAGGAGGGTGAATCAGAAGAAGCAGAAGAAGGAGAAGGAGAAGGTGAAGTCTGGAGTGTGAATCAGAAGAATCAGAAGAAGGAGAAGGAGAAGGTGAAGTCTGGAGGGTGAATCAGAAGAAGCAGAAGAAATAGAAGGAGAAGGTGAAGTCTAGAGGGTGAAGCAGAAGAAGCAGAAGAAGGAGAAGTAGAAGGTGAAGACTGGAGGGTGAATCAGAAGAAGTAGAAGAATGAGAAGGAGAAGGTGAAGTCTGGAGGGTGAATCAGAAGAGGTAGAAGAAGGAGAAGGAGAAGGTGAAGTCTGGAGGGTGAATCAGAAGAAGTAGAAGAAGGAGAAGGAGATGGTGAAGTCTGGAGGGTGAATCAGAAGAAGTAGAAGAAGGAGAAGGAGAAGGTGAAGTCAGGAGGGTGAATCAGAAGAAGCAGAAGAAGGAGAAGGATAAGGTGAAGTTAGGAGGGTGAATCAGAAGAAGCAGAAGAAGGAGAAGGAGAAGGTGAAGTCAGGGGGGTGAAGCAGAAAAAGTAGAAGAAGTAGAAGGAGAAGGCGAAGTCAGGAAGGTGAAGCAGAAGAAGCAGAAGAAGGAGAAGGAGAAGGTGAAGTCTGGCGGGCGCAGCAGAAGAAGCAGAAGAAGGAGAAGGTGAAGGTGAAGTCTGGAGGGTGAAGCAGAAGAAGCAGAAGAAGGAGAAGGAGAAGGTGAAGTCTGGAGGGTGAATCAGAAGAAGTAGAAGAAGGAGAAGGAGAAGGTGAAGTCAGGAGGGTGAAGCAGAAGAAGCAGAAGAAGGAGAAGGAGAAGGTGAAGTCTGGAGGGTGAAGCAGAAGAAGCAGAAGAAGGAGAAGGAGAAGGTGAAGTCTGGAGGCGAAGCAGAAGAAGTAGAAGAAGGAGAAGGAGAAGGTGAAGTCTGGATGGTGAAGCAGAAGAAGCAGAAGAAGGAGAAGGATGAAGGTGAAGTCTGGAGGGTGAATCAGAAGAAGTTGAAGAAGGAGAAGGAGAAGGTAAAGTCAGGAGGGTGAAGCAGAAGAAGCAGAAGAAGGAGAAGGAGAAGGTGAAGTCTGGAGGGTGAAACAGAAGAAGCAGAAGAAGGAGAAGGAGTAGGTGAAGTCTGGAGGGTGAAGCAGAAGAAGCAGAAGAAGGAGAAGGAGAAGGTGAAGTCAGGAGGGTGAATCAGAAGAAGTAGAAGAAGGAGAAGGAGAAGGTGAAGTCTGGAGGGTGAATCAGAAGAAGTAGAAGAAGAAGAAGGAGAAGGGGAAGTCTGGAGGTTGAATCAGAAGAAGCAGAAGAAGGAGAAGGAGAAGGTGAAGTCTGGAGGGAGAAGCAGAAGAAGTAGAAGAAGAAGGAGAAGGTGAAATCTGGAGGGTGAATAAGAAGAAGTAGAAGAAGGAGAAGGAGAAGGTGAAGTCTGGAGGGTGAATCAGAAGAAGTAGAAGAAGGAGAAGGAGAAGGTGAAGTCTGGAGGGTGAATCAGAAGAAGCAGAAGAAGGAGAAGGAGAAGGTGGAGTCTGGAGGCTGAATCAGAAGAAGTAGAAGAAGGAGAAGGAGAAGGTGTAGTCTGGAGAGTGAATCAGAAGAAGTAGACGAAGGAGAAGGAGAAGGTGAAGTCTGGAGGGTGAATCAGATAAAGCAGAAGAAGGAGAAGGAGAAGGCGAAGTCTGGAGGGTGAATCAGAAGAAGTAGAAGAAGGAGAAGGAGAAGGTGAAGTCTGGAGGGTGAATCAGAAGAAGCAGAAGAAGGAGAAGGAGAAGGTGAAGTCTGGAGGGTGAATCTGAAGAAGCAGAAGAAGGAGAAGGAGAAGGTGAAGTCTGGAGGGTGAATCAGAAGAAGCAGAAGAAGGAGAAGGAGAAGGTGAAGTCTGGAGGGTGAATCAGAAGAAGCAGAAGAAGTAGAAGGAGAAGGTGAAGTCTGGAGGGTGAATCAGAAGAAGTAGAAGAAGGAGAAGGAGAAGGTGAAGTCTGGAGGGTGAATCAGAAGAAGCAGAAGAAGGAGAAGGAGAAGGTGAAGTCAGGAGGGTGAATCAGAAGAAGCAGAAGCAGGAGAAGGAGAAGGTGAAGACTGGAGGGTGAATCAGAAGAAGTAGAAGAAGCAGAAGGAGAAGGTGAAGTCTGGAGGGTGAATCAGAAGAAGTAGAAGAAGGAGAAGGAGATGGTGAGGTCTGGAGGGTGAATCAGAAGAAGCAGAAGAAGGAGAAGGAGAAGGTGAAGTCTGGAGGGTGAATCAGTAGAAGCAGAAGAAGGAGAAGGAGAAGGTGAAGACTGGCGGGTGAATCAGAAGAAGTAGAAGAAGGAGAAGGAGAAGATGAAGTCTGGAGGGTGAATCAGAAGAAGTAGAAGAAGGAGAAGGAGAAGGTGAGGTCTGGAGGGTGAATCAGAAGAAGCAGAAGAAGGAGAAGGAGAAGGTGAAGTCTGGAGGGTGAATCAGAAGAAGCAGAAGAAGGAGAAGGAGAAGGTGAAGTCTGGAGGGTGAATCAGAAGAAGCAGAAGAAGGAGAAGGAGAAGGTGAAGTCAGGAGGGTGAATCAGAAGAAGCAGAAAAAGGAGAAGGAGAAGGTGAAGTTAGGAGGGTGAATCAGAAGAAGCAGAAGAAGGAGAAGGAGAAGGTGAAGTCAGTGGGGTGAAGCAGAAGAAGTAGAAGAAGGAGAAGGAGAAGGTGAAGTCAGGAGGGTGAAGCAGAAGAAGCAGAAGAAGGAGAAGGAGAAGGTGAAGTCTGGCGGGCGCAGCAGAAGAAGCAGAAGAAGGAGAAGGAGAAGGTGAAGTCTGGAGGGTGAAGCAGAAGAAGCAGAAGAAGTAGAAGGAGAAGGTGAAGTCTGGAGGGTGAATCAGAAGAAGTAGAAGAAGGAGAAGGAGAAGGTGAAGTCATGAGGGAGAAGCAGAAGAAGCAGAAGAAGGAGACGGAGAAGGTGATGTCTGGAGGGTGAAGCAGAAGAAGCAGAAGAAGGAGAAGGAGAAGGTGAAGTCTGGAGGGCGAAGCAGAAGAAGCAGAAGAAGGAGAAAGAGAAGGTGACGTCTGGAGGGTGAAGAAGAAGAAGCAGAAGAAGGAGAAGGAGAAGGTGAAGTCTGGAGGGTGAATCAGAAGAAGTAGAAGAAGGAGAAGGAGAAGGTGAAGTCTGGAGGGTGAATCAGAAGAAGTAGAAGAAGGAGAAGGAGAAGGTGAAGTTAGGAGGGTGAAGCAGAAGAAGCAGAAGAAGGAGAAGGACAAGGTGAAGTCTGGAGGGTGAAGCAGAAGAAGCAGAAGAAGGAGAAGGAGAAGGTGAAGTCTGGAGGGTGAAGCAGAAGAAGCAGAAGAAGGAGAAGGAGAAGGTGAAGTCAGGAGGGTGAATCAGAAGAAGTAGAAGAAGGAGAAGGAGAAGGTGAAGTCTGGAGGGTGAATCAGAAGAAGTAGAAGAAGTAGAAGGAGAAGGTGAAGTCTGGAGGGTGAATCAGAAGAAGTAGAAGAAGGAGAAGGAGAAGGTGAAGTCTGGAGGGTGAATCAGAAGAAGCAGAAGAAGGAGAAGGAGAAGGTGAAGTCTGGAGGGAGAAGCAGAAGAAGTAGAAGAAGGAGAAGGAGAAGGTGAAGTCTGGAGGGTGAATCAGAAGAAGTAGAAGAAGGAGAAGGAGAAGGTGACGTCTGGAGGGTGAATCAGAAGAAGTAGAAGAAGGAGAAGGAGAAGGTGTAGTCTGGAGGGTGAATCAGAAGAAGTAGACGAAGGAGAAGGAGAAGGTGAAGTCTGGAGGGTGAATCAGAAGAAGCAGAAGCAGGAGAAGGAGAAGGTGAAGTCTGGAGGGTGAATCAGAAGAAGTAGAAGAAGGAGAAGGAGAAGGTGAAGTCTGGAGGGTGAATCAGAAGAAGCAGAAGAAGGAGAAGGAGAAGGTGAAGTCTGGAGGGTGAATCAGAAGAAGCAGAAGAAGGAGAAGGAGAAGGTGAAGTCTGGAGGGTGAATCAGAAGAAGCAGAAGAAGGAGAAGGAGAAGGTGAAGTCTGGAGGGTGAATCAGAAGAAGCAGAAGAAGGAGAAGGAGAAGGTGAAGTCTGGATTGTGAAGCAGAAGAAGCAGAAGAAGGAGAAGGAGAAGGTGAAGTCTGGAGGCGAAGCAGAAGAAGTAGAAGAAGGAGAAGGAGAAGGTGAAGTCTGGATGGTGAAGCAGAAGAAGCAGAAGAAGGAGAAGGAGAAGGTGAAGTCTGGAGGGTGAATCAGAAGAAGTAGAAGAAGGAGAAGGAGAAGGTAAAGTCAGGAGGGTGAAGCAGAAGAAGCAGAAGAAGGAGAAGGAGAAGGTGAAGTCTGGAGGGTGAAACAGAAGAAGCAGAAGAAGGAGAAGGAGTAGGTGAAGTCTGGAGGGTGAAGCAGAAGAAGCAGAAGAAGGAGAAGGAGAAGGTGAAGTCAGGAGGGTGAATCAGAAGAAGTAGAAGAAGGAGAAGGAGAAGGTGAAGTCTGGAGGGTGAATCAGAAGAAGTAGAAGAAGAAGAAGGAGAAGGGGAAGTCTGGAGGTTGAATCAGAAGAAGCAGAAGAAGGAGAAGGAGAAGGTGAAGTCTGGAGGGAGAAGCAGAAGAAGTAGAAGAAGAAGGAGAAGGTGAAATCTGGAGGGTGAATAAGAAGAAGTAGAAGAAGGAGAAGGAGAAGGTGAAGTCTGGAGGGTGAATCAGAAGAAGTAGAAGAAGGAGAAGGAGAAGGTGAAGTCTGGAGGGTGAATCAGAAGAAGCAGAAGAAGGAGAAGGAGAAGGTGGAGTCTGGAGGCTGAATCAGAAGAAGTAGAAGAAGGAGAAGGAGAAGGTGTAGTCTGGAGAGTGAATCAGAAGAAGTAGACGAAGGAGAAGGAGAAGGTGAAGTCTGGAGGGTGAATCAGATAAAGCAGAAGAAGGAGAAGGAGAAGGCGAAGTCTGGAGGGTGAATCAGAAGAAGTAGAAGAAGGAGAAGGAGAAGGTGAAGTCTGGAGGGTGAATCAGAAGAAGCAGAAGAAGGAGAAGGAGAAGGTGAAGTCTGGAGGGTGAATCTGAAGAAGCAGAAGAAGGAGAAGGAGAAGGTGAATTCTGGAGGGTGAATCAGAAGAAGCAGAAGAAGGAGAAGGAGAAGGTGAAGTCTGGAGGGTGAATCAGAAGAAGCAGAAGAAGTAGAAGGAGAAGGTGAAGTCTGGAGGGTGAATCAGAAGAAGTAGAAGAAGGAGAAGGAGAAGGTGAAGTCTGGAGGGTGAATCAGAAGAAGCAGAAGAAGGAGAAGGAGAAGGTGAAGTCAGGAGGGTGAATCAGAAGAAGCAGAAGCAGGAGAAGGAGAAGGTGAAGACTGGAGGGTGAATCAGAAGAAGTAGAAGAAGCAGAAGGAGAAGGTGAAGTCTGGAGGGTGAATCAGAAGAAGTAGAAGAAGGAGAAGGAGATGGTGAGGTCTGGAGGGTGAATCAGAAGAAGCAGAAGAAGGAGAAGGAGAAGGTGAAGTCTGGAGGGTGAATCAGTAGAAGCAGAAGAAGGAGAAGGAGAAGGTGAAGACTGGCGGGTGAATCAGAAGAAGTAGAAGAAGGAGAAGGAGAAGATGAAGTCTGGAGGGTGAATCAGAAGAAGTAGAAGAAGGAGAAGGAGAAGGTGAGGTCTGGAGGGTGAATCAGAAGAAGCAGAAGAAGGAGAAGGAGAAGGTGAAGTCTGGAGGGTGAATCAGAAGAAGCAGAAGAAGGAGAAGGAGAAGGTGAAGTCTGGAGGGTGAATCAGAAGAAGCAGAAGAAGGAGAAGGAGAAGGTGAAGTCAGGAGGGTGAATCAGAAGAAGCAGAAAAAGGAGAAGGAGAAGGTGAAGTTAGGAGGGTGAATCAGAAGAAGCAGAAGAAGGAGAAGGAGAAGGTGAAGTCAGTGGGGTGAAGCAGAAGAAGTAGAAGAAGGAGAAGGAGAAGGTGAAGTCAGGAGGGTGAAGCAGAAGAAGCAGAAGAAGGAGAAGGAGAAGGTGAAGTCTGGCGGGCGCAGCAGAAGAAGCAGAAGAAGGAGAAGGAGAAGGTGAAGTCTGGAGGGTGAAGCAGAAGAAGCAGAAGAAGTAGAAGGAGAAGGTGAAGTCTGGAGGGTGAATCAGAAGAAGTAGAAGAAGGAGAAGGAGAAGGTGAAGTCATGAGGGAGAAGCAGAAGAAGCAGAAGAAGGAGACGGAGAAGGTGATGTCTGGAGGGTGAAGCAGAAGAAGCAGAAGAAGGAGAAGGAGAAGGTGAAGTCTGGAGGGCGAAGCAGAAGAAGCAGAAGAAGGAGAAAGAGAAGGTGACGTCTGGAGGGTGAAGAAGAAGAAGCAGAAGAAGGAGAAGGAGAAGGTGAAGTCTGGAGGGTGAATCAGAAGAAGTAGAAGAAGGAGAAGGAGAAGGTGAAGTCTGGAGGGTGAATCAGAAGAAGTAGAAGAAGGAGAAGGAGAAGGTGAAGTTAGGAGGGTGAATCAGAAGAAGCAGAAGAAGGAGAAGGAGAAGGTTAAGTCTGGAGGGTGAATCAGAAGAAGCAGAAGAAGCAGAAGGAGAAGGTGAAGTCTGGAGGGTGAATCATAAGAAGTAGAAGAAGGAGAAGGAGAAGGTTAAGTCTGGAGGGTGAATCAGAAGAAGCAGAAGAAGGAGAAGGATAAGGTGAAGTCTGGAGTGTGAATCAGAAGAAGTAGAAGAAGGAGAAGGAGAAGGTGATGTCTGGAGGGTGAAGCAGAAGAAGCAGAAGAAGGAGAAGGAGAAGGTGAAGTCTGGAGAGCGAATCAGAAGAAGCAGAAGAAGGAGAAGGAGAAAGTGAAGTCTGGAGGGTGAATCAGAAGAAGCAGAAGAAGGAGAAGGAGAAGGTGAAGTCTGGAGGGTGAATCAGAAGAAGCAGAATAAGGAAAAAGAGAAGGTGAAGTCTGGAGGGTGAATCAGAAGAAGTAGAAGAAGGAGAAGGAGAAGGTGAAGTCAGGAGGGTGAAGCAGAAGAAGCAGAAGAAGGAGAAGGACAAGATGAAGTCTGGAGTGTGAAGCAGAAGAAGCAGAAGAAGGAGAAGGAGAAGGTGAAGTCTGGAGGGTGAAGCAGAAGAAGCAGAAGAAGGAGAAGGAGAAGGTGAAGTCAGGAGGGTGAATCAGAAGAAGTAGAAGAAGGAGAAGGAGAAGGTGAAGTCTGGAGGGTGAATCAGAAGAAGTAGAAGAAGGAGAAGGAGAAGGTGAAGTCTGGAGGGTGAATCAGAAGAAGTAGAAGAAGGAGAAGGAGAAGGTGAAGTTAGGAGGGTGAAGCAGAAGAAGCAGAAGAAGGAGAAGGACAAGGTGAAGTCTGGAGGGTGAAGCAGAAGAAGCAGAAGAAGGAGAAGGAGAAGGTGAAGTCTGGAGGGTGAAGCAGAAGAAGCAGAAGAAGGAGAAGGAGAAGGTGAAGTCAGGAGGGTGAATCAGAAGAAGTAGAAGAAGGAGAAGGAGAAGGTGAAGTCTGGAGGGTGAATCAGAAGAAGTAGAAGAAGGAGAAGGAGAAGGTGAAGTCTGGAGGGTGAATCAGAAGAAGTAGAAGAAGGAGAAGGAGAAGGTGAAGTCTGGAGGGTGAATCAGAAGAAGCAGAAGAAGGAGAAGGAGAAGGTGAAGTCTGGAGGGAGAAGCAGAAGAAGTAGAAGAAGGAGAAGGAGAAGGTGAAGTCTGGAGGGTGAATCAGAAGAAGTAGAAGAAGGAGAAGGAGAAGGTGACGTCTGGAGGGTGAATCAGAAGAAGTAGAAGAAGGAGAAGGAGAAGGTGTAGTCTGGAGGGTGAATCAGAAGAAGTAGACGAAGGAGAAGGAGAAGGTGAAGTCTGGAGGGTGAATCAGAAGAAGCAGAAGCAGGAGAAGGAGAAGGTGAAGTCTGGAGGGTGAATCAGAAGAAGTAGAAGAAGGAGAAGGAGAAGGTGAAGTCTGGAGGGTGAATCAGAAGAAGCAGAAGAAGGAGAAGGAGAAGGTGAAGTCTGGAGGGTGAATCAGAAGAAGCAGAAGAAGGAGAAGGAGAAGGTGAAGTCTGGAGGGTGAATCAGAAGAAGCAGAAGAAGGAGAAGGTGAAGGTGAAGTCTGGAGGGTGAATCAGAAGAAGCAGAAGAAGTAGAAGGAGAAGGTGAAGTCTGGAGGGTGAATCAGAAGAAGGAGAAGAAGGACTTGGAGAAGGTGAAGTCTGGAGGGTGAATCAGAAGAAGCAGAAGAAGGAGAAGGAGAAGGTGAAGTCAGGAGGGTGAATCAGAAGAAGCAGAAGAAGGAGAAGGAGAAGGTGAAGTCTGGAGGGTGAATCAGAAGAAGCAGAAGAAGGCGAAGGAGAAGGTGAAGACTGGAGGGTGAATCAGAATAAGTAGAAGAAGGAGAAGGAGATGGTGAAGTCTGGAGGGTGAATCAGAAGAAGTAGAAGAAGCAGAAGGAGAAGGCGAAGTCTGGAGGGTGAATCAGAAGAAGCAGAAGAAGGAGAAGGAGAAGGTTAAGTCTGGAGGGTGAATCAGAAGAAGCAGAAGAAGCAGAAGGAGAAGGTGAAGTCTGGAGGGTGAATCATAAGAAGTAGAAGAAGGAGAAGGAGAAGGTTAAGTCTGGAGGGTGAATCAGAAGAAGCAGAAGAAGGAGAAGGATAAGGTGAAGTCTGGAGTGTGAATCAGAAGAAGTAGAAGAAGGAGAAGGAGAAGGTGATGTCTGGAGGGTGAAGCAGAAGAAGCAGAAGAAGGAGAAGGAGAAGGTGAAGTCTGGAGAGCGAATCAGAAGAAGCAGAAGAAGGAGAAGGAGAAAGTGAAGTCTGGAGGGTGAATCAGAAGAAGCAGAAGAAGGAGAAGGAGAAGGTGAAGTCTGGAGGGTGAATCAGAAGAAGCAGAATAAGGAAAAAGAGAAGGTGAAGTCTGGAGGGTGAATCAGAAGAAGTAGAAGAAGGAGAAGGAGAAGGTGAAGTCAGGAGGGTGAAGCAGAAGAAGCAGAAGAAGGAGAAGGACAAGATGAAGTCTGGAGTGTGAAGCAGAAGAAGCAGAAGAAGGAGAAGGAGAAGGTGAAGTCTGGAGGGTGAAGCAGAAGAAGCAGAAGAAGGAGAAGGAGAAGGTGAAGTCAGGAGGGTGAATCAGAAGAAGTAGAAGAAGGAGAAGGAGAAGGTGAAGTCTGGAGGGTGAAGCAGAAGAAGTAGAAGAAGGAGAAGGAGAAGGTGAAGTCTGGAGGGTGAATCAGAAGAAGTAGAAGAAGGAGAAGGAGAAGGTGAAGTCTGGAGGGTGAATCAGAAGAAGCAGAAGAAGGAGAAGGAGAAGGTGAAGTCTGGAGGGAGAAGCAGAAGAAGTAGAAGAAGGAGAAGGAGAAGGTGAAGTCTGGAGGGTGAATCAGAAGAAGTAGAAGAAGGAGAAGGAGAAGGTGACGTCTGGAGGGTGAATCAGAAGAAGTAGAAGAAGGAGAAGGAGAAGGTTTAGTCTGGAGGGTGAATCAGAAGAAGTAGACGAAGGAGAAGGAGAAGGTGAAGTCTGGAGGGTGAATCAGAAGAAGCAGAAGCAGGAGAAGGAGAAGGTGAAGTCTGGAGGGTGAATCAGAAGAAGTAGAAGAAGGAGAAGGAGAAGGTGAAGTCTGGAGGGTGAATCAGAAGAAGCAGAAGAAGGAGAAGGAGAAGGTGAAGTCTGGAGGGTGAATCAGAAGAAGCAGAAGAAGGAGAAGGAGAAGGTGAAGTCTGGAGGGTGAATCAGAAGAAGCAGAAGAAGGAGAAGGAGAAGGTGAAGTTAGGAGGGTGAATCAGAAGAAGCAGAAGAAGGAGAAGGAGAAGGTGAAGTCAGGGGGGTGAAGCAGAAGAAGTAGAAGAAGGAGAAGGAGAAGGTGAAGTCAGGAGGGTGAAGCAGAAGAAGCAGAAGAAGGAGAAGGAGAAGGTGAAGTCTGGCGGGCGCAGCAGAAGAAGCAGAAGAAGGAGAAGGAGAAGGTGAAGTCTGGAGGGTGAAGCAGAAGAAGCAGAAGAAGTAGAAGGAGAAGGTGAAGTCTGGAGGGTGAATCAGAAGAAGTAGAAGAAGGAGAAGGAGAAGGTGAAGTTATGAGGGAGAAGCAGAAGAAGCAGAAGAAGGAGATGGAGAAGGTGATGTCTGGAGGGTGAAGCAGAAGAAGCAGAAGAAGGAGAAGGAGAAGGTGAAGTCTGGAGGGCGAAGCAGAAGAAGCAGAAGAAGGAGAAAGAGAAGGTGACGTCTGGAGGGTGAAGAAGAAGAAGCAGAAGAAGGAGAAGGAGAAGGTGAAGTCTGGAGGGTGAATCAGAAGAAGTAGAAGAAGGAGAAGGAGAAGGTGAAGTCTGGAGGGTGAATCAGAAGAAGTAGAAGAAGGAGAAGGAGAAGGTGAAGTCAGGAGGGTGAAGCAGAAGAAGCAGAAGAAGGAGAAGGACAAGGTGAAGTCTGGAGGGTGAAGCAGAAGAAGCAGAAGAAGGAGAAGGAGAAGGTGAAGTCTGGAGGGTGAAGCAGAAGAAGCAGAAGAAGGAGAAGGAGAAGGTGAAGTCAGGAGGGTGAATCAGAAGAAGTAGAAGAAGGAGAAGGAGAAGGTGAAGTCTGGAGGGTGAATCAGAAGAAGTAGAAGAAGGAGAAGGAGAAGGTGAAGTCTGGAGGGTGAATCAGAAGAAGTAGAAGAAGGAGAAGGAGAAGGTGAAGTCTGTAGGGTGAATCAGAAGAAGCAGAAGAAGGAGAAGGAGAAGGTGAAGTCTGGAGGGTGAAGCAGAAGAAGTAGAAGAAGGAGAAGGAGAAGGTGAAGTCTGGAGGGTGAATCAGAAGAAGTAGAAGAAGGAGAAGGAGAAGGTGATGTCTGGAGGGTGAATCAGAAGAAGGAGAAGAAGGAGAAGGAGAAGGTGTAGTCTGGAGGGTGAATCAGAAGAAGTAGACGAAGGAGAAGGAGAAGGTGAAGTCTGGAGGGTGAATCAGAAGAAGCAGAAGCAGGAGAAGGAGAAGGTGAAGTCTGGAGGGTGAATCAGAAGAAGTAGAAGAAGGAGAAGGAGAAGGTGAAGTCTGGAGGGTGAATCAGAAGAAGCAGAAGAAGGAGAAGGAGAAGATGAAGCCTGGAGGGTGAATCAGAAGAAGCAGAAGAAAGAGAAGGAGAAGGGGAAGTCTGGAGGGTGAAGCAGAAGAAGGAGACGGAGAAGGTGAAGTCTGGAGGGTGAAGCAGAAGAAGCAGAAGAAGGAGAAGGAGAAGGTGAAGTCTGGAGGGTGAAGCAGAAGAAGCAGAAGAAGGAGAAGGAGAAGGTGAAGTCTGGAGGATGAATCAGAAGAAGCAGAAGAAGGAGAAGGAGAAGATGAAGTCTGGAGGGTGAATCAGAAGAAGTAGAAGAAGGAGAAGGAGAAGGTGAAGTCAGGAGGGTGAATCAGAAGAAGCAGAAGAAGGAGAAGGAGAAGGTGAAGTCTGGAGGGGAAATCAGAAGAATCAGAAGAAGGAGAAGGAGAAGGTGAAGTCCGGAGGGAGAATCAGAAGAAGCAGAAGAAAGAGAAGGAGAAGGTGAAGTCTGGAGGGTGAATCAGAAGAAGTAGAAGAAGGAGAAGGAGAAGGTGAAGTCTGGAGGGTGAATCAGAAGAATCAGAAGAAGGAGAAGGAGAAGATGAAGTCTGGAGGGTGAATCAGAAGAAGCAGAAGAAAGAGAAGGAGAAGGGGATGTCTGGAGGGTGAAGCAGAAGAAACAGAAGAAGGAGAAGGAGTAGGTGAAGACTGGAGGGTGAATCAGAAGAAGTAGAAGAAGGAGAAGGAGAAGGTGAAGTCTGGAGGGTGAATCAGACGAAGTAGAAGAAGGAGAAGGAGAAGGTGAAGTCTGGAGGGTGAATCAGAAGAAGTAGAAGAATGAGAAGGAGAAGGTGAAGTCTGGAGGGTGAATCAGAAGAAGCAGAAGAAGGAGAAGGAGAAGATGAAGTCTGGAGGGTGAATTAGAAGAAGTAGAAGAAGGAGAAGGAGAAGGTGAGGTCTGGAGGGTGAATCAGAAGAAGCAGAAGAAGGAGAAGGAGAAGGTGAAGTCTGGAGGGTGAATCAGAAGAAGCAGAGGAAGGAGAAGGAGAAGGTGAAGTCTGGAGGGTGAATCAGAAGAAGCAGAAGAAGGAGAAGGGAAAGGTGAAGTCAGGAGCGTGAATCAGAAGAAGCAGAAGAAGGAGAAGGAGAAGGTGAAGTTAGGAGGGTGAATCAGAAGAAGCAGAAGAAGGAGAAGGAGCAGGTGAAGTCAGGGGGGTGAAGCAGAAGAAGTAGAAGAAGGAGAAGGAGAAGGTGAAGTCAGGACGGTGAAGCAGAAGAAGCAGAAGAAGGAGAAGGTGAAGGTGAAGTCTGGAGGGTGAAGCAGAAGAAGCAGAAGAAGGAGAAGGAGAGGGTGAAGTCTGGAGGGTGAATCAGAAGAAGTAGAAGAAGGAGAAGGAGAAGGTGAAGTCAGGAGAGTGAAGCAGAAGAAGCAGAAGAAGGAGAAGGAGAAGGTGAAGTCTGGAGGGCGAAGCAGAAGAAGCAGAAGAAGGAGAAGGAGAAGGTGAAGTCTGGAGGGTGAAGCAGAAGAAGCAGAAGAAGGAGAAGGTGAAGGTGAAGTCTGGAGGGTGAATCAGAAGAAGCAGAAGAAGGAGAAGGAGAAGGTGAAGTCTGGAGGGTGATTCAGAAGAAGCAGAATAAGGAGAAGGAGAAGGTGAAGTCTGGAGGGTGAATCAGAAGAAGCAGAAGAAGGAGTAGGAGAAGGTGACGTCTGGAGGGTGAATCAGAAGAAGTAGAAGAAGGAGAAGGAGAAGGTGAAGTCTGGAGGGTGAATCAGAAGAAGTAGAAGAAGGAGAAGGAGAAGGTGAAGTCTGGAGGGTGAAGCAGAAGAAGTAGAAGAAGGAGAAGGAGAAGGTGAAGTCAGGAGGATGAATCAGAAGATGTAGAAGAAGGAGAAGGAGAAGGTGAAGTCAGGAGGGTGAATCAGAAGAAGCAGAAGAAGGAGAAGGAGAAGGTGAAGTCTGGAGGGTGAATCAGAAGAAGTAGAAGAAGGAGAAGGAGAAGGTGAAGTCTGGAGGGTGAATCAGAAGAAGCAGAAGAAGGAGAAGGAGAAGGTGAAGTCTGGAGGGTGAATCAGAAGAAGCAGAAGAAGGAGAAGGAGAAGGTGAAGTCTGGAGGGTGAATCAGAAGAAGCAGAAGAAGGAGAAGGAGAAGGTGAAGTCTGGAGGGTGAATCAGAAGAAGCAGAATAAGGAGAAGGAGAAGGTGAAGTCTGGAGGGTGAATCAGAAGAAGCAGAAGAAGGAGAAGGAGAAGGTGAAGTCTGGAGGGTGAATCAGAAGAAGTAGAAGAAGGAGAAGGAGAAGGTGAAGTCTGGAGGGTGAAGCAGAAGAAGTAGAAGAAGGAGAAGGAGAAGGTGAAGTCAGGAGGGTTAATCAGAAGAAGTAGAAGAAGGAGAAGGAGAAGGTGAAGTCAGGAGGGTGAATCAGAAGAAGCAGAAGAAGGAGATAGAGAAGGTGAAGTCTGGAGGGTGAATCAGAAGAATCAGAAGAAGTAGAAGGAGAAGGTGAAGTCTGGAGAGTGAAGCAGAAGAAACAGAAGAAGGAGAAGGAGAAGGTGAAGACTGGAGGGTGAATCAGAAGAAGTAGACGAAGGAGAAGGAGAAGGTGAAGTCTGGAGGGTGAATCAGAAGAAGTAGAAGAAGGAGAAGGAGAAGGTGAAGTCTGGAGGGTGAATCAGAAGAAGCAGAAGAAGGAGAAGGAGAAGGTGAAGTCTGGAGGGTGAATCAGAAGAAGCAGAAGAAGGAGAAGGAGAAGATGAAGTCTGGAGGGTGAATCAGAAGAAGTAGAAGAAGGAGAAGGAGAAGGTGAGGTCTGGAGGGTGAATCAGAAGAAGCAGAAGAAGGAGAAGGAGAAGGTGAAGTCTGGAGGGTGAATCAGAAGAAGCAGAAGAAGGAGAAGGAGAAGGTGAAGTCTGGAGGGTGAATCAGAAGAAGCAGAAGAAGGAGAAGGAGAAGGTGAAGTCAGGAGGGTGAATCAGAAGAAGCAGAAGAAGGAGAAGGAGTAGGTGAAGTTAGGAGGGTGAATCAGAAGAAGCAGAAGAAGGAGAAGGAGCAGGTGAAGTCAGGGGGGTGTAGCAGAAGAAGTAGAAGAAGGAGAAGGAGAAGGTGAAGTCAGGACGGTGAAGCAGAAGAAGCAGAAGAAGGAGAAGGAGAAGGTGAAGCCTGGAGGGCGCAGCAGAAGAAGCAGAAGAAGGAGAAGGAGAAGGTGAAGTCTGGAGTGTGAAGCAGAAGAAGCAGAAGAAGGAGAAGGAGAAGGTGAAGTCTGGAGGGTGAATCAGAAGAAGTAGAAGAAGGAGAAGGAGAAGGTGAAGTCTGGAGGGTGAAGCAGAAGAAGTAGAAGAAGGAGAAGGAGAAGGTGAAGTCAGGAGGGTGAATCAGAAGAAGTAGAAGAAGGAGAAGGAGAAGGTGAAGTCAGGAGGGTGAATCAGAAGAAGCAGAAGAAGGAGAAGGAGAAGGTGAAGTCTGGAGGGTGAATCAGAAGAATCAGAAGAAGGAGAAGGAGAAGGTGAAGTCTGGAGGGTGAATCAGAAGAAGCAGAAGAAAGAGAAGGAGAAGGTGAAGTCTGGAGGGTGAAGCAGAAGAAACAGAAGAAGGAGAAGGAGAAGGTGAAGACTGGAGGGTGAATCAGAAGAAGTAGAAGAAGGAGAAGGAGAAGGTGAAGTCTGGAGGGTGAATCAGAAGAAGTAGAAGAAGGAGAAGGAGAAGTTGAAGTCTGGAGGGTGAATCAGAAGAAGCAGAAGAAGGAGAAGGAGAAGGTGAAGTCTGGAGGGTGAATCAGAAGAAGCAGAAGAAGGAGAAGGAGAAGATGAAGTCCGGAGGGTGAATCAGAAGAAGTAGAAGAAGGAGAAGGAGAAGGTGAAGTCTGGAGGGTGAATCAGAAGAAGTAGAAGAAGGAGAAGGAGAAGATGAAGTCTGGAGGGTGAATCAGAAGAAACAGAAGAAGGGGAAGGAGAAGGTGAAGTCTGGAGGGTGAATCAGAAGAAGTAGAAGAAGGAGAAGGAGAAGGTGTAGTCTGGAGGGTGAATCAGAAGAAGTAGACGAAGGAGAAGGAGAAGGTGAAGTCTGGAGGGTGAATCAGAAGAAGCAGAAGAAGGAGAAGGAGAAGGTTAAGTCTGGAGGGTGAATCAGAAGAAGTAGAAGAAGGAGAAGGAGAAGGTGAAGTCTGGAGGGTGAATCAGAAGAAGCAGAAGAAGGAGAAGGAGAAGGTGAAGTCTGGAGGGTGAATCAGAAGAAGCAGAAGAAGGAGAAGGAGAAGGTGAAGTCTGGAGGGTGAATCAGAAGAAGCAGAATAAGGAGAAGGAGAAGGTGAAGTCTGGAGGGTGAATCAGAAGAAGCAGAAGAAGGAGAAGGAGAAGGTGAAGTCTGGAGGGTGAATCAGAAGAAGTAGAAGAAGGAGAAGGAGAAGATGAAGTCTGGAGGGTGAATCAGAAGAAGTAGAAGAAGGAGAAGGAGAAGGTGAAGTCTGGAGGGTGAATCAGAAGAAGTAGAAGAAGGAGAAGGAGAAGATGAAGTCTGGAGGGTGAATCAGAAGAAACAGAAGAAGGAGAAGCAGAAGGTGAAGTCTGGAGGGTGAATCAGAAGAAGTAGAAGAAGGAGAAGGAGAAGGTGAAGTCTGGAGGGTGAATCAGAAGAAGCAGAAGAAGGAGAAGGAGAAGGTGAAGTCTGGAGGGTGAATCAGAAGAAGTAGAAGAAGGAGAAGGAGAAGGTGAAGTCTGGAGGGTGAATCAGAAGAAGCAGAATAAGGAGAAGGAGAAGGTGAAGTCTGGAGGGTGAATCAGAAGAAGCAGAAGAAGGAGAAGGTGAAGTCTGGAGGGTGAATCAGAAGAAGTAGAAGAAGGAGAAGGAGAAGATGAAGTCTGGAGGGTGAATCAGAAGAAGTAGAAGAAGGAGAAGGAGAAGGTGAAGTCTGGAGGGTGAATCAGAAGAGGTAGAAGATGGAGAAGGAGAAGATGAAGTCTGGAGGGTGAATCAGAAGAAACAGAAGAATGAGAAGGAGAAGGTGAAGTCTGGAGGGTGAATCAGAAGAAGTAGAAGAAGGAGAAGGAGAAGGTGTAGTCTGGAGGGTGAATCAGAAGAAGTAGACGAAGGAGAAGGAGAAGGTGAAGTCTGGAGGGTGAATCAGAAGAAGCAGAAGAAGGAGAAGGAGAAGGTGAAGTCTGGAGGGTGAATCAGAAGAAGTAGAAGAAGGAGAAGGAGAAGGTGAAGTCTGGAGGGTGAATCAGAAGAAGCAGAAGAAGGAGAAGGAGAAGGTGAAGTCTGGACGGTGAATCAGAAGAAGCAGAAGAAGGAGAAGGAGAAGGTGAAGTCTGGAGGGTGAATCAGAAGAAGTAGAAGAAGGAGAAGGAGAAGTTGAAGTCTGGAGGGTGAAGCAGAAGAAGTAGAAGATGGAGAAGGAGAAGGTGAAGTCAGGAGGGTGAATCAGAAGAAGTAGAAGAAGGAGAAGGAGAAGGTGAAGTCAGGAGGGTGAATCAGAAGAAGCAGAAGATGGAGAAGGAGAAGGTGAAGTCTGGAGGGTGAATCAGAAGAATCAGAAGAAGGAGAAGGAGAAGGTGAAGTCTGGAGGGTGAATCAGAAGAAGCAAAGGAAGGAGAAGGAGAAGGTGAAGTCTGGAGGGTGAATCAGAAGAAGCAGAATAAGGAGAAGGAGAAGTTGAAGTCTGGAGGGTGAATCAGAAGAAGCAGAATAAGGAGAAGGAGAAGGTGAAGTCTGGAGGGTGTATCAGAAGAAGCAGAAGAAGGAGAAGGAGAAGGTGAAGTCTGGAGGGTGAATCAGAAGAAGTAGAAGAAGGAGAAGGAGAAGGTGAAGTCTGGAGGGTGAAGCAGAAGACGTAGAAGAAGGAGAAGGAGAAGGTGAAGTCAGGAGGGTGAATCAGAAGAAGTAGAAGAAGGAGAAGGAGAAGGTGAAGTCAGGAGGGTGAATCAGAAGAAGCAGAAGACGGAGAAGGAGAAGGTGAAGTCTGGAGGGTGAATCAGAAGAAACAGAAGAAGGAGAAGGAGAAGGTGAAGTCTGGAGGGTGAATCAGAAGAAGTAGAAGAAGGAGAAGGAGAAGGTGTAGTCTGGAGGGTGAATCAGAAGAAGTAGACGAAGGAGAAGGAGAAGGTGAAGTCTGGAGGGTGAATCAGAAGAAGCAGAAGAAGGAGATGGAGAAGGTGAAGTCTGGAGGGTGAATCAGAAGAAGTAGAAGAAGGAGAAGGAGAAGGTGAAGTCTGGAGGGTGAATCAGAAGAAGCAGAAGAAGGAGAAGGAGAAGGTGAAGTCTGGAGGGTGAATCAGAAGAAGCAGAAGAAGGAGAAGGAGAAGGTGAAGTCTGGAGGGTGATTCAGAAGAAGCAGAATAAGGAGAAGGAGAAGGTGATGTCTGGAGGGTGAATCAGAAGAAGCAGAAGAAGGAGAAGGAGAAGGTGAAGTCTGGAGGGTGAATCAGAAGAAGTAGAAGAAGGAGAAGGAGAAAGTGAAGTCTGGAGGGTGAATCAGAAGAAGTAGAAGAAGGAGAAGGAGAAGGTGAAGTCTGGAGGGTGAATCAGAAGAAGTAGAAGAAGGAGAAGGAGAAGGTGAAGTCTGGAGGGTGAAGCAGAAGAAGTAGAAGAAGGAGAAGGAGAAGGTGAAGTCAGGAGGGTGAATCAGAAGATGTAGAAGAAGGAGAAGGAGAAGGTGAAGTCAGGAGGGTGAATCAGAAGAAGCAGAAGAAGGAGAAGGAGAAGGTGAAGTCTGGAGGGTGAATCAGAAGAATCAGAAGAAGGAGAAGGAGAAGGTGAAGTCTGGAGGGTGAATCAGAAGAAGCAGAAGAAAGAGAAGGAGAAGGTGAAGTCTGGAGGGTGAATCAGAAGAAGTAGAAGAAGGAGAAGGAGAAGGTGAAGTCTGGAGGGTGAATCAGAAGAAGCAGAAGAAGGAGAAGGAGAAGGTGAAGTCTGGAGGGTGAATCAGAAGAAGCAGACGAAGGAGAAGGAGAAGGTGAAGTCTGGAGGGTGAATCAGAAGAAGCAGAAGAAGGAGATGGAGAAGGTGAAGTCTGGAGGGTGAATCAGAAGAAGTAGAAGAAGGAGAAGGTGAAGGTGAAGTCTGGAGGGTGAATCAGAAGAAGCAGAAGAAGGAGAAGGAGAAGGTGAAGTCTGGAGGGTGAATCAGAAGAAGCAGAAGAAGGAGAAGGAGAAGGTGAAGTCTGGAGGGTGATTCAGAAGAAGCAGAATAAGGAGAAGGAGAAGGTGAAGTCTGGAGGGTGAATCAGAAGAAGCAGAAGAAGGAGAAGGAGAAGGTGAAGTCTGGAGGGTGAATCAGAAGAAGTAGAAGAAGGAGAAGGAGAAGGTGAAGTCTGGAGGGTGAATCAGAAGAAGTAGAAGAAGGAGAAGGAGAAGGTGAAGTCTGGAGGGTGAATCAGAAGAAGTAGAAGAAGGAGAAGGAGAAGGTGAAGTCTGGAGGGTGAAGCAGAAGAAGTAGAAGAAGGAGAAGTAGAAGGTGAAGTCAGGAGGGTGAATCAGAAGATGTAGAAGAAGGAGAAGGAGAAGGTGAAGTCAGGAGGGTGAATCAGAAGAAGCAGAAGAAGGAGAAGGAGAAGGTGAAGTCTGGAGGGTGAATCAGAAGAAGTAGAAGAAGGAGAAGGAGAAGGTGAAGTCTGGAGGGTGAATCAGAAGAAGCAGAAGAAGGAGAAGGAGAAGGTGAAGTCTGGAGGGTGAATCAGAAGAAGCAGAAGAAGGAGAAGGAGAAGGTGAAGTCTGGAGGGTGAATCAGAAGAAGCAGAAGAAGGAGAAGGAGAAGGTGAAGTCTGGAGGGTGAATCAGAAGAAGCAGAATAAGGAGAAGGAGAAGGTGAAGCCTTGAGGGAGAATCAGAAGAAGGAGAAGGAGAAGGTGAAGTCTGGAGGGTGAATCAGAAGAAGTAGAAGAAGGAGAAGGAGAAGGTGAAGTCTGGAGGGTGAAGCAGAAGAAGTAGAAGAAGGAGAAGGAGAAGGTGAAGTCAGGAGGGTGAATCAGAAGAAGTAGAAGAAGGAGAAGGAGAAGGTGAAGTCAGGAGGGTGAATCAGAAGAAGCAGAAGAAGGAGATAGAGAAGGCGAAGTCTGGAGGGTGAATCAGAAGAATCAGAAGAAGGAGAAGGAGAAGGTGAAGTCTGGAGGGTGAAGCAGAAGAAACAGAAGGAAGAGAAGGAGAAGGTGAAGTCTGGAGGGTGAAGCAGAAGAAACAGAAGAAGGAGAAGGAGAAGGTGAAGACTGGAGGGTGAATCAGAAGAAGTAGAAGAAGTAGAAGGAGAAGGTGAAGTCTGGAGGGTGAATCAGAAGAAGTAGAAGAAGGAGAAGGAGAAGGTGAAGTCTGGAGGGTGAATCAGAAGAAGCAGAAGAAGGAGAAGGTAAAGTCTGGAGGGTGAATCAGAAGAAGCAGAAGAAGGAGAAGGAGAAGATGAAGTCTGGAGGGTGAATCAGAAGAAGTAGAAGAAGGAGAAGGAGAAGGTGAGGTCTGGAGGGTGAATCAGAAGAAGCAGAAGAAGCAGAAGGAGAAGGTGAAGTCTGGAGGGTGAATCAGAAGAAGCAGAAGAAGGAGAAGGAGAAGGTGAAGTCTGGAGGGTGAATCAGAAGAAGCAGAAGAAGGAGAAGGAGAAGGTGAAGTCAGGAGGGTGAATCAGAAGAAGCAGAAGAAGGAGAAGGAGAAGGTGAAGTTAGGAGGGTGAATCAGAAGAAGCAGAAGAAGGAGAAGGAGCAGGTGAAGTCAGGGGGGTGTAGCAGAAGAAGTAGAAGAAGGAGAAGGAGAAGGTGAAGTCAGGACGGTGAAGCAGAAGAAGCAGAAGAAGGAGAAGGAGAAGGTGAAGCCTGGAGGGCGCAGCAGAAGAAGCAGAAGAAGGAGAAGGAGAAGGTGAAGTCTGGAGTGTGAAGCAGAAGAAGCAGAAGAAGGAGAAGGAGAAGGTGAAGTCTGGAGGGCGCAGCGGAAGAAGCAGAAGAAGGAGAATGAGAAGGTGAAGTCTGGAGGGTGAATCAGAAGAAGCAGAAGAAGGAGAAGGAGAAGGTGAAGTCTGGAGGGTGAATCAGAAGAAGTAGAAGAAGGAGAAGGAGAAGGTGAAGTCAGGAGGGTGAATCAGAAGATGTAGAAGAAGGAGAAGGAGAAGGTGAAGTCAGGAGGGTGAATCAGAAGAAGCAGAAGAAGGAGAAGGAGAAGGTGAAGTCTGGAGGGTGAATCAGAAGAAGTAGAATAAGGAGAAGGAGAAGGTGAAGTCTGGAGGGTGAATCAGAAGAAGCAGAAGAAGGAGAAGGAGAAGGTGAAGTCTGGAGGGTGAATCAGAAGAAGCAGAAGAAGGAGAAGGAGAAGGTGAAGTCTGGAGGGTGAATCAGAAGAAGCAGAAGAAGGAGAAGGAGAAGGTGAAGTCTGGAGGGTGAATCAGAAGAAGCAGAATAAGGAGAAGGAGAAGGTGAAGTCTTGAGGGAGAATCAGAAGAAGCAGAAGAAGGAGAAGGAGAAGGTGAAGTCTGGAGGGTGAATCAGAAGAAGTAGAAGAAGGAGAAGGAGAAGGTGAAGTCTGGAGGGTGAAGCAGAAGAAGTAGAAGAAGGAGAAGGAGAAGGTGAAGTCAGGAGGGTGAATCAGAAGAAGTAGAAGAAGGAGAAGGAGAAGGTGAAGTCAGGAGGGTGAATCAGAAGAAGCAGAAGAAGGAGATAGAGAAGGCGAAGTCTGGAGGGTGAATCAGAAGAATCAGAAGAAGGAGAAGGAGAAGGTGAAGTCTGGAGGGTGAAGCAGAAGAAACAGAAGAAAGAGAAGGAGAAGGTGAAGTCTGGAGGGTGAAGCAGAAGAAACAGAAGAAGGAGAAGGAGAAGGTGAAGACTGGAGGGTGAATCAGAAGAAGTAGAAGAAGTAGAAGGAGAAGGTGAAGTCTGGAGGGTGAATCAGAAGAAGTAGAAGAAGGAGAAGGAGAAGGTGAAGTCTGGAGGTTGAATCAGAAGAAGCAGAAGAAGGAGAAGGTAAAGTCTGGAGGGTGAATCAGAAGAAGCAGAAGAAGGAGAAGGAGAAGATGAAGTCTGGAGGGTGAATCAGAAGAAGTAGAAGAAGGAGAAGGAGAAGGTGAGGTCTGGAGGGTGAATCAGAAGAAGCAGAAGAAGGAGAAGGAGAAGGTGAAGTCTGGAGGGTGAATCAGAAGAAGCAGAAGAAGGAGAAGGAGAAGGTGAAGTCTGGAGGGTGAATCAGAAGAAGCAGAAGAAGGAGAAGGAGAAGGTGAAGTCAGGAGGGTGAATCAGAAGAAGCAGAAGAAGGAGAAGGAGAAGGTGAAGTTAGGAGGGTGAATCAGAAGAAGCAGAAGAAGGAGAAGGAGCAGCTAAAGTCAGGGGGGTGTAGCAGAAGAAGTAGAAGAAGGAGAAGGAGAAGGTGAAGTCAGGACGGTGAAGCAGAAGAAGCAGAAGAAGGAGAAGGAGAAGGTGAAGCCTGGAGGGCGCAGCAGAAGAAGCAGAAGAAGGAGAAGGAGAAGGTGAAGTCTGGAGTGTGAAGCAGAAGAAGCAGAAGAAGGAGAAGGAGAAGGTGAAGTCTGGAGGGCGCAGCAGAAGAAGCAGAAGAAGGAGAATGAGAAGGTGAAGTCTGGAGGGTGAATCAGAAGAAGCAGAAGAAGGAGAAGGAGAAGGTGAAGTCTGGAGGGTGAATCAGAAGAAGTAGAAGAAGGAGAAGGAGAAGGTGAAGTCTGGAGGGTGAAGCAGAAGAAGTAGAAGAAGGAGAAGGAGAAGGTGAAGTCAGGAGGGTGAATCAGAAGAAGTAGAAGAAGGAGAAGGAGAAGGTGAAGTCAGGAGGTTGAATCAGAAGAAGCAGAAGAAGGAGAAGGAGAATGTGAAGTCTGGAGGGTGAATCAGCAGAAGTAGAAGAAGGAGAAGGAGAAGGTGAAGTCTGGAGGGTGAATCAGAAGAAGCAGAAGAAGGAGAAGGAGATGGTGAAGTCTGGAGGGTGAATCAGAAGAAGCAGAAGAAGGAGAAGGAGAAGGTGAAGTCTGGAGGGTGAATCAGAAGAAGCAGAAGAAGGAGAAGGAGAAGGTGAAGTCTGGAGGGTGAATCAGAAGAAGCAGAATAAGGAGAAGGAGAAGGTGAAGTCTGGAGGGTGAATCAGAAGAAGCAGAAGAAGGAGAAGGAGAAGGTGAAGTCTGGAGGGTGAATCAGAAGAAGTAGAAGAAGGAGAAGGAGAAGGTGAAGTCTGGAGGGTGAAGCAGAAGAAGTAGAAGAAGGAGAAGGAGAAGGTGAAGTCAGGAGGGTGAATCAGAAGAAGTAGAAGAAGGAGAAGGAGAAGGTGAAGTCAGGAGGGTGAATCAGAAGAAGCAGAAGAAGGAGATACAGAAGGTGAAGTCTGGAGGGTGAAGCAGTAGAAGCAGAAGAAAGAGAAGGAGAAGGTGAAGTCT
This sequence comes from Somniosus microcephalus, assembly GCF_052327205.1. NCBI lineage: Eukaryota > Metazoa > Chordata > Chondrichthyes > Squaliformes > Somniosidae > Somniosus > Somniosus microcephalus. The sequence continues at coordinate 836,467 of NW_028225219.1, forward strand.
GGAGGGTGAAGCAGAAGAAACAGAAGAAGGAGAAGGAGAAGGTGAGGACTGGAGGGTGAATCAGAAGAAGTCGAAGAACGAGAAGAAGAAGGTGAAGTCTGGAGGGTGAATCAGAAGAAGTAGAAGAAGGAGAAGGAGAAGGTGAAGTCTGGAGGGTGAATCAGAAGAAGCAGAAGAAGGAGAAGGAGAAGGTGAAGTCTGGAGGGTGTATCAGAAGAAGCAGAAGAAGGAGAAGGAGAAGATGAAGTCTGGAGGGTGAATCAGAAGAAGTAGAAGAAGTAGAAGGAGAAGGTGAGGTCTGGAGGGTGAATCAGAAGAAGCAGAAGAAGGAGAAGGAGAAGGTGAAGTCTGGAGGGTGAATCAGAAGAAGCAGAAGAAGGAGAAGGAGAAGGTGAAGTCTGGAGGGTGAATCAGAAGAAGCAGAAGAAGGAGAAGGAGAAGGTGAAGTCAGGAGGGTGAATCAGAAGAAGCAGAAGAAGGAGAAGGAGAAGGTGAATTTAGGAGGGTGAATCAGAAGAAGCAGAAAAAGGAGAAGGAGCAGGTGAATTCAAGGGGGTGTAGCAGAAGAAGTAGAAGAAGGAGAAGGAGAAGGTGAAGTCAGGACGGTGAAGCAGAAGAAGCAGAAGAAGGAGAAGGAGAAGGTGAAGCCTGGAGGACGCAGCAGAAGAAGCAGAAGAAGGAGAAGGAGAAGGTGAAGTCTGGAGTGTGAAGCAGAAGAAGCAGAAGAAGGAGAAGGAGAAGGTGAAGTCTGGAGGGCGCAGCATAAGAAGCAGAAGAAGGAGAAGGAGAAGGTGAAGTCTGGAGGGTGAATCAGAAGAAGCAGAAGAAGGAGAAGGAGAAGGTGAAGTCTGGAGGGTGAATCAGAAGAAGTAGAAGAAGGAGAAGGAGAAGGTGAAGTCTGGAGGGTGAAGCAGAAGAAGTAGAAGAAGGAGAAGGAGAAGATGAAGTCAGGAGGGTGAATCAGAAGAAGTAGAAGAAGGAGAAGGAGAAGGTGAAGTCAGGAGGGTGAATCAGAAGAAGCAGAAGATGGAGAAGGAGAAGGTGAAGTCTGGAGGTTGAATCAGAAGAATCAGAAGAAGGAGAAGGAGAAGGTGAAGTCTGGAGGGTGAATCAGAAGAAGCAGAAGAAAGAGAAGGAGAAGGTGAAGTCTGGAGTGTGAAGCAGAAGAAGCAGAAGAAGGAGAAGGAGAAGGTGAAGTCTGGAGGGCGCAGCAGAAGAAGCAGAAGAAGGAGAATGAGAAGGTGAAGTCTGGAGGGTGAATCAGAAGAAGCAGAAGAAGGAGAAGGAGAAGGTGAAGTCTGGAGGGTGAATCAGAAGAAGTAGAAGAAGGAGAAGGAGAAGGTGAAGTCTGGAGGGTGAAGCAGGAGAAGTAGAAGAAGGAGAAGGAGAAGGTGAAGTCAGGAGGGTGAATCAGAAGAAGTAGAAGAAGGAGAAGGAGAAGGTGAAGTCAGGAGGTTGAATCAGAAGAAGCAGAAGAAGGAGAAGGAGAATGTGAAGTCTGGAGGGTGAATCAGCAGAAGTAGAAGAAGGAGAAGGAGAAGGTGAAGTCTGGAGGGTGAATCAGAAGAAGCAGAAGAAGGAGAAGGAGATGGTGAAGTCTGGAGGGTGAATCAGAAGAAGCAGAAGAAGGAGAAGGAGAAGGTGAAGTCTGGAGGGTGAATCAGAAGAAGCAGAAGAAGGAGAAGGAGAAGGTGAAGTCTGGAGGGTGAATCAGAAGAAGCAGAATAAGGAGAAGGAGAAGGTGAAGTCTGGAGGGTGAATCAGAAGAAGCAGAAGAAGGAGAAGGAGAAGGTGAAGTCTGGAGGGTGAATCAGAAGAAGTAGAAGAAGGAGAAGGAGAAGGTGAAGTCTGGAGGGTGAAGCAGAAGAAGTAGAAGAAGGAGAAGGAGAAGGTGAAGTCAGGAGGGTGAATCAGAAGAAGTAGAAGAAGGAGAAGGAGAAGGTGAAGTCAGGAGGGTGAATCAGAAGAAGCAGAAGAAGGAGATACAGAAGGTGAAGTCTGGAGGGTGAAGCAGTAGAAGCAGAAGAAAGAGAAGGAGAAGGTGAAGTCTGGAGGGTGAAGCAGAAGAAACAGAAGAAGGAGAAGGAGAAGGTGAGGACTGGAGGGTGAATCAGAAGAAGTCGAAGAACGAGAAGAAGAAGGTGAAGTCTGGAGGGTGAATCAGAAGAAGTAGAAGAAGGAGAAGGAGAAGGTGAAGTCTGGAGGGTGAATCAGAAGAAGCAGAAGAAGGAGAAGGAGAAGGTGAAGTCTGGAGGGTGTATCAGAAGAAGCAGAAGAAGGAGAAGGAGAAGATGAAGTCTGGAGGGTGAATCAGAAGAAGTAGAAGAAGTAGAAGGAGAAGGTGAGGTCTGGAGGGTGAATCAGAAGAAGCAGAAGAAGGAGAAGGAGAAGGTGAAGTCTGGAGGGTGAATCAGAAGAAGCAGAAGAAGGAGAAGGAGAAGGTGAAGTCTGGAGGGTGAATCAGAAGAAGCAGAAGAAGGAGAAGGAGAAGGTGAAGTCAGGAGGGTGAATCAGAAGAAGCAGAAGAAGGAGAAGGAGAAGGTGAATTTAGGAGGGTGAATCAGAAGAAGCAGAAAAAGGAGAAGGAGCAGGTGAATTCAAGGGGGTGTAGCAGAAGAAGTAGAAGAAGGAGAAGGAGAAGGTGAAGTCAGGACGGTGAAGCAGAAGAAGCAGAAGAAGGAGAAGGAGAAGGTGAAGCCTGGAGGACGCAGCAGAAGAAGCAGAAGAAGGAGAAGGAGAAGGTGAAGTCTGGAGTGTGAAGCAGAAGAAGCAGAAGAAGGAGAAGGAGAAGGTGAAGTCTGGAGGGCGCAGCATAAGAAGCAGAAGAAGGAGAAGGAGAAGGTGAAGTCTGGAGGGTGAATCAGAAGAAGCAGAAGAAGGAGAAGGAGAAGGTGAAGTCTGGAGGGTGAATCAGAAGAAGTAGAAGAAGGAGAAGGAGAAGGTGAAGTCTGGAGGGTGAAGCAGAAGAAGTAGAAGAAGGAGAAGGAGAAGATGAAGTCAGGAGGGTGAATCAGAAGAAGTAGAAGAAGGAGAAGGAGAAGGTGAAGTCAGGAGGGTGAATCAGAAGAAGCAGAAGATGGAGAAGGAGAAGGTGAAGTCTGGAGGTTGAATCAGAAGAATCAGAAGAAGGAGAAGGAGAAGGTGAAGTCTGGAGGGTGAATCAGAAGAAGCAGAAGAAAGAGAAGGAGAAGGTGAAGTCTGGAGGGTGAAGCAGAAGAAACAGAAAAAGGAGAAGGAGAAGGTGAAGACTGGAGGGTGAATCAGAAGAAGTAGAAGAAGGAGAAGGAGAAGGTGAAGTCTGGAGGGTGAATCAGAAGAAGTGGAAGAAGGAGAAGGAGAAGTTGAAGTCTGGAGGGTGAATCAGAAGAAGCAGAAGAAGGAGAAGGAGAAGGTGAAGTCTGGAGGGTGAATCAGAAGAAGCAGAAGAAGGAGAAGGAGAAGATGAAGTCTGGAGGGTGAATCAGAAGAAGTAGAAGAAGGAGAAGGAGAAGGTGATATCTGGAGGGTGAATCAGAAGAAGTAGAAGAAGGAGAAGGAGAAGGTGAAGTCTGGAGGGTGAATCAGAAGAAGCAGAAGAAGGAGAAGGAGAAGGTGAAGTCTGGAGGGTGAATCAGAAGAAGCAGAAGAAGGAGAAGGAGAAGGTGAAGTCTGGAGGGTGAATCAGAAGAAGCAGAAGAAGGAGAAGGAGAAGGTGAAGTCTGGAGGGTGAATCAGAAGAAGCAGAATAAGGAGAAGGAGAAGGTGAAGTCTTGAGGGAGAATCAGAAGAAGCAGAAGAAGGAGAAGGAGAAGGTGAAGTCTGGAGGGTGAATCAGAAGAAGTAGAAGAAGGAGAAGGAGAAGGTGAAGTCTGGAGGGTGAAGCAGAAGAAGTAGAAGAAGGAGAAGGAGAAGGTGAAGTCAGGAGGGTGAATCAGAAGAAGTAGAAGAAGGAGAAGGAGAAGGTGAAGTCAGGAGGGTGAATCAGAAGAAGCAGAAGAAGGAGATAGAGAAGGCGAAGTCTGGAGGGTGAATCAGAAGAATCAGAAGAAGGAGAAGGAGAAGGTGAAGTCTGGAGGGTGAAGCAGAAGAAACAGAAGGAAGAGAAGGAGAAGGTGAAGTCTGGAGGGTGAAGCAGAAGAAACAGAAGAAGGAGAAGGAGAAGGTGAAGACTGGAGGGTGAATCAGAAGAAGTAGAAGAAGTAGAAGGAGAAGGTGAAGTCTGGAGGGTGAATCAGAAGAAGTAGAAGAAGGAGAAGGAGAAGGTGAAGTCTGGAGGGTGAATCAGAAGAAGCAGAAGAAGGAGAAGGTAAAGTCTGGAGGGTGAATCAGAAGAAGCAGAAGAAGGAGAAGGAGAAGATGAAGTCTGGAGGGTGAATCAGAAGAAGTAGAAGAAGGAGAAGGAGAAGGTGAGGTCTGGAGGGTGAATCAGAAGAAGCAGAAGAAGCAGAAGGAGAAGGTGAAGTCTGGAGGGTGAATCAGAAGAAGCAGAAGAAGGAGAAGGAGAAGGTGAAGTCTGGAGGGTGAATCAGAAGAAGCAGAAGAAGGAGAAGGAGAAGGTGAAGTCAGGAGGGTGAATCAGAAGAAGCAGAAGAAGGAGAAGGAGAAGGTGAAGTTAGGAGGGTGAATCAGAAGAAGCAGAAGAAGGAGAAGGAGCAGGTGAAGTCAGGGGGGTGTAGCAGAAGAAGTAGAAGAAGGAGAAGGAGAAGGTGAAGTCAGGACGGTGAAGCAGAAGAAGCAGAAGAAGGAGAAGGAGAAGGTGAAGCCTGGAGGGCGCAGCAGAAGAAGCAGAAGAAGGAGAAGGAGAAGGTGAAGTCTGGAGTGTGAAGCAGAAGAAGCAGAAGAAGGAGAAGGAGAAGGTGAAGTCTGGAGGGCGCAGCAGAAGAAGCAGAAGAAGGAGAATGAGAAGGTGAAGTCTGGAGGGTGAATCAGAAGAAGCAGAAGAAGGAGAAGGAGAAGGTGAAGTCTGGAGGGTGAATCAGAAGAAGTAGAAGAAGGAGAAGGAGAAGGTGAAGTCAGGAGGGTGAATCAGAAGATGTAGAAGAAGGAGAAGGAGAAGGTGAAGTCAGGAGGGTGAATCAGAAGAAGCAGAAGAAGGAGAAGGAGAAGGTGAAGTCTGGAGGGTGAATCAGAAGAAGTAGAATAAGGAGAAGGAGAAGGTGAAGTCTGGAGGGTGAATCAGAAGAAGCAGAAGAAGGAGAAGGAGAAGGTGAAGTCTGGAGGGTGAATCAGAAGAAGCAGAAGAAGGAGAAGGAGAAGGTGAAGTCTGGAGGGTGAATCAGAAGAAGCAGAAGAAGGAGAAGGAGAAGGTGAAGTCTGGAGGGTGAATCAGAAGAAGCAGAATAAGGAGAAGGAGAAGGTGAAGTCTTGAGGGAGAATCAGAAGAAGCAGAAGAAGGAGAAGGAGAAGGTGAAGTCTGGAGGGTGAATCAGAAGAAGTAGAAGAAGGAGAAGGAGAAGGTGAAGTCTGGAGGGTGAAGCAGAAGAAGTAGAAGAAGGAGAAGGAGAAGGTGAAGTCAGGAGGGTGAATCAGAAGAAGTAGAAGAAGGAGAAGGAGAAGGTGAAGTCAGGAGGGTGAATCAGAAGAAGCAGAAGAAGGAGATAGAGAAGGCGAAGTCTGGAGGGTGAATCAGAAGAATCAGAAGAAGGAGAAGGAGAAGGTGAAGTCTGGAGGGTGAAGCAGAAGAAACAGAAGAAAGAGAAGGAGAAGGTGAAGTCTGGAGGGTGAAGCAGAAGAAACAGAAGAAGGAGAAGGAGAAGGTGAAGACTGGAGGGTGAATCAGAAGAAGTAGAAGAAGTAGAAGGAGAAGGTGAAGTCTGGAGGGTGAATCAGAAGAAGTAGAAGAAGGAGAAGGAGAAGGTGAAGTCTGGAGGTTGAATCAGAAGAAGCAGAAGAAGGAGAAGGTAAAGTCTGGAGGGTGAATCAGAAGAAGCAGAAGAAGGAGAAGGAGAAGATGAAGTCTGGAGGGTGAATCAGAAGAAGTAGAAGAAGGAGAAGGAGAAGGTGAGGTCTGGAGGGTGAATCAGAAGAAGCAGAAGAAGGAGAAGGAGAAGGTGAAGTCTGGAGGGTGAATCAGAAGAAGCAGAAGAAGGAGAAGGAGAAGGTGAAGTCTGGAGGGTGAATCAGAAGAAGCAGAAGAAGGAGAAGGAGAAGGTGAAGTCAGGAGGGTGAATCAGAAGAAGCAGAAGAAGGAGAAGGAGAAGGTGAAGTTAGGAGGGTGAATCAGAAGAAGCAGAAGAAGGAGAAGGAGCAGCTAAAGTCAGGGGGGTGTAGCAGAAGAAGTAGAAGAAGGAGAAGGAGAAGGTGAAGTCAGGACGGTGAAGCAGAAGAAGCAGAAGAAGGAGAAGGAGAAGGTGAAGCCTGGAGGGCGCAGCAGAAGAAGCAGAAGAAGGAGAAGGAGAAGGTGAAGTCTGGAGTGTGAAGCAGAAGAAGCAGAAGAAGGAGAAGGAGAAGGTGAAGTCTGGAGGGCGCAGCAGAAGAAGCAGAAGAAGGAGAATGAGAAGGTGAAGTCTGGAGGGTGAATCAGAAGAAGCAGAAGAAGGAGAAGGAGAAGGTGAAGTCTGGAGGGTGAATCAGAAGAAGTAGAAGAAGGAGAAGGAGAAGGTGAAGTCTGGAGGGTGAAGCAGAAGAAGTAGAAGAAGGAGAAGGAGAAGGTGAAGTCAGGAGGGTGAATCAGAAGAAGTAGAAGAAGGAGAAGGAGAAGGTGAAGTCAGGAGGTTGAATCAGAAGAAGCAGAAGAAGGAGAAGGAGAATGTGAAGTCTGGAGGGTGAATCAGCAGAAGTAGAAGAAGGAGAAGGAGAAGGTGAAGTCTGGAGGGTGAATCAGAAGAAGCAGAAGAAGGAGAAGGAGATGGTGAAGTCTGGAGGGTGAATCAGAAGAAGCAGAAGAAGGAGAAGGAGAAGGTGAAGTCTGGAGGGTGAATCAGAAGAAGCAGAAGAAGGAGAAGGAGAAGGTGAAGTCTGGAGGGTGAATCAGAAGAAGCAGAATAAGGAGAAGGAGAAGGTGAAGTCTGGAGGGTGAATCAGAAGAAGCAGAAGAAGGAGAAGGAGAAGGTGAAGTCTGGAGGGTGAATCAGAAGAAGTAGAAGAAGGAGAAGGAGAAGGTGAAGTCTGGAGGGTGAAGCAGAAGAAGTAGAAGAAGGAGAAGGAGAAGGTGAAGTCAGGAGGGTGAATCAGAAGAAGTAGAAGAAGGAGAAGGAGAAGGTGAAGTCAGGAGGGTGAATCAGAAGAAGCAGAAGAAGGAGATACAGAAGGTGAAGTCTGGAGGGTGAAGCAGTAGAAGCAGAAGAAAGAGAAGGAGAAGGTGAAGTCTGGAGGGTGAAGCAGAAGAAACAGAAGAAGGAGAAGGAGAAGGTGAGGACTGGAGGGTGAATCAGAAGAAGTCGAAGAACGAGAAGAAGAAGGTGAAGTCTGGAGGGTGAATCAGAAGAAGTAGAAGAAGGAGAAGGAGAAGGTGAAGTCTGGAGGGTGAATCAGAAGAAGCAGAAGAAGGAGAAGGAGAAGGTGAAGTCTGGAGGGTGTATCAGAAGAAGCAGAAGAAGGAGAAGGAGAAGATGAAGTCTGGAGGGTGAATCAGAAGAAGTAGAAGAAGTAGAAGGAGAAGGTGAGGTCTGGAGGGTGAATCAGAAGAAGCAGAAGAAGGAGAAGGAGAAGGTGAAGTCTGGAGGGTGAATCAGAAGAAGCAGAAGAAGGAGAAGGAGAAGGTGAAGTCTGGAGGGTGAATCAGAAGAAGCAGAAGAAGGAGAAGGAGAAGGTGAAGTCAGGAGGGTGAATCAGAAGAAGCAGAAGAAGGAGAAGGAGAAGGTGAATTTAGGAGGGTGAATCAGAAGAAGCAGAAAAAGGAGAAGGAGCAGGTGAATTCAAGGGGGTGTAGCAGAAGAAGTAGAAGAAGGAGAAGGAGAAGGTGAAGTCAGGACGGTGAAGCAGAAGAAGCAGAAGAAGGAGAAGGAGAAGGTGAAGCCTGGAGGACGCAGCAGAAGAAGCAGAAGAAGGAGAAGGAGAAGGTGAAGTCTGGAGTGTGAAGCAGAAGAAGCAGAAGAAGGAGAAGGAGAAGGTGAAGTCTGGAGGGCGCAGCATAAGAAGCAGAAGAAGGAGAAGGAGAAGGTGAAGTCTGGAGGGTGAATCAGAAGAAGCAGAAGAAGGAGAAGGAGAAGGTGAAGTCTGGAGGGTGAATCAGAAGAAGTAGAAGAAGGAGAAGGAGAAGGTGAAGTCTGGAGGGTGAAGCAGAAGAAGTAGAAGAAGGAGAAGGAGAAGATGAAGTCAGGAGGGTGAATCAGAAGAAGTAGAAGAAGGAGAAGGAGAAGGTGAAGTCAGGAGGGTGAATCAGAAGAAGCAGAAGATGGAGAAGGAGAAGGTGAAGTCTGGAGGTTGAATCAGAAGAATCAGAAGAAGGAGAAGGAGAAGGTGAAGTCTGGAGGGTGAATCAGAAGAAGCAGAAGAAAGAGAAGGAGAAGGTGAAGTCTGGAGGGTGAAGCAGAAGAAACAGAAAAAGGAGAAGGAGAAGGTGAAGACTGGAGGGTGAATCAGAAGAAGTAGAAGAAGGAGAAGGAGAAGGTGAAGTCTGGAGGGTGAATCAGAAGAAGTGGAAGAAGGAGAAGGAGAAGTTGAAGTCTGGAGGGTGAATCAGAAGAAGCAGAAGAAGGAGAAGGAGAAGGTGAAGTCTGGAGGGTGAATCAGAAGAAGCAGAAGAAGGAGAAGGAGAAGATGAAGTCTGGAGGGTGAATCAGAAGAAGTAGAAGAAGGAGAAGGAGAAGGTGATATCTGGAGGGTGAATCAGAAGAAGTAGAAGAAGGAGAAGGAGAAGGTGAAGTCTGGAGGGTGAATCAGAAGAAACAGAAGAAGGAGAAGGAGAAGGTGAAGTCTGGAGGGTGAATCAGAAGAAGTAGAAGAAGGAGAAGGAGAAGGTGTAGTCTGGAGGGTGAATCAGAAGAAGTAGACGAAGGAGAAGGAGAAGGTGAAGTCTGGAGGGTGAATCAGAGGAAGCAGAAGAAGGAGAAGGAGAAGGTGAAGTCTGGAGGGTGAATCAGAAGAAGTAGAAGAAGGAGAAGGAGAAGGTGAAGTCTGGAGGGTGAATCAGAAGAAGCAGAAGAAGGAGAAGGAGAAGGTGAAGTCTGGAGGGTGAATCAGAAGAAGCAGAAGAAGGAGAAGGAGAAGGTGAAGTCTGGAGGGTGAATCAGAAGAAGCAGAATAAGGAGAAGGAGAAGGTGAAGTCTGGAGGGCGCAGCAGAAGAAGCAGAAGAAGGAGAATGAGAAGGTGAAGTCTGGAGGGTGAATCAGAAGAAGCAGAAGAAGGAGAAGGAGAAGGTGAAGTCTGGAGGGTGAATCAGAAGAAGTAGAAGAAGGAGAAGGAGAAGGTGAAGTCTGGAGGGTGAAGCAGAAGAAGTAGAAGAAGGAGAAGGAGAAGGTGAAGTCAGGAGGGTGAATCAGAAGAAGTAGAAGAAGGAGAAGGAGAAGGTGAAGTCAGGAGGGTGAATCAGAAGAAGCAGAAGAAGGAGAAGGAGAAGGTGAAGTCTGGAGGGTGAATCAGAAGAATCAGAAGAAGGAGAAGGAGAAGGTGAAGTCTGGAGGGTGAATCAGAAGAAGCAGAAGAAAGAGAAGGAGAAGGTGAAGTCTGGAGGGTGAAGCAGAAGAAACAAAAAAAGGAGAAGGAGAAGGTGAAGACTGGAGGGTGAATCAGAAGAAGTAGAAGAAGGAGAAGGAGAAGGTGAAGTCTGGAGGGTGAATCAGAAGAAGTGGAAGAAGGAGAAGGAGAAGTTGAAGTCTGGAGGGTGAATCAGAAGAAGCAGAAGAAGGAGAAGGAGAAGGTGAAGTCTGGATGATGAATCAGAAGAAGCAGAAGAAGGAGAAGGAGAAGATGAAGTCTGGAGGGTGAATCAGAAGAAGTAGAAGAAGGAGAAGGAGAAGGTGAAGTCTGGAGGGTGAATCAGAAGAAGTAGAAGAAGGAGAAGGAGAAGATGAAGTCTGGAGGGTGAATCAGAAGAAACAGAAGAAGGAGAAGGAGAAGGTGAAGTCTGGAGGGTGAATCAGAAGAAGTAGAAGAAGGAGAAGGAGAAGGTGTAGTCTGGAGGGTGAATCAGAAGAAGTAGACGAAGGAGAAGGAGAAGGTGAAGTCTGGAGGGTGAATCAGAAGAAGCAGAAGAAGGAGAAGGAGAAGGTGAAGTCTGGAGTGTGAATCAGAAGAAGCAGAAGAAGGAGAAGGAGAAGGTGAAGTCTGGAGGGTGAATCAGAAGAAGTAGAAGAAGGAGAAGGAGAAGGTGAAGTCTGGAGGGTGAATCTGAAGAAGCAGAAGAAGGAGAAGGAGAAGGTGAAGTCTGGAGGGTGAAGCAGAAGAAGAAGATGAAGGAGAAGGAGAAGGTGAATTCAGGAGGGTGAATCAGAAGAAGTAGAAGAAGGAGAAGGAGAAGGTGAGTTCTGGAGGGTGAATCAGAAGAAGCAGAAGAAGGAGAAGGAGAAGGTGAAGTCTGGAGGGTGAATCAGAAGAAGTAGAAGAAGGAGAAGGAGAAGGTGAAGTCTGGAGGGTGAATCAGAAGAAGTAGAAGAAGGAGAAGGAGAAGGTGAAGTCTGGAGGGTGAATCAGAAGAAGTAGAAGAAGGAGAAGGAGAAGGTGTAGTCTGGAGGGTGAATCAGAAGAAGTAGACGAAGGAGAAGGAGAAGGTGAAGTCTGGAGGGTGAATCAGAAGAAGCAGAAGAAGGAGAAGGAGAAGGTGAAGTCTGGAGGGTGAATCAGAAGAAGTAGAAGAAGGAGAAGTCTGGAGGGTGAATCAGAAGAAGCAGAAGAAGGAGAAGGAGAAGGTGAAGTCTGGAGGGTGAATCAGAAGAAGCAGAAGAAGGAGAAGGAGAAGGTGAAGTCTGGAGGGTGAATCAGAAGAAGCAGAATAAGGAGAAGGAGAAGGTGAAGTCTGGAGGGTGAATCAGAAGAAGCAGAAGAAGGAGAAGGAGAAGGTGAAGTCTGGAGGGTGAATCAGAAGAAGTCGAAGAAGGAGAAGGAGAAGGTGAAGTCTGGAGGGTGAATCAGAAGAAGTATAAGAAGGAGAAGGAGAAGGTGAAGTCTGGAGGGTGAATCAGAAGAAGTAGAAGAAGGAGAAGGAGAAGGTGAAGTCTGGAGGGTGAAGCAGAAGAAGAAGATGAAGGAGAAGGAGAAGGTGAATTCAGGAGGGTGAATCAGAAGAAGTAGAAGAAGGAGAAGGAGAAGGTGAGTTCTGGAGGGTGAATCAGAAGAAGCAGAAGAAAGAGAAGGAGAAGGTGAAGTCTGGAGGGTGAATCAGAAGAATCAGAAGAAGGAGAAGGAGAAGGTGAAGTCTGGAGGGTGAATCAGAAGAAGCAGAAGAAAGAGAAGGAGAAGGTGAAGTCTGGAGGGTGAAGCAGAAGAAACAGAAGAAGGAGAAGGAGAAGGTGAAGACTGGAGGGTGAATCAGAAGAAGTAGAAGAAGGAGAAGGAGAAGGTGAAGTCTGGAGGGTGAATCAGAAGAAGCAGAAGAAGGAGAAGGAGAAGGTGAAGTCAGGACGGTGAAGCAGAAGAAGCAGAAGAAGGAGAAGGAGAAGGTGAGGTCTGGAGGGTGAAGCAGAAGAAGCAGAAGAAGGAGAAGGAGAAGGTGAAGTCTGGAGGGTGAATCAGAAGAAGCAGAATAAGGAGAAGGAGAAGGTGAAGTCTGGAGGGTGAATCAGAAGAAGCAGAAGAAGGAGAAGGAGAAGGTGAAGTCTGGAGGGTGAATCAGAAGAAGTAGAAGAAGGAGAAGGAGAAGGTGAAGTCTGGAGGGTGAATCAGAAGAAGTATAAGAAGGAGAAGGAGAAGGTGAAGTCTGGAGGGTGAATCAGAAGAAGTAGAAGAAGGAGAAGGAGAAGGTGAAGTCTGGAGGGTGAAGCAGAAGAAGAAGATGAAGGAGAAGGAGAAGGTGAATTCAGGAGGGTGAATCAGAAGAAGTAGAAGAAGGAGAAGGAGAAGGTGAGTTCTGGAGGGTGAATCAGAAGAAGCAGAAGAAGGAGAAGGAGAAGGTGAAGTCTGGAGGGTGAATCAGAAGAATCAGAAGAAGGAGAAGGAGAAGGTGAAGTCTGGAGGGTGAATCAGAAGAAGCAGAAGAAAGAGAAGGAGAAGGTGAAGTCTGGAGGGTGAAGCAGAAGAAACAGAAGAAGGATAAGGAGAAGGTGAAGACTGGAGGGTGAATCAGAAGAAGTAGAAGAAGGAGAAGGAGAAGGTGAAGTCTGGAGGGTGAATCAGTAGAAGCAGAAGAAGGAGAAGGAGAAGGTGAAGTCAGGACGGTGAAGCAGAAGAAGCAGAAGAAGGAGAAGGAGAAGGTGAGGTCTGGAGGGTGAATCAGAAGAAGCAGAAGAAGGAGAAGGAGAAGGTGAAGTCTGGAGGGTGAATCAGAAGAAGCAGAAGAAGGAGAAGGAGAAGGTGAAGTCTGGAGGGTGAATCAGAAGAAGCAGAAGAAGGAGAAGGAGAAGGTGAAGTCAGGAGGGTGAGTCAGAAGAAGCAGAAGAAGGAGAAGGAGAAGGTGAATTTAGGAGGGTGAATCAGAAGAAGCAGAAGAAGGAGAAGGAGCAGGTGAAGTCAGGGGGGTGTAGCAGAAGAAGTAGAAGAAGGAGAAGGAGAAGGTGAAGTCAGGACGGTGAAGCAGAAGAAGCAGAAGAAGGAGAAGGAGAAGGTGAAGCCTGGAGGGCGCAGCAGAAGAAGCAGAAGAAGGAGAAGGAGAAGGTGAAGTCTGGAGTGTGAAGCAGAAGAAGCAGAAGAAGGAGAAGGAGAAGGTGAAGTCTGGAGGGCGCATCAGAAGAAGCAGAAGAAGGAGAATGAGAAGGTGAAGTCTGGAGGGTGAATCAGAAGAAGCAGAAGAAGGAGAAGGAGAAGGTGAAGTCTGGAGGGTGAATCAGAAGAAGTAGAAGAAGGAGAAGGAGAAGGTGAAGTCTGGAGGGTGAAGCAGAAGAAGTAGAAGAAGGAGAAGGAGAAGGTGAAGTCAGGAGGGTGAATCAGAAGAAGTAGAAGAAGGAGAAGGAGAAGGTGAAGTCAGGAGGGTGAATCAGAAGAAGCAGAAGAAGGAGAAGCAGAAGGTGAAGTCTGGAGGGTGAATCAGAAGAATCAGAAGAAGGAGAAGGAGAAGGTGAAGTCTGGAGGGTGAATCAGAAGAAGCAGAAGAAAGAGAAGGAGAAGGTGAAGTCTGGAGGGTGAAGCAGAAGAAACAAAAAAAGGAGAAGGAGAAGGTGAAGACTGGAGGGTGAATCAGAAGAAGTAGAAGAAGGAGAAGGAGAAGGTGAAGTCTGGAGGGTGAATCAGAAGAAGTGGAAGAAGGAGAAGGAGAAGTTGAAGTCTGGAGGGTGAATCAGAAGAAGCAGAAGAAGGAGAAGGAGAAGGTGAAGTCTGGATGGTGAATCAGAAGAAGCAGAAGAAGGAGAAAGAGAAGATGAAGTCTGGAGGGTGAATCAGAAGAAGTAGAAGAAGGAGAAGGAGAAGGTGAAGTCTGGAGGGTGAATCAGAAGAAGTAGAAGAAGGAGAAGGAGAAGATGAAGTCTGGAGGGTGAATCAGAAGAAACAGAAGAAGGAGAAGGAGAAGGTGAAGTCTGGAGGGTGAATCAGAAGAAGTAGAAGAAGGAGAAGGAGAAGGTGTAGTCTGGAGGGTGAATCAGAAGAAGTAGACGAAGGAGAAGGAGAAGGTGAAGTCTGGAGGGTGAATCAGAAGAAGCAGAAGAAGGAGAAGGAGAAGGTGAAGTCTGGAGGGTGAATCAGAAGCAGTAGAAGAAGGAGAAGGAGAAGGTGAAGTCTGGAGGGTGAATCAGAAGAAGCAGAAGAAGGAGAAGGAGAAGGTGAAGTCTGGAGGGTGAATCAGAAGAAGCAGAAGAAGGAGAAGGAGAAGGTGAAGTCTGGAGGGTGAATCAGAAGAAGCAGAATAAGGAGAAGGAGAAGGTGAAGTCTGGAGGGTGAATCAGAAGAAGCAGAAGAAGGAGAAGGAGAAGGTGAAGTCTGGAGGGTGAATCAGAAGAAGTAGAAGAAGGAGAAGGAGAAGGTGAAGTCTGGAGGGTGAATCAGAAGAAGTATAAGAAGGAGAAGGAGAAGGTGAAGTCTGGAGGGTGAATCAGAAGAAGTAGAAGAAGGAGAAGGAGAAGGTGAAGTCTGGAGGGTGAAGCAGAAGAAGTAGATGAAGGAGAAGGAGAAGGTGAATTCAGGAGGGTGAATCAGAAGAAGTAGAAGAAGGAGAAGGAGAAGGTGAGTTCTGGAGGGTGAATCAGAAGAAGCAGAAGAAGGAGAAGGAGAAGGTGAAGTCTGGAGGGTGAATCAGAAGAATCAGAAGAAGGAGAAGGAGAAGGTGAAGTCTGGAGGGTGAATCAGAAGAAGCAGAAGAAAGAGAAGGAGAAGGTGAAGTCTGGAGGGTGAAGCAGAAAAAACAGAAGAAGGAGAAGGAGAAGGTGAAGACTGGAGGGTGAATCAGAAGAAGTAGAAGAAGGAGAAGGAGAAGGTGAAGTCTGGAGGGTGAATCAGAAGAAGCAGAAGAAGGAGAAGGAGAAGGTGAAGTCAGGACGGTGAAGCAGAAGAAGCAGAAGAAGGAGAAGGAGAAGGTGAAGCCTGGAGGGCGCAGCAGAAGAAGCAGAAGAAGGAGAAGGAGAAGGTGAAGTCTGGAGTGTGAAGCAGAAGAAGCAGAAGAAGGAGAAGGAGAAGGTGAAGTCTGGAGGGCGCAGCAGAAGAAGCAGAAAAAGGAGAATGAGAAGGTGAAGTCTGGAGGGTGAATCAGAAGAAGCAGAAGAAGGAGAAGGAGAAGGTGAAGTCTGGAGGGTGAATCAGAAGAAGCAGAAGAAGGAGAAGGAGAAGATGAAGTCTGGAGGGTGAATCAGAAGAAGTAGAAGAAGGAGAAGGAGAAGGTGAAGTCTGGAGGGTGAATCAGAAGAAGTAGAAGAAGGAGAAGGAGAAGGTGAAGTCTGGAGGGTGAAGCAGAAGAAATAGAAGAAGGAGAAGGAGAAGGTGAAGTCAGGAGGGTGAATCAGAAGAAGTAGAAGAAGGAGAAGGAGAAGGTGAAGTCAGGAGGGTGAATCAGAAGAAGCAGAAGAAGGAGAAGGAGAAGGTGAAGTCTGGAGGGTGAATCAGAAGAATCAGAAGAAGGAGAAGGAGAAGGTGAAGTCTGGAGGGTGAATCAGAAGAAGCAGAATAAAGAGAAGGAGAAGGTGAAGTCTGGAGGGTGAAGCAGAAGAAACAAAAAAAGGAGAAGGAGAAGGTGAAGACTGGAGGGTGAATCAGAAGAAGTAGAAGAAGGAGAAGGAGAAGGTGAAGTCTGGAGGGTGAATCAGAAGAAGTGGAAGAAGGAGAAGGAGAAGTTGAAGTCTGGAGGGTGAATCAGAAGAAGCAGAAGAAGGAGAAGGAGAAGGTGAAGTCTGGAGGGTGAATCAGAAGAAGCAGAAGAAGGAGAAGGAGAAGATGAAGTCTGGAGGGTGAATCAGAAGAAGTAGAAGAAGGAGAAGGAGAAGGTGAAGTCTGGAGGGTGAATCAGAAGAAGTAGAAGAAGGAGAAGGAGAAGATGAAGTCTGGAGGGTGAATCAGAAGAAACAGAAGAAGGAGAAGGAGAGGGTGAAGTCTGGAGGGTGAATCAGAAGAAGTAGAAGAAGGAGAAGGAGAAGGTGTAATCTGGAGGGTGAATCAGAAGAAGTAGACGAAGGAGAAGGAGAAGGTGAAGTCTGGAGGGTGAATCAGAAGAAGCAGAAGAAGGAGAAGGAGAAGGTGAAGTCTGGAGGGTGAATCAGAAGAAGTAGAAGAAGGAGAAGGAGAAGGTGAAGTCTGGAGGGTGAATCAGAAGAAGCAGAAGAAGGAGAAGGAGAAGGTGAAGTCTGGAGGGTGAATCAGAAGAAGCAGAAGAAGGAGAAGGAGAAGGTGAAGTCTGGAGGGTGAATCAGAAGAAGCAGAATAAGGAGAAGGAGAAGGTGAAGTCTGGAGGGTGAATCAGAAGAAGCAGAAGAAGGAGAAGGAGAAGGTGAAGTCTGGAGGGTGAATCAGAAGAAGTAGAAGAAGGAGAAGGAGAAGGTGAAGTCTGGAGGGTGAATCAGAAGAAGTATAAGAAGGAGAAGGAGAAGGTGAAGTCTGGAGGGTGAATCAGAAGAAGTAGAAGAAGGAGAAGGAGAAGGTGAAGTCTGGAGGGTGAAGCAGAAGAAGTAGATGAAGGAGAAGGAGAAGGTGAAGTCAGGAGGGTGAATCAGAAGAAGTAGAAGAAGGAGAAGGAGAAGGTGAGGTCTGGAGGGTGAATCAGAAGAAGCAGAAGAAGGAGAGGGAGAAGGTGAAGTCTGGAGGGTGAATCAGAAGAAGCAGAAGAAGGAGAAGGAGAAGGTGAAGTCTGGAGGGTGAATCAGAAGAAGCAGAAGAAAGAGAAGGAGAAGGTGAAGTCTGGAGGGTGAAGCAGAAGAAACAGAAGAAGGAGAAGGAGAAGGTGAAGACTGGAGGGTGAATCAGAAGAAGTAGAAGAAGGAGAAGAAGAAGGTGAAGTCTGGAGGGTGAATCAGAAGAAGTAGAAGAAGGAGAAGGAGAAGGTGAAGTCTGGAGGGTGAATCAGAAGAAGCAGAAGAAGGAGAAGGAGAAGGTGAAGTCTGGAGGGTGAATCAGAAGAAGGAGAAGAAGGAGAAGGAGAAGATGAAGTCTGGAGGGTGAATCAGAAGAAGTAGAAGAAGGAGAAGGAGAAGGTGAAGTCTGGAGGCTGAATCAGAAGAAGGAGAAGAAGGAGAAGGAGAAGGTGAAGTCTGGAGGGTGAATCAGAAGAAACAGAAGAAGGAGAAGGAGAAGGTGAAGTCTGGAGGGTGTATCAGAAGAAGTAGAAGAAGGAGAAGGAGAAGGTGTAGTCTGGAGGGTGAATCGGAAGAAGTAGACGAAGGAGAAGGAGAAGGTGAAGTCTGGAGGGTGAATCAGAAGAAGCAGAAGAAGGAGAAGGAGAAGGTGAAGTCTGGAGGGTGAATCAGAAGAAGTAGAAGAAGGAGAAGGAGAAGGTGAAGTCTGGAGGGTGAATCAGAAGAAGCAGAAGAAGGAGAAGGAGAAGGTGAAGTCTGGAGGGTGAATCAGAAGAAGCAGAAGAATGAGAAGGAGAAGGTGAAGTCTGGAGGGTGAATCAGAAGAAACAGAAGAAGGAGAAGGAGAAGGTGAAGTCTGGAGGGTGAATCAGAAGAAGTAGAAGAAGGAGAAGGAGAAGGTGTAGTCTGGAGGGTGAATCAGAAGAAGTAGACGAAGGAGAAGGTGAAGGTTAAGTCTGGAGGGTGAATCAGAAGAAGTAGAAGAAGGAGAAGGAGAAGGTGAAGTCTGGAGGGTGAATCAGAAGAAGTAGAAGAAGGAGAAGGAGAAGGTGAAGTCTGGAGGGTGAAGCAGAAGAAGTAGAAGAAGGAGAAGGAGAAGGTGAAGTCAGGAGGGTGAATCAGAAGAAGTAGAAGAAGGAGAAGGAGAAGGTGAAGTCAGGAGGGTGAAGCAGAAGAAGCAGAAGAAGGAGAAGGAGAAGGTGAAGTCTGGAGGGTGAAGCAGAAGAAGCAGAAGAAGGAGAAGGAGAAGGTGAAGTCTGGAGGGTGAATCAGAAGAAGCAGAAGAAGGAGAAGGAGAAGGTGAAGTCTGGAGGGTGAATCAGAAGAAGCAGAAGAAGGAGAAGGAGAAGGTGAAGTCAGGAGGGTGAATCAGAAGAAGCAGAAGAAGGAGAAGGAGAAGGTGAATTTAGGAGGGTGAATCAGAAGAAGCAGAAGAAGGAGAAGGAGCAGGTGAAGTCAGGGGGGTGTCGCAGAAGAAGTAGAAGAAGGAGAAGGAGAAGGTGAAGTCAGGACTGTGAAGCAGAAGAAGCAGAAGAAGGAGAAGGAGAAGGTGAAGCCTGGAGGGCGCAGCAGAAGAAGCAGAAGAAGGAGAAGGAGAAGGTGAAGTCTGGAGTGTGAAGCAGAAGAAGCAGAAGAAGGAGAAGGAGAAGGTGAAGTCTGGAGGGCGCAGCAGAAGAAGCAGAAGAAGGAGAATGAGAAGGTGAAGTCTGGAGGGTGAATCAGAAGAAGCAGAAGAAGGAGAAGGATAAGGTGAAGTCTGGAGGGTGAATCAGAAGAAGTAGAAGAAGGAGAAGGAGAAGGTGAAGTCAGGAGGGTGAATCAGAAGAAGTAGAAGAAGGAGAAGGAGAAGGTGAAGTCGGGAGGGTGAATCAGAAGAAGCAGAAGAAGGAGAAGGAGAAGGTGAAGTCTGGAGGGCGAATCAGAAGAAACAGAAGAAGGAGAAGGAGAAGGTGAAGTCTGGAGGGTGAATTAGAAGAAGCAGAAGAAGGAGAAGGAGAAGGTGAAGACTGGAGGTTGAATCAGAAGAAGCAGAATAACGAGAAGGAGAAGGTGAAGTCTGGAGGGTGAATCAGAAGAAGCAGAATAAGGAGAAGGAGAAGGTGAAGTCTGGAGGGTGAATCAGAAGAAGCAGAAGAAGGAGAAGGAGAAGGTGAAGTCTGGAGGGTGAATCAGAAGAGGTAGAAGAAGGAGAAGAAGAAGGTGAAGTCTGGAGGGTGAAGCAGAAGAAGGAGAAGAAGGAGAAGGAGAAGGTGAAGTCAGGAGGGTGAATCAGAAGAAGTAGAAGAAGGAGAAGGAGAAGGTGAAGCCAGGAGGGTGAATCAGAAGAAGCAGAAGAAGGAGAAGTAGAAGGTGAAGTCTGGAGGGTGAATCAGAAGAATCAGAAGAAGGAGAAGGAGAAGGTGAAGCCTGGAGGGTGAATCAGAAGAATCAGAAGAAAGAGAAGGAGAAGGTGAAGTCTGGAGGCTGAAGCAGAAGAAACAGAAGAAGGAGAAGGAGAATGTGAAGACTGGAGGGTGAATCAGAAGAAGTAGAAGAAGGAGAAGGAGAAGGTGAAGTCTGGAGGGTGAATCAGAAGAAGTAGAAGAAGGAGAAGGAGAAGGTGAAGTCTGGAGGGTGAATCAGAAGAAGCAGAAGAAGGAGAAGGAGAAGGTGAAGTCTGGAGGGTGAATCAGAAGATGCAGAAGAAGGAGAAGGAGAAGATGAAGTCTGGAGGGTGAATCAGAAGAAGTAGAAGAAGGAGAAGGAGAAGGTGAAGTCTGGAGGGTGAATCAGAAGAAGTAGAAGAAGGAGAAGGAGAAGGTGAAGTCTGGAGGGTGAATCAGAAGAGGTAGAAGAAGGAGAAGGAGAAGGTGAAGTCTGGAGGGTGAAGCAGAAGAAGGAGAAGAAGGAGAAGGAGAAGGTGAAGTCAGGAGGGTGAATCAGAAGAAGCAGAAGAAGGAGAAGGAGAAGGTGAAGTCTGGAGGTTGAATCAGAAGAAGCAGAATAACGAGAAGGAGAAGGTGAAGTCTGGAGGGTGAATCAGAAGAAGCAGAATAAGGAGAAGGAGAAGGTGAAGTCTGGAGGGTGAATCAGATGAAGCAGAAGAAGGAGAAGGAGAAGGTGAAGTCTGGAGGGTGAATCAGAAGAGGTAGAAGAAGGAGAAGGAGAAGGTGAAGTCAGGAGGGTGAAGCAGAAGAAGCAGAAGAAGGAGAAGGAGAAGGTGAAGTCTGGTGGGTGAAGCAGAAGAAGCAGAAGAAGGAGAAGGAGAAGGTGAAGTCTGGAGGGTGAAGCAGAAGAAGCAGAAGAAGGAGAAGGAGAAGGTGAAGTCAGGAGGGTGGATCAGAAGAAGTAGAAGAAGGAGAAGGAGAAGGTGAAGTCTGGAGGGTGAATCAGAAGAAGCAGAAGAAGGAGAAGGAGAAGGTGAAGTCTGGAGGGCGCAGCAGAAGAAGCAGAAGAAGGAGAAAGAGAAGGTGAAGTCTGGAGGGTGAAGCAGAAGAAGGAGAAGGAGAGGGTGATGTCTGGAGGGTGAATCAGAAGAAGTAGAAGAAGGAGAAGGAGAAGGTGAAGTCTGGAGGGTGAAGCTGAAGAAGCAGAAGAAGGAGAAGGAGTAGGTGAAGTCTGGAGGGTGAATCAGAAGAAGTAGAAGAAGGAGAAGGAGAAGGTGAAGTCAGGAGGGTGAAGCAGAAGAAGCAGAAGAAGGAGAAGGAGAAGGTGAAGTCTGGAGGGTGACGCAGAAGAAGCAGAAGAAGGAGAAGGAGAAGGTGAAGTCTGGAGGGTGAATCAGAAGAAGCAGAAGAAGGAGAAGGAGAAGGTGAAGTCTGGAGGGTGAATCAGAAGAAGCAGAAGAAGGAGAAGGAGAAGGTGAAGTCAGGAGGGTGAATCAGAAGAAGCAGAAGAAGGAGAAGGAGAAGGTGAATTTAGGAGGGTGAATCAGAAGAAGCAGAAGAAGGAGAAGGAGCAGGTGAAGTCAGGGGGGTGTAGCAGAAGAAGTAGAAGAAGGAGAAGGAGAAGGTGAAGTCAGGACGGTGAAGCAGAAGAAGCAAAAGAAGGAGAAGGAGAAGGTGAAGCCTGGAGGGCGCAGCAGAAGAAGCAGAAGAAGGAGAAGGAGAAGGTGAAGTCTGGAGTGTGAAGCAGAAGAAGCAGAAGAAGGAGAAGGAGAAGGTGAAGTCTGGAGGGCGCAGCAGAAGAAGCAGAAGAAGGAGAATGAGAAGGTGAAGTCTGGAGGGTGAATCAGAAGAAGAAGAAGAAGGAGAAGTAGAAGGTGAAGTCTGGAGGGTGAATCAGAAGAAGTAGAAGAAGGAGAAGGAGAAGGTGAAGTCTGGAGGGTGAATCAGAAGAGGTAGAAGAAGGAGAAGGAGAAGGTGAAGTCTGGAGGGTGAAGCAGAAGAAGGAGAAGAAGGAGAAGGAGCAGGTGAAGTCAGGGGGGTGTAGCAGAAGAAGTAGAAGAAGGAGAAGGAGAAGGTGAAGTCAGGACGGTGAAGCAGAAGAAGCAGAAGAAGGAGAAGGAGAAGGTGAAGTCTGGAGGGTGAATCAGAAGAGGTAGAAGAAGGAGAAGGAGAAGGTGAAGTCAGGAGGGTGAATCAGAAGAAGAAGAAGAAGGAGAAGTAGAAGGTGAAGTCTGGAGGGTGAATCAGAAGAAGTAGAAGAAGGAGAAGGAGAAGGTGAAGTCAGGAGGGTGAATCAGAAGAAGTAGAAGAAGGAGAAGGAGAAGGTGAAGTCAGGAGGGTGAATCAGAAGAAGCAGAAGAAGGAGAAGGAGAAGGTGAAGTCTGGAGGGCGAATCAGAAGAAACAGAAGAAGGAGAAGGAGAAGGTGAAGTCTGGAGGGTGAATCAGAAGAAGCAGAAGAAGGAGAAGGAGAAGGTGAAGTCTGGAGGTTTAATCAGAAGAAGCAGAATAACGAGAAGGAGAAGGTGAAGTCTGGAGGGTGAATCAGAAGAAGCAGAATAAGGAGAAGGAGAAGGTGAAGTCAGGAGGGTGAATCAGAAGAAGCAGAAGAAGGAGAAGGAGAAGGTGAAGTCTGGAGGGTGAATCAGAAGAGGTAGAAGAAGGAGAAGGAGAAGGTGAAGTCTGGAGGGTGAAGCAGAAGAAGGAGAAGAAGGAGAAGGAGAAGGTGAAGTCTGGAGGGTGAAGCAGAAGAAGGAGAAGAAGGAGAAGGAGAAGGTGCAGTCTGGAGGGTGAATCAGAAGAAGCAGAAGAAGGAGAAGGAGAAGGTGAAGTCTGGAGGTTGAATCAGAAGAAGCAGAATAACGAGAAGGAGAAGGTGAAGTCTGGAGGGTGAATCAGAAGAAGCAGAGTAAGGAGAAGGAGAAGGTGAAGTCTGGAGGGTGAATCAAAAGAAGCAGAAGAAGGAGAAGGAGAAGGTGAAGTCTGGAGGGTGAATCAGAAGAGGTAGAAGAAGGAGAAGGAGAAGGTGAAGTCAGGAGGGTGAAGCAGAAGAAGCAGAAGAAGGAGAAGGAGAAGGTGAAGTCAGGAGGGTGAAGCAGAAGAAGCAGAAGAAGGAGAAGGAGAAGGTGAAGTCTGGTGGGTGAAGCAGAAGAAGCAGAAGAAGGAGAAGGAGAAGGTGAAGTCTGGAGGGTGAAGCAGAAGAAGCAGAAGAAGGAGAAGGAGAAGGTGAAGTCAGGAGGGTGAATCAGAAGAAGTAGAAGAAGGAGAAGGAGAAGGTGAAGTCAGGAGGGTGAATCAGAAGAAGCAGAAGAAGGTGAAGTCTGGAGGGCGAATCAGAAGAAACAGAAGAAGGAGAAGGAGAAGGTGAAGTCTGGAGGGTGAATCAGAAGAAGCAGAAGAAGGAGAAGGAGAAGGTGAAGTCTGGAGGTTGAATCAGAAGAAGCAGAATAACGAGAAGGAGAAGGTGTAGTCTGGAGGGTGAATCAGAAGAAGCAGAATAAGGAGAAGGAGAAGGTGAAGTCTGGAGGGTGAATCAGAAGAAGCAGAAGAAGGAGAAGGAGAAGGTGAAGTCTGGAGGGTGAATCAGAAGAGGTAGAAGAAGGAGAAGGAGAAGGTGAAGTCTGGAGGGTGAAGCAGAAGAAGGAGAAGAAGGAGAAGGAGAAGGTGAAGTCAGGAGGGTGAATCAGAAGAAGTAGAAGAAGGAGAAGGAGAAGGTGAAGCCAGGAGGGTGAATCAGAAGAAGCAGAAGAAGGAGAAGGAGAAGGTGAAGTCTGGAGGGTGAATCAGAAGAATCAGAAGAAGGAGAAGGAGAAGGTGAAGTCTGGAGGGTGAATCAGAAGAATCAGAAGAAAGAGAAGGAGAAGGTGAAGTCTGGAGGCTGAAGCAGAAGAAACAGAAGAAGGAGAAGGAGAATGTGAAGACTGGAGGGTGAATCAGAAGAAGTAGAAGAAGGAGAACGAGAAGGTGAAGTCTGGAGGGTGAATCAGAAGAAGTAGAAGAAGGAGAAGGAGAAGGTGAAGTCTGGAGGGTGAATCAGAAGAAGCAGAAGAAGGAGAAGGAGAAGGTGAAGTCTGGAGGGTGAATCAGAAGATGCAGAAGAAGGAGAAGGAGAAGATTAAGTCTGGAGGGTGAATCAGAAGAAGTAGAAGAAGGAGAAGGAGAAGGTGAAGTCTGGAGGGTGAATCAGAAGAAGTAGAAGAAGGAGAAGGAGAAGGTGAAGTCTGGAGGGTGAATCAGAAGAGGTAGAAGAAGGAGAAGGAGAAGGTGAAGTCTGGAGGGTGAAGCAGAAGAAGCAGAATAAGGAGAAGGAGAAGGTGAAGTCTGGAGGGTGAATCAGATGAAGCAGAAGAAGGAGAAGGAGAAGGTGAAGTCTGGAGGGTGAATCAGAAGAGGTAGAAGAAGGAGAAGGAGAAGGTGAAGTCAGGAGGGTGAAGCAGAAGAAGCAGAAGAAGGAGAAGGAGAAGGTGAAGTCTGGTGGGTGAAGCAGAAGAAGCAGAAGAAGGAGAAGGAGAAGGTGAAGTCTGGAGGGTGAATCAGAAGAAGCAGAAGAAGGAGAAGGAGCAGGTGAAGTCAGGGGGGTGTAGCAGAAGAAGTAGAAGAAGGAGAAGGAGAAGGTGAAGTCTGGAGGGTGAAGCAGAAGAAGGAGAAGAAGGAGAAGGAGAAGGTGAAGTCAGGAGGGTGAATCAGAAGAAGCAGAAGAAGGAGAAGGAGAAGGTGAAGTCTGGAGGTTGAATCAGAAGAAGCAGAATAACGAGAAGGAGAAGGTGAAGTCTGGAGGGTGAATCAGAAGAAGCAGAATAAGGAGAAGGAGAAGGTGAAGTCTGGAGGGTGAATCAGATGAAGCAGAAGAAGGAGAAGGAGAAGGTGAAGTCTGGAGGGTGAATCAGAAGAAGTAGAAGAAGGAGAAGGAGAAGGTGAAGTCTGGAGGGTGAATCAGAAGAAGTAGAAGAAGGAGAAGGAGAAGGTGAAGTCTGGAGGGTGAATCAGAAGAGGTAGAAGAAGGAGAAGGAGAAGGTGAAGTCTGGAGGGTGAAGCAGAAGAAGCAGAATAAGGAGAAGGAGAAGGTGAAGTCTGGAGGGTGAATCAGATGAAGCAGAAGAAGGAGAAGGAGAAGGTGAAGTCTGGAGGGTGAATCAGAAGAGGTAGAAGAAGGAGAAGGAGAAGGTGAAGTCAGGAGGGTGAAGCAGAAGAAGCAGAAGAAGGAGAAGGAGAAGGTGAAGTCTGGTGGGTGAAGCAGAAGAAGCAGAAGAAGGAGAAGGAGAAGGTGAAGTCTGGAGGGTGAATCAGAAGAAGCAGAAGAAGGAGAAGGAGCAGGTGAAGTCAGGGGGGTGTAGCAGAAGAAGTAGAAGAAGGAGAAGGAGAAGGTGAAGTCTGGAGGGTGAAGCAGAAGAAGGAGAAGAAGGAGAAGGAGAAGGTGAAGTCAGGAGGGTGAATCAGAAGAAGCAGAAGAAGGAGAAGGAGAAGGTGAAGTCTGGAGGTTGAATCAGAAGAAGCAGAATAACGAGAAGGAGAAGGTGAAGTCTGGAGGGTGAATCAGAAGAAGCAGAATAAGGAGAAGGAGAAGGTGAAGTCTGGAGGGTGAATCAGATGAAGCAGAAGAAGGAGAAGGAGAAGGTGAAGTCTGGAGGGTGAATCAGAAGAGGTAGAAGAAGGAGAAGGAGAAGGTGAAGTCAGGAGGGTGAAGCAGAAGAAGCAGAAGAAGGAGAAGGAGAAGGTGAAGTCTGGTGGGTGAAGCAGAAGAAGCAGAAGAAGGAGAAGGAGAAGGTGAAGTCTGGAGGGTGAAGCAGAAGAAGCAGAAGAAGGAGAAGGAGAAGGTGAAGTCAGGAGGGTGGATCAGAAGAAGTAGAAGAAGGAGAAGGAGAAGGTGAAGTCTGGAGGGTGAATCAGAAGAAGCAGAAGAAGGAGAAGGAGAAGGTGAAGTCTGGAGGGCGCAGCAGAAGAAGCAGAAGAAGGAGAAAGAGAAGGTGAAGTCTGGAGGGTGAAGCAGAAGAAGCAGAAGAAGGAGAAGGAGAGGGTGAAGTCTGGAGGGTGAATCAGAAGAAGTAGAAGAACGAGAAGGAGAAGGTGAAGTCAGGAGAGTGAAGCAGAAGAAGCAGAAGAAGGAGAAGGAGAAGGTGAAGTCTGGAGGGCGAAGCAGAAGAAGCAGAAGAAGGAGAAGGAGAAGGTGAAGTCTGGAGGGTGAAGCTGAAGAAGCAGAAGAAGGAGAAGGAGTAGGTGAAGTCTGGAGGGTGAATCAGAAGAAGTAGAAGAAGGAGAAGGAGAAGGTGAAGTCAGGAGGGTGAAGCAGAAGAAGCAGAAGAAGGAGAAGGAGAAGGTGAAGTCTGGAGGGTGAAGCAGAAGAAGCAGAAGAAGGAGAAGGAGAAGGTGAAGTCTGGAGGGTGAATCAGAAGAAGCAGAAGAAGGAGAAGGAGAAGGTGAAGTCTGGAGGGTGAATCAGAAGAAGCAGAAGAAGGAGAAGGAGAAGGTGAAGTCAGGAGGGTGAATCAGAAGAAGCAGAAGAAGGAGAAGGAGAAGGTGAATTTAGGAGGGTGAATCAGAAGAAGCAGAAGAAGGAGAAGGAGCAGGTGAAGTCAGGGGGGTGTAGCAGAAGAAGTAGAAGAAGGAGAAGGAGAAGGTGAAGTCAGGACGGTGAAGCAGAAGAAGCAGAAGAAGGAGAAGGAGAAGGTGAAGCCTGGAGGGCGCAGCAGAAGAAGCAGAAGAAGGAGAAGGAGAAGGTGAAGTCTGGAGTGTGAAGCAGAAGAAGCAGAAGAAGGAGAAGGAGAAGGTGAAGTCTGGAGGGCGCAGCAGAAGAAGCAGAAGAAGGAGAATGAGAAGGTGAAGTCTGGAGGGTGAATCAGAAGAAGAAGAAGAAGGAGAAGTAGAAGGTGAAGTCTGGAGGGTGAATCAGAAGAAGTAGAAGAAGGAGAAGGAGAAGGTGAAGTCTGGAGGGTGAATCAGAAGAGGTAGAAGAAGGAGAAGGAGAAGGTGAAGTCTGGAGGGTGAAGCAGAAGAAGGAGAAGAAGGAGAAGGAGCAGGTGAAGTCAGGGGGGTGTAGCAGAAGAAGTAGAAGAAGGAGAAGGAGAAGGTGAAGTCAGGACGGTGAAGCAGAAGAAGCAGAAGAAGGAGAAGGAGAAGGTGAAGTCCGGAGGGTGAATCAGAAGAGGTAGAAGAAGGAGAAGGAGAAGGTGAAGTCTGGAGGGTGAAGCAGAAGAAGGAGAAGAAGGAGAAGGAGAAGGTGAAGTCAGGAGGGTGAATCAGAAGAAGAAGAAGAAGGAGAAGTAGAAGGTGAAGTCTGGAGGGTGAATCAGAAGAAGTAGAAGAAGGAGAAGGAGAAGGTGAAGTCAGGAGGGTGAATCAGAAGAAGTAGAAGAAGGAGAAGGAGAAGGTGAAGTCAGGAGGGTGAATCAGAAGAAGCAGAAGAAGGAGAAGGAGAAGGTGAAGTCTGGAGGGCGAATCAGAAGAAACAGAAGAAGGAGAAGGAGAAGGTGAAGTCTGGAGGGTGAATCAGAAGAAGCAGAAGAAGGAGAAGGAGAAGGTGAAGTCTGGAGGTTGAATCAGAAGAAGCAGAATAACGAGAAGGAGAAGGTGAAGTCTGGAGGGTGAATCAGAAGAAGCAGAATAAGGAGAAGGAGAAGGTGAAGTCTGGAGGGTGAATCAGAAGAAGCAGAAGAAGGAGAAGGAGAAGGTGAAGTCTGGAGGGTGAATCAGAAGAGGTAGAAGAAGGAGAAGGAGAAGGTGAAGTCTGGAGGGTGAAGCAGAAGAAGGAGAAGAAGGAGAAGGAGAAGGTGAAGTCTGGAGGGTGAAGCAGAAGAAGGAGAAGAAGGAGAAGGAGAAGGTGCAGTCTGGAGGGTGAATCAGAAGAAGCAGAAGAAGGAGAAGGAGAAGGTGAAGTCTGGAGGTTGAATCAGAAGAAGCAGAATAACGAGAAGGAGAAGGTGAAGTCTGGAGGGTGAATCAGAAGAAGCAGAATAAGGAGAAGGAGAAGGTGAAGTCTGGAGGGTGAATCAGAAGAAGCAGAAGAAGGAGAAGGAGAAGGTGAAGTCTGGAGGGTGAATCAGAAGAGTTAGAAGAAGGAGAAGGAGAAGGTGAAGTCAGGAGGGTGAAGCAGAAGAAGCAGAAGAAGGAGAAGGAGAAGGTGAAGTCTGGTGGGTGAAGCAGAAGAAGCAGAAGAAGGAGAAGGAGAAGGTGAAGTCTGGAGGGTGAAGCAGAAGAAGCAGAAGAAGGAGAAGGAGAAGGTGAAGTCAGGAGGGTGGATCAGAAGAAGTAGAAGAAGGAGAAGGAGAAGGTGAAGTCTGGAGGGTGAATCAGAAGAAGCAGAAGAAGGAGAAGGAGAAGGTGAAGTCTGGAGGGCGCAGCAGAAGAAGCAGAAGAAGGAGAAAGAGAAGGTGAAGTCTGGAGGGTGAAGCAGAAGAAGCAGAAGAAGGAGAAGGAGAGGGTGAAGTCTGGAGGGTGAATCAGAAGAAGTAGAAGAAGGAGAAGGAGAAGGTGAAGTCAGGAGAGTGAAGCAGAAGAAGCAGAAGAAGGAGAAGGAGAAGGTGAAGTCTGGAGGGCGAAGCAGAAGAAGGAGAAGGAGAAGGTGAAGTCTGGAGGGTGAAGCAGAAGAAGCAGAAGAAGGAGAAGGAGAAGGTGAAGTCAGGAGGGTGAAGCAGAAGAAGCAGAAGAAGGAGAAAGAGAAGGTGAAGTCTGGAGGGTGAAGCAGAAGAAGCAGAAGAAGGAGAAGGAGAAGGTGAAGTCTGGAGGGTGAATCAGAAGAAGCAGAAGAAGGAGAAGGAGAAGGTGAAGTCTGGAGGGTGAATCAGAAGAAGCAGAAGAAGGAGAAGGAGAAGGTGAAGTCAGGAGGGTGAATCAGAAGAAGCAGAAGAAGGAGAAGGAGAAGGTGAATTTAGGAGGGTGAATCAGAAGAAGCAGAAGAAGGAGAAGGAGCAGGTGAAGTCAGGACGGTGAAGCAGAAGAAGCAGAAGAAGGAGAAGGAGAAGGTGAAGTCAGGACGGTGAAGCAGAAGAAGCAGAAGAAGGAGAAGGAGAAGGTGAAGCCTGGAGGGCGCAGCAGAAGAAGCAGAAGAAGGAGAAGGAGAAGGTGAAGTCTGGAGTGTGAAGCAGAAGAAGCAGAAGAAGGAGAAGGAGAAGGTGAAGTCTGGAGGGCGCAGCAGAAGAAGCAGAAGAAGGAGAATGAGAAGGTGAAGTCTGGAGGGTGAATCAGAAGAAGCAGAAGAAGGAGAAGGAGAAGGTGAAGTCTGGAGGGTGAATCAGAAGAAGGAGAAGAAGGAGAAGGAGAAGGTGAAGTCAGGAGGGTGAATCAGAAGAAGTAGAAGAAGGAGAAGGAGAAGGTGAAGTCAGGAGGGTGAATCAGAAGAAGCAGAAGAAGGAGAAGGAGAAGGTGAAGTCTGGAGGGCGAATCAGAAGAAACAGAAGAAGGAGAAGGAGAAGGTGAAGTCTGGAGGGTGAATAAGAAGAAGCAGAAGAAGGAGAAGGAGAAGGTGAAGTCTGGAGGTTGAATCAGAAGAAGCAGAATAACGAGAAGGAGCAGGTGATGTCTGGAGGGTGAATCAGAAGAAGCAGAATAAGGAGAAGGAGAAGGTGAAGTCTGGAGGGTGAATCAGAAGAAGCAGAAGAAGGAGAAGGAGAAGGTGAAGTCTGGAGGGTGAATCAGAAGAGGTAGAAGAAGGAGAAGGAGATGGTGAAGTCTGGAGGGTGAAGCAGAAGAAGGAGAAGAAGGAGAAGGAGAAGGTGAAGTCAGGAGGGTGAATCAGAAGAAGTAGAAGAAGGAGAAGGAGAAGGTGAAGCCAGGAGGGTGAATCAGAAGAAGCAGAAGAAGGAGAAGGAGAAGGTGAAGTCTGGAGGGTGAATCAGAAGAATCAGAAGAAGGAGAAGGAGAAGGTGAAGTCTGGAGGGTGAATCAGAAGAATCAGAAGAAAGAGAAGGAGAAGGTGAAGTCTGGAGGCTGAAGCAGAAGAAACAGAAGAAGGAGAAGGAGAATGTGAAGTCTGGAGGGTGAATCAGAAGAAGTAGAAGACGGAGAAGGAGAAGGTGAAGTCTGGAGGGTGAATCAGAAGAAGCAGAAGAAGGAGAAGGAGAAGGTGAAGTCTGGAGGGTGAATCAGAAGAAGTAGAAGACGGAGAAGGAGAAGGTGAAGTCTGGAGGGTGAATCAGAAGAAGCAGAAGAAGGAGAAGGAGAAGGTGAAGTCTGGAGGGTGAATCAGAAGAAGCAGAAGAAGGAGAAGGAGAAGGTGAAGTCTGGAGGGTGAATCAGAAGAAGCAGAATAAGGAGAAGGAGAAGGTGAAGTCTGGAGGGTGAATCAGAAGAAGCAGAAGAAGGAGAAGGAGAAGGTGAAGTCTGGAAGATGAATCAGAAGAAGTAGAAGAAGGAGAAGGGGAAGGTGAAGTCTGGAGGGTGAATCAGAAGAAGTAGAAGAAGGAGAAGGAGAAGGTGAAGTCTGGAGGGTGAATCAGAAGAAGTAGAAGAAGGAGAAGGAGAAGGTGAAGTCTGGAGGGTGAAGCAGAAGAAGTAGAAGAAGGAGAAGGAGAAGGTGAAGTCAGGAGGGTGAATCAGAAGAAGTAGAAGAAGGAGAAGGAGAAGGTGAAGTCAGGAGGGTGAAGCAGAAGAAGCAGAAGAAGGAGAAGGAGAAGGTGAAGTCTGGAGGGTGAAGCAGAAGAAGCAGAAGAAGGAGAAGGAGAAGGTGAAGTCTGGAGGGTGAATCAGAAGAAACAGAAGAAAGAGAAGGAGAAGGTGAAGTCTGGAGGGTGAATCAGAAGAAGTAGAAGAAGGAGAAGGAGAAGGTGAAGTCTGGAGGGTGAATCAGAAGAAGCAGAAGAAGGAGAAGGAGAAGGTGAAGTCTGGAGGGTGAATCAGAAGAAGCAGAAGAAGGAGAAGGAAAAGGTGACGTCTGGAGGGTGAATCTGAAGAAGCAGAAGAAGGAGAAGGAGAAGGTGAAGTCTGGAGGGTGAATCAGAAGAAGCAGAATAAGGAGAAGGAGAAGGTGAATTCTGGAGGGTGAATCAGAAGAAGCAGAAGAAGGAGAAGGAGAAGGTGAAGTCTGGAGGGTGAATCAGAAGAAGTAGAAGAAGGAGAAGGAGAAGGTGAAGTCTGGAGGGTGAAGCAGAAGAAGTAGAAGAAGGAGAAGGAGAAGGTGAAGTCAGGAGGGTGAATCAGAAGAAGCAGAAGAAGGAGAAGGAGATGGTGAAGTCTGGAGGGTGAATCAGAAGAATCAGAAGAAGGAGAAGGAGAAGATGAAGTCTGGAGGGTGAATCAGAAGAAGCAGAAGAAAGAGAAGGAGAAGGTGAAGTCTGGAGGGTGAAGCAGAAGAAACAGAAGAAGGAGAAGGAGTAGGTGAAGACTGGAGGGTGAATCAGAAGAAGTAGAAGAAGGAGAAGGAGAAGGTGAAGTCTGGAGGGTGAATCAGACGAAGTAGAAGAAGGAGAAGGAGAAGGTGAAGTCTGGAGGGTGAATCAGAAGAAGCAGAAGAAGGAGAAAAGAGGGTGAAGTTAGGAGGGTGAATCAGAAGAAGCAGAAGAAGGAGAAGGAGAAGGTGAAGTCTGGAGGGTGAAGCAGAAGAAGCAGAAGAAGGAGAAGGAGAAGGTGAAGTCTGGAGGGTGAATCAGAAGAAGCAGAAGAAGGAGAAGGAGAAGGTGAAGTCTGGAGGGTGAATCAGAAGAAGCAGAAGAAGGAGAAGGAGGAGGTGAAGTCAGGAGGGTGAATCAGAAGAAGCAGAAGAAGGAGAAGGAGAAGGTGAAATTAGGAGGGTGAATCAGAAGAAGCAGAAGAAGGAGAAGGAGCAGGTGAAGTCAGGGGGGTGTAGCAGAAGAAGTAGAAGAAGGAGAAGGAGAAGGTGAAGTCAGGACGGTGAAGCAGAAGAAGCAGAAGAAGGAGAAGGAGAAGGTGAAGCCTGGAGGGCGCAGCAGAAGAAGCAGAAGAAGGAGAAGGAGAAGGTGAAGTCTGGAGTGTGAAGCAGAAGAAGCAGAAGAAGGAGAAGGAGAAGGTGAAGTCTGGAGGGCGCAGCAGAAGAAGCAGAAGAAGGAGAATGAGAAGGTGAAGTCTGGAGGGTGAATCAGAAGAAGCAGAAGAAGGAGAAGGAGAAGGTTAAGTCTGGAGGGTGAATCAGAAGAAGGAGAAGAAGGAGAAGGAGAAGGTGAAGTCAGGAGGGTGAATCAGAAGATGTAGAAGAAGGAGAAGGAGAAGGTGAAGTCAGGAGGGTGAATCAGAAGAAGCAGAAGAAGGAGAAGGAGAAGGTGAAGTCTGGAGGGCGAATCAGAAGAAACAGAAGAAGGAGAAGGAGAAGGTGAAGTCTGGAGGGTGAATAAGAAGAAGCAGAAGAAGGAGAAGGAGAAGGTGAAGTCTGGAGGTTGAATCA
The DNA here is from genome assembly GCF_052327205.1 of Somniosus microcephalus. Classification (NCBI taxonomy): domain Eukaryota; kingdom Metazoa; phylum Chordata; class Chondrichthyes; order Squaliformes; family Somniosidae; genus Somniosus; species Somniosus microcephalus. Next base: position 867,375 of record NW_028225219.1, read on the forward strand.
GAAGAAGCAGAATAACGAGAAGGAGAAGGTGAAGTCTGGAGGGTGAATCAGAAGAAGCAGAATAAGGAGAAGGAGAAGGTGAAGTCTGGAGGGTGAATCAGAAGAAGCAGAAGAAGGAGAAGGAGAAGGTGAAGTCTGGAGGGTGAATCAGAAGAGGTAGAAGAAGGAGAAGGAGAAGGTGAAGTCTGGAGGGTGAAGCAGAAGAAGGAGAAGAAGGAGAAGGAGAAGGTGAAGTCAGGAGGGTGAATCTGAAGAAGTAGAAGAAGGAGAAGGAGAAGGTGAAGCCAGGAGGGTGAATCAGAAGAAGCAGAAGAAGGAGAAGGAGAAGGTGAAGTCTGGAGGGTGAATCAGAAGAATCAGAAGAAGGAGAAGGAGAAGGTGAAGTCTGGAGGGTGAATCAGAAGAATCAGAAGAAAGCGAAGGAGAAGGTAAAGTCTGGAGGCTGAAGCAGAAGAAACAGAAGAAGGAGAAGGAGAATGTGAAGACTGGAGGGTGAATCAGAAGAAGTAGAAGAAGGAGAAGGAGAAGGTGAAGTCTGGAGGGTGAATCAGAAGAAGTAGAAGAAGGAGAAGGAGAAGGTGAAGTCTGGAGGGTGAATCAGAAGAAGCAGAAGAAGGAGAAGGAGAAGGTGAAGTCTGGAGGGTGAATCAGAAGATGCAGAAGAAGGAGAAGGAGAAGATGAAGTCTGGAGGGTGAATCAGAAGAAGTAGAAGAAGCAGAAGGAGAAGGTGAAGTCTGGAGGGTGAATCAGAAGAAGTAGAAGAAGGAGAAGGAGAAGGTGTAGTCTGGAGGGTGAATCAGAAGAAGTAGACGAAGGAGAAGGAGAAGGTGAAGTCTGGAGGGTGAATCAGAAGAAGCAGAAGAAGGAGAAGGAGAAGATGAAGTCTGGAGGGTGAATCAGAAGAAGTAGAAGACGGAGAAGGAGAAGGTGAAGTCTGGAGGGTGAATCAGAAGAAGCAGAAGAAGGAGAAGGAGAAGGTGAAGTCTGGAGGGTGAATCAGAAGAAACAGAAGAAGGAGAAGGAGAAGGTGAAGTCTGGAGGGTGAATCAGAAGAAGCAGAATAAGGAGAAGGAGAAGGTGAAGTCTGGAGGGTGAATCAGAAGAAGCAGAAGAAGGAGAAGGAGAAGGTGAAGTCTGGAGGATGAATCAGAAGAAGTAGAAGAAGGAGAAGGAGAAGGTGAAGTCTGGAGGGTGAATCAGAAGAAACAGAAGAAAGAGAAGGAGAAGGTGAAGTCTGGAGGGTGAATCAGAAGAAGTAGAAGAAGGAGAAGGAGAAGGTGAAGTCCGGAGGGTGAATCAGAAGAAGCAGAAGAAGGAGAAGGAGAAGGTGAAGTCTGGAGGGTGAATCAGAAGAAGCAGAAGAAGGAGAAGGAAAAGGTGAAGTCTGGAGGGTGAATCAGAAGAAGCAGAAGAAGGAGAAGGAGAAGGTGAAGTCTGGAGGGTGAATCAGAAGAAGCAGAATAAGGAGAAGGAGAAGGTGAAGTCTGGAGGGTGAATCAGAAGAAGCAGAAGAAGGAGAAGGAGAAGGTGAAGTCTGGAGGGTGAATCAGAAGAAGTAGAAGAAGGAGAAGGAGAAGGTGAAGTCTGGAGGGTGAAGCAGAAGAAGTAGAAGAAGGAGAAGGAGAAGGTGAAGTCAGGAGGGTGAATCAGAAGAAGCAGAAGAAGGAGAAGGAGAAGGTGAAGTCTGGAGGGTGAATCAGAAGAATCAGAAGAAGGAGAAGGAGAAGATGAAGTCTGGAGGGTGAATCAGAAGAAGCAGAAGAAAGAGAAGGAGAAGGTGAAGTCTGGAGGGTGAAGCAGAAGAAACAGAAGAAGGAGAAGGAGTAGGTGAAGACTGGAGGGTGAATCAGAAGAAGTAGAAGAAGGAGAAGGAGAAGGTGAAGTCTGGAGGGTGAATCAGACGAAGTAGAAGAAGGAGAAGGAGAAGGTGAAGTCTGGAGGGTGAATCAGAAGAAGCAGAAGAAGGAGAAAAGAGGGTGAAGTTAGGAGGGTGAATCAGAAGAAGCAGAAGAAGGAGAAGGAGAAGGTGAAGTCTGGAGGGTGAAGCAGAAGAAGCAGAAGAAGGAGAAGGAGAAGGTGAAGTCTGGAGGGTGAATCAGAAGAAGCAGAAGAAGGAGAAGGAGAAGGTGAAGTCTGGAGGGTGAATCAGAAGAAGCAGAAGAAGGAGAAGGAGAAGGTGAAGTCAGGAGGGTGAATCAGAAGAAGCAGAAGAAGGAGAAGGAGAAGGTGAATTTAGGAGGGTGAATCAGAAGAAGCAGAAGAAGGAGAAGGAGCAGGTGAAGTCAGGGGGGTGTAGCAGAAGAAGTAGAAGAAGGAGAAGGAGAAGGTGAAGTCAGGACGGTGAAGCAGAAGAAGCAGAAGAAGGAGAAGGAGAAGGTGAAGCCTGGAGGGCGCAGCAGAAGAAGCAGAAGAAGGAGAAGGAGAAGGTGAAGTCTGGAGTGTGAAGCAGAAGAAGCAGAAGAAGGAGAAGGAGAAGGTGAAGTCTGGAGGGTGCAGCAGAAGAAGCAGAAGAAGGAGAATGAGAAGGTGAAGTCTGGAGGGTGAATCAGAAGAAGCAGAAGAAGGAGAAGGAGAACGTGAAGTCTGGAGGGTGAATCAGAAGAAGGAGAAGAAGGAGAAGGAGAAGGTGAAGTCAGGAGGGTGAATCAGAAGAAGTAGAAGAAGGAGAAGGAGAAGGTGAAGTCAGGAGGGTGAATCAGAAGAAGCAGAAGAAGGAGAAGGAGAAGGTGAAGTCTGGAGGGCGAATCAGAAGAAACAGAAGAAGGAGAAGGAGAAGGTGAAGTCTGGAGGGTGAATAAGAAGAAGCAGAAGAAGGAGAAGGAGAAGGTGAAGTCTGGAGGTTGAATCAGAAGAAGCAGAATATCGAGAAGGAGAAGGTGAAGTCTGGAGGGTGAATCAGAAGAAGCAGAATAAGGAGAAGGAGAAGGTGAAGTCTGGAGGGTGAATCAGAAGAAGCAGAAGAAGGAGAAGGAGAAGGTGAAGTCTGGAGGGTGAATCAGAAGAGGTAGAAGAAGGAGAAGGAGAAGGTGAAGTCTGGAGGGTGAAGCAGAAGAAGGAGAAGAAGGAGAAGGAGAAGGTGAAGTCAGGAGGGTGAATCTGAAGAAGTAGAAGAAGGAGAAGGAGAAGGTGAAGCCAGGAGGGTGAATCAGAAGAAGCAGAAGAAGGAGAAGGAGAAGGTGAAGTCTGGAGGGTGAATCAGAAGAATCAGAAGAAGGAGAAGGAGAAGGTGAAGTCTGGAGGGTGAATCAGAAGAATCAGAAGAAAGAGAAGGAGAAGGTGAAGTCTGGAGGCTGAAGCAGAAGAAACAGAAGAAGGAGAAGGAGAATGTGAAGACTGGAGGGTGAATCAGAAGAAGTAGAAGAAGGAGAAGGAGAAGGTGAAGTCTGGAGGGTGAATCAGAAGAAGTAGAAGAAGGAGAAGGAGAAGGTGAAGTCTGGAGGGTGAATCAGAAGAAGCAGAAGAAGGAGAAGGAGAAGGTGAAGTCTGGAGGGTGAATCAGAAGATGCAGAAGAAGGAGAAGGAGAAGATGAAGTCTGGAGGGTGAATCAGAAGAAGTAGAAGAAGGAGAAGGAGAAGGTGAAGTCTGGAGGGTGAATCAGAAGAAGTACAAGAAGGAGAAGGAGAAGGTGTAGTCTGGAGGGTGAATCAGAAGAAGTAGACGAAGGAGATGGAGAAGGTGAAGTCTGGAGGGTGAATCAGAAGAAGCAGAAGAAGGAGAAGGAGAAGATGAAGTCTGGAGGGTGAATCAGAAGAAGTAGAAGACGGAGAAGGAGAAGGTGAAGTCTGGAGGGTGAATCAGAAGAAGCAGAAGAAGGAGAAGGAGAAGGTGAAGTCTGGAGGGTGAATCAGAAGAAACAGAAGAAGGAGAAGGAGAAGGTGAAGTCTGGAGGGTGAATCAGAAGAAGCAGAATAAGGAGAAGGAGATGGTGAAGTCTGGAGGGTGAATCAGAAGAAGCAGAAGAAGGAGAAGGAGAAGGTGAAGTCTGGAGGATGAATCAGAAGAAGTAGAAGAAGGAGAAGGAGAAGGTGAAGTCTGGAGGGTGAATCAGAAGAAGTAGAAGAAGGAGAAGGAGAAGTTGAAGTCTGGAGGGTGAATCAGAAGAAGTAGAAGAAGGAGAAGGAGAAGGTGAAGTCTGGAGGGTGAAGCAGAAGAAGTAGAAGAAGGAGAAGGAGAAGGTGAAGTCAGGAGGGTGAATCAGAAGAAGTAGAAGAAGGAGAAGGAGAAGGTGAAGTCAGGAGGGTGAAGCAGAAGAAGCAGAAGAAGGAGAAGGAGAAGGTGAAGTCTGGAGGGTGAAGCAGAAGAAGCAGAAGAAGGAGAAGGAGAAGGTGAAGTCTGGAGGGTGATTCAGAAGAAGCAGAAGAAGGAGAAGGAGAAGGTGAAGTCTGGAGGGTGAATCAGAAGAAGCAGAAGAAGGAGAAGGAAAAGGTGAAGTCTGGAGGGTGAATCAGAAGAAGCAGAAGAAGGAGAAGGAGAAGGTGAAGTCTGGAGGGTGAATCAGAAGAAGCAGAATAAGGAGAAGGAGAAGGTGAAGTCTGGAGGGTGAATCAGAAGAAGCAGAAGAAGGAGAAGGAGAAGGTGAAGTCTGGAGGGTGAATCAGGAGAAGTAGAAGAAGGAGAAGGAGAAGGTGAAGTCTGGAGGGTGAAGCAGAAGAATTAGAAGAAGGAGAAGGAGAAGGTGAAGTCAGGAGGGTGAATCAGAAGAAGCAGAAGAAGGAGAAGGAGAAGGTGAAGTCTGGAGGGTGAATCAGAAGAATCAGAAGAAGGAGAAGGAGAAGATGAAGTCTGGAGGGTGAATCAGAAGAAGCAGAAGAAAGAGAAGGAGAAGGTGAAGTCTGGAGGGTGAAGCAGAAGAAACAGAAGAAGGAGAAGGAGTAGGTGAAGACTGGAGGGTGAATCAGAAGAAGTAGAAGAAGGAGAAGGAGAAGGTGAAGTCTGGAGGGTGAATCAGACGAAGTAGAAGAAGGAGAAGGAGAAGGTGAAGTCTGGAGGGTGAATCAGAAGAAGCAGAAGAAGGAGAAAAGAGGGTGAAGTTAGGAGGGTGAATCAGAAGAAGCAGAAGAAGGAGAAGGAGAAGGTGAAGTCTGGAGGGTGAAGCAGAAGAAGCAGAAGAAGGAGAAGGAGAAGGTGAAGTCTGGAGGGTGAATCAGAAGAAGCAGAAGAAGGAGAAGGAGAAGGTGAAGTCTGGAGGGTGAATCAGAAGAAGCAGAAGAAGGAGAAGGAGAAGGTGAAGTCAGGAGGGTGAATCAGAAGAAGCAGAAGAAGGAGAAGGAGAAGGTGAATTTAGGAGGGTGAATCAGAAGAAGCAGAAGAAGGAGAAGGAGCAGGTGAAGTCAGGGGGGTGTAGCAGAAGAAGTAGAAGAAGGAGAAGGAGAAGGTGAAGTCAGGACGGTGAAGCAGAAGAAGCAGAAGAAGGAGAAGGAGAAGGTGAAGCCTGGAGGGCGCAGCAGAAGAAGCAGAAGAAGGAGAAGGAGAAGGTGAAGCCTGGAGTGTGAAGCAGAAGAAGCAGAAGAAGGAGAAGGAGAAGGTGAAGTCTGGAGGGCGCAGCAGAAGAAGCAGAAGAAGGAGAATGAGAAGGTGAAGTCTGGAGGGTGAATCAGAAGAAGCAGAAGAAGGAGAAGGAGAAGGTGAGGTCTGGAGGGTGAATCAGAAGAAGGAGAAGAAGGAGAAGGAGAAGGTGAAGTCAGGAGGGTGAATCAGAAGAAGTACAATAAGGAGAAGGAGAAGGTGAAGTCAGGAGGGTGAATCAGAAGAAGCAGAAGAAGGAGAAGGAGAAGGTGAAGTCTGGAGGGCGAATCAGAAGAAACAGAAGAAGGAGAAGGAGAAGGTGAAGTCTGGAGGGTGAATAAGAAGAAGCAGAAGAAGGAGAAGGAGAAGGTGAAGTCTGGAGGTTGAATCAGAAGAAGCAGAATAACGAGAAGGAGAAGGTGAAGTCTGGAGGGTGAATCAGAAGAAGCAGAATAAGGAGAAGGAGAAGGTGAAGTCTCGAGGGTGAATCAGAAGAAGCAGAAGAAGGAGAAGGAGAAGGTGAAGTCTGGAGGGTGAATCAGAAGAGGTAGAAGAAGGAGAAGGAGAAGGTGAAGTCTGGAGGGTGAAGCAGAAGAAGGAGAAGAAGGAGAAGGAGAAGGTGAAGTCAGGAGGGTGAATCAGAAGAAGTAGAAGAAGGAGAAGGAGAAGGTGAAGCCAGGAGGGTGAATCAGAAGAAGCAGAAGAAGGAGAAGGAGAAGGTGAAGTCTGGAGGGTGAATCAGAAAAATCAGAAGAAGGAGAAGGAGAAGGTGAAGTCTGGAGGGTGAATCAGAAGAATCAGAAGAAAGAGAAGGAGAAGGTGAAGTCTGGAGGCTGAAGCAGAAGAAACAGAAGAAGGAGAAGGAGAATGTGAAGACTGGAGGGTGAATCAGAAGAAGTAGAAGAAGGAGAAGGAGAAGGTGAAGTCTGGAGGGTGAATCAGAAGAAGTAGAAGAAGGAGAAGGAGAAGGTGAAGTCTGGAGGGTGAATCAGAAGAAGCAGAAGAAGGAGAAGGAGAAGGTGAAGTCTGGAGGGTGAATCAGAAGATGCAGAAGAAGGAGAAGGAGAAGATGAAGTCTGGAGGGTGAATCAGAAGAAGTAGAAGAAGGAGAAGGAGAAGGTGAAGTCTGGAGGGTGAATCAGAAGAAGTAGAAGAAGGAGAAGGAGAAGGTGAAGTCTGGAGGGTGAATCAGAAGAAACAGAAGAAGGAGAAGGAGAAGGTGATGTCTGGAGGGTGAATCAGAAGAAGTAGAAGAAGGAGAAGGAGAAGGTGTTGTCTGGAGGGTGAATCAGAAGAAGTAGGCGAAGGAGAAGGAGAAGGTGAAGTCTGGAGGGTGAATCAGAAGAAGCAGAAGAAGGAGAAGGAGAAGATGAAGTCTGGAGGGTGAATCAGAAGAAGTAGAAGACGGAGAAGGAGAAGGTGAAATCTGGAGGGTGAATCAGAAGAAGCAGAAGAAGGAGAAGGAGAAGGTGAAGTCTGGAGGGTGAATCAGAAGAAGCAGAAGAAGGAGAAGGAGAAGGTGAGGTCTGGAGGGTGAATCAGAAGAAGGAGAAGAAGGAGAAGGAGAAGGTGAAGTCAGGAGGGTGAATCAGAAGAAGTACAATAAGGAGAAGGAGAAGGTGAAGTCAGGAGGGTGAATCAGAAGAAGCAGAAGAAGGAGAAGGAGAAGGTGAAGTCTGGAGGGCGAATCAGAAGAAACAGAAGAAGGAGAAGGAGAAGGTGAAGTCTGGAGGGTGAATAAGAAGAAGCAGAAGAAGGAGAAGGAGAAGGTGAAGTCTGGAGGTTGAATCAGAAGAAGCAGAATAACGAGAAGGAGAAGGTGAAGTCTGGAGGGTGAATCAGAAGAAGCAGAATAAGGAGAAGGAGAAGGTGAAGTCTCGAGGGTGAATCAGAAGAAGCAGAAGAAGGAGAAGGAGAAGGTGACGTCTGGAGGGTGAATCAGAAGAAGCAGAAGAAGGAGAAGGAGAAGGTGAAGTCTGGAGGGTGAATCAGAAGATGCAGAAGAAGGAGAAGGAGAAGATGAAGTCTGGAGGGTGAATCAGAAGAAGTAGAAGAAGGAGAAGGAGAAGGTGAAGTCTGGAGGGTGAATCAGAAGAAGTACAAGAAGGAGAAGGAGAAGGTGTAGTCTGGAGGGTGAATCAGAAGAAGTAGACGAAGGAGATGGAGAAGGTGAAGTCTGGAGGGTGAATCAGAAGAAGCAGAAGAAGGAGAAGGAGAAGATGAAGTCTGGAGGGTGAATCAGAAGAAGTAGAAGACGGAGAAGGAGAAGGTGAAGTCTGGAGGGTGCATCAGAAGAAGCAGAAGAAGGAGAAGGAGAAGGTGAAGTCTGGAGGGTGAATCAGAAGAAACAGAAGAAGGAGAAGGAGAAGGTGAAGTCTGGAGGGTGAATCAGAAGAAGCAGAATAAGGAGAAGGAGAAGGTGAAGTCTGGAGGGTGAATCAGAAGAAGCAGAAGAAGGAGAAGGAGAAGGTGAAGTCTGGAGGATGAATCAGAAGAAGTAGAAGAAGGAGAAGGAGAAGGTGAAGTCTGGAGGGTGAATCAGAAGAAGTAGAAGAAGGAGAAGGAGAAGTTGAAGTCTGGAGGGTGAATCAGAAGAAGTAGAAGAAGGAGAAGGAGAAGGTGAAGTCTGGAGGGTGAAGCAGAAGAAGTAGAAGAAGGAGAAGGAGAAGGTGAAGTCAGGAGGGTGAATCAGAAGAAGTAGAAGAAGGAGAAGGAGAAGGTGAAGTCAGGAGGGTGAAGCAGAAGAAGCAGAAGAAGGAGAAGGAGAAGGTGAAGTCTGGAGGGTGAAGCAGAAGAAGCAGAAGAAGGAGAAGGAGAAGGTGAAGTCTGGAGGGTGATTCAGAAGAAGCAGAAGAAGGAGAAGGAGAAGGTGAAGTCTGGAGGGTGAATCAGAAGAAGCAGAAGAAGGAGAAGGAAAAGGTGAAGTCTGGAGGGTGAATCAGAAGAAGCAGAAGAAGGAGAAGGAGAAGGTGAAGTCTGGAGGGTGAATCAGAAGAAGCAGAATAAGGAGAAGGAGAAGGTGAAGTCTGGAGGGTGAATCAGAAGAAGCAGAAGAAGGAGAAGGAGAAGGTGAAGTCTGGAGGGTGAATCAGGAGAAGTAGAAGAAGGAGAAGGAGAAGGTGAAGTCTGGAGGGTGAAGCAGAAGAATTAGAAGAAGGAGAAGGAGAAGGTGAAGTCAGGAGGGTGAATCAGAAGAAGCAGAATAAGGAGAAGGAGAAGGTGAAGTCTGGAGGGTGAATCAGAAGAATCAGAAGAAGGAGAAGGAGAAGATGAAGTCTGGAGGGTGAATCAGAAGAAGCAGAAGAAAGAGAAGGAGAAGGTGAAGTCTGGAGGGTGAAGCAGAAGAAACAGAAGAAGGAGAAGGAGTAGGTGAAGACTGGAGGGTGAATCAGAAGAAGTAGAAGAAGGAGAAGGAGAAGGTGAAGTCTGGAGGGTGAATCAGACGAAGTAGAAGAAGGAGAAGGAGAAGGTGAAGTCTGGAGGGTGAATCAGAAGAAGCAGAAGAAGGAGAAAAGAGGGTGAAGTTAGGAGGGTGAATCAGAAGAAGCAGAAGAAGGAGAAGGAGAAGGTGAAGTCTGGAGGGTGAAGCAGAAGAAGCAGAAGAAGGAGAAGGAGAAGGTGAAGTCTGGAGGGTGAATCAGAAGAAGCAGAAGAAGGAGAAGGAGAAGGTGAAGTCTGGAGGGTGAATCAGAAGAAGCAGAAGAAGGAGAAGGAGAAGGTGAAGTCAGGAGGGTGAATCAGAAGAAGCAGAAGAAGGAGAAGGAGAAGGTGAATTTAGGAGGGTGAATCAGAAGAAGCAGAAGAAGGAGAAGGAGCAGGTGAAGTCAGGGGGGTGTAGCAGAAGAAGTAGAAGAAGGAGAAGGAGAAGGTGAAGTCAGGACGGTGAAGCAGAAGAAGCAGAAGAAGGAGAAGGAGAAGGTGAAGCCTGGAGGGCGCAGCAGAAGAAGCAGAAGAAGGAGAAGGAGAAGGTGAAGCCTGGAGTGTGAAGCAGAAGAAGCAGAAGAAGGAGAAGGAGAAGGTGAAGTCTGGAGGGCGCAGCAGAAGAAGCAGAAGAAGGAGAATGAGAAGGTGAAGTCTGGAGGGTGAATCAGAAGAAGCAGAAGAAGGAGAAGGAGAAGGTGAGGTCTGGAGGGTGAATCAGAAGAAGGAGAAGAAGGAGAAGGAGAAGGTGAAGTCAGGAGGGTGAATCAGAAGAAGTACAATAAGGAGAAGGAGAAGGTGAAGTCAGGAGGGTGAATCAGAAGAAGCAGAAGAAGGAGAAGGAGAAGGTGAAGTCTGGAGGGCGAATCAGAAGAAACAGAAGAAGGAGAAGGAGAAGGTGAAGTCTGGAGGGTGAATAAGAAGAAGCAGAAGAAGGAGAAGGAGAAGGTGAAGTCTGGACGTTGAATCAGAAGAAGCAGAATAACGAGAAGGAGAAGGTGAAGTCTGGAGGGTGAATCAGAAGAAGCAGAATAAGGAGAAGGAGAAGGTGAAGTCTCGAGGGTGAATCAGAAGAAGCAGAAGAAGGAGAAGGAGAAGGTGAAGTCTGGAGGGTGAATCAGAAGAGGTAGAAGAAGGAGAAGGAGAAGGTGAAGTCTGGAGGGTGAAGCAGAAGAAGGAGAAGAAGGAGAAGGAGAAGGTGAAGTCAGGAGGGTGAATCAGAAGAAGTAGAAGAAGGAGAAGGAGAAGGTGAAGCCAGGAGGGTGAATCAGAAGAAGCAGAAGAAGGAGAAGGAGAAGGTGAAGTCTGGAGGGTGAATCAGAAGAATCAGAAGAAGGAGAAGGAGAAGGTGAAGTCTGGAGGGTGAATCAGAAGAATCAGAAGAAAGAGAAGGAGAAGGTGAAGTCTGGAGGCTGAAGCAGAAGAAACAGAAGAAGGAGAAGGAGAATGTGAAGACTGGAGGGTGAATCAGAAGAAGTAGAAGAAGGAGAAGGAGAAGGTGAAGTCTGGAGGGTGAATCAGAAGAAGTAGAAGAAGGAGAAGGAGAAGGTGAAGTCTGGAGGGTGAATCAGAAGAAGCAGAAGAAGGAGAAGGAGAAGGTGAAGTCTGGAGGGTGAATCAGAAGATGCAGAAGAAGGAGAAGGAGAAGATGAAGTCTGGAGGGTGAATCAGAAGAAGTAGAAGAAGGAGAAGGAGAAGGTGAAGTCTGGAGGGTGAATCAGAAGAAGTAGAAGAAGGAGAAGGAGAAGGTGAAGTCTGGAGGGTGAATCAGAAGAAACAGAAGAAGGAGAAGGAGAAGGTGATGTCTGGAGGGTGAATCAGAAGAAGTAGAAGAAGGAGAAGGAGAAGGTGTTGTCTGGAGGGTGAATCAGAAGAAGTAGGCGAAGGAGAAGGAGAAGGTGAAGTCTGGAGGGTGAATCAGAAGAAGCAGAAGAAGGAGAAGGAGAAGATGAAGTCTGGAGGGTGAATCAGAAGAAGTAGAAGACGGAGAAGGAGAAGGTGAAATCTGGAGGGTGAATCAGAAGAAGCAGAAGAAGGAGAAGGAGAAGGTGAAGTCTGGAGGGTGAATCAGAAGAAGCAGAAGAAGGAGAAGGAGAAGGTGAGGTCTGGAGGGTGAATCAGAAGAAGGAGAAGAAGGAGAAGGAGAAGGTGAAGTCAGGAGGGTGAATCAGAAGAAGTACAATAAGGAGAAGGAGAAGGTGAAGTCAGGAGGGTGAATCAGAAGAAGCAGAAGAAGGAGAAGGAGAAGGTGAAGTCTGGAGGGCGAATCAGAAGAAACAGAAGAAGGAGAAGGAGAAGGTGAAGTCTGGAGGGTGAATAAGAAGAAGCAGAAGAAGGAGAAGGAGAAGGTGAAGTCTGGAGGTTGAATCAGAAGAAGCAGAATAACGAGAAGGAGAAGGTGAAGTCTGGAGGGTGAATCAGAAGAAGCAGAATAAGGAGAAGTAGAAGGTGAAGTCTCGAGGGTGAATCAGAAGAAGCAGAAGAAGGAGAAGGAGAAGGTGAAGTCTGGAGGGTGAATCAGAAGAGGTAGAAGAAGGAGAAGGAGAAGGTGAAGTCTGGAGGGTGAAGCAGAAGAAGGAGAAGAAGGAGAAGGAGAAGGTGAAGTCAGGAGGGTGAATCAGAAGAAGTAGAAGAAGGAGAAGGAGAAGGTGAAGCCAGGAGGGTGAATCAGAAGAAGCAGAAGAAGGAGAAGGAGAAGGTGAAGTCTGGAGGGTGAATCAGAAGAATCAGAAGAAGGAGAAGGAGAAGGTGAAGTCTGGAGGGTGAATCAGAAGAATCAGAAGAAAGAGAAGGAGAAGGTGAAGTCTGGAGGCTGAAGCAGAAGAAACAGAAGAAGGAGAAGGAGAATGTGAAGACTGGAGGGTGAATCAGAAGAAGTAGAAGAAGGAGAAGGAGAAGGTGAAGTCTGGAGGGTGAATCAGAAGAAGTAGAAGAAGGAGAAGGAGAAGGTGAAGTCTGGAGGGTGAATCAGAAGAAGCAGAAGAAGGAGAAGGAGAAGGTGAAGTCTGGAGGGTGAATCAGAAGATGCAGAAGAAGGAGAAGGAGAAGATGAAGTCTGGAGGGTGAATCAGAAGAAGTAGAAGAAGGAGAAGGAGAAGGTGAAGTCTGGAGGGTGAATCAGAAGAAGTAGAAGAAGGAGAAGGAGAAGGTGAAGTCTGGAGGGTGAATCAGAAGAAACAGAAGAAGGAGAAGGAGAAGGTGATGTCTGGAGGGTGAATCAGAAGAAGTAGAAGAAGGAGAAGGAGAAGGTGTTGTCTGGAGGGTGAATCAGAAGAAGTAGGCGAAGGAGAAGGAGAAGGTGAAGTCTGGAGGGTGAATCAGAAGAAGCAGAAGAAGGAGAAGGAGAAGATGAAGTCTGGAGGGTGAATCAGAAGAAGTAGAAGACGGAGAAGGAGAAGGTGAAATCTGGAGGGTGAATCAGAAGAAGCAGAAGAAGGAGAAGGAGAAGGTGAAGTCTGGAGGGTGAATCAGAAGAAGCAGAATAAGGAGAAGGAGAAGGTGAAGTCTGGAGGGTGAATCAGAAGAAGTAGAAGAAGGAGAAGGAGAAGGTGAAGTCTGGAGGGTGAATCAGAAGAAGTAGAAGAAGGAGAAGGAGAAGGTGAAGTCTGGAGGGTGAAGCAGAAGAAGTAGAAGAAGGAGAAGGAGAAGGTGAAGTCAGGAGGGTGAATCAGAAGAAGTAGAAGAAGGAGAAGGAGAAGGTGAAGTCAGGAGGGTGAAGCAGAAGAAGCAGAAGAAGGAGAAGGAGAAGGTGAAGTCTGGAGGGTGAAGCAGAAGAAGCAGAAGAAGGAGAAGGAGAAGGTGAAGTCTGGAGGGTGAATCAGAAGAAACAGAAGAAAGAGAAGGAGAAGGTGAAGTCTGGAGGGTGAATCAGAAGAAGTAGAAGAAGGAGAAGGAGAAGGTGAAGTCTGGAGGGTGAATCAGAAGAAGCAGAAGAAGGAGAAGGAGAAGGTGAAGTCTGGAGGGTGAAACAGAAGAAGCAGAAGAAGGAGAAGGAAAAGGTGAAGTCTGGAGGGTGAATCAGAAGAAGCAGAAGAAGGAGAAGGAGAAGGTGAAGTCTGGAGGGTGAATCAGAAGAAGCAGAATAAGGAGAAGGAGAAGGTGAAGTCTGGAGGGTGAATCAGAAGAAGCAGAAGAAGGAGAAGGAGAAGGTGAAGTCTGGAGGGTGAATCAGAAGAAGTAGAAGAAGGAGAAGGAGAAGGTGAAGTCTGGAGGGTGAAGCAGAAGAAGTAGAAGAAGGAGAAGGAGAAGGTGAAGTCAGGAGGGTGAATCAGAAGAAGCAGAAGAAGGAGAAGGAGAAGGTGAAGTCTGGAGGGTGAATCAGAAGAATCAGAAGAAGGAGAAGGAGAAGATGAAGTCTGGAGGGTGAATCAGAAGAAGCAGAAGAAAGAGAAGGAGAAGGTGAAGTCTGGAGGGTGAAGCAGAAGAAACAGAAGAAGGAGAAGGAGTAGGTGAAGACTGGAGGGTGAATCAGAAGAAGTAGAAGAAGGAGAAGGAGAAGGTGAAGTCTGGAGGGTGAATCAGACGAAGTAGAAGAAGGAGAAGGAGAAGGTGAAGTCTGGAGGGTGAATCAGAAGAAGCAGAAGAAGGAGAAAAGAGGGTGAAGTTAGGAGGGTGAATCAGAAGAAGCAGAAGAAGGAGAAGGAGCAGGTGAAGTCAGGGGGGTGAAGCAGAAGAAGTAGAAGAAGGAGAAGGAGAAGGTGAAGTCAGGACGGTGAAGCAGAAGAAGCAGAAGAAGGAGAAGGAGAAGGTGAAGTCTGGAGGGTGAAGCAGAAGAAGCAGAAGAAGGAGAAGGAGAGGGTGAAGTCTGGAGGGTGAATCAGAAGAAGTAGAAGAAGGAGAAGGAGAAGGTGAAGTCAGGAGAGTGAAGCAGAAGAAGCAGAAGAAGGAGAAGGAGAAGGTGAAGTCTGGAGGGCGAAGCAGAAGAAGCAGAAGAAGGAGAAGGAGAAGGTGAAGTCTGGAGGGTGAAGCAGAAGAAGCAGAAGAAGGAGAAGGAGTAGGTGAAGTCTGGAGGGTGAATCAGAAGAAGTAGAAGAAGGAGAAGGATAAGGTGAAGTCAGGAGGGTGAAGCAGAAGAAGCAGAAGAAGGAGAAGGAGAAGGTGAAGTCTGGTGGGTGAAGCAGAAGAAGCAGAAGAAGGAGAAGGAGAAGGTGAAGTCTGGAGGGTGAAGCAGAAGAAGCAGAAGAAGGAGAAGGAGAAGGTGAAGTCAGGAGGGTGGATCAGAAGAAGTAGAAGAAGGAGAAGGAGAAGGTGAAGTCTGGAGGGTGAATCAGAAGAAGCAGAAGAAGGAGAAGGAGAAGGTGAAGTCTGGAGGGCGCAGCAGAAGAAGCAGAAGAAGGAGAAAGTGAAGGTGAAGTCTGGAGGGTGAAGCAGAAGAAGCAGAAGAAGGAGAAGGAGAGGGTGAAGTCTGGAGGGTGAATCAGAAGAAGTAGAAGAAGGAGAAGGAGAAGGTGAAGTCTGGAGGGTGAAGCAGAAGAAGTAGAAGAAGGAGAAGGAGAAGGTGAAGTCAGGAGGGTGAATCAGAAGAAGCAGAAGAAGGAGAAGGAGAAGGTGAAGTCTGGAGGGTGAATCAGAAGAATCAGAAGAAGGAGAAGGAGAAGAAGAAGTCTGGAGGGTGAATCAGAAGAAGCAGAAGAAAGAGAAGGAGAAGGTGAAGTCTGGAGGGTGAAGCAGAAGAAACAGAAGAAGGAGAAGGAGTAGGTGAAGACTGGAGGGTGAATCAGAAGAAGTAGAAGAAGGAGAAGGAGAAGGTGAAGTCTGGAGGGTGAATCAGACGAAGTAGACGAAGGAGAAGGAGAAGGTGAAGTCTGGAGGGTGAATCAGAAGAAGCAGAAGAAGGAGAAGGAGAAGGTGAAGTTAGGAGGGTGAATCAGAAGAAGCAGAAGAAGGAGAAGGAGCAGGTGAAGTCAGGGGGGTGAAGCAGAAGAAGTAGAAGAAGGAGAAGGAGAAGGTGAAGTCAGGACGGTGAAGCAGAAGAAGCAGAAGAAGGAGAAGGAGAAGGTGAAGTCTGGAGGGTGAAGCAGAAGAAGCAGAAGAAGGAGAAGGAGAGGGTGAAGTCTGGAGGGTGAATCAGAAGAAGTAGAAGAAGGAGAAGGAGAAGGTGAAGTCAGGAGAGTGAAGCAGAAGAAGCAGAAGAAGGAGAAGGAGAAGGTGAAGTCTGGAGGGCGAAGCAGAAGAAGCAGAAGAAGGAGAAGGAGAAGGTGAAGTCTGGAGGGTGAAGCAGAAGAAGCAGAAGAAGGAGAAGGAGTAGGTGAAGTCTGGAGGGTGAATCAGAAGAAGTAGAAGAAGGAGAAGGATAAGGTGAAGTCAGGAGGGTGAAGCAGAAGAAGCAGAAGAAGGAGAAGGAGAAGGTGAAGTCTGGTGGGTGAAGCAGAAGAAGCAGAAGAAGGAGAAGGAGAAGGTGAAGTCTGGATGGTGAAGCAGAAGAAGCAGAAGAAGGAGAAGGAGAAGGTGAAGTCAGGAGGGTGGATCAGAAGAAGTAGAAGAAGGAGAAGGAGAAGGTGAAGTCTGGAGGGTGAATCAGAAGAAGCAGAAGAAGGAGAAGGAGAAGGTGAAGTCTGGAGGGCGCAGCAGAAGAAGCAGAAGAAGGAGAAAGAGAAGGTGAAGTCTGGAGGGTGAAGCAGAAGAAGCAGAAGAAGGAGAAGGAGAGGGTGAAGTCTGGAGGGTGAATCAGAAGAAGTAGAAGAAGGAGAAGGAGAAGGTGAAGTCAGGAGAGTGAAGCAGAAGAAGCAGAAGAAGGAGAAGGAGAAGGTGAAGTCTGGAGGGCGAAGCAGAAGAAGCAGAAGAAGGAGAAGGAGAAGGTGAAGTCTGGAGGGTGAAGCAGAAGAAGCAGAAGAAGGAGAAGGAGTAGGTGAAGTCTGGAGGGTGAATCAGAAGAAGTAGAAGAAGGAGAAGGAGAAGGTGAAGTCAGGAGGGTGAAGCAGAAGAAGCAGAAGAAGGAGAAGGAGAAGGTGAAGTCTGGAGGGTGAAGCAGAAGAAGCAGAAGAAGGAGAAGGAGAAGGTGAAGTCTGGAGGGTGAATCAGAAGAAGCAGAAGAAGGAGAAGGAGAAGGTGAAGTCTGGAGGGTGAATCAGAAGAAGCAGAAGAAGGAGAAGGAGAAGGTGAAGTCAGGAGGGTGAATCAGAAGAAGCAGAAGAAGGAGAAGGAGAAGGTTATTTAGGAGGGTGAATCAGAAGAAGCAGAAGAAGGAGAAGGAGCAGGTGAAGTCAGGGGGGTGTAGCAGAAGAAGTAGAAGAAGGAGAAGGAGAAGGTGAAGTCAGGACGGTGAAGCAGAAGAAGCAGAAGAAGGAGAAGGAGAAGGTGAAGCCTGGAGGGCGCAGCAGAAGAAGCAGAAGAAGGAGAAGGAGAAGGTGAAGTCTGGAGTGTGAAGCAGAAGAAGCAGAAGAAGGAGAAGGAGAAGGTGAAGTCTGGAGGGTGAAGCAGAAGAAACAGAAGAAGGAGAAGGAGAAGGTGAAGACTGGAGGATGAATCAGAAGAAGTAGAAGAAGGAGAAGGAGAAGGTGAAGTCTGGAGGGTGAATCAGAAGAAGTAGAAGAAGGAGAAGGAGAAGTTGAAGTCTGGAGGGTGAATCAGAAGAAGCAGAAGAAGGAGAAGGAGAAGGTGAAGTCTGGAGGGTGAATCAGAAGAAGCAGAAGAAGGAGAAGGAGAAGATGAAGTCTGGAGGGTGAATCAGAAGAAGTAGAAGAAGGAGAAGGAGAAGGTGAAGTCTGGAGGGTGAATCAGAACAAGTAGAAGAAGGAGATGGAGAAGATGAAGTCTGGAGGGTGAATCAGAAGAAAGAGAAGAAGGAGAAGGAGAAGGTGAAGTCTGGAGGGTGAATGAGAAGAAGTAGAAGAAGGAGAAGGAGAAGGTGTAGTCTGGAGGGTGAATCAGAAGAAGTAGACGAAGGAGAAGGAGAAGGTGAAGTCTGGAGGGTGAATCAGAAGAAGCAGAAGAAGGAGAAGGAGAAGGTGAAGTCTGGAGGGTGAATCAGAAGAAGTAGAAGAAGGAGAAGGAGAAGGTGAAGTCTGGAGGGTGAATCAGAAGAAGCAGAAGAAAGAGAAGGAGAAGGTGAAGTCTGGAGGGTGAATCAGAAGAAGTAGAAGAAGGAGAAGGAGAAGGTGAAGTCTGGAGGGTGAATCAGAAGAAGCAGAAGAAGGAGAAGGAGAACGTGAAGTCTGGAGGGTGAATCAGAAGAAGCAGAAGAAGGAGAAGGAAAAGGTGAAGTCTGGAGGGTGAATCAGAAGAAGCAGAAGAAGGAGAAGGAGAAGGTGAAGTCTGGAGGGTGAATCAGAAGAAGCAGAATAAGGAGAAGGAGAAGGTGAAGTCTGGAGGGTGAATCAGAAGAAGCAGAAGAAGGAGAAGGAGAAGGTGAAGTCTGGAGGGTGAATCAGAAGAAGTAGAAGAAGGAGAAGGAGAAGGTGAAGTCTGGAGGGTGAAGCAGAAGAAGTAGAAGAAGGAGAAGGAGAAGGTGAAGTCAGGAGGGTTAATCAGAAGAAGCAGAAGAAGGAGAAGGAGAAGGTGAATTCTGGAGGGTGAATCAGAAGAATCAGAAGAAGGAGAAGGAGAAGATGAAGTCTGGAGGGTGAATCAGAAGAAGCAGAAGAAAGAGAAGGAGAAGGTGAAGTCTGGAGGGTGAAGCAGAAGAAACAGAAGAAGGAGAAGGAGTAGGTGAAGACTGGAGGGTGAATCAGAAGAAGTAGAAGAAGGAGAAGGAGAAGGTGAAGTCAGGAGGGTGAATCAGAAGAAGCAGAAGAAGGAGAAGGAGAAGGTGAAGTCAGGAGGGTGAAGCAGGAGAAGCAGAAGAAGGAGAAGGAGAAGGTGAAGTCTGGAGGGTGAATCAGAAGAAGCAGAAGAAGTAGAAGGAGAAGGTGAAGTCTGGAGGGTGAATCAGAAGAGGTAGAAGAAGGAGAAGGAGAAGGTGAAGTCAGGAGGGTGAATCAGAAGAAGCAGAAGAAGGAGAAGGAGAAGGTGAAGTCAGGAGGGTGAAGCAGAAGAAGCAGAAGAAGGAGAAGGAGAAGGTGAAGTCTGGAGGGTGAATCAGAAGAAGCAGAAGAAGGAGAAGGAGAAGGTGAAGTCTGGAGGGTGAATCAGAAGAGGTAGAAGAAGGAGAAGGAGAAGGTGAAGTCAGGAGGGTGAAGCAGAAGAAGCAGAAGAAGGAGAAGGAGAAGGTGAAGTCTGGTGGGTGAAGCAGAAGAAGCTGAAGAAGGAGAAGGAGAAGGTGAAGTCTGGAGGGTGAAGCAGAAGAAGCAGAAGAAGGAGAAGGAGAAGGTGAAGTCAGGAGGGTGGATCAGAAGAAGTAGAAGAAGGAGAAGGAGAAGGTGAAGTCTGGAGGGTGAATCAGAAGAAGCAGAAGAAGGAGAAGGAGAAGGTGAAGTCTGGAGGGCGTAGCAGAAGAAGCAGAAGAAGGAGAAAGAGAAGGTGAAGTCTGGAGGGTGAAGCAGAAGAAGCAGAAGAAGGAGAAGGAGAGGGTGAAGTCTGGAGGGTGAATCAGAAGAAGTAGAAGAAGGAGAAGGAGAAGGTGAAGTCAGGAGAGTGAAGCAGAAGAAGCAGAAGAAGGAGAAGGAGAAGGTGAAGTCTGGAGGGCGAAGCAGAAGAAGCAGAAGAAGGAGAAGGAGAAGGTGAAGTCTGGAGGGTGAAGCAGAAGAAGCAGAAGAAGGAGAAGGAGTAGGTGAAGTCTGGAGGGTGAATCAGAAGAAGTAGAAGAAGGAGAAGGAGAAGGTGAAGTCAGGAGGGTGAAGCAGAAGAAGCAGAAGAAGGAGAAGGAGAAGGTGAAGTCTGGAGGGTGAAGCAGAAGAAGCAGAAGAAGGAGAAGGAGAAGGTGAAGTCTGGAGGGTGAATCAGAAGAAGCAGAAGAAGGAGAAGGAGAAGGTGAAGTCTGGAGGGTGAATCAGAAGAAGCAGAAGAAGGAGAAGGAGAAGGTGAAGTCAGGAGGGTGAATCAGAAGAAGCAGAAGAAGGAGAAGGAGAAGGTGAATTTAGGAGGGTGAATCAGAAGAAGCAGAAGAAGGAGAAGGAGCAGGTGAAGTCAGGGGGGTGTAGCAGAAGAAGTAGAAGAAGGAGAAGGAGAAGGTGAAGTCAGGACGGTGAAGCAGAAGAAGCAGAAGAAGGAGAAGGAGAAGGTGAAGCCTGGAGGGCGCAGCAGAAGAAGCAGAAGAAGGAGAAGGAGAAGGTGAAGTCTGGAGTGTGAAGCAGAAGAAGCAGAAGAAGGAGAAGGAGAAGGTGAAGTCTGGAGGGCGCAGCAGAAGAAGCAGAAGAAGGAGAATGAGAAGGTGAAGTCTGGAGGGTGAATCAGAAGAAGCAGAAGAAGGAGAAGGAGAAGGTGAAGTCTGGAGGGTGAATCAGAAGAAGGAGAAGAAGGAGAAGGAGAAGGTGAAGTCAGGAGGGTGAATCAGAAGAAGTAGAAGAAGGAGAAGGAGAAGGTGAAGTCAGGAGGGTGAATCAGAAGAAGCAGAAGAAGGAGAAGGAGAAGGTGAAGTCTGGAGGGCGAATCAGAAGAAACAGAAGAAGGAGAAGGAGAAGGTGAAGTCTGGAGGGTGAATAAGAAGAAGCAGAAGAAGGAGAAGGTGAAGTCTGGAGGTTGAATCAGAAGAAGCAGAATAACGAGAAGGAGAAGGTGAAGTCTGGAGGGTGAATCAGAAGAAGCAGAATAAGGAGAAGGAGAAGGTGAAGTCTGGAGGGTGAATCAGAAGAAGCAGAAGAAGGAGAAGGAGAAGGTGAAGTCTGGAGGGTGAATCAGAAGAGGTAGAAGAAGGAGAAGGAGAAGGTGAAGTCTGGAGGGTGAAGCAGAAGAAGGAGAAGAAGGAGAAAGAGAAGGTGAAGTCAGGAGGGTGAATCAGAAGAAGTAGAAGAAGGAGAAGGAGAAGGTGAAGCCAGGAGGGTGAATCAGAAGAAGCAGAAGAAGGAGAAGGAGAAGGTGAAGTCTGGAGGGTGAATCAGAAGAATCAGAAGAAGGAGAAGGAGAAGGTGAAGTCTGGAGGGTGAATCAGAAGAATCAGAAGAAAGAGAAGGAGAAGGTGAAGTCTGGAGGCTGAAGCAGAAGAAACAGAAGAAGGAGAAGGAGAATGTGAAGTCTGGCGGGTGAATCAGAAGAAGTAGAAGACGGAGAAGGAGAAGGTGAAGTCTGGAGGGTGAATCAGAAGAAGCAGAAGACGGAGAAGGAGAAGGTGAAGTCTGGAGGGTGAATCAGAAGAAGTAGAAGACGGAGAAGGAGAAGGTGAAGTCTGGAGGGTGAATCAGAAGAAGCAGAAGAAGGAGAAGGAGAAGGTGAAGTCTGGAGGGTGAATCAGAAGAAGCAGAAGAAGGAGAAGGAGAAGGTGAAGTCTGGAGGGTGAATCAGAAGAAGCAGAATAAGGAGAAGGAGAAGGTGAAGTCTGGAGGGTGAATCAGAAGAAGCAGAAGAAGGAGAAGGAGAAGGTGAAGTCTGGAAGATGAATCAGAAGAAGTAGAAGAAGGAGAAGGAGAAGGTGAAGTCTGGAGGGTGAATCAGAAGAAGTAGAAGAAGGAGAAGGAGAAGGTGAAGTCTGGGGGGTGAATCAGAAGAAGTAGAAGAAGGAGAAGGAGAAGGTGAAGTCTGGAGGGTGAAGCAGAAGAAGTAGAAGAAGGAGAAGGAGAAGGTGAAGTCAGGAGGGTGAATCAGAAGAAGTAGAAGAAGGAGAAGGAGAAGGTTAAGTCAGGAGGGTGAAGCAGAAGAAGCAGGAGAAGGAGAAGGTGAAGTCTGGAGGGTGAAGCAGAAGAAGCAGAAGAAGGAGAAGGAGAAGGTGAAGTCTGGAGGGTGAATCAGAAGAAACAGAAGAAAGAGAAGGAGAAGGTGAAGTCTGGAGGGTGAATCAGAAGAAGTAGAAGAAGGAGAAGGAGAAGGTGAAGTCTGGAGGTTGAATCAGAAGAAGCAGAAGAAGGAGAAGGAGAAGGTGAAGTCTGGAGGGTGAATCAGAAGAAGCAGAAGAAGGAGAAGGAAAAGGTGAAGTCTGGAGGGTGAATCAGAAGAAGCAGAAGAAGGAGAAGGAGAAGGTGAAGTCTGGAGGGTGAATCAGAAGAAGCAGAATAAGGAGAAGGAGAAGGTGAAGTCTGGAGGGTGAATCAGAAGAAGCAGAAGAAGGAGAAGGAGAAGGTGAAGTCTGGAGGGTGAATCAGAAGAAGTAGAAGAAGGAGAAGGAGAAGGTGAAGTCTGGAGGGTGAAGCAGAAGAAGTAGAAGAAGGAGAAGGAGAAGGTGAAGTCAGGAGGGTGAATCAGAAGAAGCAGAAGAAGGAGAAGGAGAAGGTGAAGTCTGGAGGGTGAATCAGAAGAATCAGAAGAAGGAGAAGGAGAAGATTAAGTCTGGAGGGTGAATCAGAAGAAGCAGAAGAAAGAGAAGGAGAAGGTGAAGTCTGGAGGGTGAAGCAGAAGAAACAGAAGAAGGAGAAGGAGTAGGTGAAGACTGGAGGGTGAATCAGAAGAAGTAGAAGAAGGAGAAGGAGAAGGTGAAGTCTGGAGTGTGAATCAGACGAAGTAGAAGAAGGAGAAGGAGAAGGTGAAGTCTGGAGGGTGAATCAGAAGAAGCAGAAGAAGGAGAAAAGAGGGTGAAGTTAGGAGGGTGAATCAGAAGAAGCAGAAGAAGGAGAAGGAGAAGGTGAAGTCTGGAGGGTGAAGCAGAAGAAGCAGAAGAAGGAGAAGGAGAAGGTGAAGTCTGGAGGGTGAATCAGAAGAAGCAGAAGAAGGAGAAGGAGAAGGTGAAGTCTGGAGGGTGAATCAGAAGAAGCAGAAGAAGGAGAAGGAGGAGGTGAAGTCAGGAGGGTGAATCAGAAGAAGCAGAAGAAGGAGAAGGAGAAGGTGAATTTAGGAGGGTGAATCAGAAGAAGCAGAAGAAGGAGAAGGAGCAGGTGAAGTCAGGGGGGTGTAGCAGAAGAAGTAGAAGAAGGAGAAGGAGAAGGTGAAGTCAGGACGGTGAAGCAGAAGAAGCAGAAGAAGGAGAAGGAGAAGGTGAAGCCTGGAGGGCGCAGCAGAAGAAGCAGAAGAAGGAGAAGGAGAAGGTGAAGTCTGGAGTGTGAAGCAGAAGAAGCAGAAGAAGGAGAAGGAGAAGGTGAAGTCTGGAGGGCGCAGCAGAAGAAGCAGAAGAAGGAGAATGAGAAGGTGAAGTCTGGAGGGTGAATCAGAAGAAGCAGAAGAAGGAGAAGGAGAAGGTGAAGTCTGGAGGGTGAATCAGAAGAAGGAGAAGAAGGAGAAGGAGAAGGTGAGGTCAGGAGGGTGAATCAGAAGAAGTAGAAGAAGGAGAAGGAGAAGGTGAAGTCAGGAGGGTGAATCAGAAGAAGCAGAAGAAGGAGAAGGAGAAGGTGAAGTCTGGAGGGCGAATCAGAAGAAACAGAAGAAGGAGAAGGAGAAGGTGAAGTCTGGAGGGTGAATAAGAAGAAGCAGAAGAAGGAGAAGGAGAAGGTGAAGTCTGGAGGTTGAATCAGAAGAAGCAGAATAACGAGAAGGAGAAGGTGAAGTCTGGAGGGTGAATCAGAAGAAGCAGAATAAGGAGAAGGAGAAGGTGAAGTCTGGAGGGTGAATCAGAAGAAGCAGAAGAAGGAGAAGGAGAAGGTGAAGTCTGGAGGGTGAATCAGAAGAGGTAGAAGAAGGAGAAGGAGAAGGTGAAGTCAGGAGGGTGAATCAGAAGAAGCAGAAGAAGGAGAAGGAGAAGGTGAAGTCAGGAGGGTGAAGCAGAAGAAGCAGAAGAAGGAGAAGGAGAAGGTGAAGTCTGGAGGGTGAATCAGAAGAAGCAGAAGAAGGAGAAGGAGAAGGTGAAGTCTGGAGGGTGAATCAGAAGAGGTAGAAGAAGGAGAAGGAGAAGGTGAAGTCAGGAGGGTGAAGCAGAAGAAGCAGAAGAAGGAGAAGGAGAAGGTGAAGTCTGGTGGGTGAAGCAGAAGAAGCTGAAGAAGGAGAAGGAGAAGGTGAAGTCTGGAGGGTGAAGCAGAAGAAGCAGAAGAAGGAGAAGGAGAAGGTGAAGTCAGGAGGGTGGATCAGAAGAAGTAGAAGAAGGAGAAGGAGAAGGTGAAGTCTGGAGGGTGAATCAGAAGAAGCAGAAGAAGGAGAAGGAGAAGGTGAAGTCTGGAGGGCGTAGCAGAAGAAGCAGAAGAAGGAGAAAGAGAAGGTGAAGTCTGGAGGGTGAAGCAGAAGAAGCAGAAGAAGGAGAAGGAGAGGGTGAAGTCTGGAGGGTGAATCAGAAGAAGTAGAAGAAGGAGAAGGAGAAGGTGAAGTCAGGAGAGTGAAGCAGAAGAAGCAGAAGAAGGAGAAGGAGAAGGTGAAGTCTGGAGGGCGAAGCAGAAGAAGCAGAAGAAGGAGAAGGAGAAGGTGAAGTCTGGAGGGTGAAGCAGAAGAAGCAGAAGAAGGAGAAGGAGTAGGTGAAGTCTGGAGGGTGAATCAGAAGAAGTAGAAGAAGGAGAAGGAGAAGGTGAAGTCAGGAGGGTGAAGCAGAAGAAGCAGAAGAAGGAGAAGGAGAAGGTGAAGTCTGGAGGGTGAAGCAGAAGAAGCAGAAGAAGGAGAAGGAGAAGGTGAAGTCTGGAGGGTGAATCAGAAGAAGCAGAAGAAGGAGAAGGAGAAGGTGAAGTCTGGAGGGTGAATCAGAAGAAGCAGAAGAAGGAGAAGGAGAAGGTGAAGTCAGGAGGGTGAATCAGAAGAAGCAGAAGAAGGAGAAGGAGAAGGTGAATTTAGGAGGGTGAATCAGAAGAAGCAGAAGAAGGAGAAGGAGCAGGTGAAGTCAGGGGGGTGTAGCAGAAGAAGTAGAAGAAGGAGAAGGAGAAGGTGAAGTCAGGACGGTGAAGCAGAAGAAGCAGAAGAAGGAGAAGGAGAAGGTGAAGCCTGGAGGGCGCAGCAGAAGAAGCAGAAGAAGGAGAAGGAGAAGGTGAAGTCTGGAGTGTGAAGCAGAAGAAGCAGAAGAAGGAGAAGGAGAAGGTGAAGTCTGGAGGGCGCAGCAGAAGAAGCAGAAGAAGGAGAATGAGAAGGTGAAGTCTGGAGGGTGAATCAGAAGAAGCAGAAGAAGGAGAAGGAGAAGGTGAAGTCTGGAGGGTGAATCAGAAGAAGGAGAAGAAGGAGAAGGAGAAGGTGAAGTCAGGAGGGTGAATCAGAAGAAGTAGAAGAAGGAGAAGGAGAAGGTGAAGTCAGGAGGGTGAATCAGAAGAAGCAGAAGAAGGAGAAGGAGAAGGTGAAGTCTGGAGGGCGAATCAGAAGAAACAGAAGAAGGAGAAGGAGAAGGTGAAGTCTGGAGGGTGAATAAGAAGAAGCAGAAGAAGGAGAAGGTGAAGTCTGGAGGTTGAATCAGAAGAAGCAGAATAACGAGAAGGAGAAGGTGAAGTCTGGAGGGTGAATCAGAAGAAGCAGAATAAGGAGAAGGAGAAGGTGAAGTCTGGAGGGTGAATCAGAAGAAGCAGAAGAAGGAGAAGGAGAAGGTGAAGTCTGGAGGGTGAATCAGAAGAGGTAGAAGAAGGAGAAGGAGAAGGTGAAGTCTGGAGGGTGAAGCAGAAGAAGGAGAAGAAGGAGAAGGAGAAGGTGAAGTCAGGAGGGTGAATCAGAAGAAGTAGAAGAAGGAGAAGGAGAAGGTGAAGCCAGGAGGGTGAATCAGAAGAAGCAGAAGAAGGAGAAGGAGAAGGTGAAGTCTGGAGGGTGAATCAGAAGAATCAGAAGAAGGAGAAGGAGAAGGTGAAGTCTGGAGGGTGAATCAGAAGAATCAGAAGAAAGAGAAGGAGAAGGTGAAGTCTGGAGGCTGAAGCAGAAGAAACAGAAGAAGGAGAAGGAGAATGTGAAGTCTGGCGGGTGAATCAGAAGAAGTAGAAGACGGAGAAGGAGAAGGTGAAGTCTGGAGGGTGAATCAGAAGAAGCAGAAGAAGGAGAAGGAGAAGGTGAAGTCTGGAGGGTGAATCAGAAGAAGTAGAAGACGGAGAAGGAGAAGGTGAAGTCTGGAGGGTGAATCAGAAGAAGCAGAAGAAGGAGAAGGAGAAGGTGAAGTCTGGAGGGTGAATCAGAAGAAGCAGAAGAAGGAGAAGGAGAAGGTGAAGTCTGGAGGGTGAATCAGAAGAAGCAGAATAAGGAGAAGGAGAAGGTGAAGTCTGGAGGGTGAATCAGAAGAAGCAGAAGAAGGAGAAGGAGAAGGTGAAGTCTGGAAGATGAATCAGAAGAAGTAGAAGAAGGAGAAGGAGAAGGTGAAGTCTGGAGGGTGAATCAGAAGAAGTAGAAGAAGGAGAAGGAGAAGGTGAAGTCTGGGGGGTGAATCAGAAGAAGTAGAAGAAGGAGAAGGAGAAGGTGAAGTCTGGAGGGTGAAGCAGAAGAAGTAGAAGAAGGAGAAGGAGAAGGTGAAGTCAGGAGGGTGAATCAGAAGAAGTAGAAGAAGGAGAAGGAGAAGGTTAAGTCAGGAGGGTGAAGCAGAAGAAGCAGGAGAAGGAGAAGGTGAAGTCTGGAGGGTGAAGCAGAAGAAGCAGAAGAAGGAGAAGGAGAAGGTGAAGTCTGGAGGGTGAATCAGAAGAAACAGAAGAAAGAGAAGGAGAAGGTGAAGTCTGGAGGGTGAATCAGAAGAAGTAGAAGAAGGAGAAGGAGAAGGTGAAGTCTGGAGGTTGAATCAGAAGAAGCAGAAGAAGGAGAAGGAGAAGGTGAAGTCTGGAGGGTGAATCAGAAGAAGCAGAAGAAGGAGAAGGAAAAGGTGAAGTCTGGAGGGTGAATCAGAAGAAGCAGAAGAAGGAGAAGGAGAAGGTGAAGTCTGGAGGGTGAATCAGAAGAAGCAGAATAAGGAGAAGGAGAAGGTGAAGTCTGGAGGGTGAATCAGAAGAAGCAGAAGAAGGAGAAGGAGAAGGTGAAGTCTGGAGGGTGAATCAGAAGAAGTAGAAGAAGGAGAAGGAGAAGGTGAAGTCTGGAGGGTGAAGCAGAAGAAGTAGAAGAAGGAGAAGGAGAAGGTGAAGTCAGGAGGGTGAATCAGAAGAAGCAGAAGAAGGAGAAGGAGAAGGTGAAGTCTGGAGGGTGAATCAGAAGAATCAGAAGAAGGAGAAGGAGAAGATTAAGTCTGGAGGGTGAATCAGAAGAAGCAGAAGAAAGAGAAGGAGAAGGTGAAGTCTGGAGGGTGAAGCAGAAGAAACAGAAGTAGGAGAAGGAGTAGGTGAAGACTGGAGGGTGAATCAGAAGAAGTAGAAGAAGGAGAAGGAGAAGGTGAAGTCTGGAGTGTGAATCAGACGAAGTAGAAGAAGGAGAAGGAGAAGGTGAAGTCTGGAGGGTGAATCAGAAGAAGCAGAAGAAGGAGAAAAGAGGGTGAAGTTAGGAGGGTGAATCAGAAGAAGCAGAAGAAGGAGAAGGAGAAGGTGAAGTCTGGAGGGTGAAGCAGAAGAAGCAGAAGAAGGAGAAGGAGAAGGTGAAGTCTGGAGGGTGAATCAGAAGAAGCAGAAGAAGGAGAAGGAGAAGGTGAAGTCTGGAGGGTGAATCAGAAGAAGCAGAAGAAGGAGAAGGAGGAGGTGAAGTCAGGAGGGTGAATCAGAAGAAGCAGAAGAAGGAGAAGGAGAAGGTGAATTTAGGAGGGTGAATCAGAAGAAGCAGAAGAAGGAGAAGGAGCAGGTGAAGTCAGGGGGGTGTAGCAGAAGAAGTAGAAGAAGGAGAAGGAGAAGGTGAAGTCAGGACGGTGAAGCAGAAGAAGCAGAAGAAGGAGAAGGAGAAGGTGAAGCCTGGAGGGCGCAGCAGAAGAAGCAGAAGAAGGAGAAGGAGAAGGTGAAGTCTGGAGTGTGAAGCAGAAGAAGCAGAAGAAGGAGAAGGAGAAGGTGAAGTCTGGAGGGCGCAGCAGAAGAAGCAGAAGAAGGAGAATGAGAAGGTGAAGTCTGGAGGGTGAATCAGAAGAAGCAGAAGAAGGAGAAGGAGAAGGTGAAGTCTGGAGGGTGAATCAGAAGAAGGAGAAGAAGGAGAAGGAGAAGGTGAGGTCAGGAGGGTGAATCAGAAGAAGTAGAAGAAGGAGAAGGAGAAGGTGAAGTCAGGAGGGTGAATCAGAAGAAGCAGAAGAAGGAGAAGGAGAAGGTGAAGTCTGCAGGGCGAATCAGAAGAAACAGAAGAAGGAGAAGGAGAAGGTGAAGTCTGGAGGGTGAATAAGAAGAAGCAGAAGAAGGAGAAGGAGAAGGTGAAGTCTGGAGGTTGAATCAGAAGAAGCAGAATAACGAGAAGGAGAAGGTGAAGTCTGGAGGGTGAATCAGAAGAAGCAGAATAAGGAGAAGGAGAAGGTGAAGTCTGGAGGGTGAATCAGAAGAAGCAGAAGAAGGAGAAGGAGAAGGTGAAGTCTGGAGGGTGATTCAGAAGAGGTAGAAGAAGGAGAAGGAGAAGGTGAAGTCTGGAGGGTGAAGCAGAAGAAGGAGAAGAAGGAGAAGGAGAAGGTGAAGTCAGGAGGGTGAATCTGAAGAAGTAGAAGAAGGAGAAGGAGAAGGTGAAGCCAGGATGGTGAATCAGAAGAAGCAGAAGAAGGAGAAGGAGAAGGTGAAGTCTGGAGGGTGAATCAGAAGAATCAGAAGAAGGAGAAGGAGAAGGTGAAGTCTGGAGGGTGAATCAGAAGAATCAGAAGAAAGAGAAGGAGAAGGTGAAGTCTGGAGGCTGAAGCAGAAGAAACAGAAGAAGGAGAAGGAGAATGTGAAGACTGGAGGGTGAATCAGAAGAAGTAGAAGAAGGAGAAGGAGAAGGTGAAGTCTGGAGGGTGAATCAGAAGAAGTAGAAGAAGGAGAAGGAGAAGGTGAAGTCTGGAGGGTGAATCAGAAGAAGCAGAAGAAGGAGAAGGAGAAGGTGAAGTCTGGAGGGTGAATAAGAAGATGCAGAAGAAGGAGAAGGAGAAGATGAAGTCTGGAGGGTGAATCAGAAGAAGTAGAAGAAGGAGAAGGAGAAGGTGAAGTCTGGAGGGTGAATCAGAAGAAGTAGAAGAAGGAGAAGGAGAAGGTGTAGTCTGGAGGGTGAATCAGAAGAAGTAGACGAAGGAGAAGGAGAAGGTGAAGTCTGGAGGGTGAATCAGAAGAAGCAGAAGAAGGAGAAGGAGAAGATGAAGTCTGGAGGGTGAATCAGAAGAAGTAGAAGACGGAGAAGGAGAAGGTGAAGTCTGGAGGGTGAATCAGAAGAAGCAGAAGAAGGAGAAGGAGAAGGTGAAGTCTGGAGGGTGAATCAGAAGAAACAGAAGAAGGAGAAGGAGAAGGTGAAGTCTGGAGGGTGAATCAGAAGAAGCAGAATAAGGAGAAGGAGAAGGTGAAGTCTGGAGGGTGAATCAGAAGAAGCAGAAGAAGGAGAAGGAGAAGGTGAAGTCTGGAGGATGAATCAGAAGAAGTAGAAGAAGGAGAAGGAGAAGGTGAAGTCTGGAGGGTGAATCAGAAGAAGTAGAAGAAGGAGAAGGAGAAGGTGAAGTCTGGAGGGTGAATCAGAAGAAGTAGAAGAAGGAGAAGGAGAAGGTGAAGTCTGGAGGGTGAAGCAGAAGAAGTAGAAGAAGGAGAAGGAGAAGGTGAAGTCAGGAGGGTGAATCAGAAGAAGTAGAAGAAGGAGAAGGAGAAGGTGAAGTCAGGAGGGTGAAGCAGAAGAAGCAGAAGAAGGAGAAGGAGAAGGTGAAGTCTGGAGGGTGAAGCAGAAGAAGCAGAAGAAGGAGAAGGAGAAGGTGAAGTCTGGAGGGTGAATCAGAAGAAACAGAAGAAAGAGAAGGAGAAGGTGAAGTCTGGAGGGTGAATCAGAAGAAGTAGAAGAAGGAGAAGGAGAAGGTGAAGTCTGGAGGGTGAATCAGAAGAAGCAGAAGAAGGAGAAGGAGAAGGTGAAGTCTGGAGGGTGAAGCAGAAGAAGCAGAAGAAGGAGAAGGAAAAGGTGAAGTCTGGAGGGTGAATCAGAAGAGGCAGAAGAAGGAGAAGGAGAAGGTGAAGTCTGGAGGGTGAATCAGAAGAAGCAGAAGAAGGAGAAGGAGAAGGTGAAGTCTGGAGGGTGAATCAGAAGAAGTAGAAGAAGGAGAAGGAGAAGGTGAAGTCTGGAGGGTGAAGCAGAAGAAGTAGAAGAAGGAGAAGGAGAAGGTGAAGTCAGGAGGGTGAATCAGAAGAAGCAGAAGAAGGAGAAGGAGAAGATGAAGTCTGGAGGGTGAATCAGAAGAAGCAGAAGAAAGAGAAGGAGAAGGTGAAGTCTGGAGGGTGAAGCAGAAGAAACAGAAGAAGGAGAAGGAGTAGGTGAAGACTGGAGGGTGAATCAGAAGAAGTAGAAGAAGGAGAAGGAGAAGGTGAAGTCTGGAGGGTGAATCAGACGAAGTAGAAGAAGGAGAAGGAGAAGGTGAAGTCTGGAGGGTGAATCAGAAGAAGCAGAAGAAGGAGAAAAGAGGGTGAAGTTAGGAGGGTGAATCAGAAGAAGCAGAAGAAGGAGAAGGAGAAGGTGAAGTCTGGAGGGTGAAGCAGAAGAAGCAGAAGAAGGAGAAGGAGAAGGTGAAGTCTGGAGGGTGAATCAGAAGAAGCAGAAGAAGGAGAAGGAGAAGGTGAAGTCTGGAGGGTGAATCAGAAGAAGCAGAAGAAGGAGAAGGAGAAGGTGAAGTCAGGAGGGTGAATCAGAAGAAGCAGAAGAAGGAGAAGGAGAAGGTGAATTTAGGAGGGTGAATCAGAAGAAGCAGAAGAAGGAGAAGGAGCAGGTGAAGTCAGGGGGGTGTAGCAGAAGAAGTAGAAGAAGGAGAAGGAGAAGTTGAAGTCAGGACGGTGAAGCAGAAGAAGCAGAAGAAGGAGAAGGAGAAGGTGAAGCCTGGAGGGCGCAGCAGAAGAAGCAGAAGAAGGAGAAGGAGAAGGTGAAGTCTGGAGTGTGAAGCAGAAGAAGCAGAAGAAGGAGAAGGAGAAGGTGAAGTCTGGAGGGCGCAGCAGAAGAAGCAGAAGAAGGAGAATGAGAAGGTGAAGTCTGGAGGGTGAATCAGAAGAAGCAGAAGAAGGAGAAGGAGAAGGTGAAGTCTGGAGGGTGAATCAGAAGAAGGAGAAGAAGGAGAAGGAGAAGGTGAAGTCAGGAGGGTGAATCAGAAGAAGTAGAAGAAGGAGAAGGAGAAGGTGAAGTCAGGAGGGTGAATCAGAAGAAGCAGAAGAAGGAGAAGGAGAAGGTGAAGTCTGGAGGGCGAATCAGAAGAAACAGAAGAAGGAGAAGGAGAAGGTGAAGTCTGGAGGGTGAATAAGAAGAAGCAGAAGAAGGAGAAGGAGAAGGTGAAGTCTGGAGGTTGAATCAGAAGAAGCAGAATATCGAGAAGGAGAAGGTGAAGTCTGGAGGGTGAATCAGAAGAAGCAGAATAAGGAGAAGGAGAAGGTGAAGTCTGGAGGGTGAATCAGAAGAAGCAGAAGAAGGAGAAGGAGAAGGTGAAGTCTGGAGGGTGAATCAGAAGAGGTAGAAGAAGGAGAAGGAGAAGGTGAAGTCTGGAGGGTGAAGCAGAAGAAGGAGAAGAAGGAGAAGGAGAAGGTGAAGTCAGGAGGGTGAATCTGAAGAAGTAGAAGAAGGAGAAGGAGAAGGTGAAGCCAGGAGGGTGAATCAGAAGAAGCAGAAGAAGGAGAAGGAGAAGGTGAAGTCTGGAGGGTGAATCAGAAGAATCAGAAGAAGGAGAAGGAGAAGGTGAAGTCTGGAGGGTGAATCAGAAGAATCAGAAGAAAGAGAAGGAGAAGGTGAAGTCTGGAGGCTGAAGCAGAAGAAACAGAAGAAGGAGAAGGAGAATGTGAAGACTGGAGGGTGAATCAGAAGAAGTAGAAGAAGGAGAAGGAGAAGGTGAAGTCTGGAGGGTGAATCAGAAGAAGTAGAAGAAGGAGAAGGAGAAGGTGAAGTCTGGAGGGTGAATCAGAAGAAGCAGAAGAAGGAGAAGGAGAAGGTGAAGTCTGGAGGGCGAATCAGAAGAAACAGAAGAAGGAGAAGGAGAAGGTGAAGTCTGGAGGGTGAATAAGAAGAAGCAGAAGAAGGAGAAGGAGAAGGTGAAGTCTGGAGGTTGAATCAGAAGAAGCAGAAAAACGAGAAGGAGAAGGTGAAGTCTGGAGGGTGAATCAGAAGAAGCAGAATAAGGAGAAGGAGAAGGTGAAGTCTGGAGGGTGAATCAGAAGAAGCAGAAGAAGGAGAAGGAGAAGGTGAAGTCTGGAGGGTGATTCAGAAGAGGTAGAAGAAGGAGAAGGAGAAGGTGAAGTCTGGAGGGTGAAGCAGAAGAAGGAGAAGAAGGAGAAGGAGAAGGTGAAGTCAGGAGGGTGAATCTGAAGAAGTAGAAGAAGGAGAAGGAGAAGGTGAAGCCAGGATGGTGAATCAGAAGAAGCAGAAGAAGGAGAAGGAGAAGGTGAAGTCTGGAGGGTGAATCAGAAGAATCAGAAGAAGGAGAAGGAGAAGGTGAAGTCTGGAGGGTGAATCAGAAGAATCAGAAGAAAGAGAAGGAGAAGGTGAAGTCTGGAGGCTGAAGCAGAAGAAACAGAAGAAGGAGAAGGAGAATGTGAAGACTGGAGGGTGAATCAGAAGAAGTAGAAGAAGGAGAAGGAGAAGGTGAAGTCTGGTGGGTGAATCAGAAGAAGTAGAAGAAGGAGAAGGAGAAGGTGAAGTCTGGAGGGTGAATCAGAAGAAGCAGAAGAAGGAGAAGGAGAAGGTGAAGTCTGGAGGGTGAATAAGAAGATGCAGAAGAAGGAGAAGGAGAAGATGAAGTCTGGAGGGTGAATCAGAAGAAGTAGAAGAAGGAGAAGGAGAAGGTGAAGTCTGGAGGGTGAATCAGAAGAAGTAGAAGAAGGAGAAGGAGAAGGTGTAGTCTGGAGGGTGAATCAGAAGAAGTAGACGAAGGAGAAGGAGAAGGTGAAGTCTGGAGGGTGAATCAGAAGAAGCAGAAGAAGGAGAAGGAGAAGATGAAGTCTGGAGGGTGAATCAGAAGAAGTAGAAGACGGAGAAGGAGAAGGTGAAGTCTGGAGGGTGAATCAGAAGAAGCAGAAGAAGGAGAAGGAGAAGGTGAAGTCTGGAGGGTGAATCAGAAGAAACAGAAGAAGGAGAAGGAGAAGGTGAAGTCTGGAGGGTGAATCAGAAGAAGCAGAATAAGGAGAAGGAGAAGGTGAAGTCTGGAGGGTGAATCAGAAGAAGCAGAAGAAGGAGAAGGAGAAGGTGAAGTCTGGAGGATGAATCAGAAGAAGTAGAAGAAGGAGAAGGAGAAGGTGAAGTCTGGAGGGTGAATCAGAAGAAGTAGAAGAAGGAGAAGGAGAAGGTGAAGTCTGGAGGGTGAATCAGAAGAAGTAGAAGAAGGAGAAGGAGAAGGTGAAGTCTGGAGGGTGAAGCAGAAGAAGTAGAAGAAGGAGAAGGAGAAGGTGAAGTCAGGAGGGTGAATCAGAAGAAGTAGAAGAAGGAGAAGGAGAAGGTGAAGTCAGGAGGGTGAAGCAGAAGAAGCAGAAGAAGGAGAAGGAGAAGGTGAAGTCTGGAGGGTGAAGCAGAAGAAGCAGAAGAAGGAGAAGGAGAAGGTGAAGTCTGGAGGGTGAATCAGAAGAAACAGAAGAAAGAGAAGGAGAAGGTGAAGTCTGGAGGGTGAATCAGAAGAAGTAGAAGAAGGAGAAGGAGAAGGTGAAGTCTGGAGGGTGAATCAGAAGAAGCAGAAGAAGGAGAAGGAGAAGGTGAAGTCTGGAGGGTGAAGCAGAAGAAGCAGAAGAAGGAGAAGGAAAAGGTGAAGTCTGGAGGGTGAATCAGAAGAGGCAGAAGAAGGAGAAGGAGAAGGTGAAGTCTGGAGGGTGAATCAGAAGAAGCAGAAGAAGGAGAAGGAGAAGGTGAAGTCTGGAGGGTGAATCAGAAGAAGTAGAAGAAGGAGAAGGAGAAGGTGAAGTCTGGAGGGTGAAGCAGAAGAAGTAGAAGAAGGAGAAGGAGAAGGTGAAGTCAGGAGGGTGAATCAGAAGAAGCAGAAGAAGGAGAAGGAGAAGATGAAGTCTGGAGGGTGAATCAGAAGAAGCAGAAGAAAGAGAAGGAGAAGGTGAAGTCTGGAGGGTGAAGCAGAAGAAACAGAAGAAGGAGAAGGAGTAGGTGAAGACTGGAGGGTGAATCAGAAGAAGTAGAAGAAGGAGAAGGAGAAGGTGAAGTCTGGAGGGTGAATCAGACGAAGTAGAAGAAGGAGAAGGAGAAGGTGAAGTCTGGAGGGTGAATCAGAAGAAGCAGAAGAAGGAGAAAAGAGGGTGAAGTTAGGAGGGTGAATCAGAAGAAGCAGAAGAAGGAGAAGGAGAAGGTGAAGTCTGGAGGGTGAAGCAGAAGAAGCAGAAGAAGGAGAAGGAGAAGGTGAAGTCTGGAGGGTGAATCAGAAGAAGCAGAAGAAGGAGAAGGAGAAGGTGAAGTCTGGAGGGTGAATCAGAAGAAGCAGAAGAAGGAGAAGGAGAAGGTGAAGTCAGGAGGGTGAATCAGAAGAAGCAGAAGAAGGAGAAGGAGAAGGTGAATTTAGGAGGGTGAATCAGAAGAAGCAGAAGAAGGAGAAGGAGCAGGTGAAGTCAGGGGGGTGTAGCAGAAGAAGTAGAAGAAGGAGAAGGAGAAGTTGAAGTCAGGACGGTGAAGCAGAAGAAGCAGAAGAAGGAGAAGGAGAAGGTGAAGCCTGGAGGGCGCAGCAGAAGAAGCAGAAGAAGGAGAAGGAGAAGGTGAAGTCTGGAGTGTGAAGCAGAAGAAGCAGAAGAAGGAGAAGGAGAAGGTGAAGTCTGGAGGGCGCAGCAGAAGAAGCAGAAGAAGGAGAATGAGAAGGTGAAGTCTGGAGGGTGAATCAGAAGAAGCAGAAGAAGGAGAAGGAGAAGGTGAAGTCTGGAGGGTGAATCAGAAGAAGGAGAAGAAGGAGAAGGAGAAGGTGAAGTCAGGAGGGTGAATCAGAAGAAGTAGAAGAAGGAGAAGGAGAAGGTGAAGTCAGGAGGGTGAATCAGAAGAAGCAGAAGAAGGAGAAGGAGAAGGTGAAGTCTGGAGGGCGAATCAGAAGAAACAGAAGAAGGAGAAGGAGAAGGTGAAGTCTGGAGGGTGAATAAGAAGAAGCAGAAGAAGGAGAAGGAGAAGGTGAAGTCTGGAGGTTGAATCAGAAGAAGCAGAATATCGAGAAGGAGAAGGTGAAGTCTGGAGGGTGAATCAGAAGAAGCAGAATAAGGAGAAGGAGAAGGTGAAGTCTGGAGGGTGAATCAGAAGAAGCAGAAGAAGGAGAAGGAGAAGGTGAAGTCTGGAGGGTGAATCAGAAGAGGTAGAAGAAGGAGAAGGAGAAGGTGAAGTCTGGAGGGTGAAGCAGAAGAAGGAGAAGAAGGAGAAGGAGAAGGTGAAGTCAGGAGGGTGAATCTGAAGAAGTAGAAGAAGGAGAAGGAGAAGGTGAAGCCAGGAGGGTGAATCAGAAGAAGCAGAAGAAGGAGAAGGAGAAGGTGAAGTCTGGAGGGTGAATCAGAAGAATCAGAAGAAGGAGAAGGAGAAGGTGAAGTCTGGAGGGTGAATCAGAAGAATCAGAAGAAAGAGAAGGAGAAGGTGAAGTCTGGAGGCTGAAGCAGAAGAAACAGAAGAAGGAGAAGGAGAATGTGAAGACTGGAGGGTGAATCAGAAGAAGTAGAAGAAGGAGAAGGAGAAGGTGAAGTCTGGAGGGTGAATCAGAAGAAGTAGAAGAAGGAGAAGGAGAAGGTGAAGTCTGGAGGGTGAATCAGAAGAAGCAGAAGAAGGAGAAGGAGAAGGTGAAGTCTGGAGGGTGAATCAGAAGATGCAGAAGAAGGAGAAGGAGAAGATGAAGTCTGGAGGGTGAATCAGAAGAAGTAGAAGAAGGAGAAGGAGAAGGTGAAGTCTGGAGGGTGAATCAGAAGAAGTAGAAGAAGGAGAAGGAGAAGGTGTAGTCTGGAGGGTGAATCAGAAGAAGTAGACGAAGGAGAAGGAGAAGGTGAAGTCTGGAGGGTGAATCAGAAGAAGCAGAAGAAGGAGAAGGAGAAGATGAAGTCTGGAGGGTGAATCAGAAGAAGTAGAAGACAGAGGAGGAGAAGGTGAAGTCTGGAGGGTGAATCAGAAGAAGCAGAAGAAGGAGAAGGAGAAGGTGAAGTCTGGAGGGTGAATCAGAAGAAACAGAAGAAGGAGAAGGAGAAGGTGAAGTCTGGAGGGTGAATCAGAAGAAGCAGAATAAGGAGAAGGAGAAGGTGAAGTCTGGAGGGTGAATCAGAAGAAGCAGAAGAAGGATAAGGAGAAGGTGAAGTCTGGAGGATGAATCAGAAGAAGTAGAAGAAGGAGAAGGAGAAGGTGAAGTCTGGAGGGTGAATCAGAAGAAGTAGAAGAAGGAGAAGGAGAAGGTGAAGTCTGGAGGGTGAATCAGAAGAAGTAGAAGAAGGAGAAGGAGAAGGTGAAGTCTGGAGGGTGAAGCAGAAGAAGTAGAAGAAGGAGAAGGAGAAGGTGAAGTCAGGAGGGTGAATCAGAAGAAGTAGAAGAAGGAGAAGGAGAGGGTGAAGTCAGGAGGGTGAAGCAGAAGAAGCAGAAGAAGGAGAAGGAGAAGGTGAAGTCTGGAGGGTGAAGCAGAAGAAGCAGAAGAAGGAGAAGGAGAAGGTGAAGTCTGGAGGGTGAATCAGAAGAAACAGAAGAAAGAGAAGGAGAAGGTGAAGTCTGGAGGGTGAATCAGAAGAAGTAGAAGAAGGAGAAGGAGAAGGTGAAGTCTGGAGGGTGAATCAGAAGAAGCAGAAGAAGGAGAAGGAGAAGGTGAAGTCTGGAGGGTGAATCAGAAGAAGCAGAAGAAGGAGAAGGAAAAGGTGAAGTCTGGAGGGTGAATCAGAAGAAGCAGAAGAAGGAGAAGGAGAAGGTGAAGTCTGGAGGGTGAATCAGAAGAAGCAGAATAAGGAGAAGGAGAAGGTGAAGTCTGGAGGGTGAATCAGAAGAAGCAGAAGAAGGAGAAGGAGAAGGTGAAGTCTGGAGGGTGAATCAGAAGAAGCAGAATAAGGAGAAGGAGAAGGTGAAGTCAGTAGGGTGAATCAGAAGAAGCAGAAGAAGGAGAAGGAGAAGGTGAATTTAGGAGGGTGAATCAGAAGAAGCAGAAGAAGGAGAAGGAGCAGGTGAAGTCAGGGGGGTGTAGCAGAAGAAGTAGCAGAAGGAGAAGGAGAAGGTGAAGTCAGGACGGTGAAGCAGAAGAAGCAGAAGAAGGAGAAGGAGAAGGTGAAGCCTGGAGGGCGCAGCAGAAGAAGCAGAAGAAGGAGAAGGAGAAGGTGAAGTCTGGAGGGCGCAGCAGAAGAAGCAGAAGAAGGAGAATGAGAAGGTGAAGTCTGGAGGGTGAATCAGAAGAAGCAGAAGAAGGAGAAGGAGAAGGTGAAGTCTGGAGGGTGAATCAGAAGAAGGAGAAGAAGGAGAAGGAGAAGGTGAAGTCAGGAGGGCGAATCAGAAGAAGTAGAAGAAGGAGAAGGAGAAGGTGAAGTCAGGAGGGTGAATCAGAAGAAGCAGAAGAAGGAGAAGGAGAAGGTGAAGTCTGGAGGG
Organism: Somniosus microcephalus; assembly: GCF_052327205.1. Taxonomy (NCBI): domain Eukaryota; kingdom Metazoa; phylum Chordata; class Chondrichthyes; order Squaliformes; family Somniosidae; genus Somniosus; species Somniosus microcephalus. The sequence goes on from NW_028225219.1 coordinate 903,635, forward strand.
CGAATCAGAAGAAACAGAAGAAGGAGAAGGAGAAGGTGAAGTCTGGAGGGTGAATAAGAAGAAGCAGAAGAAGGAGAAGGAGAAGGTGAAGTCTGGAGGTTGAATCAGAAGAAGCAGAATATCGAGAAGGAGAAGGTGAAGTCTGGAGGGTGAATCAGAAGAAGCAGAATAAGGAGAAGGAGAAGGTGAAGTCTGGAGGGTGAATCAGAAGAAGCAGAAGAAGGAGAAGGAGAAGGTGAAGTCTGGAGGGTGAATCAGAAGAGGTAGAAGAAGGAGAAGGAGAAGGTGAAGTCTGGAGGGTGAAGCAGAAGAAGGAGAAGAAGGAGAAGGAGAAGGTGAAGTCAGGAGGGTGAATCTGAAGAAGTAGAAGAAGGAGAAGGAGAAGGTGAAGCCAGGAGGGTGAATCAGAAGAAGCAGAAGAAGGAGAAGGAGAAGGTGAAGTCTGGAGGGTGAATCAGAAGAATCAGAAGAAGGAGAAGGAGAAGGTGAAGTCTGGAGGGTGAATCAGAAGAATCAGAAGAAAGAGAAGGAGAAGGTGAAGTCTGGAGGCTGAAGCAGAAGAAACAGAAGAAGGAGAAGGAGAATGTGAAGACTGGAGGGTGAATCAGAAGAAGTAGAAGAAGGAGAAGGAGAAGGTGAAGTCTGGAGGGTGAATCAGAAGAAGTAGAAGAAGGAGAAGGAGAAGGTGAAGTCTGGAGGGTGAATCAGAAGAAGCAGAAGAAGGAGAAGGAGAAGGTGAAGTCTGGAGGGTGAATCAGAAGATGCAGAAGAAGGAGAAGGAGAAGATGAAGTCTGGAGGGTGAATCAGAAGAAGTAGAAGAAGGAGAAGGAGAAGGTGAAGTCTGGAGGGTGAATCAGAAGAAGTAGAAGAAGGAGAAGGAGAAGGTGTAGTCTGGAGGGTGAATCAGAAGAAGTAGACGAAGGAGAAGGAGAAGGTGAAGTCTGGAGGGTGAATCAGAAGAAGCAGAAGAAGGAGAAGGAGAAGATGAAGTCTGGAGGGTGAATCAGAAGAAGTAGAAGACGGAGGAGGAGAAGGTGAAGTCTGGAGGGTGAATCAGAAGAAGCAGAAGAAGGAGAAGGAGAAGGTGAAGTCTGGAGGGTGAATCAGAAGAAACAGAAGAAGGAGAAGGAGAAGGTGAAGTCTGGAGGGTGAATCAGAAGAAGCAGAATAAGGAGAAGGAGAAGGTGAAGTCTGGAGGGTGAATCAGAAGAAGCAGAAGAAGGAGAAGGAGAAGGTGAAGTCTGGAGGATGAATCAGAAGAAGTAGAAGAAGGAGAAGGAGAAGGTGAAGTCTGGAGGGTGAATCAGAAGAAGTAGAAGAAGGAGAAGGAGAAGGTGAAGTCTGGAGGGTGAATCAGAAGAAGTAGAAGAAGGAGAAGGAGAAGGTGAAGTCTGGAGGGTGAAGCAGAAGAAGTAGAAGAAGGAGAAGGAGAAGGTGAAGTCAGGAGGGTGAATCAGAAGAAGTAGAAGAAGGAGAAGGAGAGGGTGAAGTCAGGAGGGTGAAGCAGAAGAAGCAGAAGAAGGAGAAGGAGAAGGTGAAGTCTGGAGGGTGAAGCAGAAGAAGCAGAAGAAGGAGAAGGAGAAGGTGAAGTCTGGAGGGTGAATCAGAAGAAACAGAAGAAAGAGAAGGAGAAGGTGAAGTCTGGAGGGTGAATCAGAAGAAGTAGAAGAAGGAGAAGGAGAAGGTGAAGTCTGGAGGGTGAATCAGAAGAAGCAGAAGAAGGAGAAGGAGAAGGTGAAGTCTGGAGGGTGAATCAGAAGAAGCAGAAGAAGGAGAAGGAAAAGGTGAAGTCTGGAGGGTGAATCAGAAGAAGCAGAAGAAGGAGAAGGAGAAGGTGAAGTCTGGAGGGTGAATCAGAAGAAGCAGAATAAGGAGAAGGAGAAGGTGAAGTCTGGAGGGTGAATCAGAAGAAGCAGAAGAAGGAGAAGGAGAAGGTGAAGTCTGGAGGGTGAATCAGAAGAAGTAGAAGAAGGAGAAGGAGAAGGTGAAGTCTGGAGGGTGAAGCAGAAGAAGTAGAAGAAGGAGAAGGAGAAGGTGAAGTCAGGAGGGTGAATCAGAAGAAGCAGAAGAAGGAGAAGGAGAAGGTGAAGTCTGGAGGGTGAATCAGAAGAATCAGAAGAAGGAGAAGGAGAAGATGAAGTCTGGAGGGTGAATCAGAAGAAGCAGAAGAAAGAGAAGGAGAAGGTGAAGTCTGGAGGGTGAAGCAGAAGAAACAGAAGAAGGAGAAGGAGTAGGTGAAGACTGGAGGGTGAATCAGAAGAAGTAGAAGAAGGAGAAGGAGAAGGTGAAGTCTGGAGGGTGAATCAGACGAAGTAGAAGAAGGAGAAGGAGAAGGTGAAGTCTGGAGGGTGAATCAGAAGAAGCAGAAGAAGGAGAAAAGAGGGTGAAGTTAGGAGGGTGAATCAGAAGAAGCAGAAGAAGGAGAAGGAGAAGGTGAAGTCTGGAGGGTGAAGCAGAAGAAGCAGAAGAAGGAGAAGGAGAAGGTGAAGTCTGGAGGGTGAATCAGAAGAAGCAGAAGAAGGAGAAGGAGAAGGTGAAGTCTGGAGGGTGAATCAGAAGAAGCAGAAGAAGGAGAAGGAGAAGGTGAAGTCAGGAGGGTGAATCAGAAGAAGCAGAAGAAGGAGAAGGAGAAGGTGAATTTAGGAGGGTGAATCAGAAGAAGCAGAAGAAGGAGAAGGAGCAGGTGAAGTCAGGGGGGTGTAGCAGAAGAAGTAGAAGAAGGAGAAGGAGAAGGTGAAGTCAGGACGGTGAAGCAGAAGAAGCAGAAGAAGGAGAAGGAGAAGGTGAAGCCTGGAGGGCGCAGCAGAAGAAGCAGAAGAAGGAGAAGGAGAAGGTGAAGCCTGGAGTGTGAAGCAGAAGAAGCAGAAGAAGGAGAAGGAGAAGGTGAAGTCTGGAGGGCGCAGCAGAAGAAGCAGAAGAAGGAGAATGAGAAGGTGAAGTCTGGAGGGTGAATCAGAAGAAGCAGAAGAAGGAGAAGGAGAAGGTGAAGTCTGGAGGGTGAATCAGAAGAAGGAGAAGAAGGAGAAGGAGAAGGTGAAGTCAGGAGGGTGAATCAGAAGAAGTAGAATAAGGAGAAGGAGAAGGTGAAGTCAGGAGGGTGAATCAGAAGAAGCAGAAGAAGGAGAAGGAGAAGGTGAAGTCTGGAGGGCGAATCAGAAGAAACAGAAGAAGGAGAAGGAGAAGGTGAAGTCTGGAGGGTGAATAAGAAGAAGCAGAAGAAGGAGAAGGAGAAGGTGAAGTCTGGAGGTTGAATCAGAAGAAGCAGAATAACGAGAAGGAGAAGGTGAAGTCTGGAGGGTGAATCAGAAGAAGCAGAATAAGGAGAAGGAGAAGGTGAAGTCTGGAGGGTGAATCAGAAGAAGCAGAAGAAGGAGAAGGAGAAGGTGAAGTCTGGAGGGTGAATCAGAAGAGGTAGAAGAAGGAGAAGGAGAAGGTGAAGTCTGGAGGGTGAAGCAGAAGAAGGAGAAGAAGGAGAAGGAGAAGGTGAAGTCAGGAGGGTGAATCAGAAGAAGTAGAAGAAGGAGAAGGAGAAGGTGAAGCCAGGAGGGTGAATCAGAAGAAGCAGAAGAAGGAGAAGGAGAAGGAGAAGGTGAAGTCTGGAGGGTGAATCAGAAGAATCAGAAGAAGGAGAAGGAGAAGGTGAAGTCTGGAGGGTGAATCAGAAGAATCAGAAGAAAGAGAAGGAGAAGGTGAAGTCTGGAGGCTGAAGCAGAAGAAACAGAAGAAGGAGAAGGAGAATGTGAAGACTGGAGGGTGAATCAGAAGAAGTAGAAGAAGGAGAAGGAGAAGGTGAAGTCTGGAGGGTGAATCAGAAGAAGTAGAAGAAGGAGAAGGAGAAGGTGAAGTCTGGAGGGTGAATCAGAAGAAGCAGACGAAGGAGAAGGAGAAGGTGAAGTCTGGAGGGTGAATCAGAAGATGCAGAAGAAGGAGAAGGAGAAGATGAAGTCTGGAGGGTGAATCAGAAGAAGTAGAAGAAGGAGAAGGAGAAGGTGAAGTCTGGAGGGTGAATCAGAAGAAGTAGAAGAAGGAGAAGGAGAAGGTGAAGTCTGGAGGGTGAATCAGAAGAAACAGAAGAAGGAGAAGGAGAAGGTGATGTCTGGAGGGTGAATCAGAAGAAGTAGAAGAAGGAGAAGGAGAAGGTGTTGTCTGGAGGGTGAATCAGAAGAAGTAGGCGAAGGAGAAGGAGAAGGTGAAGTCTGGAGGGTGAATCAGAAGAAGCAGAAGAAGGAGAAGGAGAAGATGAAGTCTGGAGGGTGAATCAGAAGAAGTAGAAGACGGAGAAGGAGAAGGTGAAGTCTGGAGGGTGAATCAGAAGAAGCAGAAGAAGGAGAAGGAGAAGGTGAAGTCTGGAGGGTGACTCAGAAGAAGCAGAAGAAGGAGAAGGAGAAGGTGAAGTCTGGAGGGTGAATCAGAAGAAGCAGAATAAGGAGAAGGAGAAGGTGAAGTCTGGAGGGTGAATCAGAAGAAGTAGAAGAAGGAGAAGGAGAAGGTGAAGTCTGGAGGGTGAATCAGAAGAAGTAGAAGAAGGAGAAGGAGAAGGTGAAGTCTGGAGGGTGAAGCAGAAGAAGTAGAAGAAGGAGAAGGAGACGGTGAAGTCAGGAGGGTGAATCAGAAGAAGTAGAAGAAGGAGAAGGAGAAGGTGAAGTCAGGAGGGTGAAGCAGAAGAAGCAGAAGAAGGAGAAGGAGAAGGTGAAGTCTGGAGGGTGAAGCAGAAGAAGCAGAAGAAGGAGAAGGAGAAGGTGAAGTCTGGAGTGTGAATCAGAAGAAACAGAAGAAAGAGAAGGAGAAGGTGAAGTCTGGAGGGTGAATCAGAAGAAGTAGAAGAAAGAGAAGGAGAAGGTGAAGTCTGGAGGGTGAATCAGAAGAAGCAGAAGAAGGAGAAGGAGAAGGTGAAGTCTGGAGGGTGAATCAGAAGAAGCAGAAGAAGGAGAAGGAAAAGGTGAAGTCTGGAGGGTGAATCAGAAGAAGCAGAAGAAGGAGAAGGAGAAGGTGAAGTCTGGAGGGTGAATCAGAAGAAGCAGAATAAGGAGAAGGAGAAGGTGAAGTCTGGAGGGTGAATCAGAAGAAGCAGAAGAAGGAGAAGGAGAAGGTGAAGTCTGGAGGGTGAATCAGAAGAAGTAGAAGAAGGAGAAGGAGAAGGTGAAGTCTGGAGGGTGAAGCAGAAGAAGTAGAAGAAGGAGAAGGAGAAGGTGAAGTCAGGAGGGTGAATCAGAAGAAGCAGAAGAAGGAGAAGGAGAAGGTGAAGTCTGGAGGGTGAATCAGAAGAATCAGAAGAAGGAGAAGGAGAAGATGAAGTCTGGAGGGTGAATCAGAAGAAGCAGAAGAAAGAGAAGGAGAAGGTGAAGTCTGGAGGGTGAAGCAGAAGAAACAGAAGAAGGAGAAGGAGTAGGTGAAGACTGGAGGGTGAATCAGAAGAAGTAGAAGAAGGAGAAGGAGAAGGTGAAGTCTGGAGGGTGAATCAGACGAAGTAGAAGAAGGAGAAGGAGAAGGTGAAGTCTGGAGGGTGAATCAGAAGAAGCAGAAGAAGGAGAAAAGAGGGTGAAGTTAGGAGGGTGAATCAGAAGAAGCAGAAGAAGGAGAAGGAGCAGGTGAAGTCAGGGGGGTGAAGCAGAAGAAGTAGAAGAAGGAGAAGGAGAAGGTGAAGTCAGGACGGTGAAGCAGAAGAAGCAGAAGAAGGAGAAGGAGAAGGTGAAGTCTGGAGGGTGAAGCAGAAGAAGCAGAAGAAGGAGAAGGAGAGGGTGAAGTCTGGAGGGTGAATCAGAAGAAGTAGAATAAGGAGAAGGAGAAGGTGAAGTCAGGAGGGTGAATCAGAAGAAGCAGAAGAAGGAGAAGGAGAAGGTGAAGTCTGGAGGGCGAATCAGAAGAAACAGAAGAAGGAGAAGGAGAAGGTGAAGTCTGGAGGGTGAATAAGAAGAAGCAGAAGAAGGAGAAGGAGAAGGTGAAGTCTGGAGGTTGAATCAGAAGAAGCAGAATAACGAGAAGGAGAAGGTGAAGTCTGGAGGGTGAATCAGAAGAAGCAGAATAAGGAGAAGGAGAAGGTGAAGTCTGGAGGGTGAATCAGAAGAAGCAGAAGAAGGAGAAGGAGAAGGTGAAGTCTGGAGGGTGAATCAGAAGAGGTAGAAGAAGGAGAAGGAGAAGGTGAAGTCTGGAGGGTGAAGCAGAAGAAGGAGAAGAAGGAGAAGGAGAAGGTGAAGTCAGGAGGGTGAATCAGAAGAAGTAGAAGAAGGAGAAGGAGAAGGTGAAGCCAGGAGGGTGAATCAGAAGAAGCAGAAGAAGGAGAAGGAGAAGGAGAAGGTGAAGTCTGGAGGGTGAATCAGAAGAATCAGAAGAAGGAGAAGGAGAAGGTGAAGTCTGGAGGGTGAATCAGAAGAATCAGAAGAAAGAGAAGGAGAAGGTGAAGTCTGGAGGCTGAAGCAGAAGAAACAGAAGAAGGAGAAGGAGAATGTGAAGACTGGAGGGTGAATCAGAAGAAGTAGAAGAAGGAGAAGGAGAAGGTGAAGTCTGGAGGGTGAATCAGAAGAAGTAGAAGAAGGAGAAGGAGAAGGTGAAGTCTGGAGGGTGAATCAGAAGAAGCAGACGAAGGAGAAGGAGAAGGTGAAGTCTGGAGGGTGAATCAGAAGATGCAGAAGAAGGAGAAGGAGAAGATGAAGTCTGGAGGGTGAATCAGAAGAAGTAGAAGAAGGAGAAGGAGAAGGTGAAGTCTGGAGGGTGAATCAGAAGAAGTAGAAGAAGGAGAAGGAGAAGGTGAAGTCTGGAGGGTGAATCAGAAGAAACAGAAGAAGGAGAAGGAGAAGGTGATGTCTGGAGGGTGAATCAGAAGAAGTAGAAGAAGGAGAAGGAGAAGGTGTTGTCTGGAGGGTGAATCAGAAGAAGTAGGCGAAGGAGAAGGAGAAGGTGAAGTCTGGAGGGTGAATCAGAAGAAGCAGAAGAAGGAGAAGGAGAAGATGAAGTCTGGAGGGTGAATCAGAAGAAGTAGAAGACGGAGAAGGAGAAGGTGAAGTCTGGAGGGTGAATCAGAAGAAGCAGAAGAAGGAGAAGGAGAAGGTGAAGTCTGGAGGGTGACTCAGAAGAAGCAGAAGAAGGAGAAGGAGAAGGTGAAGTCTGGAGGGTGAATCAGAAGAAGCAGAATAAGGAGAAGGAGAAGGTGAAGTCTGGAGGGTGAATCAGAAGAAGTAGAAGAAGGAGAAGGAGAAGGTGAAGTCTGGAGGGTGAATCAGAAGAAGTAGAAGAAGGAGAAGGAGAAGGTGAAGTCTGGAGGGTGAAGCAGAAGAAGTAGAAGAAGGAGAAGGAGACGGTGAAGTCAGGAGGGTGAATCAGAAGAAGTAGAAGAAGGAGAAGGAGAAGGTGAAGTCAGGAGGGTGAAGCAGAAGAAGCAGAAGAAGGAGAAGGAGAAGGTGAAGTCTGGAGGGTGAAGCAGAAGAAGCAGAAGAAGGAGAAGGAGAAGGTGAAGTCTGGAGTGTGAATCAGAAGAAACAGAAGAAAGAGAAGGAGAAGGTGAAGTCTGGAGGGTGAATCAGAAGAAGTAGAAGAAAGAGAAGGAGAAGGTGAAGTCTGGAGGGTGAATCAGAAGAAGCAGAAGAAGGAGAAGGAGAAGGTGAAGTCTGGAGGGTGAATCAGAAGAAGCAGAAGAAGGAGAAGGAAAAGGTGAAGTCTGGAGGGTGAATCAGAAGAAGCAGAAGAAGGAGAAGGAGAAGGTGAAGTCTGGAGGGTGAATCAGAAGAAGCAGAATAAGGAGAAGGAGAAGGTGAAGTCTGGAGGGTGAATCAGAAGAAGCAGAAGAAGGAGAAGGAGAAGGTGAAGTCTGGAGGGTGAATCAGAAGAAGTAGAAGAAGGAGAAGGAGAAGGTGAAGTCTGGAGGGTGAAGCAGAAGAAGTAGAAGAAGGAGAAGGAGAAGGTGAAGTCAGGAGGGTGAATCAGAAGAAGCAGAAGAAGGAGAAGGAGAAGGTGAAGTCTGGAGGGTGAATCAGAAGAATCAGAAGAAGGAGAAGGAGAAGATGAAGTCTGGAGGGTGAATCAGAAGAAGCAGAAGAAAGAGAAGGAGAAGGTGAAGTCTGGAGGGTGAAGCAGAAGAAACAGAAGAAGGAGAAGGAGTAGGTGAAGACTGGAGGGTGAATCAGAAGAAGTAGAAGAAGGAGAAGGAGAAGGTGAAGTCTGGAGGGTGAATCAGACGAAGTAGAAGAAGGAGAAGGAGAAGGTGAAGTCTGGAGGGTGAATCAGAAGAAGCAGAAGAAGGAGAAAAGAGGGTGAAGTTAGGAGGGTGAATCAGAAGAAGCAGAAGAAGGAGAAGGAGCAGGTGAAGTCAGGGGGGTGAAGCAGAAGAAGTAGAAGAAGGAGAAGGAGAAGGTGAAGTCAGGACGGTGAAGCAGAAGAAGCAGAAGAAGGAGAAGGAGAAGGTGAAGTCTGGAGGGTGAAGCAGAAGAAGCAGAAGAAGGAGAAGGAGAGGGTGAAGTCTGGAGGGTGAATCAGAAGAAGTAGAAGAAGGAGAAGGAGAAGGTGAAGTCAGGAGAGTGAAGCAGAAGAAGCAGAAGAAGGAGAAGGAGAAGGTGAAGTCTGGAGGGCGAAGCAGAAGAAGCAGAAGAAGGAGAAGGAGAAGGTGAAGTCTGGAGGGTGAAGCAGAAGAAGCAGAAGAAGGAGAAGGAGTAGGTGAAGTCTGGAGGGTGAATCAGAAGAAGTAGAAGAAGGAGAAGGATAAGGTGAAGTCAGGAGGGTGAAGCAGAAGAAGCAGAAGAAGGAGAAGGAGAAGGTGAAGTCTGGTGGGTGAAGCAGAAGAAGCAGAAGAAGGAGAAGGAGAAGGTGAAGTCTGGAGGGTGAAGCAGAAGAAGCAGAAGAAGGAGAAGGAGAAGGTGAAGTCAGGAGGGTGGATCAGAAGAAGTAGAAGAAGGAGAAGGAGAAGGTGAAGTCTGGAGGGTGAATCAGAAGAAGCAGAAGAAGGAGAAGGAGAAGGTGAAGTCTGGAGGGCGCAGCAGAAGAAGCAGAAGAAGGAGAAAGTGAAGGTGAAGTCTGGAGGGTGAAGCAGAAGAAGCAGAAGAAGGAGAAGGAGAGGGTGAAGTCTGGAGGGTGAATCAGAAGAAGTAGAAGAAGGAGAAGGAGAAGGTGAAGTCTGGAGGGTGAAGCAGAAGAAGTAGAAGAAGGAGAAGGAGAAGGTGAAGTCAGGAGGGTGAATCAGAAGAAGCAGAAGAAGGAGAAGGAGAAGGTGAAGTCTGGAGGGTGAATCAGAAGAATCAGAAGAAGGAGAAGGAGAAGATGAAGTCTGGAGGGTGAATCAGAAGAAGCAGAAGAAAGAGAAGGAGAAGGTGAAGTCTGGAGGGTGAAGCAGAAGAAACAGAAGAAGGAGAAGGAGTAGGTGAAGACTGGAGGGTGAATCAGAAGAAGTAGAAGAAGGAGAAGGAGAAGGTGAAGTCTGGAGGGTGAATCAGACGAAGTAGAAGAAGGAGAAGGAGAAGGTGACGTCTGGAGGGTGAATCAGAAGAAGCAGAAGAAGGAGAAGGAGAAGGTGAAGTTAGGAGGGTGAATCAGAAGAAGCAGAAGAAGGAGAAGGAGCAGGTGAAGTCAGGGGGGTGAAGCAGAAGAAGTAGAAGAAGGAGAAGGAGAAGGTGAAGTCAGGACGGTGAAGCAGAAGAAGCAGAAGAAGGAGAAGGTGAAGTCTGGAGGGTGAAGCGGAAGAAGCAGAAGAAGGAGAAGGAGAGGGTGAAGTCTGGAGGGTGAATCAGAAGAAGTAGAAGAAGGAAAAGGAGAAGGTGAAGTCAGGAGAGTGAAGCAGAAGAAGCAGAAGAAGGAGAAGGAGAAGGTGAAGTCTGGAGGGCGAAGCAGAAGAAGCAGAAGAAGGAGAAGGAGAAGTTGAAGTCTGGAGGGTGAAGCAGAAGAAGCAGAAGAAGGAGAAGGAGTAGGTGAAGTCTGGAGGGTGAATCAGAAGAAGTAGAAGAAGGAGAAGGATAAGGTGAAGTCAGGAGGGTGAAGCAGAAGAAGCAGAAGAAGGAGAAGGAGAAGGTGAAGTCTGGTGGGTGAAGCAGAAGAAGCAGAAGAAGGAGAAGGAGAAGGTGAAGTCTGGAGGGTGAAGCAGAAGAAGCAGAAGAAGGAGAAGGAGAAGGTGAAGTCAGGAGGGTGGATCAGAAGAAGTAGAAGAAGGAGAAGGAGAAGGTGAAGTCTGGAGGGTGAATCAGAAGAAGCAGAAGAAGGAGAAGGAGAAGGTGAAGTCTGGAGGGCGCAGCAGAAGAAGCAGAAGAAGGAGAAAGAGAAGGTGAAGTCTGGAGGGTGAAGCAGAAGAAGCAGAAGAAGGAGAAGGAGAGGGTGAAGTCTGGAGGGTGAATCAGAAGAAGTAGAAGAAGGAGAAGGAGAAGGTGAAGTCAGGAGAGTGAAGCAGAAGAAGCAGAAGAAGGAGAAGGAGAAGGTGAAGTCTGGAGGGCGAAGCAGAAGAAGCAGAAGAAGGAGAAGGAGAAGGTGAAGTCTGGAGGGTGAAGCAGAAGAAGCAGAAGAAGGAGAAGGAGTAGGTGAAGTCTGGAGGGTGAATCAGAAGAAGTAGAAGAAGGAGAAGGAGAAGGTGAAGTCAGGAGGGTGAAGCAGAAGAAGCAGAAGAAGGAGAAGGAGAAGGTGAAGTCTGGAGGGTGAAGCAGAAGAAGCAGAAGAAGGAGAAGGAGAAGGTGAAGTCTGGAGGGTGAATCAGAAGAAGCAGAAGAAGGAGAAGGAGAAGGTGAAGTCTGGAGGGTGAATCAGAAGAAGCAGAAGAAGGAGAAGGAGAAGGTGAAGTCAGGAGGGTGAATCAGATGAAGCAGAAGAAGGAGAAGGAGAAGGTTATTTAGGAGGGTGAATCAGAAGAAGCAGAAGAAGGAGAAGGAGCAGGTGAAGTCAGGGGGGTGAAGCAGAAGAAGTAGAAGAAGGAGAAGGAGAAGGTGAAGTCAGGACGGTGAAGCAGAAGAAGCAGAAGAAGGAGAAGGAGAAGGTGAAGTCTGGAGGGTGAAGCAGAAGAAGCAGAAGAAGGAGAAGGAGAGGGTGAAGTCTGGAGGGTGAATCAGAAGAAGCAGAAGAAGGAGAAGGAGAAGGTGAAGTCTGGAGGGTGAATCAGAAGAAGCAGAAGAAGGAGAAGGAGAAGGTGAAGTTAGGAGGGTGAATCAGAAGAAGCAGAAGAAGGAGATGGAGCAGGTGAAGTCAGGGGGGTGAAGCAGAAGAAGTAGAAGAAGGAGAAGGAGAAGGTGACGTCAGGACGGTGAAGCAGAAGAAGCAGAAGAAGGAGAAGGAGAAGGTGAAGTCTGGAGGGTGAAGCAGAAGAAGCAGAAGAAGGAGAAGGAGAGGGTGAAGTCTGGAGGGTGAATCAGAAGAAGTAGAAGAAGGAGAAGGAGAAGGTGAAGTCAGGAGAGTGAAGCAGAAGAAGCAGAAGAAGGAGAAGGAGAAGGTGAAGTCTGGAGGGCGAAGCAGAAGAAGCAGAAGAAGGAGAAGGAGAAGGTGAAGTCTGGAGGGTGAAGCAGAAGAAGCAGAAGAAGGAGAAGGAGTAGGTGAAGTCTGGAGGGTGAATCAGAAGAAGTAGAAGAAGGAGAAGGATAAGGTGAAGTCAGGAGGGTGAAGCAGAAGAAGCAGAAGAAGGAGAAGGAGAAGGTGAAGTCTGGTGGGTGAAGCAGAAGAAGCAGAAGAAGGAGAAGGAGAAGGTGAAGTCTGGAGGGTGAAGCAGAAGAAGCAGAAGAAGGAGAAGGAGAAGGTGAAGTCAGGAGGGTGGATCAGAAGAAGTAGAAGAAGGAGAAGGAGAAGGTGAAGTCTGGAGGGTGAATCAGAAGAAGCAGAAGAAGGAGAAGGAGAAGGTGAAGTCTGGAGGGCGCAGCAGAAGAAGCAGAAGAAGGAGAAAGAGAAGGTGAAGTCTGGAGGGTGAAGCAGAAGAAGCAGAAGAAGGAGAAGGAGAGGGTGAAGTCTGGAGGGTGAATCAGAAGAAGTAGAAGAAGGAGAAGGAGAAGGTGAAGTCAGGAGAGTGAAGCAGAAGAAGCAGAAGAAGGAGAAGGAGAAGGTGAAGTCTGGAGGGCGAAGCAGAAGAAGCAGAAGAAGGAGAAGGAGAAGGTGAAGTCTGGAGGGTGAAGCAGAAGAAGCAGAAGAAGGAGAAGGAGTAGGTGAAGTCTGGAGGGTGAATCAGAAGAAGTAGAAGAAGGAGAAGGAGAAGGTGAAGTCAGGAGGGTGAAGCAGAAGAAGCAGAAGAAGGAGAAGGAGAAGGTGAAGTCTGGAGGGTGAAGCAGAAGAAGCAGAAGAAGGAGAAGGAGAAGGTGAAGTCTGGAGGGTGAATCAGAAGAAGCAGAAGAAGGAGAAGGAGAAGGTGAAGTCTGGAGGGTGAATCAGAAGAAGCAGAAGAAGGAGAAGGAGAAGGTGAAGTCAGGAGGGTGAATCAGAAGAAGCAGAAGAAGGAGAAGGAGAAGGTTATTTAGGAGGGTGAATCAGAAGAAGCAGAAGAAGGAGAAGGAGCAGGTGAAGTCAGGGGGGTGTAGCAGAAGAAGTAGAAGAAGGAGAAGGAGAAGGTGAAGTCAGGACGGTGAAGCAGAAGAAGCAGAAGAAGGAGAAGGAGAAGGTGAAGCCTGGAGGGCGCAGCAGAAGAAGCAGAAGAAGGAGAAGGAGAAGGTGAAGTCTGGAGTGTGAAGCAGAAGAAGCAGAAGAATGAGAAGGAGAAGGTGAAGTCTGGAGGGTGAAGCAGAAGAAACAGAAGAAGGAGAAGGAGAAGGTGAAGACTGGAGGGTGAATCAGAAGAAGTAGAAGAAGGAGAAGGAGAAGGTGAAGTCTGGAGGGTGAATCAGAAGAAGTAGAAGAAGGAGAAGGAGAAGTTGAAGTCTGGAGGGTGAATCAGAAGAAGCAGAAGAAGGAGAAGGAGAAGGTGAAGTCTGGAGGGTGAATCAGAAGAAGCAGAAGAAGGAGAAGGAGAAGATGAAGTCTGGAGGGTGAATCAGAAGAAGTAGAAGAAGGAGAAGGAGAAGGTGAAGTCTGGAGGGTGAATCAGAACAAGTAGAAGAAGGAGATGGAGAAGATGAAGTCTGGAGGGTGAATCAGAAGAAAGAGAAGAAGGAGAAGGAGAAGGTGAAGTCTGGAGGGTGAATGAGAAGAAGTAGAAGAAGGAGAAGGAGAAGGTGTAGACTGGAGGGTGAATCAGAAGAAGTAGACGAAGGAGAAGGAGAAGGTGAAGTCTGGAGGGTGAATCAGAAGAAGCAGAAGAAGGAGAAGGAGAAGGTGAAGTCTGGAGGGTGAATCAGAAGAAGTAGAAGAAGGAGAAGGAGAAGGTGAAGTCTGGAGGGTGAATCAGAAGAAGCAGAAGAAAGAGAAGGAGAAGGTGAAGTCTGGAGGGTGAATCAGAAGAAGTAGAAGAAGGAGAAGGAGAAGGTGAAGTCTGGAGGGTGAATCAGAAGAAGCAGAAGAAGGAGAAGGAGAAGGTGAAGTCTGGAGGGTGAATCAGAAGAAGCAGAAGAAGGAGAAGGAAAAGGTAAAGTCTGGAGGGTGAATCAGAAGAAGCAGAAGAAGGAGAAGGAGAAGGTGAAGTCTGGAGGGTGAATCAGAAGAAGCAGAATAAGGAGAAGGAGAAGGTGAAGTCTGGAGGGTGAATCAGAAGAAGCAGAAGAAGGAGAAGGAGAAGGTGAAGTCTGGAGGGTGAATCAGAAGAAGTAGAAGAAGGAGAAGGAGAAGGTGAAGTCTGGAGGGTGAAGCAGAAGAAGTAGAAGAAGGAGAAGGAGAAGGTGAAGTCAGGAGGGTTAATCAGAAGAAGCAGAAGAAGGAGAAGGAGAAGGTGAATTCTGGAGGGTGAATCAGAAGAATCAGAAGAAGGAGAAGGAGAAGATGAAGTCTGGAGGGTGAATCAGAAGAAGCAGAAGAAAGAGAAGGAGAAGGTGAAGTCTGGAGGGTGAAGCAGAAGAAACAGAAGAAGGAGAAGGAGTAGGTGAAGACTGGAGGGTGAATCAGAAGAAGTAGAAGAAGGAGAAGGAGAAGGTGAAGTCAGGAGGGTGAATCAGAAGAAGCAGAAGAAGGAGAAGGAGAAGGTGAAGTCAGGAGGGTGAAGCAGAAGAAGCAGAAGAAGGAGAAGGAGAAGGTGAAGTCTGGAGGGTGAATCAGAAGAAGCAGAAGAAGGAGAAGGAGAAGGTGAAGTCAGGAGGGTGAATCAGAAGAAGCAGAAGAAGGAGAAGGAGAAGGTGAATTTAGGAGGGTGAATCAGAAGAAGCAGAAGAAGGAGAAGGAGCAGGTGAAGTCAGGGGGGTGTAGCAGAAGAAGTAGAAGAAGGAGAAGGAGAAGGTGAAGTCAGGACGGTGAAGCAGAAGAAGCAGAAGAAGGAGAAGGAGAAGGTGAAGCCTGGAGGGCGCAGCAGAAGAAGCAGAAGAAGGAGAAGGAGAAGGTGAAGTCTGGAGTGTGAAGCAGAAGAAGCAGAAGAAGGAGAAGGAGAAGGTGAAGTCTGGAGGGTGAAGCAGAAGAAACAGAAGAAGGAGAAGGAGAAGGTGAAGACTGGAGGGTGAATCAGAAGAAGTAGAAGAAGGAGAAGGAGAAGGTGAAGTCTGGAGGGTGAATCAGAAGAAGTAGAAGAAGGAGAAGGAGAAGTTGAAGTCTGGAGGGTGAATCAGAAGAAGCAGAAGAAGGAGAAGGAGAAGGTGAAGTCTGGAGGGTGAATCAGAAGAAGCAGAAGAAGGAGAAGGAGAAGATGAAGTCTGGAGGGTGAATCAGAAGAAGTAGAAGAAGGAGAAGGAGAAGGTGAAGTCTGGAGGGTGAATCAGAACAAGTAGAAGAAGGAGAAGGAGAAGATGAAGTCTGGAGGGTGAATCAGAAGAAAGAGAAGAAGGAGAAGGAGAAGGTGAAGTCTGGAGGGTGAATGAGAAGAAGTAGAAGAAGGAGAAGGAGAAGGTGTAGTCTGGAGGGTGAATCAGAAGAAGTAGACGAAGGAGAAGGAGAAGGTGAAGTCTGGAGGGTGAATCAGAAGAAGCAGAAGAAGGAGAAGGAGAAGGTGAAGTCTGGAGGGTGAATCAGAAGAAGTAGAAGAAGGAGAAGGAGAAGGTGAAGTCTGGAGGGTGAATCAGAAGAAGCAGAAGAAAGAGAAGGAGAAGGTGAAGTCTGGAGGGTGAATCAGAAGAAGTAGAAGAAGGAGAAGGAGAAGGTGAAGTCTGGAGGGTGAATCAGAAGAATCAGAAGAAGGAGAAGGAGAAGATGAAGTCTGGAGGGTGAATCAGAAGAAGCAGAAGAAAGAGAAGGAGAAGGTGAAGTCTGGAGGGTGAAGCAGAAGAAACAGAAGAAGGAGAAGGAGTAGGTGAAGACTGGAGGGTGAATCAGAAGAAGTAGAAGAAGGAGAAGGAGAAGGTGAAGTCAGGAGGGTGAATCAGAAGAAGCAGAAGAAGGAGAAGGAGAAGGTGAAGTCAGGAGGGTGAAGCAGAAGAAGCAGAAGAAGGAGAAGGAGAAGGTGAAGTCTGGAGGGTGAAGCAGAAGAAGCAGAAGAAGGAGACGGAGAAGGTGAAGTCTGGAGGGTGAATCAGAAGAAGCAGAAGAAGGAGAAGGAGAAGGTGAAGTCTGGAGGGTGAATCAGAAGAAGCAGAAGAAGGAGAAGGAGAAGGTGAAGTCAGGAGGGTGAATCAGAAGAAGCAGAAGAAGGAGAAGGAGAAGGTGAATTTAGGAGGGTGAATCAGAAGAAGCAGAAGAAGGAGAAGGAGCAGGTGAAGTCAGGGGGGTGTAGCAGAAGAAGTAGAAGAAGGAGAAGGAGAAGGTGAAGTCAGGACGGTGAAGCAGAAGAAGCAGAAGAAGGAGAAGGAGAAGGTGAAGCCTGGAGGGCGCAGCAGAAGAAGCAGAAGAAGGAGAAGGAGAAGGTGAAGTCTGGAGTGTGAAGCAGAAGAAGCAGAAGAAGGAGAAGGAGAAGGTGAAGTCTGGAGGGTGAAGCAGAAGAAACAGAAGAAGGAGAAGGAGAAGGTGAAGACTGGAGGGTGAATCAGAAGAAGTAGAAGAAGGAGAAGGAGAAGGTGAAGTCTGGAGGGTGAATCAGAAGAAGTAGAAGAAGGAGAAGGAGAAGTTGAAGTCTGGAGGGTGAATCAGAAGAAGCAGAAGAAGGAGAAGGAGAAGGTGAAGTCTGGAGGGTGAATCAGAAGAAGCAGAAGAAGGAGAAGGAGAAGATGAAGTCTGGAGGGTGAATCAGAAGAAGTAGAAGAAGGAGAAGGAGAAGGTGAAGTCTGGAGGGTGAATCAGAACAAGTAGAAGAAGGAGAAGGAGAAGATGAAGTCTGGAGGGTGAATCAGAAGAAAGAGAAGAAGGAGAAGGAGAAGGTGAAGTCTGGAGGGTGAATGAGAAGAAGTAGAAGAAGGAGAAGGAGAAGGTGTAGTCTGGAGGGTGAATCAGAAGAAGTAGACGAAGGAGAAGGAGAAGGTGAAGTCTGGAGGGTGAATCAGAAGAAGCAGAAGAAGGAGAAGGAGAAGGTGAAGTCTGGAGGGTGAATCAGAAGAAGTAGAAGAAGGAGAAGGAGAAGGTGAAGTCTGGAGGGTGAATCAGAAGAAGCAGAAGAAGGAGAAGGAGAAGGTGAAGTCTGGAGGGTGAATCAGAAGAAGTAGAAGAAGGAGAAGGAGAAGGTGAAGTCTGGAGGGTGAATCAGAAGAAGCAGAAGAAGGAGAAGGAGAAGGTGAAGTCTGGAGGGTGAATCAGAAGAAGCAGAAGAAGGAGAAGGAAAAGGTGAAGTCTGGAGGGTGAATCAGAAGAAGCAGAAGAAGGAGAAGGAGAAGGTGAAGTCTGGAGGGTGAATCAGAAGAAGCAGAATAAGGAGAAGGAGAAGGTGAAGTCTGGAGGGTGAATCAGAAGAAGCAGAAGAAGGAGAAGGAGAAGGTGAAGTCTGGAGGGTGAATCAGAAGAAGTAGAAGAAGGAGAAGGAGAAGGTGAAGTCTGGAGGGTGAAGCAGAAGAAGTAGAAGAAGGAGAAGGAGAAGGTGAAGTCTGGAGGGTGAATCAGAAGAATCAGAAGAAGGAGAAGGAGAAGATGAAGTCTGGAGGGTGAATCAGAAGAAGCAGAAGAAAGAGAAGGAGAAGGTGAAGTCTGGAGGGTGAAGCAGAAGAAACAGAAAAAGGAGAAGGAGTAGGTGAATACTGGAGGGTGAATCAGAAGAAGTAGAAGAAGGAGAAGGAGAAGGTGAAGTCTGGAGGGTGAATCAGACGAAGTAGAAGAAGGAGAAGGAGAAGGTGAAGTCTGGAGGGTGAATCAGAAGAAGCAGAAGAAGGAGAAGGAGAAGGTGAAGTTAGGTGGGTGAATCAGAAGAAGCAGAAGTAGGAGAAGGAGCAGGTGAAGTCAGGGGGGTGAAGCAGAAGAAGTAGAAGAAGGAGAAGGAGAAGGTGAAGTCAGGACGGTGAAGCAGAAGAAGCAGAAGAAGGAGAAGGAGAAGGTGAAGTCTGGAGGGTGAAGCAGAAGAAGCAGAAGAAGGAGAAGGAGAGGGTGAAGTCTGGAGGGTGAATCAGAAGAAGTAGAAGAAGGAGAAGGAGAAGGTGAAGTCAGGAGAGTGAAGCAGAAGAAGCAGAAGAAGGAGAAGGAGAAGGTGAAGTCTGGAGGGCGAAGCAGAAGAAGCAGAAGAAGGAGAAGGAGAAGGTGAAGTCTGGAGGGTGAAGCAGAAGAAGCAGAAAAAGGAGAAGGAGTAGGTGAAGTCTGGAGGGTGAATCAGAAGAAGTAGAAGAAGGAGAAGGATAAGGTGAAGTCAGGAGGGTGAAGCAGAAGAAGCAGAAGAAGGAGAAGGAGAAGGTGAAGTCTGGTGGGTGAAGCAGAAGAAGCAGAAGAAGGAGAAGGAGAAGGTGAAGTCTGGAGGGTGAAGCAGAAGAAGCAGAAGAAGGAGAAGGAGAAGGTGAAGTCAGGAGGGTGGATCAGAAGAAGTAGAAGAAGGAGAAGGAGAAGGTGAAGTCTGGAGGGTGAATCAGAAGAAGCAGAAGAAGGAGAAGGAGAAGGTGAAGTCTGGAGGGCGCTGCAGAAGAAGCAGAAGAAGGAGAAAGAGAAGGTGAAGTCTGGAGGGTGAAGCAGAAGAAGCAGAAGAAGGAGAAGGAGAGGGTGAAGTCTGGAGGGTGAATCAGAAGAAGTAGAAGAAGGAGAAGGAGAAGGTGAAGTCAGGAGAGTGAAGCAGAAGAAGCAGAAGAAGGAGAAGGAGAAGGTGAAGTCTGGAGGGCGAAGCAGAAGAAGCAGAAGAAGGAGAAGGAGAAGGTGAAGTCTGGAGGGTGAAGCAGAAGAAGCAGAAGAAGGAGAAGGAGTAGGTGAATTCTGGAGGGTGAATCAGAAGAAGTAGAAGAAGGAGATGGAGAAGGTGAAGTCAGGAGGGTGAAGCAGAAGAAGCAGAAGAAGGAGAAGGAGAAGGTGAAGTCTGGAGGGTGAAGCAGAAGAAGCAGAAGAAGGAGAAGGAGAAGGTGAAGTCTGGAGGGTGAATCAGAAGAAGCAGAAGAAGGAGAAGGAGAAGGTGAAGTCTGGAGGGTGAATCAGAAGAAGCAGAAGAAGGAGAAGGAGAAGGAGAAGTCAGGAGGGTGAATCAGAAGAAGCAGAAGAAGGAGAAGGAGAAGGTGAATTTAGGAGGGTGAATCAGAAGAAGCAGAAGAAGGAGAAGGAGCAGGTGAAGTCAGGGGGGTGTAGCAGAAGAAGTAGAAGAAGGAGAAGGAGAAGGTGAAGTCAGGACGGTGAAGCAGAAGAAGCAGAAGAAGGAGAAGGAGAAGGTGAAGCCTGGAGGGCGCAGCAGAAGAAGCAGAAGAAGGAGAAGGAGAAGGTGAAGTCTGGAGTGTGAAGCAGAAGAAGCAGAAGAAGGAGAAGGAGAAGGTGAAGTCTGGAGGGTGAAGCAGAAGAAACAGAAGAAGGAGAAGGAGAAGGTGAAGACTGGAGGGTGAATCAGAAGAAGTAGAAGAAGGAGAAGGAGAAGGTGATGTCTGGAGGGTGAATCAGAAGAAGTAGAAGAAGGAGAAGGAGATGTTGAAGTCTGGAGGGTGAATCAGAAGAAGCAGAAGAAGGAGAAGGAGAAGGTGAAGTCTGGAGGGTGAATCAGAAGAAGCAGAAGAAGGAGAAGGAGAAGATGAAGTCTGGAGGGTGAATCAGAAGAAGTAGAAGAAGGAGAAGGAGAAGGTGAAGTCTGGAGGGTGAATCAGAAGAAGTAGAAGAAGGAGAAGGAGAAGATGAAGTCTGGAGGGTGAATCAGAAGAAAGAGAAGTAGAAGGAGAAGGTGAAGTCTGGAGGGTGAATCAGAAGAAGTAGAAGAAGGAGAAGGAGAAGGTGTAGTCTGGAGGGTGAATCAGAAGAAGTAGACGAAGGAGAAGGAGAAGGTGAAGTCTGGAGGGTGAATCAGAAGAAGCAGAAGAAGGAGAAGGAGAAGGTGAAGTCTGGAGGGTGAATCAGAAGAAGTAGAAGAAGGAGAAGGAGAAGGTGAAGTCTGGAGGGTGAATCAGAAGAAGCAGAAGAAGGAGAAGGAGAAGGTGAAGTCTGGAGGGTGAATCAGAAGAAGCAGAAGAAGGAGAAGGAGAAGGTGAAGTCGGAGGGTGAATCAGAAGAAGCAGAATAAGGAGAAGGAGAAGGTGAAGTCTGGAGGGTGAATCAGAAGAAGCAGAAGAAGGAGAAGGAGAAGGTGAAGTCTGGAGGGTGAATCAGAAGAAGTAGAAGAAGGAGAAGGAGAAGGTGAAGTCTGGAGGGTGAATCAGAAGAAGTAGAAGAAGGAGAATGAGAAGGTGAAGTCTGGAGGGTGAATCAGAAGAAGTAGAAGAAGGAGAAGGAGAAGGTGAAGTCTGGAGGGTGAAGCAGAAGAAGTAGATGAAGGAGAAGGAGAAGGTGAAGTCAGGAGGGTGAATCAGAAGAAGTAGAAGAAGGAGAAGGAGAAGGTGAGGTCTGGAGGGTGAATCAGAAGAAGCAGAAGAAGGAGAAGGAGAAGGTGAAGTCTGGAGGGTGAATCAGAAGAATCAGAAGAAGGAGAAGGAGAAGGTGAAGTCTGGAGGGTGAATCAGAAGAAGCAGAAGAAAGAGAAGGAGAAGGTGAAGTCTGGAGGGTGAAGCAGAAGAAACAGAAGAAGGAGAAGGAGAAGGTGAAGACTGGAGGGTGAATCAGAAGAAGTAGAAGAAGGAGAAGGAGAAGGTGAAGTCTGGAGGGTGAATCAGAAGAAGTAGAAGAAGGAGAAGGAGAAGGTGAAGTCTGGAGGGTGAATCAGAAGAAGCAGAAGAAGGAGAAGGAGAAGGTGAAGTCTGGAGGGTGAATCAGAAGAAGGAGAAGAAGGAGAAGGAGAAGATGAAGTCTGGAGGGTGAATCAGAAGAAGTAGAAGAAGGAGAAGGAGAAGGTGAAGTCTGGAGGGTGAATCAGAAGAAGTAGAAGAAGGAGAAGGAGAAGGTGTAGTCTGGAGGGTGAATCAGAAGAAGTAGACGAAGGAGAAGGAGAAGGTGAAGTCTGGAGGGTGAATCAGAAGAAGCAGAAGAAGGAGAAGGAGAAGGTGAAGTCTGGAGGGTGAATCAGAAGAAGTAGAAGAAGGAGAAGGAGAAGGTGAAGTCTGGAGGGTGAATCAGAAGAAGCAGAAGAAGGAGAAGGAGAAGGTGAAGTCTGGAGGGTGAATCAGAGGAAGCAGAAGAAGGAGAAGGAGAAGTTGAAGTCTGGAGGGTGAAACAGAAGAAGCAGAATAAGGAGAAGGAGAAGGTGAAGTCTGGAGGGTGAATCAGAAGAAGCAGAAGAAGGAGAAGGAGAAGGTGAAGTCTGGAGGGTGAATCAGAAGAAGTAGAAGAAGGAGAAGGAGAAGGTGAAGTCTGGAGGGTGAAGCAGAAGAAGTAGAAGAAGGAGAAGGAGAAGGTGAAGTCAGGAGGGTGAATCAGAAGAAGTAGAAGAAGGAGAAGGAGAAGGTGAAGTCAGGAGGGTGAATCAGAAGAAGTAGAAGAAAGAGAAGGAGAAGGTGAAGTCTGGAGGGTGAATCAGAAGAATCAGAAGAAGGAGAAGGAGAAGGTGAAGTCTGGAGGGTGAATCAGAAGAAGCAGAAGAAAGAGAAGGAGAAGGTGAAGTCTGGAGGGTGAAGCAGAAGAAACAGAAGAAGGAGAAGGAGAAGGTGAAGACTGGAGGGTGAATCAGAAGAAGTAGAAGAAGGAGAAGGAGAAGGTGAAGTCTGGAGGGTGAATCAGAAGAAGTAGAAGAAGGAGAAGGAGAAGTTGAAGTCTGGAGGGTGAATCAGAAGAAGCAGAAGAAGGAGAAGGAGAAGGTGAAGTCTGGAGGGTGAATCAGAAGAAGCAGAAGAAGGAGAAGGAGAAGATGAAGTCTGGAGGGTGAATCAGAAGAAGTAGAAGAAGGAGAAGGAGAAGGTGAAGTCTGGAGGGTGAATCAGAAGAAGTAGAAGAAGGAGAAGGAGAAGATGAAGTCTGGAGGGTGAATCAGAAGAAGGAGAAGGAGAAGGTGAAGTCTGGAGGGTGAATCAGAAGAAGTAGAAGAAGGAGAAGGAGAAGGTATAGTCTGGAGGGTGAATCAGAAGAAGTAGACGAAGGAGAAGGAGAAGGTGAAGTCTGGAGGGTGAATCAGAAGAAGCAGAAGAAGGAGAAGGAGAAGGTGAAGTCTGGAGGGTGAATCAGAAGAAGTAGAAGAAGGAGAAGGAGAAGGTGAAGTCTGGAGGGTGAATCAGAAGAAGCAGAAGAAGGAGAAGGAGAAGGTGAAGTCTGGAGGGTGAATCAGAAGAAGCAGAAGAAGGAGAAGGAGAAGGTGAAGTCTGGAGGGTGAATCAGAAGAAGCAGAATAAGGAGAAGGAGAAGGTGAAGTCTGGAGGGTGAATCAGAAGAAGCAGAAGAAGGAGAAGGAGAAGGTGAAGTCTGGAGGGTGAATCAGAAGAAGGAGAAGAAGGAGAAGGAGAAGGTGAAGTCTGGAGGGTGAATCAGAAGAAGTAGAAGAAGGAGAAGGAGAAGGTGAAGTCTGGAGGGTGAAGCAGAAGAAGTAGATGAAGGAGAAGTAGAAGGTGAAGTCAGGAGGGTGATTCAGAAGAAGTAGAAGAAGGAGAAGGAGAAGGTGAGGTCTGGAGGGTGAATCAGAAGAAGCAGAAGAAGGAGAAGGAGAAGGTGAAGTCTGGAGGGTGAATCAGAAGAATCAGAAGAAGGAGAAGGAGAAGGTGAAGTCTGGAGGGTGAATCAGAAGAAGCAGAAGAAAGAGAAGGAGAAGGTGAAGTCTGGAGGGTGAAGCAGAAGAAACAGAAGAAGGAGAAGGAGAAGGTGAAGACTGGAGGGTGAATCAGAAGAAGTAGAAGAAGGAGAAGGAGAAGGTGAAGTCTGGAGGGTGAATCAGAAGAAGGAGAAGAAGGAGAAGGAGAAGGTGAAGTCCGAAGGGTGAATCAGAAGAAGCAGAAGAAGGAGAAGGAGAAGGTGAAGTCTGGAGGGTGAATCAGAAGAAGGAGCAGAAGGAGAAGGAGAAGATGAAGTCTGGAGGGTGAATCAGAAGAAGTAGAAGAAGGAGAAGGAGAAGGTGAAGTCTGGAGGGTGAATCAGAAGAAGGAGAAGAAGGAGAAGGAGAAGGTGAAGTCTGGAGGGTGAATCAGAAGAAGTAGAAGAAGGAGAAGGAGAAGGTGAAGTCTGGAGGGTGAATCAGAAGAAGCAGAAGAAGGAGAAGGAGAAGGTGAAGTCTGGAGGGTGAATCAGAAGAAGTAGAAGAAGGAGAAGGAGAAGGTGAAGTCTGGAGGGTGAATCAGAAGAAGTAGAAGAAGGAGAAGGAGAAGGTGAAGTCTGGAGGGTGAAGCAGAAGAAGTAGATGAAGGAGAAGTAGATGGTGAAGTCAGGAGGGTGATTCAGAAGAAGTAGAAGAAGGAGAAGGAGAAGGTGAGGTCTGGAGGGTGAATCAGAAGAAGCAGAAGAAGGAGAAGGAGAAGGTGAAGTCTGGAGGGTGAATCAGAAGAATCAGAAGAAGGAGAAGGAGAAGGTGAAGTCTGGAGGGTGAATCAGAAGAAGCAGAAGAAAGAGAAGGAGAAGGTGAAGTCTGGAGGGTGAAGCAGAAGAAACAGAAGAAGGAGAAGGAGAAGGTGAAGACTGGAGGGTGAATCAGAAGAAGTAGAAGAAGGAGAAGGAGAAGGTGAAGTCTGGAGGGTGAATCAGAAGAAGGAGAAGAAGGAGAAGGAGAAGGTGAAGTCCGAAGGGTGAATCAGAAGAAGCAGAAGAAGGAGAAGGAGAAGGTGAAGTCTGGAGGGTGAATCAGAAGAAGGAGCAGAAGGAGAAGGAGAAGATGAAGTCTGGAGGGTGAATCAGAAGAAGTAGAAGAAGGAGAAGGAGAAGGTGAAGTCTGGAGGGTGAATCAGAAGAAGGAGAAGAAGGAGAAGGAGAAGATGAAGTCTGGAGGGTGAAACAGAAGAAACAGAAGAAGGAGAAGGAGAAGGTGAAGACTGGAGGGTGAATCAGAAGAAGTAGAAGAAGGAGAAGGAGAAGGTGAAGTCTGGAGGGTGAATCAGAAGAAGTAGAAGAAGGAGAAGGAGAAGGTGAAGTCTGGAGGGTGAATCAGAAGAAGTAGACGAAGGAGAAGGAGAAGGTGAAGTCTGGAGGGTGAATCAGAAGAAGCAGAAGAAGGAGAAGGAGAAGGTGAAGTCTGGAGGGTGAATCAGAAGAAGTAGAAGAAGGAGAAGGAGAAGGTGAAGTCTGGAGGGTGAATCAGAAGAAGCAGAAGAAGGAGAAGGAGAAGGTGAAGTCTGGAGGGTGAATCAGAAGAAGCAGAAGAAGGAGAAGGAGAAGGTGAAGTCTGGAGGGTGAAACAGAAGAAGCAGAATAAGGAGAAGGAGAAGGTGAAGTCTGGAGGGTGAATCAGAAGAAGCAGAAGAAGGAGAAGGAGAAGGTGAAGTCTGTAGGGTGAATCAGAAGAAGTAGAAGAAGGAGAAGGAGAAGGTGAAGTCTGGAGGGTGAATCAGAAGAAGTAGAAAAAGGAGAAGGAGAAGGTGAAGTCTGGAGGGTGAAGCAGAAGAAGTAGAAGAAGGAGAAGGAGAAGGTGAAGTCAGGAGGGAGAATCAGAAGAAGTAGAAGAAGGAGAAGGAGAAGGTGAAGTCAGGAGGGTGAATCAGAAGAAGCAGAAGAAGGAGAAGGAGAAGGTGAAGTGTGGAGGGTGAATCAGAAGAATCAGAAGAAGGAGAAGGAGAAGGTGAAGTCTGGAGGGTGAATCAGAAGAAGCAGAAGAAAGAGAAGGAGAAGGTGAAGTCTGGAGGGTGAATCAGAAGAAGTAGAAGAAGGAGAAGGAGAAGGTGAAGTCTGGAGGGTGAATCAGAAGAAGCAGAAGAAGGAGAAGGAGAAGGTGATGTCTGGAGGGTGAATCAGAAGAAGCAGAAGAAGGAGAAGTAGAAGGTGAAGTCTGGAGGGTGAATCAGAAGAAGCAGAAGAAGGAGAAGGAGAAGGTGAAGTCTGGAGGGTGAATCAGAAGAAGCAGAATAAGGAGAAGGAGAAGGTGAAGTCTGGAGGGTGAATCAGAAGAAGCAGAAGAAGGAGAAGGAGAAGGTGAAGTCTGGAGGGTGAATCAGAAGAAGTAGAAGAAGGAGAAGGAGAAGGTGAAGTCTGGGGGGTGAAGCAGAAGAAGTAGAAGAAGGAGAAGGAGAAGGTGAAGTCAGGAGGGTGAATCAGAAGAAGTAGAAGAAGGAGAAGGAGAAGGTGAAGTCAGGAGGGTGAATCAGAAGAAGCAGAAGAAGGAGAAGGAAAAGGTGAAGTCTGGAGGGCGAATCAGAAGAAACAGAAGAAGGAGAAGGAGAAGGTGAAATCTGGAGGGTGAATCAGAACAAGCAGAAGAAGGAGAAGGAGAAGGTGAAGTCTGGAGGTTGAATCAGAAGAAGCAGAATAAGGAGAAGGAGAAGGTGAAGTCTGGAGGGTGGATCAGAAGAAGCAGAATAAGGAGAAGGAGAAGGTGAAGTCTGGAGGGTGAATCAGAAGAAGCAGAAGAAGGAGAAGGAGAAGGTGAAGTCTGGAGGGTGAATCAGAAGAGGTAGAAGAAGGAGAAGGAGAAGGTGAAGTCTGGAGGGTGAAGCAGAAGAAGGAGAAGAAGGAGAAGGAGAAGGTGAAGTCAGGAGGGTGAATCAGAAGAAGTAGAAGAAGGAGAAGGAGAAGGTGAAGTCAGGAGGGTGAATCAGAAGAAGTAGAAGAAGGAGAAGGAGAAGGTGAAGCCAGGAGGGTGAATCAGAAGAATCAGAAGAAGGAGAAGGAGAAGGTGAAGTCTGGAGGGTGAATCAGAAGAATCAGAAGAAAGAGAAGGAGAAGGTGAAGTCTGGAGGCTGAAGCAGAAGAAACAGAAGAAGGAGAAGGAGAATGTGAAGACTGGAGGGTGAATCAGAAGAAGTAGAAGAAGGAGAAGGAGAAGGTGAAGTCTGGAGGGTGAATCAGAAGAAGTAGAAGAAGGAGAAGGAGAAGGTGAAGTCTGGAGGGCGAATCAGAAGAAGCAGAAGAAGGAGAAGGAGAAGGTGAAGTCTGGAGGGTGAATCAGAAGATGCAGAAGAAGGAGAAGGAGAAGATGAAGTCTGGAGGGTGAATCAGAAGAAGTAGAAGAAGGAGAAGAAGAAGGTGAAGTCTGGAGGGTGAATCAGAAGAAGTAGAAGAAGGAGAAGGAGAAGGTGAAGTCTGGAGGGTGAATCAGAAGAAACAGAAGAAGGAGAAGGAGAAGGTGAAGTCTGGAGGGTGAATCAGAAGAAGTAGAAGAAGGAGAAGGAGAAGGTGAAGTCTGGAGGGTGAATCAGAAGAAGCAGAAGAAGGAGAAGGAGAAGATGAAGTCTGGAGGGTGAATCAGAAGAAGTAGAAGAAGGAGAAGGAGAAGGTGAAGTCTGGAGGGTGAATCAGAAGAAGCAGAAGAAGGAGAAGGAGAAGGTGAAGTCTGGAGGGTGAATCAGAAGAAGCAGAAGAAGGAGAAGGAGAAGGTGAAGTCTGGAGGGTGAACCAGAAGAAGCAGAATAAGGAGAAGGAGAAGGTGAAGTCTGGAGGGTGAATCAGAAGAAGTAGAAGAAGGAGAAGGAGAAGGTGAAGTCTGGAGGGTGAATCAGAAGAAGTAGAAGAAGGAGAAGGAGAAGGTGAAGTCTGGAGGGTGAATCAGAAGAAGTAGAAGAAGGAGAAGGAGAAGGTGAAGTCTGGAGGGTGAAGCAGAAGAAGTAGAAGAAGGAGAAGGAGAAGGTGAAGTCAGGAGGGTGAATCAGAAGAAGTAGAAGAAGGAGAAGGAGAAGGTGAAGTCAGGAGGGTGAATCAGAAGAAGCATAAGAAGGAGAAGGAGAAGGTGAAGTCTGGAGGGTGAACCAGAAGAATCAGAAGAAGGAGAAGGAGAAGGTGAAGTCTGGAGGGAGAATCAGAAGAAGCAGAAGAAAGAGAAGGAGAAGGTGAAGTCTGGAGGGTGAATCAGAAGAAGTAGAAGAAGAAGGAGAAGGTGAAGTCTGGAGGGTGAATCAGAAGAAGCAGAAGAAGGAGAAGGAGAAGGTGAAGTCTGGAGGGTGAATCAGAAGAAGCAGAAGAAGGAGAAGGAAAAGGTGAAGTCTGGAGGGTGAATCAGAAGAAGCAGAAGAAGGAGAAGGAGAAGGTGAAGACTGGAGGGTGAATCAGAAGAAGCAGAATAAGGAGAAGGAGAAGGTGAAGTCTGGAGGGTGAATCAGAAGAAGCAGAAGAAGGAGAAGGAGAAGGTGAAGTCTGGAGGGTGAATCAGAAGAAGTAGAAGAAGGAGAAGGGGAAGGTGAAGTCTGGAGGGTGAAGCAGAAGAAGTAGAAGAAGGAGAAGGAGAAGGTGAAGTCAGGAGGGTGAATCAGAAGAAGCAGAAGAAGGAGAAGGAGAAGGTGAAGTCTGGAGGGTGAATCAGAAGAATCAGAAGAAGGAGAAGGAGAAGATGAAGTCTGGAGGGTGAATCAGAAGAAGCAGAAGAAAGAGAAGGAGAAGGGGAAGTCTGGAGGGTGAAGCAGAAGAAACAGAAGAAGGAGAAGGAGTAGGTGAAGACTGGAGGGTGAATCAGAAGAAGTAGAAGAAGGAGAAGGAGAAGGTGAAGTCTGGAGGGTGAATCAGACGAAGTAGAAGAAGGAGAAGGAGAAGGTGAAGTCTGGAGGGTGAATCAGAAGAAGTAGAAGAAGGAGAAGGAGAAGGTGAAGTCTGGAGGGTGAATCAGAAGAAGCAGAAGAAGGAGAAGGAGAAGATGAAGTCTGGAGGGTGAATCAGAAGAAGTAGAAGAAGGAGAAGGAGAAGGTGAGGTCTGGAGGGTGAATCAGAAGAAGCAGAAGAAGGAGAAGGAGAAGGTGAAGTCTGGAGGGTGAATCAGAAGAAGCAGAGGAAGGAGAAGGAGAAGGTGAAGTCTGGAGGGTGAATCAGAAGAAGCAGAAGAAGGAGAAGGAAAAGGTGAAGTCAGGAGCGTGAATCAGAAGAAGCAGGAAAAGGAGAAGGAGAAGGTGAAGTTAGGAGGGTGAATCAGAAGAAGCAGAAGAAGGAGAAGGAGCAGGTGAAGTCAGGGGGGTGAAGCAGAAGAAGTAGAAGAAGGAGAAGGAGAAGGTGAAGTCAGGACGGTGAAGCAGAAGAAGCAGAAGAAGGAGAAGGAGAAGGTGAAGTCTGGAGGGTGAAGCAGAAGAAGCAGAAGAAGGAGAAGGAGAGGGTGAAGTCTGGAGGGTGAATCAGAAGAAGTAGAAGAAGGAGAAGGAGAATGTGAAGTCAGGAGAGTGAAGCAGAAGAAGCAGAAGAAGGAGAAGGAGAAGGTGAAGTCTGGAGGGCGAAGCAGAAGAAGCAGAAGAAGGAGAAGGAGAAGGTGAAGTCTGGAGGGTGAAGCAGAAGAAGCAGAAGAAGGAGAAGGAGTAGGTGAAGTCTGGAGGGTGAATC
This sequence comes from Somniosus microcephalus, assembly GCF_052327205.1. Classification (NCBI taxonomy): domain Eukaryota; kingdom Metazoa; phylum Chordata; class Chondrichthyes; order Squaliformes; family Somniosidae; genus Somniosus; species Somniosus microcephalus. Next base: position 931,326 of record NW_028225219.1, read on the forward strand.
AGAAGAAGTAGAAGAAGGAGAAGGATAAGGTGAAGTCAGGATGGTGAAGCAGAAGAAGCAGAAGAAGGAGAAGGAGAAGGTGAAGTCTGGAGGGTGAAGCAGAAGAAGTAGAAGAAGGAGAAGGAGAAGGTGAAGTCTGGAGGGTGAAGCAGAAGAAGCAGAAGAAGGAGAAGGAGAAGGTGAAGTCAGGAGGGTGGATCAGAAGAAGTAGAAGAAGGAGAAGGAGAAGGTGAAGTCTGGAGGGTGAATCAGAAGAAGCAGAAGAAGGAGAAGGAGAAAGTGAAGTCTGGAGGGCGCAGCAGAAGAAGCAGAAGAAGGAGAAAGAGAAGGTGTAGTCTGGAGGGTGAAGCAGAAGAAGCAGAAGAAGGAGAAGGAGAGGGTGAAGTCTGGAGGGTGAATCAGAAGAAGTAGAAGAAGGAGAAGGAGAAGGTGAAGTCAGGAGAGTGAAGCAGAAGAAGCAGAAGAAGGAGAAGGAGAAGGTGAAGTCTGGAGGGCGAAGCAGAAGAAGCAGAAGAAGGAGAAGGAGAAGGTGAAGTCTGGAGGGTGAATCAGAAGAAGCAGAAGAAGGAGAAGGAGAAGGTGAAGTCTGGAGGGTGAATCAGAAGAAGCAGAATAAGGAGAAGGAGAAGGTGAAGTCAGGAGGGTGAATCAGAAGAAGCAGAAGAAGGAGAAGGAAAAGGTGAAGTCTGGAGGGCGAATCAGAAGAAACAGAAGAAGGAGAAGGAGAAGGTGAAATCTGGAGGGTGAATCAGAACAAGCAGAAGAAGGAGAAGGAGAAGGTGAAGTCTGGAGGTTGAATCAGAAGAAGCAGAATAAGGAGAAGGAGAAGGTGAAGTCTGGAGGGTGGATCAGAAGAAGCAGAATAAGGAGAAGGAGAAGGTGAAGTCTGGAGGGTGAATCAGAAGAAGCAGAAGAAGGAGAAGGAGAAGGTGAAGTCTGGAGGGTGAATCAGAAGAGGTAGAAGAAGGAGAAGGAGAAGGTGAAGTCTGGAGGGTGAAGCAGAAGAAGGAGAAGAAGGAGAAGGAGAAGGTGAAGTCAGGAGGGTGAATCAGAAGAAGTAGAAGAAGGAGAAGGAGAAGGTGAAGTCAGGAGGGTGAATCAGAAGAAGTAGAAGAAGGAGAAGGAGAAGGTGAAGCCAGGAGGGTGAATCAGAAGAATCAGAAGAAGGAGAAGGAGAAGGTGAAGTCTGGAGGGTGAATCAGAAGAATCAGAAGAAAGAGAAGGAGAAGGTGAAGTCTGGAGGCTGAAGCAGAAGAAACAGAAGAAGGAGAAGGAGAATGTGAAGACTGGAGGGTGAATCAGAAGAAGTAGAAGAAGGAGAAGGAGAAGGTGAATTCTGGAGGGTGAATCAGAAGAAGTAGAAGAAGGAGAAGGAGAAGGTGAAGTCTGGAGGGCGAATCAGAAGAAGCAGAAGAAGGAGAAGGAGAAGGTGAAGTCTGGAGGGTGAATCAGAAGATGCAGAAGAAGGAGAAGGAGAAGATGAAGTCTGGAGGGTGAATCAGAAGAAGTAGAAGAAGGAGAAGAAGAAGGTGAAGTCTGGAGGGTGAATCAGAAGAAGTAGAAGAAGGAGAAGGAGAAGGTGAAGTCTGGAGGGTGAATCAGAAGAAACAGAAGAAGGAGAAGGAGAAGGTGAAGTCTGGAGGGTGAATCAGAAGAAGTAGAAGAAGGAGAAGGAGAAGGTGAAGTCTGGAGGGTGAATCAGAAGAAGCAGAAGAAGGAGAAGGAGAAGATGAAGTCTGGAGGGTGAATCAGAAGAAGTAGAAGAAGGAGAAGGAGAAGGTGAAGTCTGGAGGGTGAATCAGAAGAAGCAGAAGAAGGAGAAGGAGAAGGTGAAGTCTGGAGGGTGAACCAGAAGAAGCAGAATAAGGAGAAGGAGAAGGTGAAGTCTGGAGGGTGAATCAGAAGAAGTAGAAGAAGGAGAAGGAGAAGGTGAAGTCTGGAGGGTGAATCAGAAGAAGTAGAAGAAGGAGAAGGAGAAGGTGAAGTCTGGAGGGTGAATCAGAAGAAGTAGAAGAAGGAGAAGGAGAAGGTGAAGTCTGGAGGGTGAAGCAGAAGAAGTAGAAGAAGGAGAAGGAGAAGGTGAAGTCAGGAGGGTGAATCAGAAGAAGTAGAAGAAGGAGAAGGAGAAGGTGAAGTCAGGAGGGTGAATCAGAAGAAGCATAAGAAGGAGAAGGAGAAGGTGAAGTCTGGAGGGTGAATCAGAAGAATCAGAAGAAGGAGAAGGAGAAGGTGAAGTCTGGAGGGAGAATCAGAAGAAGCAGAAGAAAGAGAAGGAGAAGGTGAAGTCTGGAGGGTGAATCAGAAGAAGTAGAAGAAGAAGGAGAAGGTGAAGTCTGGAGGGTGAATCAGAAGAAGCAGAAGAAGGAGAAGGAGAAGGTGAAGTCTGGAGGGTGAATCAGAAGAAGCAGAAGAAGGAGAAGGAAAAGGTGAAGTCTGGAGGGTGAATCAGAAGAAGCAGAAGAAGGAGAAGGAGAAGGTGAAGACTGGAGGGTGAATCAGAAGAAGCAGAATAAGGAGAAGGAGAAGGTGAAGTCTGGAGGGTGAATCAGAAGAAGCAGAAGAAGGAGAAGGAGAAGGTGAAGTCTGGAGGGTGAATCAGAAGAAGTAGAAGAAGGAGAAGGGGAAGGTGAAGTCTGGAGGGTGAAGCAGAAGAAGTAGAAGAAGGAGAAGGAGAAGGTGAAGTCAGGAGGGTGAATCAGAAGAAGCAGAAGAAGGAGAAGGAGAAGGTGAAGTCTGGAGGGTGAATCAGAAGAATCAGAAGAAGGAGAAGGAGAAGATGAAGTCTGGAGGGTGAATCAGAAGAAGCAGAAGAAAGAGAAGGAGAAGGGGAAGTCTGGAGGGTGAAGCAGAAGAAACAGAAGAAGGAGAAGGAGTAGGTGAAGACTGGAGGGTGAATCAGAAGAAGAAGGAGAAGGAGAAGGTGAAGTCTGGAGGGTGAATCAGACGAAGTAGAAGAAGGAGAAGGAGAAGGTGAAGTCTGGAGGGTGAATCAGAAGAAGTAGAAGAAGGAGAAGGAGAAGGTGAAGTCTGGAGGGTGAATCAGAAGAAGCAGAAGAAGGAGAAGGAGAAGATGAAGTCTGGAGGGTGAATCAGAAGAAGTAGAAGAAGGAGAAGGAGAAGGTGAGGTCTGGAGGGTGAATCAGAAGAAGCAGAAGAAGGAGAAGGAGAAGGTGAAGTCTGGAGGGTGAATCAGAAGAAGCAGAGGAAGGAGAAGGAGAAGGTGAAGTCTGGAGGGTGAATCAGAAGAAGCAGAAGAAGGAGAAGGAAAAGGTGAAGTCAGGAGCGTGAATCAGAAGAAGCAGAAGAAGGAGAAGGAGAAGGTGAAGTTAGGAGGGTGAATCAGAAGAAGCAGAAGAAGGAGAAGGAGCAGGTGAAGTCAGGGGGGTGAAGCAGAAGAAGTAGAAGAAGGAGAAGGAGAAGGTGAAGTCAGGACGGTGAAGCAGAAGAAGCAGAAGAAGGAGAAGGAGAAGGTGAAGTCTGGAGGGTGAAGCAGAAGAAGCAGAAGAAGGAGAAGGAGAGGGTGAAGTCTGGAGGGTGAATCAGAAGAAGTAGAAGAAGGAGAAGGAGAATGTGAAGTCAGGAGAGTGAAGCAGAAGAAGCAGAAGAAGGAGAAGGAGAAGGTGAAGTCTGGAGGGCGAAGCAGAAGAAGCAGAAGAAGGAGAAGGAGAAGGTGAAGTCTGGAGGGTGAAGCAGAAGAAGCAGAAGAAGGAGAAGGAGTAGGTGAAGTCTGGAGGGTGAATCAGAAGAAGTAGAAGAAGGAGAAGGATAAGGTGAAGTCAGGATGGTGAAGCAGAAGAAGCAGAAGAAGGAGAAGGAGAAGGTGAAGTCTGGAGGGTGAATCAGAAGAAGCAGAAGAAAGAGAAGGAGAAGGTGAAGTCTGGAGGGTGAATCAGAAGAACCAGAAGAAGGAGAAGGATAAGGTGAAGTCTGGAGGGAGAATCAGAAGAAGTAGAAGAAGGAGAAGGAGAAGGTGAAGTCTGGAGGGTGAATCAGAAGAAGTAGAAGAAGGAGAAGGAGAAGATGAAGTCTGGAGGGTGAATCAGAAGAAACAGAAGAAGGAGAAGGAGAGGGTGAAGTCTGGAGGGTGAATCAGAAGAAGTAGAAGAAGGAGAAGGATAAGTTGAAGTCTGGAGGGTGAATCAGAAGAAGCAGAATAAGGAGAAGTGAAGGTGAAGTATGGAGGGTGAATCAGAAGAAGTAGAAGAAGGAGAAGGAGAAGGTGAAGTCTGGAGGGTGAAGCAGAAGAAGCAGAAGAAGGAGAAGGAGAAGGTGAAGTCAGGAGGGTGGATCAGAAGAAGTAGAAGAAGGAGAAGGAGAAGGTGAAGTCTGGAGGGTGAATCAGAAGAAGCAGAAGAAGGAGAAGGAGAAAGTGAAGTCTGGAGGGCGCAGCAGAAGAAGCAGAAGAAGGAGAAAGAGAAGGTGTAGTCTGGAGGGTGAAGCAGAAGAAGCAGAAGAAGGAGAAGGAGAGGGTGAAGTCTGGAGGGTGAATCAGAAGAAGTAGAAGAAGGAGAAGGAGAAGGTGAAGTCAGGAGAGTGAAGCAGAAGAAGCAGAAGAAGGAGAAGGAGAAGGTGAAGTCTGGAGGGCGAAGCAGAAGAAGCAGAAGAAGGAGAAGGAGAAGGTGAAGTCTGGAGGGTGAAGCAGAAGAAGCAGAAGAAGGAGAAGGAGTAGGTGAAGTCTGGAGGGTGAATCAGAAGTAGTAGAAGAAGGAGAAGGAGAAGGTGAAGTCAGGAGGGTGAAGCAGAAGAAACAGAAGAAGGAGAAGGAGAAGGTGAAGTCTGGAGGGTGAAGCAGAAGAAGCAGAAGAAGGAGAAGGAGAAGGTGAAGTCTGGAGGGTGAATCAGAAGAAGCAGAAGAAGGAGAAGGAGAAGATGAGGTCTGGAGGGTGAATCAGAAGAAGCAGAAGAAGGAGAAGGAGAAGGTGAAGTCTGGAGGGTGAATCAGAAGAAGCAGAAGAAGGAGAAGGAGAAGGTGAAGTCTGGAGGGTGAATTAGAAGAAGCAGAAGAAGGAGAAGGAGAAGGTGAAGTCAGGAGGGTGAATCAGAAGAAGCAGAAGAAGGAGAAGGAGCAGGTGAAGTCAGGGGGGTGAAGCAGAAGAAGTAGAAGAAGGAGAAGGAGAAGGTGAAGTCAGGAGGGTGAAGCAGAAGAAGCAGAAGAAGGAGAAGGAGAAGGTGAAGTCTGGAGGGCGCAGCAGAAGAAGCAGAAGAAGGAGAAGGAGAAGGTGAAGTCTGCAGGGTGAATCAGAAGAAGTAGAAGAAGGAGAAGGAGAAGGTGAAGTCAGGAGAGTGAAGCAGAAGAAGCAGAAGAAGGAGAAGGAGAAGGTGAAGTCTGGAGGGTGAAGCAGAAGAAGCAGAAGAAGGAGAAGGAGAAGGTGAAGTCTGGAGGGCGAAGCAGAAGAAGCAGAAGAAGGAGAAGGAGAAGGTGAAGTCTGGAGGGTGAAGCAGAAGAAGCAGAAGAAGGAGAAGGAGAAGGTGAAGTCTGGAGGGTGAATCAGAAGAAGTAGAAGAAGGAGAAGGAGAAGGTGAAGTCAGGAGGGTGAATCAGAAGAAGTAGAAGAAGGAGAAGGAGAAGGTGAAGTCAGGAGGGTGAAGCAGAAGAAGCAGAAGAAGGAGAAGGAGAAGGTGAAGTCAGGAGGGTGAATCGGAAGAAGTAGAAGAAGGAGAAGGAGAAGGTGAAGTCTGGAGGGTGAATCAGAAGAAGTAGAAGAAGGAGAAGTAGAAGGTGATGTCTGGAGGGTGAATCAGAAGAAGTAGAAGAAGGAGAAGGAGAAGGTGGAGTCTGGAGGGTGAATCAGAAGAAGCAGAAGAAGGAGAAGGAGAAGGTGACGTCTGGAGGGAGAAGCAGAAGAAGTAGAAGAAGGAGAAGGAGAAGGTGAAGTCTGGAGGGTGAATCAGAAGAAGTAGAAGAAGGAGAAGGAGAAGGTGAAGTCTGGAGGGTGAATCAGAAGAAGTAGAAGACGGAGAAGGAGAAGGTGAAGTCTGGAGGGTGAATCAGAAGAAGCAGAAGAACGAGAAGGAGAAGGTGAAGTCTGGAGGGTGAATCAGCAGAAGTAGAAGAAGGAGAAGGAGAAGGTGTAGTCTGGAGGGTGAATCAGAAGAAGTTGACGAAGGAGAAGGAGAAGGTGAAGTCTGGAGGGTGAATCAGAAGAAGCAGAAGAACGAGAAGGAGAAGGTGAAGACTGGAGGGTGAATCAGAAGAAGTAGAAGAAGGAGAATGAGAAGGTGAAGTCTGGAGGATGAATCAGAAGAAGCAGAAGAAGGAGAAGGAGAAGGTGAAGTCTGGAGGGTGAATCAGAAGAAGCAGAAGAAGGAGAAGGAGAAGGTGAAGTCTGGAGGGAGAATCAGAAGAAGCAGAATAAGGAGAAGGAGAAGGTGAAGTCTGGAGGGTGAATCAGAAGAAGCAGAAGAAGGAGAAGGAGAAGGTGAAGTCTGGAGGGTGAATCAGAAGAAGTAGAAGAAGGAGAAGGAGAAGGTGAAGTCTGGAGGGTGAATCAGAAGAAGTAGAAGAAGGAGAAGGAGAAGGTGAAGTCTGGAGGGTGAATCAGAAGCAGTAGAAGAAGGAGAAGGAGAAGGTGAAGTCTGGAGGGTGAAGCAGAAGAAGTAGAAGAAGGAGAAGGAGAAGGTGAAGTCAGGAGGGTGAATCAGAAGAAGTAGAAGAAGGAGAAGGAGAAGGTGAAGTCAGGAGTGTGAATCAGAAGAAGCAGAAGAAGGAGAAGGAGAAGGTGAAGTCTGGAGGGTGAATCAGAAGAATCAGAAGAAGGAGAAGGAGAAGGTGAAGTCTGGAGGGTGAATCAGAAGAAGCAGAAGAAAGAGCAGGAGAAGGTGAATTCTGGAGGGTGAAGCAGAAGAAACAGAAGAAGGAGAAGGAGAAGGTGAAGACTGGAGGATGTATCAGAAGAAGTAGAAGAAGGAGAAGGAGAAGGTGAGGTCTGGAGGGTGAATCAGAAGAAGTAGAAGAAGGAGAAGGAGAAGGTGAAGTCTGGAGGGTGAATCAGAAGAAGCAGAAGAAGGAGAAGGAGAAGGTGAAGTCTGGAGGGTGAATCAGAAGAAGCAGAAGAAGGAGAAGGAGAAGATTAAGTCTGGAGGGTGAATCAGAAGTAGTAGAAGAAGTAGAAGGAGAAGGTGAGGTCTGGAGGGTGAATCAGAAGAAGCAGAAGAAGGAGAAGGAGAAGGTGAAGTCTGGAGGGTGAATCAGAAGAAGCAGAAGAAGGAGAAGGAGAAGGTGAAGTCTGGAGGGTGAATCAGAAGAAGCAGAAGAAGGAGAAGGAGAAGGTGAAGACAGGAGGGTGAATCAGAAGAAGCAGAAGAAGGAGAAGGAGAAGGTGAAGTTAGGAGGGTGAATCAGAAGAAGCAGAAGAAGGAGAAGGAGAAGGTGAAGTCTGGAGGGTGAATCAGAAGAAGCAGAAGAAAGAGAAGGAGAAGGTGAAGTCTGGAGGGTGAATCAGAAGAAGTAGAAGAAGGAGAAGGAGAAGGTGAAGTCTGGAGGGTGAATCAGAAGAAGTAGAAGAAGGAGAAGGAGAAGGTGAAGTCTGGAGGGTGAATCAGAAGAAGTAGAAGAAGGAGAAGGAGAATGTGAAGTCTGGAGGGTGAAGCAGAAGAAGTAGAAGAAGGAGAAGGAGAAGGTGAAGTCAGGAGGGTGAATCAGAAGAAGTAGAAGAAGGAGAAGGAGAAGGTGAAGTCAGGAGGGTGAATCAGAAGAAGCAGAAGAAGGAGAAGGAGAAGGTGAAGTCTGGAGGGTGAATCAGAAGAATCAGAAGAAGGAGAAGGAGAAGGTGAAGTCTGGAGGGAGAATCAGAAGAAGCAGAAGAAAGAGAAGGAGAAGGTGAAGTCTGGAGGGTGAATCAGAAGAAGTAGAAGAAGGAGAAGGAGAAGGTGAAGTCTGGAGGGTGAATCAGAAGAAGCAGAAGAAGGAGAAGGAGAAGGTGAAGTCTGGAGGGTGAATCAGAAGAAGCAGAAGAAGGAGAAGGAAAAGGTGAAGTCTGGAGGGTGAATCAGAAGAAGCAGAAGAAGGAGAAGGAGAAGGTGAAGTCTGGAGGGTGAATCAGAAGAAGCAGAATAAGGAGAAGGAGAAGGTGAAGTCTGGAGGGTGAATCAGAAGAAGCAGAAGAAGGAGAAGGAGAAGGTGAAGTCTGGAGGGTGAATCAGAAGAAGTAGAAGAAGGAGAAGGAGAAGGTGAAGTCTGGAGGGTGAAGCAGAAGAAGTAGAAGAAGGAGAAGGAGAAGGTGAAGTCAGGAGGGTGAATCAGAAGAAGCAGAAGAAGGAGAAGGGGAAGGTGAAGTCTGGAGGGTGAATCAGAAGAATCAGAAGAAGGAGAAGGAGAAGATGAAGTCTGGAGGGTGAATCAGAAGAAGCAGAAGAAAGAGAAGGAGAAGGGGAAGTCTGGAGGGTGAAGCAGAAGAAACAGAAGAAGGAGAAGGAGTAGGTGAAGACTGGAGGGTGAATCAGAAGAAGTAGAAGAAGGAGAAGGAGAAGGTGAAGTCTGGAGGGGGAATCAGACGAAGTAGAAGAAGGAGAAGGAGAAGGTGAAGTCTGGAGGGTGAATCAGAAGAAGTAGAAGAAGGAGAAGGAGAAGGTGAAGTCTGGAGGGTGAATCAGAAGAAGCAGAAGAAGGAGAAGGAGAAGATGAAGTCTGGAGGGTGAATCAGAAGAAGCAGAAGAAGGAGAAGGAGAAGGTGAAGTCTGGAGGGTGAATCAGAAGAAGCAGAGGAAGGAGAAGGAGAAGGTGAAGTCTGGAGGGTGAATCAGAAGAAGCAGAAGAAGGGGAAGGGAAAGGTGAAGTCAGGAGCGTGAATCAGAAGAAGCAGAAGAAGGAGAAGGAGAAGGTGAAGTTAGGAGGGTGAATCAGAAGAAGCAGAAGAAGGAGAAGGAGCAGGTGAAGTCAGGGGGGTGAAGCAGAAGAATTAGAAGAAGGAGAAGGAGAAGGTGAAGTCAGGACGGTGAAGCAGAAGAAGCAGAAGAAGGAGAAGGAGAAGGTGAAGTCTGGAGGGTGAAGCAGAAGAAGCAGAAGAAGGAGAAGGAGAGGGTGAAGTCTGGAGGGTGAATCAGAAGAAGTAGAAGAAGGAGAAGGAGAATGTGAAGTCAGGAGAGTGAAGCAGAAGAAGCAGAAGAAGGAGAAGGAGAAGGTGAAGTCTGGAGGGTGAAGCAGAAGAAGCAGAAGAAGGAGAAGGAGTAGGTGAAGTCTGGAGGGTGAATCAGAAGAAGTAGAAGAAGGAGAAGGCTAAGGTGAAGTCAGGATGGTGAAGCAGAAGAAGCAGAAGAAGGAGAAGGAGAAGGTGAAGTCTGGAGGGTGAAGCAGAAGAAGTAGAAGAAGGAGAAGGAGAAGGTGAAGTCTGGAGGGTGAAGCAGAAGAAGCAGAAGAAGGAGAAGGAGAAGGTGAAGTCAGGAGGGTGGATCAGAAGAAGTAGAAGAAGGAGAAGGAGAAGGTGAAGTCTGGAGGGTGAATCAGAAGAAGCAGAAGAAGGAGAAGGAGAAGGTGAAGTCTGGAGGGCGCAGCAGAAGAAGCAGAAGAAGGAGAAGGAGAAGGTGAAGTCTGGAGGGTGAAGCAGAAGAAGCAGAAGAAGGAGAAGGAGAGGGTGAAGTCTGGAGGGTGAATCAGAAGAAGTAGAAGAAGGAGAAGGAGAAGGTGAAGTCAGGAGAGTGAAGCAGAAGAAGCAGAAGAAGGAGAAGGAGAAGGTGAAGTCTGGAGGGCGAAGCAGAAGAAGCAGAAGAAGGAGAAGGAGAAGGTGAAGTCTGGAGGGTGAAGCAGAAGAAGCAGAAGAAGGAGAAGGAGTAGGTGAAGTCTGGAGGGTGAATCAGAAGAAGTAGAAGAAGGAGAAGGAGAAGGTGAAGTCAGGAGGGTGAAGCAGAAGAAGCAGAAGAAGGAGAAGGAGAAGGTGAAGTCTGGAGGGTGAAGCAGAAGAAGCAGAAGAAGGAGAAGGAGAAGGTGAAGTCTGGAGGGTGAATCAGAAGAAGCAGAAGAAGGAGAAGGAGAAGGTGAAGTCTGGAGGGTGAATAAGAAGAAGCAGAAGAAGGAGAAGGAGAAGATGAAGTCTGGAGGGTGAATCAGAAGAAGTAGAAGAAGGAGAAGGAGAAGATGAGGTCTGGAGGGTGAATCAGAAGAAGCAGAAGAAGGAGAAGGAGAAGGTGAAGTCTGGAGGGTGGATCAGAAGAAGCAGAAGAAGGAGAAGGAGAAGGTGAAGTCTGGAGGGTGAATTAGAAGAAGCAGAAGAAGGAGAAGGAGAAGGTGAAGTCAGGAGGGTGAATCAGAAGAAGCAGAAGAAGGAGAAGGAGCAGGTGAAGTCAGGGGGGTGAAGCAGAAGAAGTAGAAGAAGGAGAAGGAGAAGGTGAAGTCAGGACGGTGAAGCAGAAGAAGCAGAAGAAGGAGAAGGAGAAGGTGAAGTCTGGAGGGTGAAGCAGAAGAAGCAGAAGAAGGAGAAGGAGAGGGTGAAGTCTGGAGGGTGAATCAGAAGAAGTAGAAGAAGGAGAAGGAGAATGTGAAGTCAGGAGAGTGAAGCAGAAGAAGCAGAAGAAGGAGAAGGAGAAGGTGAAGTCTGGAGGGTGAAGCAGAAGAAGCAGAAGAAGGAGAAGGAGTAGGTGAAGTCTGGAGGGTGAATCAGAAGAAGTAGAAGAAGGAGAAGGCTAAGGTGAAGTCAGGATGGTGAAGCAGAAGAAGCAGAAGAAGGAGAAGGAGAAGGTGAAGTCTGGAGGGTGAAGCAGAAGAAGTAGAAGAAGGAGAAGGAGAAGGTGAAGTCTGGAGGGTGAAGCAGAAGAAGCAGAAGAAGGAGAAGGAGAAGGTGAAGTCAGGAGGGTGGATCAGAAGAAGTAGAAGAAGGAGAAGGAGAAGGTGAAGTCTGGAGGGTGAATCAGAAGAAGCAGAAGAAGGAGAAGGAGAAGGTGAAGTCTGGAGGGCGCAGCAGAAGAAGCAGAAGAAGGAGAAGGAGAAGGTGAAGTCTGGAGGGTGAAGCAGAAGAAGCAGAAGAAGGAGAAGGAGAGGGTGAAGTCTGGAGGGTGAATCAGAAGAAGTAGAAGAAGGAGAAGGAGAAGGTGAAGTCAGGAGAGTGAAGCAGAAGAAGCAGAAGAAGGAGAAGGAGAAGGTGAAGTCTGGAGGGCGAAGCAGAAGAAGCAGAAGAAGGAGAAGGAGAAGGTGAAGTCTGGAGGGTGAAGCAGAAGAAGCAGAAGAAGGAGAAGGAGTAGGTGAAGTCTGGAGGGTGAATCAGAAGAAGTAGAAGAAGGAGAAGGAGAAGGTGAAGTCAGGAGGGTGAAGCAGAAGAAGCAGAAGAAGGAGAAGGAGAAGGTGAAGTCTGGAGGGTGAAGCAGAAGAAGCAGAAGAAGGAGAAGGAGAAGGTGAAGTCTGGAGGGTGAATCAGAAGAAGCAGAAGAAGGAGAAGGAGAAGGTGAAGTCTGGAGGGTGAATAAGAAGAAGCAGAAGAAGGAGAAGGAGAAGATGAAGTCTGGAGGGTGAATCAGAAGAAGTAGAAGAAGGAGAAGGAGAAGATGAGGTCTGGAGGGTGAATCAGAAGAAGCAGAAGAAGGAGAAGGAGAAGGTGAAGTCTGGAGGGTGGATCAGAAGAAGCAGAAGAAGGAGAAGGAGAAGGTGAAGTCTGGAGGGTGAATTAGAAGAAGCAGAAGAAGGAGAAGGAGAAGGTGAAGTCAGGAGGGTGAATCAGAAGAAGCAGAAGAAGGAGAAGGAGCAGGTGAAGTCAGGGGGGTGAAGCAGAAGAAGTAGAAGAAGGAGAAGGAGAAGGTGAAGTCAGGAGGGTGAAGCAGAAGAAGCAGAAGAAGGAGAAGGAGAAGGTGAAGTCTGGAGGGCGCAGCAGAAGAAGCAGAAGAAGGAGAAGGAGAAGGTGAAGTCTGCAGGGTGAATCAGAAGAAGTAGAAGAAGGAGAAGGAGAAGGTGAAGTCAGGAGAGTGAAGCAGAAGAAGCAGAAGAAGGAGAAGGAGAAGGTGAAGTCTGGAGGGTGAAGCAGAAGAAGCAGAAGAAGGAGAAGGAGAAGGCGAAGTCTGGAGGGCGAAGCAGAAGAAGCAGAAGAAGGAGAAGGAGAAGGTGAAGTCTGGAGGGTGAAGCAGAAGAAGCAGAAGAAGGAGAAGGAGAAGGTGAAGTCTGGAGGGTGAATCAGAAGAAGTAGAAGAAGGAGAAGGAGAAGGTGAAGTCAGGAGGGTGAATCAGAAGAAGTAGAAGAAGGAGAAGGAGAAGGTGAAGTCAGGAGGGTGAAGCAGAAGAAGCAGAAGAAGGAGAAGGAGAAGGTGAAGTCAGGAGGGTGAATCGGAAGAAGTAGAAGAAGGAGAAGGAGAAGGTGAAGTCTGGAGGGTGAATCAGAAGAAGTAGAAGAAGGAGAAGGCTAAGGTGAAGTCAGGATGGTGAAGCAGAAGAAGCAGAAGAAGGAGAAGGAGAGGGTGAAGTCTGGAGGGTGAAGCAGAAGAAGTAGAAGAAGGAGAAGGAGAAGGTGAAGTCTGGAGGGTGAAGCAGAAGAAGCAGAAGAAGGAGAAGGAGAAGGTGAAGTCAGGAGGGTGGATCAGAAGAAGTAGAAGAAGGAGAAGGTGAAGGTGAAGTCTGGAGGGTGAATCAGAAGAAGCAGAAGAAGGAGAAGGAGAAGGTGAAGTCTGGAGGGCGCAGCAGAAGAAGCAGAAGAAGGAGAAGGAGAAGGTGAAGTCTGGAGGGTGAAGCAGAAGAAGCAGAAGAAGGAGAAGGAGAGGGTGAAGTCTGGAGGGTGAATCAGAAGAAGTAGAAGAAGGAGAAGGAGAAGGTGAAGTCAGGAGAGTGAAGCAGAAGAAGCAGAAGAAGGAGAAGGAGAAGGTAAAGTCTGGAGGGCGAAGCAGAAGAAGCAGAAGAAGGAGAAGGAGAAGGTGAAGTCTGGAGGGTGAATCAGAAGAAGTAGAAGAAGGAGAAGGAGAAGGTGATGTCTGGAGGGTGAATCAGAAGAAGTAGAAGAAGGAGAAGGAGAAGGTGAAGTCTGGAGGGTGAATCAGAAGAAGCAGAAGAAGGAGAAGGAGAAGGTGACGTCTGGAGGGAGAAGCAGAAGAAGTAGAAGAAGGAGAAGGAGAAGGTGAAGTCTGGAGGGTGAATCAGAAGAAGTAGAAGAAGGAGAAGGAGAAGGTGAAGTCTGGAGGGTGAATCAGAAGAAGTAGAAGACGGAGAAGGAGAAGGTGAAGTCTGGAGGGTGAATCAGAAGAAGCAGAAGAACGAGAAGGAGAAGGTGAAGTCTGGAGGGTGAATCAGCAGAAGTAGAAGAAGGAGAAGGAGAAGGTGTAGTCTGGAGGGTGAATCAGAAGAAGTTGACGAAGGAGAAGGAGAAGGTGAAGTCTGGAGGGTGAATCAGAAGAAGCAGAAGAACGAGAAGGAGAAGGTGAAGTCTGGAGGGTGAATCAGAAGATGTAGAAGAAGGAGAATGAGAAGGTGAAGTCTGGAGGATGAATCAGAAGAAGCAGAAGAAGGAGAAGGAGAAGGTGAAGTCTGGAGGGTGAATCAGAAGAAGCAGAAGAAGGAGAAGGAGAAGGTGAAGTCTGGAGGGAGAATCAGAAGAAGCAGAATAAGGAGAAGGAGAAGGTGAAGTCTGGAGGGTGAATCAGAAGAAGCAGAAGAAGGAGAAAGAGAAGGTGAAGTCTGGAGGGTGAATCAGAAGAAGTAGAAGAAGGAGAAGGAGAAGGTGAAGTCTGGAGGGTGAATCAGAAGAAGTAGAAGAAGGAGAAGGAGTAGGTGAAGTCTGGAGGGTGAATCAGAAGCAGTAGAAGAAGGAGAAGGAGAAGGTGAAGTCTGGAGGGTGAAGCAGAAGAAGTAGAAGAAGGAGAAGGAGAAGGTGAAGTCAGGAGGGTGAATCAGAAGAAGTAGAAGAAGGAGAAGGAGAAGGTGAAGTCAGGAGTGTGAATCAGAAGAAGCAGAAGAAGGAGAAGGAGAAGGTGAAGTCTGGAGGGTGAATCAGAAGAATCAGAAGAAGGAGAAGGAGAAGGTGAAGTCTGGAGGGTGAATCAGAAGAAGCAGAAGAAAGAGAAGGAGAAGGTGAATTCTGGAGGGTGAAGCAGAAGAAACAGAAGAAGGAGAAGGAGAAGGTGAAGACTGGAGGATGTATCAGAAGAAGTAGAAGAAGGAGAAGGAGAAGGTGAGGTCTGGAGGGTGAATCAGAAGAAGTAGAAGAAGGAGAAGGAGAAGGTGAAGTCTGGAGGGTGAATCAGAAGAAGCAGAAGAAGGAGAAGGAGAAGGTGAAGTCTGGAGGGTGAATCAGAAGAAGCAGAAGAAGGAGAAGGAGAAGATGAAGTCTGGAGGGTGAATCAGAAGTAGTAGAAGAAGTAGAAGGAGAAGGTGAGGTCTGGAGGGTGAATCAGAAGAAGCAGAAGAAGGAGAAGGAGAAGGTGAAGTCTGGAGGGTGAATCAGAAGAAGCAGAAGAAGGAGAAGGAGAAGGTGAAGTCTGGAGGGTGAATCAGAAGAAGCAGAAGAAGGAGAAGGAGAAGGTGAAGTCAGGAGGGTGAATCAGAAGAAGCAGAAGAAGGAGAAGGAGAAGGTGAAGTTAGGAGGGTGAATCAGAAGAAGCAGAAGAAGGAGAAGGAGAAGGTGAAGTCTGGAGGGTGAATCAGAAGAAGCAGAAGAAGGAGAAGGAGAAGGTGAAGTCTGGAGGGTGAATTAGAAGAAGCAGAAGAAGGAGAAGGAGAAGGTGAAGTCAGGGGGGTGAATCAGAAGAAGCAGAAGAAGGAGAAGCAGAAGGTAAAGTTAGGAGGGTGAACCAGAAGAAGCAGAAGAAGGAGAAGGAGCAGGTGAAGTCAGGGGGGTGAAGCAGAAGAAGTAGAAGAAGGAGAAGGAGAAGGTGAAGTCAGGAGGGTGAAGCAGAAGAAGCAGAAGAAGGAGAAGGAGAAGGTGAAGTCTGGAGGGCGCAGCAGAAGAAGCAGAAGTAGGAGAAGGAGAAGGTGAAGTCTGGAGGGTGAAGCAGAAGAAGCAGAAGAAGGAGAAGGAGAAGGTGAAGTCTGGAGGGTGAATCAGAAGAAGTAGAAGAAGGAGAAGGAGAAGGTGAAGTCAGGAGAGTGAAGCAGAAGAAGCAGAAGAAGGAGAAGGAGAAGGTGAAGTCTGGAGGGTGAAGCAGAAGAAGCAGAAGAAGGAGAAGGAGAAGGTGAAGTCTGGAGGGCGAAGCAGAAGAAGCAGAAGAAGGAGAAGGGGAAGGTGAAGTCTGGAGGGTGAATCAGAAGAAGTAGAAGAAGCAGAAGGAGAAGGTGAAGTCTGGAGGGTGAATCAGAAGAAGCAGAAGAAGGAGAAGGAGAAGGTGAAGTCTGGAGGGTGAATCAGAAGAAGTAGAAGAAGGAGAAGGAGAAGGTGAAGTCAGGAGAGTGAAGCAGAAGAAGCAGAAGAAGGAGAAGGAGAAGGTGAAGTCTGGAGGGCGAAGCAGAAGAAGCAGAAGAAGGAGAAGGAGAAGGTGAAGTCTGGAGGGTGAAGCAGAAGAAGCAGAAGAAGGAGAAGGAGTAGGTGAAGTCTGGAGGGTGAATCAGAAGAAGTAGAAGAAGGAGAAGGAGAAGGTGAAGTCAGGAGGGTGAAGCAGAAGAAGCAGAAGAAGGAGAAGGAGAAGGTGAAGTCTGGAGGGTGAAGCAGAAGAAGCAGAAGAAGGAGAAGGAGAAGGTGAAGTCTGGAGGGTGAATCAGAAGAAGCAGAAGAAGGAGAAGGAGAAGGTGAAGTCTGGAGGGTGAATAAGAAGAAGCAGAAGAAGGAGAAGGAGAAGATGAAGTCTGGAGGGTGAATCAGAAGAAGTAGAAGAAGGAGAAGGAGAAGATGAGGTCTGGAGGGTGAATCAGAAGAAGCAGAAGAAGGAGAAGGAGAAGGTGAAGTCTGGAGGGTGGATCAGAAGAAGCAGAAGAAGGAGAAGGAGAAGGTGAAGTCTGGAGGGTGAATTAGAAGAAGCAGAAGAAGGAGAAGGAGAAGGTGAAGTCAGGAGGGTGAATCAGAAGAAGCAGAAGAAGGAGAAGGAGCAGGTGAAGTCAGGGGGGTGAAGCAGAAGAAGTAGAAGAAGGAGAAGGAGAAGGTGAAGTCAGGAGGGTGAAGCAGAAGAAGCAGAAGAAGGAGAAGGAGAAGGTGAAGTCTGGAGGGCGCAGCAGAAGAAGCAGAAGAAGGAGAAGGAGAAGGTGAAGTCTGCAGGGTGAATCAGAAGAAGTAGAAGAAGGAGAAGGAGAAGGTGAAGTCAGGAGAGTGAAGCAGAAGAAGCAGAAGAAGGAGAAGGAGAAGGTGAAGTCTGGAGGGTGAAGCAGAAGAAGCAGAAGAAGGAGAAGGAGAAGGTGAAGTCTGGAGGGCGAAGCAGAAGAAGCAGAAGAAGGAGAAGGAGAAGGTGAAGTCTGGAGGGTGAAGCAGAAGAAGCAGAAGAAGGAGAAGGAGAAGGTGAAGTCTGGAGGGTGAATCAGAAGAAGTAGAAGAAGGAGAAGGAGAAGGTGAAGTCAGGAGGGTGAATCAGAAGAAGTAGAAGAAGGAGAAGGAGAAGGTGAAGTCAGGAGGGTGAAGCAGAAGAAGCAGAAGAAGGAGAAGGAGAAGGTGAAGTCAGGAGGGTGAATCGGAAGAAGTAGAAGAAGGAGAAGGAGAAGGTGAAGTCTGGAGGGTGAATCAGAAGAAGTAGAAGAAGGAGAAGGCTAAGGTGAAGTCAGGATGGTGAAGCAGAAGAAGCAGAAGAAGGAGAAGGAGAGGGTGAAGTCTGGAGGGTGAAGCAGAAGAAGTAGAAGAAGGAGAAGGAGAAGGTGAAGTCTGGAGGGTGAAGCAGAAGAAGCAGAAGAAGGAGAAGGAGAAGGTGAAGTCAGGAGGGTGGATCAGAAGAAGTAGAAGAAGGAGAAGGTGAAGGTGAAGTCTGGAGGGTGAATCAGAAGAAGCAGAAGAAGGAGAAGGAGAAGGTGAAGTCTGGAGGGCGCAGCAGAAGAAGCAGAAGAAGGAGAAGGAGAAGGTGAAGTCTGGAGGGTGAAGCAGAAGAAGCAGAAGAAGGAGAAGGAGAGGGTGAAGTCTGGAGGGTGAATCAGAAGAAGTAGAAGAAGGAGAAGGAGAAGGTGAAGTCAGGAGAGTGAAGCAGAAGAAGCAGAAGAAGGAGAAGGAGAAGGTGAAGTCTGGAGGGCGAAGCAGAAGAAGCAGAAGAAGGAGAAGGAGAAGGTGAAGTCTGGAGGGTGAATCAGAAGAAGTAGAAGAAGGAGAAGGAGAAGGTGATGTCTGGAGGGTGAATCAGAAGAAGTAGAAGAAGGAGAAGGAGAAGGTGAAGTCTGGAGGGTGAATCAGAAGAAGCAGAAGAAGGAGAAGGAGAAGGTGACGTCTGGAGGGAGAAGCAGAAGAAGTAGAAGAAGGAGAAGGAGAAGGTGAAGTCTGGAGGGTGAATCAGAAGAAGTAGAAGAAGGAGAAGGAGAAGGTGAAGTCTGGAGGGTGAATCAGAAGAAGTAGAAGACGGAGAAGGAGAAGGTGAAGTCTGGAGGGTGAATCAGAAGAAGCAGAAGAACGAGAAGGAGAAGGTGAAGTCTGGAGGGTGAATCAGCAGAAGTAGAAGAAGGAGAAGGAGAAGGTGTAGTCTGGAGGGTGAATCAGAAGAAGTTGACGAAGGAGAAGGAGAAGGTGAAGTCTGGAGGGTGAATCAGAAGAAGCAGAAGAACGAGAAGGAGAAGGTGAAGTCTGGAGGGTGAATCAGAAGATGTAGAAGAAGGAGAATGAGAAGGTGAAGTCTGGAGGATGAATCAGAAGAAGCAGAAGAAGGAGAAGGAGAAGGTGAAGTCTGGAGGGTGAATCAGAAGAAGCAGAAGAAGGAGAAGGAGAAGGTGAAGTCTGGAGGGAGAATCAGAAGAAGCAGAATAAGGAGAAGGAGAAGGTGAAGTCTGGAGGGTGAATCAGAAGAAGCAGAAGAAGGAGAAAGAGAAGGTGAAGTCTGGAGGGTGAATCAGAAGAAGTAGAAGAAGGAGAAGGAGAAGGTGAAGTCTGGAGGGTGAATCAGAAGAAGTAGAAGAAGGAGAAGGAGTAGGTGAAGTCTGGAGGGTGAATCAGAAGCAGTAGAAGAAGGAGAAGGAGAAGGTGAAGTCTGGAGGGTGAAGCAGAAGAAGTAGAAGAAGGAGAAGGAGAAGGTGAAGTCAGGAGGGTGAATCAGAAGAAGTAGAAGAAGGAGAAGGAGAAGGTGAAGTCAGGAGTGTGAATCAGAAGAAGCAGAAGAAGGAGAAGGAGAAGGTGAAGTCTGGAGGGTGAATCAGAAGAATCAGAAGAAGGAGAAGGAGAAGGTGAAGTCTGGAGGGTGAATCAGAAGAAGCAGAAGAAAGAGAAGGAGAAGGTGAATTCTGGAGGGTGAAGCAGAAGAAACAGAAGAAGGAGAAGGAGAAGGTGAAGACTGGAGGATGTATCAGAAGAAGTAGAAGAAGGAGAAGGAGAAGGTGAGGTCTGGAGGGTGAATCAGAAGAAGTAGAAGAAGGAGAAGGAGAAGGTGAAGTCTGGAGGGTGAATCAGAAGAAGCAGAAGAAGGAGAAGGAGAAGGTGAAGTCTGGAGGGTGAATCAGAAGAAGCAGAAGAAGGAGAAGGAGAAGATGAAGTCTGGAGGGTGAATCAGAAGTAGTAGAAGAAGTAGAAGGAGAAGGTGAGGTCTGGAGGGTGAATCAGAAGAAGCAGAAGAAGGAGAAGGAGAAGGTGAAGTCTGGAGGGTGAATCAGAAGAAGCAGAAGAAGGAGAAGGAGAAGGTGAAGTCTGGAGGGTGAATCAGAAGAAGCAGAAGAAGGAGAAGGAGAAGGTGAAGTCAGGAGGGTGAATCAGAAGAAGCAGAAGAAGGAGAAGGAGAAGGTGAAGTTAGGAGGGTGAATCAGAAGAAGCAGAAGAAGGAGAAGGAGAAGGTGAAGTCTGGAGGGTGAATCAGAAGAAGCAGAAGAAGGAGAAGGAGAAGGTGAAGTCTGGAGGGTGAATTAGAAGAAGCAGAAGAAGGAGAAGGAGAAGGTGAAGTCAGGGGGGTGAATCAGAAGAAGCAGAAGAAGGAGAAGCAGAAGGTAAAGTTAGGAGGGTGAACCAGAAGAAGCAGAAGAAGGAGAAGGAGCAGGTGAAGTCAGGGGGGTGAAGCAGAAGAAGTAGAAGAAGGAGAAGGAGAAGGTGAAGTCAGGAGGGTGAAGCAGAAGAAGCAGAAGAAGGAGAAGGAGAAGGTGAAGTCTGGAGGGCGCAGCAGAAGAAGCAGAAGAAGGAGAAGGAGAAGGTGAAGTCTGGAGGGTGAAGCAGAAGAAGCAGAAGAAGGAGAAGGAGAAGGTGAAGTCTGGAGGGTGAATCAGAAGAAGTAGAAGAAGGAGAAGGAGAAGGTGAAGTCAGGAGAGTGAAGCAGAAGAAGCAGAAGAAGGAGAAGGAGAAGGTGAAGTCTGGAGGGTGAAGCAGAAGAAGCAGAAGAAGGAGAAGGAGAAGGTGAAGTCTGGAGGGCGAAGCAGAAGAAGCAGAAGAAGGAGAAGGGGAAGGTGAAGTCTGGAGGGTGAATCAGAAGAAGTAGAAGAAGCAGAAGGAGAAGGTGAAGTCTGGAGGGTGAATCAGAAGAAGCAGAAGAAGGAGAAGGAGAAGGTGAAGTCTGGAGGGTGAATCAGAAGAAGCAGAAGAAGGAGAAGGAGAAGGTGAAGTCTGGAGGGTGAATCAGAAGAAGCAGAATAAGGAGAAGGAGAAGGTGAAGTCTGGAGGGTGAATCAGAAGAAGCAGAAGAAGGAGAAGGAGAATGTGAAGTCTGGAGGGTGAATCAGAAGAAGTAGAAGAAGGAGAAGGAGAAGGTGAAGTCTGGAGGGTGAATCAGAAGAAGTAGAAGAAGGAGAAGGAGAAGGTGAAGACTGGAGGGTGAATCAGAAGAAGCAGAAGAAGGAGAAGGAGAAGGTGAAGTCTGGAGGGTGAATCAGAAGAAGCAGAAGAAGGAGAAGGAGACGATGAAGTCTGGAGGGTGAATCAGAAGAAGTAGAAGAAGGAGAAGGAGAAGGTGAAGTCTGGAGGGTGAATCAGAAGAAGCAGAAGAAGGAGAAGGAGAAGGTGAAGTCTGGAGGGAGAATCAGAAGAAGCAGAAGAAGGAGAAGGAGAAGGTGAAGTCTGGAGGGTGAATCAGAAGAAGCAGAATAAGGAGAAGGAGAAGGTGAAGTCTGGAGGGTGAATCAGAAGAAGCAGAAGAAGTAGAAGGAGAAGGTGAAGTCTGGAGGGTGAATCAGAAGAAGTAGAAGAAGGAGAAGGAGAAGGTGAAGTCTGGAGGGTGAAGCAGAAGAAGTAGAAGAAGGAGAAGGAGAAGGTGAAGTCAGGAGGGTGAATCAGAAGAAGTAGAAGAAGGAGAAGGAGAAGGTGAAGTCAGGAGGGTGATTCAGAAGAAGCAGAAGAAGGAGAAGGAGAAGGTGAAGTCTGGAGGGTGAATCAGAAGAATCAGAAGAAGGAGAAGGAGAAGGTGAAGTCTGGAGGGTGAATCAGAAGAAGCAGAAGAAAGAGAAGGAGAAGGTGAAGTCTGGAGGGTGAAGCAGAAGAAACAGAAGAAGGAGAAGGAGAAGGTGAAGACTGAAGGGTGAATCAGAAGAAGTAGAAGAAGGAGAAGGAGAAGGTGAGGTCTGGAGGGTGAATCAGAAGAAGTAGAAGAAGGAGAAGGAGAAGGTGAAGTCTGGAGGGTGAATCAGAAGAAGCAGAAGAAGGAGAAGGAGAAGGTGAAGTCTGGAGGGTGAATCAGAAGAAGCAGAAGAAGGAGAAGGAGAAGATGAAGTCTGGAGGGTGAATCAGAAGAAGTAGAAGAAGGAGAAGGAGAAGGTGAGGTCTGGAGGGTGAATCAGAAGAAGCAGAAGAAGGAGAAGGAGAAGGTGAAGTCTGGAGGGTGAATCAGAAGAAGCAAAAGAAGGAGAAGGAGAAGGTGAAGTCAGGAGGGTGAATCAGAAGAAGCAGAAGAAGGAGAAGGAGAAGGTGAAGTTAGGAGGGTGAATCAGAAGAAGCAGAAGAAGGAGAAGGAGCAGGTGAAGTCAGGGGGGTGAAGCAGAAGAAGTAGAAGAAGGAGAAGGAGAAGGTGAAGTCAGGACGGTGAAGCAGAAGAGGCAGAAGAAGGAGAAGGAGAAGGTGAAGTCTGGAGGGCGCAGCAGAAGAAGCAGAAGAAGGAGAAGGAGAAGGTGAAGCCTGGAGGGTGAAGCAGAAGAAGCAGAAGAAGGAGAAGGAGAAGGTGAAGTCTGGAGGGTGAATCAGAAGAAGTAGAAGAAGGAGAAGGAGAAGGTGAAGTCAGGAGAGTGAAGCAGAAGAAGCAGAAGAAGGAGAAGGAGAAGGTGAAGTCTGGAGGGTGAAGCAGAAGAAGCAGAAGAAGGAGAAGGAGAAGGTGAAGTCTGGAGGGCGAAGCAGAAGAAGCAGAAGAAGGAGAAGGAGAAGGTGAAGTCTGGAGGGTGAAGCAGAAGAAGCTGAAGAAGGAGAAGGAGAAGGTGGAGTCTGGAGGGTGAATCAGAAGAAGTAGAAGAAGGAGAGGGAGAAGGTGAAGTCAGGAGGGTGAAGCAGAAGAAGCAGAAGATGGAGAAGGAGAAGGTGAAGTCTGGAGGGTGAAACAGAAGAATCAGAAGAAGGAGAAGGAGAAGGTGAAGTCTGGAGGGTGAATCAGAAGAAGCAGAAGAAAGAGAAGGAGAAGGTGAAGTCTGGAGGGTGAAGCAGAAGAAACAGAAGAAGGAGAAGGAGAAGGTGAAGACTGAAGGGTGAATCAGAAGAAGTAGAAGAAGGAGAAGGAGAAGGTGAAGTCTGGAGGGTGAATCAGAAGAAGTAGAAGAAGGCGAAGGAGAAGGTGAAGTCTGGAGGGTGAAGCAGAAGAAGCAGAAGAAGGAGAAGGAGAAGGTGAAGTCTGGAGGGTGAATCAGAAGAAGTAGAAGAAGGAGAAGGAGAAGGTGAAGTCTGGAGGGTGAATCAGAAGAAGCAGAAGAAGGAGAAGGAGAAGGTGAAGTCTGGAGGGTGAATCAGAAGAAGCAGAAGAAGGAGAAGGAGAAGGTGAAGTCTGGAGGGTGAATCAGAAGAAGCAGAATAAGGAGAAGGAGAAGGTGAAGTCTGGAGGGTGAATCAGAAGAAGCAGGAGAAGGAGAAGGTGAAGTCTGGAGGGTGAATCAGAAGAAGTAGAAGAAGGAGAAGGAGAAGGTGAAGTCTGGAGGGTGAATCAGAAGAAGTAGAAGAAGGAGAAGGAGAAGGTGAAGACTGGAGGGTGAAGCAGAAGAAGCAGAAGAAGGAGAAGGAGAAGGTGAAGTCTGGAGGGTGAATCAGAAGAAGCAGAAGAAGGAGAAGGAGACGATGAAGTCTGGAGGGTGAATCAGAAGAAGTAGAAAAAGGAGAAGGAGAAGGTGAAGTCTGGAGGGTGAATCAGAAGAAGCAGAAGAAGGAGAAGGAGAAGGTGAAGTCTGGAGGGTGAATCAGAAGAAGCAGAAGAAGGAGAAGGAGAAGGTGAAGTCTGGAGGGTGAATCAGAAGAAGCAGATAAGGAGAAGGAGAAGGTGAAGTCTGGAGGGTGAATCAGAAGAAGCAGAAGAAGTAGAAGGAGAAGGTGAAGTCTGGAGGGTGAATCAGAAGAAGTAGAAGAAGGAGAAGGAGAAGGTGAAGTCTGGAGGGTGAAGCAGAAGAAGTAGAAGAAGGAGAAGGAGAAGGTGAAGTCAGGAGGGTGAATCAGAAGAAGTAGAAGAAGGAGAAGGAGAAGGTGAAGTCAGGAGGGTGATTCAGAAGAAGCAGAAGAAGGAGAAGGAGAAGGTGAAGTCTGGAGGGTGAATCAGAAGAATCAGAAGAAGGAGAAGGAGAAGGTGAAGTCTGGAGGGTGAATCAGAAGAAGCAGAAGAAAGAGAAGGAGAAGGTGAAGTCTGGAGGGTGAAGCAGAAGAAACAGAAGAAGGAGAAGGAGAAGGTGAAGACTGAAGGGTGAATCAGAAGAAGTAGAAGAAGGAGAAGGAGAAGGTGAGGTCTGGAGGGTGAATCAGAAGAAGTAGAAGAAGGAGAAGGAGAAGGTGAAGTCTGGAGGGTGAATCAGAAGAAGCAGAAGAAGGAGAAGGAGAAGGTGAAGTCTGGAGGGTGAATCAGAAGAAGCAGAAGAAGGAGAAGGAGAAGATGAAGTCTGGAGGGAGAATCAGAAGAAGTATAAGAAGGAGAAGGAGAAGGTGAGGTCTGGAGGGTGAATCAGAAGAAGCAGAAGAAGGAGAAGGAGAAGGTGAAGTCTGGAGGGTGAATCAGAAGAAGCAGAAGAAGGAGAAGGAGAAGGTGATGTCTGGAGGGTGAATCAGAAGAAGCAAAAGAAGGAGAAGGAGAAGGTGAAGTCAGGAGGGTGAATCAGAAGAAGCAAAAGAAGGAGAAGGAGAAGCTGAAGTTAGGAGGGTGAATCAGAAGAAGCAGAAGAAGGAGAAGGAGCAGGTGAAGTCAGGGGGGTGAAGCAGAAGAAGTAGAAGAAGGAGAAGGAGAAGGTGAAGTCAGGACGGTGAAGCAGAAGAGGCAGAAGAAGGAGAAGGAGAAGGTGAAGTCTGGAGGGCGCAGCAGAAGAAGCAGAAGAAGGAGAAGGAGAAGGTGAAGTCTGGAGGGTGAAGCAGAAGAAGCAGAAGAAGGAGAAGGAGAAGGTGAAGTCTGGAGGGTGAATCAGAAGAAGTAGAAGAAGGAGAAGGAGAAGGTGAAGTCAGGAGAGTGAAGCAGAAGAAGCAGAAGAAGGAGAAGGAGAAGGTGAAGTCTGGAGGGTGAAGCAGAAGAAGCAGAAGAAGGAGAAGGAGAAGGTGAAGTCTGGAGGGCGAAGCAGAAGAAGCAGAAGAAGGAGAAGGAGAAGGTGAAGTCTGGAGGGTGAAGCAGAAGAAGCAGAAGAAGGAGAAGGAGAAGGTGAAGTCTGGAGGGTGAATCAGAAGAAGTAGAAGAAGGAGAAGGAGAAGGTGAAGTCAGGAGAGTGAAGCAGAAGAAGCAGAAGAAGGAGAAGGTGTAGGTGAAGTCTGGAGGGTGAATCAGAAGAAGTAGAAGAAGGAGAAGGAGAAGGTGAAGTCTGGAGGGTGAATCAGAAGAAGTAGAAGAAGGAGAAGGAGAAGGTGAAGTCAGGAGAGTGAAGCAGAAGAAGCAGAAGAAGGAGAAGGAGAAGGTGAAGTCTGGAGGGCGAAGCAGAAGAAGCAGAAGAAGGAGAAGGAGAAGGTGAAGTCTGGAGGGTGAAGCAGAAGAAGCAGAAGAAGGAGAAGGAGTAGGTGAAGTCTGGAGGGTGAATCAGAAGAAGTAGAAGAAGGAGAAGGAGAAGGTGAAGTCAGGAGGGTGAAGCAGAAGAAGCAGAAGAAGGAGAAGGAGAAGGTGAAGTCTGGAGGGTGAAGCAGAAGAAGCAGAAGAAGGAGAAGGAGAAGGTGAAGTCTGGAGGGTGAATCAGAAGAAGCAGAAGAAGGAGAAGGAGAAGGTGAAGTCTGGAGGGTGAATAAGAAGAAGCAGAAGAAGGAGAAGGAGAAGATGAAGTCTGGAGGGTGAATCAGAAGAAGTAGAAGAAGGAGAAGGAGAAGATGAGGTCTGGAGGGTGAATCAGAAGAAGCAGAAGAAGGAGAAGGAGAAGGTGAAGTCTGGAGGGTGGATCAGAAGAAGCAGAAGAAGGAGAAGGAGAAGGTGAAGTCTGGAGGGTGAATTAGAAGAAGCAGAAGAAGGAGAAGGAGAAGGTGAAGTCAGGAGGGTGAATCAGAAGAAGCAGAAGAAGGAGAAGGAGCAGGTGAAGTCAGGGGGTGAAGCAGAAGAAGTAGAAGAAGGAGAAGGAGAAGGTGAAGTCAGGAGGGTGAAGCAGAAGAAGCAGAAGAAGGAGAAGGAGAAGGTGAAGTCTGGAGGGCGCAGCAGAAGAAGCAGAAGAAGGAGAAGGAGAAGGTGAAGTCTGCAGGGTGAATCAGAAGAAGTAGAAGAAGGAGAAGGAGAAGGTGAAGTCAGGAGAGTGAAGCAGAAGAAGCAGAAGAAGGAGAAGGAGAAGGTGAAGTCTGGAGGGTGAAGCAGAAGAAGCAGAAGAAGGAGAAGGAGAAGGTGAAGTCTGGAGGGCGAAGCAGAAGAAGCAGAAGAAGGAGAAGGAGAAGGTGAAGTCTGGAGGGTGAAGCAGAAGAAGCAGAAGAAGGAGAAGGAGAAGGTGAAGTCTGGAGGGTGAATCAGAAGAAGTAGAAGAAGGAGAAGGAGAAGGTGAAGTCAGGAGGGTGAATCAGAAGAAGTAGAAGAAGGAGAAGGAGAAGGTGAAGTCAGGAGGGTGAAGCAGAAGAAGCAGAAGAAGGAGAAGGAGAAGGTGAAGTCAGGAGGGTGAATCGGAAGAAGTAGAAGAAGGAGAAGGAGAAGGTGAAGTCTGGAGGGTGAATCAGAAGAAGTAGAAGAAGGAGAAGGCTAAGGTGAAGTCAGGATGGTGAAGCAGAAGAAGCAGAAGAAGGAGAAGGAGAGGGTGAAGTCTGGAGGGTGAAGCAGAAGAAGTAGAAGAAGGAGAAGGAGAAGGTGAAGTCTGGAGGGTGAAGCAGAAGAAGCAGAAGAAGGAGAAGGAGAAGGTGAAGTCAGGAGGGTGGATCAGAAGAAGTAGAAGAAGGAGAAGGTGAAGGTGAAGTCTGGAGGGTGAATCAGAAGAAGCAGAAGAAGGAGAAGGAGAAGGTGAAGTCTGGAGGGCGCAGCAGAAGAAGCAGAAGAAGGAGAAGGAGAAGGTGAAGTCTGGAGGGTGAAGCAGAAGAAGCAGAAGAAGGAGAAGGAGAGGGTGAAGTCTGGAGGGTGAATCAGAAGAAGTAGAAGAAGGAGAAGGAGAAGGTGAAGTCAGGAGAGTGAAGCAGAAGAAGCAGAAGAAGGAGAAGGAGAAGGTGAAGTCTGGAGGGCGAAGCAGAAGAAGCAGAAGAAGGAGAAGGAGAAGGTGAAGTCTGGAGGGTGAATCAGAAGAAGTAGAAGAAGGAGAAGGAGAAGGTGATGTCTGGAGGGTGAATCAGAAGAAGTAGAAGAAGGAGAAGGAGAAGGTGAAGTCTGGAGGGTGAATCAGAAGAAGCAGAAGAAGGAGAAGGAGAAGGTGACGTCTGGAGGGAGAAGCAGAAGAAGTAGAAGAAGGAGAAGGAGAAGGTGAAGTCTGGAGGGTGAATCAGAAGAAGTAGAAGAAGGAGAAGGAGAAGGTGAAGTCTGGAGGGTGAATCAGAAGAAGTAGAAGACGGAGAAGGAGAAGGTGAAGTCTGGAGGGTGAATCAGAAGAAGCAGAAGAACGAGAAGGAGAAGGTGAAGTCTGGAGGGTGAATCAGCAGAAGTAGAAGAAGGAGAAGGAGAAGGTGTAGTCTGGAGGGTGAATCAGAAGAAGTTGACGAAGGAGAAGGAGAAGGTGAAGTCTGGAGGGTGAATCAGAAGAAGCAGAAGAACGAGAAGGAGAAGGTGAAGTCTGGAGGGTGAATCAGAAGATGTAGAAGAAGGAGAATGAGAAGGTGAAGTCTGGAGGATGAATCAGAAGAAGCAGAAGGAGAAGGAGAAGGTGAAGTCTGGAGGGTGAATCAGAAGAAGCAGAAGAAGGAGAAGGAGAAGGTGAAGTCTGGAGGGAGAATCAGAAGAAGCAGAATAAGGAGAAGGAGAAGGTGAAGTCTGGAGGGTGAATCAGAAGAAGCAGAAGAAGGAGAAAGAGAAGGTGAAGTCTGGAGGGTGAATCAGAAGAAGTAGAAGAAGGAGAAGGAGAAGGTGAAGTCTGGAGGGTGAATCAGAAGAAGTAGAAGAAGGAGAAGGAGTAGGTGAAGTCTGGAGGGTGAATCAGAAGCAGTAGAAGAAGGAGAAGGAGAAGGTGAAGTCTGGAGGGTGAAGCAGAAGAAGTAGAAGAAGGAGAAGGAGAAGGTGAAGTCAGGAGGGTGAATCAGAAGAAGTAGAAGAAGGAGAAGGAGAAGGTGAAGTCAGGAGTGTGAATCAGAAGAAGCAGAAGAAGGAGAAGGAGAAGGTGAAGTCTGGAGGGTGAATCAGAAGAATCAGAAGAAGGAGAAGGAGAAGGTGAAGTCTGGAGGGTGAATCAGAAGAAGCAGAAGAAAGAGAAGGAGAAGGTGAATTCTGGAGGGTGAAGCAGAAGAAACAGAAGAAGGAGAAGGAGAAGGTGAAGACTGGAGGATGTATCAGAAGAAGTAGAAGAAGGAGAAGGAGAAGGTGAGGTCTGGAGGGTGAATCAGAAGAAGTAGAAGAAGGAGAAGGAGAAGGTGAAGTCTGGAGGGTGAATCAGAAGAAGCAGAAGAAGGAGAAGGAGAAGGTGAAGTCTGGAGGGTGAATCAGAAGAAGCAGAAGAAGGAGAAGGAGAAGATGAAGTCTGGAGGGTGAATCAGAAGTAGTAGAAGAAGTAGAAGGAGAAGGTGAGGTCTGGAGGGTGAATCAGAAGAAGCAGAAGAAGGAGAAGGAGAAGGTGAAGTCTGGAGGGTGAATCAGAAGAAGCAGAAGAAGGAGAAGGAGAAGGTGAAGTCTGGAGGGTGAATCAGAAGAAGCAGAAGAAGGAGAAGGAGAAGGTGAAGTCAGGAGGGTGAATCAGAAGAAGCAGAAGAAGGAGAAGGAGAAGGTGAAGTTAGGAGGGTGAATCAGAAGAAGCAGAAGAAGGAGAAGGAGAAGGTGAAGTCTGGAGGGTGAATCAGAAGAAGCAGAAGAAGGAGAAGGAGAAGGTGAAGTCTGGAGGGTGAATTAGAAGAAGCAGAAGAAGGAGAAGGAGAAGGTGAAGTCAGGGGGGTGAATCAGAAGAAGCAGAAGAAGGAGAAGCAGAAGGTAAAGTTAGGAGGGTGAACCAGAAGAAGCAGAAGAAGGAGAAGGAGCAGGTGAAGTCAGGGGGGTGAAGCAGAAGAAGTAGAAGAAGGAGAAGGAGAAGGTGAAGTCAGGAGGGTGAAGCAGAAGAAGCAGAAGAAGGAGAAGGAGAAGGTGAAGTCTGGAGGGCGCAGCAGAAGAAGCAGAAGAAGGAGAAGGAGAAGGTGAAGTCTGGAGGGTGAAGCAGAAGAAGCAGAAGAAGGAGAAGGAGAAGGTGAAGTCTGGAGGGTGAATCAGAAGAAGTAGAAGAAGGAGAAGGAGAAGGTGAAGTCAGGAGAGTGAAGCAGAAGAAGCAGAAGAAGGAGAAGGAGAAGGTGAAGTCTGGAGGGTGAAGCAGAAGAAGCAGAAGAAGGAGAAGGAGAAGGTGAAGTCTGGAGGGCGAAGCAGAAGAAGCAGAAGAAGGAGAAGGGGAAGGTGAAGTCTGGAGGGTGAATCAGAAGAAGTAGAAGAAGCAGAAGGAGAAGGTGAAGTCTGGAGGGTGAATCAGAAGAAGCAGAAGAAGGAGAAGGAGAAGGTGAAGTCTGGAGGGTGAATCAGAAGAAGTAGAAGAAGGAGAAGGAGAAGGTGAAGTCAGGAGAGTGAAGCAGAAGAAGCAGAAGAAGGAGAAGGAGAAGGTGAAGTCTGGAGGGCGAAGCAGAAGAAGCAGAAGAAGGAGAAGGAGAAGGTGAAGTCTGGAGGGTGAAGCAGAAGAAGCAGAAGAAGGAGAAGGAGTAGGTGAAGTCTGGAGGGTGAATCAGAAGAAGTAGAAGAAGGAGAAGGAGAAGGTGAAGTCAGGAGGGTGAAGCAGAAGAAGCAGAAGAAGGAGAAGGAGAAGGTGAAGTCTGGAGGGTGAAGCAGAAGAAGCAGAAGAAGGAGAAGGAGAAGGTGAAGTCTGGAGGGTGAATCAGAAGAAGCAGAAGAAGGAGAAGGAGAAGGTGAAGTCTGGAGGGTGAATAAGAAGAAGCAGAAGAAGGAGAAGGAGAAGATGAAGTCTGGAGGGTGAATCAGAAGAAGTAGAAGAAGGAGAAGGAGAAGATGAGGTCTGGAGGGTGAATCAGAAGAAGCAGAAGAAGGAGAAGGAGAAGGTGAAGTCTGGAGGGTGGATCAGAAGAAGCAGAAGAAGGAGAAGGAGAAGGTGAAGTCTGGAGGGTGAATTAGAAGAAGCAGAAGAAGGAGAAGGAGAAGGTGAAGTCAGGAGGGTGAATCAGAAGAAGCAGAAGAAGGAGAAGGAGCAGGTGAAGTCAGGGGGGTGAAGCAGAAGAAGTAGAAGAAGGAGAAGGAGAAGGTGAAGTCAGGAGGGTGAAGCAGAAGAAGCAGAAGAAGGAGAAGTAGAAGGTGAAGTCTGGAGGGCGCAGCAGAAGAAGCAGAAGAAGGAGAAGGAGAAGGTGAAGTCTGCAGGGTGAATCAGAAGAAGTAGAAGAAGGAGAAGGAGAAGGTGAAGTCAGGAGAGTGAAGCAGAAGAAGCAGAAGAAGGAGAAGGAGAAGGTGAAGTCTGGAGGGTGAAGCAGAAGAAGCAGAAGAAGGAGAAGGAGAAGGTGAAGTCTGGAGGGCGAAGCAGAAGAAGCAGAAGAAGGAGAAGGAGAAGGTGAAGTCTGGAGGGTGAAGCAGAAGAAGCAGAAGAAGGAGAAGGAGAAGGTGAAGTCTGGAGGGTGAATCAGAAGAAGTAGAAGAAGGAGAAGGAGAAGGTGAAGTCAGGAGGGTGAATCAGAAGAAGTAGAAGAAGGAGAAGGAGAAGGTGAAGTCAGGAGGGTGAAGCAGAAGAAGCAGAAGAAGGAGAAGGAGAAGGTGAAGTCAGGAGGGTGAATCGGAAGAAGTAGAAGAAGGAGAAGGAGAAGGTGAAGTCTGGAGGGTGAATCAGAAGAAGTAGAAGAAGGAGAAGGCTAAGGTGAAGTCAGGATGGTGAAGCAGAAGAAGCAGAAGAAGGAGAAGGAGAGGGTGAAGTCTGGAGGGTGAAGCAGAAGAAGTAGAAGAAGGAGAAGGAGAAGGTGAAGTCTGGAGGGTGAAGCAGAAGAAGCAGAAGAAGGAGAAGGAGAAGGTGAAGTCAGGAGGGTGGATCAGAAGAAGTAGAAGAAGGAGAAGGTGAAGGTGAAGTCTGGAGGGTGAATCAGAAGAAGCAGAAGAAGGAGAAGGAGAAGG
Organism: Somniosus microcephalus; assembly: GCF_052327205.1. Taxonomy (NCBI): domain Eukaryota; kingdom Metazoa; phylum Chordata; class Chondrichthyes; order Squaliformes; family Somniosidae; genus Somniosus; species Somniosus microcephalus. The sequence goes on from NW_028225219.1 coordinate 961,035, forward strand.
TGAAGTCTGGAGGGCGCAGCAGAAGAAGCAGAAGAAGGAGAAGGAGAAGGTGAAGTCTGGAGGGTGAAGCAGAAGAAGCAGAAGAAGGAGAAGGAGAGGGTGAAGTCTGGAGGGTGAATCAGAAGAAGTAGAAGAAGGAGAAGGAGAAGGTGAAGTCAGGAGAGTGAAGCAGAAGAAGCAGAAGAAGGAGAAGGAGAAGGTGAAGTCTGGAGGGCGAAGCAGAAGAAGCAGAAGAAGGAGAAGGAGAAGGTGAAGTCTGGAGGGTGAATCAGAAGAAGTAGAAGAAGGAGAAGGAGAAGGTGATGTCTGGAGGGTGAATCAGAAGAAGTAGAAGAAGGAGAAGGAGAAGGTGAAGTCTGGAGGGTGAATCAGAAGAAGCAGAAGAAGGAGAAGGAGAAGGTGACGTCTGGAGGGAGAAGCAGAAGAAGTAGAAGAAGGAGAAGGAGAAGGTGAAGTCTGGAGGGTGAATCAGAAGAAGTAGAAGAAGGAGAAGGAGAAGGTGAAGTCTGGAGGGTGAATCAGAAGAAGTAGAAGACGGAGAAGGAGAAGGTGAAGTCTGGAGGGTGAATCAGAAGAAGCAGAAGAACGAGAAGGAGAAGGTGAAGTCTGGAGGGTGAATCAGCAGAAGTAGAAGAAGGAGAAGGAGAAGGTGTAGTCTGGAGGGTGAATCAGAAGAAGTTGACGAAGGAGAAGGAGAAGGTGAAGTCTGGAGGGTGAATCAGAAGAAGCAGAAGAACGAGAAGGAGAAGGTGAAGTCTGGAGGGTGAATCAGAAGATGTAGAAGAAGGAGAATGAGAAGGTGAAGTCTGGAGGATGAATCAGAAGAAGCAGAAGAAGGAGAAGGAGAAGGTGAAGTCTGGAGGGTGAATCAGAAGAAGCAGAAGAAGGAGAAGGAGAAGGTGAAGTCTGGAGGGAGAATCAGAAGAAGCAGAATAAGGAGAAGGAGAAGGTGAAGTCTGGAGGGTGAATCAGAAGAAGCAGAAGAAGGAGAAAGAGAAGGTGAAGTCTGGAGGGTGAATCAGAAGAAGTAGAAGAAGGAGAAGGAGAAGGTGAAGTCTGGAGGGTGAATCAGAAGAAGTAGAAGAAGGAGAAGGAGTAGGTGAAGTCTGGAGGGTGAATCAGAAGCAGTAGAAGAAGGAGAAGGAGAAGGTGAAGTCTGGAGGGTGAAGCAGAAGAAGTAGAAGAAGGAGAAGGAGAAGGTGAAGTCAGGAGGGTGAATCAGAAGAAGTAGAAGAAGGAGAAGGAGAAGGTGAAGTCAGGAGTGTGAATCAGAAGAAGCAGAAGAAGGAGAAGGAGAAGGTGAAGTCTGGAGGGTGAATCAGAAGAATCAGAAGAAGGAGAAGGAGAAGGTGAAGTCTGGAGGGTGAATCAGAAGAAGCAGAAGAAAGAGAAGGAGAAGGTGAATTCTGGAGGGTGAAGCAGAAGAAACAGAAGAAGGAGAAGGAGAAGGTGAAGACTGGAGGATGTATCAGAAGAAGTAGAAGAAGGAGAAGGAGAAGGTGAGGTCTGGAGGGTGAATCAGAAGAAGTAGAAGAAGGAGAAGGAGAAGGTGAAGTCTGGAGGGTGAATCAGAAGAAGCAGAAGAAGGAGAAGGAGAAGGTGAAGTCTGGAGGGTGAATCAGAAGAAGCAGAAGAAGGAGAAGGAGAAGATGAAGTCTGGAGGGTGAATCAGAAGTAGTAGAAGAAGTAGAAGGAGAAGGTGAGGTCTGGAGGGTGAATCAGAAGAAGCAGAAGAAGGAGAAGGAGAAGGTGAAGTCTGGAGGGTGAATCAGAAGAAGCAGAAGAAGGAGAAGGAGAAGGTGAAGTCTGGAGGGTGAATCAGAAGAAGCAGAAGAAGGAGAAGGAGAAGGTGAAGTCAGGAGGGTGAATCAGAAGAAGCAGAAGAAGGAGAAGGAGAAGGTGAAGTTAGGAGGGTGAATCAGAAGAAGCAGAAGAAGGAGAAGGAGAAGGTGAAGTCTGGAGGGTGAATCAGAAGAAGCAGAAGAAGGAGAAGGAGAAGGTGAAGTCTGGAGGGTGAATTAGAAGAAGCAGAAGAAGGAGAAGGAGAAGGTGAAGTCAGGGGGGTGAATCAGAAGAAGCAGAAGAAGGAGAAGCAGAAGGTAAAGTTAGGAGGGTGAACCAGAAGAAGCAGAAGAAGGAGAAGGAGCAGGTGAAGTCAGGGGGGTGAAGCAGAAGAAGTAGAAGAAGGAGAAGGAGAAGGTGAAGTCAGGAGGGTGAAGCAGAAGAAGCAGAAGAAGGAGAAGGAGAAGGTGAAGTCTGGAGGGCGCAGCAGAAGAAGCAGAAGAAGGAGAAGGAGAAGGTGAAGTCTGGAGGGTGAAGCAGAAGAAGCAGAAGAAGGAGAAGGAGAAGGTGAAGTCTGGAGGGTGAATCAGAAGAAGTAGAAGAAGGAGAAGGAGAAGGTGAAGTCAGGAGAGTGAAGCAGAAGAAGCAGAAGAAGGAGAAGGAGAAGGTGAAGTCTGGAGGGTGAAGCAGAAGAAGCAGAAGAAGGAGAAGGAGAAGGTGAAGTCTGGAGGGCGAAGCAGAAGAAGCAGAAGAAGGAGAAGGGGAAGGTGAAGTCTGGAGGGTGAATCAGAAGAAGTAGAAGAAGCAGAAGGAGAAGGTGAAGTCTGGAGGGTGAATCAGAAGAAGCAGAAGAAGGAGAAGGAGAAGGTGAAGTCTGGAGGGTGAATCAGAAGAAGCAGAAGAAGGAGAAGGAGAAGGTGAAGTCTGGAGGGTGAATCAGAAGAAGCAGAATAAGGAGAAGGAGAAGGTGAAGTCTGGAGGGTGAATCAGAAGAAGCAGAAGAAGGAGAAGGAGAATGTGAAGTCTGGAGGGTGAATCAGAAGAAGTAGAAGAAGGAGAAGGAGAAGGTGAAGTCTGGAGGGTGAATCAGAAGAAGTAGAAGAAGGAGAAGGAGAAGGTGAAGACTGGAGGGTGAATCAGAAGAAGCAGAAGAAGGAGAAGGAGAAGGTGAAGTCTGGAGGGTGAATCAGAAGAAGCAGAAGAAGGAGAAGGAGACGATGAAGTCTGGAGGGTGAATCAGAAGAAGTAGAAGAAGGAGAAGGAGAAGGTGAAGTCTGGAGGGTGAATCAGAAGAAGCAGAAGAAGGAGAAGGAGAAGGTGAAGTCTGGAGGGTGAATCAGAAGAAGCAGAAGAAGGAGAAGGAGAAGGTGAAGTCTGGAGGGTGAATCAGAAGAAGCAGAATAAGGAGAAGGAGAAGGTGAAGTCTGGAGGGTGAATCAGAAGAAGCAGAAGAAGTAGAAGGAGAAGGTGAAGTCTGGAGGGTGAATCAGAAGAAGTAGAAGAAGGAGAAGGAGAAGGTGAAGTCTGGAGGGTGAAGCAGAGGAAGTAGAAGAAGGAGAAGGAGAAGGTGAAGTCAGGAGGGTGAATCAGAAGAAGTAGAAGAAGGAGAAGGAGAAGGTGAAGTCAGGAGGGTGATTCAGAAGAAGCAGAAGAAGGAGAAGGAGAAGGTGAAGTCTGGAGGGTGAATCAGAAGAATCAGAAGAAGGAGAAGGAGAAGGTGAAGTCTGGAGGGTGAATCAGAAGAAGCAGAAGAAAGAGAAGGAGAAGGTGAAGTCTGGAGGGTGAAGCAGAAGAAACAGAAGAAGGAGAAGGAGAAGGTGAAGACAGAAGGGTGAATCAGAAGAAGTAGAAGAAGGAGAAGGAGAAGGTGAGGTCTGGAGGGTGAATCAGAAGAAGTAGAAGAAGGAGAAGGAGAAGGTGAAGTCTGGAGGGTGAATCAGAAGAAGCAGAAGAAGGAGAAGGAGAAGGTGAAGTCTGGAGGGTGAATCAGAAGAAGCAGAAGAAGGAGAAGGAGAAGGTGACGTCTGGAGGGAGAAGCAGAAGAAGTAGAAGAAGGAGAAGGAGAAGGTGAAGTCTGGAGGGTGAATCAGAAGAAGTAGAAGAAGGAGAAGGAGAAGGTGAAGTCTGGAGGGTGAATCAGAAGAAGTAGAAGACGGAGAAGGAGAAGGTGAAGTCTGGAGGGTGAATCAGAAGAAGCAGAAGAACGAGAAGGAGAAGGTGAAGTCTGGAGGGTGAATCAGCAGAAGTAGAAGAAGGAGAAGGAGAAGGTGTAGTCTGGAGGGTGAATCAGAAGAAGTTGACGAAGGAGAAGGAGAAGGTGAAGTCTGGAGGGTGAATCAGAAGAAGCAGAAGAACGAGAAGGAGAAGGTGAAGTCTGGAGGGTGAATCAGAAGATGTAGAAGAAGGAGAATGAGAAGGTGAAGTCTGGAGGATGAATCAGAAGAAGCAGAAGAAGGAGAAGGAGAAGGTGAAGTCTGGAGGGTGAATCAGAAGAAGCAGAAGAAGGAGAAGGAGAAGGTGAAGTCTGGAGGGAGAATCAGAAGAAGCAGAATAAGGAGAAGGAGAAGGTGAAGTCTGGAGGGTGAATCAGAAGAAGCAGAAGAAGGAGAAAGAGAAGGTGAAGTCTGGAGGGTGAATCAGAAGAAGTAGAAGAAGGAGAAGGAGAAGGTGAAGTCTGGAGGGTGAATCAGAAGAAGTAGAAGAAGGAGAAGGAGTAGGTGAAGTCTGGAGGGTGAATCAGAAGCAGTAGAAGAAGGAGAAGGAGAAGGTGAAGTCTGGAGGGTGAAGCAGAAGAAGTAGAAGAAGGAGAAGGAGAAGGTGAAGTCAGGAGGGTGAATCAGAAGAAGTAGAAGAAGGAGAAGGAGAAGGTGAAGTCAGGAGTGTGAATCAGAAGAAGCAGAAGAAGGAGAAGGAGAAGGTGAAGTCTGGAGGGTGAATCAGAAGAATCAGAAGAAGGAGAAGGAGAAGGTGAAGTCTGGAGGGTGAATCAGAAGAAGCAGAAGAAAGAGAAGGAGAAGGTGAATTCTGGAGGGTGAAGCAGAAGAAACAGAAGAAGGAGAAGGAGAAGGTGAAGACTGGAGGATGTATCAGAAGAAGTAGAAGAAGGAGAAGGAGAAGGTGAGGTCTGGAGGGTGAATCAGAAGAAGTAGAAGAAGGAGAAGGAGAAGGTGAAGTCTGGAGGGTGAATCAGAAGAAGCAGAAGAAGGAGAAGGAGAAGGTGAAGTCTGGAGGGTGAATCAGAAGAAGCAGAAGAAGGAGAAGGAGAAGATGAAGTCTGGAGGGTGAATCAGAAGTAGTAGAAGAAGTAGAAGGAGAAGGTGAGGTCTGGAGGGTGAATCAGAAGAAGCAGAAGAAGGAGAAGGAGAAGGTGAAGTCTGGAGGGTGAATCAGAAGAAGCAGAAGAAGGAGAAGGAGAAGGTGAAGTCTGGAGGGTGAATCAGAAGAAGCAGAAGAAGGAGAAGGAGAAGGTGAAGTCAGGAGGGTGAATCAGAAGAAGCAGAAGAAGGAGAAGGAGAAGGTGAAGTTAGGAGGGTGAATCAGAAGAAGCAGAAGAAGGAGAAGGAGAAGGTGAAGTCTGGAGGGTGAATCAGAAGAAGCAGAAGAAGGAGAAGGAGAAGGTGAAGTCTGGAGGGTGAATTAGAAGAAGCAGAAGAAGGAGAAGGAGAAGGTGAAGTCAGGGGGGTGAATCAGAAGAAGCAGAAGAAGGAGAAGCAGAAGGTAAAGTTAGGAGGGTGAACCAGAAGAAGCAGAAGAAGGAGAAGGAGAAGGTGAAGTCTGGAGGGTGAAGCAGAAGAAGCAGAAGAAGGAGAAGGAGAAGGTGAAGTCTGGAGGGTGAATCAGAAGAAGTAGAAGAAGGAGAAGGAGAAGGTGAAGTCAGGAGGGTGAATCAGAAGAAGTAGAAGAAGGAGAAGGAGAAGGTGAAGTCAGGAGGGTGAAGCAGAAGAAGCAGAAGAAGGAGAAGGAGAAGGTGAAGTCAGGAGGGTGAATCGGAAGAAGTAGAAGAAGGAGAAGGAGAAGGTGAAGTCTGGAGGGTGAATCAGAAGAAGTAGAAGAAGGAGAAGGCTAAGGTGAAGTCAGGATGGTGAAGCAGAAGAAGCAGAAGAAGGAGAAGGAGAGGGTGAAGTCTGGAGGGTGAAGCAGAAGAAGTAGAAGAAGGAGAAGGAGAAGGTGAAGTCTGGAGGGTGAAGCAGAAGAAGCAGAAGAAGGAGAAGGAGAAGGTGAAGTCAGGAGGGTGGATCAGAAGAAGTAGAAGAAGGAGAAGGTGAAGGTGAAGTCTGGAGGGTGAATCAGAAGAAGCAGAAGAAGGAGAAGGAGAAGGTGAAGTCTGGAGGGCGCAGCAGAAGAAGCAGAAGAAGGAGAAGGAGAAGGTGAAGTCTGGAGGGTGAAGCAGAAGAAGCAGAAGAAGGAGAAGGAGAGGGTGAAGTCTGGAGGGTGAATCAGAAGAAGTAGAAGAAGGAGAAGGAGAAGGTGAAGTCAGGAGAGTGAAGCAGAAGAAGCAGAAGAAGGAGAAGGAGAAGGTGAAGTCTGGAGGGCGAAGCAGAAGAAGCAGAAGAAGGAGAAGGAGAAGGTGAAGTCTGGAGGGTGAATCAGAAGAAGTAGAAGAAGGAGAAGGAGAAGGTGATGTCTGGAGGGTGAATCAGAAGAAGTAGAAGAAGGAGAAGGAGAAGGTGAAGTCTGGAGGGTGAATCAGAAGAAGCAGAAGAAGGAGAAGGAGAAGGTGACGTCTGGAGGGAGAAGCAGAAGAAGTAGAAGAAGGAGAAGGAGAAGGTGAAGTCTGGAGGGTGAATCAGAAGAAGTAGAAGAAGGAGAAGGAGAAGGTGAAGTCTGGAGGGTGAATCAGAAGAAGTAGAAGACGGAGAAGGAGAAGGTGAAGTCTGGAGGGTGAATCAGAAGAAGCAGAAGAACGAGAAGGAGAAGGTGAAGTCTGGAGGGTGAATCAGCAGAAGTAGAAGAAGGAGAAGGAGAAGGTGTAGTCTGGAGGGTGAATCAGAAGAAGTTGACGAAGGAGAAGGAGAAGGTGAAGTCTGGAGGGTGAATCAGAAGAAGCAGAAGAACGAGAAGGAGAAGGTGAAGTCTGGAGGGTGAATCAGAAGATGTAGAAGAAGGAGAATGAGAAGGTGAAGTCTGGAGGATGAATCAGAAGAAGCAGAAGGAGAAGGAGAAGGTGAAGTCTGGAGGGTGAATCAGAAGAAGCAGAAGAAGGAGAAGGAGAAGGTGAAGTCTGGAGGGAGAATCAGAAGAAGCAGAATAAGGAGAAGGAGAAGGTGAAGTCTGGAGGGTGAATCAGAAGAAGCAGAAGAAGGAGAAAGAGAAGGTGAAGTCTGGAGGGTGAATCAGAAGAAGTAGAAGAAGGAGAAGGAGAAGGTGAAGTCTGGAGGGTGAATCAGAAGAAGTAGAAGAAGGAGAAGGAGTAGGTGAAGTCTGGAGGGTGAATCAGAAGCAGTAGAAGAAGGAGAAGGAGAAGGTGAAGTCTGGAGGGTGAAGCAGAAGAAGTAGAAGAAGGAGAAGGAGAAGGTGAAGTCAGGAGGGTGAATCAGAAGAAGTAGAAGAAGGAGAAGGAGAAGGTGAAGTCAGGAGTGTGAATCAGAAGAAGCAGAAGAAGGAGAAGGAGAAGGTGAAGTCTGGAGGGTGAATCAGAAGAATCAGAAGAAGGAGAAGGAGAAGGTGAAGTCTGGAGGGTGAATCAGAAGAAGCAGAAGAAAGAGAAGGAGAAGGTGAATTCTGGAGGGTGAAGCAGAAGAAACAGAAGAAGGAGAAGGAGAAGGTGAAGACTGGAGGATGTATCAGAAGAAGTAGAAGAAGGAGAAGGAGAAGGTGAGGTCTGGAGGGTGAATCAGAAGAAGTAGAAGAAGGAGAAGGAGAAGGTGAAGTCTGGAGGGTGAATCAGAAGAAGCAGAAGAAGGAGAAGGAGAAGGTGAAGTCTGGAGGGTGAATCAGAAGAAGCAGAAGAAGGAGAAGGAGAAGATGAAGTCTGGAGGGTGAATCAGAAGTAGTAGAAGAAGTAGAAGGAGAAGGTGAGGTCTGGAGGGTGAATCAGAAGAAGCAGAAGAAGGAGAAGGAGAAGGTGAAGTCTGGAGGGTGAATCAGAAGAAGCAGAAGAAGGAGAAGGAGAAGGTGAAGTCTGGAGGGTGAATCAGAAGAAGCAGAAGAAGGAGAAGGAGAAGGTGAAGTCAGGAGGGTGAATCAGAAGAAGCAGAAGAAGGAGAAGGAGAAGGTGAAGTTAGGAGGGTGAATCAGAAGAAGCAGAAGAAGGAGAAGGAGAAGGTGAAGTCTGGAGGGTGAATCAGAAGAAGCAGAAGAAGGAGAAGGAGAAGGTGAAGTCTGGAGGGTGAATTAGAAGAAGCAGAAGAAGGAGAAGGAGAAGGTGAAGTCAGGGGGGTGAATCAGAAGAAGCAGAAGAAGGAGAAGCAGAAGGTAAAGTTAGGAGGGTGAACCAGAAGAAGCAGAAGAAGGAGAAGGAGCAGGTGAAGTCAGGGGGGTGAAGCAGAAGAAGTAGAAGAAGGAGAAGGAGAAGGTGAAGTCAGGAGGGTGAAGCAGAAGAAGCAGAAGAAGGAGAAGGAGAAGGTGAAGTCTGGAGGGCGCAGCAGAAGAAGCAGAAGAAGGAGAAGGAGAAGGTGAAGTCTGGAGGGTGAAGCAGAAGAAGCAGAAGAAGGAGAAGGAGAAGGTGAAGTCTGGAGGGTGAATCAGAAGAAGTAGAAGAAGGAGAAGGAGAAGGTGAAGTCAGGAGAGTGAAGCAGAAGAAGCAGAAGAAGGAGAAGGAGAAGGTGAAGTCTGGAGGGTGAAGCAGAAGAAGCAGAAGAAGGAGAAGGAGAAGGTGAAGTCTGGAGGGCGAAGCAGAAGAAGCAGAAGAAGGAGAAGGGGAAGGTGAAGTCTGGAGGGTGAATCAGAAGAAGTAGAAGAAGCAGAAGGAGAAGGTGAAGTCTGGAGGGTGAATCAGAAGAAGCAGAAGAAGGAGAAGGAGAAGGTGAAGTCTGGAGGGTGAATCAGAAGAAGTAGAAGAAGGAGAAGGAGAAGGTGAAGTCAGGAGAGTGAAGCAGAAGAAGCAGAAGAAGGAGAAGGAGAAGGTGAAGTCTGGAGGGCGAAGCAGAAGAAGCAGAAGAAGGAGAAGGAGAAGGTGAAGTCTGGAGGGTGAAGCAGAAGAAGCAGAAGAAGGAGAAGGAGTAGGTGAAGTCTGGAGGGTGAATCAGAAGAAGTAGAAGAAGGAGAAGGAGAAGGTGAAGTCAGGAGGGTGAAGCAGAAGAAGCAGAAGAAGGAGAAGGAGAAGGTGAAGTCTGGAGGGTGAAGCAGAAGAAGCAGAAGAAGGAGAAGGAGAAGGTGAAGTCTGGAGGGTGAATCAGAAGAAGCAGAAGAAGGAGAAGGAGAAGGTGAAGTCTGGAGGGTGAATAAGAAGAAGCAGAAGAAGGAGAAGGAGAAGATGAAGTCTGGAGGGTGAATCAGAAGAAGTAGAAGAAGGAGAAGGAGAAGATGAGGTCTGGAGGGTGAATCAGAAGAAGCAGAAGAAGGAGAAGGAGAAGGTGAAGTCTGGAGGGTGGATCAGAAGAAGCAGAAGAAGGAGAAGGAGAAGGTGAAGTCTGGAGGGTGAATTAGAAGAAGCAGAAGAAGGAGAAGGAGAAGGTGAAGTCAGGAGGGTGAATCAGAAGAAGCAGAAGAAGGAGAAGGAGCAGGTGAAGTCAGGGGGGTGAAGCAGAAGAAGTAGAAGAAGGAGAAGGAGAAGGTGAAGTCAGGAGGGTGAAGCAGAAGAAGCAGAAGAAGGAGAAGTAGAAGGTGAAGTCTGGAGGGCGCAGCAGAAGAAGCAGAAGAAGGAGAAGGAGAAGGTGAAGTCTGCAGGGTGAATCAGAAGAAGTAGAAGAAGGAGAAGGAGAAGGTGAAGTCAGGAGAGTGAAGCAGAAGAAGCAGAAGAAGGAGAAGGAGAAGGTGAAGTCTGGAGGGTGAAGCAGAAGAAGCAGAAGAAGGAGAAGGAGAAGGTGAAGTCTGGAGGGCGAAGCAGAAGAAGCAGAAGAAGGAGAAGGAGAAGGTGAAGTCTGGAGGGTGAAGCAGAAGAAGCAGAAGAAGGAGAAGGAGAAGGTGAAGTCTGGAGGGTGAATCAGAAGAAGTAGAAGAAGGAGAAGGAGAAGGTGAAGTCAGGAGGGTGAATCAGAAGAAGTAGAAGAAGGAGAAGGAGAAGGTGAAGTCAGGAGGGTGAAGCAGAAGAAGCAGAAGAAGGAGAAGGAGAAGGTGAAGTCAGGAGGGTGAATCGGAAGAAGTAGAAGAAGGAGAAGGAGAAGGTGAAGTCTGGAGGGTGAATCAGAAGAAGTAGAAGAAGGAGAAGGCTAAGGTGAAGTCAGGATGGTGAAGCAGAAGAAGCAGAAGAAGGAGAAGGAGAGGGTGAAGTCTGGAGGGTGAAGCAGAAGAAGTAGAAGAAGGAGAAGGAGAAGGTGAAGTCTGGAGGGTGAAGCAGAAGAAGCAGAAGAAGGAGAAGGAGAAGGTGAAGTCAGGAGGGTGGATCAGAAGAAGTAGAAGAAGGAGAAGGTGAAGGTGAAGTCTGGAGGGTGAATCAGAAGAAGCAGAAGAAGGAGAAGGAGAAGGTGAAGTCTGGAGGGCGCAGCAGAAGAAGCAGAAGAAGGAGAAGGAGAAGGTGAAGTCTGGAGGGTGAAGCAGAAGAAGCAGAAGAAGGAGAAGGAGAGGGTGAAGTCTGGAGGGTGAATCAGAAGAAGTAGAAGAAGGAGAAGGAGAAGGTGAAGTCAGGAGAGTGAAGCAGAAGAAGCAGAAGAAGGAGAAGGAGAAGGTGAAGTCTGGAGGGCGAAGCAGAAGAAGCAGAAGAAGGAGAAGGAGAAGGTGAAGTCTGGAGGGTGAATCAGAAGAAGTAGAAGAAGGAGAAGGAGAAGGTGATGTCTGGAGGGTGAATCAGAAGAAGTAGAAGAAGGAGAAGGAGAAGGTGAAGTCTGGAGGGTGAATCAGAAGAAGCAGAAGAAGGAGAAGGAGAAGGTGACGTCTGGAGGGAGAAGCAGAAGAAGTAGAAGAAGGAGAAGGAGAAGGTGAAGTCTGGAGGGTGAATCAGAAGAAGTAGAAGAAGGAGAAGGAGAAGGTGAAGTCTGGAGGGTGAATCAGAAGAAGTAGAAGACGGAGAAGGAGAAGGTGAAGTCTGGAGGGTGAATCAGAAGAAGCAGAAGAACGAGAAGGAGAAGGTGAAGTCTGGAGGGTGAATCAGCAGAAGTAGAAGAAGGAGAAGGAGAAGGTGTAGTCTGGAGGGTGAATCAGAAGAAGTTGACGAAGGAGAAGGAGAAGGTGAAGTCTGGAGGGTGAATCAGAAGAAGCAGAAGAACGAGAAGGAGAAGGTGAAGTCTGGAGGGTGAATCAGAAGATGTAGAAGAAGGAGAATGAGAAGGTGAAGTCTGGAGGATGAATCAGAAGAAGCAGAAGAAGGAGAAGGAGAAGGTGAAGTCTGGAGGGTGAATCAGAAGAAGCAGAAGAAGGAGAAGGAGAAGGTGAAGTCTGGAGGGAGAATCAGAAGAAGCAGAATAAGGAGAAGGAGAAGGTGAAGTCTGGAGGGTGAATCAGAAGAAGCAGAAGAAGGAGAAAGAGAAGGTGAAGTCTGGAGGGTGAATCAGAAGAAGTAGAAGAAGGAGAAGGAGAAGGTGAAGTCTGGAGGGTGAATCAGAAGAAGTAGAAGAAGGAGAAGGAGTAGGTGAAGTCTGGAGGGTGAATCAGAAGCAGTAGAAGAAGGAGAAGGAGAAGGTGAAGTCTGGAGGGTGAAGCAGAAGAAGTAGAAGAAGGAGAAGGAGAAGGTGAAGTCAGGAGGGTGAATCAGAAGAAGTAGAAGAAGGAGAAGGAGAAGGTGAAGTCAGGAGTGTGAATCAGAAGAAGCAGAAGAAGGAGAAGGAGAAGGTGAAGTCTGGAGGGTGAATCAGAAGAATCAGAAGAAGGAGAAGGAGAAGGTGAAGTCTGGAGGGTGAATCAGAAGAAGCAGAAGAAAGAGAAGGAGAAGGTGAATTCTGGAGGGTGAAGCAGAAGAAACAGAAGAAGGAGAAGGAGAAGGTGAAGACTGGAGGATGTATCAGAAGAAGTAGAAGAAGGAGAAGGAGAAGGTGAGGTCTGGAGGGTGAATCAGAAGAAGTAGAAGAAGGAGAAGGAGAAGGTGAAGTCTGGAGGGTGAATCAGAAGAAGCAGAAGAAGGAGAAGGAGAAGGTGAAGTCTGGAGGGTGAATCAGAAGAAGCAGAAGAAGGAGAAGGAGAAGATGAAGTCTGGAGGGTGAATCAGAAGTAGTAGAAGAAGTAGAAGGAGAAGGTGAGGTCTGGAGGGTGAATCAGAAGAAGCAGAAGAAGGAGAAGGAGAAGGTGAAGTCTGGAGGGTGAATCAGAAGAAGCAGAAGAAGGAGAAGGAGAAGGTGAAGTCTGGAGGGTGAATCAGAAGAAGCAGAAGAAGGAGAAGGAGAAGGTGAAGTCAGGAGGGTGAATCAGAAGAAGCAGAAGAAGGAGAAGGAGAAGGTGAAGTTAGGAGGGTGAATCAGAAGAAGCAGAAGAAGGAGAAGGAGAAGGTGAAGTCTGGAGGGTGAATCAGAAGAAGCAGAAGAAGGAGAAGGAGAAGGTGAAGTCTGGAGGGTGAATTAGAAGAAGCAGAAGAAGGAGAAGGAGAAGGTGAAGTCAGGGGGGTGAATCAGAAGAAGCAGAAGAAGGAGAAGCAGAAGGTAAAGTTAGGAGGGTGAACCAGAAGAAGCAGAAGAAGGAGAAGGAGCAGGTGAAGTCAGGGGGGTGAAGCAGAAGAAGTAGAAGAAGGAGAAGGAGAAGGTGAAGTCAGGAGGGTGAAGCAGAAGAAGCAGAAGAAGGAGAAGGAGAAGGTGAAGTCTGGAGGGCGCAGCAGAAGAAGCAGAAGAAGGAGAAGGAGAAGGTGAAGTCTGGAGGGTGAAGCAGAAGAAGCAGAAGAAGGAGAAGGAGAAGGTGAAGTCTGGAGGGTGAATCAGAAGAAGTAGAAGAAGGAGAAGGAGAAGGTGAAGTCAGGAGAGTGAAGCAGAAGAAGCAGAAGAAGGAGAAGGAGAAGGTGAAGTCTGGAGGGTGAAGCAGAAGAAGCAGAAGAAGGAGAAGGAGAAGGTGAAGTCTGGAGGGCGAAGCAGAAGAAGCAGAAGAAGGAGAAGGGGAAGGTGAAGTCTGGAGGGTGAATCAGAAGAAGTAGAAGAAGCAGAAGGAGAAGGTGAAGTCTGGAGGGTGAATCAGAAGAAGCAGAAGAAGGAGAAGGAGAAGGTGAAGTCTGGAGGGTGAATCAGAAGAAGCAGAAGAAGGAGAAGGAGAAGGTGAAGTCTGGAGGGTGAATCAGAAGAAGCAGAATAAGGAGAAGGAGAAGGTGAAGTCTGGAGGGTGAATCAGAAGAAGCAGAAGAAGGAGAAGGAGAATGTGAAGTCTGGAGGGTGAATCAGAAGAAGTAGAAGAAGGAGAAGGAGAAGGTGAAGTCTGGAGGGTGAATCAGAAGAAGTAGAAGAAGGAGAAGGAGAAGGTGAAGACTGGAGGGTGAATCAGAAGAAGCAGAAGAAGGAGAAGGAGAAGGTGAAGTCTGGAGGGTGAATCAGAAGAAGCAGAAGAAGGAGAAGGAGACGATGAAGTCTGGAGGGTGAATCAGAAGAAGTAGAAGAAGGAGAAGGAGAAGGTGAAGTCTGGAGGGTGAATCAGAAGAAGCAGAAGAAGGAGAAGGAGAAGGTGAAGTCTGGAGGGTGAATCAGAAGAAGCAGAAGAAGGAGAAGGAGAAGGTGAAGTCTGGAGGGTGAATCAGAAGAAGCAGAATAAGGAGAAGGAGAAGGTGAAGTCTGGAGGGTGAATCAGAAGAAGCAGAAGAAGTAGAAGGAGAAGGTGAAGTCTGGAGGGTGAATCAGAAGAAGTAGAAGAAGGAGAAGGAGAAGGTGAAGTCTGGAGGGTGAAGCAGAGGAAGTAGAAGAAGGAGAAGGAGAAGGTGAAGTCAGGAGGGTGAATCAGAAGAAGTAGAAGAAGGAGAAGGAGAAGGTGAAGTCAGGAGGGTGATTCAGAAGAAGCAGAAGAAGGAGAAGGAGAAGGTGAAGTCTGGAGGGTGAATCAGAAGAATCAGAAGAAGGAGAAGGAGAAGGTGAAGTCTGGAGGGTGAATCAGAAGAAGCAGAAGAAAGAGAAGGAGAAGGTGAAGTCTGGAGGGTGAAGCAGAAGAAACAGAAGAAGGAGAAGGAGAAGGTGAAGACAGAAGGGTGAATCAGAAGAAGTAGAAGAAGGAGAAGGAGAAGGTGAGGTCTGGAGGGTGAATCAGAAGAAGTAGAAGAAGGAGAAGGAGAAGGTGAAGTCTGGAGGGTGAATCAGAAGAAGCAGAAGAAGGAGAAGGAGAAGGTGAAGTCTGGAGGGTGAATCAGAAGAAGCAGAAGAAGGAGAAGGAGAAGGTGACGTCTGGAGGGAGAAGCAGAAGAAGTAGAAGAAGGAGAAGGAGAAGGTGAAGTCTGGAGGGTGAATCAGAAGAAGTAGAAGAAGGAGAAGGAGAAGGTGAAGTCTGGAGGGTGAATCAGAAGAAGTAGAAGACGGAGAAGGAGAAGGTGAAGTCTGGAGGGTGAATCAGAAGAAGCAGAAGAACGAGAAGGAGAAGGTGAAGTCTGGAGGGTGAATCAGCAGAAGTAGAAGAAGGAGAAGGAGAAGGTGTAGTCTGGAGGGTGAATCAGAAGAAGTTGACGAAGGAGAAGGAGAAGGTGAAGTCTGGAGGGTGAATCAGAAGAAGCAGAAGAACGAGAAGGAGAAGGTGAAGTCTGGAGGGTGAATCAGAAGATGTAGAAGAAGGAGAATGAGAAGGTGAAGTCTGGAGGATGAATCAGAAGAAGCAGAAGAAGGAGAAGGAGAAGGTGAAGTCTGGAGGGTGAATCAGAAGAAGCAGAAGAAGGAGAAGGAGAAGGTGAAGTCTGGAGGGAGAATCAGAAGAAGCAGAATAAGGAGAAGGAGAAGGTGAAGTCTGGAGGGTGAATCAGAAGAAGCAGAAGAAGGAGAAAGAGAAGGTGAAGTCTGGAGGGTGAATCAGAAGAAGTAGAAGAAGGAGAAGGAGAAGGTGAAGTCTGGAGGGTGAATCAGAAGAAGTAGAAGAAGGAGAAGGAGTAGGTGAAGTCTGGAGGGTGAATCAGAAGCAGTAGAAGAAGGAGAAGGAGAAGGTGAAGTCTGGAGGGTGAAGCAGAAGAAGTAGAAGAAGGAGAAGGAGAAGGTGAAGTCAGGAGGGTGAATCAGAAGAAGTAGAAGAAGGAGAAGGAGAAGGTGAAGTCAGGAGTGTGAATCAGAAGAAGCAGAAGAAGGAGAAGGAGAAGGTGAAGTCTGGAGGGTGAATCAGAAGAATCAGAAGAAGGAGAAGGAGAAGGTGAAGTCTGGAGGGTGAATCAGAAGAAGCAGAAGAAAGAGAAGGAGAAGGTGAATTCTGGAGGGTGAAGCAGAAGAAACAGAAGAAGGAGAAGGAGAAGGTGAAGACTGGAGGATGTATCAGAAGAAGTAGAAGAAGGAGAAGGAGAAGGTGAGGTCTGGAGGGTGAATCAGAAGAAGTAGAAGAAGGAGAAGGAGAAGGTGAAGTCTGGAGGGTGAATCAGAAGAAGCAGAAGAAGGAGAAGGAGAAGGTGAAGTCTGGAGGGTGAATCAGAAGAAGCAGAAGAAGGAGAAGGAGAAGATGAAGTCTGGAGGGTGAATCAGAAGTAGTAGAAGAAGTAGAAGGAGAAGGTGAGGTCTGGAGGGTGAATCAGAAGAAGCAGAAGAAGGAGAAGGAGAAGGTGAAGTCTGGAGGGTGAATCAGAAGAAGCAGAAGAAGGAGAAGGAGAAGGTGAAGTCTGGAGGGTGAATCAGAAGAAGCAGAAGAAGGAGAAGGAGAAGGTGAAGTCAGGAGGGTGAATCAGAAGAAGCAGAAGAAGGAGAAGGAGAAGGTGAAGTTAGGAGGGTGAATCAGAAGAAGCAGAAGAAGGAGAAGGAGAAGGTGAAGTCTGGAGGGTGAATCAGAAGAAGCAGAAGAAGGAGAAGGAGAAGGTGAAGTCTGGAGGGTGAATTAGAAGAAGCAGAAGAAGGAGAAGGAGAAGGTGAAGTCAGGGGGGTGAATCAGAAGAAGCAGAAGAAGGAGAAGCAGAAGGTAAAGTTAGGAGGGTGAACCAGAAGAAGCAGAAGAAGGAGAAGGAGCAGGTGAAGTCAGGGGGGTGAAGCAGAAGAAGTAGAAGAAGGAGAAGGAGAAGGTGAAGTCAGGAGGGTGAAGCAGAAGAAGCAGAAGAAGGAGAAGGAGAAGGTGAAGTCTGGAGGGCGCAGCAGAAGAAGCAGAAGAAGGAGAAGGAGAAGGTGAAGTCTGGAGGGTGAAGCAGAAGAAGCAGAAGAAGGAGAAGGAGAAGGTGAAGTCTGGAGGGTGAATCAGAAGAAGTAGAAGAAGGAGAAGGAGAAGGTGAAGTCAGGAGAGTGAAGCAGAAGAAGCAGAAGAAGGAGAAGGAGAAGGTGAAGTCTGGAGGGTGAAGCAGAAGAAGCAGAAGAAGGAGAAGGAGAAGGTGAAGTCTGGAGGGCGAAGCAGAAGAAGCAGAAGAAGGAGAAGGGGAAGGTGAAGTCTGGAGGGTGAATCAGAAGAAGTAGAAGAAGCAGAAGGAGAAGGTGAAGTCTGGAGGGTGAATCAGAAGAAGCAGAAGAAGGAGAAGGAGAAGGTGAAGTCTGGAGGGTGAATCAGAAGAAGCAGAAGAAGGAGAAGGAGAAGGTGAAGTCTGGAGGGTGAATCAGAAGAAGCAGAATAAGGAGAAGGAGAAGGTGAAGTCTGGAGGGTGAATCAGAAGAAGCAGAAGAAGGAGAAGGAGAATGTGAAGTCTGGAGGGTGAATCAGAAGAAGTAGAAGAAGGAGAAGGAGAAGGTGAAGTCTGGAGGGTGAATCAGAAGAAGTAGAAGAAGGAGAAGGAGAAGGTGAAGACTGGAGGGTGAATCAGAAGAAGCAGAAGAAGGAGAAGGAGAAGGTGAAGTCTGGAGGGTGAATCAGAAGAAGCAGAAGAAGGAGAAGGAGACGATGAAGTCTGGAGGGTGAATCAGAAGAAGTAGAAGAAGGAGAAGGAGAAGGTGAAGTCTGGAGGGTGAATCAGAAGAAGCAGAAGAAGGAGAAGGAGAAGGTGAAGTCTGGAGGGTGAATCAGAAGAAGCAGAAGAAGGAGAAGGAGAAGGTGAAGTCTGGAGGGTGAATCAGAAGAAGCAGAATAAGGAGAAGGAGAAGGTGAAGTCTGGAGGGTGAATCAGAAGAAGCAGAAGAAGTAGAAGGAGAAGGTGAAGTCTGGAGGGTGAATCAGAAGAAGTAGAAGAAGGAGAAGGAGAAGGTGAAGTCTGGAGGGTGAAGCAGAGGAAGTAGAAGAAGGAGAAGGAGAAGGTGAAGTCAGGAGGGTGAATCAGAAGAAGTAGAAGAAGGAGAAGGAGAAGGTGAAGTCAGGAGGGTGATTCAGAAGAAGCAGAAGAAGGAGAAGGAGAAGGTGAAGTCTGGAGGGTGAATCAGAAGAATCAGAAGAAGGAGAAGGAGAAGGTGAAGTCTGGAGGGTGAATCAGAAGAAGCAGAAGAAAGAGAAGGAGAAGGTGAAGTCTGGAGGGTGAAGCAGAAGAAACAGAAGAAGGAGAAGGAGAAGGTGAAGACAGAAGGGTGAATCAGAAGAAGTAGAAGAAGGAGAAGGAGAAGGTGAGGTCTGGAGGGTGAATCAGAAGAAGTAGAAGAAGGAGAAGGAGAAGGTGAAGTCTGGAGGGTGAATCAGAAGAAGCAGAAGAAGGAGAAGGAGAAGGTGAAGTCTGGAGGGTGAATCAGAAGAAGCAGAAGAAGGAGAAGGAGAAGATGAAGTCTGGAGGGTGAATCAGAAGAAGTAGAAGAAGGAGAAGGAGAAGGTGAGGTCTGGAGGGTGAATCAGAAGAAGCAGAAGAAGGAGAAGGAGAAGGTGAAGTCTGGAGGGTGAATCAGAAGAAGCAAAAGAAGGAGAAGGAGAAGGTGAAGTCAGGAGGGTGAATCAGAAGAAGCAGAAGAAGGAGAAGGAGCAGGTGAAGTCAGGGGGGTGAAGCAGAAGAAGTAGAAGAAGGAGAAGGAGAAGGTGAAGTCAGGACGGTGAAGCAGAAGAGGCAGAAGAAGGAGAAGGAGAAGGTGAAGTCTGGAGGGCGCAGCAGAAGAAGCAGAAGAAGGAGAAGGAGAAGGTGAAGCCTGGAGGGTGAAGCAGAAGAAGCAGAAGAAGGAGAAGGAGAAGGTGAAGTCTGGAGGGTGAATCAGAAGAAGTAGAAGAAGGAGAAGGAGAAGGTGAAGTCAGGAGAGTGAAGCAGAAGAAGCAGAAGAAGGAGAAGGAGAAGGTGAAGTCTGGAGGGTGAAGCAGAAGAAGCAGAAGAAGGAGAAGGAGAAGGTGAAGTCTGGAGGGCGAAGCAGAAGAAGCAGAAGAAGGAGAAGGAGAAGGTGAAGTCTGGAGGGTGAAGCAGAAGAAGCTGAAGAAGGAGAAGGAGAAGGTGGAGTCTGGAGGGTGAATCAGAAGAAGTAGAAGAAGGAGAGGGAGAAGGTGAAGTCAGGAGGGTGAAGCAGAAGAAGCAGAAGATGGAGAAGGAGAAGGTGAAGTCTGGAGGGTGAAACAGAAGAATCAGAAGAAGGAGAAGGAGAAGGTGAAGTCTGGAGGGTGAATCAGAAGAAGCAGAAGAAAGAGAAGGAGAAGGTGAAGTCTGGAGGGTGAAGCAGAAGAAACAGAAGAAGGAGAAGGAGAAGGTGAAGACTGAAGGGTGAATCAGAAGAAGTAGAAGAAGGCGAAGGAGAAGGTGAAGTCTGGAGGGTGAAGCAGAAGAAGCAGAAGAAGGAGAAGGAGAAGGTGAAGTCTGGAGGGTGAATCAGAAGAAGTAGAAGAAGGAGAAGGAGAAGGTGAAGTCTGGAGGGTGAATCAGAAGAAGCAGAAGAAGGAGAAGGAGAAGGTGAAGTCTGGAGGGTGAATCAGAAGAAGCAGAAGAAGGAGAAGGAGAAGGTGAAGTCTGGAGGGTGAATCAGAAGAAGCAGAATAAGGAGAAGGAGAAGGTGAAGTCTGGAGGGTGAATCAGAAGAAGCAGGAGAAGGAGAAGGTGAAGTCTGGAGGGTGAATCAGAAGAAGTAGAAGAAGGAGAAGGAGAAGGTGAAGTCTGGAGGGTGAATCAGAAGAAGTAGAAGAAGGAGAAGGAGAAGGTGAAGACTGGAGGGTGAAGCAGAAGAAGCAGAAGAAGGAGAAGGAGAAGGTGAAGTCTGGAGGGTGAATCAGAAGAAGCAGAAGAAGGAGAAGGAGACGATGAAGTATGGAGGGTGAATCAGAAGAAGTAGAAGAAGGAGAAGGAGAAGGTGAAGTCTGGAGGGTGAATCAGAAGAAGCAGAAGAAGGAGAAGGAGAAGGTGAAGTCTGGGGGTGAATCAGAAGAAGCAGAAGAAGGAGAAGGAGAAGGTGAAGTCTGGAGGGTGAATCAGAAGAAGCAGATAAGGAGAAGGAGAAGGTGAAGTCTGGAGGGTGAATCAGAAGAAGCAGAAGAAGTAGAAGGAGAAGGTGAAGTCTGGAGGGTGAATCAGAAGAAGTAGAAGAAGGAGAAGGAGAAGGTGAAGTCTGGAGGGTGAAGCAGAAGAAGTAGAAGAAGGAGAAGGAGAAGGTGAAGTCAGGAGGGTGAATCAGAAGAAGTAGAAGAAGGAGAAGGAGAAGGTGAAGTCAGGAGGGTGATTCAGAAGAAGCAGAAGAAGGAGAAGGAGAAGGTGAAGTCTGGAGGGTGAATCAGAAGAATCAGAAGAAGGAGAAGGAGAAGGTGAAGTCTGGAGGGTGAATCAGAAGAAGCAGAAGAAAGAGAAGGAGAAGGTGAAGTCTGGAGGGTGAAGCAGAAGAAACAGAAGAAGGAGAAGGAGAAGGTGAAGACTGAAGGGTGAATCAGAAGAAGTAGAAGAAGGAGAAGGAGAAGGTGAGGTCTGGAGGGTGAATCAGAAGAAGTAGAAGAAGGAGAAGGAGAAGGTGAAGTCTGGAGGGTGAATCAGAAGAAGCAGAAGAAGGAGAAGGAGAAGGTGAAGTCTGGAGGGTGAATCAGAAGAAGCAGAAGAAGGAGAAGGAGAAGATGAAGTCTGGAGGGAGAATCAGAAGAAGTATAAGAAGGAGAAGGAGAAGGTGAGGTCTGGAGGGTGAATCAGAAGAAGCAGAAGAAGGAGAAGGAGAAGGTGAAGTCTGGAGGGTGAATCAGAAGAAGCAGAAGAAGGAGAAGGAGAAGGTGATGTCTGGAGGGTGAATCAGAAGAAGCAAAAGAAGGAGAAGGAGAAGGTGAAGTCAGGAGGGTGAATCAGAAGAAGCAGAAGAAGGAGAAGGAGAAGCTGAAGTTAGGAGGGTGAATCAGAAGAAGCAGAAGAAGGAGAAGGAGCAGGTGAAGTCAGGGGGGTGAAGCAGAAGAAGTAGAAGAAGGAGAAGGAGAAGGTGAAGTCAGGACGGTGAAGCAGAAGAGGCAGAAGAAGGAGAAGGAGAAGGTGAAGTCTGGAGGGCGCAGCAGAAGAAGCAGAAGAAGGAGAAGGAGAAGGTGAAGTCTGGAGGGTGAAGCAGAAGAAGCAGAAGAAGGAGAAGGAGAAGGTGAAGTCTGGAGGGTGAATCAGAAGAAGTAGAAGAAGGAGAAGGAGAAGGTGAAGTCAGGAGAGTGAAGCAGAAGAAGCAGAAGAAGGAGAAGGAGAAGGTGAAGTCTGGAGGGTGAAGCAGAAGAAGCAGAAGAAGGAGAAGGAGAAGGTGAAGTCTGGAGGGCGAAGCAGAAGAAGCAGAAGAAGGAGAAGGAGAAGGTGAAGTCTGGAGGGTGAAGCAGAAGAAGCTGAAGAAGGAGAAGGAGAAGGTGAAGTCTGGAGGGTGAATCAGAAGAAGTAGAAGAAGGAGAAGGAGAAGGTGAAGTCAGGAGGGTGAAGCAGAAGAAGCAGAAGATGGAGAAGGAGAAGGTGAAGTCTGGAGGGTGAAAGAGAAGAATCAGAAGAAGGAGAAGGAGAAGGTGAAGTCTGGAGGGTGAATCAGAAGAAGCAGAAGAAAGAGAAGGAGAAGGTGAAGTCTGGAGGGTGAAGCAGAAGAAACAGAAGAAGGAGAAGGAGAAGGTGAAGTCTGAAGGGTGAATCAGAAGAAGTAGAAGAAGGAGAAGGAGAAGGTGAAGTCTGGAGGGTGAATCAGAAGAAGTAGAAGAAGGCGAAGGAGAAGGTGAAGTCTGGAGGGTGAATCAGAAGAAGCAGAAGAAGGAGAAGGAGAAGGTGAAGTCTGGAGGGTGAATCAGAAGAAGCAGAAGAAGGAGAAGGAGAAGATGAAGTCTGGAGGGTGAATCAGAAGAAGTAGAAGAAGGAGAAGGAGAAGGTGATGTCTGGAGGGTGAATCAGAAGAAGCAGAAGAAGGAGAAGGAGAAGGTGAAGTCTGGAGGGTGAATCAGAAGAAGCAGAAGAAGGAGAAGGAGAAGGTGAAGTCTGGAGGGTGAATCCGAAGAAGCAAAAGAAGGAGAAGGAGAAGGTGAAGTCAGGAGGGTGAATCAGAAGAAGCAGAAGAAGGAGAAGGAGAAGGTGAAGTTAGGAGGGTGAATCAGAAGAAGCAGAAGAAGGAGAAGGAGCAGGTGAAGTGAGGGGGGTGAAGCAGAAGAAGTAGAAGAAGGAGAAGGAGAAGGTGAAGTCAGGACGGTGAAGCAGAAGAAGCAGAAGAAGGAGAAGGAGAAGGTGAAGTCTGGAGGGCGCAGCAGAAGAAGCCGAAGAAGGAGAAGGAGAAGGTGAAGTCTGGAGGGTGAAGCAGAAGAAGCAGAAGAAGGAGAAGTAGAAGGTGAAGTCTGGAGGGTGAATCAGAAGAAGTAGAAGAAGGAGAGGGAGAAGGTGAAGTCAGGAGAGTGAAGCAGAAGAAGCAGAAGAAGGAGAAGGAGAAGGTGAAGTCTGGAGGGTGAAGCAGAAGAAGCAGAAGAAGGAGAAGGAGAAGGTGAAGTCTGGAGGGAGAAGCAGAAGAAGCAGAAGAAGGAGAAGGTGAAGTCTGGAGGGTGAAGCAGAAGAAGCAGAAGAAGGAGAAGGAGATGGTGAAGTCTGGAGGGCGAATAAGAAGAAGTAGAAGAAGGAGAAGGAGAAGGTGAAGTCAGAAGGGTGAAGCAGAAGAAGCAGAAGAAGGAGAAGGAGAAGGTGAAGTCTGGAGGGTGAAGCAGAAGAAGCAGAAGAAGGAGAAGGAGAAGGTGAAGTCTGGAGGGTGAAGCAGAAGAAGCAGAAGAAGGAGAAGGAGAAGGTGAAGTAAGGAGGGTGAATCAGAAGAAGTAGAAGAAGGAGAAGGAGAAGGTTAAGTCTGGAGGGTGAATCAGAAGACGTAGAAGAAGGAGAAGGAGAAGGTGAAGTCTGGAGGGTGAATCAGAAGAAGTAGAAGAAGGAGAAGGAGAATGTGAAGTCTGGAGGGTGAATCAGAAGAAGCAGAAGAAGGAGAAGATTAAGGTGAAGTCTGGAGGGTAAATCAGAAGAAGCAGAAGAAGGAGAAGGAGAAGATGAAGTCTGGAGGGTGAATCAGAAGAAGTAGAAGAAGGAGAAGGAGAAGGTGTAGTCTGGACGGTGAATCAGAAGAAGTAGACGAAGGAGAAGGAGAAGGTGAAGTCTGCAGGGTGAATCAGAAGAAGCAGAAGAAGGAGAAGGAGAAGGTGAAGTCTGGAGGGTGGATCAGAAGAAGTAGAAGAAGGAGAAGGAGAAGGTGAAGTCTGGAGGGTGAATCAGAAGAAGAAGGAGAAGGTGAAGTCTGGAGGGTGAATCAGAAGAAGCAGAAGAAGGAGAAGGAGAAGGTGAAGTCTGGAGGGTGAATCAGAAGAAGCAGA
This sequence comes from Somniosus microcephalus, assembly GCF_052327205.1. Lineage (NCBI taxonomy): Eukaryota > Metazoa > Chordata > Chondrichthyes > Squaliformes > Somniosidae > Somniosus > Somniosus microcephalus. Next base: position 983,538 of record NW_028225219.1, read on the forward strand.
ATAAGGAGAAGGAGAAGGTGAAGTCTGGAGGGTGAATCAGAAGAAGCAGAAGAAGGAGAAGGAGAAGGTGAAGTCTGGAGGGTGAATCAGAAGAAGCAGAAGAAGGAGAAGGAGAAGGTGAAGTCTGGAGGGTGAATCAGAAGAAGCAGAAGAAGGAGAAGGAGAAGGAGGAGTCTGGAGGGTTAATCAGAAGAAGCAGAAGAAGGAGAAGGATAAGGTGAAGTCTGGAGGGTGAAGCAGAAGAAGTAGAAGAAGGAGAAGGAGAAGGTGAAGTCAGGAGGGTGAATCAGAAGAAGTAGAAGAAGGAGAAGGAGAAGGTGAAGTCTGGAGGGTGAATCAGAAGAAGCAGAAGAAGGAGAAGGAGAAGGTGAAGTCTGGAGGGTGAATCAGAAGAATCAGAAGAAGGAGAAGGAGAAGGTGAAGTCTGGAGGGTGAATCAGAAGAAGCAGAAGAAGGAGAAGGAGAAGGTGAAGTCTGGAGGGTGAATCAGAAGAAGCAGAAGAAGGAGAAGGAGAAGGTGAAGTCAGGAGGGTGAATCAGAAGAAGCAGAAGAAGGAGAAGTAGAAGGTGAAGTTAGGAGGGTGAATCAGAAGAAGCAGAAGAAGGAGAAGGAGCAGGTGATGTCAGCGGGATGAAGCAGAAGAAGTAGAAGAAGGAGAAGGAGAAGGTGAAGTCAGGACGGTGAAGCAGAAGAAGCAGAAGAAGGAGAAGGAGAAGGTGAAGTCTGGAGGGTGAGTCAGAATAAGTAGAAGAAGGAGAAGGAGAAGGTCAAGTCTGGAGGGTGAATCAGAAGAAGTAGAAGAAGGAGAAGGAGAAGGTGAAGTCTGGAGGGTGAAGCAGAAGAAGTAGAAGAAGGAGAAGGAGAAGGTGAAGTCAGGAGGGTGAATCAGAAGAAGTAGAAGAAGAAGAAGGAGAAGGTGAAGTCAGGAGGGTGAATCAGAAGAAGCAGAAGAAGGAGAAGGAGAAGGTGAAGTCTGGAGGGTGAATCAGAAGAATCAGAAGAAGGAGAAGGAGAAGGTGAAGTCTGGAGGGTGAATCAGAAGAAGCAGAAGAAAGAGAAGGAGAAGGTGAAGTCTGGAGGGTGAATCAGAAGAAGCAGAAGAAGGAGAAGGAGAAGGTGAAGTCAGGAGGGTGAATCAGAAGAAGCAGAAGAAGGAGAAGGAGAAGGTGAAGTTAGGAGGGTGAATCAGAAGAAGCAGAAGAAGGAGAAGGAGCAGGTGATGTCAGGGGGATGAAGCAGAAGAATTAGAAGAAGGAGAAGGAGAAGGTGAAGTCAGGACGGTGAAGCAGAAGAAGCAGAAGAAGGAGAAGGAGAAGATGAAGTCTGGAGGGTGAATCAGAAGAAGTAGAAGAAGGAGAAGGAGAAGGTCAAGTCTGGTGGGTGAATCGGAAGAAGTAGAAGAAGGAGAAGGAGAAGGTGAAGTCTGGAGGGTGAAGCAGAAGAAGTAGAAGAAGGAGAAGGAGAAGGTGAAGTCAGGAGGGTGAATCAGAAGAAGTAGAAGAAGGAGAAGGAGAAGGTGAAGTCAGGAGGGTGAATCAGAAGAAGCAGAAGAAGGAGAAGGAGAAGGTGAAGTCTGGAGGGTGAATATGAAGAAGCAGAAGAAGGAGAAGGAGAAGATGAAATCTGGAGGGTGAATCAGAAGAAGTAGAAGAAGGAGAAGGAGAAGGTGAGGTCTGGAGGGTCAATCAGAAGAAGTAGAAGAAGGAGAAGGAGAAGGTGAAGTCTGGAGGGTGAAACAGAAGAAGCAGAAGAAGGAGAAGGAGAAGGTGAAGTCTGGAGGGTGAATCAGAAGAAGTAGAAGAAGGAGAAGGAGAAGGTGAAGTCTGGAGGGTGAATCAGAAGAAGCAGAAGAAGGAGAAGGAGAAGGTGAAGTCTGGAGGGTGAATCAGAAGAAGCAGAAGAAGGAGAAGGAGAAGGTGAAGTCTGGAGGGTGAATCAGAAGAAGCAGAAGAAGGCGAAGGAGAAGTTGAAGTCTGGAGGGTGAATCAGAAGAAGCAGAATAAGGAGAAGTGAAGGTGAAGTATGGAGGGTGAATCAGAAGAAGCAGAAGAAGGAGAAGGAGAAGGTGAAGTCTGGAGGGTGAATCAGAAGAAGTAGAAGAAGGAGAAGGAGAAGGTGAAGTCAGGAGAGTGAAGCAGAAGAAGCAGAAGAAGGAGAAGGAGAAGGTGAAGTCTGGAGGGTGAAGCAGAAGAAGCAGAAGAAGGAGAAGGAGAAGGTGAAGTCTGGAGGGCGAAGCAGAAGAAGCAGAAGAAGGAGAAGGAGAAGGTGAAGTCTGGAGGGTGAAGCAGAAGAAGCTGAAGAAGGAGAAGGAGAAGGTGAAGTCTGGAGGGTGAATCAGAAGAAGTAGAAGAAGGAGAAGGAGAAGGTGAAGTCAGGAGGGTGAAGCAGAAGAAGCAGAAGATGGAGAAGGAGAAGGTGAAGTCTGGAGGGTGAAAGAGAAGAATCAGAAGAAGGAGAAGGAGAAGGTGAAGTCTGGAGGGTGAATCAGAAGAAGCAGAAGAAAGAGAAGGAGAAGGTGAAGTCTGGAGGGTGAAGCAGAAGAAACAGAAGAAGGAGAAGGAGAAGGTGAAGACTGAAGGGTGAATCAGAAGAAGTAGAAGAAGGAGAAGGAGAAGGTGAAGTCTGGAGGGTGAATCAGAAGAAGTAGAAGAAGGCGAAGGAGAAGGTGAAGTCTGGAGGGTGAATCAGAAGAAGCAGAAGAAGGAGAAGGAGAAGGTGAAGTCTGGAGGGTGAATCAGAAGAAGCAGAAGAAGGAGAAGGAGAAGATGAAGTCTGGAGGGTGAATCAGAAGAAGTAGAAGAAGGAGAAGGAGAAGGTGATGTCTGGAGGGTGAATCAGAAGAAGCAGAAGAAGGAGAAGGAGAAGGTGAAGTCTGGAGGGTGAATCAGAAGAAGCAGAAGAAGGAGAAGGAGAAGGTGAAGTCTGGAGGGTGAATCAGAAGAAGCAAAAGAAGGAGAAGGAGAAGGTGAAGTCAGGAGGGTGAATCAGAAGAAGCACAAGAAGGAGAAGGAGAAGGTGAAGTTAGGAGGGTGAATCAGAAGAAGCAGAAGAAGGAGAAGGAGCAGGTGAAGTGAGGGGGGTGAAGCAGAAGAAGTAGAAGAAGGAGAAGGAGAAGGTGAAGTCAGGACGGTGAAGCAGAAGAAGCAGAAGAAGGAGAAGGAGAAGGTGAAGTCTGGAGGGCGCAGCAGAAGAAGCCGAAGAAGGAGAAGGAGAAGGCGAAGTCTGGAGGGTGAAGCAGAAGAAGCAGAAGAAGGAGAAGTAGAAGGTGAAGTCTGGAGGGTGAATCAGAAGAAGTAGAAGAAGGAGAGGGAGAAGGTGAAGTCAGGAGAGTGAAGCAGAAGAAGCAGAAGAAGGAGAAGGAGAAGGTGAAGTCTGGAGGGTGAAGCAGAAGAAGCAGAAGAAGGAGAAGGAGAAGGTGAAGTCTGGAGGGCGAAGCAGAAGAAGCAGAAGAAGGAGAAGGAGAAGGTGAAGTCTGGAGGGTGAAGCAGAAGAAGCAGAAGAAGGAGAAGGAGATGGTGAACTCTGGAGGGCGAATCAGAAGAAGTAGAAGAAGGAGAAGGAGAAGGTGAAGTCAGAAGGGTGAAGCAGAAGAAGCAGAAGAAGGAGAAGGAGAAGGTGAAGTCTGGAGGGTGAAGCAGAAGAAGCAGAAGAAGGAGAAGGAGAAGGTGAAGTCTGGAGGGTGAAGCAGAAGAAGCAGAAGAAGGAGAAGGAGAAGGTGAAGTAAGGAGGGTGAATCAGAAGAAGTAGAAGAAGGAGAAGGAGAAGGTTAAGTCTGGAGGGTGAATCAGAAGACGTAGAAGAAGGAGAAGGAGAAGGTGAAGTCTGGAGGGTGAATCAGAAGAAGAAGAAGAAGGAGAAGGAGAATGCGAAGTCTGGAGGGTGAATCAGAAGAAGCAGAAGAAGGAGAAGGAGAAGGTGAAGTCTGGAGGGAGAAGCAGAAGAAGTAGAAGAAGGAGAAGGAGAAGTTGAAGTCTGGAGGGTGAATCAGAAGAAGTAGAAGAAGGAGAAGGAGAAGGTGAAGTCTGGAGGGTCAATCAGAAGAAGTAGAAGAAGGAGAAGATTAAGGTGAAGTCTGGAGGGTAAATCAGAAGAAGCAGAAGAAGGAGAAGGAGAAGATGAAGTCTGGAGGGTGAATCAGAAGAAGTAGAAGAAGGAGAAGGAGAAGGTGTAGTCTGGACGGTGAATCAGAAGAAGTAGACGAAGGAGAAGGAGAAGGTGAAGTCTGCAGGGTGAATCAGAAGAAGCAGAAGAAGGAGAAGGAGAAGGTGAAGTCTGGAGGGTGGATCAGAAGAAGTAGAAGAAGGAGAAGGAGAAGGTGAAGTCTGGAGGGTGAATCAGAAGAAGAAGGAGAAGGTGAAGTCTGGAGGGTGAATCAGAAGAAGCAGAAGAAGGAGAAGGAGAAGGTGAAGTCTGGAGGGTGAATCAGAAGAAGCAGAATAAGGAGAAGGAGAAGGTGAAGTCTGGAGGGTGAATCAGAAGAAGCAGAAGAAGGAGAAGGAGAAGGTGAAGTCTGGAGGGTGAATCAGAAGAAGCAGAAGAAGGAGAAGGAGAAGGTGAAGTCTGGAGGGTGAATCAGAAGAAGCAGAAGAAGGAGAAGGAGAAGGAGGAGTCTGGAGGGTGAATCAGAAGAAGCAGAAGAAGGAGAAGGATAAGGTGAAGTCTGGAGGGTGAAGCAGAAGAAGTAGAAGAAGGAGAAGGAGAAGGTGAAGTCAGGAGGGTGAATCAGAAGAAGTAGAAGAAGGAGAAGGAGAAGGTGAAGTCTGGAGGGTGAATCAGAAGAAGCAGAAGAAGGAGAAGGAGAAGGTGAAGTCTGGAGGGTGAATCAGAAGAATCAGAAGAAGGAGAAGGAGAAGGTGAAGTCTGGAGGGTGAATCAGAAGAAGCAGAAGAAGGAGAAGGAGAAGGTGAAGTCTGGAGGGTGAATCAGAAGAAGCAGAAGAAGGAGAAGGAGAAGGTGAAGTCAGGAGGGTGAATCAGAAGAAGCAGAAGAAGGAGAAGTAGAAGGTGAAGTTAGGAGGGTGAATCAGAAGAAGCAGAAGAAGGAGAAGGAGCAGGTGATGTCAGCGGGATGAAGCAGAAGAAGTAGAAGAAGGAGAAGGAGAAGGTGAAGTCAGGACGGTGAAGCAGAAGAAGCAGAAGAAGGAGAAGGAGAAGGTGAAGTCTGGAGGGTGAGTCAGAATAAGTAGAAGAAGGAGAAGGAGAAGGTCAAGTCTGGAGGGTGAATCAGAAGAAGTAGAAGAAGGAGAAGGAGAAGGTGAAGTCTGGAGGGTGAAGCAGAAGAAGTAGAAGAAGGAGAAGGAGAAGGTGAAGTCAGGAGGGTGAATCAGAAGAAGTAGAAGAAGAAGAAGGAGAAGGTGAAGTCAGGAGGGTGAATCAGAAGCAGCAGAAGAAGGAGAAGGAGAAGGTGAAGTCTGGAGGGTGAATCAGAAGAATCAGAAGAAGGAGAAGGAGAAGGTGAAGTCTGGAGGGTGAATCAGAAGAAGCAGAAGAAAGAGAAGGAGAAGGTGAAGTCTGGAGGGTGAATCAGAAGAAGCAGAAGAAGGAGAAGGAGAAGGTGAAGTCAGGAGGGTGAATCAGAAGAAGCAGAAGAAGGAGAAGGAGAAGGTGAAGTTAGGAGGGTGAATCAGAAGAAGCAGAAGAAGGAGAAGGAGCAGGTGATGTCAGGGGGATGAAGCAGAAGAATTAGAAGAAGGAGAAGGAGAAGGTGAAGTCAGGACGGTGAAGCAGAAGAAGCAGAAGAAGGAGAAGGAGAAGATGAAGTCTGGAGGGTGAATCAGAAGAAGTAGAAGAAGGAGAAGGAGAAGGTCAAGTCTGGAGGGTGAATCGGAAGAAGTAGAAGAAGGAGAAGGAGAAGGTGAAGTCTGGAGGGTGAAGCAGAAGAAGTAGAAGAAGGAGATGGAGAAGGTGAAGTCAGGAGGGTGAATCAGAAGAAGTAGAAGAAGGAGAAGGAGAAGGTGAAGTCAGGAGGGTGAATCAGAAGAAGCAGAAGAAGGAGAAGGAGAAGGTGAAGTCTGGAGGGTGAATATGAAGAAGCAGAAGAAGGAGAAGGAGAAGATGAAATCTGGAGGGTGAATCAGAAGAAGTAGAAGAAGGAGAAGGAGAAGGTGAGGTCTGGAGGGTGAATCAGAAGAAGTAGAAGAAGGAGAAGGAGAAGGTGAAGTCTGGAGGGTGAAACAGAAGAAGCAGAAGAAGGAGAAGGAGAAGGTGAAGTCTGGAGGGTGAATCAGAAGAAGTAGAAGAAGGAGAAGGAGAAGGTGAAGTCTGGAGGGTGAATCAGAAGAAGCAGAAGAAGGAGAAGGAGAAGGTGAAGTCTGGAGGGTGAATCAGAAGAAGCAGAAGAAGGAGAAGGAGAAGGTGAAGTCTGGAGGGTGAATCAGAAGAAGCAGAAGAAGGCGAAGGAGAAGTTGAAGTCTGGAGGGTGAATCAGAAGAAGCAGAATAAGGAGAAGTGAAGGTGAAGTATGGAGGGTGAATCAGAAGAAGCAGAAGAAGGAGAAGGAGAAGGTGAAGTCTGGAGGGTGAATCAGAAGAATTAGAAGAAGGAGAAGGTGAAGGTGAAGTCTGGAGGGTGAAGCAGAAGAAGTAGAAGAAGGAGAAGGAGAAGGTGAAGTCAGGAGGGTGAATCAGAAGAAGTAGAAGAAGGAGAAGGAGAAGGTGAAGTCAGGAGGGTGAATCAGAAGAAGCAGAAGAAGGAGAAGGAAAAGGTGAAGTCTGGAGGGTGAATCAGAAGAAGCAGAATAAGGAGAAGGAGAAGGTGAAGTCTGGAGGGTGAATCAGAAGAAGCAGAATAAGGAGAAGGAGAAGGTGAAGTCTGGAGGGTGAATCAGAAGAAGCAGAAGAAGGAGAAGGAGAAGATGAAGTCTGGAGGGTGAATCAGAAGAAGTAGAAGAAGGAGAAGGAGAAGGTGAAGTCTGGAGGGTGAAGCAGAAGAAGTAGAAGAAGGAGAAGGAGAAGGTGAAGTCAGGAGGGTGAATCAGAAGAAGTAGAAGAAGGAGAAGGAGAAGGTGAAGTCAGGAGGGTGAATCAGAAGAAGCAGAAGAAGGAGAAGGAGAAGGTGAAGTCTGGAGGGTGAATCAGAATAATCAGAAGAAGGAGAAGGAGAAGGTGAAGTCTGGAGGGTGAATCAGAAGAAGCAGAAGAAAGAGAAGGAGAAGGTGAAGTCTGGAGGGTGAAGCAGAAGAAACAGAAGAAGGAGAAGGAGAAGGTGAAGACTGGAGGGTGAATCAGAAGAAGTGGAAGAAGGAGAAGGAGAAGGTGAAGTTTGGAGGGTGAATCAGAAGAAGTAGAAGAAGGAGAAGGAGAAGGTGAAGTCTGGAGGGTGAATCAGAAGAAGCAGAAGAAGGAGAAGGAGAAGGTGAAGTCTGGAGGGTGAATCAGAAGAAGCAGAAGAAGGAGAAGGAGAAGATGAAGTCTGGAGGGTGAATCAGAAGAAGTAGAAGAAGGAGAAGGAGAAGGTGAAGTCTGGAGGGTGAATCAGAAGAAGCAGAAGAAGGAGAAGGAGAAGGTGAAGTCAGGAGGGTGAATCAGAAGAAGCAGAAGAAGGAGAATTTATAGGTGAAGTTAGGAGGGTGAATCAGAAGAAGCAGAAGAAGGAGATGGAGCAGGTGATGTCAGCGGGATGAAGCAGAAGAAGTAGAAGAAGGAGAAGGAGAAGGTGAAGTCAGGACGGTGAAGCAGAAGAAGCAGAAGAAGGAGAAGGAGAAGGTGAAGTCTGGAGGGTGAGTCAGAATAAGTAGAAGAAGGAGAAGGAGAAGGTAAAGTCTGGAGGGTGAATCAGAAGAAGTAGAAGAAGGAGAAGGAGAAGGTGAAGTCTGGAGGGTGAAGCAGAAGAAGTAGAAGAAGGAGAAGGAGAAGGTGAAGTCAGGAGGGTGAATCAGAAGAAGTAGAAGAAGAAGAAGGAGAAGGTGAAGTCAGGAGGGTGAATCAGAAGAAGCAGAAGAAGGAGAAGGAGAAGGTGAAGTCTGGAGGGTGAATCAGAAGAATCAGAAGAAGGAGAAGGAGAAGGTGAAGTCTGGAGGGTGAATCAGAAGAAGCAGAAGAAAGAGAAGGAGAAGGTGAAGTCTGGAGGGTGAATCAGAAGAAGCAGAAGAAGGAGAAGGAGAAGGTGAAGTCAGGAGGGTGAATCAGAAGAAGCAGAAGAAGGAGAAGGAGAAGGTGAAGTTAGGAGGGTGAATCAGAAGAAGCAGAAGAAGGAGAAGGAGCAGGTGATGTCAGGGGGATGAAGCAGAAGAATTAGAAGAAGGAGAAGGAGAAGGTGAAGTCAGGACGGTGAAGCAGAAGAAGCAGAAGAAGGAGAAGGAGAAGATGAAGTCTGGAGGGTGAATCAGAAGAAGTAGAAGAAGGAGAAGGAGAAGGTCAAGTCTGGAGGGTGAATCGGAAGAAGTAGAAGAAGGAGAAGGAGAAGGTGAAGTCAGGAGGGTGAATCATAAGAAGCAGAAGAAGGAGAAGGAGAAGCTGAAGTCTGGAGGGTGAATCAGAAGAATCAGAAGAAGGAGAAGGAGAAGGTGAAGTCTGGAGGGTGAATCAGAAGAAGCAGAAGAAAGAGAAGGAGAAGGTGAAGTCTGGAGGGTGAAGCAGAAGAAACAGAAGAAGGAGAAGGAGAAGGTGAAGACTGGAGGGTGAATCAGAAGAAGTAGAAGAAGGAGAAGGAGAAGGTGAAGTCTGGAGGGTGAATCAGAAGAAGTAGAAGAAGGAGAAGGAGAAGGTGAAGTCTGGAGTGTGAATCAGAAGAAGCAGAAGAAGGAGAAGGAGAAGGTGAAGTCTGGAGGGTGAAGCAGAAGAAACAGAAGAAGGAGAAGGAGAAGGTGAAGACTGGAGGGTGAATCAGAAGAAGTAGAAGAAGGAGAAGGAGAAGGTGAAGTCTGGAGGGTGAATCAGAAGAAGTAGAAGAAGGAGAAGGAGAAGGTGAAGTCAGGAGGGTGAATCAGAAGAAGTAGAAGAAGGAGAAGGAGAAGGTGAAGTCAGGAGGGTGAATCAGAAGAAGCAGAAGAAGGAGAAGGAAAAGGTGAAGTCTGGAGGGTGAATCAGAAGAAGCAGAATAAGGAGAAGGAGAAGGTGAAGTCTGGAGGGTGAATCAGAAGAAGCAGAATAAGGAGAAGGAGAAGGTGAAGTCTGGAGGTTGAATCAGAAGAAGCAGAAGAAGGAGAAGGAGAAGATGAAGTCTGGAGGGTGAATCAGAAGAAGTAGAAGAAGGAGAAGGAGAAGGTGAAGTCTGGAGGGTGAAGCAGAAGAAGTAGAAGAAGGAGAAGGAGAAGGTGAAGTCAGGAGGGTGAATCAGAAGAAGTAGAAGAAGGAGAAGGAGAAGGTGAAGTCAGGAGGGTGAATCAGAAGAAGCAGAAGAAGGAGAAGGAGAAGGTGAAGTCTGGAGGGTGAATCAGAATAATCAGAAGAAGGAGAAGGAGAAGGTGAAGTCTGGAGGGTGAATCAGAAGAAGCAGAAGAAAGAGAAGGAGAAGGTGAAGTCTGGAGGGTGAAGCAGAAGAAACAGAAGAAGGAGAAGGAGAAGGTGAAGACTGGAGGGTGAATCAGAAGAAGTGGAAGAAGGAGAAGGAGAAGGTGAAGTTTGGAGGGTGAATCAGAAGAAGTAGAAGAAGGAGAAGGAGAAGGTGAAGTCTGGAGGGTGAATCAGAAGAAGCAGAAGAAGGAGAAGGAGAAGGTGAAGTCTGGAGGGTGAATCAGAAGAAGCAGAAGAAGGAGAAGGAGAAGATGAAGTCTGGAGGGTGAATCAGAAGAAGTAGAAGAAGGAGAAGGAGAAGGTGAAGTCTGGAGGGTGAATCAGAAGAAGCAGAAGAAAGAGAAGGAGAAGGTGAAGTCTGGAGGGTGAATCAGAAGAAGTAGAAGAGGGAGAAGGAGAAGGTGAAGTCTGGAGGGTGAATCAGAAGAAGCAGAAGAAGGAGAAGGAGAAGGTGAAGTCTGGAGGGTGAATCAGAAGAAGCAGAAGAAGGAGAAGGAGAAGGTGAAGTCAGGAGGGTGAATCAGAAGAAGCAGAAGAAGGAGAATTTATAGGTGAAGTTAGGAGGGTGAATCAGAAGAAGCAGAAGAAGGAGATGGAGCAGGTGATGTCAGCGGGATGAAGCAGAAGAAGTAGAAGAAGGAGAAGGAGAAGGTGAAGTCAGGACGGTGAAGCAGAAGAAGCAGAAGAAGGAGAAGGAGAAGGTGAAGTCTGGAGGGTGAGTCAGAATAAGTAGAAGAAGGAGAAGGAGAAGGTCAAGTCTGGAGGGTGAATCAGAAGAAGTAGAAGAAGGAGAAGGAGAAGGTGAAGTCTGGAGGGTGAAGCAGAAGAAGTAGAAGAAGGAGAAGGAGAAGGTGAAGTCAGGAGGGTGAATCAGAAGAAGTAGAAGAAGAAGAAGGAGAAGGTGAAGTCAGGAGGGTGAATCAGAAGAAGCAGAAGAAGGAGAAGGAGAAGGTGAAGTCTGGAGGGTGAATCAGAAGAATCAGAAGAAGGAGAAGGAGAAGGTGAAGTCTGGAGGGTGAATCAGAAGAAGCAGAAGAAAGAGAAGGAGAAGGTGAAGTCTGGAGGCTGAATCAGAAGAAGCAGAAGAAGGAGAAGGAGAAGGTGAAGTCAGGAGGGTGAATCAGAAGAAGCAGAAGAAGGAGAAGGAGAAGGTGAAGTTAGGAGGGTGAATCAGAAGAAGCAGAAGAAGGAGAAGGAGCAGGTGATGTCAGGGGGATGAAGCAGAAGAATTAGAAGAAGGAGAAGGAGAAGGTGAAGTCAGGACGGTGAAGCAGAAGAAGCAGAAGAAGGAGAAGGAGAAGATGAAGTCTGGAGGGTGAATCAGAAGAAGTAGAAGAAGGAGAAGGAGAAGGTCAAGTCTGGAGGGTGAAGCAGAAGAAGTAGAAGAAGGAGAAGGAGAAGGTGAAGTCAGGAGGGTGAATCAGAAGAAGTAGAAGAAGGAGAAGGAGAAGGTGAAGTCAGGAGGGTGAATCAGAAGAAGCAGAAGAAGGAGAAGGAGAAGGTGAAGTCTGGAGGGTGAAGCAGAAGAAGTAGAAGAAGGAGAAGGAGAAGGTGAAGTCAGGAGGGTGAATCAGAAGAAGTAGAAGAAGGAGAAGGAGAAGGTGAAGTCAGGAGGGTGAATCATAAGAAGCAGAAGAAGGAGAAGGAGAAGGTGAAGTCTGGAGGGTGAATCAGAAGAATCAGAAGAAGGAGAAGGAGAAGGTGAAGTCTGGAGGGTGAATCAGAAGAAGCAGAAGAAAGAGAAGGAGAAGGTGAAGTCTGGAGGGTGAAGCAGAAGAAACAGAAGAAGGAGAAGGAGAAGGTGAAGACTGGAGGGTGAATCAGAAGAAGTAGAAGAAGGAGAAGGAGAAGGTGAAGTCTGGAGGGTGAATCAGAAGAAGTAGAAGAAGGAGAAGGAGAAGGTGAAGTCTGGAGTGTGAATCAGAAGAAGCAGAAGAAGGAGAAGGAGAAGGTGAAGTCTGGAGGGTGAATCAGAAGAAGCAGAAGAAGGAGAAGGAGAAGATGAAGTCTGGAGGGTGAATCAGAAGAAGTAGAAGAAGGAGAAGGAGAAGGTGAGGTCTGGAGGGTGAATCAGAAGAAGCAGAAGAAGGAGAAGGGGAAGGTGAAGTCTGGAGGGTGAATCAGAAGAAGCAGAAGAAGGAGAAGGAGAAGGTGAAGTCTGGAGGGTGAATCAGAAGAAGCAGAAGAAGGAGAAGGAGAAGGTGAAGTCAGGAGGGTGAATCAGAAGAAGCAGAAGAAGGAGAAGGAGAAGGTGAAGTTGGGAGGGTGAATCAGAAGAAGCAGAAGAAGGAGAAGGAGCAGGTGATGTCAGGGGGATGAAGCAGAAGAAGTAGAAGAAGGAGAAGGAGAAGGTGAAGTCAGGACGGTGAAGCAGAAGAAGCAGAAGAAGGAGAAGGAGAAGGTGAAGTCTGGAGGGTGAATCAGAAGAAGTAGAAGAAGGAGAAGGAGAAGGTCAAGTCTGGAGGGTGAATCAGAAGAAGTAGAAGAAGGAGAAGGAGAAGGTGAAGTCTGGAGGGTGAAGCAGAAGAAGTAGAAGAAGGAGAAGGAGAAGGTGAAGTCTGGAGGGTGAATCAGAAGAAGCAGAAGAAGGAGAAGGAGAAGGTGAAGTCTGGAGGGTGAATCAGAAGAAGCAGAAGAAGGAGAAGGAGAAGATGAAGTCTGGAGGGTGAATCAGAAGAAGTAGAAGAAGGAGAAGGAGAAGGTGAGGTCTGGAGGGTGAATCAGAAGAAGCAGTAGAAGGAGAAGGAGAAGGTGAAGTCTGGAGGGTGAATCAGAAGAAGCAGAAGAAGGAGAAGGAGAAGGTGAAGTCTGGAGGGTGAATCAGAAGAAGCAGAAGAAGGAGAAGGAGAAGGTGAAGTCAGGAGGGTGAATCAGAAGAAGCAGAAGAAGGAGAAGGAGAAGGTGAAGTTAGGAGGGTGAATCAGAAGAAGGAGAAGAAGGAGAAGGAGCAGGTGATGTCATGGGGAATAAGCAGAAGAAGTAGAAGAAGGAGAAGGAGAAGGTGAAGTCAGGACGGTGAAGCAGAAGAAGCAGAAGAAGGAGAAGGAGAAGGTGAAGTCTGGAGGGTGAATCAGAAGAAGTAGAAGAAGGAGAAGGAGAAGGTCAAGTCTGGAGGGTGAATCAGAAGAAGTAGAAGAAGGAGAAGGAGAAGGTGAAGTCTGGAGGGTGAAGCAGAAGAAGTAGAAGAAGGAGAAGGAGAAGGTGAAGTCAGGAGGGTGAATCAGAAGAAGTAGAAGAAGGAGAAGGAGAAGGTGAAGTCAGGAGGGTGAATCAGAAGAAGCAGAAGAAGGAGAAGAAGAAGGTGAAGTCTGGAGGGTGAATCAGAAGAATCAGAAGAAGGAGAAGGAGAAGGTGAAGTCTGGAGGGTGAATCAGAAGAAGCAGAAGAAAGAGAAGGAGAAGGTGAAGTCTGGAGGGTGAATCAGAAGAAGTAGAAGAAGGAGAAGGAGAAGGTGAAGTCTGGAGTGTGAATCAGAAGAAGCAGAAGAAGGAGAAGGAGAAGGTGAAGTCTGGAGGGAGAATCAGAAGAAGCAGAAGAAGGAGAAGGAGAAGGTGAAGTCTGGAGGGTGAATCAGAAGAAGTAGAAGAAGGAGAAGGAGAAGGTGAAGTCTGGAGGGTGAAGCAGAAGAAGTAGAAGAAGGAGAAGGAGAAGGTGAAGTCAGGAGGGTGAATCAGAAGAAGTAGAAGAAGGAGAAGGAGAAGGTGAAGTCAGGAGGGTGAATCAGAAGAAGCAGAAGAAGGAGAAGGAGAAGGTGAAGTCTGGAGGGTGAATCAGAAGAATCAGAAAAAGGAGAAGGAGAAGGTGAAGTCTGGAGGGTGAATCAGAAGAAGCAGAGGAAGGAGAAGGAGAAGGTGAAGTCTGGAGGGTGAATCAGAAGAAGCAGAATAAGGAGAAGGAGAAGGTGAAGTCTGGAGGGTGAATCAGAAGAAGCAGAATAAGGAGAAGGAGAAGGTGAAGTCTGGAGGGTGAATCAGAAGAAGCAGAAGAAGGAGAAGGAGAAGATGAAGTCTGGAGGGTGAAGCAGAAGAAGTAGAAGAAGGAGAAGGAGAAGCTGAAGTCTGGAGGGTGAAGCAGAAGAAGTAGAAGAAGGAGAAGGAGAAGGTGAAGTCAGGAGGGTGAATCAGAAGAAGTAGAAGAAGGAGAAGGAGAAGGTGAAGTCAGGAGGGTGAATCAGAAGAAGCAGAAGAAGGAAAAGGAGAAGGTGAAGTCTGGAGGGTGAATCAGAAGAATCAGAAGAAGGAGAAGGAGAAGGTGAAGTCAGGAGGGTGAATCAGAAGAAGCAGAAGAAGGAGAAGAAGAAGGTGAAGTCTGGAGGGTGAATCAGAAGAATCAGAAGAAGGAGAAGGAGAAGGTGAAGTCTGGAGGGTGAATCAGAAGAAGCAGAAGAAAGAGAAGGAGAAGGTGAAGTCTGGAGGGTGAATCAGAAGAAGTAGAAGAAGGAGAAGGAGAAGGTGAAGTCTGGAGTGTGAATCAGAAGAAGCAGAAGAAGGAGAAGGAGAAGGTGAAGTCTGGAGGGAGAATCAGAAGAAGCAGAAGAAGGAGAAGGAGAAGGTGAAGTCTGGAGGGTGAATCAGAAGAAGTAGAAGAAGGAGAAGGAGAAGGTGAAGTCTGGAGGGTGAAGCAGAAGAAGTAGAAGAAGGAGAAGGAGAAGGTGAAGTCAGGAGGGTGAATCAGAAGAAGTAGAAGAAGGAGAAGGAGAAGGTGAAGTCAGGAGGGTGAATCAGAAGAAGCAGAAGAAGGAGAAGGAGAAGGTGAAGTCTGGAGGGTGAATCAGAAGAATCAGAAAAAGGAGAAGGAGAAGGTGAAGTCTGGAGGGTGAATCAGAAGAAGCAGAGGAAGGAGAAGGAGAAGGTGAAGTCTGGAGGGTGAATCAGAAGAAGCAGAATAAGGAGAAGGAGAAGGTGAAGTCTGGAGGGTGAATCAGAAGAAGCAGAATAAGGAGAAGGAGAAGGTGAAGTCTGGAGGGTGAATCAGAAGAAGCAGAAGAAGGAGAAGGAGAAGATGAAGTCTGGAGGGTGAAGCAGAAGAAGTAGAAGAAGGAGAAGGAGAAGCTGAAGTCTGGAGGGTGAAGCAGAAGAAGTAGAAGAAGGAGAAGGAGAAGGTGAAGTCAGGAGGGTGAATCAGAAGAAGTAGAAGAAGGAGAAGGAGAAGGTGAAGTCAGGAGGGTGAATCAGAAGAAGCAGAAGAAGGAAAAGGAGAAGGTGAAGTCTGGAGGGTGAATCAGAAGAATGAGAAGAAGGAGAAGGGGAAGGTGAAGTCTGGAGGGTGAATCAGAAGAAGCAGAAGAAAGAGAAGGAGAAGGTGAAGTCTGGAGGGTGAAGCAGAAGAAACAGAAGAAGGAGAAGGAGAAGGTGAAGTCTGGAGGGTGAATCAGAAGAAGCAGAAGAAGGAGAAGGAGAAGATGAATTCTGGAGGGTGAATCAGAAGAAGTAGAAGAAGGAGAAGGAGAAGGTGAAGTCTGGAGGGTGAATCAGAAGTAGTAGAAGAAGGAGAAGGAGAAGGTGAAGTCTGGACGGTGAATCAGAAGAAACAGAAGAAGGAGAAGGAGAAGGTGAAGTCTGGAGGGTGAATCAGAAGAAGTAGAAGAAGGAGAAGGAGAAGGTGTAGTCTGGAGGGTGAATCAGAAGAAGTAGACGAAGGAGAAGGAGAAGGTGAAGTCTGGAGGGTGAATCAGAAGAAGCAGAAGAAGGAAATGGAGAAGGTGAAGTCTGGAGGGTGAATCAGAAGAAGTACAAGAAGGAGAAGTAGAAGGTGAAGTCTGGAGGGTGAATCAGAAGAAGCAGAAGAAGGAGAAGGAGAATTTGAAGTTTGGAGGGTGAATCAGAAGAAGCAGAAGAAGGAGAAGGAGAAGGAGAAGTCTGGAGGGTGAATCAGAAGAAGCAGAAGAAGGAGAAGGAGAAGGTGAAGTCTGGAGGGTGAAGCAGAAGAAGTAGAAGAAGGAGAAGGAGAAGGTGAAGTCAGGAGGGTGAATCAGAAGAAGTAGAAGAAGGAGAAGGAGAAGGTGAAGTCAGGAGGGTGAATCAGAAGAAGCAGAAGAAGGAGAAGGAGAAGGTGAAGTCTGGAGGGTGAATCAGAAGAATCAGAAGAAGGAGAAGGAGAAGGTGAAGTCTGGAGGGTGAATCAGAAGAAGCAGAAGAAGGAGAAGGAGAAGGTGAAGTCTGGAGGGTGAATCAGATGAAGCAGAAGAAGGAGAAGGAGAAGGTGAAGTCAGGAGGGTGAATCAGAAGAAGCAGAAGACGGAGAAGGAGAAGGTGAAGTTAGGAGGGTGAATCAGAAGAAGCAGAAGAAGGAGAAGGAGCAGGTGATGTCAGCGGGATGAAGCAGAAGAAGTAGAAGAAGGAGAAGGAGAAGGTGAAGTCAGGACGGTGAAGCAGAAGAAGCAGAAGAAGGAGAAGGAGAATGTGAAGTCTGGAGGGTGAATCAGAATAAGTAGAAGAAGGAGAAGGAGAAGGTCAAGTCTGGAGGGTGAATCAGAAGAAGTAGAAGAAGGAGAAGGAGAAGGTGAAGTCTGGAGGGTGAAGCAGAAGAAGTAGAAGAAGGAGAAGGAGAAGTTGAAGTCAGGAGGGTGAATCAGAAGAAGTAGAAGAAGGAGAAGGAGAAGGTGAAGTCAGGAGGGTGAATCAGAAGAAGCAGAAGAAGGAGAAGGAGAAGGTGAAGTCTGGAGGGTGAATCAGAAGAAGTAGAAGAAGGAGAAGGAGAAGGTGTTGTCTGGAAGGTGAATCAGAAGAAGTAGACGAAGGAGAAGGAGAAGGTGAAGTCTGGAGGGTGAATCAGAAGAAGGAGAAGAAGGAGAAGGAGAAGGTGAAGTCTGGAGGGTGAATCAGAAGAAGCAGAATAAGGAGAAGGAGAAGGTGAAGTCTGGAGGGTGAATCAGAAGAAGCAGAAAAAGGAGAAGGAGAAGGTGAAGTCTGAAGGGTGAATCAGAAGAAGTAGAAGAAGGAGAAGGAGAAGGTGAAGTCTGGAGGGTGAAGCAGAAGAAGTAGAAGAAGGAGAAGGAGAAGGTGAAGTCAGGAGGGTGAATCAGAAGAAGTAGAAGAAGGAGAAGGAGAAGGTGAAGTCAGGAGGGTGAATCAGAAGAAGCAGAAGAAGGAGAAGGAGAAGGTGACGTCTGGAGATGAATCAGAAGAATCAGAAGAAGGAGAAGGAGAAGGTGAAGTCCGGAGGGTGAATCAGAAGAATCAGAAGAAAGAGAAGGAGAAGGTGAAGTCTGGAGGGTGAAGCAGAAGAAACAGAAGAAGGAGAAGGAGAAGGTGAAGACTGGAGGTTGAATCAGAAGAAGGAGAAGAAGGAGAAGGAGAAGGTGAAGTCTGGAGGGTGAATCAGAAGAAGTAGAAGAAGGAGAAGGAGAAGGTGAAGTCTGGAGTGTGAATCAGAAGAAGCAGAAGAAGGAGAAGGAGAAGGTGAAGTCTGGAGGGTGAATCAGAAGAAGCAGTAGAAGGAGAAGGAACAGATGAAGTATGGAGAGTGAATCAGAAGAAGTAGAAGAAGGAGAAGGAGAAGGTGAGGTCTGGAGGGTGAATCAGAAGAAGCAGAAGAAGGAGAAGGAGAAGGTGAAGTCTGGAGGGTGAATCAGAAGAAGCAGAAGAAGGAGAAGGTGAAGTCTGGAGGGTGAATCAGAAGAAGCAGAAGAAGGAGAAGGAGAAGGTGAAGTCAGGAGGGTGAATCAGAAGAAGCATAAGAAGGAGAAGGAGAAGGTGAAGTCTGGAGGGTGAATCAGAAGAAGCAGAAAAAGGAGAAGGAGAAGGTGAAGTCTGAAGGGTGAATCAGAAGAAGTAGAAGAAGGAGAAGGAGAAGGTGAAGTCTGGAGGGTGAAGCAGAAGAAGTAGAAGAAGGAGAAGGAGAAGGTGAAGTCAGGAGGGTGAATCAGAAGAAGTAGAAGAAGGAGAAGGAGAAGGTGAAGTCAGGAGGGTGAATCAGAAGAAGCAGAAGAAGGAGAAGGAGAAGGTGACGTCTGGAGGGTGAGTCAGAAGAATCAGAAGAAGGAGAAGGAGAAGGTGAAGTCCGGAGGGTGAATCAGAAGAAGCAGAAGAAAGAGAAGGAGAAGGTGAAGTCTGGAGGGTGAAGCAGAAGAAACAGAAGAAGGAGAAGGAGAAGGTGAAGACTGGAGGGTGAATCAGAAGAAGTAGAAGAAGGAGAAGGAGAAGGTGAAGTCTGGAGGGTGAATCAGAAGAAGTAGAAGAAGGAGAAGGAGAAGGTGAAGTCTGGAGTGTGAATCAGAAGAAGCAGAAGAAGGAGAAGGAGAAGGTGAAGTCTGGAGGGTGAATCAGAAGAAGCAGTAGAAGGAGAAGGAACAGATGAAGTCTGGAGGGTGAATCAGAAGAAGTGGAAGAAGGAGAAGGAGAAGGTGAGGTCTGGAGGGTGAATCAGAAGAAGCAGAAGAAGGAGAAGGAGAAGGTGAAGTCTGGAGGGTGAATCAGAAGAAGCAGAAGAAGGAGAAGGTGAAGTCTGGAGGGTGAATCAGAAGAAGCAGAAGAAGGAGAAGGAGAAGGTGAAGTCAGGAGGGTGAATCAGAAGAAGCATAAGAAGGAGAAGGAGAAGGTGAAGTTAGGAGGGTGAATCAGAAGAAGCAGAAGAAGGAGAAGGAGCAGGTGATGTCAGGGGGATGAAGCAGAAGAAGTAGAAGAAGGAGAAGGAGAAGGTGAAGTCAGGACGGTGAAGCAGAAGAAGCAGAAGAAGGAGAAGGAGAAGGTGAAGTCTGGAGGGTGAATCAGAAGAAGTAGAAGAAGGAGAAGGAGAAGGTCAAGTCTGGAGGGTGAATCAGAAGAAGGAGAAGAAGGAGAAGGAGAAGGTGAAGTCTGGAGGGTGAAGTAGAAGTAGTAGAAGAAGGAGAAGGAGAAGGTGAAGTCAGGAGGGTGAATCATAAGAAGTAGAAGAAGGAGAAGAAGAAGGTGAAGTCAGGAGGGTGAATCAGAAGAATCAGAAGAAGGAGAAGGAGAAGGTGAAGTCTGGAGGGTGAATCAGATGAAGCAGAAGAAAGAGAAGGAGAAGGTGAAGTCTGGAGGGTGAATCAGAAGAAGTAGAAGAAGGAGAAGGAGAAGGTGAAGTCTGGAGTGTGAATCAGAAGAAGCAGAATAAGGAGAAGGAGAAGGTGAAGTCTGGAGGGTGAATCAGAAGAAGCAGAAGAAGGAGAAGGAGAAGGTGAAGTCTGGAGGGTGAATCAGAAGAAGTAGAAGAAGGAGAAGGAGAAGGTGAAGTCTGGAGGGTGAAGCAGAAGAAGTAGAAGTAGGAGAAGGAGAAGGTGAAGTTAGGAGGGTGAATCAGAAGAAGTAGAAGAAGGAGAAGGAGAAGGTGAAGTCAGGAGGGTGAATCAGAAGAAGCAGAAGAAGGAGAAGGAGAAGGTGAAGTCTGGAGGGTGAATCAGAAGAATCAGAAGAAGGAGAAGGAGAAGGTGAAGTCTGGAGGGTGAATCAGAAGAAGCAGAGGAAGGAGAAGGAGAAGGTGAAGTCTGGAGGGTGAATCAGAAGAAGCAGAATAAGGAGAAGGAGAAGGTGAAGTCTGGAGGGTGAATCAGAAGAAGCAGAATAAGGAGAAGGAGAAGGTGAAGTCTGGAGGGTGAATCAGAAGAAGCAGAAGAAGGAGAAGGAGAAGATGAAGTCTGGAGGGTGAATCAGAAGAAGTAGAAGAAGTAGAAGGAGAAGGTGAAGTCTGGAGGGTGAAGCAGAAGAAGTAGAAGAAGGAGAAGGAGAAGGTGAAGTCAGGAGGGTGAATCAGAAGAAGCAGAAGAAGGAGAAGGAGAAGGTGAAGTCTGGAGGGTGAATCAGAAGAATCAGAAGAAGGAGAAGGAGAAGGTGAAGTCTGGAGGGTGAATCAGAAGAAGCAGAAGAAAGAGAAGGAGAAGGTGAAGTCTGGAGGGTGAAGCAGAAGAAACAGAAGAAGGAGAAGGAGAAGGTGAAGACTGGAGGGTGAATCAGAAGAAGTAGAAGAAGGAGAAGGAGAAGGTGAAGTCTGGAGGGTGAATCAGAAGAAGTAGAAGAAGGAGAAGGAGAAGGTGAAGTCTGGAGGGTGAATCAGAAGAAGCAGAAGAAGGAGAAGGAGAAGGTGAAGTCTGGAGGGTGAATCAGAAGAAGCAGAAGAAGGAGAAGGAGAAGATGAAGTCTGGAGGGTGAATCAGAAGAAGTAGAAGAAGGAGAAGGGGAAGGTGAAGTCTGGAGGGTGAATCAGAAGTAGTAGAAGAAGGAGAAGGAGAAGGTGAAGTCTGGACGGTGAATCAGAAGAAACAGAAGAAGGAGAAGGAGAAGGTGAAGTCTGGAGGGTGAATCAGAAGAAGTAGAAGAAGGAGAAGGAGAAGGTGTAGTCTGGAGGGTCAATCAGAAGAAGTAGACGAAGGAGAAGGAGAAGGTGAAGTCTGGAGGGTGAATCAGAAGAAGCAGAAGAAGGAAATGGAGAAGGTGAAGTCTGGAGGGTGAATCAGAAGAAGTAGAAGAAGGAGAAGGAGAAGGTGAAGTCTGGAGGGTGAATCAGAAGAAGCAGAAGAAGGAGAAGGAGAAGGTGAAGTCTAGAGGGTGAATCAGAAGAAGCAGAAGAAGGAGAAGGAGAAGGTGAAGTCTGGAGGGTGAAGCAGAAGAAGTAGAAGAAGGAGAAGGAGAAGGTGAAGTCAGGAGGGTGAATCAGAAGAAGTAGAAGAAGGAGAAGGAGAAGGTGAGGTCAGGAGGGTGAATCAGAAGAAGCAGAAGAAGGAGAAGGAGAAGGTGAAGTCTGGAGGGTGAATCAGAAGAATCAGAAGAAGGAGAAGGAGAAGGTGAAGTCTGGAGGGTGAATCAGAAGAAGCAGAAGAAGGAGAAGGAGAAGCTGAAGTCTGGAGGGTGAATCAGAAGAAGCAGAAGAAGGAGAAGGAAAAGGTGAAGTCAGGAGGGTGAATCAGAAGAAGCAGAAGAAGGAGAAGGAGAAGGTGAAGTTAGGAGGGTGAATCAGAAGAAGCAGAAGAAGGAGAAGGAGCAGGTGATGTCAGCGGGATGAAGCAGAAGAAGTAGAAGAAGGAGAAGGAGAAGTTGAAGTCAGGACGGTGAAGCAGAAGAAGCAGAAGAAGGAGAAGGAGAAGGTGAAGTCTGGAGGGTGAATCAGAATAAGTAGAAGAAGGAGAAGGAGAAGGTCAAGTCTGGAGGGTGAATCAGAAGAAGTAGAAGAAGGAGAAGGAGAAGGTGAAGTCTGGAGGGTGAAGCAGAAGAAGTAGAAGAAGGAGAAGGAGAAGGTGAAGTCAGGAGGGTGAATCAGAAGAAGTAGAAGAAGGAGAAGGAGAAGGTGAAGTCAGGAGGGTGAATCAGAAGAAGCAGAAGAAGGAGAAGGAGAAGGTGAAGTCTGGAGGGTGAATCAGAAGAATCAGAAGAAGGAGAAGGAGAAGGTGAAGTCTGGAGGGTGAATCAGAAGAAGCAGAAGAAAGAGAAGGAGAAGGTGAAGTCTGGAGGGTGAATCAGAAGAAACAGAAGAAGGAGAAGGAGAAGGTGAAGTCAGGAGGGTGAATCAGAAGAAGCAGAAGAAGGAGAAGGAGAAGGTGAAGTTAGGAGGGTGAATCAGAAGAAGCAGAAGAAGGAGAAGGAGCAGGTGATGTCAGGAGGGTGAATCAGAAGAAGTAGAAGAAGGAGAAGGAGAAGGTGAAGTCAGGAGGGTGAATCAGAAGAAGCAGAAGAAGGAGAAGGAGAAGGTGAAGTCTGGAGGGTGAATCAGAAGAAGTAGAAGAAGGAGAAGGAGAAGGTCAAGTCTGGAGGGTGAATCAGAAGAAGTAGAAGAAGGAGAAGGAGAAGGTGAAGTCTGGAGGGTGAAGCAGAAGAAGTAGAAGAAGGAGAAGGAGAAGGTGAAGTCAGGAGGGTGAATCAGAAGAAGTAGAAGAAGGAGAAGGAGAAGGTGATGTCAGGAGGGTGAATCAGAAGAAGCAGAAGAAGGAGAAGGAGAAGGTCAAGTCTGGAGGGTGAATCAGAAGAAGTAGAAGAAGGAGAAGGAGAAGGTCAAGTCTGGAGGGTGAATCAGAAGAAGTAGAAGAAGGAGAAGGAGAAGGTGAAGTCTGGAGGGTGAAGCAGAAGAAGTAGAAGAAGGAGAAGGAGAAGGTCAAGTCTGGAGGGTGAATCAGAAGAAGTAGAAGAAGGAGAAGGAGAAGGTGAAGTCTGGAGGGTGAAGCAGAAGAAGTAGAAGAAGGAGAAGGAGAAGGTGAAGTCAGGAGGGTGAATCAGAAGAAGTAGAAGAAGGAGAAGGAGAAGGTGAAGTCAGGAGGGTGAATCAGAAGAAGCAGAAGAAGGAGAAGGAGAAGGTGAAGTCTGGAGGGTGAATCAGAAGAAGCAGAAGAAGGAGAAGGAGAAGATGAAATCTGGAGGGTGAATCAGAAGAAGTAGAAGAAGGAGAAGGAGAAGGTGAGGTCTTGAGGGTGAATCAGAAGAAGTAGAAGAAGGAGAAGGAGAAGGTGAAGTCAGGACGGTGAAGCAGAAGAAGCAGAAGAAGGAGAAGGAGAAGGTGAAGTCTGGAGGGTGAATCAGAAGAAGTAGAAGAAGGAGAAGGAGAAGGTCAAGTCTGGAGGGTGAATCAGAAGAAGTAGAAGAAGGAGAAGGAGAAGGTGAAGTCTGGAGGGTGAAGCAGAAGAAGTAGAAGAAGGAGAAGGAGAAGGTGAAGTCAGGAGGGTGAATCAGAAGAAGTAGAAGAAGGAGAAGGAGAAGGTGAAGTCAGGAGGGTGAATCAGAAGAAGCAGAAGAAGGAGAAGGAGAAGGTGAAGTCTGGAGGGTGAATCAGAAGAAGCAGAAGAAGGAGAAGGAGAAGATGAAATCTGGAGGGTGAATCAGAAGAAGTAGAAGAAGGAGAAGGAGAAGGTGAGGTCTTGAGGGTGAATCAGAAGAAGTAGAAGAAGGAGAAGGAGAAGGTGAAGTCTGGAGGGTGAATCAGAAGAAGCAGAAGAAGGAGAAGGTGAAGTCTGGAGGGTGAATCAGAAGAAGCAGAAGAAGGAGAAGGAGAAGGTGAAGTCTGGAGGGTGAATCAGAAGAAGCAGAATAAGCAGAAGGAGAAGATGAAATCTGGAGGGTGAATCAGAAGAAGCAGAAGAAAGAGAAGGAGAAGGTGAAGTCTGGAGGGTGAATCAGAAGAAGTAGAAGAAGGAGAAGGAGAAGGTGAAGTCTGGAGGGTGAATCAGAAGAAGCAGAAGAAGGAGAAGGAGAAGGTGAAGTCTGGAGGGTGAATCAGAAGAAGCAGAAGAAGGAGAAGGAGAAGGTGAAGTCTGGAGGGTGAATCAGAAGAAGCAGAAGAAGGAGAAGGAGAAGTTGAAGTCTGGAGGGTGAATCAGAAGAAGCAGAATAAGGAGAAGTGAAGGTGAAGTATGGAGGGTGAATCAGAAGAAGCAGAAGAAGGAGAAGGAGAAGGTGAAGTCTGGAGGGTGAATCAGAAGAAGTAGAAGAAGGAGAAGGAGAAGGTGAAGTCTGGAGGGTGAAGTAGAAGAAGTAGAAGAAGGAGAAGGAGAAGGTGAAGTCAGGAGAGTGAATCAGAAGAAGTAGAAGAAGGAGAAGGAGAAGGTGAAGTCAGGAGGGTGAATCAGAAGAAGCAGAAGAAGGAGAAGGAGAAGGTGAAGTCTGGAGGGTGAATCAGAAGAAGCAGAATCAGGAGAAGGAGAAGGTGAAGTCTGGAGGGTGAATCAGAAGAAGCAGAATAAGGAGAAGGAGAAGGTGAAGTCTGGAGGGTGAATCAGAAGAAGCAGAAGAAGGAGAAGGAGAAGATGAAGTCTGGAGGGTGAATCAGAAGAAGTAGAAGAAGGAGAAGGAGAAGGTGAAGTCTGGAGGGTGAAGCAGAAGAAGTAGAAGAAGGAGAAGGAGAAGGTGAAGTCAGGAGAGTGAATCAGAAGAAGTAGAAGAAGGAGAAGGAGAAGGTGTAGTCTGGAGGGTCAATCAGAAGAAGTAGACGAAGGAGAAGGAGAAGGTGAAGTCTGGAGGGTGAATCAGAAGAAGCAGAAGAAGGAAATGGAGAAGGTGAAGTCTGGAGGGTGAATCAGAAGAAGTAGAAGAAGGAGAAGGAGAAGGTGAAGTCTGGAGGGTGAATCAGAAGAAGCAGAAGAAGGAGAAGGAGAAGGTGAAGTCTGGAGGGTGAATCAGAAGAAGCAGAAGAAGGAGAAGGAGAAGGAGAAGTCTGGAGGGTGAATCAGAAGAAGCAGAAGAAGGAGAAGGAGAAGGTGAAGTCTGGAGGGTGAAGCAGAAGAAGTAGAAGAAGGAGAAGGAGAAGGTGAAGTCAGGAGGGTGAATCAGAAGAAGTAGAAGAAGAAGGAGAAGGTGAGGTCAGGAGGGTGAATCAGAAGAAGCAGAAGAAGGAGAAGGAGAAGGTGTAGTCTGGAGGGTGAATCAGAAGAATCAGAAGAAGGAGAAGGAGAAGGTGAAGTCTGGAGGGTGAATCAGAAGAAGCAGAAGAAGGAGAAGGAGAAGGTGAAGTCCGGAGGGTGAATCAGAAGAAGCAGAAGAAGGAGAAGGAGAAGATGAAGTCAGGAGGGTGAATCAGAAGAAGCAGAAGAAGGAGAAGGAGAAGGTGAAGTCTGGAGGGTGAATCAGAAGAAGTAGAAGAAGGAGAAGGAGAAGGTCAAGTCTGGAGGGTGAATCAGAAGAAGTAGAAGAAGGAGAAGGAGAAGGTGAAGTCTGGAGGGTGAAGCAGAAGAAGTAGAAGAAGGAGAAGGAGAAGGTGAAGTCAGGAGGGTGAATCAGAAGAAGTAGAAGAAGGAGAAGGAGAAGGTGATGTCAGGAGGGTGAATCAGAAGAAGCAGAAGAAGGAGAAGGAGAAGGTCAAGTCTGGAGGGTGAATCAGAAGAAGTAGAAGAAGGAGAAGGAGAAGGTCAAGTCTGGAGGGTGAATCAGAAGAAGTAGATGAAGGAGAAGGAGAAGGTGAAGTCTGGAGGGTGAAGCAGAAGAAGTAGAAGAAGGAGAAGGAGAAGGTCAAGTCTGGAGGGTGAATCAGAAGAAGTAGAAGAAGGAGAAGGAGAAGGTGAAGTCTGGAGGGTGAAGCAGAAGAAGTAGAAGAAGGAGAAGGAGAAGGTGAAGTCAGGAGGGTGAATCAGAAGAAGTAGAAGAAGGAGAAGGAGAAGGTGAAGTCAGGAGGGTGAATCAGAAGAAGCAGAAGAAGGAGAAGGAGAAGGTGAAGTCTGGAGGGTGAATCAGAAGAAGCAGAAGAAGGAGAAGGAGAAGATGAAATCTGGAGGGTGAATCAGAAGAAGTAGAAGAAGGAGAAGGAGAAGGTGAGGTCTTGAGGGTGAATCAGAAGAAGTAGAAGAAGGAGAAGGAGAAGGTGAAGTCAGGACGGTGAAGCAGAAGAAGCAGAAGAAGGAGAAGGAGAAGGTGAAGTCTGGAGGGTGAATCAGAAGAAGTAGAAGAAGGAGAAGGAGAAGGTCAAGTCTGGAGGGTGAATCAGAAGAAGTAGAAGAAGGAGAAGGAGAAGGTGAAGTCTGGAGGGTGAAGCAGAAGAAGTAGAAGAAGGAGAAGGAGAAGGTGAAGTCAGGAGGGTGAATCAGAAGAAGTAGAAGAAGGAGAAGGAGAAGGTGAAGTCAGGAGGGTGAATCAGAAGAAGCAGAAGAAGGAGAAGGAGAAGGTGAAGTCTGGAGGGTGAATCAGAAGAAGCAGAAGAAGGAGAAGGAGAAGATGAAATCTGGAGGGTGAATCAGAAGAAGTAGAAGAAGGAGAAGGAGAAGGTGAGGTCTTGAGGGTGAATCAGAAGAAGTAGAAGAAGGAGAAGGAGAAGGTGAAGTCTGGAGGGTGAATCAGAAGAAGCAGAAGAAGGAGAAGGTGAAGTCTCGAGGGTGAATCAGAAGAAGCAGAAGAAGGAGAAGGAGAAGGTGAAGTCTGGAGGGTGAATCAGAAGAAGCAGAAGAAGCAGAAGGAGAAGATGAAATCTGGAGGGTGAATCAGAAGAAGCAGAAGAAAGAGAAGGAGAAGGTGAAGTCTGGAGGGTGAATCAGAAGAAGTAGAAGAAGGAGAAGGAGAAGGTGAAGTCTGGAGGGTGAATCAGAAGAAGCAGAAGAAGGAGAAGGAGAAGGTGAAGTCTGGAGGGTGAATCAGAAGAAGCAGAAGAAGGAGAAGGAGAAGGTGAAGTCTGGAGGGTGAATCAGAAGAAGCAGAAGAAGGAGAAGGAGAAGTTGAAGTCTGGAGGGTGAATCAGAAGAAGCAGAATAAGGAGAAGTGAAGGTGAAGTATGGAGGGTGAATCAGAAGAAGCAGAAGAAGGAGAAGGAGAAGGTGAAGTCTTTAGGGTGAATCAGAAGAAGTAGAAGAAGGAGAAGGAGAAGGTGAAGTCTGGAGGGTGAAGTAGAAGAAGTAGAAGAAGGAGAAGGAGAAGGTGAAGTCAGGAGGGTGAATCAGAAGAAGTAGAAGAAGGAGAAGGAGAAGGTGAAGTCAGGAGGGTGAATCAGAAGAAGCAGAAGAAGGAGAAGGAGAAGGTGAAGTCTGGAGGGTGAATCAGAAGAAGCAGAATCAGGAGAAGGAGAAGGTGAAGTCTGGAGGGTGAATCAGAAGAAGCAGAATAAGGAGAAGGAGAAGGTGAAGTCTGGAGGGTGAATCAGAAGAAGCGGAAGAAGGAGAAGGAGAAGATGAAGTCTGGAGGGTGAATCAGAAGAAGTAGAAGAAGGAGAAGGAGAAGGTGAAGTCTGGAGGGTGAAGCAGAAGAAGTAGAAGAAGGAGAAGGAGAAGGTGAAGTCAGGAGAGTGAATCAGAAGAAGTAGAAGAAGGAGAAGGAGAAGGTGTAGTCTGGAGGGTCAATCAGAAGAAGTAGACGAAGGAGAAGGAGAAGGTGAAGTCTGGAGGGTGAATCAGAAGAAGCAGAAGAAGGAAATGGAGAAGGTGAAGTCTGGAGGGTGAATCAGAAGAAGTAGAAGAAGGAGAAGGAGAAGGTGAAGTCTGGAGGGTGAATCAGAAGAAGCAGAAGAAGGAGAAGGAGAAGGTGAAGTCTGGAGGGTGAATCAGAAGAAGCAGAAGAAGGAGAAGGAGAAGGAGAAGTCTGGAGGGTGAATCAGAAGAAGCAGAAGAAGGAGAAGGAGAAGGTGAAGTCTGGAGGGTGAAGCAGAAGAAGTAGAAGAAGGAGAAGGAGAAGGTGAAGTCAGGAGGGTGAATCAGAAGAAGTAGAAGAAGAAGGAGAAGGTGAGGTCAGGAGGGTGAATCAGAAGAAGCAGAAGAAGGAGAAGGAGAAGGTGTAGTCTGGAGGGTGAATCAGAAGAATCAGAAGAAGGAGAAGGAGAAGGTGAAGTCTGGAGGGTGAATCAGAAGAAGCAGAAGAAGGAGAAGGAGAAGGTGAAGTCCGGAAGGTGAATCAGAAGAAGCAGAAGAAGGAGAAGGAGAAGGTGAAGTCAGGAGGGTGAATCAGAAGAAGCAGAAGAAGGAGAAGGAGAAGGTGAAGTTAGGAGGGTGAATCAGAAGAAGCAGAAGAAGGAGAAGGAGCAGGTGATGTCAGCGGGATGAAGCAGAAGAAGTAGAAGAAGGAGAAGGAGAAGGTGAAGTCAGGACGGTGAAGCAGAAGAAGCAGAAGAAGGAGAAGGAGAAGGTGAAGTCTGGAGGGTGAATCAGAATAAGTAGAAGGAGGAGAAGGAGAAGGTCAAGTCTGGAGGGTGAATCAGAAGAAGTAGAAGAAGGAGAAGGAGAAGGTGAAGTCTGGAGGGTGAAGCAGAAGAAGTAGAAGAAGGATAAGGAGAAGGTGAAGACAGGAGGGTGAATCAGAAGAAGTAGAAGAAGGAGAAGGTGAAGGTGAAGTCAGGAGGGTGAATCAGAAGAAGCAGAAGAAGGAGAAGGAGAAGGTGAAGTCTGGAGGGTGAATCAGAAGAATCAGAAGAAGGAGAAGGAGAAGGTGAAGTCTGGAGGGTGAATCAGAAGAAGCAGAAGAACGAGAAGGAGAAGGTGAAGTCTGGAGGGTGAATCAGAAGAAGCAGAAGAAGGAGAAGGAGAAGGTGAAGTCAGGAGGGTGAATCAGAAGAAGCAGAAGAAGGAGAAGGAGAAGGTGAAGTTAGGAGGGTGAATCAGAAGAAGCAGAAGAAGGAGAAGGAGCAGGTGAAGTCAGGGGGATGAAGCAGAAGAAGTAGAAGAAGGAGAAGGAGAAGGTGAAGTCAGGACGGTGAAGCAGAAGAAGCAGAAGAAGGAGAAGGAGAAGTTGAAGTCTGGAGGGTGAATCAGAAGAAGTAGAAGAAGGAGAAGGAGAAGGTCAAGTCTGGAGGGTGAATCAGAAGAAGTAGAAGAAGGAGAAGGAGAAGGTGAAGTCTGGAGGGTGAAGCAGAAGAAGTAGAAGAAGGAGAAGGAGAAGGTGAAGTCAGGAGGGTGAATCAGAAGAAGCAGAAGAAGGAGAAGGAGAAGGTGAAGTCAGGAGGGTGAATCAGAAGAAGCAGAAGAAGGAGAAGGAGAAGGTGATGTCTGGAGGGTGAATCAGAAGAAGCAGAAGAAGGAGAAGGAGAAGGTGAAGTCAGGAGGGTGAATCAGAAGAAGTAGAAGAAGGAGAAGGAGAAGGTGAAGTCTGGAGGGTGAATCAGAAGAAGCAGAAGAAGGAGAAGGAGAAGGTGAAGTCTGGAGGGTGAATCAGAAGAAGCAGAGGAAGGAGAAGGAGAAGGTGAAGTCTGGAGGGTGAAGCAGAAGAAGTAGAAGAAGGAGAAGGAGAAGGTGAAGTCAGGAGGGTGAATCAGAAGAAGCAGAAGAAGGAGAAGGAGAAGGTGAAGTCAGGAGGGTGAATCAGAAGAAGCAGAAGAAGGAGAAGGAGAAGGTGATGTCTGGAGGGTGAATCAGAAGAAGCAGAAGAAGGAGAAGGAGAAGATGAAATCTGGAGGGTGAATCAGAAGAAGTAGAAGAAGGAGAAGGAGAAGGTGAGGTCTGGAGGGTGAATGAGAAGAAGCAGAAGAAGGAGAAGGAGAAGGTAAAGTCTGGAGGGTGAATCAGAAGAAGCAGAAGAAGGAGAAGGAGAAGATGAAATCTGGAGGGTGAATCAGAAGAAGCAGAAGAAAGAGAAGGAGAAGGTGAAGTCTGGAGGGTGAATCAGAAGAAGTAGAAGAAGGAGAAGGAGAAGGTGAAGTCTGGAGGGTGAATCAGAAGAAGCAGAAGAAGGAGAAGGAGAAGGTGAAGTCTGGAGGGTGAATCAGAAGAAGCAGAAGAAGGAGAAGGAGAAGGTGAAGTCTGGAGGGTGAATCAGAAGACGCAGAAGAAGGAGAAGGAGAAGTTGAAGTCTGGAGGGTGAATCAGAAGAAGCAGAATAAGGAGAAGTGAAGGTGAAGTATGGAGGGTGAATCAGAAGAAGCAGAAGCAGGAGAAGGAGAAGGTGAAGTCTGGAGGGTGAATCAGAAGAAGTAGAAGAAGGAGAAGGAGAAGGTGAAGTCTGGAGGGTGAAGCAGAAGAAGGAGAAGAAGGAGAAGAAGAAGGTGAAGTCAGGAGGGTGAATCAGAAGAAGTAGAAGAAGGAGAAGGAGAAGGTGAAGTCAGGAGGGTGAATCAGAAGAAGCAGAAGAAGGAGAAGGAGAAGGTGACGTCTGGAGGGTGAATCAGAAGAAGCAGAATCAGGAGAAGGAGAAGGTGAAGTCTGGAGGGTGAATCAGAAGAAGCAGAATAAGGAGAAGGAGAAGGTGAAGTCTGGAGGGTGAATCAGAAGAAGCAGAAGAAGGAGAAGGAGAAGATGAAGTCTGGAGGGTGAATCAGAAGAAGTAGAAGAAGGAGAAGGAGAAGGTGAAGTCTGGAGGGTGAAGCAGAAGAAGTAGAAGAAGGAGAAGGAGAAGGTGAAGTCAGGAGGGTGAATCAGAAGAAGTAGAAGAAGGAGAAGGAGAAGGTGAAGTCAGGAGGGTGAATCAGAAGAAGCAGAAGAAGGAGAAGGAGAAGGTGAAGTCTGGAGGGTGAAGTAGAATTAGTAGAAGAAGGAGAAGGAGAAGGTGAAGTCAGGAGGGTGAATCAGAAGAAGTAGAAGAAGGAGAAGAAGAAGGTGAAGTCAGGAGGGTGAATCAGAAGAATCAGAAGAAGGAGAAGGAGAAGGTGAAGTCTGGAGGGTGAATCAGATGAAGCAGAAGAAAGAGAAGGAGAAGGTGAAGTCTGGAGGGTGAATCAGAAGAAGTAGAAGAAGGAGAAGGAGAAGGTGAAGTCTGGAGTGTGAATCAGAAGAAGCAGAAGAAGGAGAAGGAGAAGGTGAAGTCTGGAGGGTGAATCAGAAGAAGCAGAATAAGGAGAAGGAGAAGGTGAAGTCTGGAGGGTGAATCAGAAGAAGCAGAAGAAGGAGAAGGAGAAGGTGAAATCTGGAGGGTGAATCAGAAGAAGTAGAAGAAGGAGAAGGAGAAGGTGAAGTCTGGAGGGTGAAGCAGAAGAAGTAGAAGTAGGAGAAGGAGAAGGTGAAGTTAGGAGGGTGAATCAGAAGAAGTAGAAGAAGGAGAAGGAGAAGGTGAAGTCAGGAGGGTGAATCAGAAGAAGCAGAAGAAGGAGAAGGAGAAGGTGAAGTCTGGAGGGTGAATCAGAAGAATCAGAAGAAGGAGAAGGAGAAGGTGAAGTCTGGAGGGTGAATCAGAAGAAGCAGAGGAAGGAGAAGGAGAAGGTGAAGTCTGGAGGGTGAATCAGAAGAAGCAGAATAATGAGAAGGAGAAGGTGAAGTCTGGAGGGTGAATCAGAAGAAGCAGAAGAAGGAGAAGGAGAAGATGAAGTCTGGAGGGTGAATCAGAAGAAGTAGAAGAAGGAGAAGGAGAAGGTGAAGTCTGGAGGGTGAAGCAGAAGAAGTAGAAGAAGGAGAAGGAGAAGGTGAAGTCAGGAGGGTGAATCAGAAGAAGTAGAAGAAGGAGAAGGAGAAGGTGAAGTCAGGAGGGTGAATCAGAAGAAGCAGAAGAAGGAGAAGGAGAAGGTGAAGTCTGGAGGGTGAAGTAGAAGTAGTAGAAGAAGGAGAAGGAGAAGGTGAAGTCAGGAGGGTGAATCAGAAGAAGTAGAAGAAGGAGAAGAAGAAGGTGAAGTCAGGAGGGTGAATCAGAAGAATCAGAAGAAGGAGAAGGAGAAGGTGAAGTCTGGAGGGTGAATCAGATGAAGCAGAAGAAAGAGAAGGAGAAGGTGAAGTCTGGAGGGTGAATCAGAAGAAGTAGAAGAAGGAGAAGGAGAAGGTGAAGTCTGGAGTGTGAATCAGAAGAAGCAGAAGAAGGAGAAGGAGAAGGTGAAGTCTGGAGGGTGAATCAGAAGAAGCAGAATAAGGAGAAGGAGAAGGTGAAGTCTGGAGGGTGAATCAGAAGAAGCAGAAGAAGGAGAAGGAGAAGGTGAAGTCTGGAGGGTGAATCAGAAGAAGCAGAATAAGGAGAAGGAGAAGGTGAAGTCTGGAGGGTGAATCAGAAGAAGCAGAAGAAGGAGAAGGAGAAGGTGAAGTCTGGAGGGTGAATCAGAAGAAGTAGAAGAAGGAGAAGGAGAAGGTGAAGTCTGGAGTGTGAATCAGAAGAAGCAGAAGAAGGAGAAGGAGAAGGTGAAGTCTGGAGGGTGAATCAGAAGAAGCAGAATAAGGAGAAGGAGAAGGTGAAGTCTGGAGGGTGAATCAGAAGAAGCAGAAGAAGGAGAAGGAGAAGGTGAAGTCTGGAGGGTGAATCAGAAGAAGCAGAATAAGGAGAAGGAGAAGGTGAAGTCTGGAGGGTGAATCAGAAGAAGCAGAATAAGGAGAAGTGAAGGTGAAGTATGGAGGGTGAATCAGAAGAAGCAGAAGCAGGAGAAGGAGAAGGTGAAGTCTGGAGGGTGAATCAGAAGAAGTAGAAGAAGGAGAAGGAGAAGGTGAAGTCTGGAGGGTGAAGCAGAAGAAGGAGAAGAAGGAGAAGAAGAAGGTGAAGTCAGGAGGGTGAATCAGAAGAAGTAGAAGAAGGAGAAGGAGAAGGTGAAGTCAGGAGGGTGAATCAGAAGAAGCAGAAGAAGGAGAAGGAGAAGGTGAAGTCTGGAGGGTGAATCAGAAGAAGCAGAATCAGGAGAAGGAGAAGGTGAAGTCTGGAGGGTGAATCAGAAGAAGCAGAATAAGGAGAAGGAGAAGGTGAAGTCTGGAGGGTGAATCAGAAGAAGCAGAAGAAGGAGAAGGAGAAGATGAAGTCTGGAGGGTGAATCAGAAGAAGTAGAAGAAGGAGAAGGAGAAGGTGAAGTCTGGAGGGTGAAGCAGAAGAAGTAGAAGAAGGAGAAGGAGAAGGTGAAGTCAGGAGGGTGAATCAGAAGAAGTAGAAGAAGGAGAAGGAGAAGGTGAAGTCAGGAGGGTGAATCAGAAGAAGCAGAAGAAGGAGAAGGAGAAGGTGAAGTCTGGAGGGTGAAGTAGAATTAGTAGAAGAAGGAGAAGGAGAAGGTGAAGTCAGGAGGGTGAATCAGAAGAAGTAGAAGAAGGAGAAGAAGAAGGTGAAGTCAGGAGGGTGAATCAGAAGAATCAGAAGAAGGAGAAGGAGAAGGTGAAGTCTGGAGGGTGAATCAGATGAAGCAGAAGAAAGAGAAGGAGAAGGTGAAGTCTGGAGGGTGAATCAGAAGAAGTAGAAGAAGGAGAAGGAGAAGGTGAAGTCTGGAGTGTGAATCAGAAGAAGCAGAAGAAGGAGAAGGAGAAGGTGAAGTCTGGAGGGTGAATCAGAAGAAGCAGAATAAGGAGAAGGAGAAGGTGAAGTCTGGAGGGTGAATCAGAAGAAGCAGAAGAAGGAGAAGGAGAAGGTGAAATCTGGAGGGTGAATCAGAAGAAGTAGAAGAAGGAGAAGGAGAAGGTGAAGTCTGGAGGGTGAAGCAGAAGAAGTAGAAGTAGGAGAAGGAGAAGGTGAAGTTAGGAGGGTGAATCAGAAGAAGTAGAAGAAGGAGAAGGAGAAGGTGAAGTCAGGAGGGTGAATCAGAAGAAGCAGAAGAAGGAGAAGGAGAAGGTGAAGTCTGGAGGGTGAATCAGAAGAATCAGAAGAAGGAGAAGGAGAAGGTGAAGTCTGGAGGGTGAATCAGAAGAAGCAGAGGAAGGAGAAGGAGAAGGTGAAGTCTGGAGGGTGAATCAGAAGAAGCAGAATAAGGAGAAGGAGAAGGTGAAGTCTGGAGGGTGAATCAGAAGAAGCAGAAGAAGGAGAAGGAGAAGATGAAGTCTGGAGGGTGAATCAGAAGAAGTAGAAGAAGGAGAAGGAGAAGGTGAAGTCTGGAGGGTGAAGCAGAAGAAGTAGAAGAAGGAGAAGGAGAAGGTGAAGTCAGGAGGGTGAATCAGAAGAAGTAGAAGAAGGAGAAGGAGAAGGTGAAGTCAGGAGGGTGAATCAGAAGAAGCAGAAGAAGGAGAAGGAGAAGGTGAAGTCTGGAGGGTGAAGTAGAAGTAGTAGAAGAAGGAGAAGGAGAAGGTGAAGTCAGGAGGGTGAATCAGAAGAAGTAGAAGAAGGAGAAGAAGAAGGTGAAGTCAGGAGGGTGAATCAGAAGAATCAGAAGAAGGAGAAGGAGAAGGTGAAGTCTGGAGGGTGAATCAGATGAAGCAGAAGAAAGAGAAGGAGAAGGTGAAGTCTGGAGGGTGAATCAGAAGAAGTAGAAGAAGGAGAAGGAGAAGGTGAAGTCTGGAGTGTGAATCAGAAGAAGCAGAAGAAGGAGAAGGAGAAGGTGAAGTCTGGAGGGTGAATCAGAAGAAGCAGAATAAGGAGAAGGAGAAGGTGAAGTCTGGAGGGTGAATCAGAAGAAGCAGAAGAAGGAGAAGGAGAAGGTGAAATCTGGAGGGTGAATCAGAAGAAGTAGAAGAAGGAGAAGGAGAAGGTGAAGTCTGGAGGGTGAAGCAGAAGAAGTAGAAGTAGGAGAAGGAGAAGGTGAAGTTAGGAGGGTGAATCAGAAGAAGTAGAAGAAGGAGAAGGAGAAGGTGAAGTCAGGAGGGTGAATCAGAAGAAGCAGAAGAAGGAGAAGGAGAAGGTGAAGTCTGGAGGGTGAATCAGAAGAATCAGAAGAAGGAGAAGGAGAAGGTGAAGTCTGGAGGGTGAATCAGAAGAAGCAGAGGAAGGAGAAGGAGAAGGTGAAGTCTGGAGGGTGAATCAGAAGAAGCAGAATAAGGAGAAGGAGAAGGTGAAGTCTGGAGGGTGAATCAGAAGAAGCAGAATAAGGAGAAGGAGAAGATGAAGTCTGGAGGGTGAATCAGAAGAAGCAGAAGAAGGAGAAGGAGAAGATGAAGTCTGGAGGGTGAATCAGAAGAAGTAGAAGAAGGAGAAGGAGAAGGTGAAGTCTGGAGGGTGAAGCAGAAGAAGTAGAAGAAGGAGAAGGAGAAGGTGAAGTCAGGAGGGTGAATCAGAAGAAGCAGAAGAAGGAGAAGGAGAAGGTGAAGTCTGGAGGGTGAATCAGAAGAATCAGAAGAAGGAGAAGGAGAAGGTGAAGTCTGGAGGGTGAATCAGAAGAAGCAGAAGAAAGAGAAGGAGAAGGTGAAGTCTGGAGGGTGAAGCAGAAGAAACAGAAGAAGGAGAAGGAGAAGGTGAAGACTGGAGGGTGAATCAGAAGAAGTAGAAGAAGGAGAAGGAGAAGGTGAAGTCTGGAGGGTGAATCAGAAGAAGTAGAAGAAGGAGAAGGAGAAGGTGAAGTCTGGAGGGTGAATCAGAAGAAGCAGAAGAAGGAGAAGGAGAAGGTGAAGTCTGGAGGGTGAATCAGAAGAAGCAGAAGAAGGAGAAGGAGAAGATGAAGTCTGGAGGGTGAATCAGAAGAAGTAGAAGAAGGAGAAGGGGAAGGTGAAGTCTGGAGGGTGAATCAGAAGTAGTAGAAGAAGGAGAAGGAGAAGGTGAAGTCTGGACGGTGAATCAGAAGAAACAGAAGAAGGAGAAGGAGAAGGTGAAGTCTGGAGGGTGAATCAGAAGAAGCAGAAGAAGGAAATGGAGAAGGTGAAGTCTGGAGGGTGAATCAGAAGAAGTAGAAGAAGGAGAAGGAGAAGGTGAAGTCTGGAGGGTGAATCAGAAGAAGCAGAAGAAGGAGAAGGAGAAGGTGAAGTCTGGAGGGTGAATCAGAAGAAGCAGAAGAAGGAGAAGGAGAAGGTGAAGTCTGGAGGGTGAAGCAGAAGAAGTAGAAGAAGGAGAAGGAGAAGGTGAAGTCAGGAGGGTGAATCAGAAGAAGTAGAAGAAGGAGAAGGAGAAGGTGAGGTCAGGAGGGTGAATCAGAAGAAGCAGAAGAAGGAGAAGGAGAAGGTGAAGTCTGGAGGGTGAATCAGAAGAATCAGAAGAAGGAGAAGGAGAAGGTGAAGTCTGGAGGGTGAATCAGAAGAAGCAGTAGAAGGAGAAGGAACAGATGAAGTCTGGAGGGTGAATCAGAAGAAGTAGAAGAAGGAGAAGGAGAAGGTGAGGTCTGGAGGGTGAATCAGAAGAAGCAGAAGAAGGAGAAGGAGAAGGTGAAGTCTGGAGGGTGAATCAGAAGAAGCAGAAGAAGGAGAAGGTGAAGTCTGGAGGGTGAATCAGAAGAAGCAGAAGAAGGAGAAGGAGAAGGTGAAGTCAGGAGGGTGAATCAGAAGAAGCATAAGAAGGAGAAGGAGAAGGTGAAGTCTGGAGGGTGAATCAGAAGAAGCAGAAAAAGGAGAAGGAGAAGGTGAAGTCTGAAGGGTGAATCAGAAGAAGTAGAAGAAGGAGAAGGAGAAGGTGAAGTCTGGAGGGTGAAGCAGAAGAAGTAGAAGAAGGAGAAGGAGAAGGTGAAGTCAGGAGGGTGAATCAGAAGAAGTAGAAGAAGGAGAAGGAGAAGGTGAAGTCAGGAGGGTGAATCAGAAGAAGCAGAAGAAGGAGAAGGAGAAGGTGACGTCTGGAGGGTGAATCAGAAGAATCAGAAGAAGGAGAAGGAGAAGGTGAAGTCCGGAGGGTGAATCAGAAGAAGCAGAAGAAAGAGAAGGAGAAGGTGAAGTCTGGAGGGTGAAGCAGAAGAAACAGAAGAAGGAGAAGGAGAAGGTGAAGACTGGAGGGTGAATCAGAAGAAGTAGAAGAAGGAGAAGGAGAAGGTGAAGTCTGGAGGGTGAATCAGAAGAAGTAGAAGAAGGAGAAGGAGAAGGTGAAGTCTGGAGTGTGAATCAGAAGAAGCAGAAGAAGGAGAAGGAGAAGGTGAAGTCTGGAGGGTGAATCAGAAGAAGCAGTAGAAGGAGAAGGAACAGATGAAGTCTGGAGGGTGAATCAGAAGAAGTAGAAGAAGGAGAAGGAGAAGGTGAGGTCTGGAGGGTGAATCAGAAGAAGCAAAAGAAGGAGAAGGAGAAGGTGAAGTCTGGAGGGTGAATCAGAAGAAGCAGAAGAAGGAGAAGGTGAAGTCTGGAGGGTGAATCAGAAGAAGCAGAAGAAGGAGAAGGTGAAGTCTGGAGGGTGAATCAGAAGAAGCAGAAGAAGGAGAAGGAGAAGGTGAAGTCAGGAGGGTGAATCAGAAGAAGCATAAGAAGGAGAAGGAGAAGGTGAAGTTAGGAGGGTGAATCAGAAGAAGCAGAAGAAGGAGAAGGAGCAGGTGATGTCAGGGGGATGAAGCAGAAGAAGTAGAAGAAGGAGAAGGAGAAGGTGAAGTCAGGACGGTGAAGCAGAAGAAGCAGAAGAAGGAGAAGGAGAAGGTGAAGTCTGGAGGGTGAATCAGAAGAAGTAGAAGAAGGAGAAGGAGAAGGTCAAGTCTGGAGGGTGAATCAGAAGAAGGAGAAGAAGGAGAAGGAGAAGGTGAAGTCTGGAGGGTGAAGTAGAAGTAGTAGAAGAAGGAGAAGGAGAAGGTGAAGTCAGGAGGGTGAATCAGAAGAAGTAGAAGAAGGAGAAGAAGAAAGTGAAGTCAGGAGGGTGAATCAGAAGAATCAGAAGAAGGAGAAGGAGAAGGTGAAGTCTGGAGGGTGAATCAGATGAAGCAGAAGAAAGAGAAGGAGAAGGTGAAGTCTGGAGGGTGAATCAGAAGAAGTAGAAGAAGGAGAAGGAGAAGGTGAAGTCTGGAGTGTGAATCAGAAGAAGCAGAATAAGGAGAAGGAGAAGGTGAAGTCTGGAGGGTGAATCAGAAGAAGCAGAAGAAGGAGAAGGAGAAGGTGAAGTCTGGAGGGTGAATCAGAAGAAGTAGAAGAAGGAGAAGGAGAAGGTGAAGTCTGGAGGGTGAATCAGAAGAAGCAGAAGAAGGAGAAGGAGAAGGTGAAGTCTGGAGGGTGAATCAGAAGAAGCAGAATCAGGAGAAGGAGAAGGTGAAGTCTGGAGGGTGAATCAGAAGAAGCAGAATAAGGAGAAGGAGAAGGTGAAGTCTGGAGGGTGAATCAGAAGAAGCAGAAGAAGGAGAAGTAGAAGATGAAGTCTGGAGGGTGAATCAGAAGAAGTAGAAGAAGGAGAAGGAGAAGGTGAAGTCTGGAGGGTGAAGCAGAAGAAGTAGAAGAAGGAGAAGGAGAAGGTGAAGTCAGGAGGGTGAATCAGAAGAAGTAGAAGAAGGAGAAGGAGAAGGTGAAGTCAGGAGGGTGAATCAGAAGAAGCAGAAGAAGGAGAAGGAGAAGGTGAAGTCTGGAGGGTGAAGTAGAAGTAGTAGAAGAAGGAGAAGGAGAAGGTGAAGTCAGGAGGGAGAATCAGAAGAAGTAGAAGAAGGAGAAGAAGAAGGTGAAGTCAGGAGGGTGAATCAGAAGAATCAGAAGAAGGAGAAGGAGAAGGTGAAGTCTGGAGGGTGAATCAGATGAAGCAGAAGAAAGAGAAGGAGAAGGTGAAGTCTGGAGGGTGAATCAGAAGAAGTAGAAGAAGGAGAAGGAGAAGGTGAAGTCTGGAGTGTGAATCAGAAGAAGCAGAAGAAGGAGAAGGAGAAGGTGAAGTCTGGAGGGTGAATCAGAAGAAGCAGATAAGGAGAAGGAGAAGGTGAAGTCTGGAGGGTGAATCAGAAGAAGCAGAAGAAGGAGAAGGAGAAGGTGAAATCTGGAGGGTGAATCAGAAGAAGTAGAAGAAGGAGAAGGAGAAGGTGAAGTCTGGAGGGTGAAGCAGAAGAAGTAGAAGTAGGAGAAGGAGAAGGTGAAGTTAGGAGGGTGAATCAGAAGAAGTAGAAGAAGGAGAAGGAGAAGGTGAAGTCAGGAGGGTGAATCAGAAGAAGCAGAAGAAGGAGAAGGAGAAGGTGAAGTCTGGAGGGTGAATCAGAAGAATCAGAAGAAGGAGAAGGAGAAGGTGAAGTCTGGAGGGTGAATCAGAAGAAGCAGAGGAAGGAGAAGGAGAAGGTGAAGTCTGGAGGGTGAATCAGAAGAAGCAGAATAAGGAGAAGGAGAAGCTGAAGTCTGGAGGGTGAATCAGAAGAAGCAGAATAAGGAGAAGGAGAAGGTGAAGTCTGGAGGGTGAATCAGAAGAAGCAGAAGAAGGAGAAGGAGAAGATGAAGTCTGGAGGGTGAATCAGAAGAAGTAGAAGAAGGAGAAGGAGAAGGTGAAGTCTGGAGGGTGAAGCAGAAGAAGTAGAAGAAGGAGAAGGAGAAGGTGAAGTCAGGAGGGTGAATCAGAAGAAGCAGAAGAAGGAGAAGGAGAAGGTGAAGTCTGGAGGGTGAATCAGAAGAATCAGAAGAAGGAGAAGGAGAAGGTGAAGTCTGGAGGGTGAATCAGAAGAAGCAGAAGAAAGAGAAGGAGAAGGTGAAGACTGGAGGGTGAGTCAGAAGAAGTAGAAGAAGGAGAAGGAGAAGGTGAAGTCTGGAGGGCGAATCAGAAGAAGTAGAAGAAGGAGAAGGAGAAGGTGAAGTCTGGAGGGTGAATCAGAAGAAGCAGAATAAGGAGAAGGAGAAGGTG
Source organism: Somniosus microcephalus (assembly GCF_052327205.1). Lineage (NCBI taxonomy): Eukaryota > Metazoa > Chordata > Chondrichthyes > Squaliformes > Somniosidae > Somniosus > Somniosus microcephalus. The sequence goes on from NW_028225219.1 coordinate 1,021,540, forward strand.
AAGTCTGGAGGGTGAATCAGAAGAAGCAGAATAAGGAGAAGGAGAAGGTGAAGTCTGGAGGGTGAATCAGAAGAAGCAGAAGAAGGAGAAGGAGAAGATGAAGTCTGGAGGGTGAATCAGAAGAAGTAGAAGAAGGAGAAGGAGAAGGTGAAGTTAGGAGGGTGAATCAGAAGAAGTAGAAGAAGGAGAAGGAGAAGGTGAAGTCAGGAGGGTGAATCAGAAGAAGCAGAAGAAGGAGAAGGAGAAGGTGAAGTCTGGAGGGTGAATCAGAAGAATCAGAAGAAGGAGAAGGAGAAGGTGAAGTCTGGAGGGTGAATCAGAAGAAGCAGAGGAAGGAGAAGGAGAAGGTGAAGTCTGGAGGGTGAAGCAGAAGAAGCAGAAGAAGGAGAAGGAGAAGGTGAAGTCTGGAGGGTGAATCAGAAGAAGTAGAAGAAGGAGAAGGAGAAGGTCAAGTCTGGAGGGTGAATCAGAAGAAGGAGAAGAAGGAGAAGGAGAAGGTGAAGTCTGGAGGGTGAAGTAGAAGTAGTAGAAGAAGGAGAAGGAGAAGGTGAAGTCAGGAGGGTGAATCAGAAGAAGTAGAAGAAGGAGAAGAAGAAGGTGAAGTCAGGAGGGTGAATCAGAAGAATCAGAAGAAGGAGAAGGAGAAGGTGAAGTCTGGAGGGTGAATCAGATGAAGCAGAAGAAAGAGAAGGAGAAGGTGAAGTCTGGAGGGTGAATCAGAAGAAGTAGAAGAAGGAGAAGGAGAAGGTGAAGTCTGGAATGTGAATCAGAAGAAGCAGAATAAGGAGAAGGAGAAGGTGAAGTCTGGAGGGTGAATCAGAAGAAGCAGAAGAAGGAGAAGGAGAAGGTGAAGTCTGGAGGGTGAATCAGAAGAAGTAGAAGAAGGAGAAGGAGAAGGTGAAGTCTGGAGGGTGAAGCAGAAGAAGTAGAAGTAGGAGAAGGAGAAGGTGAAGTTAGGAGGGTGAATCAGAAGAAGTAGAAGAAGGAGAAGGAGAAGGTGAAGTCAGGAGGGTGAATCAGAAGAAGCAGAAGAAGGAGAAGGAGAAGGTGAAGTCTGGAGGGTGAATCAGAAGAATCAGAAGAAGGAGAAGGAGAAGGTGAAGTCTGGAGGGTGAATCAGAAGAAGCAGAGGAAGGAGAAGGAGAAGGTGAAGTCTGGAGGGTGAATCAGAAGAAGCAGAATAAGGAGAAGGAGAAGGTGAAGTCTGGAGGGTGAATCAGAAGAAGCAGAATAAGGAGAAGGAGAAGGTGAAGTCTGGAGGGTGAATCAGAAGAAGCAGAAGAAGGAGAAGGAGAAGATGAAGTCTGGAGGGTGAATCAGAAGAAGTAGAAGAAGGAGAAGGAGAAGGTGAAGTCTGGAGGGTGAAGCAGAAGAAGTAGAAGAAGGAGAAGGAGAAGGTGAAGTCAGGAGGGTGAATCAGAAGAAGCAGAAGAAGGAGAAGGAGAAGGTGAAGTCTGGAGGGTGAATCAGAAGAATCAGAAGAAGGAGAAGGAGAAGGTGAAGTCTGGAGGGTGAATCAGAAGAAGCAGAAGAAAGAGAAGGAGAAGGTGAAGTCTGGAGGGTGAAGCAGAAGAAACAGAAGAAGGAGAAGGAGAAGGTGAAGACTGGAGGGTGAATCAGAAGAAGTAGAAGAAGGAGAAGGAGAAGGTGAAGTCTGGAGGGTGAATCAGAAGAAGCAGAAGAAGGAGAAGGAGAAGCTGAAGTCTGGAGGGTGAATCAGAAGAAGCAGAAGAAGGAGAAGGAGAAGGTGAAGTCAGGAGGGTGAATCAGAAGAAGCAGAAGAAGGAGAAGGAGAAGGTGAAGTTAGGAGGGTGAATCAGAAGAAGCAGAAGAAGGAGAAGGAGCAGGTGATGTCAGCGGGATGAAGCAGAAGAAGTAGAAGAAGGAGAAGGAGAAGGTAAAGTCAGGACGGTGAAGCAGAAGAAGCAGAAGAAGGAGAAGGAGAAGGTGAAGTCTGGAGGGTGAATCAGAATAAGTAGAAGAAGGAGAAGGAGAAGGTCAAGTCTGGAGGGTGAATCAGAAGAAGTAGAAGAAGGAGAAGGAGAAGGTGAAGTCTGGAGGGTGAAGCAGAAGAAGTAGAAGAAGGAGAAGGAGAAGGTGAAGTCAGGAGGGTGAATCAGAAGAAGTAGAAGAAGGAGAAGGAGAAGGTGAAGTCAGGAGGGTGAATCAGAAGAAGCAGAAGAAGGAGAAGGAGAAGGTGAAGTCTGGAGGGTGAATCAGAAGAATCAGAAGAAGGAGAAGGAGAAGGTGAAGTCTGGAGGGTGAATCAGAAGAAGCAGAAGAAAGAGAAGGAGAAGGTGAAGTCTGGAGGGTGAATCAGAAGAAGCAGAAGAAGGAGAAGGAGAAGGTGAAGTCAGGAGGGTGAATCAGAAGAAGCAGAAGAAGGAGAAGGAGAAGGTGAAGTTAGGAGGGTGAATCAGAAGAAGCAGAAGAAGGAGAAGGAGAAGGTCAAGTCTGGAGGGTGAATCAGAAGAAGTAGAAGAAGGAGAAGGAGAAGGTCAAGTCTGGAGGGTGAATCAGAAGAAGTAGAAGAAGGAGAAGGAGAAGGTGAAGTCTGGAGGGTGAAGCAGAAGAAGTAGAAGAAGGAGAAGGAGAAGGTCAAGTCTGGAGGGTGAATCAGAAGAAGTAGAAGAAGGAGAAGGAGAAGGTGAAGTCTGGAGGGTGAAGCAGAAGAAGTAGAAGAAGGAGAAGGAGAAGATGAAGTCAGGAGGGTGAATCAGAAGAAGTAGAAGAAGGAGAAGGAGAAGGTGAAGTCAGGAGGGTGAATCAGAAGAAGCAGAAGAAGGAGAAGGAGAAGGTGAAGTCTGGAGGGTGAATCAGAAGAAGCAGAAGAAGGAGAAGGAGAAGATGAAATCTGGAGGGTGAATCAGAAGAAGTAGAAGAAGGAGAAGGAGAAGGTGAGGTCTTGAGGGTGAATCAGAAGAAGTAGAAGAAGGAGAAGGAGAAGGTGAAGTCAGGACGGTGAAGCAGAAGAAGCAGAAGAAGGAGAAGGAGAAGGTGAAGTCTGGAGGGTGAATCAGAAGAAGTAGAAGAAGGAGAAGGAGAAGGTCAAGTCTGGAGGGTGAATCAGAAGAAGTAGAAGAAGGAGAAGGAGAAGGTGAAGTCTGGAGGGTGAAGCAGAAGAAGTAGAAGAAGGAGAAGGAGAAGGTGAAGTCAGGAGGGTGAATCAGAAGAAGTAGAAGAAGGAGAAGGAGAAGGTGAAGTCAGGAGGGTGAATCGGAAGAAGCAGAAGAAGGAGAAGGAGAAGGTGAAGTCTGGAGGGTGAATCAGAAGAAGCAGAAGAAGGAGAAGGAGAAGATGAAATCTGGAGGGTGAATCAGAAGAAGTAGAAGAAGGAGAAGGAGAAGGTGAGGTCTTGAGGGTGAATCAGAAGAAGTAGAAGAAGGAGAAGGAGAAGGTGAAGTCTGGAGGGTGAATCAGAAGAAGCAGAAGAAGGAGAAGGTGAAGTCTGGAGGGTGAATCAGAAGAAGCAGAAGAAGGAGAAGGAGAAGGTGAAGTCTGGAGGGTGAATCAGAAGAAGCAGAAGAAGGAGAAGGAGAAGATGAAATCTGGAGGGTGAATCAGAAGAAGCAGAAGAAAGAGAAGGAGAAGGTGAAGTCTGGAGGGTGAATCAGAAGAAGTAGAAGAAGGAGAAGGAGAAGGTGAAGTCTGGAGGGTGAATCAGAAGAAGCAGAAGAAGGAGAAGGAGAAGGTGAAGTCTGGAGGGTGAATCAGAAGAAGCAGAAGAAGGAGAAGGAGAAGGTGAAGTCTGGAGGGTGAATCAGAAGAAGCAGAAGAAGGAGAAGGAGAAGTTGAAGTCTGGAGGGTGAATCAGAAGAAGCAGAATAAGGAGAAGTGAAGGTGAAGTATGCAGGGTGAATCAGAAGAAGCAGAAGAAGGAGAAGGAGAAGGTGAAGTCTGGAGGGTGAATCAGAAGAAGTAGAAGAAGGAGAAGGAGAAGGTGAAGTCTGGAGGGTGAAGTAGAAGAAGTAGAAGAAGGAGAAGGAGAAGGTGAAGTCAGGAGGGTGAATCAGAAGAAGTAGAAGAAGGAGAAGGAGAAGGTGAAGTCAGGAGGGTGAATCAGAAGAAGCAGAAGAAGGAGAAGGAGAAGGTGAAGTCTGGAGGGTGAATCAGAAGAAGCAGAATCAGGAGAAGGAGAAGGTGAAGTCTGGAGGGTGAATCAGAAGAAGCAGAATAAGGAGAAGGAGAAGGTGAAGTCTGGAGGGTGAATCAGAAGAAGCAGAAGAAGGAGAAGGAGAAGATGAAGTCTGGAGGGTGAATCAGAAGAAGTAGAAGAAGGAGAAGGAGAAGGTGAAGTCTGGAGGGTGAAGCAGAAGAAGTAGAAGAAGGATAAGGAGAAGGTGAAGTCAGGAGAGTGAATCAGAAGAAGTAGAAGAAGGAGAAGGAGAAGGTGTAGTCTGGAGGGTCAATCAGAAGAAGTAGACGAAGGAGAAGGAGAAGGTGAAGTCTGGAGGGTGAATCAGAAGAAGCAGAAGAAGGAAATGGAGAAGGTGAAGTCTGGAGGGTGAATCAGAAGAAGTAGAAGAAGGAGAAGGAGAAGGTGAAGTCTGGAGGGTGAATCAGAAGAAGCAGAAGAAGGAGAAGGAGAAGGTGAAGTCTGGAGGGTGAATCAGAAGAAGCAGAAGAAGGAGAAGGAGAAGGAGAAGTCTGGAGGGTGAATCAGAAGAAGCAGAAGAAGGAAATGGAGAAGGTGAAGTCTGGAGGGTGAATCAGAAGAAGTAGAAGAAGGAGAAGGAGAAGGTGAAGTCAGGAGGGTGAATCAGAAGAAGTAGAAGAAGAAGGAGAAGGTGAGGTCAGGAGGGTGAATCAGAAGAAGCAGAAGAAGGAGAAGGAGAAGGTGTAGTCTGGAGGGTGAATCAGAAGAATCAGAAGAAGGAGAAGGAGAAGGTGAAGTCTGGAGGGTGAATCAGAAGAAGCAGAAGAAGGAGAAGGAGAAGGTGAAGTCCGGAGGGTGAATCAGAAGAAGCAGAAGAAGGAGAAGGAGAAGGTGAAGTCAGGAGGGTGAATCAGAAGAAGCAGAAGAAGGAGAAGGAGAAGGTGAAGTTAGGAGGGTGAATCAGAAGAAGCTGAAGAAGGAGAAGGAGCAGGTGATGTCAGCGGGATGAAGCAGAAGAGGGAGAAGAAGGAGAAGGAGAAGGTGAAGTCAGGACGGTGAAGCAGAAGAAGCAGAAGAAGGAGAAGGAGAAGGTGAAGTCTGGAGGGTGAATCAGAATAAGTAGAAGGAGGAGAAGGAGAAGGTCAAGTCTGGAGGGTGAATCAGAAGAAGTAGAAGAAGGAGAAGGAGAAGGTGAAGTCTGGAGGGTGAAGCAGAAGAAGTAGAAGAAGGATAAGGAGAAGGTGAAGTCAGGAGGGTGAATCAGAAGAAGTAGAAGAAGGAGAAGGTGAAGGTGAAGTCAGGAGGGTGAATCAGAAGAAGCAGAAGAAGGAGAAGGAGAAGGTGAAGTCTGGAGGGTGAATCAGAAGAATCAGAAGAAGGAGAAGGAGAAGGTGAAGTCTGGAGGGTGAATCAGAAGAAGCAGAAGAAAGAGAAGGAGAAGGTGAAGTCTGGAGGGTGAATCAGAAGAAGCAGAAGAAGGAGAAGGAGAAGGTGAAGTCAGGAGGGTGAATCAGAAGAAGCAGAAGAAGGAGAAGGAGAAGGTGAAGTTAGGAGGGTGAATCAGAAGAAGCAGAAGAAGGAGAAGGAGCAGGTGATGTCAGGGGGATGAAGCAGAAGAAGTAGAAGAAGGAGAAGGAGAAGGTGAAGTCAGGACGGTGAAGCAGAAGAAGCAGAAGAAGGAGAAGGAGAAGTTGAAGTCTGGAGGGTGAATCAGAAGAAGTAGAAGAAGGAGAAGGAGAAGGTCAAGTCTGGAGGGTGAATCAGAAGAAGTAGAAGAAGGAGAAGGAGAAGGTGAAGTCTGGAGGGTGAAGCAGAAGAAGTAGAAGAAGGAGAAGGAGAAGGTGAAGTCAGGAGGGTGAATCAGAAGAAGCAGAAGAAGGAGAAGGAGAAGGTGAAGTCAGGAGGGTGAATCAGAAGAAGCAGAAGAAGGAGAAGGAGAAGGTGATGTCTGGAGGGTGAATCAGAAGAAGCAGAAGAAGGAGAAGGAGAAGATGAAATCTGGAGGGTGAATCAGAAGAAGTAGAAGAAGGAGAAGGAGAAGGTGAGGTCTGGAGGGTGAATGAGAAGAAGCAGAAAAAGGAGAAGGAGAAGGTGAAGTCTGGAGGGTGAATCAGAAGAAGCAGAAGAAGGAGAAGGAGAAGATGAAATCTGGAGGGTGAATCAGAAGAAGCAGAAGAAAGAGAAGGAGAAGGTGAAGTCTGGAGGGTGAATCAGAAGAAGTAGAAGAAGGAGAAGGAGAAGGTGAAGTCTGGAGGGTGAATCAGAAGAAGCAGAAGAAGGAGAAGGAGAAGGTGAAGTCTGGAGGGTGAATCAGAAGAAGCAGAAGAAGGAGAAGGAGAAGGTGAAGTCTGGAGGGTGAATCAGAAGAAGCAGAAGAAGGAGAAGGAGAAGTTGAAGTCTGGAGGGTGAATCAGAAGAAGCAGAATAAGGAGAAGTGAAGGTGAAGTATGGAGGGTGAATCAGAAGAAGCAGAAGCAGGAGAAGGAGAAGGTGAAGTCTGGAGGGTGAATCAGAAGAAGTAGAAGAAGGAGAAGGAGAAGGTGAAGTCTGGAGGGTGAAGCAGAAGAAGGAGAAGGAGAAGGAGAAGGTGAAGTCAGGAGGGTGAATCAGAAGAAGTAGAAGAAGGAGAAGGAGAAGGTGAAGTCAGGAGGGTGAATCAGAAGAAGCAGAAGAAGGAGAAGGAGAAGGTGAAGTCTGGAGGGTGAATCAGAAGAAGCAGAATCAGGAGAAGGAGAAGGTGAAGTCTGGAGGGTGAATCAGAAGAAGCAGAATAAGGAGAAGGAGAAGGTGAAGTCTGGAGGGTGAATCAGAAGAAGCAGAAGAAGGAGAAGGAGAAGATGAAGTCTGGAGGGTGAATCAGAAGAAGTAGAAGAAGGAGAAGGAGAAGATGAAGTCTGGAGGGTGAAGCAGAAGAAGTAGAAGAAGGAGAAGGAGAAGGTGAAGTCAGGAGGGTGAATCAGAAGAAGTAGAAGAAGGAGAAGGAGAAGGTGAAGTCAGGAGGGTGAATCAGAAGAAGCAGAAGAAGGAGAAGGAGAAGGTGAAGTCTGGAGGGTGAAGTAGAAGTAGTAGAAGAAGGAGAAGGAGAAGGTGAAGTCAGGAGGGTGAATCAGAAGAAGTAGAAGAAGGAGAAGAAGAAGGTGAAGTCAGGAGGGTGAATCAGAAGAATCAGAAGAAGGAGAAGGAGAAGGTGAAGTCTGGAGGGTGAATCAGATGAAGCAGAAGAAAGAGAAGGAGAAGGTGAAGTCTGGAGGGTGAATCAGAAGAAGTAGAAGAAGGAGAAGGAGAAGGTGAAGTCTGGAGTGTGAATCAGAAGAAGCAGAAGAAGGAGAAGGAGAAGGTGAAGTCTGTAGGGTGAATCAGAAGAAGCAGAATAAGGAGAAGGAGAAGGTGAAGTCTGGAGGGTGAATCAGAAGAAGCAGAAGAAGGAGAAGGAGAAGGTGAAATCTGGAGGGTGAATCAGAAGAAGTAGAAGAAGGAGAAGGAGAAGGTGAAGTCTGGAGGGTGAAGCAGAAGAAGTAGAAGTAGGAGAAGGAGAAGGTGAAGTTAGGAGGGTGAATCAGAAGAAGTAGAAGAAGGAGAAGGAGAAGGTGAAGTCAGGAGGGTGAATCAGAAGAAGCAGAAGAAGGAGAAGGAGAAGGTGAAGTCTGGAGGGTGAATCAGAAGAATCAGAAGAAGGAGAAGGAGAAGGTGAAGTCTGGAGGGTGAATCAGAAGAAGCAGAGGAAGGAGAAGGAGAAGGTGAAGTCTGGAGGGTGAATCAGAAGAAGCAGAATAAGGAGAAGGAGAAGGTGAAGTCTGGAGGGTGAATCAGAAGAAGCAGAATAAGGAGAAGGAGAAGGTGAAGTCTGGAGGGTGAATCAGAAGAAGCAGAAGAAGGAGAAGGAGAAGATGAAGTCTGGAGGGTGAATCAGAAGAAGTAGAAGAAGGAGAAGGAGAAGGTGAAGTCTGGAGGGTGAAGCAGAAGAAGTAGAAGAAGGAGAAGGAGAAGGTGAAGTCAGGAGGGTGAATCAGAAGAAGTAGAAGAAGGAGAAGGAGAAGGTGAAGTCAGGAGGGTGAATCAGAAGAAGCAGAAGAAGGAGAAGGAGAAGGTGAAGTCTGGAGGGTGAAGTAGAAGTAGTAGAAGAAGGAGAAGGAGAAGGTGAAGTCAGGAGGGTGAATCAGAAGAAGTAGAAGAAGGAGAAGAAGAAGGTGAAGTCAGGAGGGTGAATCAGAAGAATCAGAAGAAGGAGAAGGTGAAGTCTGGAGGGTGAATCAGATGAAGCAGAAGAAAGAGAAGGAGAAGGTGAAGTCTGGAGGGTGAATCAGAAGAAGTAGAATAAGGAGAAGGAGAAGGTGAAGTCTGGAGTGTGAATCAGAAGAAGCAGAATAAGGAGAAGGAGAAGGTGAAGTCTGGAGGGTGAATCAGAAGAAGCAGAAGAAGGAGAAGGAGAAGGTGAAATCTGGAGGGTGAATCAGAAGAAGTAGAAGAAGGAGAAGGAGAAGGTGAAGTCTGGAGGGTGAAGCAGAAGAAGTAGAAGTAGGAGAAGGAGAAGGTGAAGTTAGGAGGGTGAATCAGAAGAAGTAGAAGAAGGAGAAGGAGAAGGTGAAGTCAGGAGGGTGAATCAGAAGAAGCAGAAGAAGGAGAAGGAGAAGGTGAAGTCTGGAGGGTGAATCAGAAGAATCAGAAGAAGGAGAAGGAGAAGGTGAAGTCTGGAGGGTGAATCAGAAGAAGCAGAGGAAGGAGAAGGAGAAGGTGAAGTCTGGAGGGTGAATCAGAAGAAGCAGAAGAAGGAGAAGGAGAAGGTGAAGTCTGGAGGGTGAATCAGAAGAATCAGAAGAAGGAGAAGGAGAAGGTGAAGTCTGGAGGGTGAATCAGAAGAAGCAGAAGAAAGAGAAGGAGAAGGTGAAGTCTGGAGGGTGAATCAGAAGAATCAGAAGAAGGAGAAGGAGAAGGTGAAGTCTGGAGGGTGAATCAGAAGAAGCAGAAGAAAGAGAAGGAGAAGGTGAAGTCTGGAGGGTGAAGCAGAAGAAACAGAAGAAGGAGAAGGAGAAGGTGAAGACTGGAGGGTGAATCAGAAGAAGTAGAAGAAGGAGAAGGAGAAGGTGAAGTCTGGAGGGTGAATCAGAAGAAGTAGAAGAAGGAGAAGGAGAAGGTGAAGTCTGGAGGGTGAATCAGAAGAAGCAGAAGAAGGAGAAGGAGAAGGTGAAGTCTGGAGGGTGAATCAGAAGAAGCAGAAGAAGGAGAAGGAGAAGATGAAGTCTGGAGGGTGAATCAGAAGAAGTAGAAGAAGGAGTAGGGGAAGGTGAAGTCTGGAGGGTGAATCAGAAGTAGTAGAAGAAGGAGAAGGAGAAGGTGAAGTCTGGACGGTGAATCAGAAGAAGCAGAAGAAGGAGAAGGAGAAGGTGAAGTCTGGAGGGTGAATCAGAAGAAGCAGAAGAAGGAGAAGGAGAAGCTGAAGTCTGGAGGGTGAATCAGAAGAAGCAGAAGAAGGAGAAGGAGAAGGTGAAGTCAGGAGGGTGAATCAGAAGAAGCAGAAGAAGGAGAAGGAGAAGGTGAAGTTAGGAGGGTGAATCAGAAGAAGCAGAAGAAGGAGAAGGAGCAGGTGATGTCAGCGGGATGAAGCAGAAGAAGTAGAAGAAGGAGAAGGAGAAGGTGAAGTCAGGACGGTGAAGCAGAAGAAGCAGAAGAAGGAGAAGGAGAAGGTGAAGTCTGGAGGGTGAATCAGAATAAGTAGAAGAAGGAGAAGGAGAAGGTCAAGTCTGGAGGGTGAATCAGAAGAAGTAGAAGAAGGAGAAGGAGAAGGTGAAGTCTGGAGGGTGAAGCAGAAGAAGTAGAAGAAGGAGAAGGAGAAGGTGAAGTCAGGAGGGTGAATCAGAAGAAGTAGAAGAAGGAGAAGGAGAAGGTGAAGTCAGGAGGGTGAATCAGAAGAAGCAGAAGAAGGAGAAGGAGAAGGTGAAGTCTGGAGGGTGAATCAGAAGAATCAGAAGAAGGAGAAGGAGAAGGTGAAGTCTGGAGGGTGAATCAGAAGAAGCAGAAGAAAGAGAAGGAGAAGGTGAAGTCTGGAGGGTGAATCAGAAGAAGCAGAAGAAGGAGAAGGAGAAGGTGAAGTCAGGAGGGTGAATCAGAAGAAGCAGAAGAAGGAGAAGGAGAAGGTGAAGTTAGGAGGGTGAATCAGAAGAAGCAGAAGAAGGAGAAGGAGCAGGTGATGTCAGGGGGATGAAGCAGAAGAAGTAGAAGAAGGAGAAGGTGAAGTCAGGGCGGTGAAGCAGAAGAAGCAGAAGAAGGAGAAGGAGAAGGTGAAGTCTGGAGGGTGAATCAGAAGAAGTAGAAGAAGGAGAAGGAGAAGGTCAAGTCTGGAGGGTGAATCAGAAGAAGTAGAAGAAGGAGAAGGAGAAGGTGAAGTCTGGAGGGTGAAGCAGAAGAAGTAGAAGAAGGAGAAGGAGAAGGTGAAGTCAGGAGGGTGAATCAGAAGAAGTAGAAGAAGGAGAAGGAGAAGGTGAAGTCAGGAGGGTGAATCAGAAGAAGCAGAAGAAGGAGAAGGAGAAGATGAAGTCTGGAGGGTGAATCAGAAGAAGCAGAAGAAGGAGAAGGAGAAGATGAAATCTGGAGGGTGAATCAGAAGAAGTAGAAGAAGGAGAAGGAGAAGGTGAGGTCTTGAGGGTGAATCAGAAGAAGTAGAAGAAGGAGAAGGAGAAGGTGAAGTCTGGAGGGTGAATCAGAAGAAGCAGAAGAAGGAGAAGGAGAAGGTGAAGTCTGGAGGGTGAATCATAAGAAGCAGAAAAAGGAGAAGGTGAAGGTGAAGTCTGGAGGGTGAATCAGAAGAAGCAGAAGAAGGAGAAGGAGAAGATGAAATCTGGAGGGTGAATCAGAAGAAGCAGAAGAAAGAGAAGGAGAAGGTGAAGTCTGGAGGGTGAATCAGAAGAAGTAGAAGAAGGAGAAGGAGAAGGTGAAGTCTGGAGGGTGAATCAGAAGAAGCAGAAGAAGGAGAAGGAGAAGGTGAAGTCTGGAGGGTGAATCAGAAGAAGCAGAAGAAGGAGAAGGAGAAGGTGAAGTCTGGGGGGTGAATCAGAAGAAGCAGAAGAAGGAGAAGGAGAAGTTGAAGTCTGGAGGGTGAATCAGAAGAAGCAGAATAAGGAGAAGTGAAGGTGAAGTATGGAGGGTGAATCAGAAGAAGCAGAAGAAGGAGAAGGAGAAGGTGAAGCCTGGAGGGTGAATCAGAAGAAGTAGAAGAAGGAGAAGGAGAAGGTCAAGTCTGGAGGGTGAATCAGAAGAAGTAGAAGAAGGAGAAGGAGAAGGTGAAGTCTGGAGGGTGAAGCAGAAGAAGTAGAAGAAGGAGAAGGAGAAGGTGAAGTCAGGAGGGTGAATCAGAAGAAGTAGAAGAAGGAGAAGGAGAAGGTGAAGTCAGGAGGGTGAATCAGAAGAAGCAGAAGAAGGAGAAGGAGAAGGTGAAGTCTGGAGGGTGAATCAGAAGAATCAGAAGAAGGAGAAGGAGAAGGTGAAGTCTGGAGGGTGAATCAGAAGAAGCAGAAGAAAGAGAAGCAGAAGGTGAAGTCTGGAGGGTGAATCAGAAGAAGCAGAAGAAGGAGAAGGAGAAGGTGAAGTCTGGAGGGTGAAGCAGAAGAAGTAGAAGAAGGAGAAGGAGAAGGTGAAGTCAGGAGGGTGAATCAGAAGAAGTAGAAGAAGAAGGAGAAGGTGAGGTCAGGAGGGTGAATCAGAAGAAGCAGAAGAAGGAGAAGGAGAAGGTGTAGTCTGGAGGGTGAATCAGAAGAATCAGAAGAAGGAGAAGGAGAAGGTGAAGTCTGGAGGGTGAATCAGAAGAAGCAGAAGAAGGAGAAGGAGAAGGTGAAGTCCGGAGGGTGAATCAGAAGAAGCAGAAGAAGGAGAAGGAGAAGGTGAAGTCAGGAGGGTGAATCAGAAGAAGCAGAAGAAGGAGAAGGAGAAGGTGAAGTTAGGAGGGTGAATCAGAAGAAGCAGAAGAAGGAGAAGGAGCAGGTGATGTCAGCGGGATGAAGCAGAAGAAGTAGAAGAATGAGAAGGAGAAGGTGAAGTCAGGACGGTGAAGCAGAAGAAGCAGAAGAAGGAGAAGGAGAAGGTGAAGTCTGGAGGGAGAATCAGAATAAGTAGAAGGAGGAGAAGGAGAAGGTCAAGTCTGGAGGGTGAATCAGAAGAAGTAGAAGAAGGAGAAGGAGAAGGTGAAGTCTGGAGGGTGAATCAGAAGAAGCAGAAGAAGGAGAAGGAGAAGGTGAAGTTAGGAGGGTGAATCAGAAGAAGCAGAAGAAGGAGAAGGAGCAGGTGATGTCAGGAGAGTGAATCAGAAGAAGTAGAAGAAGGAGAAGGAGAAGGTGAAGTCAGGAGGGTGAATCAGAAGAAGCAGAAGAAGGAGAAGGAGAAGGTGAAGTCTGGAGGGTGAATCAGAAGAAGTAGAAGAAGGAGAAGGAGAAGGTCAAGTCTGGAGGGTGAATCAGAAGAAGTAGAAGAAGGAGAAGGAGAAGGTGAAGTCTGGAGGGTGAAGCAGAAGAAGTAGAAGAAGGAGAAGGAGAAGGTGAAGTCAGGAGGGTGAATCAGAAGAAGTAGAAGAAGGAGAAGGAGAAGGTGAAGTCAGGAGGGTGAATCAGAAGAAGCAGAAGAAGGAGAAGGAGAAGGTCAAGTCTGGAGGGTGAATCAGAAGAAGTAGAAGAAGGAGAAGGAGAAGGTCAAGTCTGGAGGGTGAATCAGAAGAAGTAGAAGAAGGAGAAGGAGAAGGTGAAGTCTGGAGGGTGAAGCAGAAGAAGTAGAAGAAGGAGAAGGAGAAGGTCAAGTCTGGAGGGTGAATCAGAAGAAGTAGAAGAAGGAGAAGGAGAAGGTGAAGTCTGGAGGGTGAAGCAGAAGAAGTAGAAGAAGGAGAAGGAGAAGATGAAGTCAGGAGGGTGAATCAGAAGAAGTAGAAGAAGGAGAAGGAGAAGGTGAAGTCAGGAGGGTGAATCAGAAGAAGCAGAAGAAGGAGAAGGAGAAGGTGAAGTCTGGAGGGTGAATCAGAAGAAGCAGAAGAAGGAGAAGGAGAAGATGAAATCTGGAGGGTGAATCAGAAGAAGTAGAAGAAGGAGAAGGAGAAGGTGAGGTCTTGAGGGTGAATCAGAAGAAGTAGAAGAAGGAGAAGGAGAAGGTGAAGTCAGGACGGTGAAGCAGAAGAAGCAGAAGAAGGAGAAGGAGAAGGTGAAGTCTGGAGGGTGAATCAGAAGAAGTAGAAGAAGGAGAAGGAGAAGGTCAAGTCTGGAGGGTGAATCAGAAGAAGTAGAAGAAGGAGAAGGAGAAGGTGAAGTCTGGAGGGTGAAGCAGAAGAAGTAGAAGAAGGAGAAGGAGAAGGTGAAGTCAGGAGGGTGAATCAGAAGAAGTAGAAGAAGGAGAAGGAGAAGGTGAAGTCAGGAGGGTGAATCAGAAGAAGCAGAAGAAGGAGAAGGAGAAGGTGAAGTCTGGAGGGTGAATCAGAAGAAGCAGAAGAAGGAGAAGGAGAAGATGAAATCTGGAGGGTGAATCAGAAGAAGTAGAAGAAGGAGAAGGAGAAGGTGAGGTCTTGAGGGTGAATCAGAAGAAGTAGAAGAAGGAGAAGGAGAAGGTGAAGTCTGGAGGGTGAATCAGAAGAAGCAGAAGAAGGAGAAGGTGAAGTCTGGAGGGTGAATCAGAAGAAGCAGAAGAAGGAGAAGGAGAAGGTGAAGTCTGGAGGGTGAATCAGAAGAAGCAGAAGAAGGAGAAGGAGAAGATGAAATCTGGAGGGTGAATCAGAAGAAGCAGAAGAAAGAGAAGGAGAAGGTGAAGTCTGGAGGGTGAATCAGAAGAAGTAGAAGAAGGAGAAGGAGAAGGTGAAGTCTGGAGGGTGAATCAGAAGAAGCAGAAGAAGGAGAAGGAGAAGGTGAAGTCTGGAGGGTGAATCAGAAGAAGCAGAAGAAGGAGAAGGAGAAGGTGAAGTCTGGAGGGTGAATCAGAAGAAGCAGAAGAAGGAGAAGGAGAAGTTGAAGTCTGGAGGGTGAATCAGAAGAAGCAGAATAAGGAGAAGTGAAGGTGAAGTATGCAGGGTGAATCAGAAGAAGCAGAAGAAGGAGAAGGAGAAGGTGAAGTCTGGAGGGTGAATCAGAAGAAGTAGAAGAAGGAGAAGGAGAAGGTGAAGTCTGGAGGGTGAATCAGAAGAAGCAGAAGAAGGAAATGGAGAAGGTGAAGTCTGGAGGGTGAATCAGAAGAAGTAGAAGAAGGAGAAGGAGAAGGTGAAGTCTGGAGGGTGAATCAGAAGAAGCAGAAGAAGGAGAAGGAGAAGGTGAAGTCTGGAGGGTGAATCAGAAGAAGCAGAAGAAGGAGAAGGAGAAGGAGAAGTCTGGAGGGTGAATCAGAAGAAGCAGAAGAAGGAGAAGGAGAAGGTGAAGTCTGGAGGGTGAAGCAGAAGAAGTAGAAGAAGGAGAAGGAGAAGGTGAAGTCAGGAGGGTGAATCAGAAGAAGTAGAAGAAGAAGGAGAAGGTGAGGTCAGGAGGGTGAATCAGAAGAAGCAGAAGAAGGAGAAGGAGAAGGTGTAGTCTGGAGGGTGAATCAGAAGAATCAGAAGAAGGAGAAGGAGAAGGTGAAGTCTGGAGGGTGAATCAGAAGAAGCAGAAGAAGGAGAAGGAGAAGGTGAAGTCCGGAGGGTGAATCAGAAGAAGCAGAAGAAGGAGAAGGAGAAGGTGAAGTCAGGAGGGTGAATAAGAAGAAGCAGAAGAAGGAGAAGGAGAAGGTGAAGTTAGGAGGGTGAATCAGAAGAAGCAGAAGAAGGAGAAGGAGCAGGTGATGTCAGCGGGATGAAGCAGAAGAAGTAGAAGAAGGAGAAGGAGAAGGTGAAGTCAGGACGGTGAAGCAGAAGAAGCAGAAGAAGGAGAAGGAGAAGGTGAAGTCCGGAGGGTGAATCAGAATAAGTAGAAGGAGGAGAAGGAGAAGGTCAAGTCTGGAGGGTGAATCAGAAGAAGTAGAAGAAGGAGAAGGAGAAGGTGAAGTCTGGAGGGTGAAGCAGAAGAAGTAGAAGAAGGATAAGGAGAAGGAGAAGTCAGGAGGGTGAATCAGAAGAAGTAGAAGAAGGAGAAGGTGAAGGTGAAGTCAGGAGGGTGAATCAGAAGAAGCAGAAGAAGGAGAAGGAGAAGGTGAAGTCTGGAGGGTGAATCAGAAGAATCAGAAGAAGGAGAAGGAGAAGGTGAAGTCTGGAGGGTGAATCAGAAGAAGCAGAAGAAAGAGAAGGAGAAGGTGAAGTCTGGAGGGTGAATCAGAAGAAGCAGAAGAAGGAGAAGGAGAAGGTGAAGTCAGGAGGGTGAATCAGAAGAAGCAGAAGAAGGAGAAGGAGAAGGTGAAGTTAGGAGGGTGAATCAGAAGAAGCAGAAGAAGGAGAAGGAGCAGGTGATGTCAGGGGGATGAAGCAGAAGAAGTAGAAGAAGGAGAAGGAGAAGGTGAAGTCAGGACGGTGAAGCAGAAGAAGCAGAAGAAGGAGAAGGAGAAGTTGAAGTCTGGAGGGTGAATCAGAAGAAGTAGAAGAAGGAGAAGGAGAAGGTCAAGTCTGGAGGGTGAATCAGAAGAAGTAGAAGAAGGAGAAGGAGAAGGTCAAGTCTGGAGGGTGAAGCAGAAGAAGTAGAAGAAGGAGAAGGAGAAGGTGAAGTCAGGAGGGTGAATCAGAAGAAGCAGAAGAAGGAGAAGGAGAAGGTGAAGTCAGGAGGGTGAATCAGAAGAAGCAGAAGAAGGAGAAGGAGAAGGTGATGTCTGGAGGGTGAATCAGAAGAAGCAGAAGAAGGAGAAGGAGAAGATGAAATCTGGAGGGTGAATCAGAAGAAGTAGAAGAAGGAGAAGGAGAAGGTGAGGTCTGGAGGGTGAATGAGAAGAAGCAGAAGAAGGAGAAGGAGAAGGTGAAGTCTGGAGGGTGAATCAGAAGAAGCAGAAGAAGGAGAAGGAGAAGATGAAATCTGGAGGGTGAATCAGAAGAAGCAGAAGAAAGAGAAGGAGAAGGTGAAGTCTGGAGGGTGAATCAGAAGAAGTAGAAGAAGGAGAAGGAGAAGGTGAAGTCTGGAGGGTGAATCAGAAGAAGCAGAAGAAGGAGAAGGAGAAGGTGAAGTCTGGAGGGTGAATCAGAAGAAGCAGAAGAAGGAGAAGGAGAAGGTGAAGTCTGGAGGGTGAATCAGAAGAAGCAGAAGAAGGAGAAGGAGAAGTTGAAGTCTGGAGGGTGAATCAGAAGAAGCAGAATAAGGAGAAGTGAAGGTGAAGTATGGAGGGTGAATCAGAAGAAGCAGAAGCAGGAGAAGGAGAAGGTGAAGTCTGGAGGGTGAATCAGAAGAAGTAGAAGAAGGAGAAGGAGAAGGTGAAGTCTGGAGGGTGAAGCAGAAGAAGGAGAAGAAGGAGAAGGAGAAGGTGAAGTCAGGAGGGTGAATCAGAAGAAGTAGAAGAAGGAGAAGGAGAAGGTGAAGTCAGGAGGGTGAATCAGAAGAAGCAGAAGAAGGAGAAGGAGAAGGTGAAGTCTGGAGGGTGAATCAGAAGAAGCAGAATCAGGAGAAGGAGAAGGTGAAGTCTGGAGGGTGAATCAGAAGAAGCAGAATAAGGAGAAGGAGAAGGTGAAGTCTGGAGGGTGAATCAGAAGAAGCAGAAGAAGGAGAAGGAGAAGATGAAGTCTGGAGGGTGAATCAGAAGAAGTAGAAGAAGGAGAAGGAGAAGGTGAAGTCTGGAGGGTGAAGCAGAAGAAGTAGAAGAAGGAGAAGGAGAAGGTGAAGTCAGGAGGGTGAATCAGAAGAAGTAGAAGAAGGAGAAGGAGAAGGTGAAGTCAGGAGGGTGAATCAGAAGAAGCAGAAGAAGGAGAAGGAGAAGGTGAAGTCTGGAGGGTGAAGTAGAAGTAGTAGAAGAAGGAGAAGGAGAAGGTGAAGTCAGGAGGGTGAATCAGAAGAAGTAGAAGAAGGAGAAGAAGAAGGTGAAGTCAGGAGGGTGAATCAGATGAAGCAGAAGAAAGAGAAGGAGAAGGTGAAGTCTGGAGGGTGAATCAGAAGAAGTAGAAGAAGGAGAAGGAGAAGGTGAAGTCTGGAGGGTGAAGCAGAAGAAGGAGAAGAAGGAGAAGGAGAAGGTGAAGTCAGGAGGGTGAATCAGAAGAAGTAGAAGAAGGAGAAGGAGAAGGTGAAGTCAGGAGGGTGAATCAGAAGAAGCAGAAGAAGGAGAAGGAGAAGGTGAAGTCTGGAGGGTGAATCAGAAGAAGCAGAATCAGGAGAAGGAGAAGGTGAAGTCTGGAGGGTGAATCAGAAGAAGCAGAATAAGGAGAAGGAGAAGGTGAAGTCTGGAGGGTGAATCAGAAGAAGCAGAAGAAGGAGAAGGAGAAGATGAAGTCTGGAGGGTGAATCAGAAGAAGTAGAAGAAGGAGAAGGAGAAGGTGAAGTCTGGAGGGTGAAGCAGAAGAAGTAGAAGAAGGAGAAGGAGAAGGTGAAGTCAGGAGGGTGAATCAGAAGAAGTAGAAGAAGGAGAAGGAGAAGGTGAAGTCAGGAGGGTGAATCAGAAGAAGCAGAAGAAGGAGAAGGAGAAGGTGAAGTCTGGAGGGTGAAGTAGAAGTAGTAGAAGAAGGAGAAGGAGAAGGTGAAGTCAGGAGGGTGAATCAGAAGAAGTAGAAGAAGGAGAAGAAGAAGGTGAAGTCAGGAGGGTGAATCAGATGAAGCAGAAGAAAGAGAAGGAGAAGGTGAAGTCTGGAGGGTGAATCAGAAGAAGTAGAAGAAGGAGAAGGAGAAGGTGAAGTCTGGAGTGTGAATCAGAAGAAGCAGAAGAAGGAGAAGGAGAAGGTGAAGTCTGGAGGGTGAATCAGAAGAAGCAGAATAAGGAGAAAGAGAAGGTGAAGTCTGGAGGGTGAATCAGAAGAAGCAGAAGAAGGAGAAGGAGAAGGTGAAATCTGGAGGGTGAATCAGAAGAAGTAGAAGAAGGAGAAGGAGAAGGTGACGTCTGGAGGGTGAAGCAGAAGAAGTAGAAGTAGGAGAAGGAGAAGGTGAAGTCAGGAGGGTGAATCAGAAGAAGCAGAAGAAGGAGAAGGAGAAGGTGAAGTCTGGAGGGTGAATCAGAAGAATCAGAAGAAGGAGAAGGAGAAGGTGAAGTCTGGAGGGTGAATCAGAAGAAGCAGAGGAAGGAGAAGGAGAAGGTGAAGTCTGGAGGGTGAATCAGAAGAAGCAGAATAAGGAGAAGGAGAAGGTGAAGTCTGGAGGGTGAATCAGAAGAAGCAGAATAAGGAGAAGGAGAAGGTGAAGTCTGGAGGGTGAATCAGAAGAAGCAGAAGAAGGAGAAGGAGAAGATGAAGTCTGGAGGGTGAATCAGAAGAAGTAGAAGAAGGAGAAGGAGAAGGTGAAGTCTGGAGGGTGAAGCAGAAGAAGTAGAAGAAGGAGAAGGAGAAGGTGAAGTCAGGAGGGTGAATCAGAAGAAGCAGAAGAAGGAGAAGGAGAAGGTGAAGTCTGGAGGGTGAATCAGAAGAATCAGAAGAAGGAGAAGGAGAAGGTGAAGTCTGGAGGGTGAATCAGAAGAAGCAGAAGAAAGAGAAGGAGAAGGTGAAGTCTGGAGGGTGAAGCAGAAGAAACAGAAGAAGGAGAAGGAGAAGGTGAAGACTGGAGGGTGAATCAGAAGAAGTAGAAGAAGGAGAAGGAGAAGGTGAAGTCTGGAGGGTGAATCAGAAGAAGTAGAAGAAGGAGAAGGAGAAGGTGAAGTCTGGAGGGTGAATCAGAAGAAGCAGAAGAAGGAGAAGGAGAAGGTGAAGTCTGGAGGGTGAATCAGAAGAAGCAGAAGAAGGAGAAGGAGAAGATGAAGTCTGGAGGGTGAATCAGAAGAAGTAGAAGAAGGAGAAGGGGAAGGTGAAGTCTGGAGGGTGAATCAGAAGTAGTAGAAGAAGGAGAAGGAGAAGGTGAAGTCTGGACGGTGAATCAGAAGAAGCAGAAGAAGGAGAAGGAGAAGGTGAAGTCTGGAGGGTGAATCAGAAGAATCAGAAGAAGGAGAAGGAGAAGGTGAAGTCTGGAGGGTGAATCAGAAGAAGCAGAAGAAGGAGAAGGAGAAGCTGAAGTCTGGAGGGTGAATCAGAAGAAGCAGAAGAAGGAGAAGGAGAAGGTGAAGTCAGGAGGGTGAATCAGAAGAAGCAGAAGAAGGAGAAGGAGAAGGTGAAGTTAGGAGGGTGAATCAGAAGAAGCAGAAGAAGGAGAAGGAGCAGGTGATGTCAGCGGGATGAAGCAGAAGAAGTAGAAGAAGGAGAAGGAGAAGGTGAAGTCAGGACGGTGAAGCAGAAGAAGCAGAAGAAGGAGAAGGAGAAGTTGAAGTCTGGAGGGTGAATCAGAATAAGTAGAAGAAGGAGAAGGAGAAGGTGAAGTCTGGAGGGTGAATCAGAAGAAGCAGAAGAAGGAGAAGGAGAAGTTGAAGTCTGGAGGGTGAATCAGAAGAAGCAGAATAAGGAGAAGTGAAGGTGAAGTATGGAGGGTGAATCAGAAGAAGCAGAAGCAGGAGAAGGAGAAGGTGAAGTCTGGAGGGTGAATCAGAAGAAGTAGAAGAAGGAGAAGGAGAAGGTGAAGTCTGGAGGGTGAAGCAGAAGAAGGAGAAGAAGGAGAAGGAGAAGGTGAAGTCAGGAGGGTGAATCAGAAGAAGTAGAAGAAGGAGAAGGAGAAGGTGAAGTCAGGAGGGTGAATCAGAAGAAGCAGAAGAAGGAGAAGGAGAAGGTGAAGTCTGGAGGGTGAATCAGAAGAAGCAGAATCAGGAGAAGGAGAAGGTGAAGTCTGGAGGGTGAATCAGAAGAAGCAGAATAAGGAGAAGGAGAAGGTGAAGTCTGGAGGGTGAATCAGAAGAAGCAGAAGAAGGAGAAGGAGAAGATGAAGTCTGGAGGGTGAATCAGAAGAAGTAGAAGAAGGAGAAGGAGAAGGTGAAGTCTGGAGGGTGAAGCAGAAGAAGTAGAAGAAGGAGAAGGAGAAGGTGAAGTCAGGAGGGTGAATCAGAAGAAGTAGAAGAAGGAGAAGGAGAAGGTGAAGTCAGGAGGGTGAATCAGAAGAAGCAGAAGAAGGAGAAGGAGAAGGTGAAGTCTGGAGGGTGAAGTAGAAGTAGTAGAAGAAGGAGAAGGAGAAGGTGAAGTCAGGAGGGTGAATCAGAAGAAGTAGAAGAAGGAGAAGAAGAAGGTGAAGTCAGGAGGGTGAATCAGAAGAATCAGAAGAAGGAGAAGGAGAAGGTGAAGTCTGGAGGGTGAATCAGATGAAGCAGAAGAAAGAGAAGGAGAAGGTGAAGTCTGGAGGGTGAATCAGAAGAAGTAGAAGAAGGAGAAGGAGAAGGTGAAGTCTGGAGTGTGAATCAGAAGAAGCAGAAGAAGGAGAAGGAGAAGGTGAAGTCTGGAGGGTGAATCAGAAGAAGCAGAATAAGGAGAAAGAGAAGGTGAAGTCTGGAGGGTGAATCAGAAGAAGCAGAAGAAGGAGAAGGAGAAGGTGAAATCTGGAGGGTGAATCAGAAGAAGTAGAAGAAGGAGAAGGAGAAGGTGAAGTCTGGAGGGTGAAGCAGAAGAAGTAGAAGTAGGAGAAGGAGAAGGTGAAGTTAGGAGGGTGAATCAGAAGAAGTAGAAGAAGGAGAAGGAGAAGGTGAAGTCAGGAGGGTGAATCAGAAGAAGCAGAAGAAGGAGAAGGAGAAGGTGAAGTCTGGAGGGTGAATCAGAAGAATCAGAAGAAGGAGAAGGAGAAGGTGAAGTCTGGAGGGTGAATCAGAAGAAGCAGAGGAAGGAGAAGGAGAAGGTGAAGTCTGGAGGGTGAATCAGAAGAAGCAGAATAAGGAGAAGGAGAAGGTGAAGTCTGGAGGGTGAATCAGAAGAAGCAGAATAAGGAGAAGGAGAAGGTGAAGTCTGGAGGGTGAATCAGAAGAAGCAGAAGAAGGAGAAGGAGAAGATGAAGTCTGGAGGGTGAATCAGAAGAAGTAGAAGAAGGAGAAGGAGAAGGTGAAGTCTGGAGGGTGAAGCAGAAGAAGTAGAAGAAGGAGAAGGAGAAGGTGAAGTCAGGAGGGTGAATCAGAAGAAGCAGAAGAAGGAGAAGGAGAAGGTGAAGTCTGGAGGGTGAATCAGAAGAATCAGAAGAAGGAGAAGGAGAAGGTGAAGTCTGGAGGGTGAATCAGAAGAAGCAGAAGAAAGAGAAGGAGAAGGTGAAGTCTGGAGGGTGAAGCAGAAGAAACAGAAGAAGGAGAAGGAGAAGGTGAAGACTGGAGGGTGAATCAGAAGAAGTAGAAGAAGGAGAAGGAGAAGGTGAAGTCTGGAGGGTGAATCAGAAGAAGTAGAAGAAGGAGAAGGAGAAGGTGAAGTCTGGAGGGTGAATCAGAAGAAGCAGAAGAAGGAGAAGGAGAAGGTGAAGTCTGGAGGGTGAATCAGAAGAAGCAGAAGAAGGAGAAGGAGAAGATGAAGTCTGGAGGGTGAATCAGAAGAAGTAGAAGAAGGAGAAGGGGAAGGTGAAGTCTGGAGGGTGAATCAGAAGTAGTAGAAGAAGGAGAAGGAGAAGGTGAAGTCTGGACGGTGAATCAGAAGAAGCAGAAGAAGGAGAAGGAGAAGGTGAAGTCTGGAGGGTGAATCAGAAGAATCAGAAGAAGGAGAAGGAGAAGGTGAAGTCTGGAGGGTGAATCAGAAGAAGCAGAAGAAGGAGAAGGAGAAGCTGAAGTCTGGAGGGTGAATCAGAAGAAGCAGAAGAAGGAGAAGGAGAAGGTGAAGTCAGGAGGGTGAATCAGAAGAAGCAGAAGAAGGAGAAGGAGAAGGTGAAGTTAGGAGGGTGAATCAGAAGAAGCAGAAGAAGGAGAAGGAGCAGGTGATGTCAGCGGGATGAAGCAGAGGAAGTAGAAGAAGGAGAAGGAGAAGGTGAAGTCAGGACGGTGAAGCAGAAGAAGCAGAAGAAGGAGAAGGAGAAGTTGAAGTCTGGAGGGTGAATCAGAATAAGTAGAAGAAGGAGAAGGAGAAGGTCAAGTCTGGAGGGTGAATCAGAAGAAGTAGAAGAAGGAGAAGGAGAAGGTGAAGTCTGGAGGGTGAGGCAGAAGAAGTAGAAGAAGGAGAAGGAGAAGGTGAAGTCAGGAGGGTGAATCAGAAGAAGTGGAAGAAGGAGAAGGAGAAGGTGAAGTCAGGAGGGTGAATCAGAAGAAGCAGAAGAAGGAGAAGGAGAAGGTGAAGTCTGGAGGGTGAATCAGAAGAATCAGAAGAAGGAGAAGGAGAAGGTGAAGTCTGGAGGGTGAATCAGAAGAAGCAGAAGAAAGAGAAGGAGAAGGTGAAGTCTGGAGGGTGAATCAGAAGAAGCAGAACAAGGAGAAGGAGAAGGTGAAGTCAGGAGGGAGAATCAGAAGAAGCAGAAGAAGGAGAAGGAGAAGGTGAAGTTAGGAGGGTGAATCAGAAGAAGCAGAAGAAGGAGAAGGAGCAGGTGATGTCAGGGGGATGAAGCAGAAGAAGTAGAAGAAGGAGAAGGTGAAGTCAGGACGGTGAAGCAGAAGAAGCAGAAGAAGGAGAAGGAGAAGGTGAAGTCTGGAGGGTGAATCAGAAGAAGTAGAAGAAGGAGAAGGAGAAGGTCAAGTCTGGAGGGTGAATCAGAAGAAGTAGAAGAAGGAGAAGGAGAAGGTGAAGTCTGGAGGGTGAAGCAGAAGAAGTAGAAGAAGGAGAAGGAGAAGGTGAAGTCAGGAGGGTGAATCAGAAGAAGTAGAAGAAGGAGAAGGAGAAGGTGAAGTCAGGAGGGTGAATCAGAAGAAGCAGAAGAAGGAGAAGGAGAAGATGAAGTCTGGAGGGTGAATCAGAAGAAGCAGAAGAAGGAGAAGGAGAAGATGAAATCTGGAGGGTGAATCAGAAGAAGTAGAAGAAGGAGAAGGAGAAGGTGAGGTCTTGAGGGTGAATCAGAAGAAGTAGAAGAAGGAGAAGGAGAAGGTGAAGTCTGGAGGGTGAATCAGAAGAAGCAGAAGAAGGAGAAGGAGAAGGTGAAGTCTGGAGGGTGAATCATAAGAAGCAGAAGAAGGAGAAGGTGAAGGTGAAGTCTGGAGGGTGAATCAGAAGAAGCAGAAGAAGGAGAAGGAGAAGATGAAATCTGGAGGGTGAATCAGAAGAAGCAGAAGAAAGAGAAGGAGAAGGTGAAGTCTGGAGGGTGAATCAGAAGAAGTAGAAGAAGGAGAAGGAGAAGGTGAAGTCTGGAGGGTGAATCAGAAGAAGCAGAAGAAGGAGAAGGAGAAGGTGAAGTCTGGAGGGTGAATCAGAAGAAGCAGAAGAAGGAGAAGGAGAAGGTGAAGTCTGGGGGGTGAATCAGAAGAAGCAGAAGAAGGAGAAGGAGAAGTTGAAGTCTGGAGGGTGAATCAGAAGAAGCAGAATAAGGAGAAGTGAAGGTGAAGTATGGAGGGTGAATCAGAAGAAGCAGAAGAAGGAGAAGGAGAAGGTGAAGTCTGGAGGGTGAATCAGAAGAAGTAGAAGAAGGAGAAGGAGAAGGTCAAGTCTGGAGGGTGAATCAGAAGAAGTAGAAGAAGGAGAAGGAGAAGGTGAAGTCTGGAGGGTGAAGCAGAAGAAGTAGAAGAAGGAGAAGGAGAAGGTGAAGTCAGGAGGGTGAATCAGAAGAAGTAGAAGAAGGAGAAGGAGAAGGTGAAGTCAGGAGGGTGAATCAGAAGAAGCAGAAGAAGGAGAAGGAGAAGGTGAAGTCTGGAGGGTGAATCAGAAGAATCAGAAGAAGGAGAAGGAGAAGGTGAAGTCTGGAGGGTGAATCAGAAGAAGCAGAAGAAAGAGAAGGAGAAGGTGAAGTCTGGAGGGTGAATCAGAAGAAGCAGAAGAAGGAGAAGGAGAAGGTGAAGTCTGGAGGGTGAAGCAGAAGAAGTAGAAGAAGGAGAAGGAGAAGGTGAAGTCAGGAGGGTGAATCAGAAGAAGTAGAAGAAGAAGGAGAAGGTGAGGTCAGGAGGGTGAATCAGAAGAAGCAGAAGAAGGAGAAGGAGAAGGTGTAGTCTGGAGGGTGAATCAGAAGAATCAGAAGAAGGAGAAGGAGAAGGTGAAGTCTGGAGGGTGAATCAGAAGAAGCAGAAGAAGGAGAAGGAGAAGGTGAAGTCCGGAGGGTGAATCAGAAGAAGCAGAAGAAGGAGAAGGAGAAGGTGAAGTCAGGAGGGTGAATCAGAAGAAGCAGAAGAAGGAGAAGGAGAAGGTGAAGTTAGGAGGGTGAGTCAGAAGAAGCAGAAGAAGGAGAAGGAGCAGGTGATGTCAGCGGGATGAAGCAGAAGAAGTAGAAGAAGGAGAAGGAGAAGGTGAAGTCAGGACGGTGAAGCAGAAGAAGCAGAAGAAGGAGAAGGAGAAGGTGAAGTCTGGAGGGTGAATCAGAATAAGTAGAAGGAGGAGAAGGAGAAGGTCAAGTCTGGAGGGTGAATCAGAAGAAGTAGAAGAAGGAGAAGGAGAAGGTGAAGTCTGGAGGGTGAAGCAGAAGAAGTAGAAGAAGGATAAGGAGAAGGTGAAGTCAGGAGGGTGAATCAGAAGAAGTAGAAGAAGGAGAAGGTGAAGGTGAAGTCAGGAGGGTGAATCAGAAGAAGCAGAAGAAGGAGAAGGAGAAGGTGAAGTCTGGAGGGTGAATCAGAAGAATCAGAAGAAGGAGAAGGAGAAGGTGAAGTCTGGAGGGTGAATCAGAAGAAGCAGAAGAAAGAGAAGGAGAAGGTGAAGTCTGGAGGGTGAATCAGAAGAAGCAGAAGAAGGAGAAGGAGAAGGAGAAGTCAGGAGGGTGAATCAGAAGAAGCAGAAGAAGGAGAAGGAGAAGGTGAAGTTAGGAGGGTGAATCAGAAGAAGCAGAAGAAGGAGAAGGAGCAGGTGATGTCAGGGGGGTGAATCAGAAGAAGTAGAAGAAGGAGAAGGAGAAGGTCAAGTCTGGAGGGTGAATCAGAAGAAGTAGAAGAAGGAGAAGGAGAAGGTGAAGTCTGGAGGGTGAAGCAGAAGAAGTAGAAGAAGGAGAAGGAGAAGGTGAAGTCAGGAGGGTGAATCAGAAGAAGCAGAAGAAGGAGAAGGAGAAGGTGAAGTCAGGAGGGTGAATCAGAAGAAGCAGAAGAAGGAGAAGGAGAAGGTGATGTCTGGAGGGTGAATCAGAAGAAGCAGAAGAAGGAGAAGGAGAAGATGAAATCTGGAGGGTGAATCAGAAGAAGTAGAAGAAGGAGAAGGAGAAGGTGAGGTCTGGAGGGTGAATGAGAAGAAGCAGAAGAAGGAGAAGGAGAAGGTGAAGTCTGGAGGGTGAATCAGAAGAAGCAGAAGAAGGAGAAGGAGAAGATGAAATCTGGAGGGTGAATCAGAAGAAGCAGAAGAAAGAGAAGGAGAAGGTGAAGTCTGGAGGGTGAATCAGAAGAAGTAGAAGAAGGAGAAGGAGAAGGTGAAGTCTGGAGGGTGAATCAGAAGAAGCAGAAGAAGGAGAAGGAGAAGGTGAAGTCTGGAGGGTGAATCAGAAGAAGCAGAAGAAGGAGAAGGAGAAGGTGAAGTCTGGAGGGTGAATCAGAAGAAGCAGAAGAAGGAGAAGGAGAAGTTGAAGTCTGGAGGGTGAATCAGAAGAAGCAGAATAAGGAGAAGTGAAGGTGAAGTATGGAGGGTGAATCAGAAGAAGCAGAAGCAGGAGAAGGAGAAGGTGAAGTCTGGAGGGTGAATCAGAAGAAGTAGAAGAAGGAGAAGGAGAAGGTGAAGTCTGGAGGGTGAAGCAGAAGAAGGAGAAGAAGGAGAAGGAGAAGGTGAAGTCAGGAGGGTGAATCAGAAGAAGTAGAAGAAGGAGAAGGAGAAGGTGAAGTCAGGAGGGTGAATCAGAAGAAGCAGAAGAAGGAGAAGGAGAAGGTGAAGTCTGGAGGGTGAATCAGAAGAAGCAGAATCAGGAGAAGGAGAAGGTGAAGTCTGGAGGGTGAATCAGAAGAAGCAGAATAAGGAGAAGGAGAAGGTGAAGTCTGGAGGGTGAATCAGAAGAAGCAGAAGAAGGAGAAGGAGAAGATGAAGTCTGGAGGGTGAATCAGAAGAAGTAGAAGAAGGAGAAGGAGAAGGTGAAGTCTGGAGGGTGAAGCAGAAGAAGTAGAAGAAGGAGAAGGAGAAGGTGAAGTCAGGAGGGTGAATCAGAAGAAGTAGAAGAAGGAGAAGGAGAAGGTGAAGTCAGGAGGGTGAATCAGAAGAAGCAGAAGAAGGAGAAGGAGAAGGTGAAGTCTGGAGGGTGAAGTAGAAGTAGTAGAAGAAGGAGAAGGAGAAGGTGAAGTCAGGAGGGTGAATCAGAAGAAGTAGAAGAAGGAGAAGAAGAAGGTGAAGTCAGGAGGGTGAATCAGAAGAATCAGAAGAAGGAGAAGGAGAAGGTGAAGTCTGGAGGGTGAATCAGATGAAGCAGAAGAAAGAGAAGGAGAAGGTGAAGTCTGGAGGGTGAATCAGAAGAAGTAGAAGAAGGAGAAGGAGAAGGTGAAGTCTGGAGTGTGAATCAGAAGAAGCAGAAGAAGGAGAAGGAGAAGGTGAAATCTGGAGGGTGAATCAGAAGAAGTAGAAGAAGGAGAAGGAGAAGGTGAAGTCTGGAGGGTGAAGCAGAAGAAGTAGAAGTAGGAGAAGGAGAAGGTGAAGTTAGGAGGGTGAATCAGAAGAAGTAGAAGAAGGAGAAGGAGAAGGTGAAGTCAGGAGGGTGAATCAGAAGAAGCAGAAGAAGGAGAAGGAGAAGGTGAAGTCTGGAGGGTGAATCAGAAGAATCAGAAGAAGGAGAAGGAGAAGGTGAAGTCGGGAGGGTGAATCAGAAGAAGCAGAGGAAGGAGAAGGAGAAGGTGAAGTCTGGAGGGTGAATCAGAAGAAGCAGAATAAGGAGAAGGAGAAGGTGAAGTCTGGAGGGTGAATCAGAAGAAGCAGAATAAGGAGAAGGAGAAGGTGAAGTCTGGAGGGTGAATCAGAAGAAGCAGAAGAAGGAGAAGGAGAAGATGAAGTCTGGAGGGTGAATCAGAAGAAGTAGAAGAAGGAGAAGGAGAAGGTGAAGTCTGGAGGGTGAAGCAGAAGAAGTAGAAGAAGGAGAAGGAGAAGGTGAAGTCAGGAGGGTGAATCAGAAGAAGCAGAAGAAGGAGAAGGAGAAGGTGAAGTCTGGAGGGTGAATCAGAAGAATCAGAAGAAGGAGAAGGAGAAGGTGAAGTCTGGAGGGTGAATCAGAAGAAGCAGAAGAAAGAGAAGGAGAAGGTGAAGTCTGGAGGGTGAAGCAGAAGAAACAGAAGAAGGAGAAGGAGAAGGTGAAGACTGGAGGGTGAATCAGAAGAAGTAGAAGAAGGAGAAGGAGAAGGTGAAGTCTGGAGGGTGAATCAGAAGAAGTAGAAGAAGGAGAAGGAGAAGGTGAAGTCTGGAGGGTGAATCAGAAGAAGCAGAAGAAGGAGAAGGTGAAGTCTGGAGGGTGAATCAGAAGAAGCAGAAGAAGGAGAAGGAGAAGATGAAGTCTGGAGGGTGAATCAGAAGAAGTAGAAGAAGGAGAAGGGGAAGGTGAAGTCTGGAGGGTGAATCAGAAGTAGTAGAAGAAGGAGAAGGAGAAGGTGAAGTCTGGACGGTGAATCAGAAGAAACAGGAGAAGGAGAAGGAGAAGGTGAAGTCTGGAGGGTGAATCAGAAGAAGCAGAAGAAGGAAATGGAGAAGGTGAAGTCTGGAGGGTGAATCAGAAGAAGTAGAAGAAGGAGAAGGAGAAGGTGAAGTCTGGAGGGTGAATCAGAAGAAGCAGAAGAAGGAGAAGGAGAAGGTGAAGTCTGGAGGGTGAATCAGAAGAAGCAGAAGAAGGAGAAGGAGAAGGTGAAGTCTGGAGGGTGAAGCAGAAGAAGTAGAAGAAGGAGAAGGAGAAGGTGAAGTCAGGAGGGTGAATCAGAAGAAGTAGAAGAAGGAGAAGGAGAAGGTGAGGTCAGGAGGGTGAATCAGAAGAAGCAGAAGAAGGAGAAGGAGAAGGTGAAGTCTGGAGGGTGAATCAGAAGAATCAGAAGAAGGAGAAGGAGAAGGTGAAGTCTGGAGGGTGAATCAGAAGAAGCAGAAGAAGGAGAAGGAGAAGCTGAAGTCTGGAGGGTGAATCAGAAGAAGCAGAAGAAGGAGAAGGAGAAGCTGAAGTCAGGAGGGTGAATCAGAAGAAGCAGAAGAAGGAGAAGGAGAAGGTGAAGTTAGGAGGGTGAATCAGAAGAAGCAGAAGAAGGAGAAGGAGCAGGTGATGTCAGCGGGATGAAGCAGAAGAAGTAGAAGAAGGAGAAGGAGAAGGTGAAGTCAGGACGGTGAAGCAGAAGAAGCAGAAGAAGGAGAAGGAGAAGGTGAAGTCTGGAGGGTGAATCAGAATAAGTAGAAGAAGGAGAAGGAGAAGGTCAAGTCTGGAGGGTGAATCAGAAGAAGTAGAAGAAGGAGAAGGAGAAGGTGAAGTCTGGAGGGTGAAGCAGAAGAAGTAGAAGAAGGAGAAGGAGAAGGTGAAGTCAGGAGGGTGAATCAGAAGAAGTAGAAGAAGGAGAAGGAGAAGGTGAAGTCAGGAGGGTGAATCAGAAGAAGCAGAAGAAGGAGAAGGAGAAGGTTAAGTCTGGAGGGTGAATCAGAAGAATCAGAAGAAGGAGAAGGAGAAGGTGAAGTCTGGAGGGTGAATCAGAAGAAGCAGAAGAAAGAGAAGGAGAAGGTGAAGTCTGGAGGGTGAATCAGAAGAAGCAGAAGAAGGAGAAGGAGAAGGTGAAGTCAGGAGGGTGAATCAGAAGAAGCAGAAGAAGGAGAAGGAGAAGGTGAAGTTAGAAGGGTGAATCAGAAGAAGCAGAAGAAGGAGAAGGAGCAGGTGATGTCAGGGGGATGAAGCAGAAGAAGTAGAAGAAGGAGAAGGTGAAGTCAGGACGGTGAAGCAGAAGAAGCAGAAGAAGGAGAAGGAGAAGGTGAAGTCTGGAGGGTGAATCAGAAGAAGTAGAAAAAGGAGAAGGAGAAGGTCAAGTCTGGAGGGTGAATCAGAAGAAGTAGAAGAAGGAGAAGGAGAAGGTGAAGTCTGGAGGGTGAAGCAGAAGAAGTAGAAGAAGGAGAAGGAGAAGGTGAAGTCAGGAGGGTGAATCAGAAGAAGTAGAAGAAGGAGAAGGATAAGGTGAAGTCAGGAGGGTGAATCAGAAGAAGCAGAAGAAGGAGAAGGAGAAGATGAAGTCTGGAGGGTGAATCAGAAGAAGCAGAAGAAGGAGAAGGAGAAGATGAAATCTGGAGGGTGAATCAGAAGAAGTAGAAGAAGGAGAAGGAGAAGGTGAGGTCTTGAGGGTGAATCAGAAGAAGTAGAAGAAGGAGAAGGAGAAGGTGAAGTCTGGAGGGTGAATCAGAAGAAGCAGAAGAAGGAGAAGGAGAAGGTGAAGTCTGGAGGGTGAATCATAAGAAGCAGAAGAAGGAGAAGGTGAAGGTGAAGTCTGGAGGGTGAATCAGAAGAAGCAGAAGAAGGAGAAGGAGAAGATGAAATCTGGAGGGTGAATCAGAAGAAGCAGAAGAAAGAGAAGGAGAAGGTGAAGTCTGGAGGGTGAATCAGAAGAAGTAGAAGAAGGAGAAGGAGAAGGTGAAGTCTGGAGGGTGAATCAGAAGAAGCAGAAGAAGGAGAAGGAGAAGGTGAAGTCTGGAGGGTGAATCAGAAGAAGCAGAAGAAGGAGAAGGAGAAGGTGAAGTCTGGGGGGTGAATCAGAAGAAGCAGAAGAAGGAGAAGGAGAAGTTGAAGTCTGGAGGGTGAATCAGAAGAAGCAGAATAAGGAGAAGTGAAGGTGAAGTATGGAGGGTGAATCAGAAGAAGCAGAAGAAGGAGAAGGAGAAGGTGAAGTCTGGAGGGTGAATCAGAAGAAGTAGAAGAAGGAGAGATAGAAGGTCAAGTCTGGAGGGTGAATCAGAAGAAGTAGAAGAAGGAGAAGGAGAAGGTGAAGTCTGGAGGGTGAAGCAGAAGAAGTAGAAGAAGGAGAAGGAGAAGGTGAAGTCAGGAGGGTGAATCAGAAGAAGTAGAAGAAGGAGAAGGAGAAGGTGAAGTCAGGAGGGTGAATCAGAAGAAGCAGAAGAAGGAGAAGGAGAAGGTGAAGTCTGGAGGGTGAATCAGAAGAATCAGAAGAAGGAGAAGGAGAAGGTGAAGTCTGGAGGGTGAATCAGAAGAAGCAGAAGAAAGAGAAGGAGAAGGTGAAGTCTGGAGGGTGAATCAGAAGAAGCAGAAGAAGGAGAAGGAGAAGGTGAAGTCAGGAGGGTGAATCAGAAGAAGCAGAAGAAGGAGAAGGAGAAGGTGAAGTTAGGAGGGTGAATCAGAAGAAGCAGAAGAAGGAGAAGGAGCAGGTGATGTCAGGGGGATGAAGCATAAGAAGTAGAAGAAGGAGAAGGAGAAGGTGAAGTCAGGACGGTGAAGCAGAAGAAGCAGAAGATGGAGAAGGAGAAGGTGAAGTCTGGAGGGTGAATCAGAAGAAGCAGAAGAAGGAGAAGGAGAAGGTGAAGTCTGGAGGGTGAATCAGAAGAATCAGAAGAAGGAGAAGGAGAAGGTGAAGTCTGGAGGGTGAATCAGAAGAAGCAGAGGAAGGAGAAGGAGAAGGTGAAGTCTGGAGGGTGAATCAGAAGAAGCAGAATAAGGAGAAGGAGAAGGTGAAGTCTGGAGGGTGAATCAGAAGAAGCAGAATAAGGAGAAGGAGAAGGTGAAGTCTGGAGGGTGAATCAGAAGAAGCAGAAGAAGGAGAAGGAGAAGATGAAGTCTGGAGGGTGAATCAGAAGAAGTAGAAGAAGGAGAAGGAGAAGGTGAAGTCTGGAGGGTGAAGCAGAAGAAGTAGAAGAAGGAGAAGGAGAAGGTGAAGTCAGGAGGGTGAATCAGAAGAAGCAGAAGAAGGAGAAGGAGAAGGTGAAGTCTGGAGGGTGAATCAGAAGAATCAGAAGAAGGAGAAGGAGAAGGTGAAGTCTGGAGGGTGAATCAGAAGAAGCAGAAGAAAGAGAAGGAGAAGATGAAGTCTGGAGGGTGAAGCAGAAGAAACAGAAGAAGGAGAAGGAGAAGGTGAAGACTGGAGGGTGAATCAGAAGAAGTAGAAGAAGGAGAAGGAGAAGGTGAAGTCTGGAGGGTGAATCAGAAGAAGTAGAAGAAGGAGAAGGAGAAGGTGAAGTCTGGAGGGTGAATCAGAAGAAGCAGAAGAAGGAGAAGGAGAAGGTGAAGTCTGGAGGGTGAATCAGAAGAAGCAGAAGAAGGAGAAGGAGAAGATGAAGTCTGGAGGGTGAATCAGAAGAAGTAGAAGAAGGAGAAGGGGAAGGTGAAGTCTGGAGGGTGAATCAGAAGTAGTAGAAGAAGGAGAAGGAGAAGGTGAAGTCTGGACGGTGAATCAGAAGAAGCAGAAGAAGGAGAAGGAGAAGGTGAAGTCTGGAGGGTGAATCAGAAGAATCAGAAGAAGGAGAAGGAGAAGGTGAAGTCTGGAGGGTGAATCAGAAGAAGCAGAAGAAGGAGAAGGAGAAGCTGAAGTCTGGAGGGTGAATCAGAAGAAGCAGAAGAAGGAGAAGGAGAAGGTGAAGTCAGGAGGGTGAATCAGAAGAAGCAGAAGAAGGAGAAGGAGAAGGTGAAGTTAGGAGGGTGAATCAGAAGAAGCAGAAGAAGGAGAAGGAGCAGGTGATGTCAGCGGGATGAAGCAGAAGAAGTAGAAGAAGGAGAAGGAGAAGGTGAAGTCAGGACGGTGAAGCAGAAGAAGCAGAAGAAGGAGAAGGAGAAGTTGAAGTCTGGAGGGTGAATCAGAATAAGTAGAAGAAGGAGAAGGAGAAGGTCAAGTCTGGAGGGTGAATCAGAAGAAGTAGAAGAAGGAGAAGGAGAAGGTGAAGTCTGGAGGGTGAGGCAGAAGAAGTAGAAGAAGGAGAAGGAGAAGGTGAAGTCAGGAGGGTGAATCAGAAGAAGTGGAAGAAGGAGAAGGAGAAGGTGAAGTCAGGAGGGTGAATCAGAAGAAGCAGAAGAAGGAGAAGGAGAAGGTGAAGTCTGGAGGGTGAATCAGAAGAATCAGAAGAAGGAGAAGGAGAAGGTGAAGTCTGGAGGGTGAATCAGAAGAAGCAGAAGAAAGAGAAGGAGAAGGTGAAGTCTGGAGGGTGAATCAGAAGAAGCAGAACAAGGAGAAGGAGAAGGTGAAGTCAGGAGGGAGAATCAGAAGAAGCAGAAGAAGGAGAAGGAGAAGGTGAAGTTAGGAGGGTGAATCAGAAGAAGCAGAAGAAGGAGAAGGAGCAGGTGATGTCAGGGGGATGAAGCAGAAGAAGTAGAAGAAGGAGAAGGTGAAGTCAGGACGGTGAAGCAGAAGAAGCAGAAGAAGGAGAAGGAGAAGGTGAAGTCTGGAGGGTGAATCAGAAGAAGTAGAAGAAGGAGAAGGAGAAGGTCAAGTCTGGAGGGTGAATCAGAAGAAGTAGAAGAAGGAGAAGGAGAAGGTGAAGTCTGGAGGGTGAAGCAGAAGAAGTAGAAGAAGGAGAAGGAGAAGGTGAAGTCAGGAGGGTGAATCAGAAGAAGTAGAAGAAGGAGAAGGAGAAGGTGAAGTCAGGAGGGTGAATCAGAAGAAGCAGAAGAAGGAGAAGGAGAAGATGAAGTCTGGAGGGTGAATCAGAAGAAGCAGAAGAAGGAGAAGGAGAAGATGAAATCTGGAGGGTGAATCAGAAGAAGTAGAAGAAGGAGAAGGAGAAGGTGAGGTCTTGAGGGTGAATCAGAAGAAGTAGAAGAAGGAGAAGGAGAAGGTGAAGTCTGGAGGGTGAATCAGAAGAAGCAGAAGAAGGAGAAGGAGAAGGTGAAGTCTGGAGGGTGAATCATAAGAAGCAGAAGAAGGAGAAGGTGAAGGTGAAGTCTGGAGGGTGAATCAGAAGAAGCAGAAGAAGGAGAAGGAGAAGATGAAATCTGGAGGGTGAATCAGAAGAAGCAGAAGAAAGAGAAGGAGAAGGTGAAGTCTGGAGGGTGAATCAGAAGAAGTAGAAGAAGGAGAAGGAGAAGGTGAAGTCTGGAGGGTGAATCAGAAGAAGCAGAAGAAGGAGAAGGAGAAGGTGAAGTCTGGAGGGTGAATCAGAAGAAGCAGAAGAAGGAGAAGGAGAAGGTGAAGTCTGGGGGGTGAATCAGAAGAAGCAGAAGAAGGAGAAGGAGAAGTTGAAGTCTGGAGGGTGAATCAGAAGAAGCAGAATAAGGAGAAGTGAAGGTGAAGTATGGAGGGTGAATCAGAAGAAGCAGAAGAAGGAGAAGGAGAAGGTGAAGTCTGGAGGGTGAATCAGAAGAAGTAGAAGAAGGAGAAGGAGAAGGTCAAGTCTGGAGGGTGAATCAGAAGAAGTAGAAGAAGGAGAAGGAGAAGGTGAAGTCTGGAGGGTGAAGCAGAAGAAGTAGAAGAAGGAGAAGGAGAAGGTGAAGTCAGGAGGGTGAATCAGAAGAAGTAGAAGAAGGAGAAGGAGAAGGTGAAGTCAGGAGGGTGAATCAGAAGAAGCAGAAGAAGGAGAAGGAGAAGGTGAAGTCTGGAGGGTGAATCAGAAGAATCAGAAGAAGGAGAAGGAGAAGGTGAAGTCTGGAGGGTGAATCAGAAGAAGCAGAAGAAAGAGAAGGAGAAGGTGAAGTCTGGAGGGTGAATCAGAAGAAGCAGAAGAAGGAGAAGGAGAAGGTGAAGTCTGGAGGGTGAAGCAGAAGAAGTAGAAGAAGGAGAAGGAGAAGGTGAAGTCAGGAGGGTGAATCAGAAGAAGTAGAAGAAGAAGGAGAAGGTGAGGTCAGGAGGGTGAATCAGAAGAAGCAGAAGAAGGAGAAGGAGAAGGTGTAGTCTGGAGGGTGAATCAGAAGAATCAGAAGAAGGAGAAGGAGAAGGTGAAGTCTGGAGGGTGAATCAGAAGAAGCAGAAGAAGGAGAAGGAGAAGGTGAAGTCCGGAGGGTGAATCAGAAGAAGCAGAAGAAGGAGAAGGAGAAGGTGAAGTCAGGAGGGTGAATCAGAAGAAGCAGAAGAAGGAGAAGGAGAAGGTGAAGTTAGGAGGGTGAGTCAGAAGAAGCAGAAGAAGGAGAAGGAGCAGGTGATGTCAGCGGGATGAAGCAGAAGAAGTAGAAGAAGGAGAAGGAGAAGGTGAAGTCAGGACGGTGAAGCAGAAGAAGCAGAAGAAGGAGAAGGAGAAGGTGAAGTCTGGAGGGTGAATCAGAATAAGTAGAAGGAGGAGAAGGAGAAGGTCAAGTCTGGAGGGTGAATCAGAAGAAGTAGAAGAAGGAGAAGGAGAAGGTGAAGTCTGGAGGGTGAAGCAGAAGAAGTAGAAGAAGGATAAGGAGAAGGTGAAGTCAGGAGGGTGAATCAGAAGAAGTAGAAGAAGGAGAAGGTGAAGGTGAAGTCAGGAGGGTGAATCAGAAGAAGCAGAAGAAGGAGAAGGAGAAGGTGAAGTCTGGAGGGTGAATCAGAAGAATCAGAAGAAGGAGAAGGAGAAGGTGAAGTCTGGAGGGTGAATCAGAAGAAGCAGAAGAAAGAGAAGGAGAAGGTGAAGTCTGGAGGGTGAATCAGAAGAAGCAGAAGAAGGAGAAGGAGAAGGAGAAGTCAGGAGGGTGAATCAGAAGAAGCAGAAGAAGGAGAAGGAGAAGGTGAAGTTAGGAGGGTGAATCAGAAGAAGCAGAAGAAGGAGAAGGAGCAGGTGATGTCAGGGGGGTGAATCAGAAGAAGTAGAAGAAGGAGAAGGAGAAGGTCAAGTCTGGAGGGTGAATCAGAAGAAGTAGAAGAAGGAGAAGGAGAAGGTGAAGTCTGGAGGGTGAAGCAGAAGAAGTAGAAGAAGGAGAAGGAGAAGGTGAAGTCAGGAGGGTGAATCAGAAGAAGCAGAAGAAGGAGAAGGAGAAGGTGAAGTCAGGAGGGTGAATCAGAAGAAGCAGAAGAAGGAGAAGGAGAAGGTGATGTCTGGAGGGTGAATCAGAAGAAGCAGAAGAAGGAGAAGGAGAAGATGAAATCTGGAGGGTGAATCAGAAGAAGTAGAAGAAGGAGAAGGAGAAGGTGAGGTCTGGAGGGTGAATGAGAAGAAGCAGAAGAAGGAGAAGGAGAAGGTGAAGTCTGGAGGGTGAATCAGAAGAAGCAGAAGAAGGAGAAGGAGAAGATGAAATCTGGAGGGTGAATCAGAAGAAGCAGAAGAAAGAGAAGGAGAAGGTGAAGTCTGGAGGGTGAATCAGAAGAAGTAGAAGAAGGAGAAGGAGAAGGTGAAGTCTGGAGGGTGAATCAGAAGAAGCAGAAGAAGGAGAAGGAGAAGGTGAAGTCTGGAGGGTGAATCAGAAGAAGCAGAAGAAGGAGAAGGAGAAGGTGAAGTCTGGAGGGTGAATCAGAAGAAGCAGAAGAAGGAGAAGGAGAAGTTGAAGTCTGGAGGGTGAATCAGAAGAAGCAGAATAAGGAGAAGTGAAGGTGAAGTATGGAGGGTGAATCAGAAGAAGCAGAAGCAGGAGAAGGAGAAGGTGAAGTCTGGAGGGTGAATCAGAAGAAGTAGAAGAAGGAGAAGGAGAAGGTGAAGTCTGGAGGGTGAAGCAGAAGAAGGAGAAGAAGGAGAAGGAGAAGGTGAAGTCAGGAGGGTGAATCAGAAGAAGTAGAAGAAGGAGAAGGAGAAGGTGAAGTCAGGAGGGTGAATCAGAAGAAGCAGAAGAAGGAGAAGGAGAAGGTGAAGTCTGGAGGGTGAATCAGAAGAAGCAGAATCAGGAGAAGGAGAAGGTGAAGTCTGGAGGGTGAATCAGAAGAAGCAGAATAAGGAGAAGGAGAAGGTGAAGTCTGGAGGGTGAATCAGAAGAAGCAGAAGAAGGAGAAGGAGAAGATGAAGTCTGGAGGGTGAATCAGAAGAAGTAGAAGAAGGAGAAGGAGAAGGTGAAGTCTGGAGGGTGAAGCAGAAGAAGTAGAAGAAGGAGAAGGAGAAGGTGAAGTCAGGAGGGTGAATCAGAAGAAGTAGAAGAAGGAGAAGGAGAAGGTGAAGTCAGGAGGGTGAATCAGAAGAAGCAGAAGAAGGAGAAGGAGAAGGTGAAGTCTGGAGGGTGAAGTAGAAGTAGTAGAAGAAGGAGAAGGAGAAGGTGAAGTCAGGAGGGTGAATCAGAAGAAGTAGAAGAAGGAGAAGAAGAAGGTGAAGTCAGGAGGGTGAATCAGAAGAATCAGAAGAAGGAGAAGGAGAAGGTGAAGTCTGGAGGGTGAATCAGATGAAGCAGAAGAAAGAGAAGGAGAAGGTGAAGTCTGGAGGGTGAATCAGAAGAAGTAGAAGAAGGAGAAGGAGAAGGTGAAGTCTGGAGTGTGAATCAGAAGAAGCAGAAGAAGGAGAAGGAGAAGGTGAAATCTGGAGGGTGAATCAGAAGAAGTAGAAGAAGGAGAAGGAGAAGGTGAAGTCTGGAGGGTGAAGCAGAAGAAGTAGAAGTAGGAGAAGGAGAAGGTGAAGTTAGGAGGGTGAATCAGAAGAAGTAGAAGAAGGAGAAGGAGAAGGTGAAGTCAGGAGGGTGAATCAGAAGAAGCAGAAGAAGGAGAAGGAGAAGGTGAAGTCTGGAGGGTGAATCAGAAGAATCAGAAGAAGGAGAAGGAGAAGGTGAAGTCGGGAGGGTGAATCAGAAGAAGCAGAGGAAGGAGAAGGAGAAGGTGAAGTCTGGAGGGTGAATCAGAAGAAGCAGAATAAGGAGAAGGAGAAGGTGAAGTCTGGAGGGTGAATCAGAAGAAGCAGAATAAGGAGAAGGAGAAGGTGAAGTCTGGAGGGTGAATCAGAAGAAGCAGAAGAAGGAGAAGGAGAAGATGAAGTCTGGAGGGTGAATCAGAAGAAGTAGAAGAAGGAGAAGGAGAAGGTGAAGTCTGGAGGGTGAAGCAGAAGAAGTAGAAGAAGGAGAAGGAGAAGGTGAAGTCAGGAGGGTGAATCAGAAGAAGCAGAAGAAGGAGAAGGAGAAGGTGAAGTCTGGAGGGTGAATCAGAAGAATCAGAAGAAGGAGAAGGAGAAGGTGAAGTCTGGAGGGTGAATCAGAAGAAGCAGAAGAAAGAGAAGGAGAAGGTGAAGTCTGGAGGGTGAAGCAGAAGAAACAGAAGAAGGAGAAGGAGAAGGTGAAGACTGGAGGGTGAATCAGAAGAAGTAGAAGAAGGAGAAGGAGAAGGTGAAGTCTGGAGGGTGAATCAGAAGAAGTAGAAGAAGGAGAAGGAGAAGGTGAAGTCTGGAGGGTGAATCAGAAGAAGCAGAAGAAGGAGAAGGTGAAGTCTGGAGGGTGAATCAGAAGAAGCAGAAGAAGGAGAAGGAGAAGATGAAGTCTGGAGGGTGAATCAGAAGAAGTAGAAGAAGGAGAAGGGGAAGGTGAAGTCTGGAGGGTGAATCAGAAGTAGTAGAAGAAGGAGAAGGAGAAGGTGAAGTCTGGACGGTGAATCAGAAGAAACAGGAGAAGGAGAAGGAGAAGGTGAAGTCTGGAGGGTGAATCAGAAGAAGCAGAAGAAGGAAATGGAGAAGGTGAAGTCTGGAGGGTGAATCAGAAGAAGTAGAAGAAGGAGAAGGAGAAGGTGAAGTCTGGAGGGTGAATCAGAAGAAGCAGAAGAAGGAGAAGGAGAAGGTGAAGTCTGGAGGGTGAATCAGAAGAAGCAGAAGAAGGAGAAGGAGAAGGTGAAGTCTGGAGGGTGAAGCAGAAGAAGTAGAAGAAGGAGAAGGAGAAGGTGAAGTCAGGAGGGTGAATCAGAAGAAGTAGAAGAAGGAGAAGGAGAAGGTGAGGTCAGGAGGGTGAATCAGAAGAAGCAGAAGAAGGAGAAGGAGAAGGTGAAGTCTGGAGGGTGAATCAGAAGAATCAGAAGAAGGAGAAGGAGAAGGTGAAGTCTGGAGGGTGAATCAGAAGAAGCAGAAGAAGGAGAAGGAGAAGCTGAAGTCTGGAGGGTGAATCAGAAGAAGCAGAAGAAGGAGAAGGAGAAGCTGAAGTCAGGAGGGTGAATCAGAAGAAGCAGAAGAAGGAGAAGGAGAAGGTGAAGTTAGGAGGGTGAATCAGAAGAAGCAGAAGAAGGAGAAGGAGCAGGTGATGTCAGCGGGATGAAGCAGAAGAAGTAGAAGAAGGAGAAGGAGAAGGTGAAGTCAGGACGGTGAAGCAGAAGAAGCAGAAGAAGGAGAAGGAGAAGGTGAAGTCTGGAGGGTGAATCAGAATAAGTAGAAGAAGGAGAAGGAGAAGGTCAAGTCTGGAGGGTGAATCAGAAGAAGTAGAAGAAGGAGAAGGAGAAGGTGAAGTCTGGAGGGTGAAGCAGAAGAAGTAGAAGAAGGAGAAGGAGAAGGTGAAGTCAGGAGGGTGAATCAGAAGAAGTAGAAGAAGGAGAAGGAGAAGGTGAAGTCAGGAGGGTGAATCAGAAGAAGCAGAAGAAGGAGAAGGAGAAGGTTAAGTCTGGAGGGTGAATCAGAAGAATCAGAAGAAGGAGAAGGAGAAGGTGAAGTCTGGAGGGTGAATCAGAAGAAGCAGAAGAAAGAGAAGGAGAAGGTGAAGTCTGGAGGGTGAATCAGAAGAAGCAGAAGAAGGAGAAGGAGAAGGTGAAGTCAGGAGGGTGAATCAGAAGAAGCAGAAGAAGGAGAAGGAGAAGGTGAAGTTAGAAGGGTGAATCAGAAGAAGCAGAAGAAGGAGAAGGAGCAGGTGATGTCAGGGGGATGAAGCAGAAGAAGTAGAAGAAGGAGAAGGTGAAGTCAGGACGGTGAAGCAGAAGAAGCAGAAGAAGGAGAAGGAGAAGGTGAAGTCTGGAGGGTGAATCAGAAGAAGTAGAAGAAGGAGAAGGAGAAGGTCAAGTCTGGAGGGTGAATCAGAAGAAGTAGAAGAAGGAGAAGGAGAAGGTGAAGTCTGGAGGGTGAAGCAGAAGAAGTAGAAGAAGGAGAAGGAGAAGGTGAAGTCAGGAGGGTGAATCAGAAGAAGTAGAAGAAGGAGAAGGATAAGGTGAAGTCAGGAGGGTGAATCAGAAGAAGCAGAAGAAGGAGAAGGAGAAGATGAAGTCTGGAGGGTGAATCAGAAGAAGCAGAAG
This sequence comes from Somniosus microcephalus, assembly GCF_052327205.1. Lineage (NCBI taxonomy): Eukaryota > Metazoa > Chordata > Chondrichthyes > Squaliformes > Somniosidae > Somniosus > Somniosus microcephalus. The sequence continues at coordinate 1,060,433 of NW_028225219.1, forward strand.
AAGGAGAAGGAGAAGATGAAATCTGGAGGGTGAATCAGAAGAAGTAGAAGAAGGAGAAGGAGAAGGTGAGGTCTTGAGGGTGAATCAGAAGAAGTAGAAGAAGGAGAAGGAGAAGGTGAAGTCTGGAGGGTGAATCAGAAGAAGCAGAAGAAGGAGAAGGAGAAGGTGAAGTCTGGAGGGTGAATCATAAGAAGCAGAAGAAGGAGAAGGTGAAGGTGAAGTCTGGAGGGTGAATCAGAAGAAGCAGAAGAAGGAGAAGGAGAAGATGAAATCTGGAGGGTGAATCAGAAGAAGCAGAAGAAAGAGAAGGAGAAGGTGAAGTCTGGAGGGTGAATCAGAAGAAGTAGAAGAAGGAGAAGGAGAAGGTGAAGTCTGGAGGGTGAATCAGAAGAAGCAGAAGAAGGAGAAGGAGAAGGTGAAGTCTGGAGGGTGAATCAGAAGAAGCAGAAGAAGGAGAAGGAGAAGGTGAAGTCTGGGGGGTGAATCAGAAGAAGCAGAAGAAGGAGAAGGAGAAGTTGAAGTCTGGAGGGTGAATCAGAAGAAGCAGAATAAGGAGAAGTGAAGGTGAAGTATGGAGGGTGAATCAGAAGAAGCAGAAGAAGGAGAAGGAGAAGGTGAAGTCTGGAGGGTGAATCAGAAGAAGTAGAAGAAGGAGAGATAGAAGGTCAAGTCTGGAGGGTGAATCAGAAGAAGTAGAAGAAGGAGAAGGAGAAGGTGAAGTCTGGAGGGTGAAGCAGAAGAAGTAGAAGAAGGAGAAGGAGAAGGTGAAGTCAGGAGGGTGAATCAGAAGAAGTAGAAGAAGGAGAAGGAGAAGGTGAAGTCAGGAGGGTGAATCAGAAGAAGCAGAAGAAGGAGAAGGAGAAGGTGAAGTCTGGAGGGTGAATCAGAAGAATCAGAAGAAGGAGAAGGAGAAGGTGAAGTCTGGAGGGTGAATCAGAAGAAGCAGAAGAAAGAGAAGGAGAAGGTGAAGTCTGGAGGGTGAATCAGAAGAAGCAGAAGAAGGAGAAGGAGAAGGTGAAGTCAGGAGGGTGAATCAGAAGAAGCAGAAGAAGGAGAAGGAGAAGGTGAAGTTAGGAGGGTGAATCAGAAGAAGCAGAAGAAGGAGAAGGAGCAGGTGATGTCAGGGGGATGAAGCATAAGAAGTAGAAGAAGGAGAAGGAGAAGGTGAAGTCAGGACGGTGAAGCAGAAGAAGCAGAAGATGGAGAAGGAGAAGGTGAAGTCTGGAGGGTGAATCAGAAGAAGTAGAAGAAGGAGAAGGAGAAGGTCAAGTCTGGAGGGTGAATCAGAAGAAGTAGAAGAAGGAGAAGGAGAAGGTGAAGTCTGGAGGGTGAAGCAGAAGAAGTAGAAGAAGGAGAAGGAGAAGGTGAAGTCAGGAGGGTGAATCAGAAGAAGTAGAAGAAGGAGAAGGAGAAGGTGAAGTCAGGAGGGTGAATCAGAAGAAGCAGAAGAAGGAGAAGGAGAAGGTGAAGTCTGGAGGGTGAATCAGAAGAAGCAGAAGAAGGAGAAGGAGAAGATGAAATCTGGAGGGTGAATCAGAAGAAGTAGAAGAAGGAGAAGGAGAAGGTGAGGTCTTGAGGGTGAATCAGAAGAAGTAGAAGAAGGAGAAGGAGAAGGTGAAGTCTGGAGGGTGAATCAGAAGAAGCAGAAGAAGGAGAAGGAGAAGGTGAAGTCTGGAGGGTGAATCATAAGAAGCAGAAGAAGGAGAAGGAGAAGGTGAAGTCTGGAGGGTGAATCAGAAGAAGCAGAAGAAGGAGAAGGAGAAGATGAAATCTGGAGGGTGAATCAGAAGAAGCAGAAGAAAGAGAAGGAGAAGGTGAAGTCTGGAGGGTGAATCAGAAGAAGTAGAAGAAGGAGAAGGAGAAGGTGAAGTCTGGAGGGTGAATCAGAAGAAGCAGAAGAAGGAGAAGGAGAAGGTGAAGTCTGGAGGGTGAATCAGAAGAAGCAGAAGAAGGAGAAGGAGAAGGTGAAGTCTGGGGGGTGAATCAGAAGAAGCAGAAGAAGGAGAAGGAGAAGTTGAAGTCTGGAGGGTGAATCAGAAGAAGCAGAATAAGGAGAAGTGAAGGTGAAGTATGGAGGGTGAATCAGAAGAAGCAGAAGAAGGAGAAGGAGAAGGTGAAGTCTGGAGGGTGAATCAGAAGAAGTAGAAGAAGGAGAAGGAGAAGGTGAAGTCTGGAGGGTGAAGCAGAAGAAGTAGAAGAAGGAGAAGGAGAAGGTGAAGTCAGGAGGGTGAATCAGAAGAAGTAGAAGAAGGAGAAGGAGAAGGTGAAGTCAGGAGGGTGAATCAGAAGAAGCAGAATCAGGAGAAGGAGAAGGTGAAGTCTGGAGGGTGAATCAGAAGAAGCAGAATAAGGAGAAGGAGAAGGTGAAGTCTGGAGGGTGAATCAGAAGAAGCAGAAGAAGGAGAAGGAGAAGATGAAGTCTGGAGGGTGAATCAGAAGAAGTAGAAGAAGGAGAAGGAGAAGGTGAAGTCTGGAGGGTGAAGCAGAAGAAGTAGAAGAAGGAGAAGGAGAAGGTGAAGTCAGGAGGGTGAATCAGAAGAAGTAGAAGAAGGAGAAGGAGAAGGTGTAGTCTGGAGTGTCAATCAGAAGAAGTAGACGAAGGAGAAGGAGAAGGTGAAGTCTGGAGGGTGAATCAGAAGAAGCAGAAGAAGGAAATGGAGAAGGTGAAGTCTGGAGGGTGAATCAGAAGAAGTAGAAGAAGGAGAAGGAGAAGGTGAAGTCTGGAGGGTGAATCAGAAGAAGCAGAAGAAGGAGAAGGAGAAGGTGAAGTCTGGAGGGTGAATCAGAAGAAGCAGAAGAAGGAGAAGGAGAAGGTGAAGTCAGGAGGGTGAATCAGAAGAAGCAGAAGAAGGAGAAGGAGAAGGTGAAGTCTGGAGGGTGAATCATAAGAAGCAGAAGAAGGAGAAGGTGAAGGTGAAGTCTGGAGGGTGAATCAGAAGAAGCAGAAGAAGGAGAAGGAGAAGATGAAATCTGGAGGGTGAATCAGAAGAAGCAGAAGAAAGAGAAGGAGAAGGTGAAGTCTGGAGGGTGAATCAGAAGAAGCAGAAGAAGGAGAAGGAGAAGGTGAAGTCAGGAGGGTGAATCAGAAGAAGCAGAAGAAGGAGAAGGAGAAGGTGAAGTTAGAAGGGTGAATCAGAAGAAGCAGAAGAAGGAGAAGGAGCAGGTGATGTCAGGGGGATGAAGCAGAAGAAGTAGAAGAAGGAGAAGGTGAAGTCAGGACGGTGAAGCAGAAGAAGCAGAAGAAGGAGAAGGAGAAGGTGAAGTCTGGAGGGTGAATCAGAAGAAGTAGAAGAAGGAGAAGGAGAAGGTCAAGTCTGGAGGGTGAATCAGAAGAAGTAGAAGAAGGAGAAGGAGAAGGTGAAGTCTGGAGGGTGAAGCAGAAGAAGTAGAAGAAGGAGAAGGAGAAGGTGAAGTCAGGAGGGTGAATCAGAAGAAGTAGAAGAAGGAGAAGGATAAGGTGAAGTCAGGAGGGTGAATCAGAAGAAGCAGAAGAAGGAGAAGGAGAAGATGAAGTCTGGAGGGTGAATCAGAAGAAGCAGAAGAAGGAGAAGGAGAAGATGAAATCTGGAGGGTGAATCAGAAGAAGTAGAAGAAGGAGAAGGAGAAGGTGAGGTCTTGAGGGTGAATCAGAAGAAGTAGAAGAAGGAGAAGGAGAAGGTGAAGTCTGGAGGGTGAATCAGAAGAAGCAGAAGAAGGAGAAGGAGAAGGTGAAGTCTGGAGGGTGAATCATAAGAAGCAGAAGAAGGAGAAGGTGAAGGTGAAGTCTGGAGGGTGAATCAGAAGAAGCAGAAGAAGGAGAAGGAGAAGATGAAATCTGGAGGGTGAATCAGAAGAAGCAGAAGAAAGAGAAGGAGAAGGTGAAGTCTGGAGGGTGAATCAGAAGAAGTAGAAGAAGGAGAAGGAGAAGGTGAAGTCTGGAGGGTGAATCAGAAGAAGCAGAAGAAGGAGAAGGAGAAGGTGAAGTCTGGAGGGTGAATCAGAAGAAGCAGAAGAAGGAGAAGGAGAAGGTGAAGTCTGGGGGGTGAATCAGAAGAAGCAGAAGAAGGAGAAGGAGAAGTTGAAGTCTGGAGGGTGAATCAGAAGAAGCAGAATAAGGAGAAGTGAAGGTGAAGTATGGAGGGTGAATCAGAAGAAGCAGAAGAAGGAGAAGGAGAAGGTGAAGTCTGGAGGGTGAATCAGAAGAAGTAGAAGAAGGAGAAGGAGAAGGTCAAGTCTGGAGGGTGAATCAGAAGAAGTAGAAGAAGGAGAAGGAGAAGGTGAAGTCTGGAGGGTGAAGCAGAAGAAGTAGAAGAAGGAGAAGGAGAAGGTGAAGTCAGGAGGGTGAATCAGAAGAAGTAGAAGAAGGAGAAGGAGAAGGTGAAGTCAGGAGGGTGAATCAGAAGAAGCAGAAGAAGGAGAAGGAGAAGGTGAAGTCTGGAGGGTGAATCAGAAGAATCAGAAGAAGGAGAAGGAGAAGGTGAAGTCTGGAGGGTGAATCAGAAGAAGCAGAAGAAAGAAAAGGAGAAGGTGAAGTCTGGAGGGTGAATCAGAAGAAGCAGAAGAAGGAGAAGGAGAAGGGTGAAGTCAGGAGGGTGAATCAGAAGAAGCAGAAGAAGGAGAAGGAGAAGGTGAAGTTAGGAGGGTGAATCAGAAGAAGCAGAAGAAGGAGAAGGAGCAGGTGATGTCAGGGGGATGAAGCAGAAGAAGTAGAAGAAGGAGAAGGAGAAGGTGAAGTCAGGACGGTGAAGCAGAAGAAGCAGAAGAAGGAGAAGGAGAAGGTGAAGTCTGGAGGGTGAATCAGAAGAAGTAGAAGAAGGAGAAGGAGAAGGTCAAGTCTGGAGGGTGAATCAGAAGAAGTAGAAGAAGGAGAAGGAGAAGGTGAAGTCTGGAGGGTGAAGCAGAAGAAGTAGAAGAAGGAGAAGGAGAAGGTGAAGTCAGGAGGGTGAATCAGAAGAAGTAGAAGAAGGAGAAGGAGAAGGTGAAGTCAGGAGGGTGAATCAGAAGAAGCAGAAGAAGGAGAAGGAGAAGGTGAAGTCTGGAGGGTGAATCAGAAGAAGCAGAAGAAGGAGAAGGAGAAGATGAAATCTGGAGGGTGAATCAGAAGAAGTAGAAGAAGGAGAAGGAGAAGGTGAGGTCTTGAGGGTGAATCAGAAGAAGTAGAAGAAGGAGAAGGAGAAGGTGAAGTCTGGAGGGTGAATCAGAAGAAGCAGAAGAAGGAGAAGGAGAAGGTGAAGTCTGGAGGGTGAATCATAAGAAGCAGAAGAAGGAGAAGGAGAAGGTGAAGTCTGGAGGGTGAATCATAAGAAGCAGAAGAAGGAGAAGGAGAAGGTGAAGTCTGGAGGGTGAATCAGAAGAAGCAGAAGAAGGAGAAGGAGAAGATGAAATCTGGAGGGTGAATCAGAAGAAGCAGAAGAAAGAGAAGGAGAAGGTGAAGTCTGGAGGGTGAATCAGAAGAAGTAGAAGAAGGAGAAGGAGAAGGTGAAGTCTGGAGGGTGAATCAGAAGAAGCAGAAGAAGGAGAAGGAGAAGGTGAAGTCTGGAGGGTGAATCAGAAGAAGCAGAAGAAGGAGAAGGAGAAGGTGAAGTCTGGAGGGTGAATCAGAAGAAGCAGAAGAAGGAGAAGGAGAAGGTGAAGTCTGGGGGGTGAATCAGAAGAAGCAGAAGAAGGAGAAGGAGAAGTTGAAGTCTGGAGGGTGAATCAGAAGAAGCAGAATAAGGAGAAGTGAAGGTGAAGTATGGAGGGTGAATCAGAAGAAGCAGAAGAAGGAGAAGGAGAAGGTGAAGTCTGGAGGGTGAATCAGAAGAAGTAGAAGAAGGAGAAGGAGAAGGTGAAGTCTGGAGGGTGAAGCAGAAGAAGTAGAAGAAGGAGAAGGAGAAGGTGAAGTCAGGAGGGTGAATCAGAAGAAGTAGAAGAAGGAGAAGGAGAAGGTGAAGTCAGGAGGGTGAATCAGAAGAAGCAGAATCAGGAGAAGGAGAAGGTGAAGTCTGGAGGGTGAATCAGAAGAAGCAGAATAAGGAGAAGGAGAAGGTGAAGTCTGGAGGGTGAATCAGAAGAAGCAGAAGAAGGAGAAGGAGAAGATGAAGTCTGGAGGGTGAATCAGAAGAAGTAGAAGAAGGAGAATGAGAAGGTGAAGTCTGGAGGGTGAAGCAGAAGAAGTAGAAGAAGGAGAAGGAGAAGGTGAAGTCAGGAGGGTGAATCAGAAGAAGTAGAAGAAGGAGAAGGAGAAGGTGTAGTCTGGAGGGTCAATCAGAAGAAGTAGACGAAGGAGAAGGAGAAGGTGAAGTCTGGAGGGTGAATCAGAAGAAGCAGAAGAAGGAAATGGAGAAGGTGAAGTCTGGAGGGTGAATCAGAAGAAGTAGAAGAAGGAGAAGGAGAAGGTGAAGTCTGGAGGGTGAATCAGAAGAAGCAGAAGAAGGAGAAGGAGAAGGTGAAGTCTGGAGGGTGAATCAGAAGAAGCAGAAGAAGGAGAAGGAGAAGGAGAAGTCTGGAGGGTGAATCAGAAGAAGCAGAAGAAGGAGAAGGAGAAGGTGAAGTCTGGAGGGTGAAGCAGAAGAAGTAGAAGAAGGAGAAGGAGAAGGTGAAGTCAGGAGGGTGAATCAGAAGAAGTAGAAGAAGGAGAAGGAGAAGGTGAGGTCAGGAGGGTGAATCAGAAGATGCAGAAGAAGGAGAAGGAGAAGGTGAAGTCTGGAGGGTGAATCAGAAGAATCAGAAGAAGGAGAAGGAGAAGGTGAAGTCTGGAGGGTGAATCAGAAGAAGCAGAAGAAGGAGAAGGAGAAGGTGAAGTCCGGAGGGTGAATCAGAAGAAGCAGAAGAAGGAGAAGGAGAAGGTGAAGTCAGGAGGGTGAATCAGAAGAAGCAGAAGAAGGAGAAGGAGAAGGTGAAGTTAGGAGGGTGAATCAGAAGAAGCAGAAGAAGGAGAAGGAGCAGGTGATGTCAGCGGGATGAAGCAGAAGAAGTAGAAGAAGGAGAAGGAGAAGGTGAAGTCAGGACGGTGAAGCAGAAGAAGCAGAAGAAGGAGAAGGAGAAGGTGAAGTCTGGAGGGTGAATCAGAATAAGTAGAAGGAGGAGAAGGAGAAGGTCAAGTCTGGAGGGTGAATCAGAAGAAGTAGAAGAAGGAGAAGGAGAAGGTGAAGTCTGGAGGGTGAAGCAGAAGAAGTAGAAGAAGGAGAAGGAGAAGGTGAAGTCAGGAGGGTGAATCAGAAGAAGTAGAAGAAGGAGAAGGAGAAGGTGAAGTCAGGAGGGTGAATCAGAAGAAGCAGAAGAAGGAGAAGGAGAAGGTGAAGTCTGGAGGGTGAATCAGAAGAATCAGAAGAAGGAGAAGTAGAAGGTGAAGTCTGGAGGGTGAATCAGAAGAAGCAGAAGAAAGAGAAGGAGAAGGTGAAGTCTGGAGGGTGAATCAGAAGAAGCAGAAGAAGGAGAAGGAGAAGGTGAAGTCAGGAGGGTGAATCAGAAGAAGCAGAAGAAGGAGAAGGAGAAGGTGAAGTTAGGAGGGTGAATCAGAAGAAGCAGAAGAAGGAGAAGGAGCAGGTGATGTCAGGGGGATGAAGCACAAGAAGTAGAAGAAGGAGAAGGAGAAGGTGAAGTCAGGACGGTGAAGCAGAAGAAGCAGAAGAAGGAGAAGGAGAAGGTGAAGTCTGCAGGGTGAATCAGAAGAAGTAGAAGAAGGAGAAGGAGAAGGTCAAGTCTGGAGGGTGAATCAGAAGAAGTAGAAGAAGGAGAAGGAGAAGGTGAAGTCTGGAGGGTGAAGCAGAAGAAGTAGAAGAAGGAGAAGGAGAAGGTGAAGTCAGGAGGGTGAATCAGAAGAAGTAGAAGAAGGAGAAGGAGAAGGTGAAGTCAGGAGGGTGAATCAGAAGAAGCAGAAGAAGGAGAAGGAGAAGGTGAAGTTAGGAGGGTGAATCAGAAGAAGCAGAAGAAGGAGAAGGAGCAGGTGATGTCAGCGGGATGAAGCAGAAGAAGTAGAAGAAGGAGAAGGAGAAGGTGAAGTCAGGACGGTGAAGCAGAAGAAGCAGAAGAAGGAGAAGGAGAAGGTGAAGTCTGGAGGCTGAATCAGAATAAGTAGAAGGAGGAGGAGGAGAAGGTCAAGTCTGGAGGGTGAATCAGAAGAAGTAGAAGAAGGAGAAGGAGAAGGTGAAGTCTGGAGGGTGAAGCAGAAGAAGTAGAAGAAGGAGAAGGAGAAGGTGAAGTCAGGAGGGTGAATCAGAAGAAGTAGAAGAAGGAGAAGGAGAAGGTGAAGTCAGGAGGGTGAATCAGAAGAAGCAGAAGAAGGAGAAGGAGAAGGTGAAGTCTGGAGGGTGAATCAGAAGAATCAGAAGAAGGAGAAGTAGAAGGTGAAGTCTGGAGGGTGAATCAGAAGAAGCAGAAGAAAGAGAAGGAGAAGGTGAAGTCTGGAGGGTGAATCAGAAGAAGCAGAAGAAGGAGAAGGAGAAGGTGAAGTCAGGAGGGTGAATCAGAAGAAGCAGAAGAAGGAGAAGGAGAAGGTGAAGTTAGGAGGGTGAATCAGAAGAAGAAGAAGAAGGAGAAGGAGCAGGTGATGTTAGGGGGATGAAGCAGAAGAAGTAGAAGAAGGAGAAGGAGAAGGTGAAGTCAGGACGGTGAAGCAGAAGAAGCAGAAGAAGGAGAAGGAGAAGGTGAAGTCTGCAGGGTGAATCAGAAGAAGTAGAAGAAGGAGAAGGAGAAGGTCAAGTCTGGAGGGTGAATCAGAAGAAGTAGAAGAAGGAAAAGGAGAAGGTGAAGTCTGGAGGGTGAAGCAGAAGAAGTAGAAGAAGGAGAAGGAGAAGGTGAAGTCAGGAGCGTGAATCAGAAGAAGTAGAAGAAGGAGAAGGAGAAGGTGAAGTCAGGAGGGTGAATCAGAAGAAGCAGAAGAAGGAGAAGGAGAAGGTGAAGTTAGGAGGGTGAATCAGAAGAAGCAGAAGAAGGAGAAGGAGAAGGTCAAGTCTGGAGGGTGAATCAGAAGAAGTAGAAGAAGGAGAAGGAGAAGGTGAAGTCTGGAGGGTGAAGCAGAAGAAGTAGAAGAAGGAGAAGGAGAAGGTGAAGTCAGGAGGGTGAATCAGAAGAAGTAGAAGAAGGAGAAGGAGAAGGTGAAGTCAGGAGGGTGAATCAGAAGAAGCAGAAGAAGGAGAAGGAGAAGGTGATGTCTGGAGGGTGAATCAGAAGAAGCAGAAGAAGGAGAAGGAGAAGATGAAATCTGGAGGGTGAATCAGAAGAAGTAGAAGAAGGAGAAGGAGAAGGTGAGGTCTGGAGGGTGAATCAGAAGAAGTAGAAGAAGGAGAAGGAGAAGGTGAAGTCTGGAGGGTGAATCAGAAGAAGCAGAAGAAGGAGAAGGAGAAGGTGAAGTCTGGAGGGTGAATCAGAAGAAGCAGAAGAAGGAGAAGGAGAAGGTGAAGTCTGGAGGGTGAATCAGAAGAAGCAGAAGAAGGAGAAGGAGAAGATGAAATCTGGAGGGTGAATCAGAAGAAGCAGAAGAAAGAGAAGGAGAAGGTGAAGTCTGGAGTGTGAATCAGAAGAAGTAGAAGAAGGAGAAGGAGAAGATGAAGTCTGGAGGGTGAATCAGAAGAAGCAGAAGAAGGAGAAGGAGAAGGTGAAGTCTGGAGGGTGAATCAGAAGAAGCAGAAGAAGGAGAAGGAGAAGGTGAAGTCTAGAGGGTGAATCAGAAGAAGCAGAAGAAGGAGAAGGAGAAGTTGAAGTCTGGAGGGTGAATCAGAAGAAGCAGAATAAGGAGAAGTGAAGGTGAAGTATGGAGGGTGAATCAGAAGAAGCAGAAGCAGGAGAAGGAGAAGGTGAAGTCTGGAGGGTGAATCAGAAGAAGTAGAAGAAGGAGAAGGAGAAGGTGAAGTCTGGAGGGTGAAGCAGAAGAAGGAGAAGAAGGAGAAGGAGAAGGTGAAGTCAGGAGGGTGAATCAGAAGAAGTAGAAGAAGGAGAAGAAGAAGGTGAAGTCAGGAGGGTGAATCAGAAGAAGCAGAAGAAGGAGAAGGAGAAGGTGAAGTCTGGAGGGTGAATCAGAAGAAGCAGAATCAGGAGAAGGAGAAGGTGAAGTCTGGAGGGTGAATCAGAAGAAGCAGAATAAGGAGAAGGAGAAGGTGAAGTCTGGAGGGTGAATCAGAAGAAGCAGAAGAAGGAGAAGGAGAAGATTAAGTCTGGAGGGTGAATCAGAAGAAGTAGAAGAAGGAGAAGGAGAAGGTGAAGTCTGGAGGGTGAAGCAGAAGAAGTAGAAGAAGGAGAAGGAGAAGGTGAAGTCAGGAGGGTGAATCAGAAGAAGTAGAAGAAGGAGAAGGAGAAGGTGAAGTCAGGAGGGTGAATCAGAAGAAGCAGAAGAAGGAGAAGGAGAAGGTGAAGTCTGGAGGGTGAATCAGAAGAATCAGAAGAAGGAGAAGGAGAAGGTGAAGTCTGGAGGGTGAATCAGAAGAAGCAGAAGAAAGAAAAGGAGAAGGTGAAGTCTGGAGGGTGAAGCAGAAGAAACAGAAGAAGGAGAAGGAGAAGGTGAAGACTGGAGGGTGAATCAGAAGAAGTGGAAGAAGGAGAAGGAGAAGGTGAAGTCTGGAGGGTGAATCAGAAGAAGTAGAAGAAGGAGAAGGAGAAGGTGAAGTCTGGAGGGTGAATCAGAAGAAGCAGAAGAAGGAGAAGGAGAAGGTGAAGTCTGGAGGGTGAATCAGAAGAAGCAGAAGAAGGAGAAGGAGAAGATGAAGTCTGGAGGGTGAATCAGAAGAAGTAGAAGAAGGAGAAGGAGAAGGTGAAGTCTGGAGGGTGAATCAGAAGTAGTAGAAGAAGGAGAAGGAGAAGGTGAAGTCTGGACGGTGAATCAGAAGAAACAGAAGAAGGAGAAGGAGAAGGTGAAGTCTGGAGGGTGAATCAGAAGAAGTAGAAGAAGGAGAAGGAGAAGGTGTAGTCTGGAGGGTGAATCAGAAGAGGTAGACGAAGGAGAAGGAGAAGGTGAAGTCTGGAGGGTGAATCAGAAGAAGCAGAAGAAGGAGATGGAGAAGGTGAAGTCTGGAGGGTGAATCAGAAGAAGTAGAAGAAGGAGAAGGAGAAGGTGAAGTCTGGAGGGTGAATCAGAAGAAGCAGAATAAGGAGAAGGAGAAGGTGAAGTCTGGAGGGTGAATCAGAAGAAGCAGAAGAAGGAGAAGGAGAAGATGAAGTCTGGAGGGTGAATCAGAAGAAGTAGAAGAAGGAGAAGGAGAAGGTGAAGTCTGGAGGGTGAAGCAGAAGAAGTAGAAGAAGGAGAAGGAGAAGGTGAAGTCAGGAGGGTGAATCAGAAGAAGTAGAAGAAGGAGAAGGAGAAGGTGAAGTCAGGAGGGTGAATCAGAAGAAGCAGAAGAAGGAGAAGGAGAAGGTGAAGTCTGGAGGGTGAATCAGAAGAATCAGAAGAAGGAGAAGGAGAAGGTGAAGTCTGGAGGGTGAATCAGAAGAAGCAGAAGAAAGAAAAGGAGAAGGTGAAGTCTGGAGGGTGAAGCAGAAGAAACAGAAGTAGGAGAAGGAGAAGGTGAAGACTGGAGGGTGAATCAGAAGAAGTGGAAGAAGGAGAAGGAGAAGGTGAAGTCTGGAGGGTGTATCAGAAGAAGTAGAAGAAGGAGAAGGAGAAGGTGAAGTCTGGAGGGTGAATCAGAAGAAGCAGAAGAAGGAGAAGGAGAAGGTGAAGTCTGGAGGGTGAATCAGAAGAAGCAGAAGAAGGAGAAGGAGAAGATGAAGTCTGGAGGGTGAATCAGAAGAAGTAGAAGAAGGAGAAGGAGAAGGTGAAGTCTGGAGGGTGAATCAGAAGTAGTAGAAGAAGGAGAAGGAGAAGGTGAAGTCTGGACGGTGAATCAGAAGAAACAGAAGAAGGAGAAGGAGAAGGTGAAGTCTGGAGGGTGAATCAGAAGAAGTAGAAGAAGGAGAAGGAGAAGGTGTAGTCTGGAGGGTGAATCAGAAGAGGTAGACGAAGGAGAAGGAGAAGGTGAAGTCTGGAGGGTGAATCAGAAGAAGTAGAAGAAGGAGAAGGAGAAGGTGAAGTCTGGAGGGTGAATCAGAAGAAGTAGAAGAAGGAGAAGGAGAAGGTGAAGTCTGGAGGTTGAATCAGAAGAAGTAGAAGAAGGAGAAGGAGAAGGTGAAGTCTGGAGGGTGAAGCAGAAGAAGTAGAAGAAGGAGAAGGTGAAGGTGAAGTCAGGAGGGTGAATCAGAAGAAGTAGAAGAAGGAGAAGGAGAAGTTGAAGTCAGGAGGGTGAATCAGAAGAAGCAGAAGAAGGAGAAGGAGAAGGTGAAGTCTGGAGGGTGAATCAGAAGAATCAGAAGAAGGAGAAGGAGAAGGTGAAGTCTGGAGGGTGAATCAGAAGAAGCAGAAGAAAGAAAAGGAGAAGGTGAAGTCTGGAGGGTGAAGCAGAAGAAACAGAAGAAGGAGAAGGAGAAGGTGAAGACTGGAGGGTGAATCAGAAGAAGTGGAAGAAGGAGAAGGAGAAGGTGAAGTCTGGAGGGTGAATCAGAAGAAGTAGAAGAAGGAGAAGGAGAAGGTGAAGTCTGGCGGGTGAATCAGAAGAAGCAGAAGAAGGAGAAGGAGAAGGTGAAGTCTGGAGGGTGAATCAGAAGAAGCAGAAGAAGGAGAAGGAGAAGATGAAGTCTGGAGGGTGAATCAGAAGAAGTAGAAGAAGGAGAAGGAGAAGGTGAAGTCTGGAGGGTGAATCAGAAGTAGTAGAAGAAGGAGAAGGAGAAGGTGAAGTCTGGACGGTGAATCAGAAGAAACAGAAGAAGGAGAAGGAGAAGGTGAAGTCTGGAGGGTGAATCAGAAGAAGTAGAAGAAGGAGAAGGAGAAGGTGTAGTCTGGAGGGTGTATCAGAAGAGGTAGACGAAGGAGAAGGAGAAGGTGAAGTCTGGAGGGTGAATCAGAAGAAGCAGAAGAAGGAGATGGAGAAGGTGAAGTCTGGAGGGTGAATCAGAAGAAGTAGAAGAAGGAGAAGGAGAAGGTGAAGTCTGGAGGGTGAATCAGAAGAAGCAGAATAAGGAGAAGGAGAAGGTGAAGTCTGGAGGGTGAATCAGAAGAAGCAGAAGAAGGAGAAGGAGAAGATGAAGTCTGGAGGGTGAATCAGAAGAAGTAGAAGAAGGAGAAGGAGAAGGTGAAGTCTGGAGGGTGAAGCAGAAGAAGTAGAAGAAGGAGAAGGAGAAGGTGAAGTCAGGAGGGTGAATCAGAAGAAGTAGAAGAAGGAGAAGGAGAAGGTGAAGTCAGGAGGGTGAATCAGAAGAAGCAGAAGAAGGAGAAGGAGAAGGTGAAGTCTGGAGGGTGAATCAGAAGAATCAGAAGAAGGAGAAGGAGAAGGTGAAGTCTGGAGGGTGAATCAGAAGAAGCAGAAGAAAGAAAAGGAGAAGGTGAAGTCTGGAGGGTGAAGCAGAAGAAACAGAAGTAGGAGAAGGAGAAGGTGAAGACTGGAGGGTGAATCAGAAGAAGTGGAAGAAGGAGAAGGAGAAGGTGAAGTCTGGATGGTGTATCAGAAGAAGTAGAAGAAGGAGAAGGAGAAGGTGAAGTCTGGAGGGTGAATCAGAAGAAGCAGAAGAAGGAGAAGGAGAAGGTGAAGTCTGGAGGGTGAATCAGAAGAAGCAGAAGAAGGAGAAGGAGAAGATGAAGTCTGGAGGGTGAATCAGAAGAAGTAGAAGAAGGAGAAGGAGAAGGTGAAGTCTGGAGGGTGAATCAGAAGTAGTAGAAGAAGGAGAAGGAGAAGGTGAAGTCTGGACGGTGAATCAGAAGAAACAGAAGAAGGAGAAGGAGAAGGTGAAGTCTGGAGGGTGAATCAGAAGAAGTAGAAGAAGGAGAAGGAGAAGGTGTAGTCTGGAGGGTGAATCAGAAGAGGTAGACGAAGGAGAAGGAGAAGGTGAAGTCTGGAGGGTGAATCAGAAGAAGCAGAAGAAGGAGATGGAGAAGGTGAAGTCTGGAGGGTGAATCAGAAGAAGTAGAAGAAGGAGAAGGAGAAGGTGAAGTCTGGAGGGTGAATCAGAAGAAGCAGAAGAAGGAGAAGGAGAAGGTGAAGTCTGGAGGGTGAATCAGAAGAAGCAGAAGAAGGAGAAGGAGAAGGAGAATCTGGAGGGTGAATCAGAAGAAGCAGAGTAAGGAGAAGGAGAAGGTGAAGTCTGGAGGGTGAATCAGAAGAAGCAGAAGAAGGAGAAGGAGAAGGTGAAGTCTGGAGGGTGAATCAGAAGAAGTAGAAGAAGGAGAAGGAGAAGGTGAAGTCTGGAGGGTGAATCAGAAGAAGTAGAAGAAGGAGAAGGAGAAGGTGAAGTCTGGAGGTTGAATCAGAAGAAGTAGAAGAAGGAGAAGGAGAAGGTGAAGTCTGGAGGGTGAAGCAGAAGAAGTAGAAGAAGGAGAAGGTGAAGGTGAAGTCAGGAGGGTGAATCAGAAGAAGTAGAAGAAGGAGAAGGAGAAGTTGAAGTCAGGAGGGTGAATCAGAAGAAGCAGAAGAAGGAGAAGGAGAAGGTGAAGTCTGGAGGGTGAATCAGAAGAATCAGAAGAAGGAGAAGGAGAATGTGAAGTCTGGAGGGTGAATCAGAAGAAGCAGAATCAGGAGAAGGAGAAGGTGAAGTCTGGAGGGTGAATCAGAAGAAGCAGAATAAGGAGAAGGAGAAGGTGAAGTCTGGAGGGTGAATCAGAAGAAGCAGAAGAAGGAGAAGGAGAAGATGAAGTCTGGAGGGTGAATCAGAAGAAGTAGAAGAAGGAGAAGGAGAAGGTGAAGTCTGGAGGGTGAAGCAGAAGAAGTAGAAGAAGGAGAAGGAGAAGGTGAAGTCAGGAGGGTGAATCAGAAGAAGTAGAAGAAGGAGAAGGAGAAGGTGAAGTCAGGAGGGTGAATCAGAAGAAGCAGAAGAAGGAGAAGGAGAAGGTGAAGTCTGGAGGGTGAATCAGAAGAATCAGAAGAAGGAGAAGGAGAAGGTGAAGTCTGGAGGGTGAATCAGAAGAAGCAGAAGAAAGAGAAGGAGAAGGTGAAGTCTGGAGGGTGAAGCAGAAGAAACAGAAGAAGGAGAAGGAGAAGGTGAAGACTGGAGGGTGAATCAGAAGAAGTGGAACAAGGAGAAGGAGAAGGTGAAGTCTGGAGGGTGAATCAGAAGAAGTAGAAGAAGGAGAAGGAGAAGGTGAAGTCTGGAGGGTGAATCAGAAGAAGCAGAAGAAGGAGAAGGAGAAGGTGAAGTCTGGAGGGTGAATCAGAAGAAGCAGAAGAAGGAGAAGGAGAAGATGAAGTCTGGAGGGTGAATCAGAAGAAGTAGAAGAAGGAGAAGGAGAAGGTGAAGTCTGGAGGGTGAATCAGAAGTAGTAGAAGAAGGAGAAGGAGAAGGTGAAGTCTGGACGGTGAATCAGAAGAAACAGAAGAAGGAGAAGGAGAAGGTGAAGTCTGGAGGGTGAATCAGAAGAAGTAGAAGAAGGAGAAGGAGAAGGTGTAGTCTGGAGGGTGAATCAGAAGAAGTAGACGAAGGAGAAGGAGAAGGTGAAGTCTGGAGGGTGAATCAGAAGAAGCAGAAGAAGGAGATGGAGAAGGTGAAGTCTGGAGGGTGAATCAGAAGAAGTAGAAGAAGGAGAAGGAGAAGGTGAAGTCTGGAGGGTGAATCAGAAGAAGCAGAAGAAGGAGAAGGAGAAGGTGAAGTCTGGAGGGTGAATCAGAAGAAGAAGAAGAAGGAGAAGGAGAAGGAGAAGTCTGGAGGGTGAATCAGAAGAAGCAGAATAAGGAGAAGGAGAAGCTGAAGTCTGGAGGGTGAATCAGAAGAAGCAGAAGAAGGAGAAGGAGAAGGTGAAGTCTGGAGGGAGAATCAGAAGAAGGAGAAGAAGGAGAAGGAGAAGGTGAAGTCTGGAGGGTGAACCAGAAGAAGTAGAAGAAGGAGAAGGAGAAGGTGAAGTCTGGAGGTTGAATCAGAAGAAGTAGAAGAAGGAGAAGGAGAAGGTGAAGTCTGGAGGGTGAAGCAGAAGAAGTAGAAGAAGGAGAAGGAGAAGGTGAAGTCAGGAGGGTGAATCAGAAGAAGTAGAAGAAGGAGAAGGAGAAGGTGAAGTCAGGAGGGTGAATCAGAAGAAGCAGAAGAAGGAGAAGGAGAAGGTGGAGTCTGGAGGGTGAATCAGAAGAATCAGAAGAAGGAGAAGGAGAATGTGAAGTCTGGAGGGTGAATCAGAAGAAGCAGAAGAAAGAGAAGGAGATGGTGAAGTCTGGAGGGTGAATCAGAAGAAGTAGAAGAAGGAGTAGGAGAAGGTGAAGTCTGGAGGGTGAATCAGAAGAAGCAGAGGAAGGAGAAGGAGAAGGTGAAGTCTGGAGGGTGAATCAGAAGAAGCAGAAGAAGTAGAAGGAGAAGGTGAAGTCTGGAGGGTGAATCAGAAGAAGCAGAAGAAGGAGAAGGAGAAGGTGAAGTCTGGAGGGTGAATGAGAAGAAGCAGAATAAGGAGAAGGAGAAGGTCAAGTCTGGAGGGTGAATCAGAAGAAGTAGAAGAAGGAGAAGGAGAAGGTGAAGTCTGGAGGGTGAAGCAGAAGAAGTAGAAGAAGGAGAAGGAGAAGGTGAAGTCAGGAGGGTGAATCAGAAGAAGTAGAAGAAGGAGAAGGAGAAGGTGAAGTCAGGAGGGTGAATCAGAAGAAGCAGAAGAAGGAGAAGGAGAAGGTGAAGTCTGGAGGGTGAATCAGAAGAATCAGAAGAAGGAGAAGGAGAAGGTGAAGTCTGGAGGGTGAATCAGAAGAAGCAGAAGAAAGAGAAGGAGAAGGTGAAGTCTGGAGGGTGAATCAGAAGAAGCAGAAGAAGGAGAAGGAGAAGGTGAAGTCTGGAGGGTGAATCAGAAGAAGCAGAAGAAGGAGAAGGAGAAGATGAAGTCTGGAGGGTGAATCAGAAGAAGTAGAAGAAGGAGAAGGAGAAGGTGAAGTCTGGAGGGTGAATCAGAAGTAGTAGAAGAAGGAGAAGGAGCAGGTGAAGTCTGGACGGTGAATCAGAAGAAACAGAAGAAGGAGAAGGAGAAGGTGAAGTCTGGAGGGTGAATCAGAAGAAGTAGAAGAAGGAGAAGGAGAAGGTGTAGTCTGGAGGGTGAATCAGAAGAGGTAGACGAAGGAGAAGGAGAAGGTGAAGTCTGGAGGGTGAATCAGAAGAAGCAGAAGAAGGAGATGGAGAAGGTGAAGTCTGGAGGGTGAATCAGAAGAAGTAGAAGAAGGAGAAGGAGAAGGTGAAGTCTGGAGGGTGAATCAGAAGAAGCAGAAGAAGGAGAAGGAGAAGGTGAAGTCTGGAGGGTGAATCAGAAGAAGCAGAAGAAGGAGAAGGAGAAGGAGAATCTGGAGGGTGAATCAGAAGAAGCAGAGTAAGGAGAAGGAGAAGGTGAAGTCTGGAGGGTGAATCAGAAGAAGCAGAAGAAGGAGAAGGAGAAGGTGAAGTCTGGAGGGTGAATCAGAAGAAGTAGAAGAAGGAGAAGGAGAAGGTGAAGTCTGGAGGGTGAATCAGAAGAAGTAGAAGAAGGAGAAGGAGAAGGTGAAGTCTGGAGGTTGAATCAGAAGAAGTAGAAGAAGGAGAAGGAGAAGGTGAAGTCTGGAGGGTGAAGCAGAAGAAGTAGAAGAAGGAGAAGGTGAAGGTGAAGTCAGGAGGGTGAATCAGAAGAAGTAGAAGAAGGAGAAGGAGAAGTTGAAGTCAGGAGGGTGAATCAGAAGAAGCAGAAGAAGGAGAAGGAGAAGGTGAAGTCTGGAGGGTGAATCAGAAGAATCAGAAGAAGGAGAAGGAGAATGTGAAGTCTGGAGGGTGAATCAGAAGAAGCAGAATCAGGAGAAGGAGAAGGTGAAGTCTGGAGGGTGAATCAGAAGAAGCAGAATAAGGAGAAGGAGAAGGTGAAGTCTGGAGGGTGAATCAGAAGAAGCAGAAGAAGGAGAAGGAGAAGATGAAGTCTGGAGGGTGAATCAGAAGAAGTAGAAGAAGGAGAAGGAGAAGGTGAAGTCTGGAGGGTGAAGCAGAAGAAGTAGAAGAAGGAGAAGGAGAAGGTGAAGTCAGGAGGGTGAATCAGAAGAAGTAGAAGAAGGAGAAGGAGAAGGTGAAGTCAGGAGGGTGAATCAGAAGAAGCAGAAGAAGGAGAAGGAGAAGGTGAAGTCTGGAGGGTGAATCAGAAGAATCAGAAGAAGGAGAAGGAGAAGGTGAAGTCTGGAGGGTGAATCAGAAGAAGCAGAAGAAAGAGAAGGAGAAGGTGAAGTCTGGAGGGTGAAGCAGAAGAAACAGAAGAAGGAGAAGGAGAAGGTGAAGACTGGAGGGTGAATCAGAAGAAGTGGAAGAAGGAGAAGGAGAAGGTGAAGTCTGGAGGGTGAATCAGAAGAAGTAGAAGAAGGAGAAGGAGAAGGTGAAGTCTGGAGGGTGAATCAGAAGTAGCAGAAGAAGGAGAAGGAGAAGGTGAAGTCTGGAGGGTGAATCAGAAGAAGCAGAAGAAGGAGAAGGAGAAGATGAAGTCTGGAGGGTGAATCAGAAGAAGTAGAAGAAGGAGAAGGAGAAGGTGAAGTCTGGAGGGTGAATCAGAAGTAGTAGAAGAAGGAGAAGGAGAAGGTGAAGTCTGGACGGTGAATCAGAAGAAACAGAAGAAGGAGAAGGAGAAGGTGAAGTCTGGAGGGTGAATCAGAAGAAGTAGAAGAAGGAGAAGGAGAAGGTGTAGTCTGGAGGGTGAATCAGAAGAAGTAGACGAAGGAGAAGGAGAAGGTGAAGTCTGGAGGGTGAATCAGAAGAAGCAGAAGAAGGAGATGGAGAAGGTGAAGTCTGGAGGGTGAATCAGAAGAAGTAGAAGAAGGAGAAGGAGAAGGTGAAGTCTGGAGGGTGAATCAGAAGAAGCAGAAGAAGGAGAAGGAGAAGGTGAAGTCTGGAGGGTGAATCAGAAGAAGAAGAAGAAGGAGAAGGAGAAGGAGAAGTCTGGAGGGTGAATCAGAAGAAGCAGAATAAGGAGAAGGAGAAGCTGAAGTCTGGAGGGTGAATCAGAAGAAGCAGAAGAAGGAGAAGGAGAAGGTGAAGTCTGGAGGCAGAGTCAGAAGAAGGAGAAGAAGGAGAAGGAGAAGGTGAAGTCTGGAGGGTGAACCAGAAGAAGTAGAAGAAGGAGAAGGAGAAGGTGAAGTCTGGAGGTTGAATCAGAAGAAGTAGAAGAAGGAGAAGGAGAAGGTGAAGTCTGGAGGGTGAAGCAGAAGAAGTAGAAGAAGGAGAAGGAGAAGGTGAAGTCAGGAGGGTGAATCAGAAGAAGTAGAAGAAGGAGAAGGAGAAGGTGAAGTCAGGAGGGTGAATCAGAAGAAGCAGAAGAAGGAGAAGAAGAAGGTGAAGTCTGGAGGGTGAATCAGCAGAATCAGAAGAAGGAGAAGGAGAATTTGAAGTCTGGAGGGTGAATCAGAAGAAGCAGAAGAAAGAGAAGGAGATGGTGAAGTCTGGAGGGTGAATCAGATGAAGTAGAAGAAGGAGTAGGAGAAGGTGAAGTCTGGAGGGTGAATCAGAAGAAGCAGAGGAAGGAGAAGGAGAAGGTGAAGTCTGGAGGGTGAATCAGAAGAAGCAGAAGAAGTAGAAGGAGAAGGTGAAGTCTGGAGGGTGAATCAGAAGAAGCAGAAGAAGGAGAAGGAGAAGGTGAAGTCTGGAGGGTGAATGAGAAGAAGCAGAATAAGGAGAAGGAGAAGGTCAAGTCTGGAGGGTGAATCAGAAGAAGTAGAAGAAGGAGAAGGAGAAGGTGAAGTCTGGAGGGTGAAGCAGAAGAAGTAGAAGAAGGAGAAGGAGAAGGTGAAGTCAGGAGGGTGAATCAGAAGAAGTAGAAGAAGGAGAAGGAGAAGGTGAAGTCAGTAGGGTGAATCAGAAGAAGCAGAAGAAGGAGAAGGAGAAGGTGAAGTCTGGAGGGTGAATCAGAAGAATCAGAAGAAGGAGAAGGAGAAGGTGAAGTCTGGAGGGTGAATCAGAAGAAGCAGAAGAAAGAGAAGGAGAAGGTGAAGTCTGGAGGGTGAATCAGAAGAAGCAGAAGAAGGAGAAGGAGAAGGTGAAGTCAGGAGGGTGAATCAGAAGAAGCAGAAGAAGGAGAAGGAGAAGGTGAAGTTAGGAGGGTGAATCAGAAGAAGCAGAAGAAGGAGAAGGAGCAGGTGATGTCAGGGGGATGAAGCAGAAGAAGTAGAAGAAGGAGAAGGAGAAGGTGAAGTCAGGACGGTGAAGCAGAAGAAGCAGAAGAAGGAGAAGGAGAAGGTGAAGTCTGGAGGGTGAATCAGAAGAAGTAGAAGAAGGAGAAGGAGAAGGTCAAGTCTGGAGGGTGAATCAGAAGAAGTAGAAGAAGGAGAAGGAGAAGGTGAAGTCTGGAGGGTGAAGCAGAAGAAGTAGAAGAAGGAGAAGGAGAAGGTGAAGTCAGGAGGGTGAATCAGAAGAAGTAGAAGAAGGAGAAGGAGAAGTTGAAGTCAGGAGGGTGAATCAGAAGAAGCAGAAGAAGGAGAAGGAGAAGATGAAGTCTGGAGGGTGAATCAGAAGAAGCAGAAGAAGGAGAAGGAGAAGATGAAATCTGGAGGGTGAATCAGAAGAAGTAGAAGAAGGAGAAGGAGAAGGTGAGGTCTTGAGGGTGAATCAGAAGAAGTAGAAGAAGGAGAAGGAGAAGGTGAAGTCTGGAGGGTGAATCAGAAGAAGCAGAAGAAGGAGAAGGAGAAGGTGAAGTCTGGAGGGTGAATCATAAGAAGCAGAAGAAGGAGAAGGAGAAGGTGAAGTCTGGAGGGTGAATCAGAAGAAGCAGAAGAAGGAGAAGGAGAAGAAGAAATCTGGAGGGTGAATCAGAAGAAGCAGAAGAAAGAGAAGTCGAAGGTGAAGTCTGGAGGGTGAAGCAGAAGAAGTAGAAGAAGGAGAAGGAGAAGGTGAAGTCAGGAGGGTGAATCAGAAGAAGTAGAAGAAGGAGAAGGAGAAGGTGAAGTCAGGAGGGTGAATCAGAAGAAGCAGAAGAAGGAGAAGGAGAAGGTGAAGTCTGGAGGGTGAATCAGAAGAATCAGAAGAAGGAGAAGGAGAAGGTGAAGTCTGGAGGGTGAATCAGAAGAAGCAGAAGAAAGAGAAGGAGAAGGTGAAATCTGGAGGGTGAATCAGAAGAAGCAGAAGAAGGAGAAGGAGAAGGTGAAGTCAGGAGGGTGAATCAGAAGAAGCAGAAGAAGGAGAAGGAGAAGGTGAAGTTAGGAGGGTGAATCAGAAGAAGCAGAAGAAGGAGAAGGAGCAGGTGATGTCAGGGGGATGAAGCAGAAGAAGTAGAAGAAGGAGAAGGAGAAGGTGAAGTCAGGACGGTGAAGCAGAAGAAGCAGAAGAAGGAGAAGGAGAAGGTGAAGTCTGGAGGGTGAATCAGAAGAAGTAGAAGAAGGAGAAGGAGAAGGTCAAGTCTGGAGGGTGAATCAGAAGAAGTAGAAGAAGGAGAAGGAGAAGGTGAAGTCTGGAGGGTGAAGCAGAAGAAGTAGAAGAAGGAGAAGGAGAAGGTGAAGTCAGGAGGGTGAATCAGAAGAAGTAGAAGAAGGAGAAGGAGAAGGTGAAGTCAGGAGGGTGAATCAGAAGAAGCAGAAGAAGGAGAAGGAGAAGGTGAAGTCTGGAGGGTGAATCAGAAGAAGCAGAAGAAGGAGAAGGAGAAGATGAAATCTGGAGGGTGAATCAGAAGAAGTAGAAGAAGGAGAAGGAGAAGGTGAGGTCTTGAGGGTGAATCAGAAGAAGTAGAAGAAGGAGAAGGAGAAGGTGAAGTCTGGAGGGTGAATCAGAAGAAGCAGAAGAAGGAGAAGGTGAAGTCTGGAGGGTGAATCATAAGAAGCAGAAGAAGGAGAAGGAGAAGGTGAAGTCTGGAGGGTGAATCAGAAGAAGCAGAAGAAGGAGAAGGAGAAGATGAAATCTGGAGGGTGAATCAGAAGAAGCAGAAGAAAGAGAAGGAGAAGGTGAAGTCTGGAGGGTGAATCAGAAGAAGTAGAAGAAGGAGAAGGAGAAGGTGAAGTCTGGAGGGTGAATCAGAAGAAGCAGAAGAAGGAGAAGGAGAAGGTGAAGTCTGGAGGGTGAATCAGAAGAAGCAGAAGAAGGAGAAGGAGAAGGTGAAGTCTGGGGGGTGAATCAGAAGAAGCAGAAGAAGGAGAAGGAGAAGTTGAAGTCTGGAGGGTGAATCAGAAGAAGCAGAATAAGGAGAAGTGAAGGTGAAGTATGGAGGGTGGATCAGAAGAAGCAGAAGAAGGAGAAGGAGAAGGTGAAGTCTGGAGGGTGAATCAGAAGAAGTAGAAGAAGGAGAAGGAGAAGGTGAAGTCTGGAGGGTGAAGCAGAAGAAGTAGAAGAAGGAGAAGGAGAAGGTGAAGTCAGGAGGGTGAATCAGAAGAAGTAGAAGAAGGAGAAGGAGAAGGTGAAGTCAGGAGGGTGAATCAGAAGAAGCAGAAGAAGGAGAAGGAGAAGGTGAAGTCTGGAGGGTGAATCAGAAGAAGCAGAAGAAGGAGAAGGAGAAGATGAAGTCTGGAGGGTGAATCAGAAGAAGTAGAAGAAGGAGAAGGAGAAGGTGAAGTCTGGAGGGTGAATCAGAAGTAGTAGAAGAAGGAGAAGGAGAAGGTGAAGTCTGGACGGTGAATCAGAAGAAACAGAAGAAGGAGAAGGAGAAGGTGAAGTCTGGAGGGTGAATCAGAAGAAGTAGAAGAAGGAGAAGGAGAAGGTGTAGTCTGGAGGGTGAATCAGAAGAAGTAGACGAAGGAGAAGGAGAAGGTGAAGTCTGGAGGGTGAATCAGAAGAAGCAGAAGAAGGAGATGGAGAAGGTGAAGTCTGGAGGGTGAATCAGAAGAAGTAGAAGAAGGAGAAGGAGAAGGTGAAGTCTGGAGGGTGAATCAGAAGAAGCAGAAGAAGGAGAAGGAGAAGGTGAAGTCTGTAGGGTGAATCAGAAGAAGAAGAAGAAGGAGAAGGAGAAGGAGAAGTCTGGAGGGTGAATCAGAAGAAGCAGAATAAGGAGAAGGAGAAGCTGAAGTCTGGAGGGTGAATCAGAAGAAGCAGAAGAAGGAGAAGGAGAAGGTGAAGTCTGGAGGCAGAGTCAGAAGAAGGAGAAGAAGGAGAAGGAGAAGGTGAAGTCTGGAGGGTGAACCAGAAGAAGTAGAAGAAGGAGAAGGAGAAGGTGAAGTCTGGAGGTTGAATCAGAAGAAGTAGAAGAAGGAGAAGGAGAAGGTGAAGTCTGGAGGGTGAAGCAGAAGAAGTAGAAGAAGGAGAAGGAGAAGGTGAAGTCAGGAGGGTGAATCAGAAGAAGTAGAAGAAGGAGAAGGAGAAGGTGAAGTCAGGAGGGTGAATCAGAAGAAGCAGAAGAAGGAGAAGGAGAAGGTGAAGTCTGGAGGGTGAATCAGCAGAATCAGAAGAAGGAGAAGGAGAATTTGAAGTCTGGAGGGTGAATCAGAAGAAGCAGAAGAAAGAGAAGGAGATGGTGAAGTCTGGAGGGTGAATCAGATGAAGTAGAAGAAGGAGTAGGAGAAGGTGAAGTCTGGAGGGTGAATCAGAAGAAGCAGAGGAAGGAGAAGGAGAAGGTGAAGTCTGGAGGGTGAATCAGAAGAAGCAGAAGAAGTAGAAGGAGAAGGTGAAGTCTGGAGGGTGAATCAGAAGAAGCAGAAGAAGGAGAAGGAGAAGGTGAAGTCTGGAGGGTGAATGAGAAGAAGCAGAATAAGGAGAAGGAGAAGGTCAAGTCTGGAGGGTGAATCAGAAGAAGTAGAAGAAGGAGAAGGAGAAGGTGAAGTCTGGAGGGTGAAGCAGAAGAAGTAGAAGAAGGAGAAGGAGAAGGTGAAGTCAGGAGGGTGAATCAGAAGAAGTAGAAGAAGGAGAAGGAGAAGGTGAAGTCAGGAGGGTGAATCAGAAGAAGCAGAAGAAGGAGAAGGAGAAGGTGAAGTCTGGAGGGTGAATCAGAAGAATCAGAAGAAGGAGAAGGAGAAGGTGAAGTCTGGAGGGTGAATCAGAAGAAGCAGAAGAAAGAGAAGGAGAAGGTGAAGTCTGGAGGGTGAATCAGAAGAAGCAGAAGAAGGAGAAGGAGAAGGTGAAGTCAGGAGGGTGAATCAGAAGAAGCAGAAGAAGGAGAAGGAGAAGGTGAAGTTAGGAGGGTGAATCAGAAGAAGCAGAAGAAGGAGAAGGAGCAGGTGATGTCAGGGGGATGAAGCAGAAGAAGTAGAAGAAGGAGAAGGAGAAGGTGAAGTCAGGACGGTGAAGCAGAAGAAGCAGAAGAAGGAGAAGGAGAAGGTGAAGTCTGGAGGGTGAATCAGAAGAAGTAGAAGAAGGAGAAGGAGAAGGTCAAGTCTGGAGGGTGAATCAGAAGAAGTAGAAGAAGGAGAAGGAGAAGGTGAAGTCTGGAGGGTGAAGCAGAAGAAGTAGAAGAAGGAGAAGGAGAAGGTGAAGTCAGGAGGGTGAATCAGAAGAAGTAGAAGAAGGAGAAGGAGAAGTTGAAGTCAGGAGGGTGAATCAGAAGAAGCAGAAGAAGGAGAAGGAGAAGATGAAGTCTGGAGGGTGAATCAGAAGAAGCAGAAGAAGGAGAAGGAGAAGATGAAATCTGGAGGGTGAATCAGAAGAAGTAGAAGAAGGAGAAGGAGAAGGTGAGGTCTTGAGGGTGAATCAGAAGAAGTAGAAGAAGGAGAAGGAGAAGGTGAAGTCTGGAGGGTGAATCAGAAGAAGCAGAAGAAGGAGAAGGAGAAGGTGAAGTCTGGAGGGTGAATCATAAGAAGCAGAAGAAGGAGAAGGAGAAGGTGAAGTCTGGAGGGTGAATCAGAAGAAGCAGAAGAAGGAGAAGGAGAAGATGAAATCTGGAGGGTGAATCAGAAGAAGCAGAAGAAAGAGAAGGAGAAGGTGAAGTCTGGAGGGTGAAGCAGAAGAAGTAGAAGAAGGAGAAGGAGAAGGTGAAGTCAGGAGGGTGAATCAGAAGAAGTAGAAGAAGGAGAAGGAGAAGGTGAAGTCAGGAGGGTGAATCAGAAGAAGCAGAAGAAGGAGAAGGAGAAGGTGAAGTCTGGAGGGTGAATCAGAAGAATCAGAAGAAGGAGAAGGAGAAGGTGAAGTCTGGAGGGTGAATCAGAAGAAGCAGAAGAAAGAGAAGGAGAAGGTGAAATCTGGAGGGTGAATCAGAAGAAGCAGAAGAAGGAGAAGGAGAAGGTGAAGTCAGGAGGGTGAATCAGAAGAAGCAGAAGAAGGAGAAGGAGAAGGTGAAGTTAGGAGGGTGAATCAGAAGAAGCAGAAGAAGGAGAAGGAGCAGGTGATGTCAGGGGGATGAAGCAGAAGAAGTAGAAGAAGGAGAAGGAGAAGGTGAAGTCAGGACGGTGAAGCAGAAGAAGCAGAAGAAGGAGAAGGAGAAGGTGAAGTCTGGAGGGTGAATCAGAAGAAGTAGAAGAAGGAGAAGGAGAAGGTCAAGTCTGGAGGGTGAATCAGAAGAAGTAGAAGAAGGAGAAGGAGAAGGTGAAGTCTGGAGGGTGAAGCAGAAGAAGTAGAAGAAGGAGAAGGAGAAGGTGAAGTCAGGAGGGTGAATCAGAAGAAGTAGAAGAAGGAGAAGGAGAAGGTGAAGTCAGGAGGGTGAATCAGAAGAAGCAGAAGAAGGAGAAGGAGAAGGTGAAGTCTGGAGGGTGAATCAGAAGAAGCAGAAGAAGGAGAAGGAGAAGATGAAATCTGGAGGGTGAATCAGAAGAAGTAGAAGAAGGAGAAGGAGAAGGTGAGGTCTTGAGGGTGAATCAGAAGAAGTAGAAGAAGGAGAAGGAGAAGGTGAAGTCTGGAGGGTGAATCAGAAGAAGCAGAAGAAGGAGAAGGTGAAGTCTGGAGGGTGAATCATAAGAAGCAGAAGAAGGAGAAAGAGAAGGTGAAGTCTGGAGGGTGAATCAGAAGAAGCAGAAGAAGGAGAAGGAGAAGATGAAATCTGGAGGGTGAATCAGAAGAAGCAGAAGAAAGAGAAGGAGAAGGTGAAGTCTGGAGGGTGAATCAGAAGAAGTAGAAGAAGGAGAAGGAGAAGGTGAAGTCTGGAGGGTGAATCAGAAGAAGCAGAAGAAGGAGAAGGAGAAGGTGAAGTCTGGAGGGTGAATCAGAAGAAGCAGAAGAAGGAGAAGGAGAAGGTGAAGTCTGGGGGGTGAATCAGAAGAAGCAGAAGAAGGAGAAGGAGAAGTTGAAGTCTGGAGGGTGAATCAGAAGAAGCAGAATAAGGAGAAGTGAAGGTGAAGTATGGAGGGTGAATCAGAAGAAGCAGAAGAAGGAGAAGGAGAAGGTGAAGTCTGGAGGGTGAATCAGAAGAAGTAGAAGAAGGAGAAGGAGAAGGTGAAGTCTGGAGGGTGAAGCAGAAGAAGTAGAAGAAGGAGAAGGAGAAGGTGAAGTCAGGAGGGTGAATCAGAAGAAGTAGAAGAAGGAGAAGGAGAAGGTGAAGTCAGGAGGGTGAATCAGAAGAAGCAGAAGAAGGAGAAGGAGAAGGTGAAGTCTGGAGGGTGAATCAGAAGAAGCAGAATCAGGAGAAGGAGAAGGTGAAGTCTGGAGGGTGAATCAGAAGAAGCAGAATAAGGAGAAGGAGAAGGTGAAGTCTGGAGGGTGAATCAGAAGAAGCAGAAGAAGGAGAAGGAGAAGATGAAGTCTGGAGGGTGAATCAGAAGAAGTAGAAGAAGGAGAAGGAGAAGGTGAAGTCTGGAGGGTGAAGCAGAAGAAGTAGTAGAAGGAGAAGGAGAAGGTGATGTCAGGAGGGTGAATCAGAAGAAGTAGAAGAAGGAGAAGGAGAAGGTGTAGTCTGGAGGGTGAATCAGAAGAAGTAGACGAAGGAGAAGGAGAAGGTGAAGTCTGGAGGGTGAATCAGAAGAAGCAGAAGAAGGAAATGGAGAAGGTGAAGTCTGGAGGGTGAATCACAAGAAGTAGAAGAAGGAGAAGGAGAAGGTGAAGTCTGGAGGGTGAATCAGAAGAAGCAGAAGAAGGAGAAGGAGAAGGTGAAGTCTGGAGGGTGAATCAGAAGAAGCAGAAGAAGGAGAAGGAGAAGGAGAAGTCTGGAGGGTGAATCAGAAGAAGCAGAAGAAGGAGAAGGAGAAGGTGAAGTCTGGAGGGTGAAGCAGAAGAAGTAGAAGAAGGAGAAGGAGAAGGTGAAGTCAGGAGGGTGAATCAGAAGAAGTAGAAGAAGGAGAAGGAGAAGGTGAGGTCAGGAGGGTGAATCAGAAGAAGCAGAAGAAGGAGAAGGAGAAGGTGAAGTCTGGAGGGTGAATCAGAAGAATCAGAAGAAGGAGAAGGAGAAGGTGAAGTCTGGAGGGTGAATCAGAAGAAGCAGAAGAAGGAGAAGGAGAAGGTGAAGTCCGGAGGGTGAATCAGAAGAAGCAGAAGAAGGAGAAGGAGAAGGTGAAGTCAGGAGGGTGAATCAGAAGAAGCAGAAGAAGGAGAAGGAGAAGGTGAAGTTAGGAGGGTGAATCAGAAGAAGCAGAAGAAGGAGAAGGAGCAGGTGATGTCAGCGGGATGAAGCAGAAGAAGTAGAAGAAGGAGAAGGAGAAGGTGAAGTCAGGACGGTGAAGCAGAAGAAGCAGAAGAAGGAGAAGGAGAAGGTGAAGTCTGGAGGGTGAATCAGAATAAGTAGAAGGAGGAGAAGGAGAAGGTCAAGTCTGGAGGGTGAATCAGAAGAAGTAGAAGAAGGAGAAGGAGAAGGTGAAGTCTGGAGGGTGAAGCAGAAGAAGTAGAAGAAGGAGAAGGAGAAGGTGAAGTCAGGAGGGTGAATCAGAAGAAGTAGAAGAAGGAGAAGGAGAAGGTGAAGTCAGGAGGGTGAATCAGAAGAAGCAGAAGAAGGAGAAGGAGAAGGTGAAGTCTGGAGGGTGAATCAGAAGAATCAGAAGAAGGAGAAGTAGAAGGTGAAGTCTGGAGGGTGAATCAGAAGAAGCAGAAGAAAGAGAAGGAGAAGGTGAAGTCTGGAGGGTGAATCAGAAGAAGCAGAAGAAGGAGAAGGAGAAGGTGAAGTCAGGAGGGTGAATCAGAAGAAGCAGAAGAAGGAGAAGGAGAAGGTGAAGTTAGGAGGGTGAATCAGAAGAAGCAGAAGAAGGAGAAGGAGCAGGTGATGTCAGGGGGATGAAGCAGAAGAAGTAGAAGAAGGAGAAGGAGAAGGTGAAGTCTGGAGGGTGAAGCAGAAGAAGTAGAAGAAGGAGAAGGAGAAGGTGAAGTCAGGAGGGTGAATCAGAAGAAGTAGTAGAAGGAGAAGGAGAAGGTGAAGTCTGGACGGTGAATCAGAAGAAACAGAAGAAGGAGAAGGAGAAGGTGAAGTCTGGAGGGTGAATCAGAAGAAGTAGAAGAAGGAGAAGGAGAAGGTGTAGTCTGGAGGGTGAATCAGAAGAAGTAGACGAAGGAGAAGGAGAAGGTGAAGTCTGGAGGGTGAATCAGAAGAAGCAGAAGAAGGAGATGGAGAAGGTGAAGTCTGGAGGGTGAATCAGAAGAAGTAGAAGAAGGAGAAGGAGAAGGTGAAGTCTGGAGGGTGAATCAGAAGAAGCAGAAGAAGGAGAAGGAGAAGGTGAAGTCTGGAGGGTGAATCAGAAGAAGAAGAAGAAGGAGAAGGAGAAGGAGAAGTCTGGAGGGTGAATCAGAAGAAGCAGAATAAGGAGAAGGAGAAGCTGAAGTCTGGAGGGTGAATCAGAAGAAGCAGAAGAAGGAGAAGGAGAAGGTGAAGTCTGGAGGCAGAGTCAGAAGAAGGAGAAGAAGGAGAAGGAGAAGGTGAAGTCTGGAGGGTGAACCAGAAGAAGTAGAAGAAGGAGAAGGAGAAGGTGAAGTCTGGAGGTTGAATCAGAAGAAGTAGAAGAAGGAGAAGGAGAAGGTGAAGTCTGGAGGGTGAAGCAGAAGAAGTAGAAGAAGGAGAAGGAGAAGGTGAAGTCAGGAGGGTGAATCAGAAGAAGTAGAAGAAGGAGAAGGAGAAGGTGAAGTCAGGAGGGTGAATCAGAAGAAGCAGAAGAAGGAGAAGAAGAAGGTGAAGTCTGGAGGGTGAATCAGCAGAATCAGAAGAAGGAGAAGGAGAATTTGAAGTCTGGAGGGTGAATCAGAAGAAGCAGAAGAAAGAGAAGGAGATGGTGAAGTCTGGAGGGTGAATCAGATGAAGTAGAAGAAGGAGTAGGAGAAGGTGAAGTCTGGAGGGTGAATCAGAAGAAGCAGAGGAAGGAGAAGGAGAAGGTGAAGTCTGGAGGGTGAATCAGAAGAAGCAGAAGAAGTAGAAGGAGAAGGTGAAGTCTGGAGGGTGAATCAGAAGAAGCAGAAGAAGGAGAAGGAGAAGGTGAAGTCTGGAGGGTGAATGAGAAGAAGCAGAATAAGGAGAAGGAGAAGGTCAAGTCTGGAGGGTGAATCAGAAGAAGTAGAAGAAGGAGAAGGAGAAGGTGAAGTCTGGAGGGTGAAGCAGAAGAAGTAGAAGAAGGAGAAGGAGAAGGTGAAGTCAGGAGGGTGAATCAGAAGAAGTAGAAGAAGGAGAAGGAGAAGGTGAAGTCAGTAGGGTGAATCAGAAGAAGCAGAAGAAGGAGAAGGAGAAGGTGAAGTCTGGAGGGTGAATCAGAAGAATCAGAAGAAGGAGAAGGAGAAGGTGAAGTCTGGAGGGTGAATCAGAAGAAGCAGAAGAAAGAGAAGGAGAAGGTGAAGTCTGGAGGGTGAATCAGAAGAAGCAGAAGAAGGAGAAGGAGAAGGTGAAGTCAGGAGGGTGAATCAGAAGAAGCAGAAGAAGGAGAAGGAGAAGGTGAAGTTAGGAGGGTGAATCAGAAGAAGCAGAAGAAGGAGAAGGAGCAGGTGATGTCAGGGGGATGAAGCAGAAGAAGTAGAAGAAGGAGAAGGAGAAGGTGAAGTCAGGACGGTGAAGCAGAAGAAGCAGAAGAAGGAGAAGGAGAAGGTGAAGTCTGGAGGGTGAATCAGAAGAAGTAGAAGAAGGAGAAGGAGAAGGTCAAGTCTGGAGGGTGAATCAGAAGAAGTAGAAGAAGGAGAAGGAGAAGGTGAAGTCTGGAGGGTGAAGCAGAAGAAGTAGAAGAAGGAGAAGGAGAAGGTGAAGTCAGGAGGGTGAATCAGAAGAAGTAGAAGAAGGAGAAGGAGAAGTTGAAGTCAGGAGGGTGAATCAGAAGAAGCAGAAGAAGGAGAAGGAGAAGATGAAGTCTGGAGGGTGAATCAGAAGAAGCAGAAGAAGGAGAAGGAGAAGATGAAATCTGGAGGGTGAATCAGAAGAAGTAGAAGAAGGAGAAGGAGAAGGTGAGGTCTTGAGGGTGAATCAGAAGAAGTAGAAGAAGGAGAAGGAGAAGGTGAAGTCTGGAGGGTGAATCAGAAGAAGCAGAAGAAGGAGAAGGAGAAGGTGAAGTCTGGAGGGTGAATCATAAGAAGCAGAAGAAGGAGAAGGAGAAGGTGAAGTCTGGAGGGTGAATCAGAAGAAGCAGAAGAAGGAGAAGGAGAAGAAGAAATCTGGAGGGTGAATCAGAAGAAGCAGAAGAAAGAGAAGTCGAAGGTGAAGTCTGGAGGGTGAAGCAGAAGAAGTAGAAGAAGGAGAAGGAGAAGGTGAAGTCAGGAGGGTGAATCAGAAGAAGTAGAAGAAGGAGAAGGAGAAGGTGAAGTCAGGAGGGTGAATCAGAAGAAGCAGAAGAAGGAGAAGGAGAAGGTGAAGTCTGGAGGGTGAATCAGAAGAATCAGAAGAAGGAGAAGGAGAAGGTGAAGTCTGGAGGGTGAATCAGAAGAAGCAGAAGAAAGAGAAGGAGAAGGTGAAATCTGGAGGGTGAATCAGAAGAAGCAGAAGAAGGAGAAGGAGAAGGTGAAGTCAGGAGGGTGAATCAGAAGAAGCAGAAGAAGGAGAAGGAGAAGGTGAAGTTAGGAGGGTGAATCAGAAGAAGCAGAAGAAGGAGAAGGAGCAGGTGATGTCAGGGGGATGAAGCAGAAGAAGTAGAAGAAGGAGAAGGAGAAGGTGAAGTCAGGACGGTGAAGCAGAAGAAGCAGAAGAAGGAGAAGGAGAAGGTGAAGTCTGGAGGGTGAATCAGAAGAAGTAGAAGAAGGAGAAGGAGAAGGTCAAGTCTGGAGGGTGAATCAGAAGAAGTAGAAGAAGGAGAAGGAGAAGGTGAAGTCTGGAGGGTGAAGCAGAAGAAGTAGAAGAAGGAGAAGGAGAAGGTGAAGTCAGGAGGGTGAATCAGAAGAAGTAGAAGAAGGAGAAGGAGAAGGTGAAGTCAGGAGGGTGAATCAGAAGAAGCAGAAGAAGGAGAAGGAGAAGGTGAAGTCTGGAGGGTGAATCAGAAGAAGCAGAAGAAGGAGAAGGAGAAGATGAAATCTGGAGGGTGAATCAGAAGAAGTAGAAGAAGGAGAAGGAGAAGGTGAGGTCTTGAGGGTGAATCAGAAGAAGTAGAAGAAGGAGAAGGAGAAGGTGAAGTCTGGAGGGTGAATCAGAAGAAGCAGAAGAAGGAGAAGGTGAAGTCTGGAGGGTGAATCATAAGAAGCAGAAGAAGGAGAAGGAGAAGGTGAAGTCTGGAGGGTGAATCAGAAGAAGCAGAAGAAGGAGAAGGAGAAGATGAAATCTGGAGGGTGAATCAGAAGAAGCAGAAGAAAGAGAAGGAGAAGGTGAAGTCTGGAGGGTGAATCAGAAGAAGTAGAAGAAGGAGAAGGAGAAGGTGAAGTCTGGAGGGTGAATCAGAAGAAGCAGAAGAAGGAGAAGGAGAAGGTGAAGTCTGGAGGGTGAATCAGAAGAAGCAGAAGAAGGAGAAGGAGAAGGTGAAGTCTGGGGGGTGAATCAGAAGAAGCAGAAGAAGGAGAAGGAGAAGTTGAAGTCTGGAGGGTGAATCAGAAGAAGCAGAATAAGGAGAAGTGAAGGTGAAGTATGGAGGGTGGATCAGAAGAAGCAGAAGAAGGAGAAGGAGAAGGTGAAGTCTGGAGGGTGAATCAGAAGAAGTAGAAGAAGGAGAAGGAGAAGGTGAAGTCTGGAGGGTGAAGCAGAAGAAGTAGAAGAAGGAGAAGGAGAAGGTGAAGTCAGGAGGGTGAATCAGAAGAAGTAGAAGAAGGAGAAGGAGAAGGTGAAGTCAGGAGGGTGAATCAGAAGAAGCAGAAGAAGGAGAAGGAGAAGGTGAAGTCTGGAGGGTGAATCAGAAGAAGCAGAAGAAGGAGAAGGAGAAGATGAAGTCTGGAGGGTGAATCAGAAGAAGTAGAAGAAGGAGAAGGAGAAGGTGAAGTCTGGAGGGTGAATCAGAAGTAGTAGAAGAAGGAGAAGGAGAAGGTGAAGTCTGGACGGTGAATCAGAAGAAACAGAAGAAGGAGAAGGAGAAGGTGAAGTCTGGAGGGTGAATCAGAAGAAGTAGAAGAAGGAGAAGGAGAAGGTGTAGTCTGGAGGGTGAATCAGAAGAAGTAGACGAAGGAGAAGGAGAAGGTGAAGTCTGGAGGGTGAATCAGAAGAAGCAGAAGAAGGAGATGGAGAAGGTGAAGTCTGGAGGGTGAATCAGAAGAAGTAGAAGAAGGAGAAGGAGAAGGTGAAGTCTGGAGGGTGAATCAGAAGAAGCAGAAGAAGGAGAAGGAGAAGGTGAAGTCTGTAGGGTGAATCAGAAGAAGAAGAAGAAGGAGAAGGAGAAGGAGAAGTCTGGAGGGTGAATCAGAAGAAGCAGAATAAGGAGAAGGAGAAGCTGAAGTCTGGAGGGTGAATCAGAAGAAGCAGAAGAAGGAGAAGGAGAAGGTGAAGTCTGGAGGCAGAGTCAGAAGAAGGAGAAGAAGGAGAAGGAGAAGGTGAAGTCTGGAGGGTGAACCAGAAGAAGTAGAAGAAGGAGAAGGAGAAGGTGAAGTCTGGAGGTTGAATCAGAAGAAGTAGAAGAAGGAGAAGGAGAAGGTGAAGTCTGGAGGGTGAAGCAGAAGAAGTAGAAGAAGGAGAAGGAGAAGGTGAAGTCAGGAGGGTGAATCAGAAGAAGTAGAAGAAGGAGAAGGAGAAGGTGAAGTCAGGAGGGTGAATCAGAAGAAGCAGAAGAAGGAGAAGGAGAAGGTGAAGTCTGGAGGGTGAATCAGCAGAATCAGAAGAAGGAGAAGGAGAATTTGAAGTCTGGAGGGTGAATCAGAAGAAGCAGAAGAAAGAGAAGGAGATGGTGAAGTCTGGAGGGTGAATCAGATGAAGTAGAAGAAGGAGTAGGAGAAGGTGAAGTCTGGAGGGTGAATCAGAAGAAGCAGAGGAAGGAGAAGGAGAAGGTGAAGTCTGGAGGGTGAATCAGAAGAAGCAGAAGAAGTAGAAGGAGAAGGTGAAGTCTGGAGGGTGAATCAGAAGAAGCAGAAGAAGGAGAAGGAGAAGGTGAAGTCTGGAGGGTGAATGAGAAGAAGCAGAATAAGGAGAAGGAGAAGGTCAAGTCTGGAGGGTGAATCAGAAGAAGTAGAAGAAGGAGAAGGAGAAGGTGAAGTCTGGAGGGTGAAGCAGAAGAAGTAGAAGAAGGAGAAGGAGAAGGTGAAGTCAGGAGGGTGAATCAGAAGAAGTAGAAGAAGGAGAAGGAGAAGGTGAAGTCAGGAGGGTGAATCAGAAGAAGCAGAAGAAGGAGAAGGAGAAGGTGAAGTCTGGAGGGTGAATCAGAAGAATCAGAAGAAGGAGAAGGAGAAGGTGAAGTCTGGAGGGTGAATCAGAAGAAGCAGAAGAAAGAGAAGGAGAAGGTGAAGTCTGGAGGGTGAATCAGAAGAAGCAGAAGAAGGAGAAGGAGAAGGTGAAGTCAGGAGGGTGAATCAGAAGAAGCAGAAGAAGGAGAAGGAGAAGGTGAAGTTAGGAGGGTGAATCAGAAGAAGCAGAAGAAGGAGAAGGAGCAGGTGATGTCAGGGGGATGAAGCAGAAGAAGTAGAAGAAGGAGAAGGAGAAGGTGAAGTCAGGACGGTGAAGCAGAAGAAGCAGAAGAAGGAGAAGGAGAAGGTGAAGTCTGGAGGGTGAATCAGAAGAAGTAGAAGAAGGAGAAGGAGAAGGTCAAGTCTGGAGGGTGAATCAGAAGAAGTAGAAGAAGGAGAAGGAGAAGGTGAAGTCTGGAGGGTGAAGCAGAAGAAGTAGAAGAAGGAGAAGGAGAAGGTGAAGTCAGGAGGGTGAATCAGAAGAAGTAGAAGAAGGAGAAGGAGAAGTTGAAGTCAGGAGGGTGAATCAGAAGAAGCAGAAGAAGGAGAAGGAGAAGATGAAGTCTGGAGGGTGAATCAGAAGAAGCAGAAGAAGGAGAAGGAGAAGATGAAATCTGGAGGGTGAATCAGAAGAAGTAGAAGAAGGAGAAGGAGAAGGTGAGGTCTTGAGGGTGAATCAGAAGAAGTAGAAGAAGGAGAAGGAGAAGGTGAAGTCTGGAGGGTGAATCAGAAGAAGCAGAAGAAGGAGAAGGAGAAGGTGAAGTCTGGAGGGTGAATCATAAGAAGCAGAAGAAGGAGAAGGAGAAGGTGAAGTCTGGAGGGTGAATCAGAAGAAGCAGAAGAAGGAGAAGGAGAAGATGAAATCTGGAGGGTGAATCAGAAGAAGCAGAAGAAAGAGAAGGAGAAGGTGAAGTCTGGAGGGTGAAGCAGAAGAAGTAGAAGAAGGAGAAGGAGAAGGTGAAGTCAGGAGGGTGAATCAGAAGAAGTAGAAGAAGGAGAAGGAGAAGGTGAAGTCAGGAGGGTGAATCAGAAGAAGCAGAAGAAGGAGAAGGAGAAGGTGAAGTCTGGAGGGTGAATCAGAAGAATCAGAAGAAGGAGAAGGAGAAGGTGAAGTCTGGAGGGTGAATCAGAAGAAGCAGAAGAAAGAGAAGGAGAAGGTGAAATCTGGAGGGTGAATCAGAAGAAGCAGAAGAAGGAGAAGGAGAAGGTGAAGTCAGGAGGGTGAATCAGAAGAAGCAGAAGAAGGAGAAGGAGAAGGTGAAGTTAGGAGGGTGAATCAGAAGAAGCAGAAGAAGGAGAAGGAGCAGGTGATGTCAGGGGGATGAAGCAGAAGAAGTAGAAGAAGGAGAAGGAGAAGGTGAAGTCAGGACGGTGAAGCAGAAGAAGCAGAAGAAGGAGAAGGAGAAGGTGAAGTCTGGAGGGTGAATCAGAAGAAGTAGAAGAAGGAGAAGGAGAAGGTCAAGTCTGGAGGGTGAATCAGAAGAAGTAGAAGAAGGAGAAGGAGAAGGTGAAGTCTGGAGGGTGAAGCAGAAGAAGTAGAAGAAGGAGAAGGAGAAGGTGAAGTCAGGAGGGTGAATCAGAAGAAGTAGAAGAAGGAGAAGGAGAAGGTGAAGTCAGGAGGGTGAATCAGAAGAAGCAGAAGAAGGAGAAGGAGAAGGTGAAGTCTGGAGGGTGAATCAGAAGAAGCAGAAGAAGGAGAAGGAGAAGATGAAATCTGGAGGGTGAATCAGAAGAAGTAGAAGAAGGAGAAGGAGAAGGTGAGGTCTTGAGGGTGAATCAGAAGAAGTAGAAGAAGGAGAAGGAGAAGGTGAAGTCTGGAGGGTGAATCAGAAGAAGCAGAAGAAGGAGAAGGTGAAGTCTGGAGGGTGAATCATAAGAAGCAGAAGAAGGAGAAAGAGAAGGTGAAGTCTGGAGGGTGAATCAGAAGAAGCAGAAGAAGGAGAAGGAGAAGATGAAATCTGGAGGGTGAATCAGAAGAAGCAGAAGAAAGAGAAGGAGAAGGTGAAGTCTGGAGGGTGAATCAGAAGAAGTAGAAGAAGGAGAAGGAGAAGGTGAAGTCTGGAGGGTGAATCAGAAGAAGCAGAAGAAGGAGAAGGAGAAGGTGAAGTCTGGAGGGTGAATCAGAAGAAGCAGAAGAAGGAGAAGGAGAAGGTGAAGTCTGGGGGGTGAATCAGAAGAAGCAGAAGAAGGAGAAGGAGAAGTTGAAGTCTGGAGGGTGAATCAGAAGAAGCAGAATAAGGAGAAGTGAAGGTGAAGTATGGAGGGTGAATCAGAAGAAGCAGAAGAAGGAGAAGGAGAAGGTGAAGTCTGGAGGGTGAATCAGAAGAAGTAGAAGAAGGAGAAGGAGAAGGTGAAGTCTGGAGGGTGAAGCAGAAGAAGTAGAAGAAGGAGAAGGAGAAGGTGAAGTCAGGAGGGTGAATCAGAAGAAGTAGAAGAAGGAGAAGGAGAAGGTGAAGTCAGGAGGGTGAATCAGAAGAAGCAGAAGAAGGAGAAGGAGAAGGTGAAGTCTGGAGGGTGAATCAGAAGAAGCAGAATCAGGAGAAGGAGAAGGTGAAGTCTGGAGGGTGAATCAGAAGAAGCAGAATAAGGAGAAGGAGAAGGTGAAGTCTGGAGGGTGAATCAGAAGAAGCAGAAGAAGGAGAAGGAGAAGATGAAGTCTGGAGGGTGAATCAGAAGAAGTAGAAGAAGGAGAAGGAGAAGGTGAAGTCTGGAGGGTGAAGCAGAAGAAGTAGTAGAAGGAGAAGGAGAAGGTGATGTCAGGAGGGTGAATCAGAAGAAGTAGAAGAAGGAGAAGGAGAAGGTGTAGTCTGGAGGGTGAATCAGAAGAAGTAGACGAAGGAGAAGGAGAAGGTGAAGTCTGGAGGGTGAATCAGAAGAAGCAGAAGAAGGAAATGGAGAAGGTGAAGTCTGGAGGGTGAATCACAAGAAGTAGAAGAAGGAGAAGGAGAAGGTGAAGTCTGGAGGGTGAATCAGAAGAAGCAGAAGAAGGAGAAGGAGAAGGTGAAGTCTGGAGGGTGAATCAGAAGAAGCAGAAGAAGGAGAAGGAGAAGGAGAAGTCTGGAGGGTGAATCAGAAGAAGCAGAAGAAGGAGAAGGAGAAGGTGAAGTCTGGAGGGTGAAGCAGAAGAAGTAGAAGAAGGAGAAGGAGAAGGTGAAGTCAGGAGGGTGAATCAGAAGAAGTAGAAGAAGGAGAAGGAGAAGGTGAGGTCAGGAGGGTGAATCAGAAGAAGCAGAAGAAGGAGAAGGAGAAGGTGAAGTCTGGAGGGTGAATCAGAAGAATCAGAAGAAGGAGAAGGAGAAGGTGAAGTCTGGAGGGTGAATCAGAAGAAGCAGAAGAAGGAGAAGGAGAAGGTGAAGTCCGGAGGGTGAATCAGAAGAAGCAGAAGAAGGAGAAGGAGAAGGTGAAGTCAGGAGGGTGAATCAGAAGAAGCAGAAGAAGGAGAAGGAGAAGGTGAAGTTAGGAGGGTGAATCAGAAGAAGCAGAAGAAGGAGAAGGAGCAGGTGATGTCAGCGGGATGAAGCAGAAGAAGTAGAAGAAGGAGAAGGAGAAGGTGAAGTCAGGACGGTGAAGCAGAAGAAGCAGAAGAAGGAGAAGGAGAAGGTGAAGTCTGGAGGGTGAATCAGAATAAGTAGAAGGAGGAGAAGGAGAAGGTCAAGTCTGGAGGGTGAATCAGAAGAAGTAGAAGAAGGAGAAGGAGAAGGTGAAGTCTGGAGGGTGAAGCAGAAGAAGTAGAAGAAGGAGAAGGAGAAGGTGAAGTCAGGAGGGTGAATCAGAAGAAGTAGAAGAAGGAGAAGGAGAAGGTGAAGTCAGGAGGGTGAATCAGAAGAAGCAGAAGAAGGAGAAGGAGAAGGTGAAGTCTGGAGGGTGAATCAGAAGAATCAGAAGAAGGAGAAGTAGAAGGTGAAGTCTGGAGGGTGAATCAGAAGAAGCAGAAGAAAGAGAAGGAGAAGGTGAAGTCTGGAGGGTGAATCAGAAGAAGCAGAAGAAGGAGAAGGAGAAGGTGAAGTCAGGAGGGTGAATCAGAAGAAGCAGAAGAAGGAGAAGGAGAAGGTGAAGTTAGGAGGGTGAATCAGAAGAAGCAGAAGAAGGAGAAGGAGCAGGTGATGTCAGGGGGATGAAGCAGAAGAAGTGGAAGAAGGAGAAGGAGAAGGTGAAGTTAGGACGGTGAAGCAGAAGAAGCAGAAGAAGGAGAAGAAGAAGGTGAAGTCTGGAGGGTGAATCAGAAGAAGTAGAAGAAGGAGAAGGAGAAGGTCAAGTCTGGAGGGTGAATCAGAAGAAGTAGAAGAAGGAGAAGGAGAAGGTGAAGTCTGGAGGGTGAAGCAGAAGAAGTAGAAGAAGGAGAAGGAGAAGGTGAAGTCAGGAGGGTGAATCAGAAGAAGTAGAAGAAGGAGAAGGAGAAGGTGAAGTCAGGAGGGTGAATCAGAAGAAGCAGAAGAAGGAGAAGGAGAAGGTGAAGTTAGGAGGGTGAATCAGAAGAAGCAGAAGAAGGAGAAGGAGCAGGTGATGTCAGGGGGATGAAGCAGAAGAAGTAGAAGAAGGAGAAGGAGAAGGTGAAGTCAGGACGGTGAAGCAGAAGAAGCAGAAGAAGGAGAAGGAGAAGGTGAAGTCTGGAGGGTGAATCAGAAGAAGTAGAAGAAGGAGAAGGAGAAGGTGAAGTCTGGAGGGTGAAGCAGAAGAAGTAGAAGAAGGAGAAGGAGAAGGTGAAGTCAGGAGGGTGAATCAGAAGAAGTAGAAGAAGGAGAAGGAGAAGGTGAAGTCAGGAGGGTGAATCAGAAGAAGCAGAAGAAGGAGAAGGAGAAGGTGATGTCTGGAGGGTGAATCAGAAGAAGCAGAAGAAGGAGAAGGAGAAGATGAAATCTGGAGGGTGAATCAGAAGAAGTAGAAGAAGGAGAAGGAGAAGGTGAGGTCTGGAGGGTGAATCAGAAGAAGTAGAAGAAGGAGAAGGAGAAGGTGAAGTCTGGAGGGTGAATCAGAAGAAGCAGAAGAAGGAGAAGGAGAAGGTGAAGTCTGGAGGGTGAATCAGAAGAAGCAGAAGAAGGAGAAGGAGAAGGTGAAGTCTGGAGGGTGAATCAGAAGAAGCAGAAGAAGGAGAATGAGAAGATGAAATCTGGAGGGTGAATCAGAAGAAGCAGAAGAAAGAGAAGGAGAAGGTGAAGTCTGGAGGGTGAATCAGAAGAAGTAGAAGAAGGAGAAGGAGAAGGTGAAGTCTGGAGGGTGAATCAGAAGAAGCAGAAGAAGGAGAAGGAGAAGGTGAAGTCTGGAGGGTGAATCAGAAGAAGCAGAAGAAGGAGAAGGAGAAGGTGAAGTCTGGAGGGTGAATCAGAAGAAGCAGAAGAAGGAGAAGGAGAAGTTGAAGTCTGGAGGGTGAATCAGAAGAAGCAGAATAAGGAGAAGTGAAGGTGAAGTATGGAGGGTGAATCAGAAGAAGCAGAAGCAGGAGAAGGAGAAGGTGAAGTCTGGAGGGTGAATCAGAAGAAGTAGAAGAAGGAGAAGGAGAAGGTGAAGTCTGGAGGGTGAAGCAGAAGAAGGAGAAGAAGGAGAAGGAGAAGGTGATGTCAGGAGGGTGAATCAGAAGAAGTAGAAGAAGGAGAAGGAGAAGGTGAAGTCAGGAGGGTGAATCAGAAGAAGCAGAAGAAGGAGAAGGAGAAGGTGAAGTCTGGAGGGTGAATCAGAAGAAGCAGAATCAGGAGAAGGAGAAGGTGAAGTCTGGAGGGTGAATCAGAAGAAGCATAATAAGGAGAAGGAGAAGGTGAAGTCTGGAGGGTGAATCAGAAGAAGCAGAAGAAGGAGAAGGAGAAGATGAAGTCTGGAGGGTGAATCAGAAGAAGTAGAAGAAGGAGAAGGAGAAGGTGAAGTCTGGAGGGTGAAGCAGAAGAAGTAGAAGAAGGAGAAGGAGAAGGTGAAGTCAGGAGGGTGAATCAGAAGAAGTAGAAGAAGGAGAAGGAGAAGGTGAAGTCAGGAGGGTGAATCAGAAGAAGCAGAAGAAGGAGAAGGAGAAGGTGAAGTCTGGAGGGTGAATCAGAAGAATCAGAAGAAGGAGAAGGAGAAGGTGAAGTCTGGAGGGTGAATCAGAAGAAGCAGAAGAAAGAGAAGGAGAATGTGAAGTCTGGAGGGTGAAGCAGAAGAAACAGAAGAAGGAGAAGGAGAAGGTGAAGACTGGAGGGTGAATCAGAAGAAGTGGAAGAAGGAGAAGGAGAAGGTGAAGTCTGGAGGGTGAATCAGAAGAAGTAGAAGAAGGAGAAGGAGAAGGTGAAGTCTGGAGGGTGAATCAGAAGAAGCAGAAGAAGGAGAAGGAGAAGGTGAAGTCTGGAGGGTGAATCAGAAGAAGCAGAAGAAGGAGAAGGAGAAGATGAAGTCTGGAGGGTGAATCAGAAGAAGTAGAAGAAGGAGAAGGAGAAGGTGAAGTCTGGAGGGTGAATCAGAAGTAGTAGAAGAAGGAGAAGGAGAAGGTGAAGTCTGGACGGTGAATCAGAAGAAACAGAAGAAGGAGAAGGAGAAGGTGAAGTCTGGAGGGTGAATCAGAAGAAGTAGAAGAAGGAGAAGGAGAAGGTGTAGTCTGGAGGGTGAATCAGAAGAGGTAGACGAAGGAGAAGGAGAAGGTGAAGTCTGGAGGGTGAATCAGAAGAAGCAGAAGAAGGAGATGGAGAAGGTGAAGTCTGGAGGGTGAATCAGAAGAAGTAGAAGAAGGAGAAGGAGAAGGTGAAGTCTGGAGGGTGAATCAGAAGAAGCAGAAGAAGGAGAAGGAGAAGGTGAAGTCTGGAGGGTGAATCAGAAGAAGCAGAAGAAGGAGAAGGAGAAGGAGAATCTGGAGGGTGAATCAGAAGAAGCAGAATAAGGAGAAGGAGAAGGTGAAGTCTGGAGGGTGAATCAGAAGAAGCAGAAGAAGGAGAAGGAGAAGGTGAAGTCTGGAGGGTGAAACAGAAGAAGTAGAAGAAGGAGAAGGAGAAGGTGAAGTCTGGAGGGTGAATCAGAAGAAGTAGAAGAAGGAGAAGGAGAAGGTGAAGTCTGGAGGTTGAATCAGAAGAAGTAGAAGAAGGAGAAGGAGAAGGTGAAGTCTGGAGGGTGAAGCAGAAGAAGTAGAAGAAGGAGAAGGTGAAGGTGAAGTCAGGAGGGTGAATCAGAAGAAGTAGAAGAAGGAGAAGGAGAAGTTGAAGTCAGGAGGGTGAATCA
This sequence comes from Somniosus microcephalus, assembly GCF_052327205.1. NCBI lineage: Eukaryota > Metazoa > Chordata > Chondrichthyes > Squaliformes > Somniosidae > Somniosus > Somniosus microcephalus. The sequence goes on from NW_028225219.1 coordinate 1,100,978, forward strand.
GAAGAAGCAGAAGAAGGAGAAGGAGAAGGTGAAGTCTGGAGGGTGAATCAGAAGAATCAGAAGAAGGAGAAGGAGAATGTGAAGTCTGGAGGGTGAATCAGAAGAAGCAGAATCAGGAGAAGGAGAAGGTGAAGTCTGGAGGGTGAATCAGAAGAAGCAGAATAAGGAGAAGGAGAAGGTGAAGTCTGGAGGGTGAATCAGAAGAAGCAGAAGAAGGAGAAGGAGAAGATGAAGTCTGGAGGGTGAATCAGAAGAAGTAGAAGAAGGAGAAGGAGAAGGTGAAGTCTGGAGGGTGAAGCAGAAGAAGTAGAAGAAGGAGAAGGAGAAGGTGAAGTCAGGAGGGTGAATCAGAAGAAGTAGAAGAAGGAGAAGGAGAAGGTGAAGTCAGGAGGGTGAATCAGAAGAAGCAGAAGAAGGAGAAGGAGAAGGTGAAGTCTGGAGGGTGAATCAGAAGAATCAGAAGAAGGAGAAGGAGAAGGTGAAGTCTGGAGGGTGAATCAGAAGAAGCAGAAGAAAGAGAAGGAGAAGGTGAAGTCTGGAGGGTGAAGCAGAAGAAACAGAAGAAGGAGAAGGAGAAGGTGAAGACTGGAGGGTGAATCAGAAGAAGTGGAAGAAGGAGAAGGAGAAGGTGAAGTCTGGAGGGTGAATCAGAAGAAGTAGAAGAAGGAGAAGGAGAAGGTGAAGTCTGGAGGGTGAATCAGAAGAAGCAGAAGAAGGAGAAGGAGAAGGTGAAGTCTGGAGGGTGAATCAGAAGAAGCAGAAGAAGGAGAAGGAGAAGATGAAGTCTGGAGGGTGAATCAGAAGAAGTAGAAGAAGGAGAAGGAGAAGGTGAAGACTGGAGGGTGAATCAGAAGTAGTAGAAGAAGGAGAAGGAGAAGGTGAAGTCTGGACGGTGAATCAGAAGAAACAGAAGAAGGAGAAGGAGAAGGTGAAGTCTGGAGGGTGAATCAGAAGAAGTAGAAGAAGGAGAAGGAGAAGGTGTAGTCTGGAGGGTGAATCAGAAGAAGTAGACGAAGGAGAAGGAGAAGGTGAAGTCTGGAGGGTGAGTCAGAAGAAGCAGAAGAAGGAGATGGAGAAGGTGAAGTCTGGAGGGTGAATCAGAAGAAGTAGAAGAAGGAGAAGGAGAAGGTGAAGTCTGGAGGGTGAATCAGAAGAAGCAGAAGAAGGAGAAGGAGAAGGTGAAGTCTGGAGGGTGAATCAGAAGAAGAAGAAGAAGGAGAAGGAGAAGGAGAAGTCTGGAGGGTGAATCAGAAGAAGCAGAATAAGGAGAAGGAGAAGGTGAAGTCTGGAGGGTGAATCAGAAGAAGCAGAAGAAGGAGAAGGAGAAGGTGAAGTCTGGAGGGAGAATCAGAAGAAGGAGAAGAAGGAGAAGGAGAAGGTGAAGTCTGGAGGGTGAATCAGAAGAAGTAGAAGAAGGAGAAGGAGAAGGTGAAGTCTGGAGGTTGAATCAGAAGAAGTAGAAGAAGGAGAAGGAGAAGGTGAAGTCTGGAGGGTGAAGCAGAAGAAGTAGAAGAAGGAGAAGGAGAAGGTGAAGTCAGGAGGGTGAATCAGAAGAAGTAGAAGAAGGAGAAGGAGAAGGTGAAGTCAGGAGGGTGAATCAGAAGAAGCAGAAGAAGGAGAAGGAGAAGGTGAAGTCTGGAGGGTGAATCAGAAGAATCAGAAGAAGGAGAAGGAGAATGTGAAGTCTGGAGGGTGAATCAGAAGAAGCAGAAGAAAGAGAAGGAGATGGTGAAGTCTGGAGGGTGAATCAGAAGAAGTAGAAGAAGGAGAAGGAGAAGGTGAAGTCTGGAGGGTGAATCAGAAGAAGCAGAGGAAGGAGAAGGAGAAGGTGAAGTCTGGAGGGTGAATCAGAAGAAGCAGAAGAAGTAGAAGGAGAAGGTGAAGTCTGGAGGGTGAATCAGAAGAAGCAGACGAAGGAGAAGGAGAAGGTGAAGTCTGGAGGGTGAATGAGAAGAAGCAGAATAAGGAGAAGGAGAAGGTGAATCTGGAGGGTGAATCAGAAGAAGCAGAAGAAGGAGAAGGAGAAGGTGAAGTCTGGAGGGTGAATCAGAAGAAGTAGAAGAAGGAGAAGGAGAAGGTGAAGTCTGGAGGGTGAAGCAGAAGAAGGAGAAGGAGAAGGTGAAGTCAGGAGGGTGAATCAGAAGAAGTAGAAGAAGGAGAAGGAGAAGGTGAAATCAGGAGGGTGAATCAGAAGAAGCAGAAGAAGGAGAAGGAGAAGGTGAAGTCTGTAGGGTGAATCAGAAGAATCAGAAGAAGGAGAAGGAGAAGGTGAAGTCTGGAGGGTGAATCAGAAGAAGCAGAAGAAAGAGAAGGAGAAGTGAAGTCTGGAGGGTGAAGCAGAAGATACAGAAGAAGGAGAAGGAGAAGGTGAAGACTGGAGGGTGAATCAGAAGAAGTAGAAGAAGGAGAAGGAGAAGGTGCAGTCTGGAGGGTGAATCAGAAGAAGTAGAAGAAGGAGAAGGAGAAGGTGAAGTCTGGAGGGTGAATCAGAAGAAGCAGAAGAAGGAGAAGGAGAAGGTGAAGTCTGGAGGGTGAATCAGAAGAAGCAGAAAAAGGAGAAGGAGAAGATGAAGTCTGGAGGGTGAATCAGAAGAAGTAGAAGAAGGAGAAGTAGAAGGTGAGGTCTGGAGGGTGAATCAGAAGAAGCAGAAGAAGGAGAAGGAGAAGGTGTAGTCTGGAGGGTGAATCAGAAGAAGCAGAAGAAGGAGAAGGAGAAGGTGAAGTCTGGAGGGTGAATCAGAAGAAGCAGAAGAAGGAGAAGGAGAAGGTGAAGTCTGGAGGGTGAATCAGAAGAAACAGAAGAAGGAGAAGGAGAAGGTGTAGTCTGGAGGGTGAATCAGAAGAAGCAGAAAAAGGAGAAGGAGAAGGTGAAGTCTGGAGGGTGAATCAGAAGAAGCAGAAGAAGGAGAAGGAGAAGGTGAAGTCTGGAGGGTGAATCAGAAGAAGCAGAAGAAGGAGAAGGAGAAGGTGAAGTCAGGAGGGTGAATCAGAAGAAGCAGAAGAAGGAGAAGGAGAAGGTGAAGTTAGGAGGGTGAATCAGAAGAAGCAGAAGAAGGAGAAGGAGCAGGTGATGTCAGGGGGTTGAAGCAGAAGAAGTAGAAGAAGGAGAAGGAGAAGGTGAAGTCAGGACGGTGAAGCAGAAGAAGCAGAAGAAGGAGAAGGAGAAGGTGAAGTCTGGAGGGTGAATCAGAGGAAGTAGAAGAAGGAAAAGGAGAAGGTCAAGTCTGGAGGGTGAATCAGAAGAAGTAGAAGAAGGAGAAGGAGAAGGAGAAGTCTGGAGGGTGAAGCAGAAGAAGTAGAAGAAGGAGAAGGAGAAGGTGAAGTCAGGAGGGTGAATCAGAAGAAGTAGAAGAAGGAGAAGGAGAAGGTGAAGTCAGGAGGGTGAATCAGAAGAAGCAGAAGAAGGAGAAGGAGAAGGTGAAGTCTGGAGGGTGAATCAGAAGAATCAGAAGAAGGAGAAGGAGAAGGTGAAGTCTGGAGGGTGAATCAGAAGAAGCAGAAGAAAGAGAAGGAGAAGGTGAAGTCTGGAGGGTGAATCAGAAGAAGTAGAAGAAGGAGAAGGAGAAGGTGAAGTCTGGAGGGTGAATCAGAAGAAGCAGAAGAAGGAGAAGGAGAAGGTGAAGTCTGGAGGGTGAATCAGAAGAAGCAGAAGAAGGAGAAGGAGAAGGTGAAGTCTGCAGGGTGAATCAGAAGAAGCAGAAGAAGGAGAAGGAGAAGGTGAAGTCTGGAGGGTGAATCAGAAGAAGCAGAAGAAGGAGAAGGAGAAGGTGAAGTCTGGAGGGTGAATCAGAAGAAGCAGAAGAAGGAGAAGGAGAAGGTGAAGTCTGGAGGGTGAATCAGAAGAAGTAGAAGAAGGAGAAGGAGAAGTTGAAGTCTGGAGGGTGAAGCAGAAGAATTAGAAGATGGAGAAGGAGAAGGTGAAGTCAGGAGGGTGAATCAGAAGAAGTAGAAGAAGGAGAAGGAGAAGGTGAAGTCAGGAGGGTGAATCGGAAGAAGCAGAAGATGGAGAAGGAGAAGGTGAAGTCTGGAGGGTGAATCAGAAGAATCAGAAGAAGGAGAAGGAGAAGGTGAAGTCTGGAGGGTGAATCAGAAGAAGCAGAGGAAGGAGAAGGAGAAGGTGAAGTCTGGAGGGTGAATCAGAAGAAGCAGAATAAGGAGAAGGAGAAGGTGAAGTCTGGAGTGTGAATCAGAAGAAGCAGAAGAAGGAGAAGGAGAAGGTGAAGTCTGGAGGGTGAATCAGAAGAAGTAGAAGAAGGAGAAGGAGAAGGTGAAGTCTGGAGGGTGAAGCAGAAGAAGTAGAAGAAGGAGAAGGAGAAGGTGAAGTCAGGTGGGTGAATCAGAAGAAGTAGAAGAAGGAGAAGGAGAAGGTGAAGTCAGGAGGGTGAATCAGAAGAAGCAGAAGAAGGAGAAGGAGTAGGTGAAGTCTGGAGGGTGAATCAGAAGAATCAGAAGAAGGAGAAGGAGAAGGTGAAGTCTGGAGGGTGAATCAGAAGAAGCAGAAGAAAGAGAAGGAGAAGGTGAAGTCTGGAGGGTGAAGCAGAAGAAACAGAAGAAGGAGAAGGAGAAGGTGAAGACTGGAGGGTGAATCAGAAGAAGTAGAAGAAGAAGAAGGAGAAGGTGAAGTCTGGAGGGTGAATCAGAAGAAGCAGAAGAAGGAGAAGGAGAAGGTGAAGTCTGGGGGGTGAATCAGAAGAAGCAGAAGAAGGAGAAGGAGAAGATGAAGTCTGGAAGGTGAATCAGAAGAAGTAGAAGAAGGAGAAGGAGAAGGTGAAGTCTGGAGTGTGAATCAGAAGTAGTAGAAGAAGGAGAAGGAGAAGGTGAAGTCTGGAGGGTGAATCAGAAGAAACAGAAGAAGGAGAAGGAGAAGGTGAAGTCTGGAGGGTGAATCAGAAGAAGTAGAAGAAGGAGAAGGAGAAGATGTAGTCTGGAGGGTGAATCAGAAGAAGTAGACGAAGGAGAAGGAGAAGGTGAAGTCTGGAGGGTGAATCAGAAGAAGCAGAAGAAGGAGATGGAGAAGGTGAAGTCTGGAGGGTGAATCAGAAGAAGTAGAAGAAGGAGAAGGAGAAGGTGAAGTCTGGAGGGTAAATCAGAAGAAGCAGAAGAAGGAGAAGGAGAAGGTGAAGTCTGGAGGGTGAATCAGAAGAAGCAGAAGAAGGAGAAGGAGAAGGTGAAGTCTGGAGGGTGATTCAGAAGAAGCAGAATAAGGAGAAGGAGAAGGTGAAGTCTGGACGGTGAATCAGAAGAAACAGAAGAAGGAGAAGGAGATGGTGAAGTCTGGAGGGTGAATCAGAAGAAGCAGAAGAAGGAGAAGGAGAAGGTGAAGTCTGGAGGGTGAATCAGAAGAAGCAGAAGAAGGAGAAGGAGAAGGAGAATCTGGAGGGTGAATCAGAAGAAGCAGAATAAGGAGAAGGAGAAGGTGAAGTCTGGAGGGTGAATCAGAAGAAGCAGAAGAAGGAGAAGGAGAAGGTGAAGTCTGGAGGGTGAATCAGAAGAAGTAGAAGAAGGAGAAGGAGAAGGTGAAGTCTGGAGGGTGAATCAGAAGAAGTAGAAGAAGGAGAAGGAGAAGGTGAAGTCTGGAGGTTGAATCAGAAGAAGTAGAAGAAGGAGAAGGAGAAGGTGAAGTCTGGAGGGTGAAGCAGAAGAAGTAGAAGAAGGAGAAGGTGAAGGTGAAGTCAGGAGGGTGAATCAGAAGAAGTAGAAGAAGGAGAAGGAGAAGTTGAAGTCAGGAGGGTGAATCAGAAGAAGCAGAAGAAGGAGAAGGAGAAGGTGAAGTCTGGAGGGTGAATCAGAAGAATCAGAAGAAGGAGAAGGAGAATGTGAAGTCTGGAGGGTGAATCAGAAGAAGCAGAATCAGGAGAAGGAGAAGGTGAAGTCTGGAGGGTGAATCAGAAGAAGCAGAATAAGGAGAAGGAGAAGGTGAAGTCTGGAGGGTGAATCAGAAGAAGCAGAAGAAGGAGAAGGAGAAGATGAAGTCTGGAGGGTGAATCAGAAGAAGTAGAAGAAGGAGAAGGAGAAGGTGAAGTCTGGAGGGTGAAGCAGAAGAAGTAGAAGAAGGAGAAGGAGAAGGTGAAGTCTGGAGGGTGAATCAGAAGAAGTAGAAGAAGGAGAAGGAGAAGGTGAAGTCTGGAGGGTGAATCAGAAGCAGTAGAAGAAGTAGAAGGAGAAGGTGAAGTCTGGAGGGTGAATCAGAAGAAGCAGAAGAAGGAGAAGGAGAAGGTGAAGTCTGGAGGGTGAATCAGAAGAATCAGAAGAAGGAGAAGGAGAAGGTGAAGTCTGGAGGGTGAATCAGAAGAAGCAGAAGAAAGAGAAGGAGAAGGTGAAGTCTGGAGGGTGAAGCAGAAGAAACAGAAGAAGGAGAAGGAGAAGGTGAAGACTGGAGGGTGAATCAGAAGAAGTGGAAGAAGGAGAAGGAGAAGGTGAAGTCAGGAGGGTGAATCAGAAGAAGTAGAAGAAGGAGAAGGAGAAGGTGAAGTCAGGAGGGTGAATCAGAAGAAGCAGAAGAAGGAGAAGGAGAAGGTGAAGTCTGGAGGGTGAATCAGAAGAATCAGAAGAAGGAGAAGGAGAAGGTGAAGTTTGGAGGGTGAATCAGAAGAAGCAGAAGAAAGAGAAGGAGAAGGTGAAGTCTGGAGGGTGAAGCAGAAGAAACAGAAGAAGGAGAAGGAGAAGGTGAAGACTGGAGGGTGAATCAGAAGAAGTGGAAGAAGGAGAAGGAGAAGGTGAAGTCTGGAGGGTGAATCAGAAGAAGTAGAAGAAGGAGAAGGAGAAGGTGAAGTCTGGAGGGTGAATCAGAAGAAGCAGAAGAAGGAGAAGGAGAAGGTGAAGTCTGGAGGGTGAATCAGAAGAAGCAGAAGAAGGAGAAGGAGAAGATGAAGTCTGGAGGGTGAATCAGAAGAAGTAGAAGAAGGAGAAGGAGAAGGTGAAGACTGGAGGGTGAATCAGAAGTAGTAGAAGAAGGAGAAGGAGAAGGTGAAGTCTGGAGGGTGAATCAGAAGAAGCAGAAGAAGGAGAAGGAGAAGGTGAAGTCTGGAGGGTGAATCAGAAGAAGTAGAAGAAGGAGAAGGAGAAGGTGTAGTCTGGAGGGTGAATCAGAAGAAGTAGACGAAGGAGAAGGAGAAGGTGAAGTCTGGAGGGTGAATCAGAAGAAGCAGAAGAAGGAGATGGAGAAGGTGAAGTCTGGAGGGTGAATCAGAAGAAGTAGAAGAAGGAGAAGGAGAAGGTGAAGTCTGGAGGGTGAATCAGAAGAAGCAGAAGAAGGAGAAGGAGAAGGTGAAGTCTGGAGGGTGAATCAGAAGAAGAAGAAAAAGGAGAAGGAGAAGGAGAAGTCTGGAGGGTGAATCAGAAGAAGCAGAATAAGGAGAAGGAGAAGGTGAAGTCTGGAGGGTGAATCAGAAGAAGCAGAAGAAGGAGAAGGAGAAGGTGAAGTCTGGAGGGAGAATCAGAAGAAGGAGAAGAAGGAGAAGGAGAAGGTGAAGTCTGGAGGGTGAATCAGAAGAAGTAGAAGAAGGAGAAGGAGAAGGTGAAGTCTGGAGGTTGAATCAGAAGAAGTAGAAGAAGGAGAAGGAGAAGGTGAAGTCTGGAGGGTGAAGCAGAAGAAGTAGAAGAAGGAGAAGGAGAAGGTGAAGTCAGGAGGGTGAATCAGAAGAAGTAGAAGAAGGAGAAGGAGAAGGTGAAGTCAGGAGGGTGAATCAGAAGAAGCAGAAGAAGGAGAAGGAGAAGGTGAAGTCTGGAGGGTGAATCAGAAGAATCAGAAGAAGGAGAAGGAGAATGTGAAGTCTGGAGGGTGAATCAGAAGAAGCAGAAGAAAGAGAAGGAGATGGTGAAGTCTGGAGGGTGAATCAGAAGAAGTAGAAGAAGGAGAAGGAGAAGGTGAAGTCTGGAGGGTGAATCAGAAGAAGCAGAGGAAGGAGAAGGAGAAGGTGAAGTCTGGAGGGTGAATCAGAAGAAGCAGAAGAAGTAGAAGGAGAAGGTGAAGTCTGGAGGGTGAATCAGAAGAAGCAGAAGAAGGAGAAGGAGAAGGTGAAGTCTGGAGGGTGAATGAGAAGAAGCAGAATAAGGAGAAGGAGAAGGTGAAGTCTGGAGGGTGAATCAGAAGAAGCAGAAGAAGGAGAAGGAGAAGGTGAAGTCTGGAGGGTGAATCAGAAGAAGTAGAAGAAGGAGAAGGAGAAGGTGAAGTCTGGAGGGTGAAGCAGAAGAAGGAGAAGGAGAAGGTGAAGTCAGGAGGGTGAATCAGAAGAAGTAGAAGAAGGAGAAGGAGAAGGTGAAATCAGGAGGGTGAATCAGAAGAAGCAGAAGAAGGAGAAGGAGAAGGTGAAGTCTGTAGGGTGAATCAGAAGAATCAGAAGAAGGAGAAGGAGAAGGTGAAGTCTGGAGGGTGAATCAGAAGAAGCAGAAGAAAGAGAAGGAGAAGTGAAGTCTGGAGGGTGAAGCAGAAGATACAGAAGAAGGAGAAGGAGAAGGTGAAGACTGGAGGGTGAATCAGAAGAAGTAGAAGAAGGAGAAGGAGAAGGTGCAGTCTGGAGGGTGAATCAGAAGAAGTAGAAGAAGGAGAAGGAGAAGGTGAAGTCTGGAGGGTGAATCAGAAGAAGCAGAAGAAGGAGAAGGAGAAGGTGAAGTCTGGAGGGTGAATCAGAAGAAGCAGAAGAAGGAGAAGGAGAAGATGAAGTCTGGAGGGTGAATCAGAAGAAGTAGAAGAAGGAGAAGGAGAAGGTGAGGTCTGGAGGGTGAATCAGAAGAAGCAGAAGAAGGAGAAGGAGAAGGTGTAGTCTGGAGGGTGAATCAGAAGAAGCAGAAGAAGGAGAAGGAGAAGGTGAAGTCTGGAGGGTGAATCAGAAGAAACAGAAGAAGGAGAAGGAGAAGGTGAAGTATGGAGGGTGAATCAGAAGAAGTAGAAGAAGGAGAAGGAGAAGGTGTAGTCTGGAGGGTGAATCAGAAGAAGCAGAAGAAGGAGAAGGAGAAGGTGAAGTCTGGAGGGTGAATCAGAAGAAGCAGAAGAAGGAGAAGGAGAAGGTGAAGTCTGGAGGGTGAATCAGAATAAGCAGAAGAAGGAGAAGGAGAAGGTGAAGTCAGGAGGGTGAATCAGAAGAAGCAGAAGAAGGAGAAGGAGAAGGTGAAGTTAGGAGGGTGAATCAGAAGAAGCAGAAGAAGGAGAAGGAGCAGGTGATGTCAGGGGGTTGAAGCAGAAGAAGTAGAAGAAGGAGAAGGAGAAGGTGAAGTCAGGACGGTGAAGCAGAAGAAGCAGAAGAAGGAGAAGGAGAAGGTGAAGTCTGGAGGGTGAATCAGAGGAAGTAGAAGAAGGAAAAGGAGAAGGTCAAGTCTGGAGGGTGAATCAGAAGAAGTAGAAGAAGGAGAAGGAGAAGGAGAAGTCTGGAGGGTGAAGCAGAAGAAGTAGAAGAAGGAGAAGGAGAAGGTGAAGTCAGGAGGGTGAATCAGAAGAAGTAGAAGAAGGAGAAGGAGAAGGTGAAGTCAGGAGGGTGAATCAGAAGAAGCAGAAGAAGGAGAAGGAGAAGGTGAAGTCTGGAGGGTGAATCAGAAGAATCAGAAGAAGGAGAAGGAGAAGGTGAAGTCTGGAGGGTGAATCAGAAGAAGCAGAAGAAAGAGAAGGAGAAGGTGAAGTCTGGAGGGTGAATCAGAAGAAGTAGAAGAAGGAGAAGGAGAAGGTGAAGTCTGGAGGGTGAATCAGAAGAAGCAGAAGAAGGAGAAGGAGAAGGTGAAGTCTGGAGGGTGAATCAGAAGAAGCAGAAGAAGGAGAAGGTAAAGTCTGCAGGGTGAATCAGAAGAAGCAGAAGAAGGAGAAGGAGAAGGTGAAGTCTGGAGGGTGAATCAGAAGAAGCAGAAGAAGGAGAAGGAGAAGGTGAAGTCTGGAGGGTGAATCAGAAGAAGCAGAAGAAGGAGAAGGAGAAGGTGAAGTCTGGAGGGTGAATCAGAAGAAGTAGAAGAAGGAGAAGGAGAAGTTGAAGTCTGGAGGGTGAAGCAGAAGAATTAGAAGATGGAGAAGGAGAAGGTGAAGTCAGGAGGGTGAATCAGAAGAAGTAGAAGAAGGAGAAGGAGAAGGTGAAGTCAGGAGGGTGAATCGGAAGAAGCAGAAGATGGAGAAGGAGAAGGTGAAGTCTGGAGGGTGAATCAGAAGAATCAGAAGAAGGAGAAGGAGAAGGTGAAGTCTGGAGGGTGAATCAGAAGAAGCAGAGGAAGGAGAAGGAGAAGGTGAAGTCTGGGGGTGAATCAGAAGAATCGTAATAAGGAGAAGGAGAAGGTGAAGTCTGGAGGGTGAATCAGAAGAAGCAGAATAAGGAGAAGGAGAAGGTGAAGTCTGGAGTGTGAATCAGAAGAAGCAGAAGAAGGAGAAGGAGAAGGTGAAGTCTGGAGGGTGAATCAGAAGAAGTAGAAGAAGGAGAAGGAGAAGGTGAAGTCTGGAGGGTGAAGCAGAAGAAGTAGAAGAAGGAGAAGGAGAAGGTGAAGTCAGGTGGGTGAATCAGAAGAAGTAGAAGAAGGAGAAGGAGAAGGTGAAGTCAGGAGGGTGAATCAGAAGAAGCAGAAGAAGGAGAAGGAGAAGGTGAAGTCTGGAGGGTGAATCAGAAGAATCAGAAGAAGGAGAAGGAGAAGGTGAAGTCTGGAGGGTGAATCAGAAGAAGCAGAAGAAAGAGAAGGAGAAGGTGAAGTCTGGAGGGTGAAGCAGAAGAAACAGAAGAAGGAGAAGGAGAAGGTGAAGACTGGAGGGTGAATCAGAAGAAGTAGAAGAAGAAGAAGGAGAAGGTGAAGTCTGGAGGGTGAATCAGAAGAAGCAGAAGAAGGAGAAGGAGAAGGTGAAGTCTGGGGGGTGAATCAGAAGAAGCAGAAGAAGGAGAAGGAGAAGATGAAGTCTGGAAGGTGAATCAGAAGAAGTAGAAGAAGGAGAAGGAGAAGGTGAAGTCTGGAGGGTGAATCAGAAGTAGTAGAAGAAGGAGAAGGAGAAGGTGAAGTCTGGAGGGTGAATCAGAAGAAACAGAAGAAGGAGAAGGAGAAGGTGAAGTCTGGAGGGTGAATCAGAAGAAGTAGAAGAAGGAGAAGGAGAAGATGTAGTCTGGAGGGTGAATCAGAAGAAGTAGACGAAGGAGAAGGAGAAGGTGAAGTCTGGAGGGTGAATCAGAAGAAGCAGAAGAAGGAGATGGAGAAGGTGAAGTCTGGAGGGTGAATCAGAAGAAGTAGAAGAAGGAGAAGGAGAAGGTGAAGTCTGGAGGGTAAATCAGAAGAAGCAGAAGAAGGAGAAGGAGAAGGTGAAGTCTGGAGGGTGAATCAGAAGAAGCAGAAGAAGGAGAAGGAGAAGGTGAAGTCTGGAGGGTGATTCAGAAGAAGCAGAATAAGGAGAAGGAGAAGGTGAAGTCTGGAGGGTGAATCAGAAGAAGCAGAAGAAGGAGAAGGAGAAGATGAAGTCTGGAGGGTGAATCAGAAGAAGTAGAAGAAGGAGAAGGAGAAGGTGAAGTCTGGAGGGTGAATCAGAAGTAGTAGAAGAAGGAGAAGGAGAAGGTGAAGTCTGGAGGGTGAAGCAGAAGAAGTAGAAGAAGGAGAAGGAGAAGGTGAAGTCAGGAGGGTGAATCAGAAGATGTAGAAGAAGGAGAAGGAGAAGGTGAAGTCAGGAGGGTGAATCAGAAGAAGCAGAAGAAGGAGAAGGAGAAGATGAAGTCTGGAGGGTGAATCAGAAGAAGTAGAAGAAGGAGAAGGAGAAGGTGAAGTCTGGAGGGTGAATCAGAAGAAGTAGAAGAAGGAGAAGGAGAAGGTGAAGTCTGGAGGGTGAATCAGAAGAAGTAGAAGAAGGAGAAGGAGAAGCTGAAGTCTGGAGGGTGAAGCAGAAGAAGTAGAAGAAGGAGAAGGAGAAGGTGAAGTCAGGAGGGTGAATCAGAAGATGTAGAAGAAGGAGAAGGAGAAGGTGAAGTCAGGAGGGTGAATCAGAAGAAGCAGAAGAAGGAGAAGGAGAAGGTGAAGTCTGGAGGGTGAATCAGAAGAATCAGAAGAAGGAGAAGGAGAAGGTGAAGTCTGGAGGGTGAATCAGAAGAAGCAGAAGAAAGAGAAGGAGAAGGTGAAGTCTGGAGGGTGAATCAGAAGAAGTAGAAGAAGGAGAAGGAGAAGGTGAAGTCTGGAGGGTGAATCAGAAGAAGCAGAAGAAGGAGAAGGAGAAGGTGAAGTCTGGAGGGTGAATCAGAAGAAGTAGACGAAGGAGAAGGAGAAGGTGAAGTCTGGAGGGTGAATCAGAAGAAACAGAAGAAGGAGATGGAGAAGGTGAAGTCTGGAGGGTGAATCAGAAGAAGTAGAAGAAGGAGAAGGAGAAGGTGAAGTCTGGAGGGTGAATCAGAAGAAGCAGAAGAAGGAGAAGGAGAAGGTGAAGTCTGGAGGGTGAATCAGAAGAAGCAGAAGAAGGAGAAGGAGAAGGTGAAGTCTGGAGGATGATTCAGAAGAAGCAGAATAAGGAGAAGGAGAAGGTGAAGTCTGGAGGGTGAAACAGAAGAAGCAGAAGAAGGAGAAGGAGAAGGTGAAGTCTGGAGGGTGAATCAGAAGAAGTAGAAGAAGGAGAAGGAGAAGGTGAAGTCTGGAGGGTGAATCAGAAGAATCAGAAGAAGGAGAAGGAGAAGGTGAAGTCTGGAGGGTGAATCAGAAGAAGCAGAAGAAAGAGAAGGAGAAGGTGAAGTCTGGAGGGTGAAGCAGAAGAAACAGAAGAAGGAGAAGGAGAAGGTGAAGACTGGAGGGTGAATCAGAAGAAGTAGAAGAAGAAGAAGGAGAAGGTGAAGTCTGGAGGGTGAATCAGAAGAAGCAGAAGAAGGAGAAGGAGAAGGTGAAGTCTGGAGGGTGAATCAGAAGAAGCAGAAGAAGGAGAAGGAGAAGATGAAGTCTGGAGGGTGAATCAGAAGAAGTAGAAGAAGGAGAAGGAGAAGGTGAAGTCTGGAGGGTGAATCAGAAGTAGTAGAAGAAGGAGAAGGAGAAGGTGAAGTCTGGAGGGTGAATCAGAAGAAACAGAAGAAGGAGAAGGAGAAGGTGAAGTCTGGAGGGTGAAGCAGAAGAAGTAGAAGAAGGAGAAGGAGAAGGTGTAGTCTGGAGGGTGAATCAGAAGAAGTAGACGAAGGAGAAGGAGAAGGTGAAGTCTGGAGGGTGAATCAGAAGAAGCAGAAGAAGGAGATGGAGAAGGTGAAGTCTGGAGGGTGAATCAGAAGAAGTAGAAGAAGGAGAAGGAGAAGGTGAAGTCTGGAGAGTAAATCAGAAGAAGCAGAAAAGGAGAAGGAGAAGGTGAAGTCTGGAGGGTGATTCAGAAGAAGCAGAATAAGGAGAAGGAGAAGGTGAAGTCTGGAGGGTGAATCAGAAGAAGTAGAAGAAGGAGAAGGAGAAGGTGAAGTCTGGAGGGTGAATCAGAAGAAGTAGAAGAAGGAGAAGGAGAAGGTGAAGTCTGGAGGGTGAATCAGAAGAAGTAGAAGAAGGAGAAGGAGAAGGTGAAGTCTGGAGGGTGAATCAGAAGAAGTAGAAGAAGGAGAAGGAGAAGCTGAAGTCTGGAGGGTGAAGCAGAAGAAGTAGAAGAAGGAGAAGGAAAAGGTGAAGTCAGGAGGGTGAATCAGAAGATGTGGAAGAAGGAGAAGGAGAAGGTGAAGTCAGGAGGGTGAATCAGAAGAAGCAGATGAAGGAGAAGGAGAAGGTGAAGTCTGGAGGGTGAATCAGAAGAATCAGAAGAAGGAGAAGGAGAAGGTGAAGTCTGGAGGGTGAATCAGAAGAAGCAGAAGAAAGAGAAGGAGAAGGTGAAGTCTGGAGGGTGAATCAGAAGAAGTAGAAGAAGGAGAAGGAGAAGGTGAAGTCTGGAGGGTGAATCAGAAGAAGCAGAAGAAGGAGAAGGAGAAGGTGAAGTCTGGAGGGTGAATCAGAAGAAGTAGACGAAGGAGAAGGAGAAGGTGAAGTCTGGAGGGTGAATCAGAAGAAGCAGAAGAAGGAGATGGAGAAGGTGAAGTCTGGAGGGTGAATCAGAAGAAGTAGAAGAAGGAGAATTAGAAGGTGAAGTCTGGAGGGTGAATCAGAAGAAGCAGAAGAAGGAGAAGGAGAAGGTGAAGTCTGGAGGGTGAATCAGAAGAAGCAGAAGAAGGAGAAGGAGAAGGTGAAGTCTGGAGGGTGATTCAGAAGAAGCAGAATAAGGAGAAGGAGAAGGTGAAGTCTGGAGGGTGAAACAGAAGAAGCAGAAGAAGGAGAAGGAGAAGGTGAAGTCTGGAGGGTGAATCAGAAGAAGTAGAAGAAGGAGAAGGAGAAGGTGAAGTCTGGAGGGTGAATCAGAAGAAGTAGAAGAAGGAGAAGGAGAAGGTGAAGTCTGGAGGGTGAATCAGAAGAAGTAGAAGAAGGAGAAGGAGAAGGTGAAGTCAGGAGGGTGAAGCAGAAGAAGTAGAAGAAGGAGAAGGAGAAGGTGAAGTCAGGAGGGTGAATCAGAAGATGTAGAAGAAGGAGAAGGAGAAGGTGAAGTCAGGAGGGTGAATCAGAAGAAGCAGAAGAAGGAGAAGGAGAAGGTGAAGTCTGGAGGGTGAATCAGAAGAAGTAGAAGAAGGAGAAGGAGAAGGTGAAGTCTGGAGGGTGAATCAGAAGAAGCAGAAGAAGGAGAAGGAGAAGGTGAAGTCTGGAGGGTGAATCAGAAGAAGCAGAAGAAGGAGAAGGAGAAGGTGATGTCTGGAGGGTGAATCAGAAGAAGCAGAATAAGGAGAAGGAGAAGGTGAAGTCTGGAGGGTGAATCAGAAGAAGCAGAAGAAGGAGAAGGAGAAGGTGAAGTCTGGAGGGTGAATCAGAAGAAGTAGAAGAAGGAGAAGGAGAAGGTGTAGTCTGGAGGGTGAAGCAGAAGAAGTAGAAGAAGGAGAAGGAGAAGGTGAAGTCTGGAGGGTGAATCAGAAGAAGCAGAAGAAGGAGAAGGAGAAGGTGAAGTCTGGAGGGTGAATCAGAAGAAGTAGAAGAAGGAGAATGAGAAGGTGAAGTCTGGAGGGTGAATCAGAAGAAGCAGAAGAAGGAGAAGGAGAAGGTGAAGTCTGGAGGGTGAATCAGAAGAAGCAGAAGAAGGAGAAGGAGAAGGTGAAGTCTGCAGGGTGAATCAGAAGAAGCAGAAGAAGGAGAAGGAGAAGGTGAAGTCTGGAGGGTGAATCAGAAGAAGCAGAATAAGGAGAAGGAGAAGGTGAGGTCTGGAGGGTGAATCAGAAGAAGCAGAAGAAGGAGAAGGAGAAGGTGAAGTCTGGAGGGTGAATCAGAAGAAGTAGAAGAAGGAGAAGGAGAAGGTGAAGTCTGGAGGGTGAATCAGAAGAAGTAGAAGAACGAGAAGGAGAAGGTGAAGTCTGGAGGGTGAATCAGAAGAAGCAGAAGAAGGAGAAGGAGAAGGTGAAGTCTGGAGGGTGAATCAGAAGAAGCAGAAGAAAGAGAAGGAGAAGATGAAGTCTGGAGGGTGAATCAGAAGAAGCAGAAGAAGGAGAAGGAGAAGGTGAAGTCTGGAGGGTGAATCAGAAGAAGCAGAAGAAGGAGAAGGAGAAGATGAAGTCTGGAGGGTGAATCAGAAGAAGTAGAAGATGGAGAAGGAGAAGGTGAAGTCAGGAGGGTGAAGCAGAAGAAGCAGAAGAAGGAGAAGGAGAAGGTGAAGTCTGGAGGGTGAAGCAGAAGAAGCAGAAGAAGGAGCAGGAGAAGGTGAAGTCTGGAGGGTGAAGCAGAAGAAGCAGAAGAAGGAGAAGGAGAAGGTGAAGTCAGGAGGGTGAATCAGAAGAATTAGAAGAAGGAGAAGGAGAAGGTGAAGTCTGGAGGGTGAATCAGAAGAAGCAGAAGAAGGAGAAGGAGAAGGTGAAGTCTGGAGGGTGAATCAGAAGAAGCAGAAGAAGGAGAAGGAGAAGATGAAGTCTGGAGGGTGAATCAGAAGAAGTAGAAGAAGGAGAAGGAGAAGGTGAGGTCTGGAGGGTCAATCAGAAGAAGCAGAAGAAGGAGAAGGAGAAGGTGAAGTCTGGAGGGTGAATCAGAAGAAGCAGAAGAAGGACAAGGAGAAGGTGAAGTCTGGAGGGTGAATTAGAAGAAGCAGAAGAAGGAGAAGGAGAAGGTGAAGTCAGGAGGGTGAATCAGAAGAAGCAGAAGAAGGAGAAGGAGAAGGTAAAGTTAGGTGGGTGAATCAGAAGAAGCAGAAGAAGGAGAAGGAGCAGGTGAAGTCAGCGGGGTGAAGCAGAAGAAGTAGAAGAAGGAGAAGGAGAAGGTGAAGTCAGGAGGGTGAAGCAGAAGAAGCAGAAGAAGGAGAAGGAGAAGATGAAGTCTGGAGGGTGAAGCAGAAGAATCAGAAGAAGGAGAAGGAGAAGGTGAAGTCTGGAGGGTGAATCAAAAGAAGCAGAAGAAAGAGAAGGAGAAGGTGAAGTCTGGAGGGTGAATCAGAAGAAGTAGAAGAAGGAGAAGGAGAAGGTGAAGTCTGGAGGGTGAATCAGAAGAAGCAGAAGAAGGAGAAGGAGAAGGTGAAGTCTGGAGGGTGAATCAGAAGAAGTAGACGAAGGAGAAGGAGAAGGTGAAGTCTGGAGGGTGAATCAGAAGAAGCAGAAGAAGGAGATGTAGAAGGTGAAGTCTGGAGGGTGAATCAGAAGAAGTAGAAGAAGGAGAAGGAGAAGGTGAAGTCTGGAGGGTGAATCAGAAGAAGCAGAAGAAGGGAAGGAGAAGGTGAAGTCTGGAGGGTGAATCAGAAGAAGCAGAAGAAGGAGAAGGAGAAGGTGAAGTCTGGAGGGTGATTCAGAAGAAGCAGAATAAGGAGAAGGAGAAGGTGAAGTCTGGAGGGTGAAACAGAAGAAGCAGAAGAAGGAGAAGGAGAAGGTGAAGTCTGGAGGGTGAATCAGAAGAAGTAGAAGAAGGAGAAGGAGAAGGTGAAGTCTGGAGGGTGAATCAGAAGAAGTAGAAGAAGGAGAAGGAGAAGGTGAAGTCTGGAGGGTGAATCAGAAGAAGTAGAAGAAGGAGAAGGAGAAGGTGAAGTCTGGAGGGTGAAGCAGAAGAAGTAGAAGAAGGAGAAGGAGAAGGTGAAGTCAGGAGGGTGAATCAGAAGATGTAGAAGAAGGAGAAGGAGAAGGTGAAGTCAGGAGGGTGAATCAGAAGAAGCAGAAGAAGGAGAAGGAGAAGGTGAAGTCTGGAGGGTGAATCAGAAGAAGTAGAAGAAGGAGAAGGAGAAGGTGAAGTCTGGAGGGTGAATCAGAAGAAGCAGAAGAAGGAGAAGGAGAAGGTGAAGTCTGGAGGGTGAATCAGAAGAAGCAGAAGAAGGAGAAGGAGAAGGTGAAGTCTGGAGGGTGAATCAGAAGAAGCAGAATAAGGAGAAGGAGAAGGTGAAGTCTGGAGGGTGAATCAGAAGAAGCAGAAGAAGGAGAAGGAGAAGGTGAAGTCTGGAGGGTGAATCAGAAGAAGTAGAAGAAGGAGAAGGAGAAGGTGTAGTCTGGAGGGTGAAGCAGAAGAAGTAGAAGAAGGAGAAGGAGAAGGTGAAGTCTGGAGGGTGAATCAGAAGAAGCAGAAGAAGGAGAAGGAGAAGGTGAAGTCTGGAGGGTGAATCAGAAGAAGTAGAAGAAGGAGAAGGAGAAGGTGAAGTCTGGAGGGTGAATCAGAAGAAGCAGAAGAAGGAGAAGGAGAAGGTGAAGTCTGGAGGGTGAATCAGAAGAAGCAGAAGAAGGAGAAGGAGAAGGTGAAGTCTGCAGGGTGAATCAGAAGAAGCAGAAGAAGGAGAAGGAGAAGGTGAAGTCTGGAGGGTGAATCAGAAGAAGCAGAATAAGGAGAAGGAGAAGGTGAAGTCTGGAGGGTGAATCAGAAGAAGCAGAAGAAGGAGAAGGAGAAGGTGAAGTCTGGAGGGTGAATCAGAAGGAGTAGAAGAAGGAGAAGGAGAAGGTGAAGTCTGGAGGGTGAATCAGAAGAAGCAGAAGAAGGAGAAGGAGAAGGTGAAGTCAGGAGGGTGAATCAGAAGAAGCAGAAGAAGGAGAAGGAGAAGGTGACGTCTGGAGGGTGAATCAGAAGAAGCAGAAAAAGGAGAAGGAGAAGGTGAAGTCTGGAGGGTGAATCAGAAGAAGCAGAATAAGGAGAAGGAGAAGGTGAAGTCTGGAGGGTGAATCAGAAGAAGCAGAAGAAGGAGAAGGAGAAGGTGAAGTCTGGAGGGTGAATCAGAAGAAGTAGAAGAAGGAGAATGAGAAGGTGAAGTCTGGAGGGTGAAGCAGAAGATGTAGAAGAAGGAGAAGAAGAAGGTGAAGTCAGGAGGGTGAATCAGAAGAAGTAGAAGAAGGAGAAGGAGAAGGTGAAGTCAGGAGGGTGAATCAGAAGAAGCAGAAGAAGGAGAAGGAGAAGGTGAAGTCTGGAGGGTGAATCAGAAAAATCAGAAGAAGGAGAAGGAGAAGGTGAAGTCTGGAGGGTGAATCAGAAGAAGCAGAAGAAAGAGAAGAAGAAGGTGAAGTCTGGATGGTGAAGCAGAAGAAACAGAAGAAGGAGAAGGAGAAGGTGAAGACTGGAGGGTGAATCTGAAGAAGTAGAAGAAGGAGAAGGAGAAGGTGAAGTCTGGAGGGTGAATCAAAAGAAGCAGAAGAAGGAGAAGGAGAAGGTGAAGTCTGGAGGGTGAATCAGAAGAAGCAGAAGAAGGAGAAGGAGAAGATGAAGTCTGGAGGGTGAATCAGAAGAAGCAGAAGAAGGAGAAGGAGAAGGTGAAGTCTGGAGGGTGAATCAGAAGAAGCAGAAGAAGGAGAAGGAGAAGGTGAAGTCTGGAGGGTGAATCAGAAGAAGCAGAAGAAGGAGAAGGAGAAGGTGAAGTCAGGAGGGTGAATCAGAAGAAGCAGAAGAAGGAGAAGGAGAAGGTGTAGTTAGGAGGGTGAATCAGAAGAAGCAGAAGAAGGAGAAGGAGCAGGTGAAGTCAGGGGGGTGAAGCAGAAGAAGTAGAAGAAGGAGAAGGAGAAGGTGAAGTCAGGACGGTGAAGCAGAAGAAGCAGAAGAAGGAGAAGGAGAAGGTGAAGTCTGGAGGGTGAATCAGAAGAAGTAGAAGAAGGAGAAGGAGAAGGTGAAGTCTGGAGGGTGAATCAGAAGAAGCAGAAGAAGGAGAAGGAGAAGGTGAAGTCTGGAGGGTGAATCAGAAGAAGCAGAAGAAGGAGAAGGAGAAGGTGAAGTCTGCAGGGTGAATCAGAAGAAGCAGAAGAAGGAGAAGGAGAAGGTGAAGTCTGGAGGGTGAATCAGAAGAAGCAGAAGAAGGAGAAGGAGAAGGTGAAGTCTGGAGGGTGAATCAGAAGAAGCAGAAGAAGGAGAAGGAGAAGGTGAAGTCTGGAGGGTGAATCAGAAGAAGTAGAAGAAGGAGAAGGAGAAGTTGAAGTCTGGAGGGTGAAGCAGAAGAATTAGAAGATGGAGAAGGAGAAGGTGAAGTCAGGAGGGTGAATCAGAAGAAGTAGAAGAAGGAGAAGGAGAAGGTGAAGTCAGGAGGGTGAATCGGAAGAAGCAGAAGATGGAGAAGGAGAAGGTGAAGTCTGGAGGGTGAATCAGAAGAATCAGAAGAAGGAGAAGGAGAAGGTGAAGTCTGGAGGGTGAATCAGAAGAAGCAGAGGAAGGAGAAGGAGAAGGTGAAGTCTGGAGGGTGAATCAGAAGAAGCAGAATAAGGAGAAGGAGAAGGTGAAGTCTGGAGTGTGAATCAGAAGAAGCAGAAGAAGGAGAAGGAGAAGGTGAAGTCTGGAGGGTGAATCAGAAGAAGTAGAAGAAGGAGAAGGAGAAGGTGAAGTCTGGAGGGTGAAGCAGAAGAAGTAGAAGAAGGAGAAGGAGAAGGTGAAGTCAGGTGGGTGAATCAGAAGAAGTAGAAGAAGGAGAAGGAGAAGGTGAAGTCAGGAGGGTGAATCAGAAGAAGCAGAAGAAGGAGAAGGAGAAGGTGAAGTCTGGAGGGTGAATCAGAAGAATCAGAAGAAGGAGAAGGAGAAGGTGAAGTCTGGAGGGTGAATCAGAAGAAGCAGAAGAAAGAGAAGGAGAAGGTGAAGTCTGGAGGGTGAAGCAGAAGAAACAGAAGAAGGAGAAGGAGAAGGTGAAGACTGGAGGGTGAATCAGAAGAAGTAGAAGAAGAAGAAGGAGAAGGTGAAGTCTGGAGGGTGAATCAGAAGAAGCAGAAGAAGGAGAAGGAGAAGGTGAAGTCTGGGGGGTGAATCAGAAGAAGCAGAAGAAGGAGAAGGAGAAGATGAAGTCTGGAAGGTGAATCAGAAGAAGTAGAAGAAGGAGAAGGAGAAGGTGAAGTCTGGAGGGTGAATCAGAAGTAGTAGAAGAAGGAGAAGGAGAAGGTGAAGTCTGGAGGGTGAATCAGAAGAAACAGAAGAAGGAGAAGGAGAAGGTGAAGTCTGGAGGGTGAATCAGAAGAAGTAGAAGAAGGAGAAGGAGAAGATGTAGTCTGGAGGGTGAATCAGAAGAAGTAGACGAAGGAGAAGGAGAAGGTGAAGTCTGGAGGGTGAATCAGAAGAAGCAGAAGAAGGAGATGGAGAAGGTGAAGTCTGGAGGGTGAATCAGAAGAAGTAGAAGAAGGAGAAGGAGAAGGTGAAGTCTGGAGGGTAAATCAGAAGAAGCAGAAGAAGGAGAAGGAGAAGGTGAAGTCTGGAGGGTGAATCAGAAGAAGCAGAAGAAGGAGAAGGAGAAGGTGAAGTCTGGAGGGTGATTCAGAAGAAGCAGAATAAGGAGAAGGAGAAGGTGAAGTCTGGACGGTGAATCAGAAGAAACAGAAGAAGGAGAAGGAGAAGGTGAAGTCTGGAGGGTGAATCAGAAGAAGCAGAAGAAGGAGAAGGAGAAGGTGAAGTCTGGAGGGTGAATCAGAAAAATCAGAAGAAGGAGAAGGAGAAGGTGAAGTCTGGAGGGTGAATCAGAAGAAGTAGAAGAAGGAGAAGGAGAAGGTGAAGTCTGGAGCGTGAAGCAGAAGAAGTAGAAGAAGGAGAAGGAGAAGGTGAAGTCTGGAGGGTGAAGCAGAAGAAGCAGAAGAAGGAGAAGGAGAAGGTGAAGTCTGGAGGGTGAAGCAGAAGAAGCAGAAGAAGGAGAAGGAGATGGTGAAGTCTGGAGGGTGAATCAGAAGAAGCAGAAGAAGGAGAAGGAGAAGGTGAAGTCTGGAGGGTGAATCAGAAGAAGCAGAAGAAAGAGAAGGAGAAGGTGAAGTCTGGAGGGTGAATCAGAAGAAGTAGAAGACGGAGAAGGAGAAGGTGAAGTCTGGAGGCTGGAGGGTGAATCAGAAGAAGCAGAAGAAGGAGAAGGAGAAGGTGAAGTCAGGAGGGTGAATCAGAAGAGGTAGAAGATGGAGAAGGTGAAGGTGAAGTCAGGAGGGTGAATCAGAAGAAGCAGAAGAAGGAGAAGGAGAAGGTGAAGTCTGGAGAGTGAATCAGAAGAATCAGAAGAAGGAGAAGGAGAAGGTGAAATCTGGAGGGTGAATCAGAAGAAGCTGAAAAAAGAGAAGGAGAAGGTGAAGTCTGGAGGGTGAAGCAGAAGAAGCAGAAGATGGAGAAGGAGAAGGTGAAGTCTGGAGGGCGAAGCAGAAGAAGCAGAAGAAGGAGAGTGAGAAGGTGAAGTCTGGAGGGTGAATCAGAAGAAGCAGAAGAAGGAGAAGGAGAAGGTGAAGTCTGGAGGGTGAATCAGAAGAAGTAGAAGAAGGAGAAGGAGAAGGTGAAGTCTGGAGGGTGAAGCAGAAGAAGCAGAAGAAGGAGAAGGAGATGGTGAAGTCTGGAGGGTGAATCAGAAGAAGCAGAAGAAGGAGAAGGAGAAGGTGAAGTCTGGAGGGTGAATCAGAAGAAGCAGAAGAAAGAGAAGGAGAAGGTGAAGTCTGGAGGGTGAATCAGAAGAAGTAGAAGACGGAGAAGGAGAAGGTGAAGTCTGGAGGCTGGAGGGTGAATCAGAAGAAGCAGAAGAAGGAGAAGGAGAAGGTGAAGTCAGGAGGGTGAATCAGAAGAGGTAGAAGATGGAGAAGGTGAAGGTGAAGTCAGGAGGGTGAATCAGAAGAAGCAGAAGAAGGAGAAGGAGAAGGTGAAGTCTGGAGAGTGAATCAGAAGAATCAGAAGAAGGAGAAGGAGAAGGTGAAATCTGGAGGGTGAATCAGAAGAAGCTGAAAAAAGAGAAGGAGAAGGTGAAGTCTGGAGGGTGAAGCAGAAGAAGCAGAAGATGGAGAAGGAGAAGGTGAAGTCTGGAGGGCGAAGCAGAAGAAGCAGAAGAAGGAGAGTGAGAAGGTGAAGTCTGGAGGGTGAATCAGAAGAAGTAGAAGAAGGAGTAGGAGAAGGTGAAGTCTGGAGGGTGAATCAGAAGAATGAGAAGAAGGAGAAGGAGAAGGTGAAGTCTGGAGGGTGAATCAGAAGAAGCAGAAGAAGGAGAAGGAGAAGGTGAAGTCAGGAGGGTGAATCAGAAGAAGCAGAAGAAGGAGAAGGAGAAGGTGAAGTTAGGAGGGTGAATCAGAAGAAGCAGAAGAAGGAGAAGGAGAAGGTGAAGTCAGGGGGGTGAAGCAGAAGAAGTAGAAGAAGGAGAAGGAGAAGGTGAAGTCTGGAGGGTGAATCAGAAGAAGCAGTAGAAGGAGAAGGAGAAGGTGAAGTCAGGAGGGTGAATCAGAAGAAGCAGAAGAAGGAGAAGGAGAAGGTGAAGTCTGGAGGGTGAATCAGAAGAAGCAGAAGAAGGAGAAGGAGAAGTTGAAGACTGGAGGGTGAATCAGAAGAAGTAGAAGAAGGAGAAGGAGAAGGTGAAGTCTGGAGGGTGAATCAGAAGAAGTAGAAGAAGGAGAAGGAGAAGGTGTAGTCTGGAGGGTGAATCAGAAGAAGTAGACGAAGGAGAAGGAGAAGGTGAAGTCTGGAGGGTGAATCAGAAGAAGCAGAATAAGGAGAACGAGAAGGTGAAGTCTGGAGGGTGAATCAGAAGAAGTAGAAGAAGGAGAAGGAGAAGGTGAAGTCTGGAGGGTGAATCAGAAGAAGCAGAAGAAGGAGAATGAGAAGGTGAAGTCAGGAGGGTGAATCAGAAGAAGCAGAAGAAGGAGAAGGAGAAGCTGAAGTCTGGAGGGTGAATCAGAAGAAGCAGAAGAAGGAGAAGGAGGAGGTGAAGACTGGAGGGTGAATCAGAAAAAGTAGAAGAAGGAGAAGTAGAAGGTGAAGTCTGGAGGGTGAATCAGAAGAAGTAGAAGAAGGAGAAGGAGAAGGCGAAGTCTGGAGGGTGAATCAGAAGAAGCAGAAAAAGGAGAAGGAGAAGGTGAAGTCTGGAGGGTGAATCAGAAGAAGCAGAAGAAGGAGGAGGAGAAGATGAAGTCTGGAGGGTGAACCAGAAGAAGTAGAAGAAGGAGAAGGAGAAGGTGAGGTCTGGAGGGTGAATCAGAAGAAGCAGAAGAAGGAGAAGGATATGGTGAAGTCTGAAGGGTGAATCAGAAGAAGCAGAAGAAGGAGAAGTAAAAGGTGAAGTCTGGAGGGTGAATCAGAAGAAGCAGAAGAAGGAGAAGGAGAAGGTGAAGTCTGGAGGGTGAATCAGAAGAAGCAGAAGAAGGAGAAGGAGAAGGTGAAGTCTGGAGGGTGAATCAGAAGAAGTAGAAGAAGGAGAAGGAGAAGGTGAAGTCTGGAGGGTGAATCAGAAGAAGTAGAAGAAGGAGAAGGAGAAGGTGAAGTCTGGAGGGTGAATCAGAAGAAGCAGAAGAAGGAGAAGGAGAAGGTGAAGTCTGGAGGGTGAATCAGAAGAAGCAGAAGAAGGAGAAGGAGAAGATGAAGTCTGGAGGGTGAATCAGAAGAAGTAGAAGAAGGATTAGGAGAAGGAGAAGTCTGGAGGGTGAATCAGAAGAAGCAGAAGAAGGAGAAGGAGATGGTGAAGTCTGGAGGGTGAATCAGAAGAAGCAGAAGAAGGAGAAGGAGAAGGTGAAGTCTGGAGGGTGAATCAGAAGAAGCAGAAGAAGGAGAAGGAGAAGGTGAAGTCTGGAGGGTGAATCAGAAGAAGTAGAAGACGGAGAAGGAGAAGGTGAAGTCTGGAGGCTGGAGGGTGAATCAGAAGAAGCAGAAGAAGGAGAAGGAGAAGGTGAAGTCAGGAGGGTGAATCCGAAGAGGTAGAAGATGGAGAAGGTGAAGGTGAAGTCAGGAGGGTGAATCAGAAGAAGCAGATGAAGGAGAAGGAGAAGGTGAAGTCTGGAGGGTGAAGCAGAAGAAGCAGAAGATGGAGAAGGAGAAGGTGAAGTCTGGAGGGCGAAGCAGAAGAAGCAGAAGAAGGAGAGTGAGAAGGTGAAGTCTGGAGGGTGAAGCAGAAGAAGCAGAAGAAGGAAAAGGAGAAGGTGAAGTCTGGAGGGTGAATCAGGAGAAGTAGAAGAAGGAGAAGGAGAAGGTGAAGTCAGGAGGGTGAAGCAGAAGAAGCAGAAGAAGGAGAAGGAGAAGGTGAAGTCTGGAGGGTGAAGCAGAAGAAGCAGAAGATGGAGAAGGAGAAGGTGAAGTCTGGAGGGCGAAGCAGAAGAAGCAGAAGAAGGAGAAGGAGGAGGTGAAGTCTGGAGGGTGAAGCAGAAGAAGCAGAAGAAGGAGAACGAGAAGGTGAAGTCTGGAGGGTGAATCAGAAGAAGTAGAAGAAGGAGAAGGAGAAGGGGAAGTCTGGAGGGTGAATCAGAAGAAGCAGAAGAAGGAGAATGAGAAGGTGAAGTCAGGAGGGTGAATCAGAAGAAGCAGAAGAAGGAGAAGGAGAAGGTGAAGTCTGGAGGGTGAATCAGAAGAAGCAGAAGAAGGAGAAGGAGGAGGTGAAGACTGGAGGGTGAATCAGAAAAAGTAGAAGAAGGAGAAGGAGAAGGTGTAGTCTGGAGGGTGAATCAGAAGAAGTAGAAGAAGGAGAAGGAGAAGGCGAAGTCTGGAGGGTGAATCAGAAGAAGCAGAAAAAGGAGAAGGAGAAGGTGAAGTCTGGAGGGTGAATCAGAAGAAGCAGAACAAGGAGAAGGAGAAGGTGAAGTCTGGAGGGTGAAGCAGAAGAAGCAGAAGAAGGAGAAGGAGAAGGTGAAATCTGGAGGGTGAAGCAGAAGAAGCAGAAGAAGGAGAAGGAGAAGGTGAAGTCAGGAGGGTGAATCAGAAGAAGTAGAAGAAGGAGAAGGAGAAGGTGAAGTCTGGAGGGTGAATCAGAAGAAGTAGAAGATGGAGAAGGAGAAGGTGAAGTCTGGAGGGTGAATCAGAAGAAGTAGAAGAAGGAGAAGGAGAAGGTGAAGTCTGGAGGGTGAATCAGAAGAAGCAGAAGAAGGAGAAGGAGAAGGTGAAGTCTGGAGGGAGAAGCAGAAGAAGTAGAAGAAGGAGAAGGAGAAGGTGATGTCTGGAGGGTGAATCAGAAGAAGAAGAAGAAGGAGAAGGAGAAGGTGAAGTCTGGAGGGTGAATCAGTAGAAGTAGAAGAAGGAGAAGGAGAAGGTGAAGTCTGGAGGGTGAATCAGAAGAAGTAGAAGAAGGAGAAGGAGAAGGTGAAGTCTGGAGGGTGAATCAGAAGAAGTAGAAGAAGGTGAAGGAGATGGTGTAGTCTGGAGGGTGAATCAGAAGAAGTAGACGAAGGAGAAGGAGAAGGTGAAGTCTGGAGGGTGAATCAGAAGAAGCAGAAGAAGGAGAAGGAGAAGGTGAAGTCTAGAGGGTGAATCAGAAGAAGTCGAAGAAGGAGAAGGAGAAGGTGAAGTCTGGAGGGTGAATCAGAAGAAGCAGAAGAAGGAGAAGGAGAAGGTGAAGTCAGGAGGGTGAATCAGAAGAAGCAGAAGAAGGAGAAGGAGAAGGTGAAGTCTGGAGGGTGAATCAGAAGAAGCAGAAGAAGGAGAAGGAGAAGTTGAAGACTGGAGGGTGAATCAGAAGAAGTAGAAGAAGGAGAAGGAGAAGGTGAAGTCTGGAGGGTGAATCAGAAGAAGTAGAAGAAGGAGAAGGAGAAGGTGTAGTCTGGAGGGTGAATCAGAAGAAGTAGACGAAGGAGAAGGAGAAGGTGAAGTCTGGAGGGTGAATCAGAAGAAGCAGAAGAAGGAGAACGAGAAGGTGAAGTCTGGAGGGTGAATCAGAAGAAGTAGAAGAAGGAGAAGGAGAAGGTGAAGTCTGGAGGGTGAATCAGAAGAAGCAGAAGAAGGAGAATGAGAAGGTGAAGTCAGGAGGGTGAATCAGAAGAAGCAGAAGAAGGAGAAGGAGAAGGTGAAGTCTGGAGGGTGAATCAGAAGAAGCAGAAGAAGGAGAAGGAGGAGGTGAAGACTGGAGGGTGAATCAGAAAAAGTAGAAGAAGGAGAAGGAGAAGGTGAAGTCTGGAGGGTGTATCAGAATAAGTACAAGAAGGAGAAGGAGAAGGCGAAGTCTGGAGGGTGAATCAGAAGAAGCAGAAAAAGGAGAAGGAGAAGGTGAAGTCTGGAGGGTGAATCAGAAGAAGCAGAAGAAGGAGGAGGAGAAGATGAAGTCTGGAGGGTGAATCAGAAGAAGTAGAAGAAGGAGAAGGAGAAGGTGATGTCTGGAGGGTGAATCAGAAGAAGCAGAAGAAGGAGAAGGATATGGTGAAGTCTGAAGGGTGAATCAGAAGAAGCAGAAGAAGGAGAAGTAAAAGGTGAAGTCTGGAGGGTGAATCAGAAGAAGCAGAAGAAGGAGAAGGAGAAGGTGAAGTCTGGAGGGTGAATCAGAAGAAGCAGAAGAAGGAGAAGGAGAAGGTGAAGTCTGGAGGGTGAATCAGAAGAAGTAGAAGAAGGAGAAGGAGAAGGTGAAGTCTGGAGGGTGAATCAGAAGAAGTAGAAGAAGGAGAAGGAGAAGGTGAAGTCTGGAGGGTGAATCAGAAGAAGCAGAAGAAGGAGAAGGAGAAGTTGAAGTCTGGAGGGTGAATCAGAAGAAGCAGAAGAAGGAGAAGGAGAAGATGAAGTCTGGAGGGTGAATCAGAAGAAGTAGAAGAAGGAGTAGGAGAAGGAGAAGTCTGCAGGGTGAATCAGAAGAAGCAGAAGAAGGAGAAGGAGATGGTGAAGTCTGGAGGGTGAATCAGAAGAAGCAGAAGAAGGAGAAGGAGAAGGTGAAGTCTGGAGGGTGAATCAGAAGAAGCAGAAGAAGGAGAAGGAGAAGGTGAAGTCTGGCGGGTGAATCAGAAGAAGTAGAAGACGGAGAAGGAGAAGGTGAAGTCTGGAGGCTGGAGGGTGAAGCAGAAGAAGTAGAAGATGGAGAAGGAGAAGGTGAAGTCAGGAGGGTGAATCAGAAGAGGTAGAAGAAGGAGAAGGTGAAGGTGAAGTCAGGAGGGTGAATCAGAAGAAGCAGAAGAAGGAGAAGGAGAAGGTGAAGTCTGGAGAGTGAATCAGAAGAATCAGAAGAAGGAGAAGGAGAAGGTGAAGTCTGGAGGGTGAATCAGAAGAAGCTGAAGAAGGAGAAGGAGAAGGTGAAGTCTGGAGGGTGAAGCAGAAGAAGCAGAAGAAGGAGAAGGAGAAGGAGAAGGTGAAGACTGGAGGGTGAATCAGAAGAAGTAGAAGAAGGAGAAGGAGAAGGTGAAGTCTGGAGGGTGAATCAGAAGAAGTAGAAGAAGGAGTAGGAGAAGGTGAAGTCTGGAGGGTGAATCAGAAGAATGAGAAGAAGGAGAAGGAGAAGGTGAAGTCTGGAGGGTGTATCAGAAGAAGCAGAAGAAGGAGAAGGAGAAGGTGAAGTCAGGAGGGTGAATCAGAAGAAGCAGAAGAAGGAGAAGGTGAAGTTAGGAGGGTGAATCAGAAGAGGCAGAAGAAGGAGAAGGAGAAGGTGAAGTCAGGGGGGTGAAGCAGAAGAAGAAGAAGAAGGAGAAGGAGAAGGTGAAGTCTGGAGGGTGAATCAGAAGAAGCAGAAGAAGGAGAAGGAGAAGGTGAAGTCTGGAGGGTGAATCAGAAGAAGCAGAAGAAGGAGAAGGAGAAGATGAAGTCTGGAGGGTGAATCAGAAGAAGTAGATGAAGGAGAAGGAGAAGGTGAGGTCTGGAGGGTGAATCAGAAGAAGCAGAAGAAGGAGAAGGAGAAGGTGAAGTCTGAAGGGTGAATCAGAAGAAGCAGAAGAAGGAGAAGGAGAAGGTGAAGTCTGGAGGGTGAATCAGAAGAAGCAGAAGAAGGAGAAGGAGAAGGTGAAGTCTGGAGGGTGAATCAGAAGAAGTAGAAGAAGGAGAAGGAGAAGGTGAAGTCTGGAGGGTGAATCAGAAGAAGTAGAAGAAGGAGAAGGAGAAGGTGAAGTCTGGAGGGTGAATCAGAAGAAGCAGAAGAAGGAGAAGGGGAAGGTGAAGTCTGGAGGGTGAATCGGAAGAAGCAGAAGAAGGAGAAGGAGAAGATGAAGTCTGGAGGGTGAATCAGAAGAAGTAGAAGAAGGAGAAGGAGAAGGTGAAGTCTGGAGGGTGAATCAGAAGATGCAGAAGAAGGAGAAGGAGAAGGTGAAGTCTGGAGGGTGAATCAGAAGAAGCAGAAGAAGAAGGAGGAGAAGGTGAAGTCTGGAGGGTGAATCAGAAGAAGCATTATAAGGAGAAGGAGAAGGTGAAGTCTGGAGGGTGAATCAGAAGAAGCAGAAGAAGGAGAAGGAGAAGGTGAAGTCTGGAGGGTGAATCAGAAGAAGTAGAAGAAGGAGAAGGAGAAGGTGAAGTCTGGAGGGTGAAGCAGAAGAAGTAGAAGAAGGAGAAGGAGAAGGTGAAGTCAGGAGGGTGAATCAGAAGAAGTAGAAGAAGGAGAAGGAGAAGGTGAAGTCAGGAGGGTGAATCAGAAGAAGCAGAAGAAGGAGAAGGAGAAGGTGAAGTCTGGAGGGTGAATCAGAAGAATCAGAAGAAGGAGAAGGAGAAGGTGAAGTCTGGAGGGTGAATCAGAAGAAGCAGAAGAAAGAGAAGGAGAAGGTGAAGTCTGGAGGGTGAAGCAGAAGAAGCAGAAGAAGGAGAAGCAGAAGGTGAAGACTGGAGGGTGAATCAGAAGAAGTAGAAGAAGGAGAAGGAGAAGGTGAAGTCTGGAGGATGAATCAGAAGAAGTAGAAGAAGGAGAAGGAGAAGGTGAAGTCTGGAGGGTGAATCAGAAGAAGCAGAAGAAGGAGAAGGAGAAGGTGAGGTCTGGAGGGTGAATCAGAAGAAGCAGAAGAAGGCGATGGAGAAGATGAAGTCTGAAGGGTGAATCAGAAGAAGAAGAAGAAGGAGAAGGAGAAGGTGAGGTCTGGAGGGTGAATCAGAAGAAGCAGAAGAAGGAGAAGGAGAAGGTGAAGTCAGGAGTGTGAATCAGAAGAAGCAGAAGAAGGAGAACGAGAAGGTGAAGTTAGGAGGGTGAATCAGAAGAAGCAGAAGAAGGAGAAGGAGAAGGTGAAGTCAGGGGGGTGAAGCAGAAGAAGTAGAAGAAGGAGAAGGAGAAGGTGAAGTCAGGAGGGTGAAGCAGAAGAAGCAGAAGAAGGAGTAGGAGTAGGTGAAGTCTGGAGGGCGCAGCAGAAGAAGCAGAAGAAGGAGAAGGAGAAGGTGAAGTCTGGAGGGTGAAGCAGAAGAAGCAGAAGAAGGAGAAGGAGAAGGTGAAGTCTGGAGGGTGAATGAGAAGAAGTAGAAGAAGGAGAAGGAGAAGGTGAAGTCAGGAGGGTGAAGTAGAAGAAGCAGAAGAAGGAGAAGGAGAAGTTGAAGTCTGGAGGGTGAAGCAGAAGAAGGAGAAGGAGAAGGTGAAGTCTGGAGGGTGAAGCAGAAGAAGCAGAAGAAGGAGAAGGAGAAGGTGAAGTCTGGAGGGTGAAGCAGAAGAAGCAGAAGAAGGAGAAGGAGAATGTGAAGTCTGGAGGGCGAAGCAGAAGAAGGAGAAGGAGTAGGTGAAGTCTGGAGGGCGCAGCAGAAGAAGCAGAAGAAGGAGAAGGAGAAGGTGAAGTCTGGAGGGTGAAGCAGAAGAAGCAGAAGAAGAAGAAGGAGAATGTGAAGTCTGGAGGGCGAAGCAGAAGAAGGAGAAGGAGAAGGTGAAGTCTGGAGGGTGAAGCAGAAGAAGCAGAAGAAGGAGAAGGAGAAGGTGAAGTCTGGAGGGTGAATCAGAAGAAGTAGAAGAAGGAGTAGGAGAAGGTGAAGTCAGGAGGGTGAAGCAGAAGAAGCAGAAGAAGGAGAAGGAGAAGGTGAAGTCTGGAGGGTGAAGCAGAAGAAGCAGAAGAAGGAGAAGGAGAAGGTGAAGTCTGGAGGATGAAGCAGAAGAAGCAGAAGAAGGAGAAGGAGAAGGTGAAGTCAGGAGGGTGAATCAAAAGAAGTAGAAGAAGGAGAAGGAGATGGTGAAGTCTGGAGGGTGAATCAGAAGAAGTCGAAGAAGGAGAAGGAGAAGGTGAAGTCTGGAGGGTGAATCAGAAGAAGTAGAAGACGGAGAAGGAGAAGGTGAAGTCTGGAGGGTGAATCAGAAGAAGCAGAAGAAGGAGAAGAGAAGGTGAAGTCTGGAGGGAGAAGCAGAAGAAGTAGAAGAAGGAGAAGGAGAAGGTGAAGTCTGGAGGGTGAATCAGAAGAAGTAGAAGAAGGAGAAGGAGAAGGTGAAGTCTGGAGGGTGAATCAGAAGAAGTAGAAGAAGGAGAAGGAGAAGGTGAAGTCTGGAGGGTGAATCAGAAGAAGCAGAAGAAGGAGAAGGAGAAGGTGAAGTCTGGAGGGTGAATCAGAAGAAGTAGAAGAAGGAGAAGGAGAAGGTGTAGTCTGGAAGGCGAATCAGAAGAAGTAGACGAAGGAGAAGGTGAAGGTGAAGTCTGGAGGGTGAATCAGAAGAAGCAGAAGAAGGAGAAGGTGAAGTCTGGAGAGTGAATCAGTAGAAGTAGAAGAAGGAGAAGGAGAAGGTGAAGTCTGGAGGGTGAATCAGAAGAAGCAGAAGAAGGAGAAGGAGAAGGTGAAGTCTGCAGGGTGAATCAGAAGAAGTAGAAGAAGGAGAAGGAGATGGTGTAGTCTGGAGGGTGAATCAGAAGAAGTAGACGAAGGAGAAGGAGAAGGTGAAGTCTGGAGGGTGAATCAGAAGAAGCAGAAGAAGGAGAAGGAGAAGGTGAAGTCTAGAGGGTGAATCAGAAGAAGTAGAAGAAGGAGAAGGAGAAGATGAAGTCTGGAGGGTGAATCAGAAGAAGCAGAAGAAGGAGAAGGAGAAGGTGAAGTCAGGAGGGTGAATCAGAAGAAGCAGAAGAAGGAGAAGGAGAAGGTGAAGTCTGGAGGGTGAATCAGAAGAAGCAGAAGAAGGAGAAGGAGAAGTTGAATACTGGAGGGTGAATCAGAAGAAGTAGAAGAAGGAGAAGGAGAAGGTGAAGTCTGGAGGGTGAATCAGAAGAAGTAGAAGAAGGAGAATGAGAAGGTGTAGTCTGGAGGGTGAATCAGAAGAAGTAGACGAAGGAGAAGGAGAAGGTGAAGTCTGGAGGGTGAATCACAAGAAGCAGAAGAAGGAGAACGAGAAGGTGAAGTCTGGAGGGTGAATCAGAAGAAGTAGAAGAAGGAGAAGGAGAAGGTGAAGTCTGGAGGGTGAATCAGAAGAAGCAGAAGAAGGAGAATGAGAAGGTGAAGTCAGGAGGGTGAATCAGAAGAAGCAGAAGAAGGAGAAGGAGAAGGTGAAGTCTGGAGGGTGAATCAGAAGAAGCAGAAGAAGGAGAAGGAGGAGGTGAAGACTGGAGGGTGAATCAGAAAAAGTAGAAGAAGGAGAAGGAGAAGGTGAAGTCTGGAGGGTGAATCAGAAGAAGTAAAAGAAGGAGAAGGAGAAGGCGAAGTCTGGAGGGTGAATCAGAAGAAGCAGAACAAGGAGAAGGAGAAGGTGAAGTCTGGAGGGTGAATCAGAAGAAGCAGAAGAAGGAGGAGGAGAAGATGAAGTCTGGAGGGTGAATCAGAAGAAGTAGAAGAAGGAGAAGGAGAAGGTGATGTCTGGAGGGTGAATCAGAAGAAGCAGAAGAAGGAGAAGGATATGGTGAAGTCTGAAGGGTGAATCAGAAGAAGCAGAAGAAGGAGAAGTAAAAGGTGAAGTCTGGAGGGTGAATCAGAAGAAGCAGAAGAAGGAGAAGGAGAAGGTGAAGTCTGGAGGGTGAATCAGAAGAAGCAGAAGAAGGAGAAGGAGAAGGTGAAGTCTGGAGGGTGAATCAGAAGAAGCAGAAGAAGGAGAAGGAGAAGGTGAATTCTGGAGGGTGAATCCGAAGAATTAGAAGACGGAGAAGGAGAAGGTGAAGTCTGGAGGCTGGAGGGTGAAGCAGAAGAAGTAGAAGAAGGAGAAGGAGAAGGTGAAGTCAGGAGGGTGAATCAGAAGAGGTAGAAGAAGGAGAAGGAGAAGGTGAAGTCAGGAGGGTGAATCAGAAGAAGCAGAAGAAGGAGAAGGAGAAGGTGAAGTCTGGAGAGTGAATCAGAAGAATCAGAAGAAGGAGAAGGAGAAGGTGAAGTCTGGAGGGTGAATCAGAAGAAGCTGAAGAAAGAGAAGGAGAAGGTGAAGTCTGGAGGGTGAAGCAGAAGAAGCAGAAGAAGGAGAAGGAGAAGGTGAAGACTGGAGGGTGAATCAGAAGAAGTAGAAGAAGGAGAAGGAGAAGGTGAAGTCTGGAGGGTGAATCAGAAGAAGTAGAAGAAGGAGTAGGAGAAGGTGAAGTCTGGAGGGTGAATCAGAAGAATGAGAAGAAGGAGAAGGAGAAGGTGAAGTCTGGAGGGTGAATCAGAAGAAGCAGAAGAAGAAGAAGGAGAAGGTGAAGACTGGAGGGTGAATCAGAAGAAGTAGAAGAAGGAGAAGGAGAAGGTGAAGTCTGGAGGGTGAATCAGAAGAAGTAGAAGAAGGAGTAGGAGAAGGTGAAGTCTGGAGGGTGAATCAGAAGAAGCAGAAGAAGGAGAAGGAGAAGGTGAAGTTAGGAGGGTGAATCAGAAGAAGCAGAAGAAGGAGAAGGAGAAGGTGAAGTCAGGGGGGTGAAGCAGAAGAAGTAGAAGAAGGAGAAGGAGAAGGTGAAGTCTGGAGGTTGAATCAGAGGAAGCAGAAGAAGGAGAAGGAGAAGGTGAAGTCTGGAGGGTGAATCAGAAGAAGCAGAAGAAGGAGAAGGAGAAGATGAAGTCTGGAGGGTGAATCAGAAGAAGTAGATGAAGGAGAAGGAGAAGGTGAGGTCTGGAGGGTGAATCAGAAGAAGCAGAAGAAGGAGAAGGAGAAGGTGAAGTCTGAAGGGTGAATCAGAAGAAGCAGAAGAAGGAGAAGGAGAAGGTGAAGTCTGGAGGGTGAATCAGAAGAAGCAGAAGAAGGAGAAGGAGAAGGTGAAGTCTGGAGGGTGAATCAGAAGAAGCAGAAGAAGGAGAAGGAGAAGGTGAAGTCTGGAGGGTGAATCAGAAGAAGTAGAAGAAGGAGAAGGAGAAGGTGAAGTCTGGAGGGTGAATCAGAAGAAGCAGAAGAAGGAGAAGGAGAAGGTGAAGTCTGGAGGGTGAATCAGAAGAAGCAGAAGAAGGAGAAGGAGAAGGTGAAGTCTGGAGGTTGAATCAGAAGAAGTAGAAGACGGAGAAGGAGAAGGTGAAGTCTGGAGGCTGGAGGGTGAAGCAGAAGAAGTAGAAGAAGGAGAAGGAGAACGTGAAGTCAGGAGGGTGAATCAGAAGAGGTAGAAGAAGGAGAAGGAGAAGGTGAAGTCAGGAGGGTGAATCAGAAGAAGCAGAAGAAGGAGAAGGAGAAGGTGAAGTCTGGAGAGTGAATCAGAAGAATCAGAAGAAGGAGAAGGAGAAGGTGAAGTCTGGAGGGTGAATCAGAAGAAGCTGAAGAAAGAGAAGGAGAAGGTGAAGTCTGGAGGGTGAAGCAGAAGAAGCAGAAGAAGGAGAACGTGAAGACTGGAGGGTGAATCAGAAGAAGTAGAAGAAGGAGAAGGAGAAGGTGAAGTCTGGAGGGTGAATCAGAAGAAGTAGAAGAAGGAGTAGGAGAAGGTGAAGTCTGGAGGGTGAATCAGAAGAATGAGAAGAAGGAGAAGGAGAAGGTGAAGTCTGGTATGTGAATCAGAAGAAGCAGAAGAAGGAGAAGGAGAAGGTGAAGTCAGGAGGGTGAATCAGAAGAAGCAGAAGAAGGAGAAGGAGAAGGTGAAGTTAGGAGGGTGAATCAGAAGAAGCAGAAGAAGGAGAAGGAGAAGGTGAAGTCAGGGGGGTGAAGCAGAAGAAGTAGAAGAAGGAGAAGGAGAAGGTGAAGTCTGGAGGGTGAAGCAGAAGAAGCAGAAGAAGGAGAAGGAGAAGGTGAAGTCTGGAGGGTGAATCAGAAGAAGCAGAAGAAGGAGAAGGAGAAGATGAAGTCTGGAGGGTGAATCAGAAGAAGTAGATGAAGGAGAAGGAGAAGGTGAGGCCTGGAGGGTGAATCAGAAGAAGCAGAAGAAGGAGAAGGAGAAGGTGAAGTCTGAAGGGTGAATCAGAAGAAGCAGAAGAAGGAGAAGGAGAAGGTGAAGTCTGGAGGGTGAATCAGAAGAAGCAGAAGAAGGAGAAGGAGAAGGTGAAGTCTGGAGGGTGAATCAGAAGAAGCAGAAGAAGGAGAAGGAGAAGGTGAAGTCTGGAGGGTGAATCAGAAGAAGCAGAAGAAGGAGAAGGAGAAGGAGAAGTCTGGAGGGTGAATCAGAAGAAGCAGAAGAAGGAGAAGGAGAAGGTGAAGTCTGGAGGGTGAATCAGAAGAAGTAGAAGACGGAGAAGGAGAAGGTGAAGTCTGGAGGCTGGAGGGTGAAGCAGAAGAAGTAGAAGAAGGAGAAGGAGAAGGTGAAGTCAGGAGGGTGAATCAGAAGAGGTAGAAGAAGGAGAAGGAGAAGGTGAAGTCAGGAGGGTGAATCAGAAGAAGCAGAAGAAGGAGAAGGAGAAGGTGAAGTCTGGAGAGTGAATCAGAAGAATCAGAAGAAGGAGAAGGAGAAGGTGAAGTCTGGAGGGTGAATCAGAAGAAGCTGAAGAAAGAGAAGGAGAAGGTGAAGTCTGGAGGGTGAAGCAGAAGAAGCAGAAGAAGGAGAAGGAGAAGGTGAAGACTGGAGGGTGAATCAGAAGAAGTAGAAGAAGGAGAAGGAGAAGGTGAAGTCTGGAGGGTGAATCAGAAGAAGTAGAAGAAGAAGTAGGAGAAGGTGAAGTCTGGAGGGTGAATCAGAAGAATGAGAAGAAGGAGAAGGAGAAGGTGAAGTCTGGAGGGTGAATCAGAAGAAGCAGAAGAAGGAGAAGGAGAAGGAGAAGTCAGGAGGGTGAATCAGAAGAAGCAGAAGAAGGAGAAGGAGAAGGTGAAGTTAGGAGGGTGAATCAGAAGAAGCAGAAGAAGGAGAAGGAGAAGGTGAAGTCAGCGGGGTGAATCAGAAGAAGTAGATGAAGGAGAAGGAGAAGGTGAGGTCTGGAGGGTGAATCAGAAGAAGCAGAAGAAGGAGAAGGAGAAGGTGAAGTCTGAAGGGTGAATCAGAAGAAGCAGAAGAAGGAGAAGGAGAAGGTGAAGTCTGGAGGGTGAATCAGAAGAAGCAGAAGAAGGAGAAGGAGAAGGTGAAGTCTGGAGGGTGAATCAGAAGAAGCAGAAGAAGGAGAAGGAGAAGGTGAAGTCTGGAGGGTGAATCAGAAGAAGTAGAAGAAGGAGAAGGAGAAGGTGAAGTCTGGAGGGTGAATCAGAAGAAGCAGAAGAAGGAGAAGGAGAAGGTGAAGTCTGGAGGGTGAATCAGAAGAAGCAGAAGAAGGAGAAGGAGAAGGTGAAGTCTGGAGGGTGAATCAGAAGAAGTAGAAGACGGAGAAGGAGAAGGTGAAGTCTGGAGGCTGGAGGGTGAAGCAGAAGAAGTAGAAGAAGGAGAAGGAGAAGGTGAAGTCAGGAGGGTGAATCAGAAGAGGTAGAAGAAGGAGAAGGAGAAGGTGAAGTCAGGAGGGTGAATCAGAAGAAGCAGAAGAAGGAGAAGGAGAAGGTGAAGTCTGGAGAGTGAATCAGAAGAATCAGAAGAAGGAGAAGGAGAAGGTGAAGTCTGGAGGGTGAATCAGAAGAAGCTGAAGAAAGAGAAGGAGAAGGTGAAGTCTGGAGGGTGAAGCAGAAGAAGCAGAAGAAGGAGAAGGAGAAGGTGAAGACTGGAGGGTGAATCAGAAGATGTAGAAGAAGGAGAAGGAGAAGGTGAAGTCTGGAGGGTGAATCAGAAGAAGTAGAAGAAGGAGTAGGAGAAGGTGAAGTCTGGAGGGTGAATCAGAAGAATGAGAAGAAGGAGAAGGAGAAGGTGAAGTCTGGAGGGTGAATCAGAAGAAGCAGAAGAAGGAGAAGGAGAAGGTGAAGTCAGGAGGGTGAATCAGAAGAAGAAGAAGAAGGAGAAGGAGAAGGTGAAGTTAGGAGGGTGAATCAGAAGAAGCAGAAGAAGGAGAAGGAGAAGGTGAAGTCAGGGGGTGAAGCAGAAGAAGTAGAAGAAGGAGAAGGAGAAGGTGAAGTCTGGAGGGTGAATCAGAAGAAGCAGAAGAAGGAGAATGAGAAGGTGAAGTCTGGATGGTGAATCAGAAGAAGCAGAAGAAGGAGAAGGAGAAGATGAAGTCTGGAGGGTGAATCAGAAGAAGTAGATGAAGGAGAAGGAGAAGGTGAGGTCTGGAGGGTGAATCAGAAGAAGCAGAAGAAGGAGAAGGAGAAGGTGAAGTCTGAAGGGTGAATCAGAAGAAGCAGAAGAAGGAGAAGGAGAAGGTGAAGTCTGGAGGGTGAATCAGAAGAAGCAGAAGAAGGAGAAGGAGAAGGTGAAGTCTGGAGGGTGAATCAGAAGAAGCAGAAGAAGGAGAAGGAGAAGGAGAAGTCTGGAGGGTGAATCAGAAGAAGCAGAAGAAGGAGAAGGAGAAGGTGAAGTCTGGAGGGTGAATCAGAAGAAGTAGAAGACGGAGAAGGAGAAGGTGAAGTCTGGAGGCTGGAGGGTGAAGCAGAAGAAGTAGAAGAAGGAGAAGGAGAAGGTGAAGTCAGGAGGGTGAATCAGAAGAGGTAGAAGAAGGAGAAGGAGAAGGTGAAGTCAGGAGGGTGAATCAGAAGAAGCAGAAGAAGGAGAAGGAGAAGGTGAAGTCTGGAGAGTGAATCAGAAGAATCAGAAGAAGGAGAAGGAGAAGGTGAAGTCTGGAGGGTGAATCAGAAGAAGCTGAAGAAAGAGAAGGAGAAGGTGAAGTCTGGAGGGTGAAGCAGAAGAAGCAGAAGAAGGAGAAGGAGAAGGTGAAGACTGGAGGGTGAATCAGAAGAAGTAGAAGAAGGAGAAGGAGAAGGTGAAGTCTGGAGGGTGAATCAGAAGAAGTAGAAGAAGAAGTAGGAGAAGGTGAAGTCTGGAGGGTGAATCAGAAGAATGAGAAGAAGGAGAAGGAGAAGGTGAAGTCTGGAGGGTGAATCAGAAGAAGCAGAAGAAGGAGAAGGAGAAGGAGAAGTCAGGAGGGTGAATCAGAAGAAGCAGAAGAAGGAGAAGGAGAAGGTGAAGTTAGGAGGGTGAATCAGAAGAAGCAGAAGAAGGAGAAGGAGAAGGTGAAGTCAGCGGGGTGAATCAGAAGAAGTAGATGAAGGAGAAGGAGAAGGTGAGGTCTGGAGGGTGAATCAGAAGAAGCAGAAGAAGGAGAAGGAGAAGGTGAAGTCTGAAGGGTGAATCAGAAGAAGCAGAAGAAGGAGAAGGAGAAGGTGAAGTCTGGAGGGTGAATCAGAAGAAGCAGAAGAAGGAGAAGGAGAAGGTGAAGTCTGGAGGGTGAATCAGAAGAAGCAGAAGAAGGAGAAGGAGAAGGTGAAGTCTGGAGGGTGAATCAGAAGAAGTAGAAGAAGGAGAAGGAGAAGGTGAAGTCTGGAGGGTGAATCAGAAGAAGCAGAAGAAGGAGAAGGAGAAGGTGAAGTCTGGAGGGTGAATCAGAAGAAGCAGAAGAAGGAGAAGGAGAAGGTGAAGTCTGGAGGGTGAATCAGAAGAAGTAGAAGACGGAGAAGGAGAAGGTGAAGTCTGGAGGCTGGAGGGTGAAGCAGAAGAAGTAGAAGAAGGAGAAGGAGAAGGTGAAGTCAGGAGGGTGAATCAGAAGAGGTAGAAGAAGGAGAAGGAGAAGGTGAAGTCAGGAGGGTGAATCAGAAGAAGCAGAAGAAGGAGAAGGAGAAGGTGAAGTCTGGAGAGTGAATCAGAAGAATCAGAAGAAGGAGAAGGAGAAGGTGAAGTCTGGAGGGTGAATCAGAAGAAGCTGAAGAAAGAGAAGGAGAAGGTGAAGTCTGGAGGGTGAAGCAGAAGAAGCAGAAGAAGGAGAAGGAGAAGGTGAAGACTGGAGGGTGAATCAGAAGATGTAGAAGAAGGAGAAGGAGAAGGTGAAGTCTGGAGGGTGAATCAGAAGAAGTAGAAGAAGGAGTAGGAGAAGGTGAAGTCTGGAGGGTGAATCAGAAGAATGAGAAGAAGGAGAAGGAGAAGGTGAAGTCTGGAGGGTGAATCAGAAGAAGCAGAAGAAGGAGAAGGAGAAGGTGAAGTCAGGAGGGTGAATCAGAAGAAGAAGAAGAAGGAGAAGGAGAAGGTGAAGTTAGGAGGGTGAATCAGAAGAAGCAGAAGAAGGAGAAGGAGAAGGTGAAGTCAGGGGGTGAAGCAGAAGAAGTAGAAGAAGGAGAAGGAGAAGGTGAAGTCTGGAGGGTGAATCAGAAGAAGCAGAAGAAGGAGAATGAGAAGGTGAAGTCTGGAGGGTGAATCAGAAGAAGCAGAAGAAGGAGAAGGAGAAGATGAAGTCTGGAGGGTGAATCAGAAGAAGTAGATGAAGGAGAAGGAGAAGGTGAGGTCTGGAGGGTGAATCAGAAGAAGCAGAAGAAGGAGAAGGAGAAGGTGAAGTCTGAAGGGTGAATCAGAAGAAGCAGAAGAAGGAGAAGGAGAAGGTGAAGTCTGGAGGGTGAATCAGAAGAAGCAGAAGAAGGAGAAGGAGAAGGTGAAGTCTGGAGGGTGAATCAGAAGAAGCAGAAGAAGGAGAAGGAGAAGGTGAAGTCTGGAGGGTGAATCAGAAGAAGCAGAAGAAGGAGAAGGAGAAGGTGAAGTCTGGAGGGTGAATCAGAAGAAGCAGAAGAAGGAGAAGGAGAAGGTGAAGTCTGGAGGGTGAATCAGAAGAAGTAGAAGACGGAGAAGGAGAAGGTGAAGTCTGGAGGCTGGAGGGTGAAGCAGAAGAAGTAGAAGAAGGAGAAGGAGAAGGTGAAGTCAGGAGGGTGAATCAGAAGAGGTAGAAGAAGGAGAAGGAGAAGGTGAAGTCAGGAGGGTGAATCAGAAGAAGCAGAAGAAGGAGAAGGAGAAGGTGAAGTCTGGAGAGTGAATCAGAAGAATCAGAAGAAGGAGAAGGAGAAGGTGAAGTCTGGAGGGTGAATCAGAAGAAGCTGAAGAAAGAGAAGGAGAAGGTGAAGTCTGGAGGGTGAAGCAGAAGAAGCAGAAGAAGGAGAAGGAGAAGGTGAAGGCTGGAGCGTGAATCAGAAGAAGTAGAAGAAGGAGTAGGAGAAGGTGAAGTCTGGAGGGTGAATCAGAAGAATGAGAAGAAGGAGAAGGAGAAGGTGAAGTCTGGAGGGTGAATCAGAAGAAGCAGAAGAAGGAGAAGGAGAAGGTGAAGTCTGGAGGGTGAATCAGAAGAAGTAGAAGAAGGAGAAGGAGAAGGTGAAGTCTGGAGGGTGAATCAGAAGAAGCAGAAGAAGGAGAAGGAGAAGGTGAAGTTAGGAGGGTGAATCAGAAGAAGCAGAAGAAGGAGAAGGAGAAGGTGAAGTCTGGAGGGTGAATCAGAAGAAGTAGAAGAAGGAGAAGGAGAAGGTGAAGTCTGGAGGGTGAATCAGAAGAAGCAGAAGAAGGAGAAGGAGAAGGTGAAGTCTGGAGGGTGAATCAGAAGAAGTAGAAGAAGGAGTAGGAGAAGGTGAAGTCAGGAGGGTGAAGCAGAAGAAGCAGAAGAAGGAGAAGGAGAAGGTGAAGTCTGGAGGGTGAAGCAGAAGAAGCAGAAGAAGGAGAAGGAGAAGGTGAAGTCTGGAGGGTGAAGCAGAAGAAGCAGAAGAAGGAGAAGGAGAAGGTGAAGTCAGGAGGGTGAATCAAAAGAAGTAGAAGAAGGAGAAGGAGATGGTGAAGTCTGGAGGGTGAATCAGAAGAAGTCGAAGAAGGAGAAGGAGAAGGTGAAGTCTGGAGGGTGAATCAGAAGAAGTAGAAGAAGGAGAAGGAGTTGGTGTAGTCTGGAGGGTGAATCAGAAGAAGTAGACGAAGGAGAAGGAGAAGGTGAAGTCTGGAGGGTGAATCAGAAGAAGCAGAAGAAGGAGAAGGAGAAGGTGAAGTCTAGAGGGTGAATCAGAAGAAGTAGAAGAAGGAGAAGGAGAAGATGAAGTCTGGAGGGTGAATCAGAAGAAGCAGAAGAAGGAGAAGGAGAAGGTGAAGTCAGGAGGGTGAATCAGAAGAAGCAGAAGAAGGAGAAGGAGAAGGTGAAGTCTGGAGGGTGAATCAGAAGAAGCAGAAGAAGGAGAAGGAGAAGTTGAAGACTGGAGGGTGAATCAGAAGAAGTAGAAGAAGGAGAAGGAGAAGGTGAAGTCTGGAGGGTGAATCAGAAGAGGTAGAAGAAGGAGAATGAGAAGGTGTAGTCTGGAGGGTGAATCAGAAGAAGTAGACGAAGGAGAAGGAGAAGGTGAAGTCTGGAGGGTGAATCAGAAGAAGTAGAAGAAGGAGAAGGAGAAGGTGAAGTCTGGAGGGTGAATCAGAAGAAGCAGAAGAAGGAGAATGAGAAGGTGAAGTCAGGAGGGTGAATCAGAAGAAGCAGAAGAAGGAGAAGGAGAAGGTGAAGTCTGGAGGGTGAATCAGAAGAAGCAGAAGAAGGAGAACGAGAAGGTGAAGTCTGGAGGGTGAATCAGAAGAAGTAGAAGAAGGAGAAGGAGAAGGTGAAGTCTGGAGGGTGAATCAGAAGAAGCAGAAGAAGGAGAATGAGAAGGTGAAGTCAGGAGGGTGAATCAGAAGAAGCAGAAGAAGGAGAAGGAGAAGGTGAAGTCTGGAGGGTGAATCAGAAGAAGCAGAAGAAGGAGAAGGAGGAGGTGAAGACTGGAGGGTGAATCAGAAAAAGTAGAAGAAGGAGAAGGAGAAGGTGAAGGCTGGAGGGTGAATCAGAAGAAGTAAAAGAAGGAGAAGGAGAAGGCGAAGTCTGGAGGGTGAATCAGAAGAAGCAGAAAAAGGAGAAGGAGAAGGTGAAGTCTGGAGGGTGAATCAGAAGAAGTAGAAGAAGGAGGAGGAGAAGATGAAGTCTGGAGGGTGAATCAGAAGAAGTAGAAGAAGGAGAAGGAGAAGGTGATGTCTGGAGGGTGAATCAGAAGAAGCAGAAGAAGGAGAAGGATATGGTGAAGTCTGAAGGGTGAATCAGAAGAAGCAGAAGAAGGAGAAGTAAAAGGTGAAGTCTGGAGGGTGAATCAGAAGAAGCAGAAGAAGGAGAAGGAGAAGGTGAAGTCTGGAGGGTGAATCAGAAGAAGCAGAAGAAGGAGAAGGAGAAGGTGAACTCTGGAGGGTGAATCAGAAGAAGTAGAAGAAGGAGAAGGAGAAGGTGAAGTCTGGAGGGTGAATCAGAAGAAGTAGAAGAAGGAGAAGGAGAAGGTGAAGTCTGGAGGGTGAATCAGAAGAAGCAGAAGAAGGAGAAGGAGAAGGTGAAGTCTGGAGGGTGAATCAGAAGAAGCAGAAGAA
This sequence comes from Somniosus microcephalus, assembly GCF_052327205.1. Lineage (NCBI taxonomy): Eukaryota > Metazoa > Chordata > Chondrichthyes > Squaliformes > Somniosidae > Somniosus > Somniosus microcephalus. The sequence goes on from NW_028225219.1 coordinate 1,142,347, forward strand.
GGAGATGGAGAAGGTGAATTCTGGAGGGTGAATCAGAAGAATTAGAAGACGGAGAAGGAGAAGGTGAAGTCTGGAGGCTGGAGGGTGAAGCAGAAGAAGTAGAAGAAGGAGAAGGAGAAGGTGAAGTCAGGAGGGTGAATCAGAAGAGGTAGAAGAAGGAGAAGGAGAAGGTGAAGTCAGGAGGGTGAATCAGAAGAAGCAGAAGAAGGAGAAGGAGAAGGTGAAGTCTGGAGAGTGAATCAGAAGAATCAGAAGAAGGAGAAGGAGAAGGTGAAGTCTGGAGGGTGAATCAGAAGAAGCTGAAGAAAGAGAAGGAGAAGGTGAAGTCTGGAGGGTGAAGCAGAAGAAGCAGAAGAAGGAGAAGGAGAAGGTGAAGACTGGAGGGTGAATCAGAAGAAGTAGAAGAAGGAGAAGGAGAAGGTGAAGTCTGGAGGGTGAATCAGAAGAAGTAGAAGAAGGAGTAGGAGAAGGTGAAGTCTGGAGGGTGAATCAGAAGAATGAGAAGAAGGAGAAGGAGAAGGTGAAGTCTGGAGGGTGAATCAGAAGAAGCAGAAGAAGGAGAAGGAGAAGGTGAAGTCAGGAGGGTGAATCAGAAGAAGCAGAAGAAGGAGAAGGAGAAGGTGAAGTTAGGAGGGTGAATCAGAAGAAGCAGAAGAAGGAGAAGGAGAAGGTGAAGTCAGGGGGGTGAAGCAGAAGAAGTAGAAGAAGGAGAAGGAGAAGGTGAAGTCTGGAGGTTGAATCAGAAGAAGCAGAAGAAGGAGAAGGAGAAGGTGAAGTCTGGAGGGTGAATCAGAAGAAGCAGAAGAAGGAGAAGGAGAAGATGAAGTCTGGAGGGTGAATCAGAAGAAGTAGATGAAGGAGAAGGAGAAGGTGAGGTCTGGAGGGTGAATCAGAAGAAGCAGAAGAAGGAGAAGGAGAAGGTGAAGTCTGAAGGGTGAATCAGAAGAAGCAGAAGAAGGAGAAGGAGAAGGTGAAGTCTGGAGGGTGAATCAGAAGAAGCAGAAGAAGGAGAAGGAGAAGGTGAAGTCTGGAGGGTGAATCAGAAGAAGCAGAAGAAGGAGAAGGAGAAGGTGAAGTCTGGAGGGTGAATCAGAAGAAGTAGAAGAAGGAGAAGGAGAAGGTGAAGTCTGGAGGGTGAATCAGAAGAAGCAGAAGAAGGAGAAGGAGAAGGTGAAGTCTGGAGGGTGAATCAGAAGAAGCAGAAGAAGGAGAAGGAGAAGGTGAAGTCTGGAGGGTGAATCAGAAGAAGTAGAAGACGGAGAAGGAGAAGGTGAAGTCTGGAGGCTGGAGGGTGAAGCAGAAGAAGTAGAAGAAGGAGAAGGAGAAGGTGAAGTCAGGAGGGTGAATCAGAAGAGGTAGAAGAAGGAGAAGGAGAAGGTGAAGTCAGGAGGGTGAATCAGAAGAAGCAGAAGAAAGAGAAGGAGAAGGTGAAGTCTGGAGAGTGAATCAGAAGAATCAGAAGAAGGAGAAGGAGAAGGTGAAGTCTGGAGGGTGAATCAGAAGAAGCTGAAGAAAGAGAAGGAGAAGGTGAAGTCTGGAGGGTGAAGCAGAAGAAGCAGAAGAAGGAGAAGGTGAAGACTGGAGGGTGAATCAGAAGAAGTAGAAGAAGGAGAAGGAGAAGGTGAAGTCTGGAGGGTGAATCAGAAGAAGTAGAAGAAGGAGTAGGAGAAGGTGAAGTCTGGAGGGTGAATCAGAAGAATGAGAAGAAGGAGAAGGAGAAGGTGAAGTCTGGAGGGTGAATCAGAAGAAGCAGAAGAAGGAGAAGGAGAAGGTGAAGTCAGGAGGGTGAATCAGAAGAAGCAGAAGAAGGAGAAGGAGAAGGTGAAGTTAGGAGGGTGAATCAGAAGAAGCAGAAGAAGGAGAAGGAGAAGGTGAAGTCAGGGGGGTGAAGCAGAAGAAGTAGAAGAAGGAGAAGGAGAAGGTGAAGTCTGGAGGGTGAATCAGAAGAAGCAGAAGAAGGAGAAGGAGAAGGTGAAGTCTGGAGGGTGAATCAGAAGAAGCAGAAGAAGGAGAAGGAGAAGATGAAGTCTGGAGGGTGAATCAGAAGAAGTAGATGAAGGAGAAGGAGAAGGTGAGGCCTGGAGGGTGAATCAGAAGAAGCAGAAGAAGGAGAAGGAGAAGGTGAAGTCTGGAGGGTGAATCAGAAGAAGCAGAAGAAGGAGAAGGAGAAGGAGAAGTCTGGAGGGTGAATCAGAAGAAGCAGAAGAAGGAGAAGGAGAAGGTGAAGTCTGGAGGGTGAATCAGAAGAAGTAGAAGACGGAGAAGGAGAAGGTGAAGTCTGGAGGCTGGAGGGTGAAGCAGAAGAAGTAGAAGAAGGAGAAGGAGAAGGTGAAGTCTGGAGGGTGAAGCAGAAGAAGCAGAAGAAGGAGAAGGAGAAGGTGAAGACTGGAGGGTGAATCAGAAGAAGTAGAAGAAGGAGAAGGAGAAGGTGAAGTCTGGAGGGTGAATCAGAAGAAGTAGAAGAAGAAGTAGGAGAAGGTGAAGTCTGGAGGGTGAATCAGAAGAATGAGAAGAAGGAGAAGGAGAAGGTGAAGTCTGGAGGGTGAATCAGAAGAAGCAGAAGAAGGAGAAGGAGAAGGAGAAGTCAGGAGGGTGAATCAGAAGAAGCAGAAGAAGGAGAAGGAGAAGGTGAAGTTAGGAGGGTGAATCAGAAGAAGCAGAAGAAGGAGAAGGAGAAGGTGAAGTCAGGGGGGTGAAGCAGAAGAAGTAGAAGAAGGAGAAGGAGAAGGTGAAGTCTGGAGGTTGAATCAGAAGAAGCAGAAGAAGGAGAAGGTGAAGTCTGGAGGGTGAATCAGAAGAAGTAGAAGAAGAAGTAGGAGAAGGTGAAGTCTGGAGGGTGAATCAGAAGAATGAGAAGAAGGAGAAGGAGAAGGTGAAGTCTGGAGGGTGAATCAGAAGAAGCAGAAGAAGGAGAAGGAGAAGGAGAAGTCAGGAGGGTGAATCAGAAGAAGCAGAAGAAGGAGAAGGAGAAGGTGAAGTTAGGAGGGTGAATCAGAAGAAGCAGAAGAAGGAGAAGGAGAAGGTGAAGTCAGGGGGGTGAAGCAGAAGAAGTAGAAGAAGGAGAAGGAGAAGGTGAAGTCTGGAGGTTGAATCAGAAGAAGCAGAAGAAGGAGAAGGAGAAGGTGAAGTCTGGAGGGTGAATCAGAAGAAGTAGAAGAAGGAGAAGGAGAAGATGAAGTCTGGAGGGTGAATCAGAAGAAGTAGATGAAGGAGAAGGAGAAGGTGAGGTCTGGAGGGTGAATCAGAAGAAGCAGAAGAAGGAGAAGGAGAAGGTGAAGTCTGAAGGGTGAATCAGAAGAAGCAGAAGAAGGAGAAGGAGAAGGTGAAGTCTGGAGGGTGAATCAGAAGAAGCAGAAGAAGGAGAAGGAGAAGGTGAAGTCTGGAGGGTGAATCAGAAGAAGCAGAAGAAGGAGAAGGAGAAGGTGAAGTCTGGAGGGTGAATCAGAAGAAGTAGAAGAAGGAGAAGGAGAAGGTGAAGTCTGGAGGGTGAATCAGAAGAAGCAGAAGAAGGAGAAGGAGAAGGTGAAGTCTGGAGGGTGAATCAGAAGAAGCAGAAGAAGGAGAAGGAGAAGGTGAAGTCTGGAGGGTGAATCAGAAGAAGTAGAAGACGGAGAAGGAGAAGGTGAAGTCTGGAGGCTGGAGGGTGAAGCAGAAGAAGTAGAAGAAGGAGAAGGAGAAGGTGAAGTCAGGAGGGTGAATCAGAAGAGGTAGAAGAAGGAGAAGGAGAAGGTGAAGTCAGGAGGGTGAATCAGAAGAAGCAGAAGAAGGAGAAGGAGAAGGTGAAGTCTGGAGAGTGAATCAGAAGAATCAGAAGAAGGAGAAGGAGAAGGTGAAGTCTGGAGGGTGAATCAGAAGAAGCTGAAGAAAGAGAAGGAGAAGGTGAAGTCTGGAGGGTGAAGCAGAAGAAGCAGAAGAAGGAGAAGGAGAAGGTGAAGACTGGAGGGTGAATCAGAAGAAGTAGAAGAAGGAGAAGGAGAAGGTGAAGTCTGGAGGGTGAATCAGAAGAAGTAGAAGAAGGAGTAGGAGAAGGTGAAGTCTGGAGGGTGAATAAGAAGAATGAGAAGAAGGAGAAGGAGAAGGTGAAGTCTGGAGGGTGAATCAGAAGAAGCAGAAGAAGGAGAAGGAGAAGGTGAAGTCAGGAGGGTGAATCAGAAGAAGCAGAAGAAGGAGAAGGAGAAGGTGAAGTTAGGAGGGTGAATCAGAAGAAGCAGAAGAAGGAGAAGGAGAAGGTGAAGTCAGGGGGTGAAGCAGAAGAAGTAGAAGAAGGAGAAGGAGAAGGTGAAGTCTGGAGGGTGAATCAGAAGAAGCAGAAGAAGGAGAATGAGAAGGTGAAGTCTGGAGTGTGAATCAGAAGAAGCAGAAGAAGGAGAAGGAGAAGATGAAGTCTGGAGGGTGAATCAGAAGAAGTAGATGAAGGAGAAGGAGAAGGTGAGGTCTGGAGGGTGAATCAGAAGAAGCAGAAGAAGGAGAAGGAGAAGGTGAAGTCTGAAGGGTGAATCAGAAGAAGCAGAAGAAGGAGAAGGAGAAGGTGAAGTCTGGAGGGTGAATCAGAAGAAGCAGAAGAAGGAGAAGGTGAAGTCTGGAGGGTGAATCAGAAGAAGCAGAAGAAGGAGAAGGAGAAGGTGAAGTCTGGAGGGTGAATCAGAAGAAGTAGAAGAAGGAGTAGGAGAAGGTGAAGTCTGGAGGGTGAATCAGAAGAATGAGAAGAAGGAGAAGGAGAAGGTGAAGTCTGGAGGGTGAATCAGAAGAAGCAGAAGAAGGAGAAGGAGAAGGTGAAGTCAGGAGGGTGAATCAGAAGAAGCAGAAGAAGGAGAAGGAGAAGGTGAAGTTAGGAGGGTGAATCAGAAGAAGCAGAAGAAGGAGAAGGAGAAGGTGAAGTCAGGGGGGTGAAGCAGAAGAAGTAGAAGAAGGAAAAGGAGAAGGTGAAGTCTGGAGGTTGAATCAGAAGAAGCAGAAGAAGGAGAAGGAGAAGGTGAAGTCTGGAGGGTGAATCAGAAGAAGCAGAAGAAGGAGAAGGAGAAGATGAAGTCTGGAGGGTGAATCAGAAGAAGTAGATGAAGGAGAAGGAGAAGGTGAGGTCTGGAGGGTGAATCAGAAGAAGCAGAAGAAGGAGAAGGAGAAGGTGAAGTCTGAAGGGTGAATCAGAAGAAGCAGAAGAAGGAGAAGGAGAAGGTGAAGTCTGGAGGGTGAATCAGAAGAAGCAGAAGAAGGAGAAGGAGAAGGTGAAGTCTGGAGGGTGAATCAGAAGAAGCAGAAGAAGGAGAAGGAGAAGGTGAAGTCTGGAGGGTGAATCAGAAGAAGCAGAAGAAGGAGAAGGAGAAGGTGAATTCTGGAGGGTGAATCAGAAGAATTAGAAGACGGAGAAGGAGAAGGTGAAGTCTGGAGGCTGGAGGGTGAAGCAGAAGAAGTAGAAGAAGGAGAAGGAGAAGGTGAAGTCAGGAGGGTGAATCAGAAGAGGTAGAAGAAGGAGAAGGAGAAGGTGAAGTCAGGAGGGTGAATCAGAAGAAGCAGAAGAAGGAGAAGGAGAAGGTGAAGTCAGGGGGGTGAAGCAGAAGAAGTAGAAGAAGGAGAAGGAGAAGGTGAAGTCTGGAGGTTGAATCAGAAGAAGCAGAAGAAGGAGAAGGAGAAGGTGAAGTCTGGAGGGTGAATCAGAAGAAGCAGAAGAAGGAGAAGGAGAAGATGAAGTCTGGAGGGTGAATCAGAAGAAGCAGATGAAGGAGAAGGAGAAGGTGAAGTCTGGAGGGTGAATCAGAAGAAGCAGAAGAAGGAGAAGGAGAAGGTGAACTCTGGAGGGTGAATCAGAAGAAGTAGAAGAAGGAGAAGGAGAAGGTGAAGTCTGGAGGGTGAATCAGAAGAAGTAGAAGAAGGAGAAGGAGAAGGTGAAGTCTGGAGGGTGAATCAGAAGAAGCAGAAGAAGGAGAAGGAGAAGGTGAAGTCTGGAGGGTGAATCAGAAGAAGCAGAAGAAGGAGAAGGAGAAGGTGAATTCTGGAGGGTGAATCAGAAGAATTAGAAGACGGAGAAGGAGAAGGTGAAGTCTGGAGGCTGGAGGGTGAAGCTGAAGAAGTAGAAGAAGGAGAAGGAGAAGGTGAAGTCAGGAGGGTGAATCAGAAGAGGTAGAAGAAGGAGAAGGAGAAGGTGAAGTCAGGAGGGTGAATCAGAAGAAGCAGAAGAAGGAGAAGGAGAAGGTGAAGTCTGGAGAGTGAATCAGAAGAATCAGAAGAAGGAGAAGGAGAAGGTGAAGTCTGGAGGGTGAATCAGAAGAAGCTGAAGAAAGAGAAGGAGAAGGTGAAGTCTGGAGGGTGAAGCAGAAGAAGCAGAAGAAGGAGAAGGAGAAGGTGAAGACTGGAGGGTGAATCAGAAGAAGTAGAAGAAGGAGAAGGAGAAGGTGAAGTCTGGAGGGTGAATCAGAAGAAGTAGAAGAAGGAGTAGGAGAAGGTGAAGTCTGGAGGGTGAATCAGAAGAATGAGAAGAAGGAGAAGGAGAAGGTGAAGTCTGGAGGGTGAATCAGAAGAAGCAGAAGAAGGAGAAGGAGAAGGTGAAGTCAGGAGGGTGAATCAGAAGAAGCAGAAGAAGGAGAAGGAGAAGGTGAAGTTAGGAGGGTGAATCAGAAGAAGCAGAAGAAGGAGAAGGAGAAGGTGAAGTCAGGGGGGTGAAGCAGAAGAAGTAGAAGAAGGAGAAGGAGAAGGTGAAGTCTGGAGGTTGAATCAGAAGAAGCAGAAGAAGGAGAAGGAGAAGGTGAAGTCTGGAGGGTGAATCAGAAGAAGCAGAAGAAGGAGAAGGAGAAGATGAAGTCTGGAGGGTGAATCAGAAGAAGTAGATGAAGGAGAAGGAGAAGGTGAGGTCTGGAGGGTGAATCAGAAGAAGCAGAAGAAGGAGAAGGAGAAGGTGAAGTCTGAAGGGTGAATCAGAAGAAGCAGAAGAAGGAGAAGGAGAAGGTGAAGTCTGGAGGGTGAATCAGAAGAAGCAGAAGAAGGAGAAGGAGAAGGTGAAGTCTGGAGGGTGAATCAGAAGAAGCAGAAGAAGGAGAAGGAGAAGGTGAAGTCTGGAGGGTGAATCAGAAGAAGTAGAAGAAGGAGAAGGAGAAGGTGAAGTCTGGAGGGTGAATCAGAAGAAGCAGAAGAAGGAGAAGGAGAAGGTGAAGTCTGGAGGGTGAATCAGAAGAAGCAGAAGAAGGAGAAGGAGAAGGTGAAGTCTGGAGGGTGAATCAGAAGAAGTAGAAGACGGAGAAGGAGAAGGTGAAGTCTGGAGGCTGGAGGGTGAAGCAGAAGAAGTAGAAGAAGGAGAAGGAGAAGGTGAAGTCAGGAGGGTGAATCAGAAGAGGTAGAAGAAGGAGAAGGAGAAGGTGAAGTCAGGAGGGTGAATCAGAAGAAGCAGAAGAAAGAGAAGGAGAAGGTGAAGTCTGGAGAGTGAATCAGAAGAATCAGAAGAAGGAGAAGGAGAAGGTGAAGTCTGGAGGGTGAATCAGAAGAAGCTGAAGAAAGAGAAGGAGAAGGTGAAGTCTGGAGGGTGAAGCAGAAGAAGCAGAAGAAGGAGAAGGTGAAGACTGGAGGGTGAATCAGAAGAAGTAGAAGAAGGAGAAGGAGAAGGTGAAGTCTGGAGGGTGAATCAGAAGAAGTAGAAGAAGGAGTAGGAGAAGGTGAAGTCTGGAGGGTGAATCAGAAGAATGAGAAGAAGGAGAAGGAGAAGGTGAAGTCTGGAGGGTGAATCAGAAGAAGCAGAAGAAGGAGAAGGAGAAGGTGAAGTCAGGAGGGTGAATCAGAAGAAGCAGAAGAAGGAGAAGGAGAAGGTGAAGTTAGGAGGGTGAATCAGAAGAAGCAGAAGAAGGAGAAGGAGAAGGTGAAGTCAGGGGGGTGAAGCAGAAGAAGTAGAAGAAGGAGAAGGAGAAGGTGAAGTCTGGAGGGTGAATCAGAAGAAGCAGAAGAAGGAGAAGGAGAAGGTGAAGTCTGGAGGGTGAATCAGAAGAAGCAGAAGAAGGAGAAGGAGAAGATGAAGTCTGGAGGGTGAATCAGAAGAAGTAGATGAAGGAGAAGGAGAAGGTGAGGCCTGGAGGGTGAATCAGAAGAAGCAGAAGAAGGAGAAGGAGAAGGTGAAGTCTGGAGGGTGAATCAGAAGAAGCAGAAGAAGGAGAAGGAGAAGGAGAAGTCTGGAGGGTGAATCAGAAGAAGCAGAAGAAGGAGAAGGAGAAGGTGAAGTCTGGAGGGTGAATCAGAAGAAGTAGAAGACGGAGAAGGAGAAGGTGAAGTCTGGAGGCTGGAGGGTGAAGCAGAAGAAGTAGAAGAAGGAGAAGGAGAAGGTGAAGTCTGGAGGGTGAAGCAGAAGAAGCAGAAGAAGGAGAAGGAGAAGGTGAAGACTGGAGGGTGAATCAGAAGAAGTAGAAGAAGGAGAAGGAGAAGGTGAAGTCTGGAGGGTGAATCAGAAGAAGTAGAAGAAGAAGTAGGAGAAGGTGAAGTCTGGAGGGTGAATCAGAAGAATGAGAAGAAGGAGAAGGAGAAGGTGAAGTCTGGAGGGTGAATCAGAAGAAGCAGAAGAAGGAGAAGGAGAAGGAGAAGTCAGGAGGGTGAATCAGAAGAAGCAGAAGAAGGAGAAGGAGAAGGTGAAGTTAGGAGGGTGAATCAGAAGAAGCAGAAGAAGGAGAAGGAGAAGGTGAAGTCAGGGGGGTGAAGCAGAAGAAGTAGAAGAAGGAGAAGGAGAAGGTGAAGTCTGGAGGTTGAATCAGAAGAAGCAGAAGAAGGAGAAGGTGAAGTCTGGAGGGTGAATCAGAAGAAGTAGAAGAAGAAGTAGGAGAAGGTGAAGTCTGGAGGGTGAATCAGAAGAATGAGAAGAAGGAGAAGGAGAAGGTGAAGTCTGGAGGGTGAATCAGAAGAAGCAGAAGAAGGAGAAGGAGAAGGAGCAGTCAGGAGGGTGAATCAGAAGAAGCAGAAGAAGGAGAAGGAGAAGGTGAAGTTAGGAGGGTGAATCAGAAGAAGCAGAAGAAGGAGAAGGAGAAGGTGAAGTCAGGGGGGTGAAGCAGAAGAAGTAGAAGAAGGAGAAGGAGAAGGTGAAGTCTGGAGGTTGAATCAGAAGAAGCAGAAGAAGGAGAAGGAGAAGGTGAAGTCTGGAGGGTGAATCAGAAGAAGTAGAAGAAGGAGAAGGAGAAGATGAAGTCTGGAGGGTGAATCAGAAGAAGTAGATGAAGGAGAAGGAGAAGGTGAGGTCTGGAGGGTGAATCAGAAGAAGCAGAAGAAGGAGAAGGAGAAGGTGAAGTCTGAAGGGTGAATCAGAAGAAGCAGAAGAAGGAGAAGGAGAAGGTGAAGTCTGGAGGGTGAATCAGAAGAAGCAGAAGAAGGAGAAGGAGAAGGTGAAGTCTGGAGGGTGAATCAGAAGAAGCAGAAGAAGGAGAAGGAGAAGGTGAAGTCTGGAGGGTGAATCAGAAGAAGTAGAAGAAGGAGAAGGAGAAGGTGAAGTCTGGAGGGTGAATCAGAAGAAGCAGAAGAAGGAGAAGGAGAAGGTGAAGTCTGGAGGGTGAATCAGAAGAAGCAGAAGAAGGAGAAGGAGAAGGTGAAGTCTGGAGGGTGAATCAGAAGAAGTAGAAGACGGAGAAGGAGAAGGTGAAGTCTGGAGGCTGGAGGGTGAAGCAGAAGAAGTAGAAGAAGGAGAAGGAGAAGGTGAAGTCAGGAGGGTGAATCAGAAGAGGTAGAAGAAGGAGAAGGAGAAGGTGAAGTCAGGAGGGTGAATCAGAAGAAGCAGAAGAAGGAGAAGGAGAAGGTGAAGTCTGGAGAGTGAATCAGAAGAATCAGAAGAAGGAGAAGGAGAAGGTGAAGTCTGGAGGGTGAATCAGAAGAAGCTGAAGAAAGAGAAGGAGAAGGTGAAGTCTGGAGGGTGAAGCAGAAGAAGCAGAAGAAGGAGAAGGAGAAGGTGAAGACTGGAGGGTGAATCAGAAGAAGTAGAAGAAGGAGAAGGAGAAGGTGAAGTCTGGAGGGTGAATCAGAAGAAGTAGAAGAAGGAGTAGGAGAAGGTGAAGTCTGGAGGGTGAATAAGAAGAATGAGAAGAAGGAGAAGGAGAAGGTGAAGTCTGGAGGGTGAATCAGAAGAAGCAGAAGAAGGAGAAGGAGAAGGTGAAGTCAGGAGGGTGAATCAGAAGAAGCAGAAGAAGGAGAAGGAGAAGGTGAAGTTAGGAGGGTGAATCAGAAGAAGCAGAAGAAGGAGAAGGAGAAGGTGAAGTCAGGGGGTGAAGCAGAAGAAGTAGAAGAAGGAGAAGGAGAAGGTGAAGTCTGGAGGGTGAATCAGAAGAAGCAGAAGAAGGAGAATGAGAAGGTGAAGTCTGGAGTGTGAATCAGAAGAAGCAGAAGAAGGAGAAGGAGAAGATGAAGTCTGGAGGGTGAATCAGAAGAAGTAGATGAAGGAGAAGGAGAAGGTGAGGTCTGGAGGGTGAATCAGAAGAAGCAGAAGAAGGAGAAGGAGAAGGTGAAGTCTGAAGGGTGAATCAGAAGAAGCAGAAGAAGGAGAAGGAGAAGGTGAAGTCTGGAGGGTGAATCAGAAGAAGCAGAAGAAGGAGAAGGTGAAGTCTGGAGGGTGAATCAGAAGAAGCAGAAGAAGGAGAAGGAGAAGGTGAAGTCTGGAGGGTGAATCAGAAGAAGTAGAAGAAGGAGTAGGAGAAGGTGAAGTCTGGAGGGTGAATCAGAAGAATGAGAAGAAGGAGAAGGAGAAGGTGAAGTCTGGAGGGTGAATCAGAAGAAGCAGAAGAAGGAGAAGGAGAAGGTGAAGTCAGGAGGGTGAATCAGAAGAAGCAGAAGAAGGAGAAGGAGAAGGTGAAGTTAGGAGGGTGAATCAGAAGAAGCAGAAGAAGGAGAAGGAGAAGGTGAAGTCAGGGGGGTGAAGCAGAAGAAGTAGAAGAAGGAAAAGGAGAAGGTGAAGTCTGGAGGTTGAATCAGAAGAAGCAGAAGAAGGAGAAGGAGAAGGTGAAGTCTGGAGGGTGAATCAGAAGAAGCAGAAGAAGGAGAAGGAGAAGATGAAGTCTGGAGGGTGAATCAGAAGAAGTAGATGAAGGAGAAGGAGAAGGTGAGGTCTGGAGGGTGAATCAGAAGAAGCAGAAGAAGGAGAAGGAGAAGGTGAAGTCTGAAGGGTGAATCAGAAGAAGCAGAAGAAGGAGAAGGAGAAGGTGAAGTCTGGAGGGTGAATCAGAAGAAGCAGAAGAAGGAGAAGGAGAAGGTGAAGTCTGGAGGGTGAATCAGAAGAAGCAGAAGAAGGAGAAGGAGAAGGTGAAGTCTGGAGGGTGAATCAGAAGAAGCAGAAGAAGGAGAAGGAGAAGGTGAATTCTGGAGGGTGAATCAGAAGAATTAGAAGACGGAGAAGGAGAAGGTGAAGTCTGGAGGCTGGAGGGTGAAGCAGAAGAAGTAGAAGAAGGAGAAGGAGAAGGTGAAGTCAGGAGGGTGAATCAGAAGAGGTAGAAGAAGGAGAAGGAGAAGGTGAAGTCAGGAGGGTGAATCAGAAGAAGCAGAAGAAGGAGAAGGAGAAGGTGAAGTCAGGGGGGTGAAGCAGAAGAAGTAGAAGAAGGAGAAGGAGAAGGTGAAGTCTGGAGGTTGAATCAGAAGAAGCAGAAGAAGGAGAAGGAGAAGGTGAAGTCTGGAGGGTGAATCAGAAGAAGCAGAAGAAGGAGAAGGAGAAGATGAAGTCTGGAGGGTGAATCAGAAGAAGCAGATGAAGGAGAAGGAGAAGGTGAAGTCTGGAGGGTGAATCAGAAGAAGCAGAAGAAGGAGAAGGAGAAGGTGAACTCTGGAGGGTGAATCAGAAGAAGTAGAAGAAGGAGAAGGAGAAGGTGAAGTCTGGAGGGTGAATCAGAAGAAGTAGAAGAAGGAGAAGGAGAAGGTGAAGTCTGGAGGGTGAATCAGAAGAAGCAGAAGAAGGAGAAGGAGAAGGTGAAGTCTGGAGGGTGAATCAGAAGAAGCAGAAGAAGGAGAAGGAGAAGGTGAATTCTGGAGGGTGAATCAGAAGAATTAGAAGACGGAGAAGGAGAAGGTGAAGTCTGGAGGCTGGAGGGTGAAGCTGAAGAAGTAGAAGAAGGAGAAGGAGAAGGTGAAGTCAGGAGGGTGAATCAGAAGAGGTAGAAGAAGGAGAAGGAGAAGGTGAAGTCAGGAGGGTGAATCAGAAGAAGCAGAAGAATGAGAAGGAGAAGGTGAAGTCTGGAGAGTGAATCAGAAGAATCAGAAGAAGGAGAAGGAGAAGGTGAAGTCTGGAGGGTGAATCAGAAGAAGCTGAAGAAAGAGAAGGAGAAGGTGAAGTCTGGAGGGTGAAGCAGAAGAAGCAGAAGAAGGAGAAGGAGAAGGTGAAGACTGGAGGGTGAATCAGAAGAAGTAGAAGAAGGAGAAGGAGAAGGTGAAGTCTGGAGGGTGAATCAGAAGAAGTAGAAGAAGGAGTAGGAGAAGGTGAAGTCTGGAGGGTGAATCAGAAGAATGAGAAGAAGGAGAAGGAGAAGGTGAAGTCTGGAGGGTGAATCAGAAGAAGCAGAAGAAGGAGAAGGAGAAGGTGAAGTCAGGAGGGTGAATCAGAAGAAGCAGAAGAAGGAGAAGGAGAAGGTGAAGTTAGGAGGGTGAATCAGAAGAAGCAGAAGAAGGAGAAGGAGAAGGTGAAGTCAGGGGGGTGAAGCAGAAGAAGTAGAAGAAGGAGAAGGAGAAGGTGAAGTCTGGAGGTTGAATCAGAAGAAGCAGAAGAAGGAGAAGGAGAAGGTGAAGTCTGGAGGGTGAATCAGAAGAAGCAGAAGAAGGAGAAGGAGAAGATGAAGTCTGGAGGGTGAATCAGAAGAAGTAGATGAAGGAGAAGGAGAAGGTGAGGTCTGGAGGGTGAATCAGAAGAAGCAGAAGAAGGAGAAGGAGAAGGTGAAGTCTGAAGGGTGAATCAGAAGAAGCAGAAGAAGGAGAAGGAGAAGGTGAAGTCTGGAGGGTGAATCAGAAGAAGCAGAAGAAGGAGAAGGAGAAGGTGAAGTCTGGAGGGTGAATCAGAAGAAGCAGAAGAAGGAGAAGGAGAAGGTGAAGTCTGGAGGGTGAATCAGAAGAAGTAGAAGAAGGAGAAGGAGAAGGTGAAGTCTGGAGGGTGAATCAGAAGAAGCAGAAGAAGGAGAAGGAGAAGGTGAAGTCTGGAGGGTGAATCAGAAGAAGCAGAAGAAGGAGAAGGAGAAGGTGAAGTCTGGAGGGTGAATCAGAAGAAGTAGAAGACGGAGAAGGAGAAGGTGAAGTCTGGAGGCTGGAGGGTGAAGCAGAAGAAGTAGAAGAAGGAGAAGGAGAAGGTGAAGTCAGGAGGGTGAATCAGAAGAGGTAGAAGAAGGAGAAGGAGAAGGTGAAGTCAGGAGGGTGAATCAGAAGAAGCAGAAGAAAGAGAAGGAGAAGGTGAAGTCTGGAGAGTGAATCAGAAGAATCAGAAGAAGGAGAAGGAGAAGGTGAAGTCTGGAGGGTGAATCAGAAGAAGCTGAAGAAAGAGAAGGAGAAGGTGAAGTCTGGAGGGTGAAGCAGAAGAAGCAGAAGAAGGAGAAGGTGAAGACTGGAGGGTGAATCAGAAGAAGTAGAAGAAGGAGAAGGAGAAGGTGAAGTCTGGAGGGTGAATCAGAAGAAGTAGAAGAAGGAGTAGGAGAAGGTGAAGTCTGGAGGGTGAATCAGAAGAATGAGAAGAAGGAGAAGGAGAAGGTGAAGTCTGGAGGGTGAATCAGAAGAAGCAGAAGAAGGAGAAGGAGAAGGTGAAGTCAGGAGGGTGAATCAGAAGAAGCAGAAGAAGGAGAAGGAGAAGGTGAAGTTAGGAGGGTGAATCAGAAGAAGCAGAAGAAGGAGAAGGAGAAGGTGAAGTCAGGGGGGTGAAGCAGAAGAAGTAGAAGAAGGAGAAGGAGAAGGTGAAGTCTGGAGGGTGAATCAGAAGAAGCAGAAGAAGGAGAAGGAGAAGGTGAAGTCTGGAGGGTGAATCAGAAGAAGCAGAAGAAGGAGAAGGAGAAGATGAAGTCTGGAGGGTGAATCAGAAGAAGTAGATGAAGGAGAAGGAGAAGGTGAGGCCTGGAGGGTGAATCAGAAGAAGCAGAAGAAGGAGAAGGAGAAGGTGAAGTCTGAAGGGTGAATCAGAAGAAGCAGAAGAAGGAGAAGGAGAAGGTGAAGTCTGGAGGGTGAATCAGAAGAAGCAGAAGAAGGAGAAGGAGAAGGTGAAGTCTGGAGGGTGAATCAGAAGAAGCAGAAGAAGGAGAAGGAGAAGGTGAAGTCTGGAGGGTGAATCAGAAGAAGCAGAAGAAGGAGAAGGAGAAGGAGAAGTCTGGAGGGTGAATCAGAAGAAGCAGAAGAAGGAGAAGGAGAAGGTGAAGTCTGGAGGGTGAATCAGAAGAAGTAGAAGACGGAGAAGGAGAAGGTGAAGTCTGGAGGCTGGAGGGTGAAGCAGAAGAAGTAGAAGAAGGAGAAGGAGAAGGTGAAGTCAGGAGGGTGAATCAGAAGAGGTAGAAGAAGGAGAAGGAGAAGGTGAAGTCAGGAGGGTGAATCAGAAGAAGCAGAAGAAGGAGAAGGAGAAGGTGAAGTCTGGAGAGTGAATCAGAAGAATCAGAAGAAGGAGAAGGAGAAGGTGAAGTCTGGAGGGTGAATCAGAAGAAGCTGAAGAAAGAGAAGGAGAAGGTGAAGTCTGGAGGGTGAAGCAGAAGAAGCAGAAGAAGGAGAAGGAGAAGGTGAAGACTGGAGGGTGAATCAGAAGAAGTAGAAGAAGGAGAAGGAGAAGGTGAAGTCTGGAGGGTGAATCAGAAGAAGTAGAAGAAGAAGTAGGAGAAGGTGAAGTCTGGAGGGTGAATCAGAAGAATGAGAAGAAGGAGAAGGAGAAGGTGAAGTCTGGAGGGTGAATCAGAAGAAGCAGAAGAAGGAGAAGGAGAAGGAGAAGTCAGGAGGGTGAATCAGAAGAAGCAGAAGAAGGATAAGGAGAAGGTGAAGTTAGGAGGGTGAATCAGAAGAAGCAGAAGAAGGAGAAGGAGAAGGTGAAGTCAGGGGGGTGAAGCAGAAGAAGTAGAAGAAGGAGAAGGAGAAGGTGAAGTCTGGAGGTTGAATCAGAAGAAGCAGAAGAAGGAGAAGGAGAAGGTGAAGTCTGGAGGGTGAATCAGAAGAAGTAGAAGAAGGAGAAGGAGAAGATGAAGTCTGGAGGGTGAATCAGAAGAAGTAGATGAAGGAGAAGGAGAAGGTGAGGTCTGGAGGGTGAATCAGAAGAAGCAGAAGAAGGAGAAGGTGAAGTCTGAAGGGTGAATCAGAAGAAGCAGAAGAAGGAGAAGGAGAAGGTGAAGTCTGGAGGGTGAATCAGAAGAAGCAGAAGAAGGAGAAGGAGAAGGTGAAGTCTGGAGGGTGAATCAGAAGAAGCAGAAGAAGGAGAAGGAGAAGGTGAAGTCTGGAGGGTGAATCAGAAGAAGTAGAAGAAGGAGAAGGAGAAGGTGAAGTCTGGAGGGTGAATCAGAAGAAGCAGAAGAAGGAGAAGGAGAAGGTGAAGTCTGGAGGGTGAATCAGAAGAAGCAGAAGAAGGAGAAGGAGAAGGTGAAGTCTGGAGGGTGAATCAGAAGAAGTAGAAGACGGAGAAGGAGAAGGTGAAGTCTGGAGGCTGGAGGGTGAAGCAGAAGAAGTAGAAGAAGGAGAAGGAGAAGGTGAAGTCAGGAGGGTGAATCAGAAGAGGTAGAAGAAGGAGAAGGAGAAGGTGAAGTCAGGAGGGTGAATCAGAAGAAGCAGAAGAAGGAGAAGGAGAAGGTGAAGTCTGGAGAGTGAATCAGAAGAATCAGAAGAAGGAGAAGGAGAAGGTGAAGTCTGGAGGGTGAATCAGAAGAAGCTGAAGAAAGAGAAGGAGAAGGTGAAGTCTGGAGGGTGAAGCAGAAGAAGCAGAAGAAGGAGAAGGAGAAGGTGAAGACTGGAGGGTGAATCAGAAGAAGTAGAAGAAGGAGAAGGAGAAGGTGAAGTCTGGAGGGTGAATCAGAAGAAGTAGAAGAAGGAGTAGGAGAAGGTGAAGTCTGGAGGGTGAATCAGAAGAATGAGAAGAAGGAGAAGGAGAAGGTGAAGTCTGGAGGGTGAATCAGAAGAAGCAGAAGAAGGAGAAGGAGAAGGTGAAGTCAGGAGGGTGAATCAGAAGAAGCAGAATAAGGAGAAGGAGAAGGTGAAGTTAGGAGGGTGAATCAGAAGAAGCAGAAGAAGGAGAAGGAGAAGGTGAAGTCAGGGGGTGAAGCAGAAGAAGTAGAAGAAGGAGAAGGAGAAGGTGAAGTCTGGAGGGTGAATCAGAAGAAGCAGAAGAAGGAGAATGAGAAGGTGAAGTCTGGAGGGTGAATCAGAAGAAGCAGAAGAAGGAGAAGGAGAAGATGAAGTCTGGAGGGTGAATCAGAAGAAGTAGATGAAGGAGAAGGAGAAGGTGAGGTCTGGAGGGTGAATCAGAAGAAGCAGAAGAAGGAGAAGGAGAAGGTGAAGTCTGAAGGGTGAATCAGAAGAAGCAGAAGAAGGAGAAGGAGAAGGTGAAGTCTGGAGGGTGAATCAGAAGAAGCAGAAGAAGGAGAAGGAGAAGGTGAAGTCTGGAGGGTGAATCAGAAGAAGCAGTAGAAGGAGAAGGAGAAGGTGAAGTCTGGAGGGTGAATCAGAAGAAGCAGAAGAAGGAGAAGGAGAAGGTGAAGTCTGGAGGGTGAATCAGAAGAAGCAGAAGAAGGAGAAGGAGAAGGTGAAGTCTGGAGGGTGAATCAGAAGAAGTAGAAGACGGAGAAGGAGAAGGTGAAGTCTGGAGGTTGGAGGGTGAAGCAGAAGAAGTAGAAGAAGGAGAAGGAGAAGGTGAAGTCAGGAGGGTGAATCAGAAGAGGTAGAAGAAGGAGAAGGAGAAGGTGAAGTCAGGAGGGTGAATCAGAAGAAGCAGAAGAAGGAGAAGGAGAAGGTGAAGTCTGGAGAGTGAATCAGAAGAATCAGAAGAAGGAGAAGGAGAAGGTGAAGTCTGGAGGGTGAATCAGAAGAAGCTGAAGAAAGAGAAGGAGAAGGTGAAGTCTGGAGGGTGAAGCAGAAGAAGCAGAAGAAGGAGAAGGAGAAGGTGAAGACTGGAGGGTGAATCAGAAGAAGTAGAAGAAGGAGTAGGAGAAGGTGAAGTCTGGAGGGTGAATCAGAAGAATGAGAAGAAGGAGAAGGAGAAGGTGAAGTCTGGAGGGTGAATCAGAAGAAGCAGAAGAAGGAGAAGGAGAAGGTGAAGTCTGGAGGGTGAATCAGAAGAAGTAGAAGAAGGAGAAGGAGAAGGTGAAGTCTGGAGGGTGAATCAGAAGAAGCAGAAGAAGGAGAAGGAGAAGGTGAAGTTAGGAGGGTGAATCAGAAGAAGCAGAAGAAGGAGAAGGAGAAGGTGAAGTCTGGAGGGTGAATCAGAAGAAGTAGAAGAAGGAGAAGGAGAAGGTGAAGTCTGGAGGGTGAATCAGAAGAAGCAGAAGAAGGAGAAGGAGAAGGTGAAGTCTGGAGGGTCAATCAGAAGAAGCAGAAGAAGGAGAAGGAGAAGATGAAGTCTGGAGGGTGAATCAGAAGAAGTAGATGAAGGAGAAGGAGAAGGTGAGGTCTGGAGGGTGAATCAGAAGAAGCAGAAGAAGGAGAAGGAGAAGGTGAAGTCTGAAGGGTGAATCAGAAGAAGCAGAAGAAGGAGAAGGAGAAGGTGAAGTCTGGAGGGTGAATCAGAAGAAGCAGAAGAAGGAGAAGGAGAAGGTGAAGTCTGGAGGGTGAATCAGAAGAAGCAGAAGAAGGAGAAGGAGAAGGTGAAGTCTGGAGGGTGAATCAGAAGAAGCAGAAGAAGGAGAAGGAGAAGGTGAAGTCTGGAGGGTGAATCAGAAGAAGCAGAAGAAGGAGAAGGAGAAGGTGAAGTCTGGAGGGTGAATCAGAAGAAGTAGAAGACGGAGAAGGAGAAGGTGAAGTCTGGAGGCTGGAGGGTGAAGCAGAAGAAGTAGAAGAAGGAGAAGGAGAAGGTGAAGTCAGGAGGGTGAATCAGAAGAGGTAGAAGAAGGAGAAGGAGAAGGTGAAGTCAGGAGAGTGAATCAGAAGAATGAGAAGAAGGAGAAGGAGAAGGTGAAGTCTGGAGGGTGAATCAGAAGAAGCAGAAGAAGGAGAAGGAGAAGGTGAAGTCAGGAGGGTGAATCAGAAGAAGCAGAAGAAGGAGAAGGAGAAGGTGAAGTTAGGAGGGTGAATCAGAAGAAGCAGAAGAAGGAGAAGGAGAAGGTGAAGTCTGGAGGGTGAATCAGAAGAAGTAGAAGAAGGAGAAGGAGAAGGTGAAGTCTGGAGGGTGAATCAGAAGAAGCAGAAGAAGGAGAAGGAGAAGGTGAAGTCTGGAGGGTGAATCAGAAGAAGCAGAAGAAGGAGAAGGAGAAGGTGAAGTCTGGAGGGTGAATCAGAAGAAGCAGAAGAAGGAGAAGGAGAAGATGAAGTCTGGAGGGTGAATCAGAAGAAGTAGATGAAGGAGAAGGAGAAGGTGAGGTCTGGAGGGTGAATCAGAAGAAGCAGAAGAAGGAGAAGGAGAAGGTGAAGTCTGAAGGGTGAATCAGAAGAAGCAGAAGAAGGAGAAGGAGAAGGTGAAGTCTGGAGGGTGAATCAGAAGAAGCAGTAGAAGGAGAAGGAGAAGGTGAAGTCTGGAGGGTGAATCAGAAGAAGCAGAAGAAGGAGAAGGAGAAGGTGAAGTCTGGAGGGTGAATCAGAAGAAGTAGAAGAAGGAGAAGGAGAAGGTGAAGTCTGGAGGGTGAATCAGAAGAAGCAGAAGAAGGAGAAGGAGAAGGTGAAGTCTGGAGGGTGAATCAGAAGAAGCAGAAGAAGGAGAAGGAGAAGGTGAAGTCTGGAGGGTGAATCAGAAGAAGTAGAAGACGGAGAAGGAGAAGGTGAAGTCTGGAGGCTGGAGGGTGAAGCAGAAGAAGTAGAAGAAGGAGAAGGAGAAGGTGAAGTCAGGAGGGTGAATCAGAAGAGGTAGAAGAAGGAGAAGGAGAAGGTGAAGTCAGGAGGGTGAATCAGAAGAAGCAGAAGAAGGAGAAGGAGAAGGTGAAGTCTGGAGAGTGAATCAGAAGAATCAGAAGAAGGAGAAGGAGAAGGTGAAGTCTGGAGGGTGAATCAGAAGAAGCTGAAGAAAGAGAAGGAGAAGGTGAAGTCTGGAGGGTGAAGCAGAAGAAGCAGAAGAAGGAGAAGGAGAAGGTGAAGAATGGAGGGTGAATCAGAAGAAGTAGAAGAAGGAGAAGGAGAAGGGGAAGTCTGGAGGGTGAATCAGAACAAGTAGAAGAAGGAGTAGAAAAAGGTGAAGTCTGGAGGGTGAATCAGAAGAATGAGAAGAAGGAGAAGGAGAAGGTGACGTCTGGAGGGTGAATCAGAAGAAGCAGAAGAAGGAGAAGGAGAAGGTGAAGTCAGGAGGGTGAATCAGAAGAAGCAGAAGAAGGAGAAGGAGAAGGTGAAGTTAGGAGGGTGAATCAGAAGAAGCAGAAGAAGGAGAAGGAGAAGGTGAAGTCTGGAGGGTGAATCAGAAGAAGCAGAAGAAGGAGAAGGAGAAGGTGAAGTCTGAAGGGTGAATCAGAAGAAGCAGAAGAAGGAGAAGGAGAAGGTGAAGTCTGGAGGGTGAATCAGAAGAAGCAGAAGAAGGAGAAGGAGAAGGTGAAGTCTGGAGGGTGAATCAGAAGAAGCAGAAGAAGGAGAAGGAGAAGGTGAAGTCTGGAGGGTGAATCAGAAGAAGTAGAAGAAGGAGAAGGAGAAGGTGAAGTCTGGAGGGTGAATCAGAAGAAGCAGAAGAAGGAGAAGGAGAAGGTGAAGTCTGGAGGGTGAATCGGAAGAAGCAGAAGAAGGAGAAGGAGAAGATGAAGTCTGGAGGGTGAATCAGAAGAAGTAGAAGAAGGAGAAGGAGAAGGTGAAGTCTGGAGGGTGAATCAGAAGATGCAGAAGAAGGAGAAGGAGAAGGTGAAGTCTGGAGGGTGAATCAGAAGAAGCAGAAGAAGGAGGAGGAGAAGGTGAAGTCTGGAGGGTGAATCAGAAGAAGCATTATAAGGAGAAGGAGAAGGTGAAGTCTGGAGGGTGAATCAGAAGAAGCAGAAGAAAGAGAAGGAGAAAGTGAAGTCTGGAGGGTGAAGCAGAAGAAACAGAAGAAGGAGAAGGAGAAGGTGAAGACTGGAGGGTGAATCAGAAGAAGTAGAAGAAGGAGAAGGAGAAGGTGAAGTCTGGAGGATGAATCAGAAGAAGAAGAAGAAGGAGAAGGAGAAGATGAAGTCTGGAGGGTGAATCAGAAGAAGTAGAAGAAGGAGAAGGAGAAGGTGAGGTCTGGAGGGTGAATCAGAAGAAGCAGAAGAAGGAGAAGGAGAAGGTGAAGTCTGGAGGGTGAATCAGAAGAAGCAGAAGAAGGAGAAGGAGAAGGTGAAGTCTGGAGGGTGAATCAGAAGAAGCAGAAGAAGGAGGAGGAGAAGGTGAAGTCTGGAGGGTGAATCAGAAGAAGCATTATAAGGAGAAGGAGAAGGTGAAGTCTGGAGGGTGAATCAGAAGAAGCAGAAGAAGGAGAAGGAGAAGGTGAGGTCTGGAGGGTGAATCAGAAAAAGCAGAAGAAGGAGAAGGAGAAGGTGAAGTCTGGAGGGTGAATCAGAAGAAGCAGAAGAAGGAGAAGGAGAAGGTGAAGTCTGGAGGGTGAATCAGAAGAAGCAGAAGAAGGAGAAGAAGAAGGTGAAGTCAGGAGGGTGAATCAGAAGAAGCAGTAGAAGGAGAAGGAGAAGGTGAAGTTAGGAGGGTGAATCAGAAGAAGCAGAAGAAGGAGAAGGAGAAGGTGAAGTCTGGAGGGTGAATCAGAAGAAGCAGAAGAAGGAGAAGGAGAAGGTGAAGTCTGGAGGGTGAATTAGAAGAAGCAGAAGAAGGAGAAGGAGAAGGTGAAGTCAGGAGGGTGAACCAGAAGAAGCAGAAGAAGGAGCAGGAGAAGGTAAAGTTAGGAGGGTGAATCAGAAGAAGCAGAAGAAGGAGAAGGAGCAGGTGAAGTCAGGGGGGTGAAGCAGAAGAAGGAGAAGAAGGAGAAGGAGAAGGTGAAGTCAGGAGGGTGAAGCAGAAGAAGCAGAAGAAGGAGAAGGAGAAGGTGAAGTCTGGAGGGTGAAGCAGAAGAAGCAGAAGAAGGGGAAGGAGAAGGTGAAGTCTGGAGGGTGAAGCAGAAGAAGCAGAAGAAGGAGAAGGAGAAGGTGAAGTCAGGAGGGTGAATCAGAAGAAGCAGAAGAAGGAGCAGGAGAAGGTAAAGTTAGGAGGGTGAATCAGAAGAAGCAGAAGAAGGAGAAGGAGCAGGTGAAGTCAGGGGGGTGAAGCAGAAGAAGTAGAAGAAGGAGAAGGAGAAGGTGAAGTCAGGAGGGTGAAGCAGAAGAAGCAGAAGAAGGAGAAGGAGAAGATGAAGTCTGGAGGGTGAAGCAGAAGAAGCAGAAGAAGGAGAAGGAGAAGGTGAAGTCTGGAGGGTGAATCAGAAGAAGTAGAAGAAGGAGAAGGAGAAGGTGAAGTCAGGAGAGTGAAGCAGAAGAAGCAGAAGAAGGAGAAGGAGAAGGTGAAGTCTGGAGGGTGAAGCAGAAGAAGCAGAAGAAGGAGAAGGAGAAGGTGAAGTCTGGAGGGTGAATCAGAAGAAGCAGAAGAAGGAGAAGGAGAAGGTGAAGTCTGGAGGGTGAATCAGAAGAAGCAGAAGAAGGAGAAGGAGAAGGTGAAGTCTGGAGGGTGAATCAGAAGAAGCAGAAGAAGGAGAAGGAGAAGGTGAAGTCTGGAGGGTGAATCAGAAGAAGTAGAAGACGGAGAAGGAGAAGGTGAAGTCTGGAGGCTGGAGGGTGAAGCAGAAGAAGTAGAAGAAGGAGAAGGAGAAGGTGAAGTCAGGAGGGTGAATCAGAAGAGGTAGAAGAAGGAGAAGGAGAAGGTGAAGTCAGGAGAGTGAATCAGAAGAATGAGAAGAAGGAGAAGGAGAAGGTGAAGTCTGGAGGGTGAATCAGAAGAAGCAGAAGAAGGAGAAGGAGAAGGTGAAGTCAGGAGGGTGAATCAGAAGAAGCAGAAGAAGGAGAAGGAGAAGGTGAAGTTAGGAGGGTGAATCAGAAGAAGCAGAAGAAGGAGAAGGAGAAGGTGAAGTCTGGAGGGTGAATCAGAAGAAGTAGAAGAAGGAGAAGGAGAAGGTGAAGTCTGGAGGGTGAATCAGAAGAAGCAGAAGAAGGAGAAGGAGAAGGTGAAGTCTGGAGGGTGAATCAGAAGAAGCAGAAGAAGGAGAAGGAGAAGGTGAAGTCTGGAGGGTGAATCAGAAGAAGCAGAAGAAGGAGAAGGAGAAGATGAAGTCTGGAGGGTGAATCAGAAGAAGTAGATGAAGGAGAAGGAGAAGGTGAGGTCTGGAGGGTGAATCAGAAGAAGCAGAAGAAGGAGAAGGAGAAGGTGAAGTCTGAAGGGTGAATCAGAAGAAGCAGAAGAAGGAGAAGGAGAAGGTGAAGTCTGGAGGGTGAATCAGAAGAAGCAGAAGAAGGAGAAGGAGAAGGTGAAGTCTGGAGGGTGAATCAGAAGAAGCAGAAGAAGGAGAAGGAGAAGGTGAAGTCTGGAGGGTGAATCAGAAGAAGTAGAAGAAGGAGAAGGAGAAGGTGAAGTCTGGAGGGTGAATCAGAAGAAGCAGAAGAAGGAGAAGGAGAAGGTGAAGTCTGGAGGGTGAATCAGAAGAAGCAGAAGAAGGAGAAGGAGAAGGTGAAGTCTGGAGGGTGAATCAGAAGAAGTAGAAGACGGAGAAGGAGAAGGTGAAGTCTGGAGGCTGGAGGGTGAAGCAGAAGAAGTAGAAGAAGGAGAAGGAGAAGGTGAAGTCAGGAGGGTGAATCAGAAGAGGTAGAAGAAGGAGAAGGAGAAGGTGAAGTCAGGAGGGTGAATCAGAAGAAGCAGAAGAAGGAGAAGGAGAAGGTGAAGTCTGGAGAGTGAATCAGAAGAATCAGAAGAAGGAGAAGGAGAAGGTGAAGTCTGGAGGGTGAATCAGAAGAAGCTGAAGAAAGAGAAGGAGAAGGTGAAGTCTGGAGGGTGAAGCAGAAGAAGCAGAAGAAGGAGAAGGAGAAGGTGAAGACTGGAGGGTGAATCAGAAGAAGTAGAAGAAGGAGAAGGAGAAGGGGAAGTCTAGAGGGTGAATCAGAAGAAGTAGAAGAAGGAGTAGGAGAAGGTGAAGTCTGGAGGGTGAATCAGAAGAATGAGAAGAAGGAGAAGGAGAAGGTGAAGTCTGGAGGGTGAATCAGAAGAAGCAGAAGAAGGAGAAGGAGAAGGTGAAGTCAGGAGGGTGAATCAGAAGAAGCAGAAGAAGGAGAAGGAGAAGGTGAAGTTAGGAGGGTGAATCAGAAGAAGCAGAAGAAGGAGAAGGAGAAGGTGAAGTCTGGAGGGTGAATCAGAAGAAGCAGAAGAAGGAGAAGGAGAAGGTGAAGTCTGAAGGGTGAATCAGAAGAAGCAGAAGAAGGAGAAGGAGAAGGTGAAGTCTGGAGGGTGAATCAGAAGAAGCAGAAGAAGGAGAAGGAGAAGGTGAAGTCTGGAGGGTGAATCAGAAGAAGCAGAAGAAGGAGAAGGAGAAGGCGAAGTCTGGAGGGTGAATCAGAAGAAGTAGAAGAAGGAGAAGGAGAAGGTGAAGTCTGGAGGGTGAATCAGAAGAAGCAGAAGAAGGAGAAGGAGAAGGTGAAGTCTGGAGGGTGAATCGGAAGAAGCAGAAGAAGGAGAAGGAGAAGATGAAGTCTGGAGGGTGAATCAGAAGAAGTAGAAGAAGGAGAAGGAGAAGGTGAAGTCTGGAGGGTGAATCAGAAGATGCAGAAGAAGGAGAAGGAGAAGGTGAAGTCTGGAGGGTGAATCAGAAGAAGCAGAAGAAGGAGGAGGAGAAGGTGAAGTCTGGAGGGTGAATCAGAAGAAGCATTATAAGGAGAAGGAGAAGGTGAAGTCTGGAGGGTGAATCAGAAGAAGCAGAAGAAAGAGAAGGAGAAAGTGAAGTCTGGAGGGTGAAGCAGAAGAAACAGAAGAAGGAGAAGGAGAAGGTGAAGACTGGAGGGTGAATCAGAAGAAGTAGAAGAAGGAGAAGGAGAAGGTGAAGTCTGGAGGATGAATCAGAAGAAGAAGAAGAAGGAGAAGGAGAAGATGAAGTCTGGAGGGTGAATCAGAAGAAGTAGAAGAAGGAGAAGGAGAAGGTGAGGTCTGGAGGGTGAATCAGAAGAAGCAGAAGAAGGAGAAGGAGAAGGTGAAGTCTGGAGGGTGAATCAGAAGAAGCAGAAGAAGGAGAAGGAGAAGGTGAAGTCTGGAGGGTGAATCAGAAGAAGCAGAAGAAGGAGGAGGAGAAGGTGAAGTCTGGAGGGTGAATCAGAAGAAGCATTATAAGGAGAAGGAGAAGGTGAAGTCTGGAGGGTGAATCAGAAGAAGCAGAAGAAAGAGAAGGAGAAAGTGAAGTCTGGAGGGTGAAGCAGAAGAAACAGAAGAAGGAGAAGGAGAAGGTGAAGACTGGAGGGTGAATCAGAAGAAGTAGAAGAAGGAGAAGGAGAAGGTGAAGTCTGGAGGATGAATCAGAAGAAGTAGAAGAAGGAGAAGGAGAAGATGAAGTCTGGAGGGTGAATCAGAAGAAGTAGAAGAAGGAGAAGGAGAAGGTGAGGTCTGGAGGGTGAATCAGAAAAAGCAGAAGAAGGAGAAGGAGAAGGTGAAGTCTGGAGGGTGAATCAGAAGAAGCAGAAGAAGGAGAAGGAGAAGGTGAAGTCTGGAGGGTGAATCAGAAGAAGCAGAAGAAGGAGAAGAAGAAGGTGAAGTCAGGAGGGTGAATCAGAAGAAGCAGTAGAAGGAGAAGGAGAAGGTGAAGTTAGGAGGGTGAATCAGAAGAAGCAGAAGAAGGAGAAGGAGAAGGTGAAGTCTGGAGGGTGAATCAGAAGAAGCAGAAGAAGGAGAAGGAGAAGGTGAAGTCTGGAGGGTGAATTAGAAGAAGCAGAAGAAGGAGAAGGAGAAGGTGAAGTCAGGAGGGTGAACCAGAAGAAGCAGAAGAAGGAGCAGGAGAAGGTAAAGTTAGGAGGGTGAATCCGAAGAAGCAGAAGAAGGAGAAGGAGCAGGTGAAGTCAGGGGGGTGAAGCAGAAGAAGGAGAAGAAGGAGAAGGAGAAGGTGAAGTCAGGAGGGTGAAGCAGAAGAAGCAGAAGAAGGAGAAGGAGAAGGTGAAGTCTGGAGGGTGAAGCAGAAGAAGCAGAAGAAGGGGAAGGAGAAGGTGAAGTCTGGAGGGTGAAGCAGAAGAAGCAGAAGAAGGAGAAGGAGAAGGTGAAGTCAGGAGGGTGAATCAGAAGAAGCAGAAGAAGGAGCAGGAGAAGGTAAAGTTAGGAGGGTGAATCAGAAGAAGCAGAAGAAGGAGAAGGAGCAGGTGAAGTCAGGGGGGTGAAGCAGAAGAAGTAGAAGAAGGAGAAGGAGAAGGTGAAGTCAGGAGGGTGAAGCAGAAGAAGCAGAAGAAGGAGAAGGAGAAGATGAAGTCTGGAGGGTGAAGCAGAAGAAGCAGAAGAAGGAGAAGGAGAAGGTGAAGTCTGGAGGGTGAATCAGAAGAAGTAGAAGAAGGAGAAGGAGAAGGCGAAGTCAGGAGAGTGAAGCAGAAGAAGCAGAAGAAGGAGAAGGAGAAGGTGAAGTCTGGAGGGTGAAGCAGAAGAAGCAGAAGAAGGAGAAGGAGAAGGTGAAGTCTGGAGGGTGAAGCAGAAGAAGCAGAAGAAGGAGAAGGAGAAGGTGAAGTCTGGAGGGTGAATCA
This sequence comes from Somniosus microcephalus, assembly GCF_052327205.1. Lineage (NCBI taxonomy): Eukaryota > Metazoa > Chordata > Chondrichthyes > Squaliformes > Somniosidae > Somniosus > Somniosus microcephalus. The sequence goes on from NW_028225219.1 coordinate 1,168,014, forward strand.
GAAGAAGTAGAAGAAGGAGAAGGAGAAGCTGAAGTCTGGAGGGTGAATCAGAAGAAGTAGAAGAAGGAGAAGGAGAAGGTGAAGTCTGGAGGGTGAATCAGAAGAAGCAGAAGAAGGAGAAGGAGAAGGTGAAGTCTGGAGGGAGAAGCAGAAGAAGTAGAAGAAGGAGAAGGAGAAGGTGAAGTCTGGAGGGTGAATCAGAAGAAGTAGAAGAAGGAGAAGGAGAAGGTGTAGTCTGGAGGGTGAATCAGAAGAAGTAGAAGAAGGAGAAGGAGAAGGTGAAGTCTGGAGGGTGAATCAGAAGAAGCAGAAGAAGGAGAAGGAGAGGGTGAAGTCTGGAGGGTGAATCAGAAGAAGTAGAAGAAGGAGAAGGAGAAGGTGTAGTCTGGAGGGTGAATCAGAAGAAGTAGACGAAGGAGAAGGAGAAGGTGAAGTCTGGAGGGTGAATCAGAAGAAGCAGAAGAAGGAGAAGGAGAAGGTGAAGTCTGGAGGGTGAATCAGAAGAAGTAGAAGAAGGAGAAGGAGAAGGTGAAGTCTGGAGGGTGAATCAGAAGAAGCAGAAGAAGGAGAAGGAGAAGGTGAAGTATGCAGGGTGAATCAGAAGAAGCAGAAGAAGGAGAAGGAGAAGGTGAAGTCTGGAGGGTGAATCAGAAGAAGCAGAATAAGGAGAAGGAGAAGGTGAAGTCTGGAGGGTGAATCAGAAGCAGCAGAAGAAGGAGAAGGTGAAGTCTGGAGGGTGAATCAGAAGGAGTAGAAGAAGGAGAAGGAGAAGGTGAAGTCTGGAGGGTGAATCAGAAGAAGCAGAAGAAGGAGAAGGAGAAGGTGAAGACTGGAGGGTGAATCAGAAGAAGCAGAAGAAGGAGAAGGTGAAGTCTGGAGGGTGAATCAGAAGAAGCAGAAGGAGAAGGAGATGGTGAAGTCTGGAGGGTGAATCAGAAGAAGCAGAATAAGGAGAAGGAGAAGGTGAAGTCTGGAGGGTGAATCAGAAGAAGCAGAAGAAGGAGAAGGAGAAGGTGAAGTCTGGAGGGTGAATCAGAAGAAGTAGAAGAAGGAGAAGGAGAAGGTGAAGTCTGGAGGGTGAAGCAGAAGAAGTAGAAGAAGGAGAAGGAGAAGGTGAAGTCTGGAGGGTGAATCAGAAGAAGCAGAAGAAAGAGAAGGAGAAGGTGAAGTCTGGAGGGTGAATCAGAAGAAGTAGAAGAAGGAGAAGGAGAAGGTGAAGTCTGGAGGGTGAATCAGAAGAAGTAGAAGAAGGAGAAGGAGAAGGTGTAGTCTGGAGGGTGAATCAGAAGAAGCAGAAGAAGGAGAAGGAGAAGGTGAAGTCTGGAGGGTGAATCGGAAGAAGCAGAAGAAGGAGAAGGAGAAGATGAAGTCTGGAGGGTGAATCAGAAGAAGCAGAAGAAGGAGAAGGAGAAGGTGAAGTCTGGAGGGTGAATCAGAAGATGCAGAAGAAGGAGAAGGAGAAGGTGAAGTCTGGAGGGTGAATCAGAAGAAGCAGAAGAAGGAGAAGAAGAAGGTGAAGTCAGGAGGGTGAATCAGAAGAAGCAGAAGAAGGAGAAGGAGAAGGTGAAGTTAGGAGGGTGAATCAGAAGAAGCAGAAGAAGGAGAAGGAGAAGGTGAAGTCTGGAGGGTGAATCAGAAGAAGCAGAAGAAGGAGAAGGAGAAGGTGAAGTCTGGAGGGTGAATTAGAAGAAGCAGAAGAAGGAGAAGGAGAAGGTGAAGTCAGGAGGCTGAATCAGAAGAAGCAGAAGAAGGAGCAGGAGAAGGTAAAGTTAGGAGGGTGAATCAGAAGAAGCAGAAGAAGGAGAAGGAGCAGGTGAAGTCAGGGGGGTGAAGCAGAAGAAGTAGAAGAAGGAGAAGGAGAAGGTGAAGTCAGGAGGGTGAAGCAGAAGAAGCAGAAGAAGGAGAAGGAGAAGGTGAAGTCTGGAGGGTGAAGCAGAAGAAGCAGAAGAAGGGGAAGGAGAAGGTGAAGTCTGGAGGGTGAAGCAGAAGAAGCAGAAGAAGGAGAAGGAGAAGGTGAAGTCAGGAGGGTGAATCAGAAGAAGCAGAAGAAGGAGCAGGAGAAGGTAAAGTTAGGAGGGTGAATCAGAAGAAGCAGAAGAAGGAGAAGGAGCAGGTGAAGTCAGGGGGGTGAAGCAGAAGAAGTAGAAGAAGGAGAAGGAGAAGGTGAAGTCAGGAGGGTGAAGCAGAAGAAGCAGAAGAAGGAGAAGGAGAAGATGAAGTCTGGAGGGTGAAGCAGAAGAAGCAGAAGAAGGAGAAGGAGAAGGTGAAGTCTGGAGGGTGAATCAGAAGAAGTAGAAGAAGGAGAAGGAGAAGGTGAAGTCAGGAGAGTGAAGCAGAAGAAGCAGAAGAAGGAGAAGGTGAAGTCTGGAGGGTGAAGCAGAAGAAGCAGAAGAAGGAGAAGGAGAAGGTGAAGTCTGGAGGGTGAAGCAGAAGAAGCAGAAGAAGGAGAAGGAGAAGGTGAAGTCTGGAGGGTGAAGCAGAAGAAGTAGAAGAAGGAGAAGGAGAAGGTGAAGTCTGGAGGGTGAATCAGAAGAAGTAGAAGAAGGAGAAGGAGAAGCTGAAGTCTGGAGGGTGAATCAGAAGAAGTAGAAGAAGGAGAAGGAGAAGGTGAAGTCTGGAGGGTGAATCAGAAGAAGCAGAAGAAGGAGAAGGAGAAGGTGAAGTCTGGAGGGAGAAGCAGAAGAAGTAGAAGAAGGAGAAGGAGAAGGTGAAGTCTGGAGGGTGAATCAGAAGAAGTAGAAGAAGGAGAAGGAGAAGGTGTAGTCTGGAGGGTGAATCAGAAGAAGTAGAAGAAGGAGAAGGAGAAGGTGAAGTCTGGAGGGTGAATCACAAGAAGCAGAAGAAGGAGAAGGAGAAGGTGAAGTCTGGAGGGTGAATCAGAAGAAGTAGAAGAAGGAGAAGGAGAAGGTGTAGTCTGGAGGGTGAATCAGAAGAAGTAGACGAAGGAGAAGGAGAAGGTGAAGTCTGGAGGGTGAATCAGAAGAAGCAGAAGAAGGAGAAGGAGAAGGTGAAGTCTGGAGGGTGAATCAGAAGAAGTAGAAGAAGGAGAAGGAGAAGGTGAAGTCTGGAGGGTGAATCAGAAGAAGCAGAAGAAGGAGAAGGAGAAGGTGAAGTATGCAGGGTGAATCAGAAGAAGCAGAAGAAGGAGAAGGAGAAGGTGAAGTCTGGAGGGTGAATCAGAAGAAGCAGAATAAGGAGAAGGAGAAGGTGAAGTCTGGAGGGTGAATCAGAAGCAGCAGAAGAAGGAGAAGGAGAAGGTGAAGTCTGGAGGGTGAATCAGAAGGAGTAGAAGAAGGAGAAGGAGAAGGTGAAGTCTGGAGGGTGAATCAGAAGAAGCAGAAGAAGGAGAAGGTGAAGACTGGAGGGTGAATCAGAAGAAGCAGAAGAAGGAGAAGGTGAAGTCTGGAGGGTGAATCAGAAGAAGCAGAAGAAGGAGAAGGAGATGGTGAAGTCTGGAGGGTGAATCAGAAGAAGCAGAATAAGGAGAAGGAGAAGGTGAAGTCTGGAGGGTGAATCAGAAGAAGCAGAAGAAGGAGAAGGAGAAGGTGAAGTCTGGAGGGTGAATCAGAAGAAGTAGAAGAAGGAGAAGGAGGAGGTGTAGTCTGGAGGGTGAATCAGAAGAAGCAGAAGCAGGAGAAGGAGAAGGTGAAGTCTGGAGGGTGAATCGGAAGAAGCAGAAGAAGGAGAAGGAGAAGATGAAGTCTGGAGGGTGAATCAGAAGAAGTAGAAGAAGGAGAAGGTGAAGTCTGGAGGGTGAATCAGAAGATGCAGAAGAAGGAGAAGGAGAAGCTGAAGTCTGGAGGGTGAATCAGAAGAAGCAGAAGAAGGAGAAGGAGAAGGTGAAGTCTGGAGGGTGAATCAGAAGAAGTAGAAGAAGGAGAAGGAGAAGGTGAAGTCTGGAGGGTGAATCAGAAGAAGCAGAAGAAGGAGAAGGAGAAGGTGAAGTATGCAGGGTGAATCAGAAGAAGCAGAAGAAGGAGAAGGAGAAGGTGAAGTCTGGAGGGTGAATCAGAAGAAGTAGAAGAAGGAGAAGGAGAAGGTGTAGTCTGGAGGGTGAATCAGAAGAAGTAGACGAAGGAGAAGGAGAAGGTGAAGTCTGGAGGGTGAATCAGAAGAAGCAGAAGAAGGAGAAGGAGAAGGTGAAGTCTGGAGGGTGAATCAGAAGAAGTAGAAGAAGGAGAAGGAGAAGGTGAAGTCTGGAGGGTGAATCAGAAGAAGCAGAAGAAGGAGAAGGAGAAGGTGAAGTATGCAGGGTGAATCAGAAGAAGCAGAAGAAGGAGAAGGAGAAGGTGAAGTCTGGAGGGTGAATCAGAAGAAGCAGAATAAGGAGAAGGAGAAGGTGAAGTCTGGAGGGTGAATCAGAAGCAGCAGAAGAAGGAGAAGGAGAAGGTGAAGTCTGGAGGGTGAATCAGAAGGAGTAGAAGAAGGAGAAGGAGAAGGTGAAGTCTGGAGGGTGAATCAGAAGAAGCAGAAGAAGGAGAAGGAGAAGGTGAAGACTGGAGGGTGAATCAGAAGAAGCAGAAGAAGGAGAAGGTGAAGTCTGGAGGGTGAATCAGAAGAAGCAGAAGAAGGAGAAGGAGATGGTGAAGTCTGGAGGGTGAATCAGAAGAAGCAGAATAAGGAGAAGGAGAAGGTGAAGTCTGGAGGGTGAATCAGAAGAAGCAGAAGAAGGAGAAGGAGAAGGTGAAGTCTGGAGGGTGAATCAGAAGAAGTAGAAGAAGGAGAAGGAGAAGGTGAAGTCTGGAGGGTGAAGCAGAAGAAGTAGAAGAAGGAGAAGGAGAAGGTGAAGTCTGGAGGGTGAATCAGAAGAAGCAGAAGAAAGAGAAGGAGAAGGTGAAGTCTGGAGGGTGAATCAGAAGAAGTAGAAGAAGGAGAAGGAGAAGGTGAAGTCTGGAGGGTGAATCAGAAGAAGTAGAAGAAGGAGAAGGAGAAGGTGTAGTCTGGAGGGTGAATCAGAAGAAGCAGAAGAAGGAGAAGGAGAAGGTGAAGTCTGGAGGGTGAATCGGAAGAAGCAGAAGAAGGAGAAGGAGAAGATGAAGTCTGGAGGGTGAATCAGAAGAAGTAGAAGAAGGAGAAGGAGAAGGTGAAGTCTGGAGGGTGAATCAGAAGATGCAGAAGAAGGAGAAGGAGAAGCTGAAGTCTGGAGGGTGAATCAGAAGAAGCAGAAGAAGGAGAAGGAGAAGGTGAAGTCTGGAGGGTGAATCAGAAGAAGTAGAAGAAGGAGAAGGAGAAGGTGAAGTCTGGAGGGTGAATCAGAAGAAGCAGAAGAAGGAGAAGGAGAAGGTGAAGTATGCAGGGTGAATCAGAAGAAGCAGAAGAAGGAGAAGGAGAAGGTGAAGTCTGGAGGGTGAATCAGAAGAAGCAGAATAAGGAGAAGGAGAAGGTGAAGTCTGGAGGGTGAATCAGAAGCAGCAGAAGAAGGAGAAGGAGAAGGTGAAGTCTGGAGGGTGAATCAGAAGGAGTAGAAGAAGGAGAAGGAGAAGGTGAAGTCTGGAGGGTGAATCAGAAGAAGCAGAAGAAGGAGAAGGAGAAGGTGAAGACTGGAGGGTGAATCAGAAGAAGCAGAAGAAGGAGAAGGTGAAGTCTGGAGGGTGAATCAGAAGAAGCATAAGAAGGAGAAGGAGAAGGTGAAGTCTGGAGGGTGAATCAGAAGAAGCAGAATAAGGAGAAGGAGAAGGTGAAGTCTGGAGGGTGAATCAGAAGAAGCAGAAGAAGGAGAAGGAGAAGGTGAAGTCTGGAGGGTGAATCAGAAGAAGTAGAAGAAGGAGAAAGAGAAGGTGAAGTCTGGAGGATGAATCAGAAGAAGTAGAAGAAGGAGAAGGAGAAGATGAAGTCTGGAGGGTGAATCAGAAGAAGTAGAAGAAGGAGAAGGAGAAGGTGAGGTCTGGAGGGTGAATCAGAAGAAGCAGAAGAAGGAGAAGGAGAAGGTGAAGTCTGGAGGGTGAATCAGAAGAAGCAGAAGAAGGAGAAGGAGAAGGTGAAGTCTGGAGGGTGAATCAGAAGAAGCAGAAGAAGGAGAAGAAGAAGGTGAAGTCAGGAGGGTGAATCAGAAGAAGCAGAAGAAGGAGAAGGAGAAGGTGAAGTTAGGAGGGTGAATCAGAAGAAGCAGAAGAAGGAGAAGGAGAAGGTGAAGTCTGGAGGGTGAATCAGAAGAAGCAGAAGAAGGAGAAGGAGAAGGTGAATTCTGGAGGGTGAATTAGAAGAAGCAGAAGAAGGAGAAGGAGAAGGTGAAGTCAGGAGGGTGAATCAGAAGAAGCAGAAGAAGGAGCAGGAGAAGGTAAAGTTAGGAGGGTGAATCAGAAGAAGCAGAAGAAGGAGAAGGAGCAGGTGAAGTCAGGGGGTGAAGCAGAAGAAGTAGAAGAAGGAGAAGGAGAAGGTGAAGTCAGGAGGGTGAAGCAGAAGAAGCAGAAGAAGGAGAAGGAGAAGGTGAAGTCTGGAGGGTGAATCAGAAGAAGCAGAAGAAGGAGAAAGAGAAGGTGAAGTCTGGAGGGTGAATCAGAAGAAGTAGAAGAAGGAGAAGGAGAAGGTGAAGTCTGGAGGGTGAATCAGAAGAAGTAGAAGAAGGAGAAGGAGAAGGTGAAGTCTGGAGGGTGAATCAGAAGAAGCAGAAGAAGGAGAAGGAGAAGGTAAAGTCTGGAGGGTGAATCGGAAGAAGCAGAAGAAGGAGAAGGAGAAGATGAAGTCTGGAGGGTGAATCAGAAGAAGTAGAAAAGGAGAAGGAGAAGGTGAAGTCTGGAGGGTGAATCAGAAGATGCAGAAGAAGGAGAAGGAGAAGGTGAAGTCTGGAGGGTGAATCAGAAGAAGCAGAAGAAGGAGGAGGAGAAGGTGAAGTCTGGAGGGTGAATCAGAAGAAGCATTATAAGGAGAAGGAGAAGGTGAAGTCTGGAGGGTGAATCAGAAGAAGCAGAAGAAAGAGAAGGAGAAAGTGAAGTCTGGAGGGTGAAGCAGAAGAAACAGAAGAAGGAGAAGGAGAAGGTGAAGACTGGAGGGTGAATCAGAAGAAGTAGAAGAAGGAGAAGGAGAAGGTGAAGTCTGGAGGATGAATCAGAAGAAGTAGAAGAAGGAGAAGGAGAAGATGAAGTCTGGAGGGTGAATCAGAAGAAGTAGAAGAAGGAGAAGGAGAAGGTGAGGTCTGGAGGGTGAATCAGAAGAAGCAGAAGAAGGAGAAGGAGAAGGTGAAGTCTGGAGGGTGAATCAGAAGAAGCAGAAGAAGGAGAAGGAGAAGGTGAAGTCTGGAGGGTGAATCAGAAGAAGCAGAAGAAGGAGGAGGAGAAGGTGAAGTCTGGAGGGTGAATCAGAAGAAGCATTATAAGGAGAAGGAGAAGGTGAAGTCTGGAGGGTGAATCAGAAGAATCAGAAGAAAGAGAAGGAGAAAGTGAAGTCTGGAGGGTGAAGCAGAAGAAACAGAAGAAGGAGAAGGAGAAGGTGAAGACTGGAGGGTGAATCAGAAGAAGTAGAAGAAGGAGAAGGAGAAGGTGAAGTCTGGAGGATGAATCAGAAGAAGTAGAAGAAGGAGAAGGAGAAGATGAAGTCTGGAGGGTGAATCAGAAGAAGTAGAAGAAGGAGAAGGAGAAGGTGAGGTCTGGAGGGTGAATCAGAAGAAGCAGAAGAAGGAGAAGGAGAAGGTGAAGTCTGGAGGGTGAATCAGAAGAAGCAGAAGAAGGAGAAGGAGAAGGTGAAGTCTGGAGGGTGAATCAGAAGAAGCAGAAGAAGGAGAAGGAGAAGGTGAAGTCAGGAGGGTGAATCAGAAGAAGCAGAAGAAGGAGAAGGAGAAGGTGAAGTTAGGAGGGTGAATCAGAAGAAGCAGAAGAAGGAGAAGGAGAAGGTGAAGTCTGGAGGGTGAATCAGAAGAAGCAGAAGAAGGAGAAGGAGAAGGTGAAGTCTGGAGGGTGAATTAGAAGAAGCAGAAGAAGGAGAAGGAGAAGGTGAAGTCAGGAGGGTGAATCAGAAGAAGCAGAAGAAGGAGCAGGAGAAGGTAAAGTTAGGAGGGTGAATCAGAAGAAGCAGAAGAAGGAGAAGGAGCAGGTGAAGTCAGGGGGGTGAAGCAGAAGAAGTAGAAGAAGGAGAAGGAGAAGGTGAAGTCAGGAGGGTGAAGCAGAAGAAGCAGAAGAAGGAGAAGGAGAAGATGAAGTCTGGAGGGTGAAGCAGAAGAAGCAGAAGAAGGAGAAGGAGAAGGTGAAGTCTGGAGGGTGAATCAGAAGAAGTAGAAGAAGGAGAAGGAGAAGGTGAAGTCAGGAGAGTGAAGCAGAAGAAGCAGAAGAAGGAGAAGGAGAAGGTGAAGTCTGGAGGGTGAAGCAGAAGAAGCAGAAGAAGGAGAAGGAGAAGGTGAAGTCTGGAGGGCGAAGCAGTAGAAGCAGAAGAAGGGGAAGGAGAAGGTGAAGTCTGGAGGGTGAAGCAGAAGAAGCAGAAGAAGGAGAAGGAGAAGGTGAAGTCTGGAGGGTGAATCAGAAGAAGTAGAAGAAGGAGAAGGAGAAGGTGAAGTCAGGAGGGTGAAGCAGAAGAAGCAGAAGAAGGAGAAGGAGAAGGTAAAGTTAGGAGGGTGAAGCAGAAGAAGTAGAAGAAGGAGAAGGAGAAGGTGAAGTCAGGAGGGTGAAGCAGAAGAAGCAGAAGAAGGAGAAGGAGAAGATGAAGTCTGGAGGGTGAAGCAGAAGAAGCAGAAGAAGGAGAAGGAGAAGGTGAAGTCTGGAGGGTGAATCAGAAGAAGTAGAAGAAGGAGAAGGAGAAGGTGAAGTCAGGAGAGTGAAGCAGAAGAAGCAGAAGAAGGAGAAGGAGAAGGTGAAGTCTGGAGGGTGAAGCAGAAGAAGCAGAAGAAGGAGAAGGAGAAGGTGAAGTCTGGAGGGCGAAGCAGTAGAAGCAGAAGAAGGGGAAGGAGAAGGTGAAGTCTGGAGGGTGAAGCAGAAGAAGCAGAAGAAGGAGAAGGAGAAGGTGAAGTCTGGAGGGTGAATCAGAAGAAGTAGAAGAAGGAGAAGGAGAAGGTGAAGTCAGGAGGGTGAAGCAGAAGAAGCAGAAGAAGGAGAAGGAGAAGGTAAAGTTTGGAGGGTGAAGCAGAAGAAGCAGAAGAAGGAGAAGGAGAAGGTGAAGTCTGGAGGGTGAAGCAGAAGAAGTAGAAGAAGGAGAAGGAGAAGGTGAAGTCTGGAGGGTGAATCAGAAGAAGTAGAAGAAGGAGAAGGAGAAGCTGAAGTCTGGAGGGTGAATCAGAAGAAGTAGAAGAAGGAGAAGGAGAAGGTGAAGTCTGGAGGGTGAATCAGAAGAAGCAGAAGAAGGAGAAGGAGAAGGTGAAGTCTGGAGGGAGAAGCAGAAGAAGTAGAAGAAGGAGAAGGAGAAGGTGAAGTCTGGAGGGTGAATCAGAAGAAGTAGAAGAAGGAGAAGGAGAAGGTGTAGTCTGGAGGGTGAATCAGAAGAAGTAGAAGAAGGAGAAGGAGAAGGTGAAGTCTGGAGGGTGAATCAGAAGAAGCAGAAGAAGGAGAAGGAAAAGGTGAAGTCTGGAGGGTGAATCAGAAGAAGTAGAATAAGGAGAAGGAGAAGGTGTAGTCTGGAGGGTGAATCAGAAGAAGTAGACGAAGGAGAAGGAGAAGGTGAAGTCTGGAGGGTGAATCAGAAGAAGCAGAAGAAGGAGAAGGAGAAGGTGAAGTCTGGAGGGTGAATCAGAAGAAGTAGAAGAAGGAGAAGGAGAAGGTGAAGTCTGGAGGGTGAATCAGAAGAAGCAGAAGAAGGAGAAGGAGAAGGTGAAGTATGCAGGGTGAATCAGAAGAAGCAGAAGAAGGAGAAGGAGAAGGTGAAGTCTGGAGGGTGAATCAGAAGAAGCAGAATAAGGAGAAGGAGAAGGTGAAGTCTGGAGGGTGAATCAGAAGAAGCAGAAGAAGGAGAAGGAGAAGGTGAAGACTGGAGGGTGAATCAGAAGAAGCAGAAGAAGGAGAAGGTGAAGTCTGGAGGGTGAATCAGAAGAAGCAGAAGAAGGAGAAGGAGAAGGTGAAGTCTGGAGGGTGAATCAGAAGAAGCAGAATAAGGAGAAGGAGAAGGTGAAGTCTGGAGGGTGAAGCAGAAGAAGTAGAAGAAGGAGAAGGAGAAGGTGAAGTCTGGAGGGTGAATCAGAAGAAGCAGAAGAAAGAGAAGGAGAAGGTGAAGTCTGGAGGGTGAATCAGAAGAAGTAGAAGAAGGAGAAGGTGAAGTCTGGAGGGTGAATCAGAAGAAGCAGAAGAAGGAGAAGGAGAAGGTGAAGTCTGGAGGGTGAATCGGAAGAAGCAGAAGAAGGAGAAGGAGAAGATGAAGTCTGGAGGGTGAATCAGAAGAAGTAGAAGAAGGAGAAGGAGAAGGTGAAGTCTGGAGGGTGAATCAGAAGATGCAGAAGAAGGAGAAGGAGAAGCTGAAGTCTGGAGGGTGAATCAGAAGAAGCAGAAGAAGGAGGAGGAGAAGGTGAAGTCTGGAGGGTGAATCAGAAGAAGCATTATAAGGAGAAGGAGAAGGTGAAGTCTGGAGGGTGAATCAGAAGAAGCAGAAGAAGGAGAAGGAGAAGGTGAAGTCTGGAGGGTGAATCAGAAGAAGTAGAAGAAGGAGAAGGAGAAGGTGAAGTCTGGAGGGTGAAGCAGAAGAAGTAGAAGAAGGAGAAGGAGAAGGTGAAGTCAGGAGGGTGAATCAGAAGAAGTAGAAGAAGGAGAAGGAGAAGGTGAAGTCAGGAGGGTGAATCAGAAGAAGCAGAAGAAGGAGAAGGAGAAGGTGAAGTCTGGAGGGTGAATCAGAAGAATCAGAAGAAGGAGAAGGAGAAGGTGAAGTCTGGAGGGTGAATCAGAAGAAGCAGAAGAAAGAGAAGGAGAGGGTGAAGTCTGGAGGGTGAAGCAGAAGAAGCAGAAGAAGGAGAAGCAGACGGTGAAGACTGGAGGGTGAATCAGAAGAAGTAGAAGAAGGAGAAGGAGAAGGTGAAGTCTGGAGGATGAATCAGAAGAAGTAGAAGAAGGAGAAGGAGAAGGTGAAGTCTGGAGGGTGAATCAGAAGAAGCAGAAGAAGGAGAAGGAGAAGGTGAGGTCTGGAGGGTGAATCAGAAGAAGCAGAAGAAGGCGAAGGAGAAGATGAAGTCTGAAGAGTGAATCAGAAGAAGTAGAAGAAGGAGAAGCAGAAGGTGAGGTCTGGAGGGTGAATCAGAAGAAGCAGAAGAAGGAGAAGGAGAAGGTGAAGTCTGGAAGGTGAATCAGAAGAAGCAGAAGAAGGAGAAGGAGAAGGTGAAGTCTGGAGGGTGAATCAGAAGAAGCAGAAGAAGGAGAAGGAGAAGATGAAGTCAGGAGGGTCAGAAGAAGCAGAAGAAGGAGAAGGAGAAGGTGAAGTTAGGAGGGTGAATCAGAAGAAGCAGAAGAAGGAGAAGGAGAAGGTGAAGTCACGGGGGTGAAGCAGAAGAAGTAGAAGAAGGAGAAGGAGAAGGTGAAGTCAGGAGGGTGAAGCAGAAGAAGCAGAAGAAGGAGAAGGAGAAGGTGAAGTCTGGAGGGCGCAGCAGAAGAAGCAGAAGAAGGAGAAGGAGAAGGTGAAGTCTGGAGGGTGAAGCAGAAGAAGCAGAAGAAGGAGAAGGTGAAGTCTGGAGGGTGAATCAGACGAAGTAGAAGAAGGAGAAGGAGAAGGTGAAGTCAGGAGGGTGAAGCAGAAGAAGCAGAAGAAGGAGAAGGAGAAGGTGAAGTCTGGAGGGTGAAGCAGAAGAAGCAGAAGAAGGAGAAGGAGAAGGTGAAGTCTGGAGGGTGAATCAGAAGAAGTAGAAGAAGGAGAAGGAGAAGGTGAAGTCAGGAGAGTGAAGCAGAAGAAGCAGAAGAAGGAGAAGGAGAAGGTGAAGTCTGGAGGGTGAAGCAGAAGGAGCAGAAGAAGGAGAAGGAGAAGGTGAAGTCTGGAGGGCGAAGCAGAAGAAGCAGAAGAAGGGGAAGGAGAAGGTGAAGTCTGTAGGGTGAAGCAGAAGAAGCAGAAGAAGGAGAAGGAGAAGGTGAAGTCTGGAGGGTGAATCAGAAGAAGTGGAAGAAGGAGAAGGAGAAGGTGAAGTCAGGAGGGTGAAGCAGAAGAAGCAGAAGAAGGAGAAGGAGAAGGTAAAGTCTGGAAGGTGAAGCAGAAGAAGCAGAAGAAGGAGAAGGAGAAGGTGAAGTCTGGAGGGTGAAGCAGAAGAAGCAGAAGGAGGAGAAGGAGAACGTGAAGTCAGGAGGGTGAATCAGAAGAAGTAGAAGAAGGAGAAGGAGAAGGTGAAGTCTGGAGGGTGAATCAGAAGAAGTAGAAGAAGGAGAAGGAGAAGCTGAAGTCTGGAGGGTGAATCAGAAGAAGTAGAAGAAGGAGAAGGAGAAGGTGATGTCTGGAGGGTGAATCAGAAGAAGCAGAAGAAGGAGAAGGAGCAGGTGAAGTCTGGAGGGAGAAGCAGAAGAAGTAGAAGAAGGAGAAGGAGAAGGTGAAGTCTGGAGGGTGAATCAGAAGAAGTAGAAGAAGGAGAAGGAGAAGGTGAAGTCTGGAGGGTGAATCAAAAGAAGCAGAATAAGGAGAAGGAGAAGGTGAAGTCTGGAGGGTGAATCAGAAGCAGCAGAAGAAGGAGAAGGAGAAGGTGAAGTCTGGAGGGTGAATCAGAAGGAGTAGAAGAAGGAGAAGGAGAAGGTGAAGTCTGGAGGGTGAATCAGAAGAAGCAGAAGAAGGAGAAGGAGAAGGTGAAGACAGGAGGGTGAATCAGAAGAAGCAGAAGAAGGAGAAGGAGAAGGTGAAGTCTGGAGGGTGAATCAGAAGAAGCAGAAGAAGGAGAAGGAGAAGGTGAAGTCTGGAGGGTGAATCAGAAGAAGCAGAATAAGGAGAAGGAGAAGGTGAAGTCTGGAGGGTGAATCAGAAGAAGCAGAAGAAGGAGAAGGAGAAAGTGAAGTCTGGAGGGTGAATCAGAAGAAGTAGAAGAAGAAGAAGGAGAAGGTGAAGTCTGGAGGGTGAAGCAGAAGAAGTAGAAGAAGGAGAAGGAGAAGGTGAAGTCTGGAGGGTGAATCAGAAGAAGCAGAAGAAAGAGAAGGAGAAGGTGAAGTCTGGAGGGTGAATCAGAAGAAGTAGAAGAAGGAGAAGGAGAAGGTGAAGTCTGGAGGGTGAATCAGAAGAAGTAGAAGAAGGAGAAGGAGAAGGTGAAGTCTGGAGGGTGAATCAGAAGAAGCAGAAGAAGGAGAAGGAGAAGGTGAAGTCTGGAGGGTGAATCGGAAGAAGCAGAAGAAGGAGAAGGAGAAGATGAAGTCTGGAGGGTGAATCAGAAGAAGTAGAAGAAGGAGAAGGAGAAGGTGAAGTCTGGAGGGTGAATCAGAAGATGCAGAAGAAGGAGAAGGAGAAGGTGAAGTCTGGAGGGTGAATCAGAAGAAGCAGAAGAAGGAGGAGGAGAAGGTGAAGTCTGGAGGGTGAATCAGAAGAAGCATTATAAGGAGAAGGAGAAGGTGAAGTCTGGAGGGTGAATCAGAAGAAGCAGAAGAAGGAGAAGGAGAAGGTGAAGTCTGGAGGGTGAATCAGAAGAAGTAGAAGAAGGAGAAGGTGAAGTCTGGAGGGTGAAGCAGAAGAAGTAGAAGAAGGAGAAGGAGAAGGTGAAGTCAGGAGGGTGAATCAGAAGAAGTAGAAGAAGGAGAAGGAGAAGGTGAAGTCAGGAGGGTGAATCAGAAGAAGCAGAAGAAGGAGAAGGAGAAGGTGAAGTCTGGAGGGTGAATCAGAAGAATCAGAAGAAGGAGAAGGAGAAGGTGAAGTCTGGAGGGTGAATCAGAAGAAGCAGAAGAAAGAGAAGGAGAGGGTGAAGTCTGGAGGGTGAAGCAGAAGAAGCAGAAGAAGGAGAAGCAGAAGGTGAAGACTGGAGGGTGAATCAGAAGAAGTAGAAGAAGGAGAAGGAGAAGGTGAAGTCTGGAGGATGAATCAGAAGAAGTAGAAGAAGGAGAAGGAGAAGGTGAAGTCTGGAGGGTGAATCAGAAGAAGCAGAAGAAGGAGAAGGAGAAGGTGAGGTCTGGAGGGTGAATCAGAAGAAGCAGAAGAAGGCGAAGGAGAAGATGAAGTCTGAAGGGTGAATCAGAAGAAGTAGAAGAAGGAGAAGGAGAAGGTGAGGTCTGGAGGGTGAATCAGAAGAAGCAGAAGAAGGAGAAGGAGAATGTGAAGTCTGGAAGGTGAATCAGAAGAAGCAGAAGAAGGAGAAGGAGAAGGTGAAGTCTGGAGGGTGAATCAGAAGAAGCAGAAGAAGGAGAAGGAGAAGGTGAAGTCAGGAGGGTGAATCAGAAGAAGCAGAAGAAGGAGAAGGAGAAGGTGAAGTTAGGAGGGTGAATCAGAAGAAGCAGAAGAGAAGGAGAAGGAGAAGGTGAAGTCACGGGGGTGAAGCAGAAGAAGTAGAAGAAGGAGAAGGAGAAGGTGAAGTCAGGAGGGTGAAGCAGAAGAAGCAGAAGAAGGAGAAGGAGAAGGTGAAGTCTGGAGGGCGCAGCAGAAGAAGCAGAAGAAGGAGAAGGAGAAGGTGAAGTCTGGAGGGTGAAGCAGAAGAAGCAGAAGAAGGAGAAGGTGAAGTCTGGAGGGTGAATCAGAAGAAGTAGAAGAAGGAGAAGGAGAAGATGAAGTCAGGAGGGTGAAGCAGAAGAAGCAGAAGAAGGAGAAGGAGAATGTGAAGTCTGGAGGGTGAAGCAGAAGAAGCAGAAGAAGGAGAAGGAGAAGGTGAAGTCTGGAGGGTGAATCAGAAGAAGTAGAAGAAGGAGAAGGAGAAGGTGAAGTCAGGAGAGTGAAGCAGAAGAAGCAGAAGAAGGAGAAGGAGAAGGTGAAGTCTGGAGGGTGAAGCAGAAGAAGCAGAAGAAGGAGAAGGAGAAGGTGAAGTCTGGAGGGCGAAGCAGAAGAAGCAGAAGAAGGGGAAGGAGAAGGTGAAGTCTGTAGGGTGAAGCAGAAGAAGCAGAAGAAGGAGAAGGAGAAGGTGAAGTCTGGAGGGTGAATCAGAAGAAGTAGAAGAAGGAGAAGGAGAAGGTGAAGTCAGGAGTGTGAAGCAGAAGAAGCAGAAGAAGGAGAAGGAGAAGGTAAAGTCTGGAGGGTGAAGCAGAAGAAGCAGAAGAAGGAGAAGGAGAAGGTGAAGTCTGGAGGGTGAAGCAGAAGAAGCAGAAGGAGGAGAAGGAGAACGTGAAGTCAGGAGGGTGAATCAGAAGAAGTAGAAGAAGGAGAAGGAGAAGGTGAAGTCTGGAGGGTGAATCAGAAGAAGTAGAAGAAGGAGAAGGAGAAGCTGAAGTCTGGAGGGTGAATCAGAAGAAGTAGAAGAAGGAGAAGGAGAAGGTGAAGTCTGGAGGGCGAATCAGAAGAAACAGAAGAAGGAGAAGGAGAAGGTGAAGACTGGAGGGTGAATCAGAAGAAGTAGAAGAAGGAGAAGGAGAAGGTGAAGTCTGGAGGATGAATCAGAAGAAGTAGAAGAAGGAGAAGGAGAAGATGAAGTCTGGAGGGTGAATCAGAAGAAGTAGAAGAAGGAGAAGGAGAAGGTGAGGTCTGGAGGGTGAATCAGAAGAAGCAGAAGAAGGAGAAGGAGAAGGTGAAGTCTGGAGGGTGAATCAGAAGAAGCAGAAGAAGGAGAAGGAGAAGGTGAAGTCTGGAGGGTGAATCAGAAGAAGCAGAAGAAGGAGAAGGAGAAGGTGAAGTCAGGAGGGTGAATCAGAAGAAGCAGAAGAAGGAGAAGGAGAAGGTGAAGTTAGGAGGGTGAATCAGAAGAAGCAGAAGAAGGAGAAGGAGAAGGTGAAGTCTGGAGGGTGAATCAGAAGAAGCAGAAGAAGGAGAAGGAGAAGGTGAAGTCTGGAGGGTGAATTAGAAGAAGCAGAAGAAGGAGAAGGAGAAGGTGAAGTCAGGAGGGTGAATCAGAAGAAGCAGAAGAAGGAGCAGGAGAAGGTAAAGTTAGGAGGGTGAATCAGAAGAAGCAGAAGAAGGAGAAGGAGCAGGTGAAGTCAGGGGGGTGAAGCAGAAGAAGTAGAAGAAGGAGAAGGAGAAGGTGAAGTCAGGAGGGTGAAGCAGAAGAAGCAGAAGAAGGAGAAGGAGAAGATGAAGTCTGGAGGGTGAAGCAGAAGAAGCAGAAGAAGGAGAAGGAGAAGGTGAAGTCTGGAGGGTGAATCAGAAGAAGTAGAAGAAGGAGAAGGAGAAGGTGAAGTCAGGAGAGTGAAGCAGAAGAAGCAGAAGAAGGAGAAGGAGAAGGTGAAGTCTGGAGGGTGAAGCAGAAGAAGCAGAAGAAGGAGAAGGAGAAGGTGAAGTCTGGAGGGCGAAGCAGTAGAAGCAGAAGAAGGGGAAGGAGAAGGTGAAGTCTGGAGGGTGAAGCAGAAGAAGCAGAAGAAGGAGAAGGAGAAGGTGAAGTCTGGAGGGTGAATCAGAAGAAGTAGAAGAAGGAGAAGGAGAAGGTGAAGTCAGGAGGGTGAAGCAGAAGAAGCAGAAGAAGGAGAAGGAGAAGGTAAAGTTTGGAGGGTGAAGCAGAAGAAGCAGAAGAAGGAGAAGGAGAAGGTGAAGTCTGGAGGGTGAAGCAGAAGAAGTAGAAGAAGGAGAAGGAGAAGGTGAAGTTGGAGGGTGAATCAGAAGAAGTAGAAGAAGGAGAAGGAGAAGCTGAAGTCTGGAGGGTGAATCAGAAGAAGTAGAAGAAGGAGAAGGAGAAGGTGAAGTCTGGAGGGTGAATCAGAAGAAGCAGAAGAAGGAGAAGGAGAAGGTGAAGTCTGGAGGGAGAAGCAGAAGAAGTAGAAGAAGGAGAAGGAGAAGGTGAAGTCTGGAGGGTGAATCAGAAGAAGTAGAAGAAGGAGAAGGAGAAGGTGTAGTCTGGAGGGTGAATCAGAAGAAGTAGAAGAAGGAGAAGGAGAAGGTGAAGTCTGGAGGGTGAATCAGAAGAAGCAGAAGAAGGAGAAGGAAAAGGTGAAGTCTGGAGGGTGAATCAGAAGAAGTAGAATAAGGAGAAGGAGAAGGTGTAGTCTGGAGGGTGAATCAGAAGAAGTAGACGAAGGAGAAGGAGAAGGTGAAGTCTGGAGGGTGAATCAGAAGAAGCAGAAGAAGGAGAAGGAGAAGGTGAAGTCTGGAGGGTGAATCAGAAGAAGTAGAAGAAGGAGAAGGAGAAGGTGAAGTCTGGAGGGTGAATCAGAAGAAGCAGAAGAAGGAGAAGGAGAAGGTGAAGTATGCAGGGTGAATCAGAAGAAGCAGAAGAAGGAGAAGGAGAAGGTGAAGTCTGGAGGGTGAATCAGAAGAAGCAGAATAAGGAGAAGGAGAAGGTGAAGTCTGGAGGGTGAATCAGAAGCAGCAGAAGAAGGAGAAGGAGAAGGTGAAGTCTGGAGGGTGAATCAGAAGGAGTAGAAGAAGGAGAAGGAGAAGGTGAAGTCTGGAGGGTGAATCAGAAGAAGCAGAAGAAGGAGAAGGAGAAGGTGAAGACTGGAGGGTGAATCAGAAGAAGCAGAAGAAGGAGAAGGTGAAGTCTGGAGGGTGAATCAGAAGAAGCAGAAGAAGGAGAAGGAGAAGGTGAAGTCTGGAGGGTGAATCAGAAGAAGCAGAATAAGGAGAAGGAGAAGGTGAAGTCTGGAGGGTGAAGCAGAAGAAGTAGAAGAAGGAGAAGGAGAAGGTGAAGTCTGGAGGGTGAATCAGAAGAAGCAGAAGAAAGAGAAGGAGAAGGTGAAGTCTGGAGGGTGAATCAGAAGAAGTAGAAGAAGGAGAAGGTGAAGTCTGGAGGGTGAATCAGAAGAAGCAGAAGAAGGAGAAGGAGAAGGTGAAGTCTGGAGGGTGAATCGGAAGAAGCAGAAGAAGGAGAAGGAGAAGATGAAGTCTGGAGGGTGAATCAGAAGAAGTAGAAGAAGGAGAAGGAGAAGGTGAAGTCTGGAGGGTGAATCAGAAGATGCAGAAGAAGGAGAAGGAGAAGCTGAAGTCTGGAGGGTGAATCAGAAGAAGCAGAAGAAGGAGGAGGAGAAGGTGAAGTCTGGAGGGTGGATCAGAAGAAGCATTATAAGGAGAAGGAGAAGGTGAAGTCTGGAGGGTGAATCAGAAGAAGCAGAAGAAGGAGAAGGAGAAGGTGAAGTCTGGAGGGTGAATCAGAAGAAGTAGAAGAAGGAGAAGGAGAAGGTGAAGTCTGGAGGGTGAAGCAGAAGAAGTAGAAGAAGGAGAAGGAGAAGGTGAAGTCAGGAGGGTGAATCAGAAGAAGTAGAAGAAGGAGAAGGAGAAGGTGAAGTCAGGAGGGTGAATCAGAAGAAGCAGAAGAAGGAGAAGGAGAAGGTGAAGTCTGGAGGGTGAATCAGAAGAATCAGAAGAAGGAGAAGGAGAAGGTGAAGTCTGGAGGGTGAATCAGAAGAAGCAGAAGAAAGAGAAGGAGAGGGTGAAGTCTGGAGGGTGAAGCAGAAGAAGCAGAAGAAGGAGAAGCAGAAGGTGAAGACTGGAGGGTGAATCAGAAGAAGTAGAAGAAGGAGAAGGAGAAGGTGAAGTCTGGAGGATGAATCAGAAGAAGTAGAAGAAGGAGAAGGAGAAGGTGAAGTCTGGAGGGTGAATCAGAAGAAGCAGAAGAAGGAGAAGGAGAAGGTGAGGTCTGGAGGGTGAATCAGAAGAAGCAGAAGAAGGCGAAGGAGAAGATGAAGTCTGAAGGGTGAATCAGAAGAAGTAGAAGAAGGAGAAGGAGAAGGTGAAGTCTGGAGGGTGAATCAGAAGAAGCAGAAGAAGGAGAAGGAGAAGATGAAGTCAGGAGGGTGAATCAGAAGAAGCAGAAGAAGGAGAAGGAGAAGGTGAAGTTAGGAGGGTGAATCAGAAGAAGCAGAAGAAGGAGAAGGAGAAGGTGAAGTCACGGGGGTGAAGCAGAAGAAGTAGAAGAAGGAGAAGGAGAAGGTGAAGTTAGGAGGGTGAATCAGAAGAAGCAGAAGAAGGAGAAGGAGAAGGTGAAGTCACGGGGGTGAAGCAGAAGAAGTAGAAGAAGGAGAAGGAGAAGGTGAAGTCAGGAGGGTGAAGCAGAAGAAGCAGAAGAAGGAGAAGGAGAAGGTGAAGTCTGGAGGGCGCAGCAGAAGAAGCAGAAGAAGGAGAAGGAGAAGGTGAAGTCTGGAGGGTGAAGCAGAAGAAGCAGAAGAAGGAGAAGGTGAAGTCTGGAGGGTGAATCAGACGAAGTAGAAGAAGGAGAAGGAGAAGGTGAAGTCAGGAGGGTGAAGCAGAAGAAGCAGAAGAAGGAGAAGGAGAAGGTGAAGTCTGGAGGGTGAAGCAGAAGAAGCAGAAGAAGGAGAAGGAGAAGGTGAAGTCTGGAGGGTGAATCAGAAGAAGTAGAAGAAGGAGAAGGAGAAGGTGAAGTCAGCAGAGTGAAGCAGAAGAAGCAGAAGAAGGAGAAGGAGAAGGTGAAGTCTGGAGGGTGAAGCAGAAGGAGCAGAAGAAGGAGAAGGAGAAGGTGAAGTCTGGAGGGCGAAGCAGAAGAAGCAGAAGAAGGGGAAGGAGAAGGTGAAGTCTGTAGGGTGAAGCAGAAGAAGCAGAAGAAGGAGAAGGAGAAGGTGAAGTCTGGAGGGTGAATCAGAAGAAGTAGAAGAAGGAGAAGGAGAAGGTGAAGTCAGGAGGGTGAAGCAGAAGAAGCAGAAGAAGGAGAAGGAGAAGGTAAAGCCTGGAGGGTGAAGCAGAAGAAGCAGAAGAAGGAGAAGGAGAAGGTGAAGTCTGGAGGGTGAAGCAGAAGAAGCAGAAGGAGGAGAAGGAGAACGTGAAGTCAGGAGGGTGAATCAGAAGAAGTAGAAGAAGGAGAAGGAGAAGGTGAAGTCTGGAGGGTGAATCAGAAGAAGTAGAAGAAGGAGAAGGAGAAGCTGAAGTCTGGAGGGTGAATCAGAAGAAGTAGAAGAAGGAGAAGGAGAAGGTGATGTCTGGAGGGTGAATCAGAAGAAGCAGAAGAAGGAGAAGGAGCAGGTGAAGTCTGGAGGGAGAAGCAGAAGAAGTAGAAGAAGGAGAAGGAGAAGGTGAAGTCTGGAGGGTGAATCAGAAGAAGTAGAAGAAGGAGAAGGAGAAGGTGAAGTCAGGAGGGTGAAGCAGAAGAAGCAGAAGAAGGAGAAGGAGAAGGTGAAGTCTGGAGGGTAAAGCAGAAGAAGCAGAAGAAGGAGAAGGAGAAGGTGAAGTCTGGAGGGTGAATCAGAAGAAGTAGAAGAAGGAGAAGGAGAAGGTGAAGTCAGGAGAGTGAAGCAGAAGAAGCAGAAGAAGGAGAAGGAGAAGGTGAAGTCTGGAGGGTGAAGCAGAAGGAGCAGAAGAAGGAGAAGGAGAAGGTGAAGTCTGGAGGGCGAAGCAGAAGAAGCAGAAGAAGGGGAAGGAGAAGGTGAAGTCTGTAGGGTGAAGCAGAAGAAGCAGAAGAAGGAGAAGGAGAAGGTGAAGTCTGGAGGGTGAATCAGAAGAAGTAGAAGAAGGAGAAGGAGAAGGTGAAGTCAGGAGGGTGAAGCAGAAGAAGCAGAAGAAGGAGAAGGAGAAGGTAAAGTCTGGAGGGTGAAGCAGAAGAAGCAGAAGAAGGAGAAGGGGAAGGTGAAGTCTGGAGGGTGAAGCAGAAGAAGCAGAAGGAGGAGAAGGAGAACGTGAAGTCAGGAGGGTGAATCAGAAGAAGTAGAAGAAGGAGAAGGAGAAGGTGAAGTCTGGAGGGTGAATCAGAAGAAGTAGAAGAAGGAGAAGGAGAAGCTGAAGTCTGGAGGGTGAATCAGAAGAAGTAGAAGAAGGAGAAGGAGAAGGTGATGTCTGGAGGGTGAATCAGAAGAAGCAGAAGAAGGAGAAGGAGCAGGTGAAGTCTGGAGGGAGAAGCAGAAGAAGTAGAAGAAGGAGAAGGAGAAGGTGAAGTCTGGAGGGTGAATCAGAAGAAGTAGAAGAAGGAGAAGGAGAAGGTGAAGTCAGGAGAGTGAAGCAGAAGAAGCAGAAGAAGGAGAAGGAGAAGGTGAAGTCTGGAGGGTGAAGCAGAAGAAGCAGAAGAAGGAGAAGGAGAAGGTGAAGTCTGGAGGGCGAAGCAGTAGAAGCAGAAGAAGGGGAAGGAGAAGGTGAAGTCTGGAGGGTGAAGCAGAAGAAGCAGAAGAAGGAGAAGGAGAAGGTGAAGTCTGGAGGGTGAATCAGAAGAAGTAGAAGAAGGAGAAGGAGAAGGTGAAGTCAGGAGGGTGAAGCAGAAGAAGCAGAAGAAGGAGAAGGAGAAGGTAAAGTTTGGAGGGTGAAGCAGAAGAAGCAGAAGAAGGAGAAGGAGAAGGTGAAGTCTGGAGGGTGAAGCAGAAGAAGTAGAAGAAGGAGAAGGAGAAGGTGAAGTCTGGAGGGTGAATCAGAAGAAGTAGAAGAAGGAGAAGGAGAAGCTGAAGTCTGGAGGGTGAATCAGAAGAAGTAGAAGAAGGAGAAGGAGAAGGTGAAGTCTGGAGGGTGAATCAGAAGAAGCAGAAGAAGGAGAAGGAGAAGGTGAAGTCTGGAGGGAGAAGCAGAAGAAGTAGAAGAAGGAGAAGGAGAAGGTGAAGTCTGGAGGGTGAATCAGAAGAAGTAGAAGAAGGAGAAGGAGAAGGTGTAGTCTGGAGGGTGAATCAGAAGAAGTAGAAGAAGGAGAAGGAGAAGGTGAAGTCTGGAGGGTGAATCAGAAGAAGCAGAAGAAGGAGAAGGAAAAGGTGAAGTCTGGAGGGTGAATCAGAAGAAGTAGAATAAGGAGAAGGAGAAGGTGTAGTCTGGAGGGTGAATCAGAAGAAGTAGACGAAGGAGAAGGAGAAGGTGAAGTCTGGAGGGTGAATCAGAAGAAGCAGAAGAAGGAGAAGGAGAAGGTGAAGTCTGGAGGGTGAATCAGAAGAAGTAGAAGAAGGAGAAGGAGAAGGTGAAGTCTGGAGGGTGAATCAGAAGAAGCAGAAGAAGGAGAAGGAGAAGGTGAAGTATGCAGGGTGAATCAGAAGAAGCAGAAGAAGGAGAAGGAGAAGGTGAAGTCTGGAGGGTGAATCAGAAGAAGCAGAATAAGGAGAAGGAGAAGGTGAAGTCTGGAGGGTGAATCAGAAGAAGCAGAAGAAGGAGAAGGAGAAGGTGAAGACTGGAGGGTGAATCAGAAGAAGCAGAAGAAGGAGAAGGTGAAGTCTGGAGGGTGAATCAGAAGAAGCAGAAGAAGGAGAAGGAGAAGGTGAAGTCTGGAGGGTGAATCAGAAGAAGCAGAATAAGGAGAAGGAGAAGGTGAAGTCTGGAGGGTGAAGCAGAAGAAGTAGAAGAAGGAGAAGGAGAAGGTGAAGTCTGGAGGGTGAATCAGAAGAAGCAGAAGAAAGAGAAGGAGAAGGTGAAGTCTGGAGGGTGAATCAGAAGAAGTAGAAGAAGGAGAAGGTGAAGTCTGGAGGGTGAATCAGAAGAAGCAGAAGAAGGAGAAGGAGAAGGTGAAGTCTGGAGGGTGAATCGGAAGAAGCAGAAGAAGGAGAAGGAGAAGATGAAGTCTGGAGGGTGAATCAGAAGAAGTAGAAGAAGGAGAAGGAGAAGGTGAAGTCTGGAGGGTGAATCAGAAGATGCAGAAGAAGGAGAAGGAGAAGCTGAAGTCTGGAGGGTGAATCAGAAGAAGCAGAAGAAGGAGGAGGAGAAGGTGAAGTCTGGAGGGTGAATCAGAAGAAGCATTATAAGGAGAAGGAGAAGGTGAAGTCTGGAGGGTGAATCAGAAGAAGCAGAAGAAGGAGAAGGAGAAGGTGAAGTCTGGAGGGTGAATCAGAAGAAGTAGAAGAAGGAGAAGGAGAAGGTGAAGTCTGGAGGGTGAAGCAGAAGAAGTAGAAGAAGGAGAAGGAGAAGGTGAAGTCAGGAGGGTGAATCAGAAGAAGTAGAAGAAGGAGAAGGAGAAGGTGAAGTCAGGAGGGTGAATCAGAAGAAGCAGAAGAAGGAGAAGGAGAAGGTGAAGTCTGGAGGGTGAATCAGAAGAATCAGAAGAAGGAGAAGGAGAAGGTGAAGTCTGGAGGGTGAATCAGAAGAAGCAGAAGAAAGAGAAGGAGAGGGTGAAGTCTGGAGGGTGAAGCAGAAGAAGCAGAAGAAGGAGAAGCAGACGGTGAAGACTGGAGGGTGAATCAGAAGAAGTAGAAGAAGGAGAAGGAGAAGGTGAAGTCTGGAGGATGAATCAGAAGAAGTAGAAGAAGGAGAAGGAGAAGGTGAAGTCTGGAGGGTGAATCAGAAGAAGCAGAAGAAGGAGAAGGAGAAGGTGAGGTCTGGAGGGTGAATCAGAAGAAGCAGAAGAAGGCGAAGGAGAAGATGAAGTCTGAAGAGTGAATCAGAAGAAGTAGAAGAAGGAGAAGCAGAAGGTGAGGTCTGGAGGGTGAATCAGAAGAAGCAGAAGAAGGAGAAGGAGAAGGTGAAGTCTGGAAGGTGAATCAGAAGAAGCAGAAGAAGGAGAAGGAGAAGGTGAAGTCTGGAGGGTGAATCAGAAGAAGCAGAAGAAGGAGAAGGAGAAGATGAAGTCAGGAGGGTCAGAAGAAGCAGAAGAAGGAGAAGGAGAAGGTGAAGTTAGGAGGGTGAATCAGAAGAAGCAGAAGAAGGAGAAGGAGAAGGTGAAGTCACGGGGGTGAAGCAGAAGAAGTAGAAGAAGGAGAAGGAGAAGGTGAAGTCAGGAGGGTGAAGCAGAAGAAGCAGAAGAAGGAGAAGGAGAAGGTGAAGTCTGGAGGGCGCAGCAGAAGAAGCAGAAGAAGGAGAAGGAGAAGGTGAAGTCTGGAGGGTGAAGCAGAAGAAGCAGAAGAAGGAGAAGGTGAAGTCTGGAGGGTGAATCAGACGAAGTAGAAGAAGGAGAAGGAGAAGGTGAAGTCAGGAGGGTGAAGCAGAAGAAGCAGAAGAAGGAGAAGGAGAAGGTGAAGTCTGGAGGGTGAAGCAGAAGAAGCAGAAGAAGGAGAAGGAGAAGGTGAAGTCTGGAGGGTGAATCAGAAGAAGTAGAAGAAGGAGAAGGAGAAGGTGAAGTCAGGAGAGTGAAGCAGAAGAAGCAGAAGAAGGAGAAGGAGAAGGTGAAGTCTGGAGGGTGAAGCAGAAGGAGCAGAAGAAGGAGAAGGAGAAGGTGAAGTCTGGAGGGCGAAGCAGAAGAAGCAGAAGAAGGGGAAGGAGAAGGTGAAGTCTGTAGGGTGAAGCAGAAGAAGCAGAAGAAGGAGAAGGAGAAGGTGAAGTCTGGAGGGTGAATCAGAAGAAGTGGAAGAAGGAGAAGGAGAAGGTGAAGTCAGGAGGGTGAAGCAGAAGAAGCAGAAGAAGGAGAAGGAGAAGGTAAAGTCTGGAGGGTGAAGCAGAAGAAGCAGAAGAAGGAGAAGGAGAAGGTGAAGTCTGGAGGGTGAAGCAGAAGAAGCAGAAGGAGGAGAAGGAGAACGTGAAGTCAGGAGGGTGAATCAGAAGAAGTAGAAGAAGGAGAAGGAGAAGGTGAAGTCTGGAGGGTGAATCAGAAGAAGTAGAAGAAGGAGAAGGAGAAGCTGAAGTCTGGAGGGTGAATCAGAAGAAGTAGAAGAAGGAGAAGGAGAAGGTGATGTCTGGAGGGTGAATCAGAAGAAGCAGAAGAAGGAGAAGGAGCAGGTGAAGTCTGGAGGGAGAAGCAGAAGAAGTAGAAGAAGGAGAAGGAGAAGGTGAAGTCTGGAGGGTGAATCAGAAGAAGTAGAAGAAGGAGAAGGAGAAGGTGAAGTCTGGAGGGTGAATCAAAAGAAGCAGAATAAGGAGAAGGAGAAGGTGAAGTCTGGAGGGTGAATCAGAAGCAGCAGAAGAAGGAGAAGGAGAAGGTGAAGTCTGGAGGGTGAATCAGAAGGAGTAGAAGAAGGAGAAGGAGAAGGTGAAGTCTGGAGGGTGAATCAGAAGAAGCAGAAGAAGGAGAAGGAGAAGGTGAAGACAGGAGGGTGAATCAGAAGAAGCAGAAGAAGGAGAAGGAGAAGGTGAAGTCTGGAGGGTGAATCAGAAGAAGCAGAAGAAGGAGAAGGAGAAGGTGAAGTCTGGAGGGTGAATCAGAAGAAGCAGAATAAGGAGAAGGAGAAGGTGAAGTCTGGAGGGTGAATCAGAAGAAGCAGAAGAAGGAGAAGGAGAAAGTGAAGTCTGGAGGGTGAATCAGAAGAAGTAGAAGAAGAAGAAGGAGAAGGTGAAGTCTGGAGGGTGAAGCAGAAGAAGTAGAAGAAGGAGAAGGAGAAGGTGAAGTCTGGAGGGTGAATCAGAAGAAGCAGAAGAAAGAGAAGGAGAAGGTGAAGTCTGGAGGGTGAATCAGAAGAAGTAGAAGAAGGAGAAGGAGAAGGTGAAGTCTGGAGGGTGAATCAGAAGAAGTAGAAGAAGGAGAAGGAGAAGGTGAAGTCTGGAGGGTGAATCAGAAGAAGCAGAAGAAGGAGAAGGAGAAGGTGAAGTCTGGAGGGTGAATCGGAAGAAGCAGAAGAAGGAGAAGGAGAAGATGAAGTCTGGAGGGTGAATCAGAAGAAGTAGAAGAAGGAGAAGGAGAAGGTGAAGTCTGGAGGGTGAATCAGAAGATGCAGAAGAAGGAGAAGGAGAAGGTGAAGTCTGGAGGGTGAATCAGAAGAAGCAGAAGAAGGAGGAGGAGAAGGTGAAGTCTGGAGGGTGAATCAGAAGAAGCATTATAAGGAGAAGGAGAAGGTGAAGTCTGGAGGGTGAATCAGAAGAAGCAGAAGAAGGAGAAGGAGAAGGTGAAGTCTGGAGGGTGAATCAGAAGAAGTAGAAGAAGGAGAAGGTGAAGTCTGGAGGGTGAAGCAGAAGAAGTAGAAGAAGGAGAAGGAGAAGGTGAAGTCAGGAGGGTGAATCAGAAGAAGTAGAAGAAGGAGAAGGAGAAGGTGAAGTCAGGAGGGTGAATCAGAAGAAGCAGAAGAAGGAGAAGGAGAAGGTGAAGTCTGGAGGGTGAATCAGAAGAATCAGAAGAAGGAGAAGGAGAAGGTGAAGTCTGGAGGGTGAATCAGAAGAAGCAGAAGAAAGAGAAGGAGAGGGTGAAGTCTGGAGGGTGAAGCAGAAGAAGCAGAAGAAGGAGAAGCAGAAGGTGAAGACTGGAGGGTGAATCAGAAGAAGTAGAAGAAGGAGAAGGAGAAGGTGAAGTCTGGAGGATGAATCAGAAGAAGTAGAAGAAGGAGAAGGAGAAGGTGAAGTCTGGAGGGTGAATCAGAAGAAGCAGAAGAAGGAGAAGGAGAAGGTGAGGTCTGGAGGGTGAATCAGAAGAAGCAGAAGAAGGCGAAGGAGAAGATGAAGTCTGAAGGGTGAATCAGAAGAAGTAGAAGAAGGAGAAGGAGAAGGTGAGGTCTGGAGGGTGAATCAGAAGAAGCAGAAGAAGGAGAAGGAGAATGTGAAGTCTGGAAGGTGAATCAGAAGAAGCAGAAGAAGGAGAAGGAGAAGGTGAAGTCTGGAGGGTGAATCAGAAGAAGCAGAAGAAGGAGAAGGAGAAGGTGAAGTCAGGAGGGTGAATCAGAAGAAGCAGAAGAAGGAGAAGGAGAAGGTGAAGTTAGGAGGGTGAATCAGAAGAAGCAGAAGAGAAGGAGAAGGAGAAGGTGAAGTCACGGGGGTGAAGCAGAAGAAGTAGAAGAAGGAGAAGGAGAAGGTGAAGTCAGGAGGGTGAAGCAGAAGAAGCAGAAGAAGGAGAAGGAGAAGGTGAAGTCTGGAGGGCGCAGCAGAAGAAGCAGAAGAAGGAGAAGGAGAAGGTGAAGTCTGGAGGGTGAAGCAGAAGAAGCAGAAGAAGGAGAAGGTGAAGTCTGGAGGGTGAATCAGAAGAAGTAGAAGAAGGAGAAGGAGAAGATGAAGTCAGGAGGGTGAAGCAGAAGAAGCAGAAGAAGGAGAAGGAGAATGTGAAGTCTGGAGGGTGAAGCAGAAGAAGCAGAAGAAGGAGAAGGAGAAGGTGAAGTCTGGAGGGTGAATCAGAAGAAGTAGAAGAAGGAGAAGGAGAAGGTGAAGTCAGGAGAGTGAAGCAGAAGAAGCAGAAGAAGGAGAAGGAGAAGGTGAAGTCTGGAGGGTGAAGCAGAAGAAGCAGAAGAAGGAGAAGGAGAAGGTGAAGTCTGGAGGGCGAAGCAGAAGAAGCAGAAGAAGGGGAAGGAGAAGGTGAAGTCTGTAGGGTGAAGCAGAAGAAGCAGAAGAAGGAGAAGGAGAAGGTGAAGTCTGGAGGGTGAATCAGAAGAAGTAGAAGAAGGAGAAGGAGAAGGTGAAGTCAGGAGTGTGAAGCAGAAGAAGCAGAAGAAGGAGAAGGAGAAGGTAAAGTCTGGAGGGTGAAGCAGAAGAAGCAGAAGAAGGAGAAGGAGAAGGTGAAGTCTGGAGGGTGAAGCAGAAGAAGCAGAAGGAGGAGAAGGAGAACGTGAAGTCAGGAGGGTGAATCAGAAGAAGTAGAAGAAGGAGAAGGAGAAGGTGAAGTCTGGAGGGTGAATCAGAAGAAGTAGAAGAAGGAGAAGGAGAAGCTGAAGTCTGGAGGGTGAATCAGAAGAAGTAGAAGAAGGAGAAGGAGAAGGTGAAGTCTGGAGGGCGAATCAGAAGAAACAGAAGAAGGAGAAGGAGAAGGTGAAGACTGGAGGGTGAATCAGAAGAAGTAGAAGAAGGAGAAGGAGAAGGTGAAGTCTGGAGGATGAATCAGAAGAAGTAGAAGAAGGAGAAGGAGAAGATGAAGTCTGGAGGGTGAATCAGAAGAAGTAGAAGAAGGAGAAGGAGAAGGTGAGGTCTGGAGGGTGAATCAGAAGAAGCAGAAGAAGGAGAAGGAGAAGGTGAAGTCTGGAGGGTGAATCAGAAGAAGCAGAAGAAGGAGAAGGAGAAGGTGAAGTCTGGAGGGTGAATCAGAAGAAGCAGAAGAAGGAGAAGGAGAAGGTGAAGTCAGGAGGGTGAATCAGAAGCAGCAGAAGAAGGAGAAGGAGAAGGTGAAGTTAGGAGGGTGAATCAGAAGAAGCAGAAGAAGGAGAAGGAGAAGGTGAAGTCTGGAGGGTGAATCAGAAGAAGCAGAAGAAGGAGAAGGAGAAGGTGAAGTCTGGAGGGTGAATTAGAAGAAGCAGAAGAAGGAGAAGGAGAAGGTGAAGTCAGGAGGGTGAATCAGAAGAAGCAGAAGAAGGAGCAGGAGAAGGTAAAGTTAGGAGGGTGAATCAGAAGAAGCAGAAGAAGGAGAAGGAGCAGGTGAAGTCAGGGGGGTGAAGCAGAAGAAGTAGAAGAAGGAGAAGGAGAAGGTGAAGTCAGGAGGGTGAAGCAGAAGAAGCAGAAGAAGGAGAAGGAGAAGATGAAGTCTGGAGGGTGAAGCAGAAGAAGCAGAAGAAGGAGAAGGAGAAGGTGAAGTCTGGAGGGTGAATCAGAAGAAGTAGAAGAAGGAGAAGGAGAAGGTGAAGTCAGGAGAGTGAAGCAGAAGAAGCAGAAGAAGGAGAAGGAGAAGGTGAAGTCTGGAGGGTGAAGCAGAAGAAGCAGAAGAAGGAGAAGGAGAAGGTGAAGTCTGGAGGGCGAAGCAGTAGAAGCAGAAGAAGGGGAAGGAGAAGGTGAAGTCTGGAGGGTGAAGCAGAAGAAGCAGAAGAAGGAGAAGGAGAAGGTGAAGTCTGGAGGGTGAATCAGAAGAAGTAGAAGAAGGAGAAGGAGAAGGTGAAGTCAGGAGGGTGAAGCAGAAGAAGCAGAAGAAGGAGAAGGAGAAGGTAAAGTTTGGAGGGTGAAGCAGAAGAAGCAGAAGAAGGAGAAGGAGAAGGTGAAGTCTGGAGGGTGAAGCAGAAGAAGTAGAAGAAGGAGAAGGAGAAGGTGAAGTCTGGAGGGTGAATCAGAAGAAGTAGAAGAAGGAGAAGGAGAAGCTGAAGTCTGGAGGGTGAATCAGAAGAAGTAGAAGAAGGAGAAGGAGAAGGTGAAGTCTGGAGGGTGAATCAGAAGAAGCAGAAGAAGGAGAAGGAGAAGGTGAAGTCTGGAGGGAGAAGCAGAAGAAGTAGAAGAAGGAGAAGGAGAAGGTGAAGTCTGGAGGGTGAATCAGAAGAAGTAGAAGAAGGAGAAGGAGAAGGTGTAGTCTGGAGGGTGAATCAGAAGAAGTAGAAGAAGGAGAAGGAGAAGGTGAAGTCTGGAGGGTGAATCAGGAGAAGCAGAAGAAGGAGAAGGAAAAGGTGAAGTCTGGAGGGTGAATCAGAAGAAGTAGAATAAGGAGAAGGAGAAGGTGTAGTCTGGAGGGTGAATCAGAAGAAGTAGACGAAGGAGAAGGAGAAGGTGAAGTCTGGAGGGTGAATCAGAAGAAGCAGAAGAAGGAGAAGGAGAAGGTGAAGTCTGGAGGGTGAATCAGAAGAAGTAGAAGAAGGAGAAGGAGAAGGTGAAGTCTGGAGGGTGAATCAGAAGAAGCAGAAGAAGGAGAAGGAGAAGGTGAAGTATGCAGGGTGAATCAGAAGAAGCAGAAGAAGGAGAAGGAGAAGGTGAAGTCTGGAGGGTGAATCAGAAGAAGCAGAATAAGGAGAAGGAGAAGGTGAAGTCTGGAGGGTGAATCAGAAGCAGCAGAAGAAGGAGAAGGAGAAGGTGAAGTCTGGAGGGTGAATCAGAAGGAGTAGAAGAAGGAGAAGGAGAAGGTGAAGTCTGGAGGGTGAATCAGAAGAAGCAGAAGAAGGAGAAGGAGAAGGTGAAGACTGGAGGGTGAATCAGAAGAAGCAGAAGAAGGAGAAGGTGAAGTCTGGAGGGTGAATCAGAAGAAGCAGAAGAAGGAGAAGGAGAAGGTGAAGTCTGGAGGGTGAATCAGAAGAAGCAGAATAAGGAGAAGGAGAAGGTGAAGTCTGGAGGGTGAAGCAGAAGAAGTAGAAGAAGGAGAAGGAGAAGGTGAAGTCTGGAGGGTGAATCAGAAGAAGCAGAAGAAAGAGAAGGAGAAGGTGAAGTCTGGAGGGTGAATCAGAAGAAGTAGAAGAAGGAGAAGGTGAAGTCTGGAGGGTGAATCAGAAGAAGCAGAAGAAGGAGAAGGAGAAGGTGAAGTCTGGAGGGTGAATCGGAAGAAGCAGAAGAAGGAGAAGGAGAAGATGAAGTCTGGAGGGTGAATCAGAAGAAGTAGAAGAAGGAGAAGGAGAAGGTGAAGTCTGGAGGGTGAATCAGAAGATGCAGAAGAAGGAGAAGGAGAAGCTGAAGTCTGGAGGGTGAATCAGAAGAAGCAGAAGAAGGAGGAGGAGAAGGTGAAGTCTGGAGGGTGGATCAGAAGAAGCATTATAAGGAGAAGGAGAAGGTGAAGTCTGGAGGGTGAATCAGAAGAAGCAGAAGAAGGAGAAGGAGAAGGTGAAGTCTGGAGGGTGAATCAGAAGAAGTAGAAGAAGGAGAAGGAGAAGGTGAAGTCTGGAGGGTGAAGCAGAAGAAGTAGAAGAAGGAGAAGGAGAAGGTGAAGTCAGGAGGGTGAATCAGAAGAAGTAGAAGAAGGAGAAGGAGAAGGTGAAGTCAGGAGGGTGAATCAGAAGAAGCAGAAGAAGGAGAAGGAGAAGGTGAAGTCTGGAGGGTGAATCAGAAGAATCAGAAGAAGGAGAAGGAGAAGGTGAAGTCTGGAGGGTGAATCAGAAGAAGCAGAAGAAAGAGAAGGAGAGGGTGAAGTCTGGAGGGTGAAGCAGAAGAAGCAGAAGAAGGAGAAGCAGAAGGTGAAGACTGGAGGGTGAATCAGAAGAAGTAGAAGAAGGAGAAGGAGAAGGTGAAGTCTGGAGGATGAATCAGAAGAAGTAGAAGAAGGAGAAGGAGAAGGTGAAGTCTGGAGGGTGAATCAGAAGAAGCAGAAGAAGGAGAAGGAGAAGGTGAGGTCTGGAGGGTGAATCAGAAGAAGCAGAAGAAGGCGAAGGAGAAGATGAAGTCTGAAGGGTGAATCAGAAGAAGTAGAAGAAGGAGAAGGAGAAGGTGAAGTCTGGAGGGTGAATCAGAAGAAGCAGAAGAAGGAGAAGGAGAAGATGAAGTCAGGAGGGTGAATCAGAAGAAGCAGAAGAAGGAGAAGGAGAAGGTGAAGTTAGGAGGGTGAATCAGAAGAAGCAGAAGAAGGAGAAGGAGAAGGTGAAGTCACGGGGGTGAAGCAGAAGAAGTAGAAGAAGGAGAAGGAGAAGGTGAAGTTAGGAGGGTGAATCAGAAGAAGCAGAAGAAGGAGAAGGAGAAGGTGAAGTCACGGGGGTGAAGCAGAAGAAGTAGAAGAAGGAGAAGGAGAAGGTGAAGTCAGGAGGGTGAAGCAGAAGAAGCAGAAGAAGGAGAAGGAGAAGGTGAAGTCTGGAGGGCGCAGCAGAAGAAGCAGAAGAAGGAGAAGGAGAAGGTGAAGTCTGGAGGGTGAAGCAGAAGAAGCAGAAGAAGGAGAAGGTGAAGTCTGGAGGGTGAATCAGACGAAGTAGAAGAAGGAGAAGGAGAAGGTGAAGTCAGGAGGGTGAAGCAGAAGAAGCAGAAGAAGGAGAAGGAGAAGGTGAAGTCTGGAGGGTGAAGCAGAAGAAGCAGAAGAAGGAGAAGGAGAAGGTGAAGTCTGGAGGGTGAATCAGAAGAAGTAGAAGAAGGAGAAGGAGAAGGTGAAGTCAGCAGAGTGAAGCAGAAGAAGCAGAAGAAGGAGAAGGAGAAGGTGAAGTCTGGAGGGTGAAGCAGAAGGAGCAGAAGAAGGAGAAGGAGAAGGTGAAGTCTGGAGGGCGAAGCAGAAGAAGCAGAAGAAGGGGAAGGAGAAGGTGAAGTCTGTAGGGTGAAGCAGAAGAAGCAGAAGAAGGAGAAGGAGAAGGTGAAGTCTGGAGGGTGAATCAGAAGAAGTAGAAGAAGGAGAAGGAGAAGGTGAAGTCAGGAGGGTGAAGCAGAAGAAGCAGAAGAAGGAGAAGGAGAAGGTAAAGCCTGGAGGGTGAAGCAGAAGAAGCAGAAGAAGGAGAAGGAGAAGGTGAAGTCTGGAGGGTGAAGCAGAAGAAGCAGAAGGAGGAGAAGGAGAACGTGAAGTCAGGAGGGTGAATCAGAAGAAGTAGAAGAAGGAGAAGGAGAAGGTGAAGTCTGGAGGGTGAATCAGAAGAAGTAGAAGAAGGAGAAGGAGAAGCTGAAGTCTGGAGGGTGAATCAGAAGAAGTAGAAGAAGGAGAAGGAGAAGGTGATGTCTGGAGGGTGAATCAGAAGAAGCAGAAGAAGGAGAAGGAGCAGGTGAAGTCTGGAGGGAGAAGCAGAAGAAGTAGAAGAAGGAGAAGGAGAAGGTGAAGTCTGGAGGGTGAATCAGAAGAAGTAGAAGAAGGAGAAGGAGAAGGTGAAGTCAGGAGGGTGAAGCAGAAGAAGCAGAAGAAGGAGAAGGAGAAGGTGAAGTCTGGAGGGTAAAGCAGAAGAAGCAGAAGAAGGAGAAGGAGAAGGTGAAGTCTGGAGGGTGAATCAGAAGAAGTAGAAGAAGGAGAAGGAGAAGGTGAAGTCAGGAGAGTGAAGCAGAAGAAGCAGAAGAAGGAGAAGGAGAAGGTGAAGTCTGGGGGGTGAAGCAGAAGGAGCAGAAGAAGGAGAAGGAGAAGGTGAAGTCTGGAGGGCGAAGCAGAAGAAGCAGAAGAAGGGGAAGGAGAAGGTGAAGTCTGTAGGGTGAAGCAGAAGAAGCAGAAGAAGGAGAAGGAGAAGGTGAAGTCTGGAGGGTGAATCAGAAGAAGTAGAAGAAGGAGAAGGAGAAGGTGAAGTCAGGAGGGTGAAGCAGAAGAAGCAGAAGAAGGAGAAGGAGAAGGTAAAGTCTGGAGGGTGAAGCAGAAGAAGCAGAAGAAGGAGAAGGGGAAGGTGAAGTCTGGAGGGTGAAGCAGAAGAAGCAGAAGGAGGAGAAGGAGAACGTGAAGTCAGGAGGGTGAATCAGAAGAAGTAGAAGAAGGAGAAGGAGAAGGTGAAGTCTGGAGGGTGAATCAGAAGAAGTAGAAGAAGGAGAAGGAGAAGCTGAAGTCTGGAGGGTGAATCAGAAGAAGTAGAAGAAGGAGAAGGAGAAGGTGATGTCTGGAGGGTGAATCAGAAGAAGCAGAAGAAGGAGAAGGAGCAGGTGAAGTCTGGAGGGAGAAGCAGAAGAAGTAGAAGAAGGAGAAGGAGAAGGTGAAGTCTGGAGGGTGAATCAGAAGAAGTAGAAGAAGGAGAAGGAGAAGGTGAAGTCTGGAGGGTGAATCAAAAGAAGCAGAATAAGGAGAAGGAGAAGGTGAAGTCTGGAGGGTGAATCAGAAGCAGCAGAAGAAGGAGAAGGAGAAGGTGAAGTCTGGAGGGTGAATCAGAAGGAGTAGAAGAAGGAGAAGGAGAAGGTGAAGTCTGGAGGGTGAATCAGAAGAAGCAGAAGAAGGAGAAGGAGAAGGTGAAGACAGGAGGGTGAATCAGAAGAAGCAGAAGAAGGAGAAGGAGAAGGTGAAGTCTGGAGGGTGAATCAGAAGAAGCAGAAGAAGGAGAAGGAGAAGGTGAAGTCTGGAGGGTGAATCAGAAGAAGTAGAAGAAGGAGAAGGAGAAGGTGAAGTCAGGAGGGTGAAGCAGAAGAAGCAGAAGAAGGAGAAGGAGAAGGTAAAGTTTGGAGGGTGAAGCAGAAGAAGCAGAAGAAGGAGAAGGAGAAGGTGAAGTCTGGAGGGTGAAGCAGAAGAAGTAGAAGAAGGAGAAGGAGAAGGTGAAGTCTGGAGGGTGAATCAGAAGAAGTAGAAGAAGGAGAAGGAGAAGCTGAAGTCTGGAGGGTGAATCAGAAGAAGTAGAAGAAGGAGAAGGAGAAGGTGAAGTCTGGAGGGTGAATCAGAAGAAGCAGAAGAAGGAGAAGGAGAAGGTGAAGTCTGGAGGGAGAAGCAGAAGAAGTAGAAGAAGGAGAAGGAGAAGGTGAAGTCTGGAGGGTGAATCAGAAGAAGTAGAAGAAGGAGAAGGAGAAGGTGTAGTCTGGAGGGTGAATCAGAAGAAGTAGAAGAAGGAGAAGGAGAAGGTGAAGTCTGGAGGGTGAATCAGAAGAAGCAGAAGAAGGAGAAGGAAAAGGTGAAGTCTGGAGGGTGAATCAGAAGAAGTAGAATAAGGAGAAGGAGAAGGTGTAGTCTGGAGGGTGAATCAGAAGAAGTAGACGAAGGAGAAGGAGAAGGTGAAGTCTGGAGGGTGAATCAGAAGAAGCAGAAGAAGGAGAAGGAGAAGGTGAAGTCTGGAGGGTGAATCAGAAGAAGTAGAAGAAGGAGAAGGAGAAGGTGAAGTCTGGAGGGTGAATCAGAAGAAGCAGAAGAAGGAGAAGGAGAAGGTGAAGTATGCAGGGTGAATCAGAAGAAGCAGAAGAAGGAGAAGGAGAAGGTGAAGTCTGGAGGGTGAATCAGAAGAAGCAGAATAAGGAGAAGGAGAAGGTGAAGTCTGGAGGGTGAATCAGAAGCAGCAGAAGAAGGAGAAGGAGAAGGTGAAGTCTGGAGGGTGAATCAGAAGGAGTAGAAGAAGGAGAAGGAGAAGGTGAAGTCTGGAGGGTGAATCAGAAGAAGCAGAAGAAGGAGAAGGAGAAGGTGAAGACTGGAGGGTGAATCAGAAGAAGCAGAAGAAGGAGAAGGTGAAGTCTGGAGGGTGAATCAGAAGAAGCAGAAGAAGGAGAAGGAGAAGGTGAAGTCTGGAGGGTGAATCAGAAGAAGCAGAATAAGGAGAAGGAGAAGGTGAAGTCTGGAGGGTGAAGCAGAAGAAGTAGAAGAAGGAGAAGGAGAAGGTGAAGTCTGGAGGGTGAATCAGAAGAAGCAGAAGAAAGAGAAGGAGAAGGTGAAGTCTGGAGGGTGAATCAGAAGAAGTAGAAGAAGGAGAAGGTGAAGTCTGGAGGGTGAATCAGAAGAAGCAGAAGAAGGAGAAGGAGAAGGTGAAGTCTGGAGGGTGAATCGGAAGAAGCAGAAGAAGGAGAAGGAGAAGATGAAGTCTGGAGGGTGAATCAGAAGAAGTAGAAGAAGGAGAAGGAGAAGGTGAAGTCTGGAGGGTGAATCAGAAGATGCAGAAGAAGGAGAAGGAGAAGCTGAAGTCTGGAGGGTGAATCAGAAGAAGCAGAAGAAGGAGGAGGAGAAGGTGAAGTCTGGAGGGTGGATCAGAAGAAGCATTATAAGGAGAAGGAGAAGGTGAAGTCTGGAGGGTGAATCAGAAGAAGCAGAAGAAGGAGAAGGAGAAGGTGAAGTCTGGAGGGTGAATCAGAAGAAGTAGAAGAAGGAGAAGGAGAAGGTGAAGTCTGGAGGGTGAAGCAGAAGAAGTAGAAGAAGGAGAAGGAGAAGGTGAAGTCAGGAGGGTGAATCAGAAGAAGTAGAAGAAGGAGAAGGAGAAGGTGAAGTCAGGAGGGTGAATCAGAAGAAGCAGAAGAAGGAGAAGGAGAAGGTGAAGTCTGGAGGGTGAATCAGAAGAATCAGAAGAAGGAGAAGGAGAAGGTGAAGTCTGGAGGGTGAATCAGAAGAAGCAGAAGAAAGAGAAGGAGAGGGTGAAGTCTGGAGGGTGAAGCAGAAGAAGCAGAAGAAGGAGAAGCAGAAGGTGAAGACTGGAGGGTGAATCAGAAGAAGTAGAAGAAGGAGAAGGAGAAGGTGAAGTCTGGAGGATGAATCAGAAGAAGTAGAAGAAGGAGAAGGAGAAGGTGAAGTCTGGAGGGTGAATCAGAAGAAGCAGAAGAAGGAGAAGGAGAAGGTGAGGTCTGGAGGGTGAATCAGAAGAAGCAGAAGAAGGCGAAGGAGAAGATGAAGTCTGAAGGGTGAATCAGAAGAAGTAGAAGAAGGAGAAGGAGAAGGTGAGGTCTGGAGGGTGAATCAGAAGAAGCAGAAGAAGGAGAAGGAGAAGGTGAAGTCTGGAAGGTGAATCAGAAGAAGCAGAAGAAGGAGAAGGAGAAGGTGAAGTCTGGAGGGTGAATCAGAAGAAGCAGAAGAAGGAGAAGGAGAAGATGAAGTCAGGAGGGTGAATCAGAAGAAGCAGAAGAAGGAGAAGGAGAAGGTGAAGTTAGGAGGGTGAATCAGAAGAAGCAGAAGAAGGAGAAGGAGAAGGTGAAGTCACGGGGGTGAAGCAGAAGAAGTAGAAGAAGGAGAAGGAGAAGGTGAAGTCAGGAGGGTGAAGCAGAAGAAGCAGAAGAAGGAGAAGGAGAAGGTGAAGTCTGGAGGGCGCAGCAGAAGAAGCAGAAGAAGGAGAAGGAGAAGGTGAAGTCTGGAGGGTGAAGCAGAAGAAGCAGAAGAAGGAGAAGGTGAAGTCTGGAGGGTGAATCAGACGAAGTAGAAGAAGGAGAAGGAGAAGGTGAAGTCAGGAGGGTGAAGCAGAAGAAGCAGAAGAAGGAGAAGGAGAAGGTGAAGTCTGGAGGGTGAAGCAGAAGAAGCAGAAGAAGGAGAAGGAGAAGGTGAAGTCTGGAGGGTGAATCAGAAGAAGTAGAAGAAGGAGAAGGAGAAGGTGAAGTCAGGAGAGTGAAGCAGAAGAAGCAGAAGAAGGAGAAGGAGAAGGTGAAGTCTGGAGGGTGAAGCAGAAGGAGCAGAAGAAGGAGAAGGAGAAGGTGAAGTCTGGAGGGCGAAGCAGAAGAAGCAGAAGAAGGGGAAGGAGAAGGTGAAGTCTGTAGGGTGAAGCAGAAGAAGCAGAAGAAGGAGAAGGAGAAGGTGAAGTCTGGAGGGTGAATCAGAAGAAGTAGAAGAAGGAGAAGGAGAAGGTGAAGTCAGGAGGGTGAAGCAGAAGAAGCAGAAGAAGGAGAAGGAGAAGGTAAAGTCTGGAAAGTGAAGCAGAAGAAGCAGAAGAAGGAGAAGGAGAAGGTGAAGTCTGGAGGGTGAAGCAGAAGAAGCAGAAGGAGGAGAAGGAGAACGTGAAGTCAGGAGGGTGAATCAGAAGAAGTAGAAGAAGGAGAAGGAGAAGGTGAAGTCTGGAGGGTGAATCAGAAGAAGTAGAAGAAGGAGAAGGAGAAGCTGAAGTCTGGAGGGTGAATCAGAAGAAGTAGAAGAAGGAGAAGGAGAAGGTGATGTCTGGAGGGTGAATCAGAAGAAGCAGAAGAAGGAGAAGGAGCAGGTGAAGTCTGGAGGGAGAAGCAGAAGAAGGAGAAGGAGAAGGTGAAGTCTGGAGGGTGAATCAGAAGAAGTAGAAGAAGGAGAAGGAGAAGGTGAAGTCTGGAGGGTGAATCAAAAGAAGCAGAATAAGGAGAAGGAGAAGGTGAAGTCTGGAGGGTGAATCAGAAGCAGCAGAAGAAGGAGAAGGAGAAGGTGAAGTCTGGAGGGTGAATCAGAAGGAGTAGAAGAAGGAGAAGGAGAAGGTGAAGTCTGGAGGGTGAATCAGAAGAAGCAGAAGAAGGAGAAGGAGAAGGTGAAGACAGGAGGGTGAATCAGAAGAAGCAGAAGAAGGAGAAGGAGAAGGTGAAGTCTGGAGGGTGAATCAGAAGAAGCAGAAGAAGGAGAAGGAGAAGGTGAAGTCTGGAGGGTGAATCAGAAGAAGCAGAATAAGGAGAAGGAGAAGGTGAAGTCTGGAGGGTGAATCAGAAGAAGCAGAAGAAGGAGAAGGAGAAAGTGAAGTCTGGAGGGTGAATCAGAAGAAGTAGAAGAAGAAGAAGGAGAAGGTGAAGTCTGGAGGGTGAAGCAGAAGAAGTAGAAGAAGGAGAAGGAGAAGGTGAAGTCTGGAGGGTGAATCAGAAGAAGCAGAAGAAAGAGAAGGAGAAGGTGAAGTCTGGAGGGTGAATCAGAAGAAGTAGAAGAAGGAGAAGGAGAAGGTGAAGTCTGGAGGGTGAATCAGAAGAAGTAGAAGAAGGAGAAGGAGAAGGTGAAGTCTGGAGGGTGAATCAGAAGAAGCAGAAGAAGGAGAAGGAGAAGGTGAAGTCTGGAGGGTGAATCGGAAGAAGCAGAAGAAGGAGAAGGAGAAGATGAAGTCTGGAGGGTGAATCAGAAGAAGTAGAAGAAGGAGAAGGAGAAGGTGAAGTCTGGAGGGTGAATCAGAAGATGCAGAAGAAGGAGAAGGAGAAGGTGAAGTCTGGAGGGTGAATCAGAAGAAGCAGAAGAAGGAGGAGGAGAAGGTGAAGTCTGGAGGGTGAATCAGAAGAAGCATTATAAGGAGAAGGAGAAGGTGAAGTCTGGAGGGTGAATCAGAAGAAGCAGAAGAAGGAGAAGGAGAAGGTGAAGTCTGGAGGGTGAATCAGAAGAAGTAGAAGAAGGAGAAGGTGAAGTCTGGAGGGTGAAGCAGAAGAAGTAGAAGAAGGAGAAGGAGAAGGTGAAGTCAGGAGGGTGAATCAGAAGAAGTAGAAGAAGGAGAAGGAGAAGGTGAAGTCAGGAGGGTGAATCAGAAGAAGCAGAAGAAGGAGAAGGAGAAGGTGAAGTCTGGAGGGTGAATCAGAAGAATCAGAAGAAGGAGAAGGAGAAGGTGAAGTCTGGAGGGTGAATCAGAAGAAGCAGAAGAAAGAGAAGGAGAGGGTGAAGTCTGGAGGGTGAAGCAGAAGAAGCAGAAGAAGGAGAAGCAGAAGGTGAAGACTGGAGGGTGAATCAGAAGAAGTAGAAGAAGGAGAAGGAGAAGGTGAAGTCTGGAGGATGAATCAGAAGAAGTAGAAGAAGGAGAAGGAGAAGGTGAAGTCTGGAGGGTGAATCAGAAGAAGCAGAAGAAGGAGAAGGAGAAGGTGAGGTCTGGAGGGTGAATCAGAAGAAGCAGAAGAAGGCGAAGGAGAAGATGAAGTCTGAAGGGTGAATCAGAAGAAGTAGAAGAAGGAGAAGGAGAAGGTGAGGTCTGGAGGGTGAATCAGAAGAAGCAGAAGAAGGAGAAGGAGAAGGTGAAGTCTGGAAGGTGAATCAGAAGAAGCAGAAGAAGGAGAAGGAGAAGGTGAAGTCTGGAGGGTGAATCAGAAGAAGCAGAAGAAGGAGAAGGAGAAGGTGAAGTCAGGAGGGTGAATCAGAAGAAGCAGAAGAAGGAGAAGGAGAAGGTGAAGTTAGGAGGGTGAATCAGAAGAAGCAGAAGAAGGAGAAGGAGAAGGTGAAGTCACGGGGGTGAAGCAGAAGAAGTAGAAGAAGGAGAAGGAGAAGGTGAAGTCAGGAGGGTGAAGCAGAAGAAGCAGAAGAAGGAGAAGGAGAAGGTGAAGTCTGGAGGGCGCAGCAGAAGAAGCAGAAGAAGGAGAAGGAGAAGGTGAAGTCTGGAGGGTGAAGCAGAAGAAGCAGAAGAAGGAGAAGGTGAAGTCTGGAGGGTGAATCAGAAGAAGTAGAAGAAGGAGAAGGAGAAGGTGAAGTCAGGAGGGTGAAGCAGAAGAAGCAGAAGAAGGAGAAGGAGAATGTGAAGTCTGGAGGGTGAAGCAGAAGAAGCAGAAGAAGGAGAAGGAGAAGGTGAAGTCTGGAGGGTGAATCAGAAGAAGTAGAAGAAGGAGAAGGAGAAGGTGAAGTCAGGAGAGTGAAGCAGAAGAAGCAGAAGAAGGAGAAGGAGAAGGTGAAGTCTGGAGGGTGAAGCAGAAGAAGCAGAAGAAGGAGAAGGAGAAGGTGAAGTCTGGAGGGCG
The DNA here is from genome assembly GCF_052327205.1 of Somniosus microcephalus. Classification (NCBI taxonomy): domain Eukaryota; kingdom Metazoa; phylum Chordata; class Chondrichthyes; order Squaliformes; family Somniosidae; genus Somniosus; species Somniosus microcephalus. The sequence continues at coordinate 1,207,116 of NW_028225219.1, forward strand.
AAGCAGAAGAAGGGGAAGGAGAAGGTGAAGTCTGTAGGGTGAAGCAGAAGAAGCAGAAGAAGGAGAAGGAGAAGGTGAAGTCTGGAGGGTGAATCAGAAGAAGTAGAAGAAGGAGAAGGAGAAGGTGAAGTCAGGAGTGTGAAGCAGAAGAAGCAGAAGAAGGAGAAGTAGAAGGTAAAGTCTGGAGGGTGAAGCAGAAGAAGCAGAAGAAGGAGAAGGAGAAGGTGAAGTCTGGAGGGTGAAGCAGAAGAAGCAGAAGGAGGAGAAGGAGAACGTGAAGTCAGGAGGGTGAATCAGAAGAAGTAGAAGAAGGAGAAGGAGAAGGTGAAGTCTGGAGGGTGAATCAGAAGAAGTAGAAGAAGGAGAAGGAGAAGCTGAAGTCTGGAGGGTGAATCAGAAGAAGTAGAAGAAGGAGAAGGAGAAGGTGAAGTCTGGAGGGCGAATCAGAAGAAGCAGAAGAAGGAGAAGGAGCAGGTGAAGTCTGGAGGGAGAAGCAGAAGAAGTAGAAGAAGGAGAAGGAGAAGGTGAAGTCTGGAGGGTGAATCAGAAGAAGTAGAAGAAGGAGAAGGAGAAGGTGAAGTCTGGAGGGTGAATCAGAAGAAGTAGAAGAAGGAGAAGGAGAAGGTGAAGTCTGGAGGGTGAATCAGAAGAAGCAGAAGAAGGAGAAGGAGAAGGTGAAGTCTGGAGGGTGAATCAGAAGAAGTAGAAGAAGGAGAAGGAGAAGGTGTAGTCTGGAGGGTGAATCAGAAGAAGTAGACGAAGGAGAAGGAGAAGGTGAAGTCTGGAGGGTGAATCAGAAGAAGCAGAAGAAGGAGAAGGAGAAGGTGAAGTCTGGAGGGTGAATCAGAAGAAGTAGAAGAAGGAGAAGGAGAAGGTGAAATCTGGAGGGTGAATCAGAAGAAGCAGAAGAAGGAGAAGGAGAAGGTGAAGTATGCAGGGTGAATCAGAAGAAGCAGAAGAAGGAGAAGGAGAAGGTGAAGTCTGGAGGGTGAATCAGAAGAAGCAGAATAAGGAGAAGGAGAAGGTGAAGTCTGGAGGGTGAATCAGAAGCAGCAGAAGAAGGAGAAGGAGAAGGTGAAGTCTGGAGGGTGAATCAGAAGGAGTAGAAGAAGGAGAAGGAGAAGATGAAGTCTGGAGGGTGAATCTGAAGAAGTAGAAGAAGGAGAAGGAGAAGGTGAAGTCTGGAGGGTGAATCAGAAGATGCAGAAGAAGGAGAAGGAGAAGGTGAAGTCTGGAGGGTGAATCAGAAGAAGTAGAAGAAGGAGAAGGAGAAGGTGAAATCTGGAGGGTGAATCAGAAGAAGCAGAAGAAGGAGAAGGAGAAGGTGAAGTATGCAGGGTGAATCAGAAGAAGCAGAAGAAGGAGAAGGAGAAGGTGAAGTCTGGAGGGTGAATCAGAAGAAGCAGAATAAGGAGAAGGAGAAGGTGAAGTCTGGAGGGTGAATCAGAAGCAGCAGAAGAAGGAGAAGGAGAAGGTGAAGTCTGGAGGGTGAATCAGAAGGAGTAGAAGAAGGAGAAGGAGAAGGTGAAGTCTGGAGGGTGAATCAGAAGAAGCAGAAGAAGGAGAAGGAGAAGGTGAAGACAGGAGGGTGAATCAGAAGAAGCAGAAGAAGGAGAAGGAGAAGGTGAAGTCTGGAGGGTGAATCAGAAGAAGCAGAAGAAGGAGAAGGAGAAGGTGAAGTCTGGAGGGTGAATCAGAAGAAGCAGAATAAGGAGAAGGAGAAGGTGAAGTCTGGAGGGTGAATCAGAAGAAGCAGAAGAAGGAGAAGGAGAAGGTGAAGTCTGGAGGGTGAATCAGAAGAAGTAGAAGAAGGAGAAGGAGAAGGTGAAGTCTGGAGGGTGAAGCAGAAGAAGTAGAAGAAGGAGAAGGAGAAGGTGAAGTCTGGAGGGTGAATCAGAAGAAGCAGAAGAAAGAGAAGGAGAAGGTGAAGTCTGGAAGGTGAATCAGAAGAAGTAGAAGAAGGAGAAGGAGAAGGTGAAGTCTGGAGGGTGAATCAGAAGAAGTAGAAGAAGGAGAAGGAGAAGGTGAAGTCTGGAGGGTGAATCAGAAGAAGCAGAAGAAGGAGAAGGAGAAATTGAAGTCTGGAGGGTGAATCGGAAGAAGCAGAAGAAGGAGAAGGAGAAGATGAAGTCTGGAGGGTGAATCTGAAGAAGTAGAAGAAGGAGAAGGAGAAGGTGAAGTCTGGAGGGTGAATCAGAAGATGCAGAAGAAGGAGAAGGAGAAGGTGAAATCTGGAGGGTGAATCAGAAGAAGCAGAAGAAGGAGGAGGAGAAGGTGAAGTCTGGAGGGTGAATCAGAAGAAGCATTATAAGGAGAAGGAGAAGGTGAAGTCTGGAGGGTGAATCAGAAGAAGCAGAAGAAGGAGAAGGAGAAGGTGAAGTCTGGAGGGTGAATCAGAAGAAGTAGAAGAAGGAGAAGTTGAAGTCTGGAGGGTGAAGCAGAAGAAGTAGAAGAAGGAGAAGGAGAAGGTGAAGTCAGGAGGGTGAATCAGAAGAAGTAGAAGAAGGAGAAGGAGAAGGTGAAGTCAGGAGGGTGAATCAGAAGAAGCAGAAGAAGGAGAAGGAGAAGGTGAAGTCTGGAGGGTGAATCAGAAGAATCAGAAGAAGGAGAAGGAGAAGGTGAAGTCTGGAGGGTGAATCAGAAGAAGCAGAAGAAAGAGAAGGAGAGGGTGAAGTCTGGAGGGTGAAGCAGAAGAAGCAGAAGAAGGAGAAGCAGAAGGTGAAGACTGGAGGGTGAATCAGAAGAAGTAGAAGAAGGAGAAGGAGAAGGTGAAGTCTGGAGGATGAATCAGAAGAAGTAGAAGAAGGAGAAGGAGAAGGTGAAGTCTGGAGGGTGAATCAGAAGAAACAGAAGAAGGAGAAGGAGAAGGTGAGGTCTGGAGGGTGAATCAGAAGAAGCAGAAGAAGTCGAAGGAGAAGATGAAGTCTGAAGGGTGAATCAGAAGAAGTAGAAGAAGGAGAAGGAGAAGGTGAGGTCTGGAGGGTGAATCAGAAGAAGCAGAAGAAGGAGAAGGAGAAGGTGAAGTCTGGAAGGTGAATCAGAAGAAGCAGAAGAAGGAGAAGGAGAAGGTGAAGTCTGGAGGGTGAATCAGAAGAAGCAGAAGAAGGAGAAGGAGAAGGTGAAGTCAGGAGGGTGAATCAGAAGAAGCAGAAGAAGGAGAAGGAGAAGGTGAAGTTAGGAGGGTGAATCAGAATAAGCAGAAGAAGGAGAAGGAGAAGGTGAAGTCACGGGGGTGAAGCAGAAGAAGTAGAAGAAGGAGAAGGAGAAGGTGAAGTCAGGAGGGTGAAGCAGAAGAAGCAGAAGAAGGAGAAGGAGAAGGTGAAGTCTGGAGGGCGCAGCAGAAGAAGCAGAAGAAGGAGAAGGAGAAGGTGAAGTCTGGAGGGTGAAGCAGAAGAAGCAGAAGAAGGAGAAGGAGAAGGTGAAGTCTGGAGGGTGAATCAGAAGAAGTAGAAGAAGGAGAAGGAGAAGGTGAAGTCAGGAGGGTGAAGCAGAAGAAGCAGAAGAAGGAGAAGGAGAAGGTGATGTCTGGAGGGTGAAGCAGAAGAAGCAGAAGAAGGAGAAGGAGAATGTGAAGTCTGGAGGGCGAAGCAGAAGAAGGAGAAGGAGAAGGTGAAGGTGAAGTCTGGAGGGTGAAGCAGAAGAAGCAGAAGAAGGAGAAGGAGAAGGTGAAGTCTGGAGGGTGAAGCAGAAGAAGCAGAAGAAGGAGAAAGAGAAGGTGAAGTCAGGAGGGTGAATCAAAAGAAGTAGAAGAAGGAGAAGGAGATTGTGAAGTCTGGAGGGTGAATCAGAAGAAGTAGAAGAAGGAGAAGGAGAAGGTGAAGTCTGGAGGGTGAATCAGAAGAAGCAGAAGAAGGAGAAGGAGAAGGTGAAGTCTGGAGGGTGAATCAGAAGAAGCAGAAGAAGGAGAAGAGAAGGTGAAGTCTGGAGGGAGAAGCAGAAGAAGTAGAAGAAGGAGAAGGAGAAGGTGAAGTCTGGAGGGTGAATCAGAAGAAGTAGAAGAAGGAGAAGGAGAAGGTGAAGTCTGGAGGGTGAATCAGAAGAAGTAGAAGAAGGAGAAGGAGAAGGTGAAGTCTGGAGGGTGAATCAGAAGAAGCAGAAGAAGGAGAAGGAGAAGGTGAAGTCTGGAGGGTGAATCAGAAGAAGTAGAAGAAGGAGAAGGAGAAGGTGTAGTCTGGAAGGTGTATCAGAAGAAGTAGACGAAGGAGAAGGAGAAGGTGAAGTCTGGAGGGTGAATCAGAATAAGCAGAAGAAGGAGAAGGAGAAGGTGAAGTCTGGAGAGTGAATCAGTAGAAGTAAAAGAAGGAGAAGGAGAAGGTGAAGTCTGGAGGGTGAATCAGAAGAAGCAGAAGAAGGAGAAGGAGAAGGTGAAGTCTGGAGGGTGAATCAGAAGAAGTAGAAGAAGGAGAAGAAGATGTTGTAGTCTGGAGGGTGAATCAGAAGAAGTAGACGAAGGAGAAGGAGAAGGTGAAGTCTGGAGGGTGAATCAGAAGAAGCAGAAGAAGGAGAAGGAGAAGGTGAAGTCTAGAGGGTGAATCAGAAGAAGTAGAAGAAGGAGATGGAGAAGGTGAACTCTGGAGGGTGAATCAGAAGAAGCAGAAGAAGGAGAAGGAGAAGGTGAAGTCAGGAGGGTGAATCAGAAGAAGCAGAAGAAGGAGAAGGAGAAGGTGAAGTCTGGAGGGTGAATCAGAAGAAGCAGAAGAAGGAGAAGGAGAATTTGAAGACTGGAGGGTGAATCAGAAGAAGTAGAAGAAGGAGAAGGAGAAGGTGAAGTCTGGAGGGTGAATCAGAAGAAGTAGAAGAAGGAGAAGGAGAAGGTGTAGTCTGGAGGGGGAATCAGAAGAAGTAGAAGAAGGAGAAGGAGAAGGTGAGGTCTGGAGGGTGAATCAGAAGAAGCAGAAGAAGGAGAAGGAGAAGGTGAAGTCTGGAAGGTGAATCAGAAGAAGCAGAAGAAGGAGAAGGAGAAGGTGAAGTCTGGAGGGTGAATCAGAAGAAGCAGAAGAAGGAGAAGGAGAAGGTGAAGTCAGGAGGGTGAATCAGAAGAAGCAGAAGAAGGAGAAGGAGAAGGTGAAGTTAGGAGGGTGAATCAGAAGAAGCAGAAGAAGGAGAAGGAGAAGGTGAAGTCACGGGGGTGAAGCAGAAGAAGTAGAAGAAGGAGAAGGAGAAGGTGAAGTCAGGAGGGTGAAGCAGAAGAAGCAGAAGAAGGAGAAGGAGAAGGTGAAGTCTGGAGGGCGCAGCAGAAGAAGCAGAAGAAGGAGAAGGAGAAGGTGAAGTCTGGAGGGTGAAGCAGAAGAAGCAGAAGAAGGAGAAGGAGAAGGTGAAGTCTGGAGGGTAAATCAGAAGAAGTAGAAGAAGGAGAAGGAGAAGGTGAAGTCAGGAGGGTGAAGCAGAAGAAGCAGAAGAAGGAGAAGGAGAAGGTGATGTCTGGAGGGTGAAGCAGAAGAAGCAGAAGAAGGAGAAGGAGAATGTGAAGTCTGGAGGGCGAAGCAGAAGAAGGAGAAGGAGAAGGTGAAGGTGAAGTCTGGAGGGTGAAGCAGAAGAAGCAGAAGAAGGAGAAGGAGAAGGTGAAGTCTGGAGGGTGAAGCAGAAGAAGCAGAAGAAGGAGAAAGAGAAGGTGAAGTCAGGAGGGTGAATCAAAAGAAGTAGAAGAAGGAGAAGGAGATTGTGAAGTCTGGAGGGTGAATCAGAAGAAGTAGAAGAAGGAGAAGGAGAAGGTGAAGTCTGGAGGGTGAATCAGAAGAAGCAGAAGAAGGAGAAGGAGAAGGTGAAGTCTGGAGGGAGAAGCAGAAGAAGTAGAAGAAGGAGAAGGAGAAGGTGAAGTCTGGAGGGTGAATCAGAAGAAGTAGAAGAAGGAGAAGGAGAAGGTGAAGTCTGGAGGGTGAATCAGAAGAAGTAGAAGAAGGAGAAGGAGAAGGTGAAGTCTGGAGGGTGAATCAGAAGAAGCAGAAGAAGGAGAAGGAGAAGGTGAAGTCTGGAGGGTGAATCAGAAGAAGTAGAAGAAGGAGAAGGAGAAGGTGTAGTCTGGAAGGTGTATCAGAAGAAGTAGACGAAGGAGAAGGAGAAGGTGAAGTCTGGAGGGTGAATCAGAATAAGCAGAAGAAGGAGAAGGAGAAGGTGAAGTCTGGAGAGTGAATCAGTAGAAGTAAAAGAAGGAGAAGGAGAAGGTGAAGTCTGGAGGGTGAATCAGAAGAAGCAGAAGAAGGAGAAGGAGAAGGTGAAGTCTGGAGGGTGAATCAGAAGAAGTAGAAGAAGGAGAAGAAGATGTTGTAGTCTGGAGGGTGAATCAGAAGAAGTAGACGAAGGAGAAGGAGAAGGTGAAGTCTGGAGGGTGAATCAGAAGAAGCAGAAGAAGGAGAAGGAGAAGGTGAAGTCTAGAGGGTGAATCAGAAGAAGTAGAAGAAGGAGATGGAGAAGGTGAACTCTGGAGGGTGAATCAGAAGAAGCAGAAGAAGGAGAAGGAGAAGGTGAAGTCAGGAGGGTGAATCAGAAGAAGCAGAAGAAGGAGAAGGAGAAGGTGAAGTCTGGAGGGTGAATCAGAAGAAGCAGAAGAAGGAGAAGGAGAATTTGAAGACTGGAGGGTGAATCAGAAGAAGTAGAAGAAGGAGAAGGAGAAGGTGAAGTCTGGAGGGTGAATCAGAAGAAGTAGAAGAAGGAGAAGGAGAAGGTGTAGTCTGGAGGGGGAATCAGAAGAAGTAGACGAAGGAGAAGGAGAAGGTGAAGTCTGGAGGGAGAAGCAGAAGAAGTAGAAGAAGGAGAAGGAGAAGGTGAAGTCTGGAGGGTGAATCAGAAGAAGTAGAAGAAGGAGAAGGAGAAGGTGAAGTCTGGAGGGTGAATCAGAAGAAGTAGAAGAAGGAGAAGGAGAAGGTGAAGTCTGGAGGGTGAATCAGAAGAAGCAGAAGAAGGAGAAGGAGAAGGTGAAGTCTGGAGGGTGAATCAGAAGAAGTAGAAGAAGGAGAAGGAGAAGGTGTAGTCTGGAAGGTGTATCAGAAGAAGTAGACGAAGGAGAAGGAGAAGGTGAAGTCTGGAGGGTGAATCAGAATAAGCAGAAGAAGGAGAAGGAGAAGGTGAAGTCTGGAGAGTGAATCAGTAGAAGTAAAAGAAGGAGAAGGAGAAGGTGAAGTCTGGAGGGTGAATCAGAAGAAGCAGAAGAAGGAGAAGGAGAAGGTGAAGTCTGGAGGGTGTATCAGAAGAAGTAGAAGAAGGAGAAGAAGATGTTGTAGTCTGGAGGGTGAATCAGAAGAAGTAGACGAAGGAGAAGGAGAAGGTGAAGTCTGGAGGGTGAATCAGAAGAAGCAGAAGAAGGAGAAGGAGAAGGTGAAGTCTAGAGGGTGAATCAGAAGAAGTAGAAGAAGGAGATGGAGAAGGTGAACTCTGGAGGGTGAATCAGAAGAAGCAGAAGAAGGAGAAGGAGAAGGTGAAGTCTGGAGGGTGAATCAGAAGAAGCAGAAGAAGGAGAAGGAGAATTTGAAGACTGGAGTGTGAATCAGAAGAAGTAGAAGAAGGAGAAGGAGAAGGTGAAGTCTGGAGGGTGAATCAGAAGAAGTAGAAGAAGGAGAAGGAGAAGGTGTAGTCTGGAGGGGGAATCAGAAGAAGTAGACGAAGGAGAAGGAGAAGGTGAAGTCTGGAGGGTGAATCAGAAGAAGCAGAAGAAGGAGAACGAGAAGGTGAAGTCTGGAGGGTGAATCAGAAGAAGTAGAAGAAGGAGAAGGAGAAGGTGAAGTCAGGAGGGTGAAGCAGAAGAAGCAGAAGAAGGAGAAGGAGAAGGTGATGTCTGGAGGGTGAAGCAGAAGAAGCAGAAGAAGGAGAAGGAGAATGTGAAGTCTGGAGGGCGAAGCAGAAGAAGGAGAAGGAGAAGGTGAAGGTGAAGTCTGGAGGGTGAAGCAGAAGAAGCAGAAGAAGGAGAAGGAGAAGGTGAAGTCTGGAGGGTGAAGCAGAAGAAGCAGAAGAAGGAGAAAGAGAAGGTGAAGTCAGGAGGGTGAATCAAAAGAAGTAGAAGAAGGAGAAGGAGATTGTGAAGTCTGGAGGGTGAATCAGAAGAAGTAGAAGAAGGAGAAGGAGAAGGTGAAGTCTGGAGGGTGAATCAGAAGAAGTAGAAGAAGGAGAAGGAGAAGGTGAAGTCTGGAGGGTGAATCAGAAGAAGCAGAAGAAGGAGAAGAGAAGGTGAAGTCTGGAGGCAGAAGCAGAAGAAGTAGAAGAAGGAGAAGGAGAAGGTGAAGTCTGGAGGGTGAATCAGAAGAAGTAGAAGAAGGAGAAGGAGAAGGTGAAGTCTGGAGGGTGAATCAGAAGAAGTAGAAGAAGGAGAAGGAGAAGGTGAAGTCTGGAGGGTGAATCAGAAGAAGCAGAAGAAGGAGAAGGAGAAGGTGAAGTCTGGAGGGTGAATCAGAAGAAGTAGAAGAAGGAGAAGGAGAAGGTGTAGTCTGGAAGGTGTATCAGAAGAAGTAGACGAAGGAGAAGGAGAAGGTGAAGTCTGGAGGGTGAATCAGAAGAAGCAGAAGAAGGAGAAGGAGAAGGTGAAGTCTGGAGAGTGAATCAGTAGAAGTAAAAGAAGGAGAAGGAGAAGGTGAAGTCTGGAGGGTGAATCAGAAGAAGCAGAAGAAGGAGAAGGAGAAGGTGAAGTCTGGAGGGTGAATCAGAAGAAGTAGAAGAAGGAGAAGAAGATGTTGTAGTCTGGAGGGTGAATCAGAAGAAGTAGACGAAGGAGAAGGAGAAGGTGAAGTCTGGAGGGTGAATCAGAAGAAGCAGAAGAAGGAGAAGGAGAAGGTGAAGTCTAGAGGGTGAATCAGAAGAAGTAGAAGAAGGAGATGGAGAAGGTGAACTCTGGAGGGTGAATCAGAAGAAGCAGAAGAAGGAGAAGGAGAAGGTGAAGTCAGGAGGGTGAATCAGAAGAAGCAGAAGAAGGAGAAGGAGAAGGTGAAGTCTGGAGGGTGAATCAGAAGAAGCAGAAGAAGGAGAAGGAGAATTTGAAGACTGGAGGGTGAATCAGAAGAAGTAGAAGAAGGAGAAGGAGAAGGTGAAGTCTGGAGGGTGAATCAGAAGAAGTAGAAGAAGGAGAAGGAGAAGGTGTAGTCTGGAGGGGGAATCAGAAGAAGTAGACGAAGGAGAAGGAGAAGGTGAAGTCTGGAGGGTGAATCAGAAGAAGCAGAAGAAGGAGAACGAGAAGGTGAAGTCTGGAGGGTGAATCAGAAGAAGTAGAAGAAGGAGAAGGAGAAGGTGAAGTCTGGAGGGTGAATCAGAAGAAGCAGAAGAAGGAGAATGAGAAGGTGAAGTCAGGAGGGTGAATCAGAAGAAGCAGAAGAAGGAGAAGGAGAAGGTGAAGTCTGGAGGGTGAATCAGAAGAAGCAGAAGAAGGAGAAGGAGGAGGTGAAGACTGGAGGGTGAATCAGAAAAAGTAGAAGAAGGAGAAGGAGAAGGTGAAGTCTGGAGGGTGAATCAGAAGAAGCAGAAGAAGGAGGAGGAGAAGATGAAGTCTGGAGGGTGAATCAGAAGAAGTAGAAGAAGGAGAAGGAGAAGGTGAGGTCTGGAGGGTGAATCAGAAGAAGCAGAAGAAAAGAAGGATATGGTGAAGTCTGAAGGTGAATCAGAAGAAGCAGAAGAAGGAGAAGTAAAAGGTGAAGTCTGGAGGGTGAATCAGAAGAAGCAGAAGAAGGAGAAGGAGAAGGTGAAGTCTGGAGGGTGAATCAGAAGAAGCAGAAGAAGGAGAAGGAGAAGGTGAAGTCTGGAGGGTGAATCAGAAGAAGTAGAAGAAGGAGAAGGAGAAGGTGAAGTCTGGAGGTTAATCAGAAGAAGTAGAAGAAGGAGAAGGAGAAGGTGAAGTCTGGAGGGTGAATCAGAAGAAGCAGAAGAAGGAGAAGGAGAAGGTGAAGTCTGGAGGGTGAATCAGAAGAAGCAGAAGAAGGAGAAGGAGAAGATGAAGTCTGGAGGGTGAATCAGAAGAAGTGGAAGAAGGAGTAGGAGAAGGAGAAGTCTGGAGGGTGAATCAGAAGAAGCAGAAGAAGGAGAAGGAGATGGTGAAGTCTGGAGGGTGAATCAGAAGAAGCAGAAGTAGGAGAAGGAGAAGGTGAAGTCTGGAGGGTGAATCAGAAGAAGCAGAAGAAGGAGAAGGAGAAGGTGAAGTCTGGAGGGTGAATCAGAAGAATTAGAAGACGGAGAAGGAGAAAGTGAATTCTGGAGGCTGGAGGGTGAATCAGAAGAAGCAGAAGAAGGAGAAGGAGAAGGTGAAGTCTGGAGGGCGAATCAGAAGAAGTAGAAGAAGGAGTAGGAGATGGTGAAGTCTGGAGGGTGAATCAGAAGAATGAGAAGAAGGAGAAGGTGAAGTCTGGAGGGTGAATCAGAAGAAGCAGAAGAAGGAGAAGGAGAAGGTGAAGTCAGGAGGGTGAATCAGAAGAAGCAGAAGAAGGAGAAGGAGAATGTGAAGTTAGGAGGGTGAATCAGAAGAAGCAGAAGAAGGAGAAGGAGAAGGTGAAGTCAGGGGGGTGAAGCAGAAGAAGTAGAAGAAGGAGAAGGAGAAGGTGAAGTCTGGAGGGTGAATCAGAAGAAGCAGAAGAAGGAGAAGGAGAAGGTGAAGTCTGGAGGGTGAATCAGAAGAAGCAGAAGAAGGAGAAGGAGAAGATGAAGTCTGGAGGGTGAATCAGAAGAAGTAGATGAAGGAGAAGGAGAAGGTGAGGTCTGGAGGGTGAATCAGAAGAAGCAGAAGAAGGAGAAGGAGAAGGTGAAATCTGAAGGGTGAATCAGAAGAAGCAGAAGAAGGAGAAGAAGAAGGTAAAGTCTGGAGGGTGAATCAGAAGAAGCAGAAGAAGGAGAAGGAGAAGGTGAAGTCTGGAGGGTGAATCAGAAGAAGCAGAAGAAGGAGAAGGAGAAGGTGAAGTCTGGAGGGTGAATCAGAAGAAGTAGAAGAAGGAGAAGGAGAAGGTGAAGTCTGGAGGGTGAATCAGAAGAAGTAGAAGAAGGAGAAGGAGAAGGTGAAGTCTGGAGGGTGAATCGGAAGAAGCAGAAGAAGGAGAAGGAGAAGGTGAAGTCTGGAGGGTGAATCGGAAGAAGCAGAAGAAGGAGAAGGAGAAGATGAAGTCTGGAGGTTGAATCAGAAGAAGTAGAAGAAGGAGTAGGAGAAGGAGAAGTCTGGAGGGTGAATCAGAAGAAGCAGAAGAAGGAGAAGGAGATGGTGAAGTCTGGAGGGTGAATCAGAAGAAGTAGAAGAAGGAGAAGGAGAAGGTGAAGTCTGGAGGGTGAATCAGAAGAAGCAGAAGAAGGAGAAGGTGAAGTCTGGAGGGTGAATCAGAAGAAGTAGAAGACGGAGAAGGAGAAGGTGAAGTCTGGAGGCTGGAGGGTGAAGCAGAAGAAGTAGAAGAAGGAGAAGGAGAAGGTGAAGTCAGGAGGGTGAATCAGAAGAGGTAGAAGAAGGAGAAGGAGAAGGTGAAGTCAGGAGGGTGAATCAGAAGAAGCAGAAGAAGGAGAAGGAGAAGGTGAAGCCTGGAGAGTGAATCAGAAGAATCAAAAGAAGGAGAAGGAGAATGTGAAGTCTGGAGGGTGAATCAGAAGAAGCTGAAGAAAGAAAAGGAGAAGGTGAAGTCTGGAGGGTGAAGCAGAAGAAGCAGAAGAAGGAGAAGGAGAAGGTGAAGACTGGAGGGTGAATCAGAAGAAGTAGAAGAAGGAGAAGGAGAAGGTGAAGTCTGGAGGGTGAATCAGAAGAAGTAGAAGAAGGAGTAGGAGAAGGTGAAGTCTGGAGGGTGAATCAGAAGAATGAGAAGAAGGAGAAGGAGAAGGTGAAGTCTGGAGGGTGAATCAGAAGAAGCAGAAGAAGGAGAAGGAGAAGGTGAAGTCAGGAGGGTGAATCAGAAGAAGCAGAAGAAGGAGAAGGAGAAGGTGAAGTTAGGAGGTTGAATCAGAAGAAGCAGAAGAAGGAGAAGTTGAAGGTGAAGTCAGGGGGGTGAAGCAGAAGAAGTAGAAGAAGGAGAAGGAGAAGGTGAAGTCTGGAGGGTGAATCAGAAGAAGCAGAAGAAGGAGAAGTAGAAGGTGAAGTCTGGAGGGTGAATCAGAAGAAGCAGAAGAAGGAGAAGGAGAAGATGAAGTCTGGAGGGTGAATCAGAAGAAGTAGATGAAGGAGAAGGAGAAGGTGAGGTCTGGAGGGTGAATCAGAAGAAGCAGAAGAAGGAGAAGGAGAAGGTGAAGTCTGAAGGGTGAATCAGAAGAAGCAGAAGAAGGAGAAGGAGAAGGTGAAGTCTGGAGGGTGAATCAGAAGAAGCAGAAGAAGGAGAAGGAGAAGGTGAAGTCTGGAGGGTGAATCAGAAGAAGCAGAAGAAGGAGAAGGAGAAGGTGAAGTCTGGAGGGTGAATCAGAAGAAGCAGAAGAAGCAGAAGGAGAAGGTGAAGTCAGGGGGGTGAAGCAGAAGAAGTAGAAGAAGGAGAAGGAGAAGGTGAAGTCTGGAGGGTGAATCAGAAGAAGCAGAAGAAGGAGAAGGAGAAGGTGAAGTCTGGAGGGTGAATCAGAAGAAGCAGAAGAAGGAGAAGGAGAAGGTGAAGTCTGGAGGGTGTATCAGAAGAAGCAGAAGAAGGAGAAGGAGAAGATGAAGTCTGGAGGGTGAATCAGAAGAAGTAGATGAAGGAGAAGGAGAAGGTGAGGTCTGGAGGGTGAATCAGAAGAAGCAGAAGAAGGAGAAGGAGAAGGTGAAGTCTGAAGGGTGAATCAGAAGAAGCAGAAGAAGGAGAAGGAGAAGGTGAAGTCTGGAGGGTGAATCAGAAGAAGCAGAAGAAGGAGAAGGAGAAGGTGAAGTCTGGAGGGTGAATCAGAAGAAGCAGAAGAAGGAGAAGGAGAAGGTGAAGTCTGGAGGGTGAATCAGAAGAAGCAGAAGAAAGAGAAGCAGAAAGTGAAGTCTGGAGGGTGAAGCAGAAGAAACAGAAGAAGGAGAAGGAGAAGGTGAAGACTGAAGGGTGAATCAGAAGAAGTAGAAGAAGGAGAAGGAGAAGGTGAAGTCTGGAGGATGAATCAGAAGAAGTAGAAGAAGGAGAAGGAAAAGATGAAGTCTGGAGGGTGAATCAGAAGAAGTAGAAGAAGGAGAAGGTGAGGTCTGGAGGGTGAATCAGAAGAATCAGAAGAAGGAGAAGGAGAAGGTGAAGTCTGGAGGGTGAATCAGAAGAAGCAGAAGAAGGAGAAGGAGAAGGTGAAGTCTGGAGGGTGAATCAGAAGAAGCAGAAGAAGGAGAAGGTGAAGTCAGGAGGGTGAATAAGAAGAAGCAGAAGAAGGAGAAGGAGAAGGTGAAGTCTGGAGGGTGAATCAGAAGAAGCAGAAGAAGGAGAAGGAGAAGGTGAAGTCTGGAGGGTGAATCAGAAGAAGCAGAAGAAGGAGAAGGAGAAGGTGAAGTCAGGGGGGTGAAGCAGAAGAAGTAGAAGAAGGAGAAGGAGAAGGTGAAGTCTGGAGGGTGAATCAGAAGAAGCAGAAGAAGGAGAAGGAGAAGGTGAAGTCTGGAGGGTGAATCAGAAGAAGCAGAAGAAGGAGAAGGAGAAGGTGAAGTCTGGAGGGTGTATCAGAAGAAGCAGAAGAAGGAGAAGGAGAAGATGAAGTCTGGAGGGTGAATCAGAAGAAGTAGATGAAGGAGAAGGAGAAGGTGAGGTCTGGAGGGTGAATCAGAAGAAGCAGAAGAAGGAGAAGGAGAAGGTGAAGTCTGAAGGGTGAATCAGAAGAAGCAGAAGAAGGAGAAGGAGAAGGTGAAGTCTGGAGGGTGAATCAGAAGAAGCAGAAGAAGGAGAAGGAGAAGGTGAAGTCTGGAGGGTGAATCAGAAGAAGCAGAAGAAGGAGAAGGAGAAGGTGAAGTCTGGCGGGTGAATCAGAAGAAGCAGAAGAAAGAGAAGGAGAAAGTGAAGTCTGGAGGGTGAAGCAGAAGAAACAGAAGAAGGAGAAGGAGAAGGTGAAGACTGGAGGGTGAATCAGAAGAAGTAGAAGAAGGAGAAGGAGAAGGTGAAGTCTGGAGGATGAATCAGAAGAAGTAGAAGAAGGAGAAGGAAAAGATGAAGTCTGGAGGGTGAATCAGAAGAAGTAGAAGAAGGAGAAGGTGAGGTCTGGAGGGTGAATCAGAAGAATCAGAAGAAGGAGAAGGAGAAGGTGAAGTCTGGAGGGTGAATCAGAAGAAGCAGAAGAAGGAGAAGGAGAAGGTGAAGTCTGGAGGGTGAATCAGAAGAAGCAGAAGAAGGAGAAGGAGAAGGTGAAGTCAGGAGGGTGAATCAGAAGAAGCAGAAGAAGGAGAAGGAGAAGGTGAAGTTAGGAGGGTGAAGCAGAAGAAGCAGAAGAAGGAGAAGGAGAAGGTGAAGTCTGGAGGGTGAATCAGAAGAAGCAGAAGAAGGAGAAGGAGAAGGTGAAGTCTGGAGGGTGAATCAGAAGAAGCAGAAGAAGGAGAAGGAGAAGGTGAAGTCTGGAGGGTGAATCAGAAGAAGCAGAAGAAGGAGAAGGAGAAGGTGAAGTCTGGAGGGTGAATCAGAAGAAGCAGAAGAAGGAGAAGGAGAAGGTGAAGTCTGGAGGGTGAATCAGAAGAAGCAGAAGAAGGAGGAGGAGAAGGTGAAGTCTGGAGGGTGAATCAGAAGAAGCATTATAAGGAGAAGTAGAAGGTGAAGTCTGGAGGGTGAATGAGAAGAAGCAGAAGAAAGAGAAGGAGAAAGTGAAGTCTGGAGGGTGAAGCAGAAGAAACAGAAGAAGGAGAAGGAGAACGTGAAGACTGGAGGGTGAATCAGAAGAAGTAGAAGAAGGAGAAGGAGAAGGTGAAGTCTGGAGGATGAATCAGAAGAAGTAGAAGAAGGAGAAGGAAAAGATGAAGTCTGGAGGGTGAATCAGAAGAAGTAGAAGAAGGAGAAGGTGAGGTCTGGAGGGTGAATCTGAAGAATCAGAAGAAGGAGAAGGAGAAGGTGAAGTCTGGAGGGTGAATCAGAAGAAGCAGAAGAAGGAGAAGGAGAAGGTGAAGTCAGGAGGGTGAATCAGAAGAAGCAGAAGAAGGAGAAGGAGAAGGTGAAGTTAGGAGGGTGAATCAGAAGAAGCAGAAGAAGGAGAAGGAGAAGGTGAAGTCTGGAGGGTGAATCAGAAGAAGCAGAAGAAGGAGAAGGAGAAGGTGAAGTCTGGAGGGTGAATTAGAAGAAGCAGAAGAAGGAGAAGGAGAAGGTGAAGTCAGGAGGGTGAATCAGAAGAAGCAGAAGAAGGAGAAGGAGAAGGTAAAGTTAGGAGGGTGAATCAGAAGAAGCAGAAGAAGGAGAAGGAGCAGGTGAAGTCAGGGGGGTGAAGCAGAAGAAGTAGAAGAAGGAGAAGGAGAAGGTGAAGTCAGGAGGGTGAAGCAGAAGAAGCAGAAGAAGGAGAAGGAGAAGGTGAAGTCTGGAGGGCGCAGCAGAAGAAGCAGAAGAAGGAGAAGGAGAAGGTGAAGTCTGGAGGGTGAAGCAGAAGAAGCAGAAGAAGGAGAAGGAGAAGGTGAAGTCTGGAGGGTGAATCAGAAGAAGTAGAAGGAGGAGAAGGAGAAGGTGAAGTTACGAGAGTGAAGCAGAAGAAGCAGAAGAAGGAGAAGGAGAAGGTGAAGTCTGGAGGGTGAAGCAGAAGAAGCAGAAGAAGGAGAAGGAGAAGGTGAAGTCTGGAGTGCGAAGCAGAAGAAGCAGAAGAAGGGGAAGGAGAAGGTGAAGTCTGGAGGGTGAAGCAGAAGAAGCAGAAGAAGGAGAAGGAGAAGGTGAAATCTGAAGGGTGAATCAGAAGAAGCAGAAGAAGGAGAAGGAGAAGGTGAAGTCTGGAGGGTGAATCAGAAGAAGCAGAAGAAGGAGAAGGAGAAGGTGAAGTCTGGAGGGTGAATCAGAAAAGCAGAAGAAGGAGAAGGAGAAGGTGAAGTCTGGAGGGTGAATCAGAAGAAGTAGAAGAAGGAGAAGGAGAAGGTGAAGTCTGGAGGGTGAATCAGAAGAAGTAGAAGAAGGAGAAGGAGAAGATGAAGTCTGGAGGGTGAATCGGAAGAAGCAGAAGAAGGAGAAGGAGAAGGTGAAGTCTGGAGGGTGAATCGGAAGAAGCAGAAGAAGGAGAAGGAGAAGATGAAGTCTGGAGGTTGAATCAGAAGAAGTAGAAGAAGGAGTAGGAGAAGGAGAAGTCTGGAGGGTGAATCAGAAGAAGCAGAAGAAGGAGAAGGAGATGGTGAAGTCTGGAGGGTGAATCAGAAGATGTAGAAGAAGGAGAAGGAGAAGGTGAAGTCTGGAGGGTGAATCAGAAGAGGCAGAAGGAGGAGAAGATGAAGTCTGGAGGGTGAATCAGAAGAAGTAGAAGACGGAGAAGGAGAAGGTGAAGTCTGGAGGCTGGAGGGTGAAGCAGAAGAAGTAGAAGAAGGAGAAGGAGAAGGTGAAGTCAGGAGGGTGAATCAGAAGAGGTAGAAGAAGGAGAAGGAGAAGGTGAAGTCAGGAGGGTGAATCAGAAGAAGCAGAAGAAGGAGAAGGAGAAGGTGAAGCCTGGAGAGTGAATCAGAAGAATCAGAAGAAGGAGAAGGAGAATGTGAAGTCTGGAGGATGAATCAGAAGAAGCTGAAGAAAGAGAAGGAGAAGGTGAAGTCTGGAGGGTGAAGCAGAAGAAGCAGAAGAAGGAGAAGGAGAAGGTGAAGACTGGAGGGTGAATCAGAAGAAGTAGAAGAAGGAGAAGGAGAAGGTGAAGTCTGGAGGGTGAATCAGAAGAAGTAGAAGAAGGAGTAGGAGAAGGAAAGTCTGGAGGGTGAATCAGAAGAATGAGAAGAAGGAGAAGGAGAAGGTGAAGTCTGGAGGGTGAATCAGAAGAAGCAGAAGAAAGAGAAGGAGAAAGTGAAGTCTGGAGGGTGAAGCAGAAGAAACAGAAGAAGGAGAAGGAGAAGGTGAAGACTGGAGGGTGAAACAGAAGAAGTAGAAGAAGGAGAAGGAGAAGGTGAAGTCTGGAGGATGAATCAGAAGAAGTAGAAGAAGGAGAAGGAAAAGATGAAGTCTGGAGGGTGAATCAGAAGAAGTAGAAGAAGGAGAAGGTGAGGTCTGGAGGATGAATCAGAAGAATCAGAAGAAGGAGAAGGAGAAGGTGAAGTCTGGAGGGTGAATCAGAAGAAGCAGAAGAAGGAGAAGGAGACGGTGAAGTCTGGAGGGTGAGTCAGAAGAAGCAGAAGAAGGAGAAGGAGAAGGTGAAGTCAGGAGGGTGAATCAGAAGAAGCAGAAGAAGGAGAAGGAGAAGGTGAAGTTAGGAGGGTGAATCAGAAGAAGCAGAAGAAGGAGAAGGAGAAGGTGAAGTCTGGCGGGTGAATCAGAAGAAGCAGAAGAAGGAGAAGGAGAAGGTGAAGTCTGGAGGGTGAATCAGAAGAAGCAGAAGAAGGAGAAGGAGAAGGTGAAGTCTGGAGGGTGAATCAGAAGAAGCAGAAGAAGGAGAAGGAGAAGGTGAAGTCTGGAGGGTGAATCAGAAGAAGCAGAAGAAGGAGAAGGAGAAGGTGAAGTCTGGAGGGTGAATCAGAAGAAGCAGAAGAAGGAGGAGGAGAAGGTGAAGTCTGGAGGGTGAATCAGAAGAAGCATTATAAGGAGAAGTAGAAGGTGAAGTCTGGAGGGTGAAGCAGAAGAAGCAGAAGAAGGAGAAGGAGAAGGTGAAGACTGGAGGGTGAATCAGAAGAAGTAGAAGAAGGAGAAGGAAAAGATGAAGTCTGGAGGGTGAATCAGAAGAAGTAGAAGAAGGAGAAGGTGAGGTCTGGAGGATGAATCAGAAGAATGAGAAGAAGGAGAAGGAGAAGGTGAAGTCTGGAGGGTGAATCAGAAGAAGCAGAAGAAAGAGAAGGAGAAAGTGAAGTCTGGAGGGTGAAGCAGAAGAAACAGAAGAAGGAGAAGGAGAAGGTGAAGACTGGAGGGTGAATCAGAAGAAGTAGAAGAAGGAGAAGGAGAAGGTGAAGTCTGGAGGATGAATCAGAAGAAGTAGAAGAAGGAGAAGGAAAAGATGAAGTCTGGAGGGTGAATCAGAAGAAGTAGAAGAAGGAGAAGGTGAGGTCTGGAGGATGAATCAGAAGAATCAGAAGAAGGAGAAGGAGAAGGTGAAGTCTGGAGGGTGAATCAGAAGAAGCAGAAGAAGGAGAAGGAGACGGTGAAGTCTGGAGGGTGAGTCAGAAGAAGCAGAAGAAGGAGAAGGAGAAGGTGAAGTCAGGAGGGTGAATCAGAAGAAGCAGAAGAAGGAGAAGGAGAAGGTGAAGTTAGGAGGGTGAATCAGAAGAAGCAGAAGAAGGAGAAGGAGAAGGTGAAGTCTGGCGGGTGAATCAGAAGAAGCAGAAGAAGGAGAAGGAGAAGGTGAAGTCTGGAGGGTGAATCAGAAGAAGCAGAAGAAGGAAAGGAGAAGGTGAAGTCTGGAGGGTGAATCAGAAGAAGCAGAAGAAGGAGAAGGAGAAGGTGAAGTCTGGAGGGTGAATCAGAAGAAGCAGAAGAAGGAGAAGGAGAAGGTGAAGTCTGGAGGGTGAATCAGAAGAAGCAGAAGAAGGAGGAGGAGAAGGTGAAGTCTGGAGGGTGAATCAGAAGAAGCATTATAAGGAGAAGTAGAAGGTGAAGTCTGGAGGGTGAAGCAGAAGAAGCAGAAGAAGGAGAAGGAGAAGGTGAAGACTGGAGGGTTAATCAGAAGAAGTAGAATAAGGAGAAGGAGAAGGTGAAGTCTGGAGGGTGAATCAGAAGAAGTAGAAGAAGGAGTAGGAGAAGGAAAGTCTGGAGGGTGAATCAGAAGAATGAGAAGAAGGAGAAGGAGAAGGTGAAGTCTGGAGGGTGAATCAGAAGAAGCAGAAGAAAGAGAAGGAGAAAGTGAAGTCTGGAGGGTGAAGCAGAAGAAACAGAAGAAGGAGAAGGAGAAGGTGAAGACTGGAGGGTGAATCAGAAGAAGTAGAAGAAGGAGAAGGAGAAGGTGAAGTCTGGAGGATGAATCAGAAGAAGTAGAAGAAGGAGAAGGAAAAGATGAAGTCTGGAGGGTGAATCAGAAGAAGTAGAAGAAGGAGAAGGTGAGGTCTGGAGGATGAATCAGAAGAATCAGAAGAAGGAGAAGGAGAAGGTGAAGTCTGGAGGGTGAATCAGAAGAAGCAGAAGAAGGAGAAGGAGACGGTGAAGTCTGGAGGGTGAGTCAGAAGAAGCAGAAGAAGGAGAAGGAGAAGGTGAAGTCAGGAGGGTGAATCAGAAGAAGCAGAAGAAGGAGAAGGAGAAGGTGAAGTTAGGAGGGTGAATCAGAAGAAGCAGAAGAAGGAGAAGGAGAAGGTGAAGTCTGGCGGGTGAATCAGAAGAAGCAGAAGAAGGAGAAGGAGAAGGTGAAGTCTGGAGGGTGAATCAGAAGAAGCAGAAGAAGGAGAAGGAGAAGGTGAAGTCTGGAGGGTGAATCAGAAGAAGCAGAAGAAGGAGAAGGAGAAGGTGAAGTCTGGAGGGTGAATCAGAAGAAGCAGAAGAAGGAGAAGGAGAAGGTGAAGTCTGGAGGGTGAATCAGAAGAAGCAGAAGAAGGAGGAGGAGAAGGTGAAGTCTGGAGGGTGAATCAGAAGAAGCATTATAAGGAGAAGTAGAAGGTGAAGTCTGGAGGGTGAATCAGAAGAAGCAGAAGAAAGAGAAGGAGAAAGTGAAGTCTGGAGGGTGAAGCAGAAGAAACAGAAGAAGGAGAAGGAGAAGGTGAAGACTGGAGGGTGAATCAGAAGAAGTAGAAGAAGGAGAAGGAGAAGGTGAAGTCTGGAGGATGAATCAGAAGAAGTAGAAGAAGGAGAAGGAAAAGATGAAGTCTGGAGGGTGAATCAGAAGAAGTAGAAGAAGGAGAAGGTGAGGTCTGAAGGGTGAATCAGAAGAATCAGAAGAAGGAGAAGGAGAAGGTGAAGTCTGGAGGGTGAATCAGAAGAAGCAGAAGAAGGAGAAGGAGAAGGTGAAGTCTGGAGGGTGAATCAGAAGAAGCAGAAGAAGGAGAAGGAGAAGGTGAAGTCAGGAGGGTGAATCAGAAGAAGCAGAAGAAGGAGAAGGAGAAGGTGAAGTTAGGAGGGTGAATCAGAAGAAGCAGAAGAAGGAGAAGGAGAAGGTGAAGTCTGGAGGGTGAATCAGAAGAAGCAGAAGAAGGAGAAGGAGAAGGTGAAGTCTGGAGGGTGAATTAGAAGAAGCAGAAGAAGGAGAAGGAGAAGGTGAAGTCAGGAGGGTGAATCAGAAGAAGCAGAAGAAGGAGAAGGAGAAGGTAAAGTTAGGAGGGTGAATCAGAAGAAGCAGAAGAAGGAGAAGGAGCAGGTGAAGTCAGGGGGGTGAAGCAGAAGAAGTAGAAGAAGGAGAAGGAGAAGGTGAAGTCAGGAGGGTGAAGCAGAAGAAGCAGAAGAAGGAGAAGGAGAAGGTGAAGTCTGGAGGGCGCAGCAGAAGAAGCAGAAGAAGGAGAAGGAGAAGGTGAAGTCTGGAGGGTGAAGCAGAAGAAGCAGAAGAAGGAGAAGGAGAAGGTGAAGTCTGGAGGGTGAATCAGAAGAAGTAGAAGGAGGAGAAGGAGAAGGTGAAGTTACGAGAGTGAAGCAGAAGAAGCAGAAGAAGGAGAAGGAGAAGGTGAAGTCTGGAGGGTGAAGCAGAAGAAGCAGAAGAAGGAGAAGGAGAAGGTGAAGTCTGGAGGGCGAAGCAGAAGAAGCAGAAGAAGGGGAAGGAGAAGGTGAAGTCTGGAGGGTGAATCAGAAGAAGCAGAAGAAGGAGAAGGAGAAGGTGAAGTCTGGAGGGTGAATCAGAAGAAGTAGAAGAAGGAGAAGGAGAAGGTGAAGTCAGGAGGGTGAAGCAGAAGAAGCAGAGGAAGGAGAAGGAGAAGGTAAAGTCTGGAGGGTGAAGCAGAAGAAGCAGAAGAAGGAGAAGGAGAACGTGAAGTCAGGAGGGTGAATCAGAAGAAGGAGAAGAAGGAGAAGGAGAAGGTGAAGTCTGGAGGGTGAATCAGAAGAAGTAGAAGAAGGAGAAGGAGAAGCTGAAGTCTGGAGGGTGAATCAGAAGAAGTAGAAGAAGGAGAAGGAGAAGGTGAAGTCTGGAGGGTGAATCAGAAGAAGCAGAAGAAGGAGAAGGAGAAGGTGAAGTCTGGAGGGAGAAGCAGAAGAAGTAGAAGAAGGAGAAGGAGAAGGTGAAGTCTGGAGGGTGAATCAGAAGAAGCAGAAGAAGGAGAAGGTGAAGTCTGGAGGGTGAATCAGAAGAAGTAGAAGAAGGAGAAGGAGAAGGTGAAGTCTGGAGGGTGAATCAGAAGAAGCAGAAGAAGGAGAAGGAGAAGGTGAAGTCTGGAGGGTGAATCAGAAGAAGTAGAAGAAGGAGAAGGAGAAGGTGTAGTCTGGAGGGTGAATCAGAAGAAGTAGACGAAGGAGAAGGAGAAGGTGAAGTCTGGAGGGTGAATCAGAAGAAGCAGAAGAAGGAGAAGGTGAAGTCTGGAGGGTGAATCAGAAGAAGTAGAAGAAGGAGAAGGAGAAGGTGAAGTCTGGAGGGTGAATCAGAAGAAGCAGAAGAAGGAGAAGGAGAAGGTGAAGTCTGCAGGGTGAATCAGAAGAAGCAGAAGAAGGAGAAGGAGAAGGTGAAGTCTGGAGGGTGAATCAGAAGAAGCAGACTAAGGAGAAGGAGAAGGTGAAGTCTGGAGGGTGAATCAGAAGAAGCAGAAGAAGGAGAAGGAGAAGGTGAAGTCTGGAGGGTGAATCAGAAGGAGTAGAAGAAGGAGAAGGAGAAGGTGAAGTCTGGAGGGTGAATCAGAAGAGGTAGAAGAAGGAGAAGGAGAAGATGAAGTCAGGAGGGTGAAGCAGAAGAAGCAGAGGAAGGAGAAGGAGAAGGTAAAGTCTGGAGGGTGAAGCAGAAGAAGCAGAAGAAGGAGAAGGAGAACGTGAAGTCAGGAGGGTGAATCAGAAGAAGGAGAAGAAGGAGAAGGAGAAGGTGAAGTCTGGAGGGTGAATCAGAAGAAGTAGAAGAAGGAGAAGGAGAAGCTGAAGTCTGGAGGGTGAATCAGAAGAAGTAGAAGAAGGAGAAGGAGAAGGTGAAGTCTGGAGGGTGAATCAGAAGAAGCAGAAGAAGGAGAAGGAGAAGGTGAAGTCTGGAGGGAGAAGCAGAAGAAGTAGAAGAAGGAGAAGGAGAAGGTGAAGTCTGGAGGGTGAATCAGAAGAAGTAGAAGAAGGAGAAGGTGAAGTCTGGAGGGTGAATCAGAAGAAGTAGAAGAAGGAGAAGGAGAAGGTGAAGTCTGGAGGGTGAATCCGAAGAAGCAGAAGAAGGAGGAGGAGAAGGTGAAGTCTGGAGGGTGAATCAGAAGAAGTAGAAGAAGGAGAAGGAGAAGGTGTAGTCTGGAGGGTGAATCAGAAGAAGTAGACGAAGGAGAAGGAGAAGGTGAAGTCTGGAGGGTGAATCAGAAGAAGCAGAAGAAGGAGAAGGAGAAGGTGAAGTCTGGAGGGTGAATCAGAAGAAGTAGAAGAAGGAGAAGGAGAAGGTGAAGTCTGGAGGGTGAATCAGAAGAAGCAGAAGAAGGAGAAGGAGAAGGTGAAGTCTGCAGGGTGAATCAGAAGAAGCAGAAGAAGGAGAAGGAGAAGGTGAAGTCTGGAGGGTGAATCAGAAGAAGCAGAATAAGGAGAATAAGAAGGTGAAGTCTGGAGGGTGAATCAGAAGAAGCAGAAGAAGGAGAAGGAGAAGGTGAAGTCTGGAGGGTGAATCAGAAGGAGTAGAAGAAGGAGAAGGAGAAGGTGAAGTCTGGAGGGTGAATCAGAAGAAGCAGAAGAAGGAGAAGGAGAAGGTGAAGTCTGGAGGGTGAATCAGAAGAAGCAGAAGAAGGAGAAGGAGAAGGTGAAGTCTGGAGGGTGAATCAGAAGAAGTAGAAGAAGGAGAAGGAGAAGGTGAAGTCTGGAGGTTGAAGCAGAAGAAGTAGAAGAAGGAGAAGGAAAAGGTGAAGTCTGGAGGGTGAATCAGAAGAAGCAGAAGAAAGAGAAGGAGAAGGTGAAGTCTGGAGGGTGAATCAGAAGAAGTAGAAGAAGGAGAAGGAGAAGGTGAAGTCTGGAGGGTGAATCAGAATAATCAGAAGAAGGAGAAGGAGAAGGTGAAGTCTGGAGGGTGAATCAGAAGAAGCAGAAGAAAGAGAAGGAGAAGGTGAAGTCTGGAGGGTGAATCAGAAGAAGTAGAAGAAGGAGAAGGAGAAGGTGAAGTCTGGAGGGTGAATCAGAAAAAGCAGAAGGAGAAGGAGAAGGTGAAGTCTGGAGGGTGAATCAGAAGAAGCAGAAGAAGGAGAAGGAGAAGGTGAAGTCTGGAGGGTGAATCAGAAGAAGCAGAAGAAGGAGAAGGAGAAGGTGAAGTCTGGAGGGTGAATCAGAAGAAGCAGAAGAAGGAGAAGGAGAAGGTGAAGTCTGGAGGATGAATCAGAAGAAGCAGAAAAAGGAGAAGGAGAAGGTGAAGTCTGAAGGGTGAATCAGAAGAAGTCGAAGAAGGAGAAGGAGAAGGTGAAGTCTGGAGGGTGAAGCAGAAGAAGTAGAAGAAGGAGAAGGAGAAGGTGAAGTCAGGAGGGTGAATCAGAAGAAGTAGAAGAAGGAGAAGGAGAAGGTGAAGTCAGGAGGGTGAATCAGAAGAAGCAGAAGAAGGAGAAGGAGAAGGTGAAGTCTGGAGGGTGAATCAGAAGAATCAGAAGAAGGAGAAGGAGAAGGTGAAGTCTGGAGGGTGAATCAGAAGAAGCAGAAGAAAGAGAATGAGAAGGTGAAGTCTGGAGGGTGAAGCAGAAGAAACAGAAGAAGGAGAAGGAGAAGGTGAAGACTGGAGGGTGAATCAGAAGAAGTAGAAGAAGGAGAAGGAGAAGGTGAAGTCTGGAGGGTGAATCAGAAGAAGTAGAAGAAGGAGAAGGAGAAGGTGAAGTCTGGAGGGTGAATCAGAAGAAGCAGAAGAAGGAGAAGGAGAAGGTGAAGTCTGGAGGGTGAATCAGAAGAAGCAGAAGAAGGAGAAGGAGAAGGTGAAGTCTGGAGGGTGAATTAGAAGAAGCAGAAGAAGGAGAAGGAGAAGGTGAAGTCAGGAGGGTGAATCAGAAGAAGCAGAAGAAGGAGAAGGAGAAGGTAAAGTTAGGAGGGTGAATCAGAAGAAGCAGAAGAAGGAGAAGGAGCAGGTGAAGTCAGGGGGGTGAAGCAGAAGAAGTAGAAGAAGGAGAAGGAGAAGGTGAAGTCAGGAGGGTGAAGCAGAAGAAGCAGAAGAAGGAGAAGGAGAAGGTGAAGTCTGGAGGGCGCAGCAGAAGAAGCAGAAGAAGGAGAAGGAGAAGGTGAAGTCTGGAGGGTGAAGCAGAAGAAGCAGAAGAAGGAGAAGGAGAAGGTGAAGTCTGGAGGGTGAATCAGAAGAAGTAGAAGGAGGAGAAGGAGAAGGTGAAGTTACGAGAGTGAAGCAGAAGAAGCAGAAGAAGGAGAAGGAGAAGGTGAAGTCTGGAGGGTGAAGCAGAAGAAGCAGAAGAAGGAGAAGGAGAAGGTGAAGTCTGGAGGGCGAAGCAGAAGAAGCAGAAGAAGGGGAAGGAGAAGGTGAAGTCTGGAGGGTGAAGCAGAAGAAGCAGAAGAAGGAGAAGGTGAAGTCTGGAGGGTGAATCAGAAGAAGTAGAAGAAGGAGAAGGAGAAGGTGAAGTCAGGAGGGTGAAGCAGAAGAAGCAGAGGAAGGAGAAGGAGAAGGTAAAGTCTGGAGGGTGAAGCAGAAGAAGCAGAAGAAGGAGAAGGAGAACGTGAAGTCAGGAGGGTGAATCAGAAGAAGGAGAAGAAGGAGAAGGAGAAGGTGAAGTCTGGAGGGTGAATCAGAAGAAGTAGAAGAAGGAGAAGGAGAAGCTGAAGTCTGGAGGGTGAATCAGAAGAAGTAGAAGAAGGAGAAGGAGAAGGTGAAGTCTGGAGGGTGAATCAGAAGAAGCAGAAGAAGGAGAAGGAGAAGGTGAAGTCTGGAGGGAGAAGCAGAAGAAGTAGAAGAAGGAGAAGGAGAAGGTGAAGTCTGGAGGGTGAATCAGAAGAAGTAGAAGAAGGAGAAGGTGAAGTCTGGAGGGTGAATCAGAAGAAGTAGAAGAAGGAGAAGGAGAAGGTGAAGTCTGGAGGGTGAATCAGAAGAAGCAGAAGAAGGAGAAGGAGAAGGTGAAGTCTGGAGGGTGAATCAGAAGAAGTAGAAGAAGGAGAAGGAGAAGGTGTAGTCTGGAGGGTGAATCAGAAGAAGTAGACGAAGGAGAAGGAGAAGGTGAAGTCTGGAGGGTGAATCAGAAGAAGCAGAAGAAGGAGAAGGAGAAGGTGAAGTCTGGAGGGTGAATCAGAAGAAGTAGAAGAAGGAGAAGGAGAAGGTGAAGTCTGGAGGGTGAATCAGAAGAAGCAGAAGAAGGAGAAGGAGAAGGTGAAGTCTGCAGGGTGAATCAGAAGAAGCAGAAGAAGGAGAAGGAGAAGGTGAAGTCTGGAGGGTGAATCAGAAGAAGCAGAATAAGGAGAAGGAGAAGGTGAAGTCTGGAGGGTGAATCAGAAGAAGCAGAAGAAGGAGAAGGAGAAGGTGAAGTCTGGAGGGTGAATCAGAAGGAGTAGAAGAAGGAGAAGGAGAAGGTGAAGTCTGGAGGGTGAATCAGAAGAGGTAGAAGAAGGAGAAGGAGAAGGTGAAGTCAGGAGGGTGAAGCAGAAGAAGCAGAGGAAGGAGAAGGAGAAGGTAAAGTCTGGAGGGTGAAGCAGAAGAAGCAGAAGAAGGAGAAGGAGAACGTGAAGTCAGGAGGGTGAATCAGAAAAAGGAGAAGAAGGAGAAGGAGAAGGTGAAGTCTGGAGGGTGAATCAGAAGAAGTAGAAGAAGGAGAAGGAGAAGCTGAAGTCTGGAGGGTGAATCAGAAGAAGTAGAAGAAGGAGAAGGAGAAGGTGAAGTCTGGAGGGTGTATCAGAAGAAGCAGAAGAAGGAGAAGGAGAAGGTGAAGTCTGGAGGGAGAAGCAGAAGAAGTAGAAGAAGGAGAAGGAGAAGGTGAAGTCTGGAGGGTGTATCAGAAGAAGTAGAAGAAGGAGAAGGTGAAGTCTGGAGGGTGAATCAGAAGAAGTAGAAGAAGGAGAAGGAGAAGGTGAAGTCTGGAGGGTGAATCAGAAGAAGCAGAAGAAGGAGAAGGAGAAGGTGAAGTCTGGAGGGTGAATCAGAAGAAGTAGAAGAAGGAGAAGGAGAAGGTGTAGTCTGGAGGGTGAATCAAAAGAAGTAGACGAAGGAGAAGGAGAAGGTGAAGTCTGGAGGGTGAATCAGAAGAAGCAGAAGAAGGAGAAGGAGAAGGTGAAGTCTGGAGGGTGAATCAGAAGAAGTAGAAGAAGGAGAAGGAAAAGGTGAAGTCTGGAGGGTGAATCAGAAGAAGCAGAAGAAGGAGAAGGAGAAGGTGAAGTCTGAAGGGTGAATCAGAAGAAGCAGAAGAAGGAGAAGGAGAAGGTGAAGTCTGGAGGGTGAATCAGAAGAAGCAGAATAAGGAGAAGGAGAAGGTGAAGTCTGGAGGGTGAATCAGAAGAAGCAGAAGAAGGAGAAGGAGAAGGTGAAGTCTGGAGGGTGAATCAGAAGGAGTAGAAGAAGGAGAAGGAGAAGGTGAAGTCTGGAGGGTGAATCAGAAGAAGCAGAAGAAGGAGAAGGAGAAGGTGAAGTCTGGAGGGTGAATCAGAAGAAGCAGAAGAAGGAGAAGGAGAAGGTGAAGTCTGGAGGGTGTATCAGAAGAAGTAGAAGAAGGAGAAGGAGAAGGTGAAGTCTGGAGGTTGAAGCAGAAGAAGTAGAAGAAGGAGAAGGAAAAGGTGAAGTCTGGAGGGTGAATCAGAAGAAGCAGAAGAAAGAGAAGGAGAAGGTGAAGTCTGGAGGGTGAATCAGAAGAAGTAGAAAAAGGAGAAGGAGAAGGTGAAGTCTGGAGGGTGAATCAGAATAATCAGAAGAAGGAGAAGGAGAAGGTGAAGTCTGGAGGGTGAATCAGAAGAAGCAGAAGAAAGAGAAGGAGAAGGTGAAGTCTGGAGGGTGAATCAGAAGAAGTAGAAGAAGGAGAAGGAGAAGGTGAAGTCTGGAGGGTGAATCAGAAAAAGCAGAAGGAGAAGGAGAAGGTGAAGTCTGGAGGGTGAATCAGAAGAAGCAGAAGAAGGAGAAGGAGAAGGTGAAGTCTGGAGGGTGAATCAGAAGAAGCAGAAGAAGGAGAAGGAGAAGGTGAAGTCTGGAGGGTGAATCAGAAGAAGCAGAAGAAGGAGAAGGAGAAGGTGAAGTCTGGAGGATGAATCAGAAGAAGCAGAAAAAGGAGAAGGAGAAGGTGAAGTCTGAAGGGTGAATCAGAAGAAGTCGAAGAAGGAGAAGGAGAAGGTGAAGTCTGGAGGGTGAAGCAGAAGAAGTAGAAGAAGGAGAAGGAGAAGGTGAAGTCAGGAGGGTGAATCAGAAGAAGTAGAAGAAGGAGAAGGAGAAGGTGAAGTCAGGAGGGTGAATCAGAAGAAGCAGAAGAAGGAGAAGGAGAAGGTGAAGTCTGGAGGGTGAATCAGAAGAATCAGAAGAAGGAGAAGGAGAAGGTGAAGTCTGGAGGGTGAATCAGAAGAAGCAGAAGAAAGAGAAGGAGAAGGTGAAGTCTGGAGGGTGAAGCAGAAGAAACAGAAGAAGGAGAAGGAGAAGGTGAAGACTGGAGGGTGAATCAGAAGAAGTAGAAGAAGGAGAAGGAGAAGGTGAAGTCTGGAGGGTGAATCAGAAGAAGTAGAAGAAGGAGAAGGAGAAGGTGAAGTCTGGAGGGTGAATCAGAAGAAGCAGAAGAAGGATAAGGAGAAGGTGAAGTCTGGAGGGTGAATCAGAAGAAGCAGAAGAAGGAGAAGGAGAAGATGAAGTCTGGAGGGTGAATCAGAAGAAGTAGAAGAAGGAGAAGGAGAAGGTGAGGTCTGGAGGGTGAATCAGAAGAAGCAGAAGAAGGAGAAGGAGAAGGTGAAGTCTGGAGGGTGAATCAGAAGAAGCAGAAGAAGGAGAAGGAGAAGGTGAAGTCTGCAGGGTGAATCAGAAGAAGCAGAAGAAGGAGAAGGAGAAGGTGAAGTCAGGAGGGTGAATCAGAAGAAGCAGAAGAAGGAGAAGGAGAAGGTAAAGTTAGGAGGGTGAATCAGAAGAAGCAGAAGAAGGAGAAGGAGCAGGTGATGTCAGGGGGATGAAGCAGAAGAAGGAGAAGAAGGAGAAGGAGAAGGTGAAGTCAGGACGGTGAAGCAGAAGAAGCAGAAGAAGGAGAAGGAGAAGGTGAAGTCTGGAGGGTGAATCAGAAGAAGTAGAAGAAGGAGAAGGAGAAGGTCAAGTCTGGAGGGTGAATCAGAAGAAGTAGAATAAGGAGAAGGAGAAGGTGAAGTCTGGAGGGTGAAGCAGAAGAAGTAGAAGAAGGAGAAGGAGAAGGTGAAGTCAGGAGGGTGAATCAGAAGAAGTAGAAGAAGGAGAAGGAGAAGGTGAAGTCAGGAGGGTGAATCAGAAGAAGCAGAAGAAGGAGAAGGAGAAGGTGAAGTCTGGAGGGTGTATCAGAAGAATCAGAAGAAGGAGAAGGAGAAGGTGAAGTCTGGAGGGTGAATCAGAAGAAGCAGAAGAAAGAGAAGGAGAAGGTGAAGTCTGGAGGGTGAATCAGAAGAAGTAGAAGAAGGAGAAGGAGAAGGTGAAGTCTGGAGTGTGAATCAGAAGAAGCAGAAGAAGGAGAAGGAGAAGGTGAAGTCTGGAGGGTGAATCAGAAGAAGCAGAATAAGGAGAAGGAGAAGGTGAAGTCTGGAGGGTGAAGCAGAAGAAGCAGAAGAAGGAGAAGGAGAAGGTGAAGTCTGGAGGGTGAATCAGAAGAAGCAGAAGAAGGAGAAGGAGAAGGTGAAGTCTGGAGGGTGAATCAGAAGAAGAAGAAGAAGGAGAAGGAGAAGGTGAAGTCTGGAGGGTGAATCAGAAGAAGCAGAATAAGGAGAAGGAGAAGGTGAAGTCTGGAGGGTGAATCAGAAGAAGCAGAAAAAGGAGAAGGAGAAGGTGAAGTCTGAAGGGTGAATCAGAAGAAGTAGAAGAAGGAGAAGGAGAAGGTGAAGTCTGGAGGGTGAAGCAGAAGAAGTAGAAGAAGGAGAAGGAGAAGGTGAAGTCAGGAGGGTGAATCAGAAGAAGTAGAAGAAGGAGAAGGAGAAGGTGAAGTCAGGAGGGTGAATCATAAGAAGCAGAAGAAGGAGAAGGAGAAGGTGAAGTCTGGAGGGTGAATCAGAAGAATCAGAAGAAGGAGAAGGAGAAGGTCAAGTCTGGAGGGTGAATCAGAAGAAGTAGAATAAGGAGAAGGAGAAGGTGAAGTCTGGAGGGTGAAGCAGAAGAAGTAGAAGAAGGAGAAGGAGAAGGTGAAGTCAGGAGGGTGAATCAGAAGAAGTAGAAGAAGGAGAAGGAGAAGGTGAAGTCAGGAGGGTGAATCAGAAGAAGCAGAAGAAGGAGAAGGAGAAGGTGAAGTCTGGAGGGTGTATCAGAAGAATCAGAAGAAGGAGAAGGAGAAGGTGAAGTCTGGAGGGTGAATCAGAAGTAGCAGAAGAAAGAGAAGGAGAAGGTGAAGTCTGGAGGGTGAATCAGAAGAAGTAGAAGAAGGAGAAGGAGAAGGTGAAGTCTGGAGTGTGAATCAGAAGAAGCAGAAGAAGGAGAAGGAGAAGGTGAAGTCTGGAGGGTGAATCAGAAGAAGCAGAATAAGGAGAAGGAGAAGGTGAAGTCTGGAGGGTGAAGCAGAAGAAGCAGAAGAAGGAGAAGGAGAAGGTGAAGTCTGGAGGGTGAATCAGAAGAAGCAGAAGAAGGAGAAGGAGAAGGTGAAGTCTGGAGGGTGAATCAGAAGAAGCAGAAGAAGGAGAAGGAGAAGGTGAAGTCTGGAGGGTGAATCAGAAGAAGCAGAATAAGGAGAAGGAGAAGGTGAAGTCTGGAGGGTGAATCAGAAGAAGCAGAAAAAGGAGAAGGAGAAGGTGAAGTCTGGAGGGTGAATCAGAAGAAGCAGAAGAAGGAGAAGGAGAAGGTGAAGTCTGGAGGGTGAATCAGAAGAAGTAGAAGAAGGAGAAGGAGAAGGTGTAGTCTGGAGGGTGAATCAAAAGAAGTAGACGAAGGAGAAGGAGAAGGTGAAGTCTGGAGGGTGAATCAGAAGAAGCAGAAGAAGGAGAAGGAGAAGGTGAAGTCTGGAGGGTGAATCAGAAGAAGTAGAAGAAGGAGAAGGAAAAGGTGAAGTCTGGAGGGTGAATCAGAAGAAGCAGAAGAAGGAGAAGGAGAAGGTGAAGTCTGCAGGGTGAATCAGAAGAAGCAGAAGAAGGAGAAGGAGAAGGTGAAGTCTGGAGGGTGAATCAGAAGAAGCAGAATAAGGAGAAGGAGAAGGTGAAGTCTGGAGGGTGAATCAGAAGAAGCAGAAGAAGGAGAAGGAGAAGGTGAAGTCTGGAGGGTGAATCAGAAGGAGTAGAAGAAGGAGAAGGAGAAGGTGAAGTCTGGAGGGTGAATCAGAAGAAGCAGAAGAAGGAGAAGGAGAAGGTGAAGTCTGGAGGGTGAATCAGAAGAAGCAGAAGAAGGAGAAGGAGAAGGTGAAGTCTGGAGGGTGTATCAGAAGAAGTAGAAGAAGGAGAAGGAGAAGGTGAAGTCTGGAGGTTGAAGCAGAAGAAGTAGAAGAAGGAGAAGGAAAAGGTGAAGTCTGGAGGGTGAATCAGAAGAAGTAGAAGAAGGAGAAGGAGAAGGTGAAGTCTGGAGGGTGAATCAGAAGAAGCAGAAGAAGGAGAAGGAGAAGGTGAAGTCTGGAGGGAGAAGCAGAAGAAGTAGAAGAAGGAGAAGGAGAAGGTGAAGTCTGGAGGGTGAATCAGAAGAAGTAGAAGAAGGAGAAGGTGAAGTCTGGAGGGTGAATCAGAAGAAGTAGAAGAAGGAGAAGGAGAAGGTGAAGTCTGGAGGGTGAATCAGAAGAAGCAGAAGAAGGAGAAGGAGAAGGTGAAGTCTGGAGGGTGAATCAGAAGAAGTAGAAGAAGGAGAAGGAGAAGGTGTAGTCTGGAGGGTGAATCAGAAGAAGTAGACGAAGGAGAAGGAGAAGGTGAAGTCTGGAGGGTGAATCAGAAGAAGCAGAAGAAGGAGAAGGAGAAGGTGAAGTCTGGAGGGTGAATCAGAAGAAGTAGAAGAAGGAGAAGGAGAAGGTGAAGTCTGGAGGGTGAATCAGAAGAAGCAGAAGAAGGAGAAGGAGAAGGTGAAGTCTGCAGGGTGAATCAGAAGAAGCAGAAGAAGGAGAAGGAGAAGGTGAAGTCTGGAGGGTGAATCAGAAGAAGCAGAATAAGGAGAAGGAGAAGGTGAAGTCTGGAGGGTGAATCAGAAGGAGTAGAAGAAGGAGAAGGAGAAGGTGAAGTCTGGAGGGTGAATCAGAAGAGGTAGAAGAAGGAGAAGGAGAAGGTGAAGTCAGGAGGGTGAAGCAGAAGAAGCAGAGGAAGGAGAAGGAGAAGGTAAAGTCTGGAGGGTGAAGCAGAAGAAGCAGAAGAAGGAGAAGGAGAACGTGAAGTCAGGAGGGTGAATCAGAAAAAGGAGAAGAAGGAGAAGGAGAAGGTGAAGTCTGGAGGGTGAATCAGAAGAAGTAGAAGAAGGAGAAGGAGAAGCTGAAGTCTGGAGGGTGAATCAGAAGAAGTAGAAGAAGGAGAAGGAGAAGGTGAAGTCTGGAGGGTGTATCAGAAGAAGCAGAAGAAGGAGAAGGAGAAGGTGAAGTCTGGAGGGAGAAGCAGAAGAAGTAGAAGAAGGAGAAGGAGAAGGTGAAGTCTGGAGGGTGAATCAGAAGAAGTAGAAGAAGGAGAAGGTGAAGTCTGGAGGGTGAATCAGAAGAAGTAGAAGAAGGAGAAGGAGAAGGTGAAGTCTGGAGGGTGAATCAGAAGAAGCAGAAGAAGGAGAAGGAGAAGGTGAAGTCTGGAGGGTGAATCAGAAGAAGTAGAAGAAGGAGAAGGAGAAGGTGTAGTCTGGAGGGTGAATCAAAAGAAGTAGACGAAGGAGAAGGAGAAGGTGAAGTCTGGAGGGTGAATCAGAAGAAGCAGAAGAAGGAGAAGGAGAAGGTGAAGTCTGGAGGGTGAATCAGAAGAAGTAGAAGAAGGAGAAGGAAAAGGTGAAGTCTGGAGGGTGAATCAGAAGAAGCAGAAGAAGGAGAAGGAGAAGGTGAAGTCTGCAGGGTGAATCAGAAGAAGCAGAAGAAGGAGAAGGAGAAGGTGAAGTCTGGAGGGTGAATCAGAAGAAGCAGAATAAGGAGAAGGAGAAGGTGAAGTCTGGAGGGTGAATCAGAAGAAGCAGAAGAAGGAGAAGGAGAAGGTGAAGTCTGGAGGGTGAATCAGAAGGAGTAGAAGAAGGAGAAGGAGAAGGTGAAGTCTGGAGGGTGAATCAGAAGAAGCAGAAGA
Organism: Somniosus microcephalus; assembly: GCF_052327205.1. Classification (NCBI taxonomy): domain Eukaryota; kingdom Metazoa; phylum Chordata; class Chondrichthyes; order Squaliformes; family Somniosidae; genus Somniosus; species Somniosus microcephalus. Next base: position 1,239,347 of record NW_028225219.1, read on the forward strand.
AGGAGAAGGAGAAGGTGAAGTCTGGAGGGTGAATCAGAAGAAGCAGAAGAAGGAGAAGGAGAAGGTGAAGTCTGGAGGGTGTATCAGAAGAAGTAGAAGAAGGAGAAGGAGAAGGTGAAGTCTGGAGGTTGAAGCAGAAGAAGTAGAAGAAGGAGAAGGAAAAGGTGAAGTCTGGAGGGTGAATCAGAAGAAGCAGAAGAAAGAGAAGGAGAAGGTGAAGTCTGGAGGGTGAATCAGAAGAAGTAGAAGAAGGAGAAGGAGAAGGTGAAGTCTGGAGGGTGAATCAGAATAATCAGAAGAAGGAGAAGGAGAAGGTGAAGTCTGGAGGGTGAATCAGAAGAAGCAGAAGAAAGAGAAGGAGAAGGTGAAGTCTGGAGGGTGAATCAGAAGAAGTAGAAGAAGGAGAAGGAGAAGGTGAAGTCTGGAGGGTGAATCAGAAAAAGCAGAAGGAGAAGGAGAAGGTGAAGTCTGGAGGGTGAATCAGAAGAAGCAGAAGAAGGAGAAGGAGAAGGTGAAGTCTGGAGGGTGAATCAGAAGAAGCAGAAGAAGGAGAAGGAGAAGGTGAAGTCTGGAGGGTGAATCAGAAGAAGCAGAAGAAGGAGAAGGAGAAGGTGAAGTCTGGAGGATGAATCAGAAGAAGCAGAAAAAGGAGAAGGAGAAGGTGAAGTCTGAAGGGTGAATCAGAAGAAGTCGAAGAAGGAGAAGGAGAAGGTGAAGTCTGGAGGGTGAAGCAGAAGAAGTAGAAGAAGGAGAAGGAGAAGGTGAAGTCAGGAGGGTGAATCAGAAGAAGTAGAAGAAGGAGAAGGAGAAGGTGAAGTCAGGAGGGTGAATCAGAAGAAGCAGAAGAAGGAGAAGGAGAAGGTGAAGTCTGGAGGGTGAATCAGAAGAATCAGAAGAAGGAGAAGGAGAAGGTGAAGTCTGGAGGGTGAATCAGAAGAAGCAGAAGAAAGAGAAGGAGAAGGTGAAGTCTGGAGGGTGAAGCAGAAGAAACAGAAGAAGGAGAAGGAGAAGGTGAAGACTGGAGGGTGAATCAGAAGAAGTAGAAGAAGGAGAAGGAGAAGGTGAAGTCTGGAGGGTGAATCAGAAGAAGTAGAAGAAGGAGAAGGAGAAGGTGAAGTCTGGAGGGTGAATCAGAAGAAGCAGAAGAAGGAGAAGGAGAAGGTGAAGTCTGGAGGGTGAATCAGAAGAAGCAGAAGAAGGAGAAGGAGAAGATGAAGTCTGGAGGGTGAATCAGAAGAAGTAGAAGAAGGAGAAGGAGAAGGTGAGGTCTGGAGGGTGAATCAGAAGAAGCAGAAGAAGGAGAAGGAGAAGGTGAAGTCTGGAGGGTGAATCAGAAGAAGCAGAAGAAGGAGAAGGAGAAGGTGAAGTCTGCAGGGTGAATCAGAAGAAGCAGAAGAAGGAGAAGGAGAAGGTGAAGTCAGGAGGGTGAATCAGAAGAAGCAGAAGAAGGAGAAGGAGAAGGTAAAGTTAGGAGGGTGAATCAGAAGAAGCAGAAGAAGGAGAAGGAGCAGGTGATGTCAGGGGGATGAAGCAGAAGAAGGAGAAGAAGGAGAAGGAGAAGGTGAAGTCAGGACGGTGAAGCAGAAGAAGCAGAAGAAGGAGAAGGAGAAGGTGAAGTCTGGAGGGTGAATCAGAAGAAGTAGAAGAAGGAGAAGGAGAAGGTCAAGTCTGGAGGGTGAATCAGAAGAAGTAGAATAAGGAGAAGGAGAAGGTGAAGTCTGGAGGGTGAAGCAGAAGAAGTAGAAGAAGGAGAAGGAGAAGGTGAAGTCAGGAGGGTGAATCAGAAGAAGTAGAAGAAGGAGAAGGAGAAGGTGAAGTCAGGAGGGTGAATCAGAAGAAGCAGAAGAAGGAGAAGGAGAAGGTGAAGTCTGGAGGGTGTATCAGAAGAATCAGAAGAAGGAGAAGGAGAAGGTGAAGTCTGGAGGGTGAATCAGAAGAAGCAGAAGAAAGAGAAGGAGAAGGTGAAGTCTGGAGGGTGAATCAGAAGAAGTAGAAGAAGGAGAAGGAGAAGGTGAAGTCTGGAGTGTGAATCAGAAGAAGCAGAAGAAGGAGAAGGAGAAGGTGAAGTCTGGAGGGTGAATCAGAAGAAGCAGAATAAGGAGAAGGAGAAGGTGAAGTCTGGAGGGTGAAGCAGAAGAAGCAGAAGAAGGAGAAGGAGAAGGTGAAGTCTGGAGGGTGAATCAGAAGAAGCAGAAGAAGGAGAAGGAGAAGGTGAAGTCTGGAGGGTGAATCAGAAGAAGAAGAAGAAGGAGAAGGAGAAGGTGAAGTCTGGAGGGTGAATCAGAAGAAGCAGAATAAGGAGAAGGAGAAGGTGAAGTCTGGAGGGTGAATCAGAAGAAGCAGAAAAAGGAGAAGGAGAAGGTGAAGTCTGAAGGGTGAATCAGAAGAAGTAGAAGAAGGAGAAGGAGAAGGTGAAGTCTGGAGGGTGAAGCAGAAGAAGTAGAAGAAGGAGAAGGAGAAGGTGAAGTCAGGAGGGTGAATCAGAAGAAGTAGAAGAAGGAGAAGGAGAAGGTGAAGTCAGGAGGGTGAATCATAAGAAGCAGAAGAAGGAGAAGGAGAAGGTGAAGTCTGGAGGGTGAATCAGAAGAATCAGAAGAAGGAGAAGGAGAAGGTCAAGTCTGGAGGGTGAATCAGAAGAAGTAGAATAAGGAGAAGGAGAAGGTGAAGTCTGGAGGGTGAAGCAGAAGAAGTAGAAGAAGGAGAAGGAGAAGGTGAAGTCAGGAGGGTGAATCAGAAGAAGTAGAAGAAGGAGAAGGAGAAGGTGAAGTCAGGAGGGTGAATCAGAAGAAGCAGAAGAAGGAGAAGGAGAAGGTGAAGTCTGGAGGGTGTATCAGAAGAATCAGAAGAAGGAGAAGGAGAAGGTGAAGTCTGGAGGGTGAATCAGAAGTAGCAGAAGAAAGAGAAGGAGAAGGTGAAGTCTGGAGGGTGAATCAGAAGAAGTAGAAGAAGGAGAAGGAGAAGGTGAAGTCTGGAGTGTGAATCAGAAGAAGCAGAAGAAGGAGAAGGAGAAGGTGAAGTCTGGAGGGTGAATCAGAAGAAGCAGAATAAGGAGAAGGAGAAGGTGAAGTCTGGAGGGTGAAGCAGAAGAAGCAGAAGAAGGAGAAGGAGAAGGTGAAGTCTGGAGGGTGAATCAGAAGAAGCAGAAGAAGGAGAAGGAGAAGGTGAAGTCTGGAGGGTGAATCAGAAGAAGCAGAAGAAGGAGAAGGAGAAGGTGAAGTCTGGAGGGTGAATCAGAAGAAGCAGAATAAGGAGAAGGAGAAGGTGAAGTCTGGAGGGTGAATCAGAAGAAGCAGAAAAAGGAGAAGGAGAAGGTGAAGTCTGAAGGGTGAATCAGAAGAAGTAGAAGAAGGAGAAGGAGAAGGTGAAGTCTGGAGGGTGAAGCAGAAGAAGTAGAAGAAGGAGAAGGAGAAGGTGAAGTCAGGAGGGTGAATCAGAAGAAGTAGAAGAAGGAGAAGGAGAAGGTGAAGTCAGGAGGGTGAATCATAAGAAGCAGAAGAAGGAGAAGGAGAAGGTGAAGTCTGGAGGGTGAATCAGAAGAATCAGAAGAAGGAGAAGGAGAAGGTGAAGTCTGGTGGGTGAATCAGAAGAAGCAGAAGAAAGAGAAGGAGAAGGTGAAGTCTGGAGGGTGAAGCAGAAGAAACAGAAGAAGGAGAAGGAGAAGGTGAAGACTGGAGGGTGAATCAGAAGAAGTAGAAGAAGGAGAAGGAGAAGGTGAAGTCTGGAGGGTGAATCAGAAGAAGTAGAAGAAGGAGAAGGAGAAGGTGAAGTCTGGAGGGTGAATCAGAAGAAGCAGAAGAAGGAGAAGGAGAAGGTGAAGTCTGGAGGGTGAATCAGAAGAAGCAGAAGAAGGAGAAGGAGAAGATGAAGTCTGGAGGGTGAATCAGAAGAAGTAGAAGAAGGAGAAGGAGAAGGTGAGGTCTGGAGGGTGAATCAGAAGAAGCAGAAGAAGGAGAAGGAGAAGGTGAAGTCTGGAGGGTGAATCAGAAGAAGCAGAAGAAGGAGAAGGAGAAGGTGAAGTCTGGAGGGTGAATCAGAAGAAGCAGAAGAAGGAGAAGGAGAAGGTGAAGTCAGGAGGGTGAATCAGAAGAAGCAGAAGAAGGAGAAGGAGAAGGTGAAGTTAGGAGAGTGAATCAGAAGAAGCAGAAGAAGGAGAAGGAGCAGGTGATGTCAGGGGGATGAAGCAGAAGAAGTAGAAGAAGGAGAAGGAGAAGGTGAAGTCAGGACGGTGAAGCAGAAGAAGCAGAAGAAGGAGAAGGAGAAGGTGAAGTCTGGAGGGTGAATCAGAAGAAGTAGAAGAAGGAGAAGGAGAAGGTCAAGTCTGGAGGGTGAATCAGAAGAAGTAGAAGAAGGAGAAGGAGAAGGTGAAGTCTGGAGGATGAAGCAGAAGAAGTAGAAGAAGGAGAAGGAGAAGGTGAAGTCAGGAGGGTGAATCATAAGAAGCAGAAGAAGGAGAAGGAGAAGGTGAAGTCTGGAGGGTGAATCAGAAGAATCAGAAGAAGGAGAAGGAGAAGGTGAAGTCTGGAGGGTGAATCAGAAGAAGCAGAAGAAAGAGAAGGAGAAGGTGAAGTCTGGAGGGTGAAGCAGAAGAAACAGAAGAAGGAGAAGGAGAAGGTGAAGACTGGAGGGTGAATCAGAAGAAGTAGAAGAAGGAGAAGGAGAAGGTGAAGTCTGGAGGGTGAATCAGAAGAAGTAGAAGAAGGAGAAGGAGAAGGTGAAGTCTGGAGGGTGAATCAGAAGAAGCAGAAGAAGGAGAAGGAGAAGGTGAAGTCTGGAGGGTGAATCAGAAGAAGCAGAAGAAGGAGAAGGAGAAGATGAAGTCTGGAGGGTGAATCAGAAGAAGTAGAAGAAGGAGAAGGAGAAGGTGAGGTCTGGAGGGTGAATCAGAAGAAGCAGAAGAAGGAGAAGGAGAAGGTGAAGTCTGGAGGGTGAATCAGAAGCAGCAGAAGAAGGAGAAGGAGAAGGTGAAGTCTGGAGGGTGAATCAGAAGAAGCAGAAGAAGGAGAAGGAGAAGGTGAAGTCAGGAGGGTGAATCAGAAGAAGCAGAAGAAGGAGAAGGAGAAGGTGAAGTTAGGAGGGTGAATCAGAAGAAGCAGAAGAAGGAGAAGGAGCAGGTGATGTCAGGGGGATGAAGCAGAAGAAGTAGAAGAAGGAGAAGGAGAAGGTGAAGTCAGGACGGTGAAGCAGAAGAAGCAGAAGAAGGAGAAGGAGAAGGTGAAGTCTGGAGGGTGAATCAGAAGAAGTAGAAGAAGGAGAAGGAGAAGGTCAAGTCTGGAGGGTGAATCAGAAGAAGTAGAAGAAGGAGAAGGAGAAGGTGAAGTCTGGAGGGTGAAGCAGAAGAAGTAGAAGAAGGAGAAGGAGAAGGTGAAGTCAGGAGGGTGAATCAGAAGAAGTAGAAGAAGGAGAAGGAGAAGGTGAAGTCAGGAGGGTGAATCAGAAGAAGCAGAAGAAGGAGAAGAAGAAGGTGAAGTCTGGAGGGTGAATCAGAAGAATCAGAAGAAGGAGAAGGAGAAGGTGAAGTCTGGAGGGTGAATCAGAAGAAGCAGAAGAAAGAGAAGGAGAAGGTGAAGTCTGGAGGGTGAATCAGAAGAAGTAGAAGAAGGAGAAGGAGAAGGTGAAGTCTGGAGTGTGAATCAGAAGAAGCAGAAGAAGGAGAAGGAGAAGGTGAAGTCTGGAGGGTGAATCAGAAGAAGCAGAAGAAGGAGAAGGAGAAGGTGAAGTCTGGAGGGTGAATCAGAAGAAGTAGAAGAAGGAGAAGGAGAAGGTGAAGTCTGGAGGGTGAAGCAGAAGAAGTAGAAGAAGGAGAAGGAGAAGGTGAAGTCAGGAGGGTGAATCAGAAGAAGTAGAAGAAGGAGAAGGAGAAGGTGAAGTCAGGAGGGTGAATCAGAAGAAGCAGAAGAAGGAGAAGGAGAAGGTGAAGTCTGGAGGGTGAATCAGAAGAATCAGAAGAAGGAGAAGGAGAAGGTGAAGTCTGGAGGGTGTATCAGAAGAAGCAGAGGAAGGAGAAGGAGAAGGTGAAGTCTGGAGGGTGAATCAGAAGAAGCAGAATAAGGAGAAGGAGAAGGTGAAGTCTGGAGGGTGAATCAGAAGAAGCAGAAGAAGGAGAAGGAGAAGATGAAGTCTGGAGGGTGAAGCAGAAGAAGTAGAAGAAGGAGAAGGAGAAGCTGAAGTCTGGAGGGTGAAGCAGAAGAAGTAGAAGAAGGAGAAGGAGAAGGTGAAGTCAGGAGGGTGAATCAGAAGAAGTAGAAGAAGGAGAAGGAGAAGGTGAAGTCAGGAGGGTGAATCAGAAGAAGCAGAAGAAGGAAAAGGAGAAGGTGAAGTCTGGAGGGTGAATCAGAAGAATGAGAAGAAGGAGAAGGAGAAGGTGAAGTCTGGAGGGTGAATCAGAAGAAGCAGAAGAAAGAGAAGGAGAAGGTGAAGTCTGGAGGGTGAAGCAGAAGAAACAGAAGAAGGAGAAGGAGAAGGTGAAGTCTGGAGGGTGAATCAGAAGAAGCAGAAGAAGGAGAAGGAGAAGATGAATTCTGGAGGGTGAATCAGAAGAAGTAGAAGAAGGAGAAGGAGAAGGTGAAGTCTGGAGGGTGAATCAGAGGTAGTAGAAGACGGAGAAGGAGAAGGTGAAGTCTGGACGGTGAATCAGAAGAAACAGAAGAAGGAGAAGGAGAAGGTGAAGTCTGGAGGGTGTATCAGAAGAAGTAGAAGAAGGAGAAGGAGAAGGTGTAGTCCGGAGGGTGAATCAGAAGAAGTAGACGAAGGAGAAGGAGAAGGTGAAGTCTGGAGGGTGAATCAGAAGAAGCAGAAGAAGGAAATAGAGAAGGTGAAGTCTGGAGGGTGAATCAGAAGAAGTAGAAGAAGGAGAAGGAGAAGGTGAAGTCTGGAGGGTGAATCAGAAGAAGCAGAAGAAGGAGAAGGAGAAGGTGAAGTCTGGAGGGTGAATCAGAAGAAGCAGAAGAAGGAGAAGGAGAAGGAGAAGTCTGGAGTGTGAATCAGAAGAAGCAGAAGAAGGAGAAGGAGAAGGTGAAGTCTGGAGGGTGAAGCAGAAGAAGTAGAAGAAGGAGAAGGAGAAGGTGAAGTCAGGAGGGTGAATCAGAAGAAGTAGAAGAAGGAGAAGGAGAAGGTGAAGTCAGGAGGGTGAATCAGAAGAAGCAGAAGAAGGAGAAGGAGAAGTTGAAGTCTGGAGGGTGAATCAGAAGAATCAGAAGAAGGAGAAGGAGAAGGTGAAGTCTGGAGGGTGAATCAGAAGAAGCAGAAGAAGGAGAAGGAGAAGGTGAAGTCTGGAGGGTGAATCAGATGAAGCAGAAGAAGGAGAAGGAGAAGGTGAAGTTAGGAGGGTGAATCAGAAGAAGCAGAAGAAGGAGAAGGAGCAGGTGATGTCAGCGGGATGAAGCAGAAGAAGTAGAAGAAGGAGAAGGAGAAGGTGAAGTCAGGACGGTGAAGCAGAAGAAGCAGAAGAAGGAGAAGGAGAATGTGAAGTCTGGAGGGTGAATCAGAATAAGTAGAAGAAGGAGAAGGAGAAGGTCAAGTCTGGAGGGTGAATCAGAAGAAATAGAAGAAGGAGAAGAAGAAGTTGAAGTCTGGAGGGTGAAGCAGAAGAAGTAGAAGGAGAAGGAGAAGTTGAAGTCAGGAGGGTGAATCAGAAGAAGTAGAAGAAGGAAAAGGAGAAGGTGAAGTCAGGAGGGTGAATCAGAAGAAGCAGAAGAAGGAGAAGGAGAAGGTGATGTCTGTAGGGTGAATCAGAAGAAGTAGAAGAAGGAGAAGGAGAAGGTGTTGTCTGGAGGGTGAATCAGAAGAAGTAGACGAAGGAGAAGGAGAAGGTGAAGTCTGGAGGGTGAATCAGAAGAAGCAGAAGAAGGAGAAGGAGAAGGTGAAGTCTGGAGGGTGAATCAGAAGAAGCAGAATAAGGAGAAGGAGAAGGTGAAGTCTGGAGGGTGAATCAGAAGAAGCAGAAAAAGGAGAAGGAGAAGGTGAAGTCTGAAGGGTGAATCAGAAGAAGTAGAAGAAGGAGAAGGAGAAGGTGAAGTCTGGAGGGTGAAGCAGAAGAAGTAGAAGAAGGAGAAGGAGAAGGTGAAGTCAGGAGGGTGAATCAGAAGAAGTAGAAGAAGCAGAAGGAGAAGGTGAAGTCAGGAGGGTGAATCAGAAGAAGCAGAAGAAGGAGAAGGAGAAGGTGACGTCTGGAGGGTGAATCAGAAGAATCAGAAGAAGGAGAAGGAGAAGGTGAAGTCTGGAGGGTGAATCAGAAGAAGCAGAAGAATGAGAAGGAGAAGGTGAAGTCTGGAGGGTGAAGCAGAAGAAACAGAAGAAGGAGAAGGAGAAGGTGAAGACTGGAGGGTGAATCAGAAGAAGTAGAAGAAGGAGAAGGAGAAGGTGCAGTCTGGAGGGTGAATCAGAAGAAGTAGAAGAAGGAGAAGGAGAAGGTGAAGTCTGGAGTGTGAATCAGAAGAAGCAGAAGAAGGAGAAGGAGAAGGTGAAGTCTGGAGGGTGAATCAGAAGAAGCAGTAGAAGGAGAAGGAACAGATGAAGTCTGGAGGGTGAATCAGAAGAAGTAGAAGAAGGAGAAGGAGAAGGTGAGGTCTGGAGGGTGAATCAGAAGAAGCAGAAGAAGGAGAAGGAGAAGGTGAAGTCTGGAGGGTGAATCAGAAGAAGCAGAAGAAGGAGAAGGTGAAGTCTGGAGGGTGAATCAGAAGAAGCAGAAGAAGGAGAAGGAGAAGGTGAAGTCAGGAGGGTGAATCAGAAGAAGCAGAAGAAGGAGAAGGAGAAGGTGAAGTTAGGAGGGTGAATCAGAAGAAGCAGAAGAAGGAGAAGGAGCAGGTGATGTCATTGGGATGAAGCAGAAGAAGTAGAAGAAGGAGAAGGAGAAGGTGAAGTCAGGACGGTGAAGCAGAAGAAGCAGAAGAAGGAGAAGGAGAAGGTGAAGTCTGGAGGGTGAATCAGAAGAAGTAGAAGAAGGAGAAGGAGAAGGTCATGTCTGGAGGGTGAATCAGAAGAAGGAGAAGAAGGAGAAGGAGAAGGTGAAGTCTGGAGGGTGAAGTAGAAGTAGTAGAAGAAGGAGAAGGAGAATGTGAAGTCAGGAGGGTGAATCAGAAGAAGTAGAAGAAGGAGATGAAGAAGGTGAAGTCAGGAGGGTGAATCAGAAGAATCAGAAGAAGGAGAAGGAGAAGGTGAAGTCTGGAGGGTGAATCAGATGAAGCAGAAGAAAGAGAAGGAGAAGGTGAAGTCTGGAGGGTGAATCAGAAGAAGTAGAAGAAGGAGAAGGAGAAGGTGAAGTCTGGAGTGTGAATCAGAAGAAGCAGAAGAAGGAGAAGGAGAAGGTGAAGTCTGGAGGGTGAATCAGAAGAAGCAGAATAAGGAGAAGGAGAAGGTGAAGTCTGGAGGGTGAATCAGAAGAAGCAGAAGAAGGAGAAGGAGAAGGTGAAGTCTGGAGGGTGAATCAGAAGAAGTAGAAGAAGGAGAAGGAGAAGGTGAAGTCTGGAGGGTGAAGCAGAAGAAGTAGAAGTAGGAGAAGGAGAAGGTGAAGTTAGGAGGGTGAATCAGAAGAAGTAGAAGAAGGAGAAGGAGAAGGTGAAGTCAGGAGGGTGAATCAGAAGAAGTAGAAGAAGGAGAAGGAGAAGGTGAAGTTAGGAGGGTGAATCAGAAGAAGCAGAATAAGGAGAAGGAGAAGGTGAAGTCTGGAGGGTGAATCAGAAGAAGCAGAAGAAGGAGAAGGAGAAGATGAAGTCTGGAGGGTGAAGCAGAAGAAGTAGAAGAAGGAGAAGGAGAAGCTGAAGTCTGGAGGGTGAAGCAGAAGAAGTAGAAGAAGGAGAAGGAGAAGGTGAAGTCAGGAGGGTGAATCAGAAGAAGTAGAAGAAGGAGAAGGAGAAGGTGAAGTCAGGAGGGTGAATCAGAAGAAGCAGAAGAAGGAAAAGGAGAAGGTGAAGTCTGGAGGGTGAATCAGAAGAATGAGAAGAAGGAGAAGGAGAAGGTGAAGTCTGGAGGGTGAATCAGAAGAAGCAGAAGAAAGAGAAGGAGAAGGTGAAGTCTGGAGGGTGAAGCAGAAGAAACAGAAGAAGGAGAAGGAGAAGGTGAAGTCTGGAGGGTGAATCAGAAGAAGCAGAAGAAGGAGAAGGAGAAGATGAATTCTGGAGGGTGAATCAGAAGAAGGAGAAGGAGAAGGTGAAGTCTGGAGGGTGAATCAGAGGTAGTAGAAGAAGGAGAAGGAGAAGGTGAAGTCTGGACGGTGAATCAGAAGAAACAGAAGAAGGAGAAGGAGAAGGTGAAGTCTGGAGGGTGTATCAGAAGAAGTAGAAGAAGGAGAAGGAGAAGGTGTAGTCTGGAGGGTGAATCAGAAGAAGTAGACGAAGGAGAAGGAGAAGGTGAAGTCTGGAGGGTAAATCAGAAGAAGCAGAAGAAGGAAATAGAGAAGGTGAAGTCTGGAGGGTGAATCAGAAGAAGTAGAAGAAGGAGAAGGAGAAGGTGAAGTCTGGAGGGTGAATCAGAAGAAGCAGAAGAAGGAGAAGGAGAAGGTGAAGTCTGGAGGGTGAATCAGAAGAAGCAGAAGAAGGAGAAGGAGAAGGAGAAGTCTGGAGTGTGAATCAGAAGAAGCAGAAGAAGGAGAAGGAGAAGGTGAAGTCTGGAGGGTGAAGCAGAAGAAGTAGAAGAAGGAGAAGGAGAAGGTGAAGTCAGGAGGGTGAATCAGAAGAAGCAGAAGAAGGAGAAGGAGAAGGTGAAGTCAGGAGGGTGAATCAGAAGAAGCAGAAGAAGGAGAAGGAGAAGGTGAAGTCTGGAGGGTGAATCAGAAGAATCAGAAGAAGGAGAAGGAGAAGGTGAAGTCTGGAGGGTGAATCAGAAGAAGCAGAAGAAGGAGAAGGAGAAGGTGAAGTCTGGAGGGTGAATCAGATGAAGCAGAAGAAGGAGAAGGAGAAGGTGAAGTCAGGAGGGTGAATCAGAAGAAGCAGAAGACGGAGAAGGAGAAGGTGAAGTTAGGAGGGTGAATCAGAAGAAGCAGAAGAAGGAGAAGGAGCAGGTGATGTCAGCGGGATGAAGCAGAAGAAGTAGAAGAAGGAGAAGGAGAAGGTGAAGTCAGGACGGTGAAGCAGAAGAAGCAGAAGAAGGAGAAGGAGAATGTGAAGTCTGGAGGGTGAATCAGAATAAGTAGAAGAAGGAGAAGGAGAAGGTCAAGTCTGGAGGGTGAATCAGAAGAAGTAGAAGAAGGAGAAGGAGAAGTTGAAGTCTGGAGGGTGAAGCAGAAGAAGTAGAAGAAGGAGAAGGAGAAGTTGAAGACAGGAGGGTGAATCAGAAGAAGTAGAAGAAGGAGAAGGAGAAGGTGAAGTCAGGAGGGTGAATCAGAAGAAGCAGAAGAAGGAGAAGGAGAAGGTGATGTCTGGAGGGTGAATCAGAAGAAGTAGAAGAAGGAGAAGGAGAAGGTGTTGTCTGGAGGGTGAATCAGAAGAAGTAGACGAAGGAGAAGGAGAAGGTGAAGTCTGGAGGGTGAATCAGAAGAAGCAGAAGAAGGAGAAGGAGAAGGTGAAGTCTGGAGGGTGAATCAGAAGAAGCAGAATAAGGAGAAGGAGAAGGTGAAGTCTGAAGGGTGAATCAGAAGAAGTAGAAGAAGGAGAAGGAGAAGGTGAAGTCTGGAGGGTGAAGCAGAAGAAGTAGAAGAAGGAGAAGGAGAAGGTGAAGTCAGGAGGGTGAATCAGAAGAAGTAGAAGAAGGAGAAGGAGAAGGTGAAGTCAGGAGGGTGAATCAGAAGAAGCAGAAGAAGGAGAAGGAGAAGGTGACGTCTGGAGGGTGAATCAGAAGAATCAGAAGAAGGAGAAGGAGAAGGTGAAGTCTGGAGGGTGAATCAGAAGAAGCAGAAGAATGAGAAGGAGAAGGTGAAGTCTGGAGGGTGAAGCAGAAGAAACAGAAGAAGGAGAAGGAGAAGGTGAAGACTGGAGGGTGAATCAGAAGAAGTAGAAGAAGGAGAAGGAGAAGGTGAAGTCTGGAGGGTGAATCAGAAGAAGTAGAAGAAGGAGAAGGAGAAGGTGAAGTCTGGAGTGTGAATCAGAAGAAGCAGAAGAAGGAGAAGGAGAAGGTGAAGTCTGGAGGGTGAATCAGAAGAAGCAGTAGAAGGAGAAGGAACAGATGAAGTCTGGAGGGTGAATCAGAAGAAGTAGAAGAAGGAGAAGGAGAAGGTGAGGTCTGGAGGGTGAATCAGAAGAAGCAGAAGAAGGAGAAGGAGAAGGTGAAGTCTGAAGGGTGAATCAGAAGAAGCAGAAGAAGGAGAAGGTGAAGTCTGGAGGGTGAATCAGAAGAAGCAGAAGAAGGAGAAGGAGAAGGTGAAGTCAGGAGGGTGAATCAGAAGAAGCAGAAGAAGGAGAAGGAGAAGGTGAAGTTAGGAGGGTGAATCAGAAGAAGCAGAAGAAGGAGAAGGAGCAGGTGATGTCAGGGGGATGAAGCAGAAGAAGTAGAAGAAGGAGAAGGAGAAGGTGAAGTCAGGACGGTGAAGCAGAAGAAGCAGAAGAAGGAGAAGGAGAAGGTGAAGTCTGGAGGGTGAATCAGAAGAAGTAGAAGAAGGAGAAGGAGAAGGTCAAGTCTGGAGGGTGAATCAGAAGAAGGAGAAGAAGGAGAAGGAGAAGGTGAAGTCTGGAGGGTGAAGTAGAAGTAGTAGAAGAAGGAGAAGGAGAATGTGAAGTCAGGAGGGTGAATCAGAAGAAGTAGAAGAAGGAGAAGAAGAAGGTGAAGTCAGGAGGGTGAATCAGAAGAATCAGAAGAAGGAGAAGGAGAAGGTGAAGTCTGGAGTGTGAATCAGATGAAGCAGAAGAAAGAGAAGGAGAAGGTGAAGTCTGGAGGGTGAATCAGAAGAAGTAGAAGAAGGAGAAGGAGAAGGTGAAGTCTGGAGTGTGAATCAGAAGAAGCAGAAGAAGGAGAAGGAGAAGGTGAAGTCTGGAGGGTGAATCAGAAGAAGCAGAATAAGGAGAAGGAGAAGGTGAAGTCTGGAGGGTGAATCAGAAGAAGCAGAAGAAGGAGAAGGAGAAGGTGAAGTCTGGAGGGTGAATCAGAAGAAGTAGAAGAAGGAGAAGGAGAAGGTGAAGTCTGGAGGGTGAAGCAGAAGAAGTAGAAGTAGGAGAAGGAGAAGGTGAAGTTAGGAGGGTGAATCAGAAGAAGTAGAAGAAGGAGAAGGAGAAGGTGAAGTCAGGAGGGTGAATCAGAAGAAGCAGAAGAAGGAGAAGGAGAAGGTGAAGTCTGGAGGGTGAATCAGAAGAATCAGAAGAAGGAGAAGGAGAAGGTGAAGTCTGGAGGGTGAATCAGAAGAAGCAGAGGAAGGAGAAGGAGAAGGTGAAGTCTGGAGGGTGAATCAGAAGAAGCAGAATAAGGAGAAGGAGAAGGTGAAGTCTGGAGGGCGAATCAGAAGAAGCAGAATAAGGAGAAGGAGAAGGTGAAGTCTGGAGGATGAATCAGAAGAAGCAGAAGAAGGAGAAGGAGAAGATGAAGTCTGGAGGGTGAATCAGAAGAAGTAGAAGAAGGAGAAGGAGAAGGTGAAGTCTGGAGGGTGAAGCAGAAGAAGTAGAAGAAGGAGAAGGAGAAGGTGAAGTCAGGAGGGTGAATCAGAAGAAGCAGAAGAAGGAGAAGGAGAAGGTGAGGTCTGGAGGGTGAATCAGAAGAAGCAGAAGAAGGAGAAGGAGAAGGTGAAGTCTGAAGGGTGAATCAGAAGAAGCAGAAGAAGGAGAAGGTGAAGTCTGGAGGGTGAAGGGTGAATCAGAAGAAGTAGAAGAAGGAGAAGGAGAAGGTGAAGTCTGGAGGGTGAAGCAGAAGAAGTAGAAGAAGGAGAAGGAGAAGGTGAAGTCAGGAGGGTGAATCAGAAGAAGTAGAAGAAGGAGAAGGAGAAGGTGAAGTCAGGAGGGTGAATCAGAAGAAGCAGAAGAAGGAGAAGGAGAAGGTGACGTCTGGAGGGTGAATCAGAAGAATCAGAAGAAGGAGAAGGAGAAGGTGAAGTCTGGAGGGTGAATCAGAAGAAGCAGAAGAATGAGAAGGAGAAGGTGAAGTCTGGAGGGTGAAGCAGAAGAAACAGAAGAAGGAGAAGGAGAAGGTGAAGACTGGAGGGTGAATCAGAAGAAGTAGAAGAAGGAGAAGGAGAAGGTGAAGTCTGGAGGGTGAATCAGAAGAAGTAGAAGAAGGAGAAGGAGAAGGTGAAGTCTGGAGTGTGAATCAGAAGAAGCAGAAGAAGGAGAAGGAGAAGGTGAAGTCTGGAGGGTGAATCAGAAGAAGCAGTAGAAGGAGAAGGAACAGATGAAGTCTGGAGGGTGAATCAGAAGAAGTAGAAGAAGGAGAAGGAGAAGGTGAGGTCTGGAGGGTGAATCAGAAGAAGCAGAAGAAGGAGAAGGAGAAGGTGAAGTCTGAAGGGTGAATCAGAAGAAGCAGAAGAAGGAGAAGGTGAAGTCTGGAGGGTGAATCAGAAGAAGCAGAAGAAGGAGAAGGAGAAGGTGAAGTCAGGAGGGTGAATCAGAAGAAGCAGAAGAAGGAGAAGGAGAAGGTGAAGTTAGGAGGGTGAATCAGAAGAAGCAGAAGAAGGAGAAGGAGCAGGTGATGTCAGGGGGATGAAGCAGAAGAAGTAGAAGAAGGAGAAGGAGAAGGTCAAGTCTGGAGGGTGAATCAGAAGAAGGAGAAGAAGGAGAAGGAGAAGGTGAAGTCTGGAGGGTGAAGTAGAAGTAGTAGAAGAAGGAGAAGGAGAATGTGAAGTCAGGAGGGTGAATCAGAAGAAGTAGAAGAAGGAGAAGAAGAAGGTGAAGTCAGGAGGGTGAATCAGAAGAATCAGAAGAAGGAGAAGGAGAAGGTGAAGTCTGGAGGGTGAATCAGATGAAGCAGAAGAAAGAGAAGGAGAAGGTGAAGTCTGGAGGGTGAATCAGAAGAAGTAGAAGAAGGAGAAGGAGAAGGTGAAGTCTGGAGTGTGAATCAGAAGAAGCAGAAGAAGGAGAAGGAGAAGGTGAAGTCTGGAGGGTGAATCAGAAGAAGCAGAATAAGGAGAAGGAGAAGGTGAAGTCTGGAGGGTGAATCAGAAGAAGCAGAAGAAGGAGAAGGAGAAGGTGAAGTCTGGAGGGTGAATCAGAAGAAGTAGAAGAAGGAGAAGGAGAAGGTGAAGTCTGGAGGGTGAAGCAGAAGAAGTAGAAGTAGGAGAAGGAGAAGGTGAAGTTAGGAGGGTGAATCAGAAGAAGTAGAAGAAGGAGAAGGAGAAGGTGAAGTCAGGAGGGTGAATCAGAAGAAGCAGAAGAAGGAGAAGGAGAAGGTGAAGTCTGGAGGGTGAATCAGAAGAATCAGAAGAAGGAGAAGGAGAAGGTGAAGTCTGGAGGGTGAATCAGAAGAAGCAGAGGAAGGAGAAGGAGAAGGTGAAGTCTGGAGGGTGAATCAGAAGAAGCAGAATAAGGAGAAGGAGAAGGTGAAGTCTGGAGGGTGAATCAGAAGAAGCAGAATAAGGAGAAGGAGAAGGTGAAGTCTGGAGGATGAATCAGAAGAAGCAGAAGAAGGAGAAGGAGAAGATGAAGTCTGGAGGGTGAATCAGAAGAAGTAGAAGAAGGAGAAGGAGAAGGTGAAGTCTGGAGGGTGAAGCAGAAGAAGTAGAAGAAGGAGAAGGAGAAGGTGAAGTCAGGAGGGTGAATCAGAAGAAGCAGAAGAAGGAGAAGGAGAAGGTGAAGTCTGGAGGGTGAATCAGAAGAATCAGAAGAAGGAGAAGGAGAAGGTGAAGTCTGGAGGGTGAATCAGAAGAAGCAGAAGAAAGAGAAGGAGAAGGTGAAGTCTGGAGGGTGAAGCAGAAGAAACAGAAGAAGGAGAAGGAGAAGGTGAAGACTGGAGGGTGAATCAGAAGAAGTAGAAGAAGGAAAAGGAGAAGGTGAAGTCTGGAGGTTGAATCAGAAGAAGTAGAAGAAGGAGAAGGAGAAGGTGAAGTCTGGAGGGTGAATCAGAAGAAGCAGAAGAAGGAGAAGGAGAAGGTGAAGTCTGGACGGTGAATCAGAAGAAACAGAAGAAGGAGAAGGAGAAGGTGAAGTCTGGAGGGTGAATCAGAAGAAGTAGAAGAAGGAGAAGGAGAAGGTGTAGTCTGGAGGGTCAATCAGAAGAAGGAGACGAAGGAGAAGGAGAAGGTGAAGTCTGGAGGGTGAATCAGAAGAAGCAGAAGAAGGAAATGGAGAAGGTGAAGTCTGGAGGGTGAATCAGAAGAAGTAGAAGAAGGAGAAGGAGAAGATGAAGTCTGGAGGGTGAATCAGAAGAAGCAGAAGAAGGAGAAGGAGAAGGTGAAGTCTAGAGGGTGAATCAGAAGAAGCAGAAGAAGGAGAAGGAGAAGGTGAAGTCTGGAGGGTGAAGCAGAAGAAGTAGAAGAAGGAGAAGGATAAGGTGAAGTCAGGAGGGTGAATCAGAAGAAGTAGAAGAAGGAGAAGGAGAAGGTGAGGTCAGGAGGGTGAATCAGAAGAAGCAGAAGAAGGATAAGGAGAAGGTGAAGTCTGGAGGGTGAATCAGATGAATCAGAAGAAGGAGAAGGAGAAGGTGAAGTCTGGAGGGTGAATCAGAAGAAGCAGAAGAAGGAGAAGGAGAAGCTGAAGTCTGGAGGGTGAATCAGAAGAAGCAGAAGAAGGAGAAGGAGAAGGTGAAGTCAGGAGGGTGAATCAGAAGAAGCAGAAGAAGGAGAAGGAGAAGGTGAAGTTAGGAGGGTGAATCAGAAGAAGCAGAAGAAGGAGAAGGAGCAGGTGATGTCAGCGGGATGAAGCAGAAGAAGTAGAAGAAGGAGAAGGAGAAGGTGAAGTCAGGACGGTGAAGCAGAAGAAGCAGAAGAAGGAGAAGGAGAAGGTGAAGTCTGGAGGGTGAATCAGAATAAGTAGAAGAAGGAGAAGGAGAAGGTCAAGTCTGGAGGGTGAATCAGAAGAAGTAGAAGAAGGAGAAGGAGATGGTGAAGTCTGGAGGGTGAAGCAGAAGAAGTAGAAGAAGGAGAAGGAGAAGGTGAAGTCAGGAGGGTGAATCAGAAGAAGTAGAAGAAGGAGAAGGAGAAGGTGAAGTCAGGAGGGTTAATCAGAAGAAGCAGAAGAAGGAGAAGGAGAAGGTGAAGTCTGGAGGGTGAATCAGAAGAAGCAGAAGAAGGAGAAGGAGAAGGTGAAGTCAGGAGGGTGAATCAGAAGAAGCAGAAGAAGGAGAAGGAGAAGGTGAAGTTAGGAGGGTGAATCAGAAGAAGCAGAAGAAGGAGAAGGAGCAGGTGATGTCAGGGGGATGATGCAGAAGAAGTAGAAGAAGGAGAAGGAGAAGGTGAAGTCAGGACGGTGAAGCAGAAGAAGCAGAAGAAGGAGAAGGAGAAGGTGAAGTCTGGAGGGTGAATCAGAAGAAGTAGAAGAAGGAGAAGGAGAAGGTCAAGTCTGGAGGGTGAATCAGAAGAAGTAGAAGAAGGAGAAGGAGAAGGTGAAGTCTGGAGGGTGAAGCAGAAGAAGTAGATGAAGGAGAAGGAGAAGGTGAAGTCAGGAGGGTGAATCAGAAGAAGTAGAAGAAGGAGAAGGAGAAAGTGAAGTCAGGAGGGTGAATCAGAAGAAGCAGAAGAAGGAGAAGGAGAAGGTGAAGTCTGGAGGGTGAATCAGAAGAAGCAGAAGAAGGAGAAGGAGAAGATGAAATCTGGAGGGTGAATCAGAAGAAGTAGAAGAAGGAGAAGGAGAAGGTGAGGTCTTGAGGGTGAATCAGAAGAAGTAGAAGAAGGAGAAGGAGAAGGTGAAGTCTGGAGGGAGAATCAGAAGAAGCAGAAGAAGGAGAAGGTGAAGTCTGGAGGTTGAATCAGAAGAAGCAGAAGAAGGAGAAGGAGAAGGTGAAGTCTGGAGGGTGAATCAGAAGAAGCAGAAGAAGGAGAAGGAGAAGATGAAATCTGGAGGGTGAATCAGAAGAAGCAGAAGAAAGAGAAGGAGAAGGTGAAGTCTGGAGGGTGAATCAGAAGAAGTAGAAGAAGGAGAAGGAGAAGGTGAAGTCTGGAGGGTGAATCAGAAGAAGCAGAAGAAGGAGAAGGAGAAGGTGAAGTCTGGAGGGTGAATCAGAAGAAGCAGAAGAAGGAGAAGGAGAAGGTGAAGTCTGGTGGGTGAAGTAGAAGAAGTAGAAGAAGGAGAAGGAGAAGGTGAAGTCAGGAGGGTGAATCAGAAGAAGTAGAAGAAGGAGAAGGAGAAGGTGAAGTCAGGAGGGTGAATCAGAAGAAGCAGAAGAAGGAGAAGGAGAAGGTGAAGTCTGGAGGGTGAATCAGAAGAAGCAGAATCAGGAGAAGGAGAAGGTGAAGTCTGGAGGGTGAATCAGAAGAAGCAGAATAAGGAGAAGGAGAAGGTGAAGTCTGGATGGTGAATCAGAAGAAGCAGAAGAAGGAGAAGGAGAAGATGAAGTCTGGAGGGTGAATCAGAAGAAGTAGAAGAAGGAGAAGGAGAAGGTGAAGTCTGGAGGGTGAAGTAGAAGAAGTAGAAGAAGGAGAAGGAGAAGGTGAAGTCAGGAGGGTGAATCAGAAGAAGTAGAAGAAGGAGAAGGAGAAGGTGTAGTCTGCAGGGTCGATCAGAAGAAGTAGACGAAGGAGAAGGAGAAGGTGAAGTCTGGAGGGTGAATCAGAAGAAGCAGAAAAGGAAATGGAGAAGGTGAAGTCTGGAGGGTGAATCAGAAGAAGTAGAAGAAGGAGAAGGTGAAGTCTGGAGGGTGAATCAGAAGAAGCAGAAGAAGGAGAAGGAGAAGGTGAAGTCTGGAGGGTGAATCAGAAGAAGCAGAAGAAGGAGAAGGAGAAGGAGAAGTCTGGAGGGTGAATCAGAAGAAGCAGAAGAAGGAGAAGGAGAAGGTGAAGTCTGGAGGGTGAAGCAGAAGAAGTAGAAGAAGGAGAAGGAGAAGGTGAAGTCAGGAGGGTGAATCAGAAGAAGTAGAAGAAGAAGGAGAAGGTGAGGTCAGGAGGGTGAATCAGAAGAAGCAGAAGAAGGAGAAGGAGAAGGTGAAGTCTGGAGGGTGAATCAGAAGAATCAGAAGAAGGAGAAGGAGAAGGTGAAGTCTGGAGGGTGAATCAGAAGAAGCAGAGGAAGGAGAAGGAGAAGGTGAAGTCCGGAGGGTGAATCAGAAGAAGCAGAAGAAGGAGAAGGAGAAGGTGAAGTCAGGAGGGTGAATCAGAAGAAGCAGAAGAAGGAGAAGGAGAAGGTGAAGTTAGGAGGGTGAATCAGAAGAAGCAGAAGAAGGAGAAGGAGCAGGTGATGTCAGCGGGATGAAGCAGAAGAAGTAGAAGAAGGAGAAGGAGAAGGTGAAGTCAGGACGGTGAAGCAGAAGAAGCAGAAGAAGGAGAAGGAGAAGGTGAAGTCTGGAGGGTGAATCAGAATAAGTAGAAGGAGGAGAAGGAGAAGGTCAAGTCTGGAGGGTGAATCAGAAGAAGTAGAAGAAGGAGAAGGAGAAGGTGAAGTCTGGAGGGTGAATCAGAAGAAGCAGAAGAAGGAGAAGGAGAAGGTGAAGTCTGGAGGGTGAATCAGAAGAATCAGAAGAAGGAGAAGGAGAAGGTGAAGTCTGGAGGGTGAATCAGAAGAAGCAGAAGAAAGAGAAGGAGAAGGTGAAGTCTGGAGGGTGAATCAGAAGAAGCAGAAGAAGGAGAAGGAGAAGGTGAAGTTAGGAGGGTGAATCAGAAGAAGCAGAAGAAGGAGAAGGAGCAGGTGATGTCAGGGGGATGAAGCAGAAGAAGTAGAAGAAGGAGAAGGAGAAGGTGAAGTCAGGACGGTGAAGCAGAAGAAACAGAAGAAGGAGAAGGAGAAGTTGAATCTGGAGGGTGAATCAGAAGAAGTAGAAGAAGGAGAAGGAGAAGGTCAAGTCTGGAAGGTGAATCAGAAGAAGTAGAAGAAGGAGAAGGAGAAGGTGAAGTCTGGAGGGTGAAGCAGAAGAAGTAGAAGAAGGAGAAGGAGAAGGTGAAGTCAGGAGGGTGAATCAGAAGAAGTAGAAGAAGGAGAAGGAGAAGGTGAAGTCAGGAGGGTGAATCAGAAGAAGCAGAAGAAGGAGAAGGAGAAGGTGATGTCTGGAGGGTGAATCAGAAGAAGCAGAAGAAGGAGAAGGAGAAGATGAAATCTGGAGGGTGAATCAGAAGAAGTAGAAGAAGGAGAAGGAGAAGGTGAGGTCTGGAGGGTGAATCAGAAGAAGTAGAAGAAGGAGTAGGAGAAGGTGAAGTCTGGAGGGTGAATCAGAAGAAGCAGAAGAAGGAGAAGGAGAAGGTGAAGTCTGGAGGGTGAATCAGAAGAAGCAGAAGAAGGAGAAGGAGAAGGTGAAGTCTGGAGGGTGAATCAGAAGAAGCAGAAGAAGGAGAAGGAGAAGATGAAATATGGAGGGTGAATCAGAAGAAGCAGAAGAAAGAGAAGGAGAAGGTGAAGTCTGGAGGGTGAATCAGAAGAAGTAGAAGAAGGAGAAGGAGAAGGTGAAGTCTGGAGGGTGAATCAGAAGAAGCAGAAGAAGGAGAAGGAGAAGGTGAAGTCTGGAGGGTGAATCAGAAGAAGCAGAAGAAGGAGAAGGAGAAGGTGAAGTCTGGAGGGTGAATCAGAAGAAGCAGAAGAAGGAGAAGGAGAAGTTGAAGTCTGGAGGGTGAATCAGAAGAAGCAGAATAAGGAGAAGTGAAGGTGAAGTATGGAGGGTGAATCAGAAGAAGCAGAAGCAGGAGAAGGAGAAGGTGAAGTCTGGAGGGTGAATCAGAAGAAGTAGAAGAAGGAGAAGGAGAAGGTGAAGTCTGGAGGGTGAAGCAGAAGAAGGAGAAGAAGGAGAAGGAGAAGGTGAAGTCAGGAGGGTGAATCAGAAGAAGTAGAAGAAGGAGAAGGAGAAGGTGAAGTCAGGAGGGTGAATAAGAAGAAGCAGAAGAAGGAGAAGGAGAAGGTGAAGTCTGGAGGGTGAATCAGAAGAAGCAGAATCAGGAGAAGGAGAAGGTGAAGTCTGGAGGGTGAATCAGAAGAAGCAGAATAAGGAGAAGGAGAAGGTGAAGTCTGGAGGGTGAATCAGAAGAAGCAGAAGAAGGAGAAGGAGAAGATGAAGTCTGGAGGGTGAATCAGAAGAAGTAGAAGAAGGAGAAGGAGAAGGTGAAGTCTGGAGGGTGAAGCAGAAGAAGTAGAAGAAGGAGAAGGAGAAGGTGAAGTCAGGAGGGTGAATCAGAAGAAGTAGAAGAAGGAGAAGGAGAAGGTGAAGTCAGGAGGGTGAATCAGAAGAAGCAGAAGAAGGAGAAGGAGAAGGTGAAGTCTGGAGGGTGAAGTAGAAGTAGTCGAAGAAGGAGAAGGAGAAGGTGAAGTCAGGAGGGTGAATCAGAAGAAGTAGAAGAAGGAGAAGAAGAAGGTGAAGTCAGGAGGGTGAATCAGAAGAATCAGAAGAAGGAGAAGGAGAAGGTGAAGTCTGGAGGGTGAATCAGATGAAGCAGAAGAAAGAGAAGGAGAAGGTGAAGTCTGGAGGGTGAATCAGAAGAAGTAGAAGAAGGAGAAGGAGAAGGTGAAGTCTGGAGTGTGAATCAGAAGAAGCAGAAGAAGGAGAAGGAGAAGGTGAAGTCTGGAGGGTGAATCAGAAGAAGCAGAATAAGGAGAAGGAGAAGGTGAAGTCTGGAGGGTGAATCAGAAGAAGCAGAAGAAGGAGAAGGAGAAGGTGAAGTCTGGAGGGTGAATCAGAAGAAGTAGAAGAAGGAGAAGGAGAAGGTGAAGTCTGGAGGGTGAAGCAGAAGAAGTAGAAGTAGGAGAAGGAGAAGGTGAAGTTAGGAGGGTGAATCAGAAGAAGTAGAAGAAGGAGAAGGAGAAGGTGAAGTCAGGAGGGTGAATCAGAAGAAGCAGAAGAAGGAGAAGGAGAAGGTGAAGTCTGGAGGGTGAATCAGAAGAATCAGAAGAAGGAGAAGGAGAAGGTGAAGTCTGGAGGGTGAATCAGAAGAAGCAGAGGAAGGAGAAGGAGAAGGTGAAGTCTGGAGGGTGAATCAGAAGAAGCAGAATAAGGAGAAGGAGAAGGTGAAGTCTGGAGGGTGAATCAGAAGAAGCAGAATAAGGAGAAGGAGAAGGTGAAGTCTGGAGGGTGAATCAGAAGAAGCAGAAGAAGGAGAAGGAGAAGATGAAGTCTGGAGGGTGAATCAGAAGAAGTAGAAGAAGGAGAAGGAGAAGGTGAAGTCTGGAGGGTGAAGCAGAAGAAGTAGAAGAAGGAGAAGGAGAAGGTGAAGTCAGGAGGGTGAATCAGAAGAAGCAGAAGAAGGAGAAGGAGAAGGTGAAGTCTGGAGGGTGAATCAGAAGAATCAGAAGAAGGAGAAGGAGAAGGTGAAGTCTGGAGGGTGAATCAGAAGAAGCAGAAGAAAGAGAAGGAGAAGGTGAAGTCTGAAGGGTGAAGCAGAAGAAACAGAAGAAGGAGAAGGAGAAGGTGAAGACTGGAGGGTGAATCAGAAGAAGTAGAAGAAGGAGAAGGAGAAGGTGAAGTCTGGAGGGTGAATCAGAAGAAGTAGAAGAAGGAGAAGGAGAAGGTGAAGTCTGGAGGGTGAATCAGAAGAAGCAGAAGAAGGAGAAGGAGAAGGTGAAGTCTGGAGGGTGAATCAGAAGAAGCAGAAGAAGGAGAAGGAGAAGATGAAGTCTGGAGGGTGAATCAGAAGAAGTAGAAGAAGGAGAAGGGGAAGGTGAAGTCTGGAGGGTGAATCAGAAGTAGTAGAAGAAGGAGAAGGAGAAGGTGAAGTCTGGACGGTGAATCAGAAGAAACAGAAGAAGGAGAAGGAGAAGGTGAAGTCTGGAGGGTGAATCAGAAGAAGTAGAAGAAGGAGAAGGAGAAGGTGTAGTCTGGAGGGTCAATCAGAAGAAGTAGACGAAGGAGAAGGAGAAGGTGAAGTCTGGAGGGTGAATCAGAAGAAGCAGAAGAAGGAAATGGAGAAGGTGAAGTCTGGAGGGTGAATCAGAAGAAGTAGAAGAAGGAGAAGGAGAAGGTGAAGTCTGGAGGGTGAATCAGAAGAAGCAGAAGAAGGAGAAGGAGAAGGTGAAGTCTGGAGGGTGAATCAGAAGAAGCAGAAGAAGGAGAAGGAGAAGGTGAAGTCTGGAGGGTGAAGCAGAAGAAGTAGAAGAAGGAGAAGGAGAAGGTGAAGTCAGGAGGGTGAATCAGAAGAAGTAGAAGAAGGAGAAGGAGAAGGTGAGGTCAGGAGGGTGAATCAGAAGAAGCAGAAGAAGGAGAAGGAGAAGGTGAAGTCTGGAGGGTGAATCAGAAGAATCAGAAGAAGGAGAAGGAGAAGGTGAAGTCTGGAGGGTGAATCAGAAGAAGCAGAAGAAGGAGAAGAAGAAGCTGAAGTCTGGAGGGTGAATCAGAAGAAGCAGAAGAAGGAGAAGGAGAAGGTGAAGTCAGGAGGGTGAATCAGAAGAAGCAGAAGAAGGAGAAGGAGAAGGTGAAGTTAGGAGGGTGAATCAGAAGAAGCAGAAGAAGGAGAAGGAGCAGGTGATGTCAGCGGGATGAAGCAGAAGAAGTAGAAGAAGGAGAAGGAGAAGGTGAAGTCAGGACGGTGAAGCAGAAGAAGCAGAAGAAGGAGAAGGAGAAGGTGAAGTCTGGAGGGTGAATCAGAATAAGTAGAAGAAGGAGAAGGAGAAGGTCAAGTCTGGAGGGTGAATCAGAAGAAGTAGAAGAAGGAGAAGGAGAAGGTGAAATCTAGAGGGTGAAGCAGAAGAAGTAGAAGAAGGAGAAGGAGAAGGTGAAGTCAGGAGGGTGAATCAGAAGAAGTAGAAGAAGGAGAAGGAGAAGGTGAAGTCAGGAGGGTGAATCAGAAGAAGCAGAAGAAGGAGAAGGAGAAGGTGAAGTCTGGAGGGTGAATCAGAAGAATCAGAAGAAGGAGAAGGAGAAGGTGAAGTCTGGAGGGTGAATCAGAAGAAGCAGAAGAAAGAGAAGGAGAAGGTGAAGTCTGGAGGGTGAATCAGAAGAAGCAGAAGAAGGAGAAGGAGAAGGTGAAGTCAGGAGGGTGAATCAGAAGAAGCAGAAGAAGGAGAAGGTGAAGTCTGGAGGGTGAAGCAGAAGAAGTAGAAGAAGGAGAAGGAGAAGGTGAAGTCAGGAGGGTGAATCAGAAGAAGCAGAAGAAGGAGAAGGAGAAGGTGAAGTCTGGAGGGTGAATCAGAAGAATCAGAAGAAGGAGAAGGAGAAGGTGAAGTCTGGAGGGTGAATCAGAAGAAGCAGAAGAAAGAGAAGGAGAAGGTGAAGTCTGGAGGGTGAAGCAGAAGAAACAGAAGAAGGAGAAGGAGAAGGTGAAGACTGGAGGGTGAATCAGAAGAAGTAGAAGAAGGAGAAGGAGAAGGTGAAGTCTGGAGGGTGAATCAGAAGAAGTAGAAGAAGGAGAAGGAGAAGGTGAAGTCTGGAGGGTGAATCAGAAGAAGCAGAAGAAGGAGAAGGAGAAGGTGAAGTCTGGAGGGTGAATCAGAAGAAGCAGAAGAAGGAGAAGGAGAAGATGAAGTCTGGAGGGTGAATCAGAAGAAGTAGAAGAAGGAGAAGGGGAAGGGGAAGTCTGGAGGGTGAATCAGAAGTAGTAGAAGAAGGAGAAGGAGAAGGTGAAGTCTGGACGGTGAATCAGAAGAAACAGAAGAAGGAGAAGGAGAAGGTGAAGTCTGGAGGGTGAATCAGAAGAAGTAGAAGAAGGAGAAGGAGAAGGTGTAGTCTGGAGGGTCAATCAGAAGAAGTAGACGAAGGAGAAGGAGAAGGTGAAGTCTGGAGGGTGAATCAGAAGAAGCAGAAGAAGGAAATGGAGAAGGTGAAGTCTGGAGGGTGAATCAGAAGAAGTAGAAGAAGGAGAAGGAGAAGGTGAAGTCTGGAGGGTGAATCAGAAGAAGCAGAAGAAGGAGAAGGAGAAGGTGAAGTCTGGAGGGTGAATCAGAAGAATCAGAAGAAGGAGAAGGAGAAGGTGAAGTCTGGAGGGTGAATCAGAAGAAGCAGAAGAAGGAGAAGGAGAAGCTGAAGTCTGGAGGGTGAATCAGAAGAAGCAGAAGAAGGAGAAGGAGAAGGTGAAGTCAGGAGGGTGAATCAGAAGAAGCAGAAGAAGGAGAAGGAGAAGGTGAAGTTAGGAGGGTGAATCAGAAGAAGCAGAAGAAGGAGAAGGAGCAGGTGATGTCAGCGGGATGAAGCAGAAGAAGTAGAAGAAGGAGAAGGAGAAGGTGAAGTCAGGAGGGTGAATCAGAAGAAGCAGAAGAAGGAGAAGGAGAAGGTGAAGTTAGGAGGGTGAATCAGAAGAAGCAGAAGAAGGAGAAGGAGCAGGTGATGTCAGCGGGATGAAGCAGAAGAAGTAGAAGAAGGAGAAGGAGAAGGTGAAGTCAGGACGGTGAAGCAGAAGAAGTAGAAGAAGGAGAAGGAGAAGGTGAAGTCAGGAGGGTGAATCAGAAGAAGTAGAAGAAGGAGAAGGAGAAGGTGAAGTCAGGAGGGTGAATCAGAAGAAGCAGAAGAAGGAGAAGGAGAAGGTGAAGTCTGGAGGGTGAATCAGAAGAATCAGAAGAAGGAGAAGGAGAAGGTGAAGTCTGGAGGGTGAATCAGAAGAAGCAGAAGAAAGAGAAGGAGAAGGTGAAGTCTGGAGGGTGAATCAGAAGAAGCAGAAGAAGGAGAAGGAGAAGGTGAAGTCAGGAGGCTGAATCAGAAGAAGCAGAAGAAGGAGAAGGAGAAGGTGAAGTTAGGAGGGTGAATCAGAAGAAGCAGAAGAAGGAGAAGGAGCAGGTGATGTCAGGAGGATGAAGCAGAAGAAGTAGAAGAAGGAGAAGGAGAAGGTGAAGTCAGGACGGTGAAGCAGAAGAAGCAGAAGAAGGAGAAGGAGAAGGTGAAGTCTGGAGGGTGAATCAGAAGAAGTAGAAGAAGGAGAAGGAGAAGGTCAAGTCTGGAGGGTGAATCAGAAGAAGTAGAAGAAGGAGAAGGAGAAGGTGAAGTCTGGAGGGTGAAGCAGAAGAAGTAGAAGAAGGAGAAGGAGAAGGTGAAGTCAGGAGGGTGAATCAGAAGAAGCAGAAGAAGGAGAAGTTGAAGTCTGGAGGGTGAATCAGAAGAAGCAGAAGAAGGAGAAGGAGAAGGTGAAGTCTGGAGGGTGAATCAGAAGAAGCAGAAGAAGGAGAAGGAGAAGGTGAAGTCTGGAGGGTGAATCAGAAGAAGCAGAAGAAGGAGAAGGAGAAGTTGAAGTCTGGAGGGTGAATCAGAAGAAGCAGATTAAGGAGAAGTGAAGGTGAAGTATGGAGGGTGAACCAGAAGAAGCAGAAGAAGGAGAAGGAGAAGGTGAAGTCTGGAGGGTGAATCAGAAGAAGTAGAAGAAGGAGAAGGAGAAGGTGAAGTCTGGAGGGTGAAGCAGAAGAAGTAGAAGAAGGAGAAGGAGAAGGTGAAGTCTGGAGGGTGAAGCAGAAGAAGCAGAAGAAGGAGAAGGAGAAGATGAAGTCTGGAGGGTGAATCAGAAGAAGTAGAAGAAGGAGAAGGAGAAGGTGAAGTCTGGAGGGTGAAGCAGAAGAAGTAGAAGAAGGAGAAGGAGAAGGTGAAGTCAGGAGGGTGAATCAGAAGAAGCAGAAGAAGGAGAAGGAGAAGGTGAAGTCTGGAGGGTGAATCAGAAGAATCAGAAAAAGGAGAAGGAGAAGGTGAAGTCTGGAGGGTGAAGCAGAAGAAACAGAAGAAGGAGAAGGAGAAGGTGAAGACTGGAGGGTGAATCAGAAGAAGTGGAAGAAGGAGAAGGAGAAGGTGAAGTCTGGAGGGTGAATCAGAAGAAGTAGAAGAAGGAGAAGGAGAAGGTGAAGTCTGGAGGGTGAATCAGAAGAAGCAGAAGAAGGAGAAGGAGAAGGTGAAGTCTGGAGGGTGAATCAGAAGAAGCAGAAGAAGGAGAAGGAGAAGATGAAGTCTGGAGGGTGAATCAGAACAAGTAGAAGAAGGAGAAGGAGAAGGTGAAGTCTGGAGGGTGAATCAGAAGTAGTAGAAGAAGGAGAAGGAGAAGGTGAAGTCTGGACGGTGAATCAGAAGAAAACAGAAGAAGGAGAAGGAGAAGGTGAAGTCTGGACGGTGAATCAGAAGAAGTAGAAGAAGGAGAAGGAGAAGGTGTAGTCTGGAGGGTGAATCAGAAGAGGTAGACGAAGGAGAAGGAGAAGGTGAAGTCTGGAGGGTGAATCAGAAGAAGCAGAAGAAGGAGATGGAGAAGGTGAAGTCTGGAGGGTGAATCAGAAGAAGTAGAAGAAGGAGAAGGAGAAGGTGAAGTCTGGAGGGTGAATCAGAAGAAGCAGAAGAAGGAGAAGGAGAAGGTGAAGTCTGGAGGGTGAATCAGAAGAAGCAGAAGAAGGAGAAGGAGAAGGAGAATCTGGAGGGTGAATCAGAAGAAGCAGAATAAGGAGAAGGAGAAGGTGAAGTCTGAAGGGTGAATCAGAAGAAGCAGAAGAAGGAGAAGGAGAAGGTGAAGTCTGGAGGGTGAATCAGAAGAAGTAGAAGAAGGAGAAGGAGAAGGTGAAGTCTGGAGGGTGAATCAGAAGAAGTAGAAGAAAGAGAAGGAGAAGGTGAAGTCTGGAGGTAGAATCAGAAGAAGTAGAAGAAGGAGAAGGAGAAGGTGAAGTCAGGAGGGTGAATCAGAAGAAGTAGAAGAAGGAGAAGGAGAAGGTGAAGTCAGGAGGGTGAATCAGAAGAAGCAGAAGAAGGAGAAGGAGAAGGTGAAGTCTGGAGGGTGAATCAGAAGAAGCAGAATCAGGAGAAGGAGAAGGTGAAGTCTGGAGGGTGAATCAGAAGAAGCAGAATAAGGAGAAGGAGAAGGTGAAGTCTGGATGGTGAATCAGAAGAAGCAGAAGAAGGAGAAGGAGAAGATGAAGTCTGGAGGGTGAATCAGAAGAAGTAGAAGAAGGAGAAGGAGAAGGTGAAGTCTGGAGGGTGAAGTAGAAGAAGTAGAAGAAGGAGAAGGAGAAGGTGAAGTCAGGAGGGTGAATCAGAAGAAGTAGAAGAAGGAGAAGGAGAAGGTGTAGTCTGGAGGGTCGATCAGAAGAAGTAGACGAAGGAGAAGGAGAAGGTGAAGTCTGGAGGGTGAATCAGAAGAAGCAGAAAAGGAAATGGAGAAGGTGAAGTCTGGAGGGTGAATGAGAAGAAGTAGAAGAAGGAGAAGGTGAAGTCTGGAGGGTGAATCAGAAGAAGCAGAAGAAGGAGAAGGAGAAGGTGAAGTCTGGAGGGTGAATCAGAAGAAGCAGAAGAAGGAGAAGGAGAAGGAGAAGTCTGGAGGGTGAATCAGAAGAAGCAGAAGAAGGAGAAGGAGAAGGTGAAGTCTGGAGGGTGAAGCAGAAGAAGTAGAAGAAGGAGAAGGAGAAGGTGAAGTCAGGAGGGTGAATCAGAAGAAGTAGAAGAAGAAGGAGAAGGTGAGGTCAGGAGGGTGAATCAGAAGAAGCAGAAGAAGGAGAAGGAGAAGGTGAAGTCTGGAGGGTGAATCAGAAGAATCAGAAGAAGGAGAAGGAGAAGGTGAAGTCTGGAGGGTGAATCAGAAGAAGCAGAAGAAGGAGAAGGAGAAGGTGAAGTCGGAGGGTGAATCAGAAGAAGCAGAAGAAGGAGAAGGAGAAGGTGAAGTCAGGAGGGTGAATCAGAAGAAGCAGAAGAAGGAGAAGGAGAAGGTGAAGTTAGGAGGTGAATCAGAAGAAGCAGAAGAAGGAGAAGGAGCAGGTGATGTCAGCGGGATGAAGCAGAAGAAGTAGAAGAAGGAGAAGGAGAAGGTGAAGTCAGGACGGTGAAGCAGAAGAAGCAGAAGAAGGAGAAGGAGAAGGTGAAGTCTGGAGGGTGAATCAGAATAAGTAGAAGGAGGAGAAGGAGAAGGTCAAGTCTGGAGGGTGAATCAGAAGAAGTAGAAGAAGGAGAAGGAGAAGGTGAAGTCTGGAGGGTGAAGCAGAAGAAGTAGAAGAAGGAGAAGGAGAAGGTGAAGTCAGGAGGGTGAATCAGAAGAAGTAGAAGAAGGAGAAGCAGAAGGTGAAGTCAGGAGGGTGAATCAGAAGAAGCAGAAGAAGGAGAAGGAGAAGGTGAAGTCTGGAGGGTGAATCAGAAGAATCAGAAGAAGGAGAAGGAGAAGGTGAAGTCTGGAGGGTGAATCAGAAGAAGCAGAAGAAAGAGAAGGAGAAGGTGAAGTTAGGAGGGTGAATCAGAAGAAGCAGAAGAGGGAGAAGGAGCAGGTGATGTCAGGGGGATGAAGCAGAAGAAGTAGAAGAAGGAGAAGGAGAAGGTAAAGTCAGGACGGTGAAGCAGAAGAAGCAGAAGAAGGAGAAGGAGAAGTTGAATCTGGAGGGTGAATCAGAAGAAGTAGAAGAAGGAGAAGGAGAAGGTCAAGTCTGGAAGGTGAATCAGAAGAAGTAGAAGAAGGAGAAGGAGAAGGTGAAGTCTGGAGGGTGAAGCAGAAGAAGTAGAAGAAGGAGAAGGAGAAGGTGAAGTCAGGAGGGTGAATCAGAAGAAGTAGAAGAAGGAGAAGGAGAAGGTGAAGTCAGGAGGGTGAATCAGAAGAAGCAGAAGAAGGAGAAGGAGAAGGTGATGTCTGGAGGGTGAATCAGAAGAAGCAGAAGAAGGAGAAGGAGAAGATGAAATCTGGAGGGTGAATCAGAAGAAGTAGAAGAAGGAGAAGGAGAAGGTGAGGTCTGGAGGGTGAATCAGAAGAAGTAGAAGAAGGAGAAGGAGATGGTGAAGTCTGGAGGGTGAATCAGAAGAAGCAGAAGAAGGAGAAGGAGAAGGTGAAGTCTGGAGGGTGAATCAGAAGAAGCAGAAGAAGGAGAAGGAGAAGGTGAAGTCTGGAGGGTGAATCAGAAGAAGCAGAAGAAGGAGAAGGAGAAGATGAAATATGGAGGGTGAATCAGAAGAAGCAAAAGAAAGAGAAGGAGAAGGTGAAGTCTGGAGGGTGAATCAGAAGAAGTAGAAGAAGGAGAAGGAGAAGGTGAAGTCTGGAGGGTGAATCAGAAGAAGCAGAAGAAGGAGAAGGAGAAGGTGAAGTCTGGAGGGTGAATCAGAAGAAGCAGAAGAAGGAGAAGGAGAAGGTGAAGTCTGGAGGGTGAATCAGAAGAAGCAGAAGAAGGAGAAGGAGAAGTTGAAGTCTGGAGGGTGAATCAGAAGAAGCAGAATAAGGAGAAGTGAAGGTGAAGTATGGAGGGTGAATCAGAAGAAGCAGAAGCAGGAGAAGGAGAAGGTGAAGTCTGGAGGGTGAATCAGAAGAAGTAGAAGAAGGAGAAGGAGAAGGTGAAGTCTGGAGGGTGAAGCAGAAGAAGGAGAAGAAGGAGAAGGAGAAGGTGAAGTCAGGAGGGTGAATCAGAAGAAGTAGAAGAAGGAGAAGGAGAAGGTGAAGTCAGGAGGGTGAATCAGAAGAAGCAGAAGAAGGAGAAGGAGAAGGTGAAGTCTGGAGGGTGAATCAGAAGAAGCAGAAGAAGGAGAAGGAGAAGGTGAAGTCTGGAGGGTGAATCAGAAGAAGCAGAAGAAGGAGAAGGAGAAGGTGAAGTCTGGAGGGTGAATCAGAAGAAGCAGAAGAAGGAGAAGGAGAAGATGAAATATGGAGGGTGAATCAGAAGAAGCAAAAGAAAGAGAAGGAGAAGGTGAAGTCTGGAGGGTGAATCAGAAGAAGTAGAAGAAGGAGAAGGAGAAGGTGAAGTCTGGAGGGTGAATCAGAAGAAGCAGAAGAAGGAGAAGGAGAAGGTGAAGTCTGGAGGGTGAATCAGAAGAAGCAGAAGAAGGAGAAGGAGAAGGTGAAGTCTGGAGGGTGAATCAGAAGAAGCAGAAGAAGGAGAAGGAGAAGTTGAAGTCTGGAGGGTGAATCAGAAGAAGCAGAATAAGGAGAAGTGAAGGTGAAGTATGGAGGGTGAATCAGAAGAAGCAGAAGCAGGAGAAGGAGAAGGTGAAGTCTGGAGGGTGAATCAGAAGAAGTAGAAGAAGGAGAAGGAGAAGGTGAAGTCTGGAGGGTGAAGCAGAAGAAGGAGAAGAAGGAGAAGGAGAAGGTGAAGTCAGGAGGGTGAATCAGAAGAAGTAGAAGAAGGAGAAGGAGAAGGTGAAGTCAGGAGGGTGAATCAGAAGAAGCAGAAGAAGGAGAAGGAGAAGGTGAAGTCTGGAGGGTGAATCAGAAGAAGCAGAATCAGGAGAAGGAGAAGGTGAAGTCTGGAGGGTGAATCAGAAGAAGCAGAATAAGGAGAAGGAGAAGGTGAAGTCTGGAGGGTGAATCAGAAGAAGCAGAAGAAGGAGAAGGAGAAGATGAAGTCTGGAGGGTGAATCAGAAGAAGTAGAAGAAGGAGAAGGAGAAGGTGAAGTCTGGAGGGTGAAGCAGAAGAAGTAGAAGAAGGAGAAGGAGAAGGTGAAGTCAGGAGGGTGAATCAGAAGAAGTAGAAGAAGGAGAAGGAGAAGGTGAAGTCAGGAGGATGAATCAGAAGAAGCAGAAGAAGGAGAAGGAGAAGGTGAAGTCTGGAGGGTGAAGTAGAAGTAGTCGAAGAAGGAGAAGGAGAAGGTGAAGTCAGGAGGGTGAATCAGAAGAAGTAGAAGAAGGAGAAGAAGAAGGTGAAGTCAGGAGGGTGAATCAGAAGAATCAGAAGAAGGAGAAGGAGAAGGTGAATTCTGGAGGGTGAATCAGATGAAGCAGAAGAAAGAGAAGGAGAAGGTGAAGTCTGGAGGGTGAATCAGAAGAAGTAGAAGAAGGAGAAGGAGAAGGTGAAGTCTGGAGTGTGAATCAGAAGAAGCAGAAGAAGGAGAAGGAGAAGGTGAAGTCTGGAGGGTGAATCAGAAGAAGCAGAATAAGGAGAAGGAGAAGGTGAAGTCTGGAGGGTGAATCAGAAGAAGCAGAAGAAGGAGAAGGAGAAGGTGAAGTCTGGAGGGTGAATCAGAAGAAGTAGAAGAAGGAGAAGGAGAAGGTGAAGTCTGGAGGGTGAAGCAGAAGAAGTAGAAGTAGGAGAAGTAGAAGGTGAAGTTAGGAGGGTGAATCAGAAGAAGTAGAAGAAGGAGAAGGAGAAGGTGAAGTCAGGAGGGTGAATCAGAAGAAGCAGAAGAAGGAGAAGGAGAAGGTGAAGTCTGGAGGGTGAATCAGAAGAATCAGAAGAAGGAGAAGGAGAAGGTGAAGTCTGGAGGGTGAATCAGAAGAAGCAGAGGAAGGAGAAGGAGAAGGTGAAGTCTGGAGGGTGAATCAGAAGAAGCAGAATAAGGAGAAGGAGAAGGTGAAGTCTGGAGGGTGAATCAGAAGAAGCAGAATAAGGAGAAGGAGAAGGTGAAGTCTGGAGGGTGAATCAGAAGAAGCAGAAGAAGGAGAAGGAGAAGATGAAGTCTGGAGGGTGAATCAGAAGAAGTAGAAGAAGGAGAAGGAGAAGGTGAAGTCTGGAGGGTGAAGCAGAAGAAGTAGAAGAAGGAGAAGGAGAAGGTGAAGTCAGGAGGGTGAATCAGAAGAAGCAGAAGAAGGAGAAGGAGAAGGTGAAGTCTGGAGGGTGAATCAGAAGAATCAGAAGAAGGAGAAGGAGAAGGTGAAGTCTGGAGGGTGAATCAGAAGAAGCAGAAGAAAGAGAAGGAGAAGGTGAAGTCTGAAGGGTGAAGCAGATGAAACAGAAGAAGGAGAAGGAGAAGGTGAAGACTGGAGGGTGAATCAGAAGAAGTAGAAGAAGGAGAAGGAGAAGGTGAAGTCTGGAGGGTGAATCAGAAGAAGTAGAAGAAGGAGAAGGAGAAGGTGAAGTCTGGAGGGTGAATCAGAAGAAGCAGAAGAAGGAGAAGGAGAAGATGAAATCTGGAGGGTGAATCAGAAGAAGTAGAAGAAGGAGAAGGAGAAGGTGAGGTCTGGAGGGTGAATCAGAAGAAGTAGAAGAAGGAGAAGGAGAAGGTGAAGTCTGGAGGGTGAATCAGAAGAAGCAGAAGAAGGAGAAGGAGAAGGTGAAGTCTGGAGGGTGAATCAGAAGAAGCAGAAGAAGGAGAAGGAGAAGGTGAAGTCTGGAGGGTGAATCAGAAGAAGCAGAAGAAGGAGAAGGAGAAGATGAAATATGGAGGGTGAATCAGAAGAAGCAGAAGAAAGAGAAGGAGAAGGTGAAGTCTGGAGGGTGAATCAGAAGAAGTAGAAGAAGGAGAAGGAGAAGGTGAAGTCTGGAGGGTGAATCAGAAGAAGCAGAAGAAGGAGAAGGAGAAGGTGAAGTCTGGAGGGTGAATCAGAAGAAGCAGAAGAAGGAGAAGGAGAAGGTGAAGTCTGGAGGGTGAATCAGAAGAAGCAGAAGAAGGAGAAGGAGAAGTTGAAGTCTGGAGGGTGAATCAGAAGAAGCAGAATAAGGAGAAGTGAAGGTGAAGTATGGAGGGTGAATCAGAAGAAGCAGAAGCAGGAGAAGGAGAAGGTGAAGTCTGGAGGGTGAATCAGAAGAAGTAGAAGAAGGAGAAGGAGAAGGTGAAGTCTGGAGGGTGAAGCAGAAGAAGGAGAAGAAGGAGAAGGAGAAGGTGAAGTCAGGAGGGTGAATCAGAAGAAGTAGAAGAAGGAGAAGGAGAAGGTGAAGTCAGGAGGGTGAATCAGAAGAAGCAGAAGAAGGAGAAGGAGAAGGTGAAGTCTGGAGGGTGAATCAGAAGAAATAGAATCAGGAGAAGGAGAAGGTGAAGTCTGGAGGGTGAATCAGAAGAAGCAGAATAAGGAGAAGGAGAAGGTGAAGTCTGGAGGGTGAATCAGAAGAAGCAGAAGAAGGAGAAGGAGAAGATGAAGTCTGGAGGGTGAATCAGAAGAAGTAGAAGAAGGAGAAGGAGAAGGTGAAGTCTGGAGGGTGAAGCAGAAGAAGTAGAAGAAGGAGAAGGAGAAGGTGAAGTCAGGAGGGTGAATCAGAAGAAGTAGAAGAAGGAGAAGGAGAAGGTGAAGTCAGGAGGGTGAATCAGAAGAAGCAGAAGAAGGAGAAGGAGAAGGTGAAGTCTGGAGGGTGAATCAGAAGAAGCAGAAGAAGGAAAGGGAGAAGGTGAAGTCTGGAGGGTGAATCAGAAGAAACAGAAGAAGGAGAAGGAGAAGGTGAAGTCTGGAGGGTGAATCAGAAGAAGGAGAAGAAGGAGAAGGAGAAGGTGAAGTCTGGAGGGTGAAGCAGAAGAAGGAGAAGAAGGAGAAGGAGAAGGTGAAGTCAGGAGGGTGAATCAGAAGAAGTAGAAGAAGGAGAAGGAGAAGGTGAAGTCTGGAGGGTGAATCAGAAGAAGCAGAATCAGGAGAAGGAGAAGGTGAAGTCAGGAGGGTGAATCAGAAGAAGTAGAAGAAGGAGAAGGAGAAGGTGAAGTCAGGAGGGTGAATCAGAAGAAGCAGAAGAAGGAGAAGGAGAAGGTGAAGTCTGGAGGGTGAAGTAGAAGTAGTCGAAGAAGGAGAAGGAGAAGGTGAAGTCAGGAGGGTGAATCAGAAGAAGTAGAAGAAGGAGAAGAAGAAGGTGAAGTCAGGAGGGTGAATCAGAAGAATCAGAAGAAGGAGAAGGAGAAGGTGAAGTCTGGAGGGTGAATCAGATGAAGCAGAAGAAAGAGAAGGAGAAGGTGAAGTCTGGAGGGTGAATCAGAAGAAGTAGAAGAAGGAGAAGGAGAAGGTGAAGTCTGGAGTGTGAATCAGAAGAAGCAGAAGAAGGAGAAGGAGAAGGTGAAGTCTGGAGGGTGAATCAGAAGAAGCAGAATAAGGAGAAGGAGAAGGTGAAGTCTGGAGGGTGAATCAGAAGAAGCAGAAGAAGGAGAAGGAGAAGGTGAAGTCTGGAGGGTGAATCAGAAGAAGTAGAAGAAGGAGAAGGAGAAGGTGAAGTCTGGAGGGTGAAGCAGAAGAAGTAGAAGTAGGAGAAGTAGAAGGTGAAGTTAGGAGGGTGAATCAGAAGAAGTAGAAGAAGGAGAAGGAGAAGGTGAAGTCAGGAGGGTGAATCAGAAGAAGCAGAAGAAGGAGAAGGAGAAGGTGAAGTCTGGAGGGTGAATCAGAAGAATCAGAAGAAGGAGAAGGAGAAGGTGAAGTCTGGAGGGTGAATCAGAAGAAGCAGAGGAAGGAGAAGGAGAAGGTGAAGTCTGGAGGGTGAATCAGAAGAAGCAGAATAAGGAGAAGGAGAAGGTGAAGTCTGGAGGGTGAATCAGAAGAAGCAGAATAAGGAGAAGGAGAAGGTGAAGTCTGGAGGGTGAATCAGAAGAAGCAGAAGAAGGAGAAGGAGAAGATGAAGTCTGGAGGGTGAATCAGAAGAAGTAGAAGAAGGAGAAGGAGAAGGTGAAGTCTGGAGGGTGAAGCAGAAGAAGTAGAAGAAGGAGAAGGAGAAGGTGAAGTCAGGAGGGTGAATCAGAAGAAGCAGAAGAAGGAGAAGGAGAAGGTGAAGTCTGGAGGGTGAATCAGAAGAATCAGAAGAAGGAGAAGGAGAAGGTGAAGTCTGGAGGGTGAATCAGAAGAAGCAGAAGAAAGAGAAGGAGAAGGTGAAGTCTGAAGGGTGAAGCAGATGAAACAGAAGAAGGAGAAGGAGAAGGTGAAGACTGGAGGGTGAATCAGAAGAAGTAGAAGAAGGAGAAGGAGAAGGTGAAGTCTGGAGGGTGAATCAGAAGAAGTAGAAGAAGGAGAAGGAGAAGGTGAAGTCTGGAGGGTGAATCAGAAGAAGCAGAAGAAGGAGAAGGAGAAGGTGAAGTCTGGAGGGTGAATCAGAAGAAGCAGAAGAAGGAGAAGGAGAAGATGAAGTCTGGAGGGTGAATCAGAAGAAGTAGAAGAAGGAGAAGGGGAAGGTGAAGTCTGGAGGGTGAATCAGAAGTAGTAGAAGAAGGAGAAGGAGAAGGTGAAGTCTGGACGGTGAATCAGAAGAAACAGAAGAAGGAGAAGGAGAAGGTGAAGTCTGGAGGGTGAATCAGAAGAAGTAGAAGAAGGAGAAGGAGAAGGTGTAGTCTGGAGGGTCAATCAGAAGAAGTAGACGAAGGAGAAGGAGAAGGTGAAGTCTGGAGGGTGAATCAGAAGAAGCAGAAGAAGGAAATGGAGAAGGTGAAGTCTGGAGGGTGAATCAGAAGAAGTAGAAGAAGGAGAAGGAGAAGGTGAAGTCTGGAGGGTGAATCAGAAGAAGCAGAAGAAGGAGAAGGAGAAGGTGAAGTCTGGAGGGTGAATCAGAAGAAGCAGAAGAAGGAGAAGGAGAAGGTGAAGTCTGGAGGGTGAAGCAGAAGAAGTAGAAGAAGGAGAAGGAGAAGGTGAAGTCAGGAGGGTGAATCAGAAGAAGTAGAAGAAGGAGAAGGAGAAGGTGAGGTCAGGAGGGTGAATCAGAAGAAGCAGAAGAAGGAGAAGGAGAAGGTGAAGTCTGGAGGGTGAATCAGAAGAATCAGAAGAAGGAGAAGGAGAAGGTGAAGTCTGGAGGGTGAATCAGAAGAAGCAGAAGAAGGAGAAGGAGAAGCTGAAGTCTGGAGGGTGAATCAGAAGAAGCAGAAGAAGGAGAAGGAGAAGGTGAAGTCAGGAGGGTGAATCAGAAGAAGCAGAAGAAGGAGAAGGAGAAGGTGAAGTTAGGAGGGTGAATCAGAAGAAGCAGAAGAAGGAGAAGGAGCAGGTGATGTCAGCGGGATGAAGCAGAAGAAGTAGAAGAAGGAGAAGGAGAAGGTGAAGTCAGGACGGTGAAGCAGAAGAAGCAGAAGAAGGAGAAGGAGAAGGTGAAGTCTGGAGGGTGAATCAGAATAAGTAGAAGAAGGAGAAGGAGAAGGTCAAGTCTGGAGGGTGAATCAGAAGAAGTAGAAGAAGGAGAAGGAGAAGGTGAAATCTAGAGGGTGAAGCAGAAGAAGTAGAAGAAGGAGAAGGAGAAGGTGAAGTCAGGAGGGTGAATCAGAAGAAGTAGAAGAAGGAGAAGGAGAAGGTGAAGTCAGGAGGGTGAATCAGAAGAAGCAGAAGAAGGAGAAGGAGAAGGTGAAGTCTGGAGGGTGAATCAGAAGAATCAGAAGAAGGAGAAGGAGAAGGTGAAGTCTGGAGGGTGAATCAGAAGAAGCAGAAGAAAGAGAAGGAGAAGGTGAAGTCTGGAGGGTGAATCAGAAGAAGCAGAAGAAGGAGAAGGAGAAGGTGAAGTCAGGAGGGTGAATCAGAAGAAGCAGAAGAAGGAGAAGGTGAAGTCTGGAGGGTGAAGCAGAAGAAGTAGAAGAAGGAGAAGGAGAAGGTGAAGTCAGGAGGGTGAATCAGAAGAAGCAGAAGAAGGAGAAGGAGAAGGTGAAGTCTGGAGGGTGAATCAGAAGAATCAGAAGAAGGAGAAGGAGAAGGTGAAGTCTGGAGGGTGAATCAGAAGAAGCAGAAGAAAGAGAAGGAGAAGGTGAAGTCTGGAGGGTGAAGCAGAAGAAACAGAAGAAGGAGAAGGAGAAGGTGAAGACTGGAGGGTGAATCAGAAGAAGTAGAAGAAGGAGAAGGAGAAGGTGAAGTCTGGAGGGTGAATCAGAAGAAGTAGAAGAAGGAGAAGGAGAAGGTGAAGTCTGGAGGGTGAATCAGAAGAAGCAGAAGAAGGAGAAGGAGAAGGTGAAGTCTGGAGGGTGAATCAGAAGAAGCAGAAGAAGGAGAAGGAGAAGATGAAGTCTGGAGGGTGAATCAGAAGAAGTAGAAGAAGGAGAAGGGGAAGGGGAAGTCTGGAGGGTGAATCAGAAGTAGTAGAAGAAGGAGAAGGAGAAGGTGAAGTCTGGACGGTGAATCAGAAGAAACAGAAGAAGGAGAAGGAGAAGGTGAAGTCTGGAGGGTGAATCAGAAGAAGTAGAAGAAGGAGAAGGAGAAGGTGTAGTCTGGAGGGTCAATCAGAAGAAGTAGACGAAGGAGAAGGAGAAGGTGAAGTCTGGAGGGTGAATCAGAAGAAGCAGAAGAAGGAAATGGAGAAGGTGAAGTCTGGAGGGTGAATCAGAAGAAGTAGAAGAAGGAGAAGGAGAAGGTGAAGTCTGGAGGGTGAATCAGAAGAAGCAGAAGAAGGAGAAGGAGAAGGTGAAGTCTGGAGGGTGAATCAGAAGAAGCAGAAGAAGGAGAAGGAGAAGGTGAAGTCTGGAGGGTGAAGCAGAAGAAGTAGAAGAAGGAGAAGGAGAAGGTGAAGTCAGGAGGGTGAATCAGAAGAAGGAGAAGAAGGAGAAGGAGAAGGTGAGGTCAGGAGGGTGAATCAGAAGAAGCAGAAGAAGGAGAAGGAGAAGGTGAAGTCTGGAGGGTGAATCAGAAGAATCAGAAGAAGGAGAAGGAGAAGGTGAAGTCTGGAGGGTGAATCAGAAGAAGCAGAAGAAGGAGAAGGAGAAGCTGAAGTCTGGAGGGTGAATCAGAAGAAGCAGAAGAAGGAGAAGGAGAAGGTGAAGTCAGGAGGGTGAATCAGAAGAAGCAGAAGAAGGAGAAGGAGAAGGTGAAGTTAGGAGGGTGAATCAGAAGAAGCAGAAGAAGGAGAAGGAGCAGGTGATGTCAGCGGGATGAAGCAGAAGAAGTAGAAGAAGGAGAAGGAGAAGGTGAAGTCAGGACGGTGAAGCAGAAGAAGCAGAAGAAGGAGAAGGAGAAGGTGAAGTCTGGAGGGTGAATCAGAATAAGTAGAAGAAGGAGAAGGAGAAGGTCAAGTCTGGAGAGTGAATCAGAAGAAGTAGAAGAAGGAGAAGGAGAAGGTGAAGTCTAGAGGGTGAAGCAGAAGAAGTAGAAGAAGGAGCAGGAGAAGGTGAAGTCAGGAGGGTGAATCAGAAGAAGTAGAAGAAGGAGAAGGAGAAGGTGAAGTCAGGAGGGTGAATCAGAAGAAGCAGAAGAAGGAGAAGGAGAAGGTGAAGTCTGGAGGGTGAATCAGAAGAATCAGAAGAAGGAGAAGGAGAAGGTGAAGTCTGGAGGGTGAATCAGAAGAAGCAGAAGAAAGAGAAGGAGAAGGTGAAGTCTGGAGGGTGAATCAGAAGAAGCAGAAGAAGGAGAAGGAGAAGGTGAAGTCAGGAGGGTGAATCAGAAGAAGCAGAAGAAGGAGAAGGAGAAGGTGAAGTTAGGAGGGTGAATCAGAAGAAGCAGAAGAAGGAGAAGGAGCAGGTGATGTCAGGAGGATGAAGCAGAAGAAGTAGAAGAAGGAGAAGGAGAAGGTGAAGTCAGGACGGTGAAGCAGAAGAAGCAGAAGAAGGAGAAGGAGAAGGTGAAGTCTGGAGGGTGAATCAGAAGAAGTAGAAGAAGGAGAAGGAGAAGGTGAAGTCTGGAGGGTGAATCAGAAGAAACAGAAGAAGGAGAAGGAGAAGGTGAAGACTGGAGGGTGAATCAGAAGAAGTAGAAGAAGGAGAAGGAGAAGGTGAAGTCTGGAGGGTGAATCAGAAGAAGTAGAAGAAGGAGAAGGAGAAGGTGAAGTCTGGAGGGTGAATCAGAAGAAGCAGAAGAAGGAGAAGGAGAAGGTGAAGTCTGGAGGGTGAATCAGAAGAAGCAGAAGAAGGAGAAGGAGAAGATGAAGTCTGGAGGGTGAATCAGAAGAAGTAGAAGAAGGAGAAGGGGAAGGGGAAGTCTGGAGGGTGAATCAGAAGTAGTAGAAGAAGGAGAAGGAGAAGGTGAAGTCTGGACGGTGAATCAGAAGAAACAGAAGAAGGAGAAGGAGAAGGTGAAGTCTGGAGGGTGAATCAGAAGAAGTAGAAGAAGGAGAAGGAGAAGGTGTAGTCTGGAGGGTCAATCAGAAGAAGTAGACGAAGGAGAAGGAGAAGGTGAAGTCTGGAGGGTGAATCAGAAGAAGCAGAAGAAGGAAATGGAGAAGGTGAAGTCTGGAGGGTGAATCAGAAGAAGTAGAAGAAGGAGAAGGAGAAGGTGAAGTCTGGAGGGTGAATCAGAAGAAGCAGAAGAAGGAGAAGGAGAAGGTGAAGTCTGGAGGGTGAATCAGAAGAAGCAGAAGAAGGAGAAGGAGAAGGTGAAGTCTGGAGGGTGAAGCAGAAGAAGTAGAAGAAGGAGAAGGAGAAGGTGAAGTCAGGAGGGTGAATCAGAAGAAGGAGAAGAAGGAGAAGGAGAAGGTGAGGTCAGGAGGGTGAATCAGAAGAAGCAGAAGAAGGAGAAGGAGAAGGTGAAGTCTGGAGGGTGAATCAGAAGAATCAGAAGAAGGAGAAGGAGAAGGTGAAGTCTGGAGGGTGAATCAGAAGAAGCAGAAGAAGGAGAAGGAGAAGCTGAAGTCTGGAGGGTGAATCAGAAGAAGCAGAAGAAGGAGAAGGAGAAGGTGAAGTCAGGAGGGTGAATCAGAAGAAGCAGAAGAAGGAGAAGGAGAAGGTGAAGTTAGGAGGGTGAATCAGAAGAAGCAGAAGAAGGAGAAGGAGCAGGTGATGTCAGCGGGATGAAGCAGAAGAAGTAGAAGAAGGAGAAGGAGAAGGTGAAGTCAGGACGGTGAAGCAGAAGAAGCAGAAGAAGGAGAAGGAGAAGGTGAAGTCTGGAGGGTGAATCAGAATAAGTAGAAGAAGGAGAAGGAGAAGGTCAAGTCTGGAGGGTGAATCAGAAGAAGTAGAAGAAGGAGAAGGAGAAGGTGAAGTCTAGAGGGTGAAGCAGAAGAAGTAGAAGAAGGAGCAGGAGAAGGTGAAGTCAGGAGGGTGAATCAGAAGAAGTAGAAGAAGGAGAAGGAGAAGGTGAAGTCAGGAGGGTGAATCAGAAGAAGCAGAAGAAGGAGAAGGAGAAGGTGAAGTCTGGAGGGTGAATCAGAAGAATCAGAAGAAGGAGA
The DNA here is from genome assembly GCF_052327205.1 of Somniosus microcephalus. Taxonomy (NCBI): domain Eukaryota; kingdom Metazoa; phylum Chordata; class Chondrichthyes; order Squaliformes; family Somniosidae; genus Somniosus; species Somniosus microcephalus. The sequence continues at coordinate 1,279,768 of NW_028225219.1, forward strand.
AGGAGAAGGTGAAGTCTGGAGGGTGAATCAGAAGAAGCAGAAGAAAGAGAAGGAGAAGGTGAAGTCTGGAGGGTGAATCAGAAGAAGCAGAAGAAGGAGAAGGAGAAGGTGAAGTCAGGAGGGTGAATCAGAAGAAGCAGAAGAAGGAGAAGGAGAAGGTGAAGTTAGGAGGGTGAATCAGAAGAAGCAGAAGAAGGAGAAGGAGCAGGTGATGTCAGGAGGATGAAGCAGAAGAAGTAGAAGAAGGAGAAGGAGAAGGTGAAGTCAGGACGGTGAAGCAGAAGAAGCAGAAGAAGGAGAAGGAGAAGGTGAAGTCTGGAGGGTGAATCAGAAGAAGTAGAAGAAGGAGAAGGAGAAGGTCAAGTCTGGAGGGTGAATCAGAAGAAGTAGAAGAAGGAGAAGGAGAAGGTGAAGTCTGGAGGGTGAAGCAGAAGAAGTAGAAGAAGGAGAAGGAGAAGGTGAAGTCAGGAGGGTGAATCAGAAGAAGTAGAAGAAGGAGAAGGAGAAGGTGAAGTCAGGAGGGTGAATCAGAAGAAGCAGAAGAAGGAGAAGTTGAAGTCTGGAGGGTGAATCAGAAGAAGCAGAAGAAGGAGAAGGAGAAGGTGAAGTCTGGAGGGTGAATCAGAAGAAGCAGAAGAAGGAGAAGGAGAAGGTGAAGTCTGGAGGGTGAATCAGAAGAAGCAGAAGAAGGAGAAGGAGAAGTTGAAGTCTGGAGGGTGAATCAGAAGAAGCAGATTAAGGAGAAGTGAAGGTGAAGTATGGAGGGTGAACCAGAAGAAGCAGAAGAAGGAGAAGGAGAAGGTGAAGTCTGGAGGGTGAATCAGAAGAAGTAGAAGAAGGAGAAGGAGAAGGCGAAGTCTGGAGGGTGAAGCAGAAGAAGTAGAAGAAGGAGAAGGAGAAGGTGAAGTCTGGAGGGTGAAGCAGAAGAAGCAGAAGAAGGAGAAGGAGAAGATGAAGTCTGGAGGGTGAATCAGAAGAAGTAGAAGAAGGAGAAGGAGAAGGTGAAGTCTGGAGGGTGAAGCAGAAGAAGTAGAAGAAGGAGAAGGAGAAGGTGAAGTCAGGAGGGTGAATCAGAAGAAGCAGAAGAAGGAGAAGGAGAAGGTGAAGTCTGGAGGGTGAATCAGAAGAATCAGAAAAAGGAGAAGGAGAAGGTGAAGTCTGGAGGGTGAATCAGAAGAAGCAGAAGAAAGAGAAGGAGAAGGTGAAGTCTGGAGGGTGAAGCAGAAGAAACAGAAGAAGGAGAAGGAGAAGGTGAAGACTGGAGGGTGAATCAGAAGAAGTAGAAGAAGGAGAAGGAGATGGTGAAGTCTGGAGGGTGAATCAGAAGAAGTAGAAGAAGGAGAAGGAGAAGGTGAAGTCTGGAGGGTGAATCAGAAGAAGCAGAAGAAGGAGAAGGAGAAGGTGAAGTCTGGAGGGTGAATCAGAAGAAGCAGAAGAAGGAGAAGGAGAAGATGAAGTCTGGAGGGTGAATCAGAAGAAGTAGAAGAAGGAGAAGGGGAAGGTGAAGTCTGGAGGGTGAATCAGAAGTAGTAGAAGAAGGAGAAGGAGAAGGTGAAGTCTGGACGGTGAATCAGAAGAAACAGAAGAAGGAGAAGGAGAAGGTGAAGTCTGGAGGGTGAATCAGAAGAAGTAGAAGAAGGAGAAGGAGAAGGTGTAGTCTGGAGGGTCAATCAGAAGAAGTAGACGAAGGAGAAGGAGAAGGTGAAGTCTGGAGGGTGAATCAGAAGAAGCAGAAGAAGGAAATGGAGAAGGTGAAGTCTGGAGGGTGAATCAGAAGAAGTAGAAGAAGGAGAAGGAGAAGGTGAAGTCTGCAGGGTGAATCAGAAGAAGCAGAAGAAGGAGAAGGAGAAGGTGAAGTCTGGAGGGTGAATCAGAAGAAGCAGAAGAAGGAGAAGGAGAAGGTGAAGTCTGGAGGGTGAAGCAGAAGAAGTAGAAGAAGGAGAAGGAGAAGGTGAAGTCAGGAGGGTGAATCAGAAGAAGTAGAAGAAGGAGAAGGAGAAGGTGAGGTCAGGAGGGTGAATCAGAAGAAGCAGAAGAAGGAGAAGGAGAAGGTGAAGTCTGGAGGGTGAATCAGAAGAATCAGAAGAAGGAGAAGGAGAAGGTGAAGTCTGGAGGGTGAATCAGAAGAAGCAGAAGAAGGAGAAGGAGAAGCTGAAGTCTGGAGGGTGAATCAGAAGAAGCAGAAGAAGGAGAAGGAGAAGGTGAAGTCAGGAGGGTGAATCAGAAGAAGCAGAAGAAGGAGAAGGAGAAGGTGAAGTTAGGAGGGTGAATCAGAAGAAGCAGAAGAAGGAGAAGGAGAAGATGAAGTCTGGAGGGTGAATCAGAAGAAGTAGAAGAAGGAGAAGGAGAAGGTGAAGTCTGGAGGGTGAAGCAGAAGAAGTAGAAGAAGGAGAAGGAGAAGGTGAAGTCAGGAGGGTGAATCAGAAGAAGTAGAAGAAGGAGAAGGAGAAGGTGAAGTCAGGAGTGTGAATCAGAAGAAGCAGAAGAAGGAGAAGGAGAAGGGGAAGTCTGGAGGGTGAATCAGAAGAATCAGAAGAAGGAGAAGGAGAAGGTGAAGTCTGGAGGGTGAATCAGAAGAAGCAGAAGAAAGAGAAGGAGAAGGTGAAGTCTGGAGGGTGAAGCAGAAGAAACAGAAGAAGGAGAAGGAGAAGGTGAAGACTGGAGGGTGAATCAGAAGAAGTGGAAGAAGGAGAAGGAGAAGGTGAAGTCTGGAGGGTGAATCAGAAGAAGTAGAAGAAGGAGAAGGAGAAGGTGAAGTCTGGAGGGTGAATCAGAAGAAGCAGAAGAAGGAGAAGGAGAAGGTGAAGTCTGGAGGGTGAATCAGAAGAAGCAGAAGAAGGAGAAGGAGAAGATGAAGTCTGGAGGGTGAATCAGAACAAGTAGAAGAAGGAGAAGGAGAAGGTGAAGTCTGGAGGGTGAATCAGAAGTAGTAGAAGAAGGAGAAGGAGAAGGTGAAGTCTGGACGGTGAATCAGAAGAAACAGAAGAAGGAGAAGGAGAAGGTGAAGTCTGGAGGGTGAATCAGAAGAAGTAGAAGAAGGAGAAGGAGAAGGTGTAGTCTGGAGGGTGAATCAGAAGAGGTAGACGAAGGAGAAGGAGAAGGTGAAGTCTGGAGGGTGAATCAGAAGAAGCAGAAGAAGGAGATGGAGAAGGTGAAGTCTGGAGGGTGAATCAGAAGAAGTAGAAGAAGGAGAAGGAGAAGGTGAAGTCTGGAGGGTGAATCAGAAGAAGCAGAAGAAGGAGAAGGAGAAGGTGAAGTCTGGAGGGTGAATCAGAAGAAGCAGAAGAAGGAGAAGGAGAAGGAGAATCTGGAGGGTGAATCAGAAGAAGCAGAATAAGGAGAAGGAGAAGGTGAAGTCTGGAGGGTGAATCAGAAGAAGCAGAAGAAGGAGAAGGAGAAGGTGAAGTCTGGAGGGTGAATCAGAAGAAGTAGAAGAAGGAGAAGGAGAAGGTGAAGTCTGGAGGGTGAATCAGAAGAAGTAGAAGAAAGAGAAGGAGAAGGTGAAGTCTGGAGGTAGAATCAGAAGAAGTAGAAGAAGGAGAAGGAGAAGGTGAAGTCTGGAGGGTGAAGCAGAAGAAGGAGAAGAAGGAGAAGGAGAAGGTGAAGTCAGGAGGGTGAATCAGAAGAAGTAGAAGAAGGAGAAGGAGAAGTTGAAGTCAGGAGGGTGAATCAGAAGAAGCAGAAGAAGGAGAAGGAGAAGGTGAAGTCTGGAGGGTGAACCAGAAGAATCAGAAGAAACAGAAGGAGAATGTGAAGTCTGGAGGGTGAATCAGAAGAAGCAGAATCAGGAGAAGGAGAAGGTGAAGTCTGGAGGGTGAATCAGAAGAAGCAGAATAAGGAGAAGGAGAAGGTGAAGTCTGGAGGGTGAATCAGAAGAAGCAGAAGAAGGAGAAGGAGAAGATGAAGTCTGGAGGGTGAATCAGAAGAAGTAGAAGAAGGAGAAGGAGAAGGTGAAGTCTGGAGGGTGAAGCAGAAGAAGTAGAAGAAGGAGAAGGAGAAGGTGAAGTCAGGAGGGTGAATCAGAAGAAGTAGAAGAAGGAGAAGGAGAAGGTGAAGACAGGAGGGTGAATCAGAAGAAGCAGAAGAAGGAGAAGGAGAAGGTGAAGTCTGGAGGGTGAATCAGAAGAATCAGAAAAAGGAGAAGGAGATGGTGAAGTCTGGAGGGTGAATCAGAAGAAGCAGAAGAAAGAGAAGGAGAAGGTGAAGTCTGGAGGGTGAAGCAGAAGAAACAGAAGAAGGAGAAGGAGAAGGTGAAGACTGGAGGGTGAATCAGAAGAAGTGGAAGAAGGAGAAGGAGAAGGTGAAGTCTGGAGGGTGAATCGGAAGAAGTAGAAGAAGGAGAAGGAGAAGGTGAAGTCTGGAGGGTGAATCAGAAGAAGCAGAAGAAGGAGAAGGAGAAGGTGAAGTCTGGAGGGTGAATCAGAAGAAGCAGAAGAAGGAGAAGGAGAAGATGAAGTCTGGAGGGTGAATCAGAAGAAGTAGAAGAAGGAGAAGGAGAAGGTGAAGTCTGGAGGGTGAATCAGAAGTAGTAGAAGAAGGAGAAGGAGAAGGTGAAGTCTGGACGGTGAATCAGAAGAAACAGAAGAAGGAGAAGGAGAAGGTGAAGTCTGGAGGGTGAATCAGAAGAAGTAGAAGAAGGAGAAGGAGAAGGTGTAGTCTGGAGGGTGAATCAGAAGAAGTAGACGAAGGAGAAGGAGAAGGTGAAGTCTGGAGAGTGAATCAGAAGAAGCAGAAGAAGGAGATGGAGAAGGTGAAGTCTGGAGGGTGAATCAGAAGAAGTAGAAGAAGGAGAAGGAGAAGGTGAAGTCTGGAGGGTGAATCAGAAGAAGCAGAAGAAGGAGAAGGAGAAGGTGAAGTCTGGAGGGTGAATCAGAAGAAGCAGAAGAAGGAGAAGGAGAAGGAGAAGTCTGGAGGGTGAATCAGAAGAAGCAGAATAAGGAGAAGGAGAAGGTGTAGTCTGGAGGGTGAATCAGAAGAAGCAGAAGAAGGAGAAGGAGAAGGTGAAGTCTGGAGGGAGAATCAGAAGAAGGAGAAGAAGGAGAAGGAGAAGGTGAAGTCTGGAGGGTGAATCAGAAGAAGTAGAAGAAGGAGAAGGAGAAGGTGAAGTCTGGAGGTTGAATCAGAAGAAGTAGAAGAAGGAGAAGGAGAAGGTGAAGTCTGGAGGGTGAAGCAGAAGAAGTAGAAGAAGGAGAAGGAGAAGGTGAAGTCAGGAGGGTGAATCAGAAGAAGTAGAAGAAGGAGAAGGAGAAGGTGAAGTCAGGAGGGTGAATCAGAAGAAGCAGAAGAAGGAGAAGGAGAAGGTGAAGTCTGGAGGGTGAATCAGAAGAATCAGAAGAAGGAGAAGGAGAATGTGAAGTCAGGAGGGTGAATCAGAAGAAGCAGAAGAAAGAGAAGGAGATGGTGAAGTCTGGAGGGTGAATCAGAAGAAGTAGAAGAAGGAGAAGGAGAAGGTGAAGTCTGGAGGGTGAATCAGAAGAAGCAGAGGAAGGAGAAGGAGAAGGTGAAGTCTGGAGGGTGAATCAGAAGAAGCAGAAGAAGTAGAAGGAGAAGGTGAAGTCTGGAGGGTGAATCAGAAGAAGCAGAAGAAGGAGAAGGAGAAGGTGAAGTCTGGAGGGTGAATGAGAAGAAGCAGAATAAGGAGAAGGAGAAGGTGAAGTCTGGAGGGTGAATCAGAAGAAGCAGAAGAAGGAGAAGGAGAAGGTGAAGTCTGGAGGGTGAATCAGAAGAAGTAGAAGAAGGAGAAGGAGAAGGTGAAGTCTGGAGGGTGAAGCAGAAGAAGGAGAAGGAGAAGGTGAAGTCAGGAGGGTGAATCAGAAGAAGTAGAAGAAGGAGAAGGAGAAGGTGAAATCAGGAGGGTGAATCAGAAGAAGCAGAAGAAGGAGAAGGAGAAGGTGAAGTCTGTAGGGTGAATCAGAAGAATCAGAAGAAGGAGAAGGTGAAGTCTGGAGGGTGAATCAGAAGAAGCAGAAGAAAGAGAAGGAGAAGGTGAAGTCTGGAGGGTGAAGCAGAAGATACAGAAGAAGGAGAAGGAGAAGGTGAAGACTGGAGGGTGAATCAGAAGAAGTAGAAGAAGGAGAAGGAGAAGGTGCAGTCTGGAGGGTGAATCAGAAGAAGTAGAAGAAGGAGAAGGAGAAGGTGAAGTCTGGAGGGTGAATCAGAAGAAGCAGAAGAAGGAGAAGGAGAAGGTGAAGTCTGGAGGGTGAATCAGAAGAAGCAGAAGAAGGGGAAGGAGAAGATGAAGTCTGGAGGGTGAATCAGAAGAAGTAGAAGAAGGAGAAGGAGAAGGTGAGGTCTGGAGGGTGAATCAGAAGAAGCAGAAGAAGGAGAAGGAGAAGGTGAAGTCTGGAGGGTGAATCAGAAGAAGCAGAAGAAGGAGAAGGAGAAGGTGAAGTCTGGAGGGTGAATCAGAAGAAACAGAAGAAGGAGAAGGAGAAGGTGAAGTCTGGAGGGTGAATCAGAAGAAGTAGAAGAAGGAGAAGGAGAAGGTGTAGTCTGGAGGGTGAATCAGAAGAAGCAGAAGAAGGAGAAGGAGAAGGTGAAGTCTGGAGGGTGAATCATAAGAAGCAGAAGAAGGAGAAGGAGAAGGTGAAGTCTGGAGGGTGAATCAGAAGAAGCAGAAGAAGGAGAAGGAGAAGGTGAAGTCAGGAGGGTGAATCAGAAGAAGCAGAAGAAGGAGAAGGAGAAGGTGAAGTTAGGAGGGTGAATCAGAAGAAGCAGAAGAAGGAGAAGGAGAAGGTGAAGTCTGGAGGGTGAATCAGAAGAATCAGAAGAAGGAGAAGGAGAAGGTGAAGTCTGGAGGGTGAATCAGAAGAAGCAGAAGAAAGAGAAGGAGAAGGTGAAGTCTGGAGGGTGAAGCAGAAGAATTAGAAGATGGAGAAGGAGAAGGTGAAGTCAGGAGGGTGAATCAGAAGAAGTAGAAGAAGGAGAAGGAGAAGGTGAAGTCAGGAGGGTGAATCGGAAGAAGCAGAAGATGGAGAAGGAGAAGGTGAAGTCTGGAGGGTGAATCAGAAGAATCAGAAGAAGGAGAAGGAGAAGGTGAAGTCTGGAGGGTGAATCAGAAGAAGCAGAGGAAGGAAAAGGAGAAGGTGAAGTCTGGAGGGTGAATCAGAAGAAGCAGAATAAGGAGAAGGAGAAGGTGAAGTCTGGAGGGTGAATCAGAAGAAGCAGAATAAGGAGAAGGAGAAGGTGAAGTCTGGAGGGTGAATCAGAAGAAGCAGAAGAAGGAGAAGGAGAAGGTGAAGTCTGGAGGGTGAATCAAAAGAAGTAGAAGAAGGAGAAGGAGAAGGTGAAGTCTGGAGGGTGAAGCAGAAGAAGTAGAAGAAGGAGAAGGAGAAGGTGAAGTCAGGTGGGTAAATCAGAAGAAGTAGAAGAAGGAGAAGGAGAAGGTGAAGTCAGGAGGGTGAATCAGAAGAAGCAGAAGAAGGAGAAGGAGAAGGTGAAGTCTGGAGGGTGAATCAGAAGAATCAGAAGAAGGAGAAGGAGAAGGTGAAGTCTGGAGGGTGAATCAGAAGAAGCAGAAGAAAGAGAAGGAGAAGGTGAAGTCTGGAGGGTGAAGCAGAAGAAACAGAAGAAGGAGAAGGAGAAGGTGAAGACTGGAGGGTGAATCAGAAGAAGTAGAAGAAGAAGAAGGAGAAGGTGAAGTCTGGAGGGTGAATCAGAAGAAGCAGAAGAAGGAGAAGGAGAAGGTGAAGTCTGGAGGGTGAATCAGAAGAAGCAGAAGAAGGAGAAGGAGAAGATGAAGTCTGGAGGGTGAATCAGAAGAAGTAGAAGAAGGAGAAGGAGAAGGTGAAGTCTGGAGGGTGAATCAGAAGTAGTAGAAGAAGGAGAAGGAGAAGGTGAAGTCTGGAGGGTGAATCAGAAGAAACAGAAGAAGGAGAAGGAGAAGGTGAAGTCTGGAGGGTGAATCAGAAGAAGTAGAAGAAGGAGAAGGAGAAGGTGTAGTCTGGAGGGTGAATCAGAAGAAGTAGACGAAGGAGAAGGAGAAGGTGAAGTCTGGAGGGTGAATCAGAAGAAGCAGAAGAAGGAGATGGAGAAGGTGAAGTCTGGAGGGCGAATCAGAAGAAGTAGAAGAAGGAGAAGGAGAAGGTGAAGTCTGGAGGGTAAATCAGAAGAAGCAGAAGAAGGAGAAGGTGAAGTCTGGAGGGTGAATCAGAAGAAGCAGAAGAAGGAGAAGGAGAAGCTGAAGTCTGGAGGGTGATTCAGAAGAAGCAGAATAAGGAGAAGGAGAAGGTGAAGTCTGGAGGGTGAATCAGAAGAAGCAGAAGAAGGAGAAGGAGAAGGTGAAGTCTGGAGGGTGAATCAGAAGAAGTAGAAGAAGGAGAAGGAGAAGGTGAAGTCTGGAGGGTGAATCAGAAGAAGTAGAAGAAGGAGAAGGAGAAGGTGAAGTCTGGAGGGTGAATCAGAAGAAGTAGAAGAAGGAGAAGGAGAAGCTGAAGTCTGGAGGGTGAAGCAGAAGAAGTAGAAGAAGGAGAAGGAGAAGGTGAACTCAGGAGGGTGAATCAGAAGATGTAGATGAAGGAGAAGGAGAAGGTGAAGTCAGGAGGGTGAATCAGAAGAAGCAGAAGAAGGAGAAGGAGAAGGTGAAGTCTGGAGGGTGAATCAGAAGAATCAGAAGAAGGAGAAGGAGAAGGTGAAGTCTGGAGGGTGAATCAGAAGAAGCAGAAGAAAGAGAAGGAGAAGGTGAAGTCTGGAGGGTGAATCAGAAGAAGTAGAAGAAGGAGAAGGAGAAGGTGAAGTCTGGAGGGTGAATCAGAAGAAGCAGAAGAAGGAGAAGGAGAAGGTGAAGTCTGGAGGGTGAATCAGAAGAAGTAGACGAAGGAGAAGGAGAAGGAGAAGTCTGGAGGGTGAATCAGAAGAAGCAGAAGAAGGAGATGGAGAAGGTGAAGTCTGGAGGGTGAATCAGAAGAAGTAGAAGAAGGAGAAGGAGAAGGTGAAGTCTGGAGGGTGAATCAGAAGAAGCAGAAGAAGGAGAAGGAGAAGGTGAAGTCTGGAGGGTGAATCAGAAGAAGTAGAAGAAGGAGAAGGAGAAGGTGAAGTCTGGAGGGTGAATCAGAAGAAGTAGAAGAAGGAGAAGGAGAAGGTGAAGTCTGGAGGGTGAAGCAGAAGAAGTAGAAGAAGGAGAAGGAGAAGGTGAAGTCAGGAGGGTGAATCAGAAGATGTAGAAGAAGGAGAAGGAGAAGGTGAAGTCAGGAGGGTGAATCAGAAGAAGCAGAAGAAGGAGAAGGAGAAGGTGAAGTCTGGAGGGTGAATCAGAAGAAGTAGAAGAAGGAGAAGGAGAAGGTGAAGTCTGGAGCGTGAATCAGAAGAAGCAGAAGAAGGAGAAGGAGAAGGTGAAGTCTGGAGGGTGAATCAGAAGAAGCAGAAGAAGGAGAAGGAGAAGGTGATGTCTGGAGGGTGAATCAGAAGAAGCAGAATAAGGAGAAGGAGAAGGTGAAGTCTGGAGGGTGAATCAGAAGAAGCAGAAGAAGGAGAAGGAGAAGGTGAAGTCTGGAGGGTGAATCAGAAGAAGTAGAAGAAGGAGAAGGAGAAGGTGTAGTCTGGAGGGTGAAGCAGAAGAAGTAGAAGAAGGAGAAGGAGAAGGTGAAGTCTGGAGGGTGAATCAGAAGAAGCAGAAGAAGGAGAAGGAGAAGGTGAAGTCTGGAGGGTGAATCAGAAGAAGTAGAAGAAGGAGAAGGAGAAGGTGAAGTCTGGAGGGTGAATCAGAAGAAGCAGAAGAAGGAGAAGGAGAAGGTGAAGTCTGGAGGGTGAATCAGAAGAAGCAGAAGAAGGAGAAGGAGAAGGTGAAGTCTGCAGGGTGAATCAGAAGAAGCAGAAGAAGGAGAAGGAGAAGGTGAAGTCTGGAGGGTGAATCAGAAGAAGCAGAATAAGGAGAAGGAGAAGGTGAAGTCTGGAGGGTGAATCAGAAGAAGCAGAAGAAGGAGAAGGAGAAGGTGAAGTCTGGAGGGTGAATCAGAAGGAGTAGAAGAAGGAGAAGGAGAAGGTGAAGTCTGGGGGGTGAATCAGAAGTAGCAGAAGAAGGAGAAGGAGAAGGTGAAGTCTGGAGGGTGAATCAGAAGAAGCAGAAGAAGGAGAAGGAGAAGGTGAAGTCTGGAGGGTGAATCAGAAGAAGCAGAAGAAGGAGAAGGAGAAGGTGAAGTCTGGAGGGTGAATCAGAAGAAGCAGAATAAGGAGAAGGAGAAGGTGAAGTCTGGAGGGTGAATCAGAAGAAGCAGAAGAAGGAGAAGGAGAAGGTGAAGTCTGGAGGGTGAATCAGAAGAAGCAGAGGAAGGAGAAGGAGAAGGTGAAGTCTGGAGGGTGAATCAGAAGAAGCAGAATAAGGAGAAGGAGAAGGTGAAGTCTGGAGGGTGAATCAGAAGAAGCAGAATAAGGAGAAGGAGAAGGTGAAGTCTGGAGGGTGAATCAGAAGAAGCAGAAGAAGGAGAAGGAGAAGGTGAAGTCTGGAGGGTGAATCAGAAGAAGTAGAAGAAGGAGAAGGAGAAGGTGAAGTCTGGAGGGTGAAGCAGAAGAAGTAGAAGAAGGAGAAGGAGAAGGTGAAGTCAGGTGGGTAAATCAGAAGAAGTAGAAGAAGGAGAAGGAGAAGGTGAAGTCTGGAGGGTGAATCAGAAGTAGTAGAAGAAGGAGAAGGAGAAGGTGAAGTCTGGAGGGTGAATCAGAAGAAACAGAAGAAGGAGAAGGAGAAGGTGAAGTCTGGAGGGTGAATCAGAAGAAGTAGAAGAAGGAGAAGGAGAAGGTGTAGTCTGGAGGGTGAATCAGAAGAAGTAGACGAAGGAGAAGGAGAAGGTGAAGTCTGGAGGGTGAATCAGAAGAAGCAGAAGAAGGAGATGGAGAAGGTGAAGTCTGGAGGGTGAATCAGAAGAAGTAGAAGAAGGAGAAGGAGAAGGTGAAGTCTGGAGGGTAAATCAGAAGAAGCAGAAGAAGGAGAAGGTGAAGTCTGGAGGGTGAATCAGAAGAAGCAGAAGAAGGAGAAGGAGAAGGTGAAGTCTGGAGGGTGATTCAGAAGAAGCAGAATAAGGAGAAGGAGAAGGTGAAGTCTGGAGGGTGAATCAGAAGAAGCAGAAGAAGGAGAAGGAGAAGGTGAAGTCTGGAGGGTGAATCAGAAGAAGTAGAAGAAGGAGAAGGAGAAGGTGAAGTCTGGAGGGTGAATCAGAAGAAGTAGAAGAAGGAGAAGGAGAAGGTGAAGTCTGGAGGGTGAATCAGAAGAAGTAGAAGAAGGAGAAGGAGAAGCTGAAGTCTGGAGGGTGAAGCAGAAGAAGTAGAAGAAGGAGAAGGAGAAGGTGAAGTCAGGAGGGTGAATCAGAAGATGTAGAAGAAGGAGAAGGAGAAGGTGAAGTCAGGAGGGTGAATCAGAAGAAGCAGAAGAAGGAGAAGGAGAAGGTGAAGTCTGGAGGGTGAATCAGAAGAATCAGAAGAAGGAGAAGGAGAAGGTGAAGTCTGGAGGGTGAATCAGAAGAAGCAGAAGAAAGAGAAGGAGAAGGTGAAGTCTGGAGGGTGAATCAGAAGAAGTAGAAGAAGGAGAAGGAGAAGGTGAAGTCTGGAGGGTGAATCAGAAGAAGCAGAAGAAGGAGAAGGAGAAGGTGAAGTCTGGAGGGTGAATCAGAAGAAGTAGACGAAGGAGAAGGAGAAGGTGAAGTCTGGAGGGTGAATCAGAAGAAGCAGAAGAAGGAGATGGAGAAGGTGAAGTCTGGAGGGTGAATCAGATGAAGTAGAAGAAGGAGAAGGAGAAGGTGAAGTCTGGAGGGTGAATCAGAAGAAGCAGAAGAAGGAGAAGGAGAAGGTGAAGTCTGGAGGGTGAATCAGATGAAGCAGAAGAAGGAGAAGGAGAAGGTGAAGTCTGGAGGGTGATTCAGAAGAAGCAGAATAAGGAGAAGGAGAAAGTGAAGTCTGGAGGGTGAAACAGAAGAAGCAGAAGAAGGAGAAGGAGAAGGTGAAGTCTGGAGGGTGAATCAGAAGAAGTAGAAGAAGGAGAAGGAGAAGGTGAAGTCTGGAGGGTGAATCAGAAGAAGTAGAAGAAGGAGAAGGAGAAGGTGATGTCTGGAGGGTGAATCAGAAGAAGTAGAAGAAGGAGAAGGAGAAGGTGAAGTCTGGAGGGTGAAGCAGAAGAAGTAGAAGAAGGAGAAGGAGAAGGTGAAGTCAGGAGGGTGAATCAGAAGATGTAGAAGAAGGAGAAGGAGAAGGTGAAGTCAGGAGGGTGAATCAGAAGGAGCAGAAGAAGGAGAAGGAGAAGGTGAAGTCTGGAGGGTGAATCAGAAGAAGTAGAAGAAGGAGAAGGAGAAGGTGAAGTCTGGAGCGTGAATCAGAAGAAGCAGAAGAAGGAGAAGAAGAAGGTGAAGTCTGGAGGGTGAATCAGAAGAAGCAGAAGAAGGAGAAGGAGAAGGTGATGTCTGGAGGGTGAATCAGAAGAAGCAGAATAAGGAGAAGGAGAAGGTGAAGTCTGGAGGGTGAATCAGAAGAAGCAGAAGAAGGAGAAGGAGAAGGTGAAGTCTGGAGGGTGAATCAGAAGAAGTAGAAGAAGGAGAAGGAGAAGGTGTAGTCTGGAGGGTGAAGCAGAAGAAGTAGAAGAAGGAGAAGGAGAAGGTGAAGTCTGGAGGGTGAATCAGAAGAAGCAGAAGAAGGAGAAGGAGAAGGTGAAGTCTGGAGGGTGAATCAGAAGAAGTAGAAGAAGGAGAAGGAGAAGGTGAAGTCTGGAGGGTGAATCAGAAGAAGCAGAAGAAGGAGAAGGAGAAGGTGAAGTCTGGAGGGTGAATCAGAAGAAGCAGAAGAAGGAGAAGGAGAAGGTGAAGTCTGCAGGGTGAATCAGAAGAAGCAGAAGAAGGAGAAGGAGAAGGTGAAGTCTGGAGGGTGAATCAGAAGAAGCAGAATAAGGAGAAGGAGAAGGTGAAGTCTGGAGGGTGAATCAGAAGAAGCAGAAGAAGGAGAAGGAGAAGGTGAAGTCTGGAGGGTGAATCAGAAGGAGTAGAAGAAGGAGAAGGAGAAGGTGAAGTCTGGGGGGTGAATCAGAAGAAGCAGAAGAAGGAGAAGGAGAAGGTGAAGTCTGGAGGGTGAATCAGAAGAAGCAGAAGAAGGAGAAGGAGAAGGTGAAGTCTGGAGGGTGAATCAGAAGAAGCAGAAGAAGGAGAAGGAGAAGGTGAAGTCTGGAGGGTGAATCAGAAGAAGCAGAATAAGGAGAAGGAGAAGGTGAAGTCTGGAGGGTGAATCAGAAGAAGCAGAAGAAGGAGAAGGAGAAGGTGAAGTCTGGAGGGTGAATCAGAAGAAGTAGAAGAAGGAGAAGGAGAAGGTGAAATCTGGAGGGTGAAGCAGAAGAAGTAGAAGAAGGAGAAGGAGAAGGTGAAGTCAGGAGGGTGAATCAGAAGAAGTAGAAGAAGGAGAAGGAGAAGGTGAAGTCAGGAGGGTGAATCAGAAGAAGCAGAAGAAGGAGAAGGAGAAGGTGAAGTCTGGATGGTGAATCAGAAGAATCAGAAGAAGGAGAAGGAGAAGGTGAAGTCTGAAGGGTGAATCAGAAGAAGCAGAAGAAAGAGAAGAAGAAGGTGAAGTCTGGAGGGTGAAGCAGAAGAAACAGAAGAAGGAGAAGGAGAAGGTGAAGGCTGGAGGGTGAATCTGAAGAAGTATAAGAAGGAGAAGGAGAAGTTGAAGTCTGGAGGGTGAATCAGAAGAAGTAGAAGAAGGAGAAGGAGAAGGTGAAGTCTGGAGGGTGAATCAGAAGAAGCAGAAGAAGGAGAAGGAGAAGGTGAAGTCTGGAGGGTGAATCAGAAGAAGCAGAAGAAAGAGAAGGAGAAGATGAAGTCTGGAGGGTGAATCAGAAGAAGCAGAAGAAGGAGAAGGAGAAGGTGAAGTCTGGAGGGTGAATCAGAAGAAGCAGAAGAAGGAGAAGGAGAAGGTGAAGTCTGGAGGGTGAATCAGAAGAAGTAGAAGAAGGAGAAGGAGAAGTTGAAGTCTGGAGGGTGAAGCAGAAGAATTAGAAGATGGAGAAGGAGAAGGTGAAGTCAGGAGGGTGAATCAGAAGAAGTAGAAGAAGGAGAAGGAGAAGGTGAAGTCAGGAGGGTGAATCGGAAGAAGCAGAAGATGGAGAAGGAGAAGGTGAAGTCTGGAGGGTGAATCAGAAGAATCAGAAGAAGGAGAAGGAGAAGGTGAAGTCTGGAGGGTGAATCAGAAGAAGCAGAGGAAGGAAAAGGAGAAGGTGAAGTCTGGAGGGTGAATCAGAAGAAGCAGAATAAGGAGAAGGAGAAGGTGAAGTCTGGAGGGTGAATCAGAAGAAGCAGAATAAGGAGAAGGAGAAGGTGAAGTCTGGAGGGTGAATCAGAAGAAGCAGAAGAAGGAGAAGGAGAAGGTGAAGTCTGGAGGGTGAATCAGAAGAAGTAGAAGAAGGAGAAGGAGAAGGTGAAGTCTGGAGGGTGAAGCAGAAGAAGTAGAAGAAGGAGAAGGAGAAGGTGAAGTCAGGTGGGTAAATCAGAAGAAGTAGAAGAAGGAGAAGGAGAAGGTGAAGTCAGGAGGGTGAATCAGAAGAAGCAGAAGAAGGAGAAGGAGAAGGTGAAGTCTGGAGGGTGAATCAGAAGAATCAGAAGAAGGAGAAGGAGAAGGTGAAGTCTGGAGGGTGAATCAGAAGAAGCAGAAGAAAGAGAAGGAGAAGGTGAAGTCTGGAGGGTGAAGCAGAAGAAACAGAAGAAGGAGAAGGAGAAGGTGAAGACTGGAGGGTGAATCAGAAGAAGTAGAAGAAGAAGAAGGAGAAGGTGAAGTCTGGAGGGTGAATCAGAAGAAGCAGAAGAAGGAGAAGGAGAAGGTGAAGTCTGGAGGGTGAATCAGAAGAAGCAGAAGAAGGAGAAGGAGAAGATGAAGTCTGGAGGGTGAATTAGAAGAAGTAGAAGAAGGAGAAGGAGAAGGTGAAGTCTGGAGGGTGAATCAGAAGTAGTAGAAGAAGGAGAAGGAGAAGGTGAAGTCTGGAGGGTGAATCAGAAGAAACAGAAGAAGGAGAAGGAGAAGGTGAAGTCTGGAGGGTGAATCAGAAGAAGTAGAAGAAGGAGAAGGAGAAGGTGTAGTCTGGAGGGTGAATCAGAAGAAGTAGACGAAGGAGAAGGAGAAGGTGAAGTCTGGAGGGTGAATCAGAAGAAGCAGAAGAAGGAGATGGAGAAGGTGAAGTCTGGAGGGCGAATCAGAAGAAGTAGAAGAAGGAGAAGGAGAAGGTGAAGTCTGGAGGGTAAATCAGAAGAAGCAGAAGAAGGAGAAGGTGAAGTCTGGAGGGTGAATCAGAAGAAGCAGAAGAAGGAGAAGGAGAAGGTGAAGTCTGGAGGGTGATTCAGAAGAAGCAGAATAAGGAGAAGGAGAAGGTGAAGTCTGGAGGGTGAATCAGAAGAAGCAGAAGAAGGAGAAGGAGAAGGTGAAGTCTGGAGGGTGAATCAGAAGAAGTAGAAGAAGGAGAAGGAGAAGGTGAAGTCTGGAGGGTGAATCAGAAGAAGTAGAAGAAGGAGAAGGAGAAGGTGAAGTCTGGAGGGTGAATCAGAAGAAGTAGAAGAAGGAGAAGGAGAAGCTGAAGTCTGGAGGGTGAAGCAGAAGAAGTAGAAGAAGGAGAAGGAGAAGGTGAAGTCAGGAGGGTGAATCAGAAGATGTAGAAGAAGGAGAAGGAGAAGGTGAAGTCAGGAGGGTGAATCAGAAGAAGCAGAAGAAGGAGAAGGAGAAGGTGAAGTCTGGAGGGTGAATCAGAAGAATCAGAAGAAGGAGAAGGAGAAGGTGAAGTCTGGAGGGTGAATCAGAAGAAGCAGAAGAAAGAGAAGGAGAAGGTGAAGTCTGGAGGGTGAATCAGAAGAAGTAGAAGAAGGAGAAGGACAAGGTGAAGTCTGGAGGGTGAATCAGAAGAAGCAGAAGAAGGAGAAGGAGAAGGTGAAGTCTGGAGGGTGAATCAGAAGAAGTAGACGAAGGAGAAGGAGAAGGAGAAGTCTGGAGGGTGAATCAGAAGAAGCAGAAGAAGGAGATGGAGAAGGTGAAGTCTGGAGGGTGAATCAGAAGAAGTAGAAGAAGGAGAAGGAGAAGGTGAAGTCTGGAGGGTGAATCAGAAGAAGCAGAAGAAGGAGAAGGAGAAGGTGAAGTCTGGAGGGTGAATCAGATGAAGCAGAAGAAGGAGAAGGAGAAGGTGAAGTCTGGAGGGTGATTCAGAAGAAGCAGAATAAGGAGAAGGAGAAGGTGAAGTCTGGAGGGTGAAACAGAAGAAGCAGAAGAAGGAGAAGGAGAAGGTGAAGTCTGGAGGGTGAATCAGAAGAAGTAGAAGAAGGAGAAGGAGAAGGTGAAGTCTGGAGGGTGAATCAGAAGAAGTAGAAGAAGGAGAAGGAGAAGGTGAAGTCTGGAGGGTGAATCAGAAGAAGTAGAAGAAGGAGAAGGAGAAGGTGAAGTCTGGAGGGTGAAGCAGAAGAAGTAGAAGAAGGAGAAGGAGAAGGTGAAGTCAGGAGGGTGAATCAGAAGATGTAGAAGAAGGAGAAGGAGAAGGTGAAGTCAGGAGGGTGAATCAGAAGAAGCAGAAGAAGGAGAAGGAGAAGGTGAAGTCTGGAGGGTGAATCAGAAGAAGTAGAAGAAGGAGAAGGAGAAGTTGAAGTCTGGAGCGTGAATCAGAAGAAGCAGAAGAAGGAGAAGGAGAAGGTGAAGTCTGGAGGGTGAATCAGAAGAAGCAGAAGAAGGAGAAGGAGAAGGTGATGTCTGGAGGGTGAATCAGAAGAAGCAGAATAAGGAGAAGGAGAAGGTGAAGTCTGGAGGGTGAATCAGAAGAAGCAGAAGAAGGAGAAGGAGAAGGTGAAGTCTGGAGGGTGAATCAGAAGAAGTAGAAGAAGGAGAAGGAGAAGGTGTAGTCTGGAGGGTGAAGCAGAAGAAGTAGAAGAAGGAGAAGGAGAAGGTGAAGTCTGGAGGGTGAATCAGAAGAAGCAGAAGAAGGAGAAGGAGAAGGTGAAGTCTGGAGGGTGAATCAGAAGAAGTAGAAGAAGGAGAAGGAGAAGGTGAAGTCTGGAGGGTGAATCAGAAGAAGCAGAAGAAGGAGAAGGAGAAGGTGAAGTCTGGAGGGTGAATCAGAAGAAGCAGAAGAAGGAGAAGGAGAAGGTGAAGTCTGCAGGGTGAATCAGAAGAAGCAGAAGAAGGAGAAGGAGAAGGTGAAGTCTGGAGGGTGAATCAGAAGAAGCAGAATAAGGAGAAGGAGAAGGTGAAGTCTGGAGGGTGAATCAGAAGAAGCAGAAGAAGGAGAAGGAGAAGGTGAAGTCTGGAGGGTGAATCAGAAGGAGTAGAAGAAGGAGAAGGAGAAGGTGAAGTCTGGGGGGTGAATCAGAAGAAGCAGAAGAAGGAGAAGGAGAAGGTGAAGTCTGGAGGGTGAATCAGAAGAAGCAGAAGAAGGAGAAGGAGAAGGTGAAGTCTGGAGGGTGAATCAGAAGAAGCAGAAGAAGGAGAAGGAGAAGGTGAAGTCTGGAGGGTGAATCAGAAGAAGCAGAATAAGGAGAAGGAGAAGGTGAAGTCTGGAGGGTGAATCAGAAGAAGCAGAAGAAGGAGAAGGAGAAGGTGAAGTCTGGAGGGTGAATCAGAAGAAGCAGAGGAAGGAGAAGGAGAAGGTGAAGTCTGGAGGGTGAATCAGAAGAAGCAGAATAAGGAGAAGGAGAAGGTGAAGTCTGGAGGGTGAATCAGAAGAAGCAGAATAAGGAGAAGGAGAAGGTGAAGTCTGGAGGGTGAATCAGAAGAAGCAGAAGAAGGAGAAGGAGAAGGTGAAGTCTGGAGGGTGAATCAGAAGAAGTAGAAGAAGGAGAAGGAGAAGGTGAAGTCTGGAGGGTGAAGCAGAAGAAGTAGAAGAAGGAGAAGGAGAAGGTGAAGTCAGGTGGGTAAATCAGAAGAAGTAGAAGAAGGAGTAGGAGAAGGTGAAGTCTGGAGGGTGAATCAGAAGTAGTAGAAGAAGGAGAAGGAGAAGGTGAAGTCTGGAGGGTGAATCAGAAGAAACAGAAGAAGGAGAAGGAGAAGGTGAAGTCTGGAGGGTGAATCAGAAGAAGTAGAAGAAGGAGAAGGAGAAGGTGTAGTCTGGAGGGTGAATCAGAAGAAGTAGACGAAGGAGAAGGAGAAGGTGAAGTCTGGAGGGTGAATCAGAAGAAGCAGAAGAAGGAGATGGAGAAGGTGAAGTCTGGAGGGTGAATCAGAAGAAGTAGAAGAAGGAGAAAGAGAAGGTGAAGTCTGGAGGGTAAATCAGAAGAAGCAGAAGAAGGAGAAGGTGAAGTCTGGAGGGTGAATCAGAAGAAGCAGAAGAAGGAGAAGGAGAAGGTGAAGTCTGGAGGGTGATTCAGAAGAAGCAGAATAAGGAGAAGGAGAAGGTGAAGTCTGGAGGGTGAATCAGAAGAAGCAGAAGAAGGAGAAGGAGAAGGTGAAGTCTGGAGGGTGAATCAGAAGAAGTAGAAGAAGGAGAAGGAGAAGGTGAAGTCTGGAGGGTGAATCAGAAGAAGTAGAAGAAGGAGAAGGAGAAGGTGAAGTCTGGAGGGTGAATCAGAAGAAGTAGAAGAAGGAGAAGGAGAAGCTGAAGTCTGGAGGGTGAAGCAGAAGAAGTAGAAGAAGGAGAAGGAGAAGGTGAAGTCAGGAGGGTGAATCAGAAGATGTAGAAGAAGGAGAAGGAGAAGGTGAAGTCAGGAGGGTGAATCAGAAGAAGCAGAAGAAGGAGAAGGAGAAGGTGAAGTCTGGAGGGTGAATCAGAAGAATCAGAAGAAGGAGAAGGAGAAGGTGAAGTCTGGAGGGTGAATCAGAAGAAGCAGAAGAAAGAGAAGGAGAAGGTGAAGTCTGGAGGGTGAATCAGAAGAAGTAGAAGAAGGAGAAGGAGAAGGTGAAGTCTGGAGGGTGAATCAGAAGAAGCAGAAGAAGGAGAAGGAGAAGGTGAAGTCTGCAGGGTGAATCAGAAGAAGCAGAAGAAGGAGAAGGAGAAGGTGAAGTCTGGAGGGTGAATCAGAAGAAGCAGAATAAGGAGAAGGAGAAGGTGAAGTCTGGAGGGTGAATCAGAAGAAGCAGAAGAAGGAGAAGGAGAAGGTGAAGTCTGGAGGGTGAATCAGAAGGAGTAGAAGAAGGAGAAGGAGAAGGTGAAGTCTGGGGGGTGAATCAGAAGAAGCAGAAGAAGGAGAAGGAGAAGGTGAAGTCTGGAGGGTGAATCAGAAGAAGCAGAAGAAGGAGAAGGAGAAGGTGAAGTCTGGAGGGTGAATCAGAAGAAGCAGAATAAGGAGAAGGAGAAGGTGAAGTCTGGAGGGTGAATCAGAAGAAGCAGAAGAAGGAGAAGGAGAAGGTGAAGTCTGGAGGGTGAATCAGAAGAAGCAGAGGAAGGAGAAGGAGAAGGTGAAGTCTGGAGGGTGAATCAGAAGAAGCAGAATAAGGAGAAGGAGAAGGTGAAGTCTGGAGGGTGAATCAGAAGAAGCAGAATAAGGAGAAGGAGAAGGTGAAGTCTGGAGGGTGAATCAGAAGAAGCAGAAGAAGGAGAAGGAGAAGGTGAAGTCTGGAGGGTGAATCAGAAGAAGTAGAAGAAGGAGAAGGAGAAGGTGAAGTCTGGAGGGTGAAGCAGAAGAAGTAGAAGAAGGAGAAGGAGAAGGTGAAGTCAGGTGGGTAAATCAGAAGAAGTAGAAGAAGGAGAAGGAGAAGGTGAAGTCTGGAGGGTGAATCAGAAGTAGTAGAAGAAGGAGAAGGAGAAGGTGAAGTCTGGAGGGTGAATCAGAAGAAACAGAAGAAGGAGAAGGAGAAGGTGAAGTCTGGAGGGTGAATCAGAAGAAGTAGAAGAAGGAGAAGGAGAAGGTGTAGTCTGGAGGGTGAATCAGAAGAAGTAGACGAAGGAGAAGGAGAAGGTGAAGTCTGGAGGGTGAATCAGAAGAAGCAGAAGAAGGAGATCGAGAAGGTGAAGTCTGGAGGGTGAATCAGAAGAAGTAGAAGAAGGAGAAGGAGAAGGTGAAGTCTGGAGGGTAAATCAGAAGAAGCAGAAGAAGGAGAAGGTGAAGTCTGGAGGGTGAATCAGAAGAAGCAGAAGAAGGAGAAGGAGAAGGTGAAGTCTGGAGGGTGATTCAGAAGAAGCAGAATAAGGAGAAGGAGAAGGTGAAGTCTGGAGGGTGAATCAGAAGAAGCAGAAGAAGGAGAAGGAGAAGGTGAAGTCTGGAGGGTGAATCAGAAGAAGTAGAAGAAGGAGTAGGAGAAGGTGAAGTCTGGAGGGTGAATCAGAAGCAGTAGAAGAAGGAGAAGGAGAAGGTGAAGTCTGGAGGGTGAATCAGAAGAAGTAGAAGAAGGAGAAGGAGAAGCTGAAGTCTGGAGGGTGAAGCAGAAGAAGTAGAAGAAGGAGAAGGAGAAGGTGAAGTCAGGAGGGTGAATCAGAAGATGTAGAAGAAGGAGAAGGAGAAGGTGAAGTCAGGAGGGTGAATCAGAAGAAGCAGAAGAAGGAGAAGGAGAAGGTGAAGTCTGGAGGGTGAATCAGAAGAATCAGAAGAAGGAGAAGGAGAAGGTGAAGTCTGGAGGGTGAATCAGAAGAAGCAGAAGAAAGAGAAGGAGAAGGTGAAGTCTGGAGGGTGAATCAGAAGAAGTAGAAGAAGGAGAAGGAGAAGGTGAAGTCTGGAGGGTGAATCAGAAGAAGCAGAAGAAGGAGAAGGAGAAGGTGAAGTCTGGAGGGTGAATCAGAAGAAGTAGACGAAGGAGAAGGAGAAGGTGAAGTCTGGAGGGTGAATCAGAAGAAGCAGAAGAAGGAGATGGAGAAGTTGAAGTCTGGAGGGTGAATCAGAAGAAGTAGAAGAAGGAGAAGGAGAAGGTGAAGTCTGGAGGGTGAATCAGAAGAAGCAGAAGAAGGAGAAGGAGAAGGTGAAGTCTGGAGGGTGAATCAGATGAAGCAGAAGAAGGAGAAGGAGAAGGTGAAGTCTGGAGGGTGATTCAGAAGAAGCAGAATAAGGAGAAGGAGAAGGTGAAGTCTGGAGGGTGAAACAGAAGAAGCAGAAGAAGGAGAAGGAGAAGGTGAAGTCTGGAGGGTGAATCAGAAGAAGTAGAAGAAGGAGAAGGAGAAGGTGAAGTCTGGAGGGTGAATCAGAA
Source organism: Somniosus microcephalus (assembly GCF_052327205.1). Classification (NCBI taxonomy): domain Eukaryota; kingdom Metazoa; phylum Chordata; class Chondrichthyes; order Squaliformes; family Somniosidae; genus Somniosus; species Somniosus microcephalus. Next base: position 1,300,798 of record NW_028225219.1, read on the forward strand.
GAAGTAGAAGAAGGAGAAGGAGAAGGTGAAGTCTGGAGGGTGAATCAGAAGAAGTAGAAGAAGGAGAAGGAGAAGGTGAAGTCTGGAGGGTGAAGCAGAAGAAGTAGAAGAAGGAGAAGGAGAAGGTGAAGTCAGGAGGGTGAATCAGAAGATGTAGAAGAAGGAGAAGGAGAAGGTGAAGTCAGGAGGGTGAATCAGAAGAAGCAGAAGAAGGAGAAGGAGAAGGTGAAGTCTGGAGGGTGAATCAGAAGAAGTAGAAGAAGGAGAAGGAGAAGGTGAAGTCTGGAGCGTGAATCAGAAGAAGCAGAAGAAGGAGAAGGAGAAGGTGAAGTCTGGAGGGTGAATCAGAAGAAGCAGAAGAAGGAGAAGGAGAAGGTGATGTCTGGAGGGTGAATCAGAAGAAGCAGAATAAGGAGAAGGAGAAGGTGAAGTCTGGAGGGTGAATCAGAAGAAGCAGAAGAAGGAGAAGGAGAAGGTGAAGTCTGGAGGGTGAATCAGAAGAAGTAGAAGAAGGAGAAGGAGAAGGTGTAGTCTGGAGGGTGAAGCAGAAGAAGTAGAAGAAGGAGAAGGAGAAGGTGAAGTCTGGAGGGTGAATCAGAAGAAGCAGAAGAAGGAAAAGGAGAAGGTGAAGTCTGGAGGGTGAATCAGAAGAAGTAGAAGAAGGAGAAGGAGAAGGTGAAGTCTGGAGGGTGAATCAGAAGAAGCAGAAGAAGGAGAAGGAGAAGGTGAAGTCTGGAGGGTGAATCAGAAGAAGCAGAAGAAGGAGAAGGAGAAGGTGAAGTCTGCAGGGTGAATCAGAAGAAGCAGAAGAAGGAGAAGGAGAAGGTGAAGTCTGGAGGGTGAATCAGAAGAAGCAGAATAAGGAGAAGGAGAAGGTGAAGTCTGGAGGGTGAATCAGAAGAAGCAGAAGAAGGAGAAGGAGAAGGTGAAGTCTGGAGGGTGAATCAGAAGGAGTAGAAGAAGGAGAAGGAGAAGGTGAAGTCTGGGGGGTGAATCAGAAGAAGCAGAAGAAGGAGAAGGAGAAGGTGAAGTCTGGAGGGTGAATCAGAAGAAGCAGAAGAAGGAGAAGGAGAAGGTGAAGTCTGGAGGGTGAATCAGAAGAAGCAGAAGAAGGAGAAGGAGAAGGTGAAGTCTGGAGGGTGAATCAGAAGAAGCAGAATAAGGAGAAGGAAAAGGTGAAGTCTGGAGGGTGAATCAGAAGAAGCAGAAGAAGGAGAAGGAGAAGGTGAAGTCTGGAGGGTGAATCAGAAGAAGTAGAAGAAGGAGAAGGAGAAGGTGAAATCTGGAGGGTGAAGAAGAAGAAGTAGAAGAAGGAGAAGGAGAAGGTGAAGTCAGGAGGGTGAATCAGAAGAAGTAGAAGAAGGAGAAGGAGAAGGTGAAGTCAGGAGGGTGAATCAGAAGAAGCAGAAGAAGGAGAAGGAGAAGGTGAAGTCTGGATGGTGAATCAGAAGAATCAGAAGAAGGAGAAGGAGAAGGTGAAGTCTGAAGGGTGAATCAGAAGAAGCAGAAGAAAGAGAAGAAGAAGGTGAAGTCTGGAGGGTGAAGCAGAAGAAACAGAAGAAGGAGAAGGAGAAGGTGAAGGCTGGAGGGTGAATCTGAAGAAGTATAAGAAGGAGAAGGAGAAGTTGAAGTCTGGAGGGTGAATCAGAAGAAGTAGAAGAAGGAGAAGGAGAAGGTGAAGTCTGGAGGGTGAATCAGAAGAAGCAGAAGAAGGAGAAGGAGAAGGTGAAGTCTGGAGGGTGAATCAGAAGAAGCAGTAGAAAGAGAAGGAGAAGATGAAGTCTGGAGGGTGAATCAGAAGAAGCAGAAGAAGGAGAAGGAGAAGGTGAAGTCTGGAGGGTGAATCAGAAGAAGCAGAAGAAGGAGAAGGAGAAGGTGAAGTCTGGAGGGTGAATCAGAAGAAGCAGAAGAAGGAGAAGGAGAAGGTGAAGTCAGGAGGGTGAATCAGAAGAAGCAGAAGAAGGAGAAGGAGCAGGTGAAGTCAGGGGGGTGAAGCAGAAGAAGTAGAAGAAGGAGAAGGAGAAGGTGAAGTCAGGACGGTGAAGCAGAAGAAGCAGAAGAAGGAGAAGGAGAAGGTGAAGTCTGGAGGGCGCAGCAGAAGAAGCAGAAGAAGGAGAAGGAGAAGCTGAAGTCTGGAGGGTGAAGCAGAAGAAGCAGAAGAAGGAGAAGGAGAAGGTGAAGTCTGGAGGGTGAATCAGAAGAAGCAGAAGAAGGAGAAGGAGAAGCTGAAGTCAGGAGAGTGAAGCAGAAGAAGCAGAAGATGGAGAAGGAGAAGGTGAAGTCTGGAGGGCGAAGCAGAAGAAGCAGAAGAAGGAGAAGGAGAAGGTGAAGTCTGGAGGGTGAAGCAGAAGAAGCAGAAGAAGGAGAAGGAGAAGGTGGAGTCTGGAGGGTGAATCAGAAGAAGTAGAAGAAGGAGAAGGAGAAGGTGAAGTCAGGAGGGTGAAGCAGAAGAAGCAGAAGAAGGAGAAGGAGAAGGTGAAGTCTGGAGGGTGAAGCAGAAGAAGCAGAAGAAGGAGCAGTAGAAGGTGAAGTCTGGAGGGTGAAGCAGAAGAAGCAGAAGAAGGAGAAGGAGAAGGTGAAGTCAGGAGGGTGAATCAGAAGAATTAGAAGAAGGAGAAGGAGAAGGTGAAGTCTGGAGGGTGAATCAGAAGAAGCAGAAGAAGGAAAAGGAGAAGGTGAAGTCTGGAGGGTGAATCAGAAGAAGCAGAAGAAGGAGAAGGAGAAGATGAAGTCTGGAGGGTGAATCAGAAGAAGTAGAAGAAGGAGAAGGAGAAGGTGAGGTCTGGAGGGTCAATCAGAAGAAGCAGAAGAAGGAGAAGGAGAAGGTGAAGTCTGGAGGGTGAATCAGAAGAAGCAGAAGAAGGACAAGGAGAAGGTGAAGTCTGGAGGGTGAATTAGAAGAAGCAGAAGAAGGAGAAGGAGAAGGTGAAGTCAGGAGGGTGAATCAGAAGAAGCAGAAGAAGGAGAAGGAGAAGGTAAAGTTAGGAGGGTGAATCAGAAGAAGCAGAAGAAGGAGAAGGAGCAGGTGAAGTCAGCGGGGTGAAGCAGAAGAAGTAGAAGAAGGAGAAGGAGAAGGTGAAGTCAGGAGGGTGAAGCAGAAGAAGCAGAAGAAGGAGAAGGAGAAGGTGAAGTCTGGAGGGCGCAGCAGAAGAAGCAGAAGAAGGAGAAGGAGAAGGTGAAGTCTGGAGGGTGAATCAGAAGAAGCAGAATAAGGAGAAGGAGAAGGTGAAGTCTGGAGGGTGAATCAGAAGAAGCAGAAGAAGGAGAAGGAGAAGGTGAAGTCTGGAGGGTGAATCAGAAGAAGTAGAAGAAGGAGAAGAAGAAGGTGTAGTCTGGAGGGTGAAGCAGAAGAAGTAGAAGAAGGAGAAGGAGAAGGTGAAGTCTGGAGGGTGAATCAGAAGAAGCAGAAGAAGGAGAAGGAGAAGGTGAAGTCTGGAGGGTGAATCAGAAGAAGTAGAAGAAGGAGAAGGAGAAGGTGAAGTCTGGAGGGTGAATCAGAAGAAGCAGAAGAAGGAGAAGGAGAAGGTGAAGTCTGGAGGGTGAATCAGAAGAAGCAGAAGAAGGAGAAGGAGAAGGTGAAGTCTGCAGGGTGAATCAGAAGAAGCAGAAGAAGGAGAAGGAGAAGGTGAAGTCTGGAGGGTGAATCAGAAGAAGCAGAATAAGGAGAAGGAGAAGGTGAAGTCTGGAGGTTGAATCAGAAGAAGCAGAAGAAGGAGAAGGAGAAGGTGAAGTCTGGAGGGTGAATCAGAAGGAGTAGAAGAAGGAGAAGGAGAAGGTGAAGTCTGGGGGGTGAATCAGAAGAAGCAGAAGAAGGAGAAGGAGAAGGTGAAGTCTGGAGGGTGAATCAGAAGAAGCAGAAGAAGGAGAAGCAGAAGGTGAAGTCTGGAGGGTGAATCAGAAGAAGCAGAAGAAGGAGAAGGAGAAGGTGAAGTCTGGAGGGTGAATCAGAAGAAGCAGAATAAGGAGAAGGAGAAGGTGAAGTCTGGAGGGTGAATCAGAAGAAGCAGAAGAAGGAGAAGGAGAAGGTGAAGTCTGGAGGGTGAATCAGAAGAAGTAGAAGAAGGAGAAGGAGAAGGTGAAGTCTGGAGGGTGAAGCAGAAGAAGTAGAAGAAGGAGAAGGAGAAGGTGAAGTCAGGAGGGTGAATCAGAAGAAGTAGAAGAAGGAGAAGGAGAAGGTGAGGTCAGGAGGGTGAATCAGAAGAAGCAGAAGAAGGAGAAGGAGAAGGTGAAGTCTGGAGGGTGAATCAGAAGAATCAGAAGAAGGAGAAGGAGAAGGTGAAGTCTGAAGGGTGAATCAGAAGAAGCAGAAGAAAGAGAAGAAGAAGGTGAAGTCTGGAGGGTGAAGCAGAAGAAACAGAAGAAGGAGAAGGAGAAGGTGAAGACTGGAGGGTGAATCTGAAGAAGTATAAGAAGGAGAAGGAGAAGGTGAAGTCTGGAGGGTGAATCAGAAGAAGTAGAAGAAGGAGAAGGAGAAGGTGAAGTCTGGAGGGTGAATCAGAAGAAGCAGAAGAAGGAGAAGGAGAAGGTGAAGTCTGGAGGGTGAATCAGAAGAAGCAGAAGAAAGAGAAGGAGAAGATGAAGTCTGGAGGGTGAATCAGAAGAAGCAGAAGAAGGAGAAGGAGAAGGTGAAGTCTGGAGGGTGAATCAGAAGAAGCAGAAGAAGGAGAAGGAGAAGGTGAAGTCTGGAGGGTGAATCAGAAGAAGCAGAAGAAGGAGAAGGAGAAGGTGAAGTCAGGAGGGTGAATCAGAAGAAGCAGAAGAAGGAGAAGGAGAAGGTGTAGTTAGGAGGGTGAATCAGAAGAAGCAGAAGAAGGAGAAGGAGCAGGTGAAGTCAGGGGGGTGAAGCAGAAGAAGTAGAAGAAGGAGAAGGAGAAGGTGAAGTCAGGACGGTGAAGCAGAAGAAGCAGAAGAAGGAGAAGGAGAAGGTGAAGTCTGGAGGGCGCAGCAGAAGAAGCAGAAGAAGGAGAAGGAGAAGGTGAAGTCTGGAGGGTGAATCAGAAGAAGCAGAATAAGGAGAAGGAGAAGGTGAAGTCTGGAGGGTGAATCAGAAGAAGCAGAAGAAGGAGAAGGAGAAGGTGAAGTCTGGAGGGTGAATCAGAAGAAGTAGAAGAAGGAGAAGGAGAAGGTGTAGTCTGGAGGGTGAAGCAGAAGAAGTAGAAGAAGGAGAAGGAGAAGGTGAAGTCTGGAGGGTGAATCAGAAGAAGCAGAAGAAGGAGAAGGAGAAGGTGAAGTCTGGAGGGTGAATCAGAAGAAGTAGAAGAAGGAGAAGGAGAAGGTGAAGTCTGGAGGGTGAATCAGAAGAAGCAGAAGAAGGAGAAGGAGAAGGTGAAGTCTGGAGGGTGAATCAGAAGAAGCAGAAGAAGGAGAAGGAGAAGGTGAAGTCTGCAGGGTGAATCAGAAGAAGCAGAAGAAGGAGAAGGAGAAGGTGAAGTCTGGAGGGTGAATCAGAAGAAGCAGAATAAGGAGAAGGAGAAGGTGAAGTCTGGAGGTTGAATCAGAAGAAGCAGAAGAAGGAGAAGGAGAAGGTGAAGTCTGGAGGGTGAATCAGAAGGAGTAGAAGAAGGAGAAGGAGAAGGTGAAGTCTGGGGGGTGAATCAGAAGAAGCAGAAGAAGGAGAAGGAGAAGGTGAAGTCTGGAGGGTGAATCAGAAGAAGCAGAAGAAGGAGAAGCAGAAGGTGAAGTCTGGAGGGTGAATCAGAAGAAGCAGAAGAAGGAGAAGGAGAAGGTGAAGTCTGGAGGGTGAATCAGAAGAAGCAGAATAAGGAGAAGGAGAAGGTGAAGTCTGGAGGGTGAATCAGAAGAAGCAGAAGAAGGAGAAGGAGAAGGTGAAGTCTGGAGGGTGAATCAGAAGAAGTAGAAGAAGGAGAAGGAGAAGGTGTAGTCTGGAGGGTGAAGCAGAAGAAGTAGAAGAAGGAGAAGGAGAAGGTGAAGTCTGGAGGGTGAATCAGAAGAAGCAGAAGAAGGAGAAGGAGAAGGTGAAGTCTGGAGGGTGAATCAGAAGAAGTAGAAGAAGGAGAAGGAGAAGGTGAAGTCTGGAGGGTGAATCAGAAGAAGCAGAAGAAGGAGAAGGAGAAGGTGAAGTCTGGAGGGTGAATCAGAAGAAGCAGAAGAAGGAGAAGGAGAAGGTGAAGTCTGCAGGGTGAATCAGAAGAAGCAGAAGAAGGAGAAGGAGAAGGTGAAGTCTGGAGGGTGAATCAGAAGAAGCAGAATAAGGAGAAGGAGAAGGTGAAGTCTGGAGGTTGAATCAGAAGAAGCAGAAGAAGGAGAAGGAGAAGGTGAAGTCTGGAGGGTGAATCAGAAGGAGTAGAAGAAGGAGAAGGAGAAGGTGAAGTCTGGGGGGTGAATCAGAAGAAGCAGAAGAAGGAGAAGGAGAAGGTGAAGTCTGGAGGGTGAATCAGAAGAAGCAGAAGAAGGAGAAGCAGAAGGTGAAGTCTGGAGGGTGAATCAGAAGAAGCAGAAGAAGGAGAAGGAGAAGGTGAAGTCTGGAGGGTGAATCAGAAGAAGCAGAATAAGGAGAAGGAGAAGGTGAAGTCTGGAGGGTGAATCAGAAGAAGCAGAAGAAGGAGAAGGAGAAGGTGAAGTCTGGAGGGTGAATCAGAAGAAGTAGAAGAAGGAGAAGGAGAAGGTGAAGTCTGGAGGGTGAAGCAGAAGAAGTAGAAGAAGGAGAAGGAGAAGGTGAAGTCAGGAGGGTGAATCAGAAGAAGTAGAAGAAGGAGAAGGAGAAGGTGAGGTCAGGAGGGTGAATCAGAAGAAGCAGAAGAAGGAGAAGTAGAAGGTGAAGTCTGGAGGGTGAATCAGAAGAATCAGAAGAAGGAGAAGGAGAAGGTGAAGTCTGAAGGGTGAATCAGAAGAAGCAGAAGAAAGAGAAGAAGAAGGTGAAGTCTGGAGGGTGAAGCAGAAGAAACAGAAGAAGGAGAAGGAGAAGGTGAAGACTGGAGGGTGAATCTGAAGAAGTATAAGAAGGAGAAGGAGAAGGTGAAGTCTGGAGGGTGAATCAGAAGAAGTAGAAGAAGGAGAAGGAGAAGGTGAAGTCTGGAGGGTGAATCAGAAGAAGCAGAAGAAGGAGAAGGAGAAGGTGAAGTCTGGAGGGTGAATCAGAAGAAGCAGAAGAAAGAGAAGGAGAAGATGAAGTCTGGAGGGTGAATCAGAAGAAGCAGAAGAAGGAGAAGGAGAAGGTGAAGTCTGGAGGGTGAATCAGAAGAAGCAGAAGAAGGAGAAGGAGAAGGTGAAGTCTGGAGGGTGAATCAGAAGAAGCAGAAGAAGGAGAAGGAGAAGGTGAAGTCAGGAGGGTGAATCAGAAGAAGCAGAAGAAGGAGAAGGAGAAGGTGTAGTTAGGAGGGTGAATCAGAAGAAGCAGAAGAAGGAGAAGGAGCAGGTGAAGTCAGGGGGGTGAAGCAGAAGAAGTAGAAGAAAAGAGAAGGAGAAGGTGAAGTCAGGACGGTGAAGCAGAAGAAGCAGAAGAAGGAGAAGGAGAAGGTGAAGTCTGGAGGGCGCAGCAGAAGAAGCAGAAGAAGGAGAAGGAGAAGCTGAAGTCTGGAGGGTGAAGCAGAAGAAGCAGAAGAAGGAGAAGGAGAAGGTGAAGTCTGGAGGGTGAATCAGAAGAAGCAGAAGAAGGAGAAGGAGAAGCTGAAGTCAGGAGAGTGAAGCAGAAGAAGCAGAAGATGGAGTAGGAGAAGGTGAAGTCTGGAGGGCGAAGCAGAAGAAGCAGAAGAAGGAGAAGGAGAAGGTGAAGTCTGGAGGGTGAAGCAGAAGAAGCAGAAGAAGGAGAAGGAGAAGATGGAGTCTGGAGGGTGAATCAGAAGAAGTAGAAGAAGGAGAAGGAGAAGGTGAAGTCAGGAGGGTGAAGCAGAAGAAGCAGAAGAAGGAGAAGGAGAAGGTGAAGTCTGGAGGGTGAAGCAGAAGAAGCAGAAGAAGGAGCAGGAGAAGGTGAAGTCTGGAGGGTGAAGCAGAAGAAGCAGAAGAAGGAGAAGGAGAAGGTGAAGTCAGGAGGGTGAATCAGAAGAATTAGAAGAAGGAGAAGGAGAAGGTGAAGTCTGGAGGGTGAATCAGAAGAAGCAGAAGAAGGAGAAGGAGAAGGTGAAGTCTGGAGGGTGAATCAGAAGAAGCAGAAGAAGGAGAAGGAGAAGATGAAGTCTGGAGGGTGAATCAGAAGAAGTAGAAGAAGGAGAAGTAGAAGGTGAGGTCTGGAGGGTCAATCAGAAGAAGCAGAAGAAGGAGAAGGAGAAGGTGAAGTCTGGAGGGTGAATCAGAAGAAGCAGAAGAAGGACAAGGAGAAGGTGAAATCTGGAGGGTGAAGAAGAAGAAGTAGAAGAAGGAGAAGGAGAAGGTGAAGTCAGGAGGGTGAATCAGAAGAAGTAGAAGAAGGAGAAGGAGAAGGTGAAGTCAGGAGGGTGAATCAGAAGAAGCAGAAGAAGGAGAAGGAGAAGGTGAAGTCTGGATGGTGAATCAGAAGAATCAGAAGAAGGAGAAGGAGAAGGTGAAGTCTGAAGGGTGAATCAGAAGAAGCAGAAGAAAGAGAAGAAGAAGGTGAAGTCTGGAGGGTGAAGCAGAAGAAACAGAAGAAGGAGAAGGAGAAGGTGAAGGCTGGAGGGTGAATCTGAAGAAGTATAAGAAGGAGAAGGAGAAGTTGAAGTCTGGAGGGTGAATCAGAAGAAGTAGAAGAAGGAGAAGGAGAAGGTGATGTCTGGAGGGTGAATCAGAAGAAGCAGAAGAAGGAGAAGGAGAAGGTGAAGTCTGGAGGGTGAATCAGAAGAAGCAGTAGAAAGAGAAGGAGAAGATGAAGTCTGGAGGGTGAATCAGAAGAAGCAGAAGAAGGAGAAGGAGAAGGTGAAGTCTGGAGGGTGAATCAGAAGAAGCAGAAGAAGGAGAAGGAGAAGGTGAAGTCTGGAGGGTGAATCAGAAGAAGCAGAAGAAGGAGAAGGAGAAGGTGAAGTCAGGAGGGTGAATCAGAAGAAGCAGAAGAAGGAGAAGGAGCAGGTGAAGTCAGGGGGGTGAAGCAGAAGAAGTAGAAGAAGGAGAAGGAGAAGGTGAAGTCAGGACGGTGAAGCAGAAGAAGCAGAAGAAGGAGAAGGAGAAGGTGAAGTCTGGAGGGCGCAGCAGAAGAAGCAGAAGAAGGAGAAGGAGAAGCTGAAGTCTGGAGGGTGAAGCAGAAGAAGCAGAAGAAGGAGAAGGAGAAGGTGAAGTCTGGAGGGTGAATCAGAAGAAGCAGAAGAAGGAGAAGGAGAAGCTGAAGTCAGGAGAGTGAAGCAGAAGAAGCAGAAGATGGAGAAGGAGAAGGTGAAGTCTGGAGGGCGAAGCAGAAGAAGCAGAAGAAGGAGAAGGAGAAGGTGAAGTCTGGAGGGTGAAGCAGAAGAAGCAGAAGAAGGAGAAGGAGAAGCTGAAGTCTGGAGGGTGAAGCAGAAGAAGCAGAAGAAGGAGAAGGAGAAGGTGAAGTCTGGAGGGTGAATCAGAAGAAGCAGAAGAAGGAGAAGGAGAAGCTGAAGTCAGGAGAGTGAAGCAGAAGAAGCAGAAGATGGAGTAGGAGAAGGTGAAGTCTGGAGGGCGAAGCAGAAGAAGCAGAAGAAGGAGAAGGAGAAGGTGAAGTCTGGAGGGTGAAGCAGAAGAAGCAGAAGAAGGAGAAGGAGAAGATGGAGTCTGGAGGGTGAATCAGAAGAAGTAGAAGAAGGAGAAGGAGAAGGTGAAGTCAGGAGGGTGAAGCAGAAGAAGCAGAAGAAGGAGAAGGAGAAGGTGAAGTCTGGAGGGTGAAGCAGAAGAAGCAGAAGAAGGAGCAGGAGAAGGTGAAGTCTGGAGGGTGAAGCAGAAGAAGCAGAAGAAGGAGAAGGAGAAGGTGAAGTCAGGAGGGTGAATCAGAAGAATTAGAAGAAGGAGAAGGAGAAGGTGAAGTCTGGAGGGTGAATCAGAAGAAGCAGAAGAAGGAGAAGGAGAAGGTGAAGTCTGGAGGGTGAATCAGAAGAAGCAGAATAAGGAGAAGGAGAAGGTGAAGTCTGGAGGGTGAATCAGAAGAAGCAGAAGAAGGAGAAGGAGAAGGTGAAGTCTGGAGGGTGAATCAGAAGAAGTAGAAGAAGGAGAAGGAGAAGGTGTAGTCTGGAGGGTGAAGCAGAAGAAGTAGAAGAAGGAGAAGGAGAAGGTGAAGTCTGGAGGGTGAATCAGAAGAAGCAGAAGAAGGAGAAGGAGAAGGTGAAGTCTGGAGGGTGAATCAGAAGAAGTAGAAGAAGGAGAAGGAGAAGGTGAAGTCTGGAGGGTGAATCAGAAGAAGCAGAAGAAGGAGAAGGAGAAGGTGAAGTCTGGAGGGTGAATCAGAAGAAGCAGAAGAAGGAGAAGGAGAAGGTGAAGTCTGCAGGGTGAATCAGAAGAAGCAGAAGAAGGAGAAGGAGAAGGTGAAGTCTGGAGGGTGAATCAGAAGAAGCAGAATAAGGAGAAGGAGAAGGTGAAGTCTGGAGGTTGAATCAGAAGAAGCAGAAGAAGGAGAAGGAGAAGGTGAAGTCTGGAGGGTGAATCAGAAGGAGTAGAAGAAGGAGAAGGAGAAGGTGAAGTCTGGGGGGTGAATCAGAAGAAGCAGAAGAAGGAGAAGGAGAAGGTGAAGTCTGGAGGGTGAATCAGAAGAAGCAGAAGAAGGAGAAGCAGAAGGTGAAGTCTGGAGGGTGAATCAGAAGAAGCAGAAGAAGGAGAAGGAGAAGGTGAAGTCTGGAGGGTGAATCAGAAGAAGCAGAATAAGGAGAAGGAGAAGGTGAAGTCTGGAGGGTGAATCAGAAGAAGCAGAAGAAGGAGAAGGAGAAGGTGAAGTCTGGAGGGTGAATCAGAAGAAGTAGAAGAAGGAGAAGGAGAAGGTGTAGTCTGGAGGGTGAAGCAGAAGAAGTAGAAGAAGGAGAAGGAGAAGGTGAAGTCTGGAGGGTGAATCAGAAGAAGCAGAAGAAGGAGAAGGAGAAGGTGAAGTCTGGAGGGTGAATCAGAAGAAGTAGAAGAAGGAGAAGGAGAAGGTGAAGTCTGGAGGGTGAATCAGAAGAAGCAGAAGAAGGAGAAGGAGAAGGTGAAGTCTGGAGGGTGAATCAGAAGAAGCAGAAGAAGGAGAAGGAGAAGGTGAAGTCTGCAGGGTGAATCAGAAGAAGCAGAAGAAGGAGAAGGAGAAGGTGAAGTCTGGAGGGTGAATCAGAAGAAGCAGAATAAGGAGAAGGAGAAGGTGAAGTCTGGAGGTTGAATCAGAAGAAGCAGAAGAAGGAGAAGGAGAAGGTGAAGTCTGGAGGGTGAATCAGAAGGAGTAGAAGAAGGAGAAGGAGAAGGTGAAGTCTGGGGGGTGAATCAGAAGAAGCAGAAGAAGGAGAAGGAGAAGGTGAAGTCTGGAGGGTGAATCAGAAGAAGCAGAAGAAGGAGAAGCAGAAGGTGAAGTCTGGAGGGTGAATCAGAAGAAGCAGAAGAAGGAGAAGGAGAAGGTGAAGTCTGGAGGGTGAATCAGAAGAAGCAGAATAAGGAGAAGGAGAAGGTGAAGTCTGGAGGGTGAATCAGAAGAAGCAGAAGAAGGAGAAGGAGAAGGTGAAGTCTGGAGGGTGAATCAGAAGAAGTAGAAGAAGGAGAAGGAGAAGGTGAAGTCTGGAGGGTGAAGCAGAAGAAGTAGAAGAAGGAGAAGGAGAAGGTGAAGTCAGGAGGGTGAATCAGAAGAAGTAGAAGAAGGAGAAGGAGAAGGTGAGGTCAGGAGGGTGAATCAGAAGAAGCAGAAGAAGGAGAAGTAGAAGGTGAAGTCTGGAGGGTGAATCAGAAGAATCAGAAGAAGGAGAAGGAGAAGGTGAAGTCTGAAGGGTGAATCAGAAGAAGCAGAAGAAAGAGAAGAAGAAGGTGAAGTCTGGAGGGTGAAGCAGAAGAAACAGAAGAAGGAGAAGGAGAAGGTGAAGACTGGAGGGTGAATCTGAAGAAGTATAAGAAGGAGAAGGAGAAGGTGAAGTCTGGAGGGTGAATCAGAAGAAGTAGAAGAAGGAGAAGGAGAAGGTGAAGTCTGGAGGGTGAATCAGAAGAAGCAGAAGAAGGAGAAGGAGAAGGTGAAGTCTGGAGGGTGAATCAGAAGAAGCAGAAGAAAGAGAAGGAGAAGATGAAGTCTGGAGGGTGAATCAGAAGAAGCAGAAGAAGGAGAAGGAGAAGGTGAAGTCTGGAGGGTGAATCAGAAGAAGCAGAAGAAGGAGAAGGAGAAGGTGAAGTCTGGAGGGTGAATCAGAAGAAGCAGAAGAAGGAGAAGGAGAAGGTGAAGTCAGGAGGGTGAATCAGAAGAAGCAGAAGAAGGAGAAGGAGAAGGTGTAGTTAGGAGGGTGAATCAGAAGAAGCAGAAGAAGGAGAAGGAGCAGGTGAAGTCAGGGGGGTGAAGCAGAAGAAGTAGAAGAAAAGAGAAGGAGAAGGTGAAGTCAGGACGGTGAAGCAGAAGAAGCAGAAGAAGGAGAAGGAGAAGGTGAAGTCTGGAGGGCGCAGCAGAAGAAGCAGAAGAAGGAGAAGGAGAAGCTGAAGTCTGGAGGGTGAAGCAGAAGAAGCAGAAGAAGGAGAAGGAGAAGGTGAAGTCTGGAGGGTGAATCAGAAGAAGCAGAAGAAGGAGAAGGAGAAGCTGAAGTCAGGAGAGTGAAGCAGAAGAAGCAGAAGATGGAGTAGGAGAAGGTGAAGTCTGGAGGGCGAAGCAGAAGAAGCAGAAGAAGGAGAAGGAGAAGGTGAAGTCTGGAGGGTGAAGCAGAAGAAGCAGAAGAAGGAGAAGGAGAAGATGGAGTCTGGAGGGTGAATCAGAAGAAGTAGAAGAAGGAGAAGGAGAAGGTGAAGTCAGGAGGGTGAAGCAGAAGAAGCAGAAGAAGGAGAAGGAGAAGGTGAAGTCTGGAGGGTGAAGCAGAAGAAGCAGAAGAAGGAGCAGGAGAAGGTGAAGTCTGGAGGGTGAAGCAGAAGAAGCAGAAGAAGGAGAAGGAGAAGGTGAAGTCAGGAGGGTGAATCAGAAGAATTAGAAGAAGGAGAAGGAGAAGGTGAAGTCTGGAGGGTGAATCAGAAGAAGCAGAAGAAGGAGAAGGAGAAGGTGAAGTCTGGAGGGTGAATCAGAAGAAGCAGAAGAAGGAGAAGGAGAAGATGAAGTCTGGAGGGTGAATCAGAAGAAGTAGAAGAAGGAGAAGTAGAAGGTGAGGTCTGGAGGGTCAATCAGAAGAAGCAGAAGAAGGAGAAGGAGAAGGTGAAGTCTGGAGGGTGAATCAGAAGAAGCAGAAGAAGGACAAGGAGAAGGTGAAATCTGGAGGGTGAAGAAGAAGAAGTAGAAGAAGGAGAAGGAGAAGGTGAAGTCAGGAGGGTGAATCAGAAGAAGTAGAAGAAGGAGAAGGAGAAGGTGAAGTCAGGAGGGTGAATCAGAAGAAGCAGAAGAAGGAGAAGGAGAAGGTGAAGTCTGGATGGTGAATCAGAAGAATCAGAAGAAGGAGAAGGAGAAGGTGAAGTCTGAAGGGTGAATCAGAAGAAGCAGAAGAAAGAGAAGAAGAAGGTGAAGTCTGGAGGGTGAAGCAGAAGAAACAGAAGAAGGAGAAGGAGAAGGTGAAGGCTGGAGGGTGAATCTGAAGAAGTATAAGAAGGAGAAGGAGAAGTTGAAGTCTGGAGGGTGAATCAGAAGAAGTAGAAGAAGGAGAAGGAGAAGGTGATGTCTGGAGGGTGAATCAGAAGAAGCAGAAGAAGGAGAAGGAGAAGGTGAAGTCTGGAGGGTGAATCAGAAGAAGCAGTAGAAAGAGAAGGAGAAGATGAAGTCTGGAGGGTGAATCAGAAGAAGCAGAAGAAGGAGAAGGAGAAGGTGAAGTCTGGAGGGTGAATCAGAAGAAGCAGAAGAAGGAGAAGGAGAAGGTGAAGTCTGGAGGGTGAATCAGAAGAAGCAGAAGAAGGAGAAGGAGAAGGTGAAGTCAGGAGGGTGAATCAGAAGAAGCAGAAGAAGGAGAAGGAGCAGGTGAAGTCAGGGGGGTGAAGCAGAAGAAGTAGAAGAAGGAGAAGGAGAAGGTGAAGTCAGGACGGTGAAGCAGAAGAAGCAGAAGAAGGAGAAGGAGAAGGTGAAGTCTGGAGGGCGCAGCAGAAGAAGCAGAAGAAGGAGAAGGAGAAGCTGAAGTCTGGAGGGTGAAGCAGAAGAAGCAGAAGAAGGAGAAGGAGAAGGTGAAGTCTGGAGGGTGAATCAGAAGAAGCAGAAGAAGGAGAAGGAGAAGCTGAAGTCAGGAGAGTGAAGCAGAAGAAGCAGAAGATGGAGAAGGAGAAGGTGAAGTCTGGAGGGCGAAGCAGAAGAAGCAGAAGAAGGAGAAGGAGAAGGTGAAGTCTGGAGGGTGAAGCAGAAGAAGCAGAAGAAGGAGAAGGAGAAGGTGGAGTCTGGAGGGTGAATCAGAAGAAGTAGAAGAAGGAGAAGGAGAAGGTGAAGTCAGGAGGGTGAAGCAGAAGAAGCAGAAGAAGGAGAAGGAGAAGGTGAAGTCTGGAGGGTGAAGCAGAAGAAGCAGAAGAAGGAGCAGTAGAAGGTGAAGTCTGGAGGGTGAAGCAGAAGAAGCAGAAGAAGGAGAAGGAGAAGGTGAAGTCAGGAGGGTGAATCAGAAGAATTAGAAGAAGGAGAAGGAGAAGGTGAAGTCTGGAGGGTGAATCAGAAGAAGCAGAAGAAGGAAAAGGAGAAGGTGAAGTCTGGAGGGTGAATCAGAAGAAGCAGAAGAAGGAGAAGGAGAAGATGAAGTCTGGAGGGTGAATCAGAAGAAGTAGAAGAAGGAGAAGGAGAAGGTGAGGTCTGGAGGGTCAATCAGAAGAAGCAGAAGAAGGAGAAGGAGAAGGTGAAGTCTGGAGGGTGAATCAGAAGAAGCAGAAGAAGGACAAGGAGAAGGTGAAGTCTGGAGGGTGAATTAGAAGAAGCAGAAGAAGGAGAAGGAGAAGGTGAAGTCAGGAGGGTGAATCAGAAGAAGCAGAAGAAGGAGAAGGAGAAGGTAAAGTTAGGAGGGTGAATCAGAAGAAGCAGAAGAAGGAGAAGGAGCAGGTGAAGTCAGCGGGGTGAAGCAGAAGAAGTAGAAGAAGGAGAAGGAGAAGGTGAAGTCAGGAGGGTGAAGCAGAAGAAGCAGAAGAAGGAGAAGGAGAAGGTGAAGTCTGGAGGGCGCAGCAGAAGAAGCAGAAGAAGGAGAAGGAGAAGGTGAAGTCTGGAGGGTGAATCAGAAGAAGCAGAATAAGGAGAAGGAGAAGGTGAAGTCTGGAGGGTGAATCAGAAGAAGCAGAAGAAGGAGAAGGAGAAGGTGAAGTCTGGAGGGTGAATCAGAAGAAGTAGAAGAAGGAGAAGAAGAAGGTGTAGTCTGGAGGGTGAAGCAGAAGAAGTAGAAGAAGGAGAAGGAGAAGGTGAAGTCTGGAGGGTGAATCAGAAGAAGCAGAAGAAGGAGAAGGAGAAGGTGAAGTCTGGAGGGTGAATCAGAAGAAGTAGAAGAAGGAGAAGGAGAAGGTGAAGTCTGGAGGGTGAATCAGAAGAAGCAGAAGAAGGAGAAGGAGAAGGTGAAGTCTGGAGGGTGAATCAGAAGAAGCAGAAGAAGGAGAAGGAGAAGGTGAAGTCTGCAGGGTGAATCAGAAGAAGCAGAAGAAGGAGAAGGAGAAGGTGAAGTCTGGAGGGTGAATCAGAAGAAGCAGAATAAGGAGAAGGAGAAGGTGAAGTCTGGAGGTTGAATCAGAAGAAGCAGAAGAAGGAGAAGGAGAAGGTGAAGTCTGGAGGGTGAATCAGAAGGAGTAGAAGAAGGAGAAGGAGAAGGTGAAGTCTGGGGGGTGAATCAGAAGAAGCAGAAGAAGGAGAAGGAGAAGGTGAAGTCTGGAGGGTGAATCAGAAGAAGCAGAAGAAGGAGAAGCAGAAGGTGAAGTCTGGAGGGTGAATCAGAAGAAGCAGAAGAAGGAGAAGGAGAAGGTGAAGTCTGGAGGGTGAATCAGAAGAAGCAGAATAAGGAGAAGGAGAAGGTGAAGTCTGGAGGGTGAATCAGAAGAAGCAGAAGAAGGAGAAGGAGAAGGTGAAGTCTGGAGGGTGAATCAGAAGAAGTAGAAGAAGGAGAAGGAGAAGGTGAAGTCTGGAGGGTGAAGCAGAAGAAGTAGAAGAAGGAGAAGGAGAAGGTGAAGTCAGGAGGGTGAATCAGAAGAAGTAGAAGAAGGAGAAGGAGAAGGTGAGGTCAGGAGGGTGAATCAGAAGAAGCAGAAGAAGGAGAAGGAGAAGGTGAAGTCTGGAGGGTGAATCAGAAGAATCAGAAGAAGGAGAAGGAGAAGGTGAAGTCTGAAGGGTGAATCAGAAGAAGCAGAAGAAAGAGAAGAAGAAGGTGAAGTCTGGAGGGTGAAGCAGAAGAAACAGAAGAAGGAGAAGGAGAAGGTGAAGACTGGAGGGTGAATCTGAAGAAGTATAAGAAGGAGAAGGAGAAGGTGAAGTCTGGAGGGTGAATCAGAAGAAGTAGAAGAAGGAGAAGGAGAAGGTGAAGTCTGGAGGGTGAATCAGAAGAAGCAGAAGAAGGAGAAGGAGAAGGTGAAGTCTGGAGGGTGAATCAGAAGAAGCAGAAGAAAGAGAAGGAGAAGATGAAGTCTGGAGGGTGAATCAGAAGAAGCAGAAGAAGGAGAAGGAGAAGGTGAAGTCTGGAGGGTGAATCAGAAGAAGCAGAAGAAGGAGAAGGAGAAGGTGAAGTCTGGAGGGTGAATCAGAAGAAGCAGAAGAAGGAGAAGGAGAAGGTGAAGTCAGGAGGGTGAATCAGAAGAAGCAGAAGAAGGAGAAGGAGAAGGTGTAGTTAGGAGGGTGAATCAGAAGAAGCAGAAGAAGGAGAAGGAGCAGGTGAAGTCAGGGGGGTGAAGCAGAAGAAGTAGAAGAAGGAGAAGGAGAAGGTGAAGTCAGGACGGTGAAGCAGAAGAAGCAGAAGAAGGAGAAGGAGAAGGTGAAGTCTGGAGGGCGCAGCAGAAGAAGCAGAAGAAGGAGAAGGAGAAGGTGAAGTCTGGAGGGTGAATCAGAAGAAGCAGAATAAGGAGAAGGAGAAGGTGAAGTCTGGAGGGTGAATCAGAAGAAGCAGAAGAAGGAGAAGGAGAAGGTGAAGTCTGGAGGGTGAATCAGAAGAAGTAGAAGAAGGAGAAGGAGAAGGTGTAGTCTGGAGGGTGAAGCAGAAGAAGTAGAAGAAGGAGAAGGAGAAGGTGAAGTCTGGAGGGTGAATCAGAAGAAGCAGAAGAAGGAGAAGGAGAAGGTGAAGTCTGGAGGGTGAATCAGAAGAAGTAGAAGAAGGAGAAGGAGAAGGTGAAGTCTGGAGGGTGAATCAGAAGAAGCAGAAGAAGGAGAAGGAGAAGGTGAAGTCTGGAGGGTGAATCAGAAGAAGCAGAAGAAGGAGAAGGAGAAGGTGAAGTCTGCAGGGTGAATCAGAAGAAGCAGAAGAAGGAGAAGGAGAAGGTGAAGTCTGGAGGGTGAATCAGAAGAAGCAGAATAAGGAGAAGGAGAAGGTGAAGTCTGGAGGTTGAATCAGAAGAAGCAGAAGAAGGAGAAGGAGAAGGTGAAGTCTGGAGGGTGAATCAGAAGGAGTAGAAGAAGGAGAAGGAGAAGGTGAAGTCTGGGGGGTGAATCAGAAGAAGCAGAAGAAGGAGAAGGAGAAGGTGAAGTCTGGAGGGTGAATCAGAAGAAGCAGAAGAAGGAGAAGCAGAAGGTGAAGTCTGGAGGGTGAATCAGAAGAAGCAGAAGAAGGAGAAGGAGAAGGTGAAGTCTGGAGGGTGAATCAGAAGAAGCAGAATAAGGAGAAGGAGAAGGTGAAGTCTGGAGGGTGAATCAGAAGAAGCAGAAGAAGGAGAAGGAGAAGGTGAAGTCTGGAGGGTGAATCAGAAGAAGTAGAAGAAGGAGAAGGAGAAGGTGTAGTCTGGAGGGTGAAGCAGAAGAAGTAGAAGAAGGAGAAGGAGAAGGTGAAGTCTGGAGGGTGAATCAGAAGAAGCAGAAGAAGGAGAAGGAGAAGGTGAAGTCTGGAGGGTGAATCAGAAGAAGTAGAAGAAGGAGAAGGAGAAGGTGAAGTCTGGAGGGTGAATCAGAAGAAGCAGAAGAAGGAGAAGGAGAAGGTGAAGTCTGGAGGGTGAATCAGAAGAAGCAGAAGAAGGAGAAGGAGAAGGTGAAGTCTGCAGGGTGAATCAGAAGAAGCAGAAGAAGGAGAAGGAGAAGGTGAAGTCTGGAGGGTGAATCAGAAGAAGCAGAATAAGGAGAAGGAGAAGGTGAAGTCTGGAGGTTGAATCAGAAGAAGCAGAAGAAGGAGAAGGAGAAGGTGAAGTCTGGAGGGTGAATCAGAAGGAGTAGAAGAAGGAGAAGGAGAAGGTGAAGTCTGGGGGGTGAATCAGAAGAAGCAGAAGAAGGAGAAGGAGAAGGTGAAGTCTGGAGGGTGAATCAGAAGAAGCAGAAGAAGGAGAAGCAGAAGGTGAAGTCTGGAGGGTGAATCAGAAGAAGCAGAAGAAGGAGAAGGAGAAGGTGAAGTCTGGAGGGTGAATCAGAAGAAGCAGAATAAGGAGAAGGAGAAGGTGAAGTCTGGAGGGTGAATCAGAAGAAGCAGAAGAAGGAGAAGGAGAAGGTGAAGTCTGGAGGGTGAATCAGAAGAAGTAGAAGAAGGAGAAGGAGAAGGTGAAGTCTGGAGGGTGAAGCAGAAGAAGTAGAAGAAGGAGAAGGAGAAGGTGAAGTCAGGAGGGTGAATCAGAAGAAGTAGAAGAAGGAGATGGAGAAGGTGAGGTCAGGAGGGTGAATCAGAAGAAGCAGAAGAAGGAGAAGTAGAAGGTGAAGTCTGGAGGGTGAATCAGAAGAATCAGAAGAAGGAGAAGGAGAAGGTGAAGTCTGAAGGGTGAATCAGAAGAAGCAGAAGAAAGAGAAGAAGAAGGTGAAGTCTGGAGGGTGAAGCAGAAGAAACAGAAGAAGGAGAAGGAGAAGGTGAAGACTGGAGGGTGAATCTGAAGAAGTATAAGAAGGAGAAGGAGAAGGTGAAGTCTGGAGGGTGAATCAGAAGAAGTAGAAGAAGGAGAAGGAGAAGGTGAAGTCTGGAGGGTGAATCAGAAGAAGCAGAAGAAGGAGAAGGAGAAGGTGAAGTCTGGAGGGTGAATCAGAAGAAGCAGAAGAAAGAGAAGGAGAAGATGAAGTCTGGAGGGTGAATCAGAAGAAGCAGAAGAAGGAGAAGGAGAAGGTGAAGTCTGGAGGGTGAATCAGAAGAAGCAGAAGAAGGAGAAGGAGAAGGTGAAGTCTGGAGGGTGAATCAGAAGAAGCAGAAGAAGGAGAAGGAGAAGGTGAAGTCAGGAGGGTGAATCAGAAGAAGCAGAAGAAGGAGAAGGAGAAGGTGTAGTTAGGAGGGTGAATCAGAAGAAGCAGAAGAAGGAGAAGGAGCAGGTGAAGTCAGGGGGGTGAAGCAGAAGAAGTAGAAGAAAAGAGAAGGAGAAGGTGAAGTCAGGACGGTGAAGCAGAAGAAGCAGAAGAAGGAGAAGGAGAAGGTGAAGTCTGGAGGGCGCAGCAGAAGAAGCAGAAGAAGGAGAAGGAGAAGCTGAAGTCTGGAGGGTGAAGCAGAAGAAGCAGAAGAAGGAGAAGGAGAAGGTGAAGTCTGGAGGGTGAATCAGAAGAAGCAGAAGAAGGAGAAGGAGAAGCTGAAGTCAGGAGAGTGAAGCAGAAGAAGCAGAAGATGGAGTAGGAGAAGGTGAAGTCTGGAGGGCGAAGCAGAAGAAGCAGAAGAAGGAGAAGGAGAAGGTGAAGTCTGGAGGGTGAAGCAGAAGAAGCAGAAGAAGGAGAAGGAGAAGATGGAGTCTGGAGGGTGAATCAGAAGAAGTAGAAGAAGGAGAAGGAGAAGGTGAAGTCAGGAGGGTGAAGCAGAAGAAGCAGAAGAAGGAGAAGGAGAAGGTGAAGTCTGGAGGGTGAAGCAGAAGAAGCAGAAGAAGGAGCAGGAGAAGGTGAAGTCTGGAGGGTGAAGCAGAAGAAGCAGAAGAAGGAGAAGGAGAAGGTGAAGTCAGGAGGGTGAATCAGAAGAATTAGAAGAAGGAGAAGGAGAAGGTGAAGTCTGGAGGGTGAATCAGAAGAAGCAGAAGAAGGAGAAGGAGAAGGTGAAGTCTGGAGGGTGAATCAGAAGAAGCAGAAGAAGGAGAAGGAGAAGATGAAGTCTGGAGGGTGAATCAGAAGAAGTAGAAGAAGGAGAAGTAGAAGGTGAGGTCTGGAGGGTCAATCAGAAGAAGCAGAAGAAGGAGAAGGAGAAGGTGAAGTCTGGAGGGTGAATCAGAAGAAGCAGAAGAAGGACAAGGAGAAGGTGAAGTCTGGAGGGTGAATTAGAAGAAGCAGAAGAAGGAGAAGGAGAAGGTGAAGTCAGGAGGGTGAATCAGAAGAAGCAGAAGAAGGAGAAGGAGAAGGTAAAGTTAGGAGGGTGAATCAGAAGAAGCAGAAGAAGGAGAAGGAGCAGGTGAAGTCAGCGGGGTGAAGCAGAAGAAGTAGAAGAAGGAGAAGGAGAAGGTGAAGTCAGGTGGGTGAAGCAGAAGAAGCAGAAGAAGGAGAAGGAGAAGGTGAAGTCTGGAGGGCGCAGCAGAAGAAGCAGAAGAAGGAGAAGGAGAAGGTGAAGTCTGGAGGGTGAAGAAGAAGAAGCAGAAGAAGGAGAAGGAGAAGGTGAAGTCTGGAGGGTGAATCAGAAGAAGTAGAAGAAGGTGAAGGAGAAGGTGAAGTCAGGAGAGTGAAGCAGACGAAGCAGAAGAAGGAGAAGGAGAAGGTGAAGTCTGGAGGGTGAATCAGAAGAAGTAGAAGAAGGAGAAGGAGAAGGTGAAGTCTGGAGGGTGAAGCAGAAGAAGTAGAAGAAGGAGAAGGAGAAGGTGAAGTCAGGAGGGTGAATCAGAAGAAGTAGAAGAAGGAGAAGGAGAAGGTGAAGTCTGGAGGGTGAATCAGAAGAATCAGAAGAAGGAGAAGGAGAAGGTGAAGTCTGAAGGGTGAATCAGAAGAAGCAGAAGAAAGAGAAGAAGAAGGTGAAGTCTGGAGGGTGAAGCAGAAGAAACAGAAGAAGGAGAAGGAGAAGGTGAAGACTGGAGGGTGAATCTGAAGAAGTATAAGAAGGAGAAGGAGAAGGTGAAGTCTGGAGGGTGAATCAGAAGAAGTAGAAGAAGGAGAAGGAGAAGGTGAAGTCTGGAGGGTGAATCAGAAGAAGCAGAAGAAGGAGAAGGAGAAGGTGAAGTCTGGAGGGTGAATCAGAAGAAGCAGAAGAAAGAGAAGGAGAAGATGAAGTCTGGAGGGTGAATCAGAAGAAGCAGAAGAAGGAGAAGGAGAAGGTGAAGTCTGGAGGGTGAATCAGAAGAAGCAGAAGAAGGAGAAGGAGAAGGTGAAGTCTGGAGGGTGAATCAGAAGAAGCAGAAGAAGGAGAAGGAGAAGGTGAAGTCAGGAGGGTGAATCAGAAGAAGCAGAAGAAGGAGAAGGAGAAGGTGTAGTTAGGAGGGTGAATCAGAAGAAGCAGAAGAAGGAGAAGGAGCAGGTGAAGTCAGGGGGGTGAAGCAGAAGAAGTAGAAGAAAAGAGAAGGAGAAGGTGAAGTCAGGACGGTGAAGCAGAAGAAGCAGAAGAAGGAGAAGGAGAAGGTGAAGTCTGGAGGGCGCAGCAGAAGAAGCAGAAGAAGGAGAAGGAGAAGCTGAAGTCTGGAGGGTGAAGCAGAAGAAGCAGAAGAAGGAGAAGGAGAAGGTGAAGTCTGGAGGGTGAATCAGAAGAAGCAGAAGAAGGAGAAGGAGAAGCTGAAGTCAGGAGAGTGAAGCAGAAGAAGCAGAAGATGGAGTAGGAGAAGGTGAAGTCTGGAGGGCGAAGCAGAAGAAGCAGAAGAAGGAGAAGGAGAAGGTGAAGTCTGGAGGGTGAAGCAGAAGAAGCAGAAGAAGGAGAAGGAGAAGGTGGAGTCTGGAGGGTGAATCAGAAGAAGTAGAAGAAGGAGAAGGAGAAGGTGAAGTCAGGAGGGTGAAGCAGAAGAAGCAGAAGAAGGAGAAGGAGAAGGTGAAGTCTGGAGGGTGAAGCAGAAGAAGCAGAAGAAGGAGCAGGAGAAGGTGAAGTCTGGAGGGTGAAGCAGAAGAAGCAGAAGAAGGAGCAGGAGAAGGTGAAGTCTGGAGGGTGAAGCAGAAGAAGCAGAAGAAGGAGAAGGAGAAGGTGAAGTCAGGAGGGTGAATCAGAAGAATTAGAAGAAGGAGAAGGAGAAGGTGAAGTCTGGAGGGTGAATCAGAAGAAGCAGAAGAAGGAGAAGGAGAAGGTGAAGTCTGGAGGGTGAATCAGAAGAAGCAGAAGAAGGAGAAGGAGAAGATGAAGTCTGGAGGGTGAATCAGAAGAAGTAGAAGAAGGAGAAGGAGAAGGTGAGGTCTGGAGGGTCAATCAGAAGAAGCAGAAGAAGGAGAAGGAGAAGGTGAAGTCTGGAGGGTGAATCAGAAGAAGCAGAAGAAGGACAAGGAGAAGGTGAAGTCTGGAGGGTGAATTAGAAGAAGCAGAAAAAGGAAAAGGAGAAGGTGAAGTCAGGAGGGTGAATCAGAAGAAGCAGAAGAAGGAGAAGGAGAAGGTAAAGTTAGGAGGGTGAATCAGAAGAAGCAGAAGAAGGAGAAGGAGCAGGTGAAGTCAGCGGGGTGAAGCAGAAGAAGTAGAAGAAGGAGAAGGAGAAGGTGAAGTCAGGAGGGTGAAGCAGAAGAAGCAGAAGAAGGAGAAGGAGAAGGTGAAGTCTGGAGGGCGCAGCAGAAGAAGCAGAAGAAGGAGAAGGAGAAGGTGAAGTCTGGAGGGTGAATCAGAAGAAGCAGAATAAGGAGAAGGAGAAGGTGAAGTCTGGAGGGTGAATCAGAAGAAGCAGAAGAAGGAGAAGGAGAAGGTGAAGTCTGGAGGGTGAATCAGAAGAAGTAGAAGAAGGAGAAGGAGAAGGTGTAGTCAGGAGGGTGAATCAGAAGAAGCAGAAGAAGGAGAAGGAGAAGGTGTAGTTAGGAGGGTGAATCAGAAGAAGCAGAAGAAGGAGAAGGAGCAGGTGAAGTCAGGGGGGTGAAGCAGAAGAAGTAGAAGAAAAGAGAAGGAGAAGGTGAAGTCAGGACGGTGAAGCAGAAGAAGCAGAAGAAGGAGAAGGAGAAGGTGAAGTCTGGAGGGCGCAGCAGAAGAAGCAGAAGAAGGAGAAGGAGAAGCTGAAGTCTGGAGGGTGAAGCAGAAGAAGCAGAAGAAGGAGAAGGAGAAGGTGAAGTCTGGAGGGTGAATCAGAAGAAGCAGAAGAAGGAGAAGGAGAAGCTGAAGTCAGGAGAGTGAAGCAGAAGAAGCAGAAGATGGAGTAGGAGAAGGTGAAGTCTGGAGGGCGAAGCAGAAGAAGCAGAAGAAGGAGAAGGAGAAGGTGAAGTCTGGAGGGTGAAGCAGAAGAAGCAGAAGAAGGAGAAGGAGAAGGTGGAGTCTGGAGGGTGAATCAGAAGAAGTAGAAGAAGGAGAAGGAGAAGGTGAAGTCAGGAGGGTGAAGCAGAAGAAGCAGAAGAAGGAGAAGGAGAAGGTGAAGTCTGGAGGGTGAAGCAGAAGAAGCAGAAGAAGGAGCAGGAGAAGGTGAAGTCTGGAGGGTGAAGCAGAAGAAGCAGAAGAAGGAGAAGGAGAAGGTGAAGTCAGGAGGGTGAATCAGAAGAATTAGAAGAAGGAGAAGGAGAAGGTGAAGTCTGGAGGGTGAATCAGAAGAAGCAGAAGAAGGAGAAGGAGAAGGTGAAGTCTGGAGGGTCAATCAGAAGAAGCAGAAGAAGGAGAAGGAGAAGGTGAAGTCTGGAGGGTGAATCAGAAGAAGCAGAAGAAGGACAAGGAGAAGGTGAAGTCTGGAGGGTGAATTAGAAGAAGCAGAAGAAGGAGAAGGAGAAGGTGAAGTCAGGAGGGTGAATCAGAAGAAGCAGAAGAAGGAGAAGGAGAAGGTAAAGTTAGGAGGGTGAATCAGAAGAAGCAGAAGAAGGAGAAGGAGCAGGTGAAGTCAGCGGGGTGAAGCAGAAGAAGTAGAAGAAGGAGAAGGAGAAGGTGAAGTCAGGTGGGTGAAGCAGAAGAAGCAGAAGAAGGAGAAGGAGAAGGTGAAGTCTGGAGGGCGCAGCAGAAGAAGCAGAAGAAGGAGAAGGAGAAGGTGAAGTCTGGAGGGTGAAGAAGAAGAAGCAGAAGAAGGAGAAGGAGAAGGTGAAGTCTGGAGGGTGAATCAGAAGAAGTAGAAGAAGGTGAAGGAGAAGGTGAAGTCAGGAGAGTGAAGCAGACGAAGCAGAAGAAGGAGAAGGAGAAGGTGAAGTCTGGAGGGTGAAGCAGAAGAATCAGAAGAAGGAGAAGGAGAAGGTGAAGTCTGGAGGGTGAATCAGAAGAAGCAGAAGAAAGAGAAGGAGAAGGTGAAGTCTGGAAGGTGAATCAGAAGAAGTAGAAGAAGGAGAAGGAGAACGTGAAGTCTGGAGGGTGAATCAGAAGAAGCAGAAGAAGGAGAAGGAGAAGGTGAAGTCTGGAGGGTGAATCAGAAGAAGCAGAAGAAGGAGAAGGAGAAGGTGAAGTCTGGAGGGTGAATCAGAAGAAGCAGAAGAAGGAGAAGGAGAAGGTGAAGTCTGGAGGGTGATTCAGAAGAAGCAGAATAAGGAGAAGGAGAAGGTGAAGTCTGGAGGGTGAAACAGAAGAAGCAGAAGAAGGAGAAGGAGTAGGTGAAGTCTGGAGGGTGAATCAGAAGAAGTAGAAGAAGGAGAAGGAGAAGGTGAAGTCTGGAGGGTGAATCAGAAGAAGTAGAAGAAGGAGAAGGAGAAGGTGAAGTCTGGAGGGTGAATCAGAAGAAGTAGAAGAAGGAGAAGGAGAAGGTGAAGTCTGGAGGGTGAAGCAGAAGAAGTAGAAGAAGGAGAAGGAGAAGGTGAAGTCAGGAGGGTGAATCAGAAGATGTAGAAGAAGGAGAAGGAGAAGGTGAAGTCAGGAGGGTGAATCAGAAGAAGCAGAAGAAGGAGAAGGAGAAGGTGAAGTCTGGAGGGTGAATCAGAAGAAGTAGAAGAAGGAGAAGGAGAAGGTGAAGTCTGGAGGGTGAATCAGAAGAAGCAGAAGAAGGAGAAGGAGAAGGTGAAGTCTGGAGGGTGAATCAGAAGAAGCAGAAGAAGGAGAAGGAGAAGGTGAAGTCTGGAGGGTGAATCAGAAGAAGCAGAATAAGGAGAAGGAGAAGGTGAAGTCTGGAGGGTGAATCAGAAGAAGCAGAGGAAGGAGAAGGAGAAGGTGAAGTCTGGAGGGTGAATCAGAAGAAGTAGAAGAAGGAGAAGGAGAAGGTGTAGTCTGGAGGGTGAAGCAGAAGAAGTAGAAGAAGGAGAAGGAGAAGGTGAAGTCTGGAGGGTGAATCAGAAGAAGCAGAAGAAGGAGAAGGAGAAGGTGAAGTCTGGAGGGTGAATCAGAAGAAGTAGAAGAAGGAGAAGGAGAAGGTGAAGTCTGGAGGGTGAATCAGAAGAAGCAGAAGAAGGAGAAGGAGAAGGTGAAGTCTGGAGGGTGAATCAGAAGAAGCAGAAGAAGGAGAAGGAGAAGGTGAAGTCTGCAGGGTGAATCAGAAGAAGCAGAAGAAGGAGAAGGAGAAGGTGAAGTCTGGAGGGTGAATCAGAAGAAGCAGAATAAGGAGAAGGAGAAGGTGAAGTCTGGAGGGTGAATCAGAAGAAGCAGAAGAAGGAGAAGGAGAAGGTGAAGTCTGGAGGGTGAATCAGAAGGAGTAGAAGAAGGAGAAGGAGAAGGTGAAGTCTGGAGGGTGAATCAGAAGAAGCAGAAGAAGGAGAAGGAGAAGGTGAAGTCTGGAGGGTGAATCAGAAGAAGCAGAAGAAGGAGAAGGAGAAGGTGAAGTCTGGAGGGTGAATCAGAAGAAGCAGAAGAAGGAGAAGGAGAAGGTGAAGTCTGGAGGGTGAATCAGAAGAAGCAGAATAAGGAGAAGGAGAAGGTGAAGTCTGGAGGGTGAATCAGAAGAAGCAGAAGAAGGAGAAGGAGAAGGTGAAGTCTGGAGGGTGAATCAGAAGAAGTAGAAGAAGGAGAAGGAGAAGGTGAAGTCTGGAGGGTGAAGCAGAAGAAGTAGAAGAAGGAGAAGGAGAAGGTGAAGTCAGGAGGGTGAATCAGAAGAAGTAGAAGAAGGAGAAGGAGAAGGTGAAGTCAGGAGGGTGAATCAGAAGAAGCAGAAGAAGGAGAAGGAGAAGGTGAAGTCTGGAGGGTGAATCAGAAGAATCAGAAGAAGGAGAAGGAGAAGGTGAAGTCTGGAGGGTGAATCAGAAGAAGCAGAAGAAAGAGAAGGAGAAGGTGAAGTCTGGAGGGTGAATCAGAAGAAGTAGAAGAAGGAGAAGGAGAAGGTGAAGTCTGGAGGGTGAATCAGAAGAAGCAGAAGAAGGAGAAGGAGAAGGTGAAGTCTGGAGGGTGAATCAGAAGAAGTAGACGAAGGAGAAGGAGAAGGTGAAGTCTGGAGGGTGAATCAGAAGAAGCAGAAGAAGGAGATGGAGAAGGTGAAGTCTGGAGGGTGAATCAGAAGAAGTAGAAGAAGGAGAAGGAGAAGGTGAAGTCTGGAGGGTGAATCAGATGAAGCAGAAGAAGGAGAAGGAGAAGGTGAAGTCTGGAGGGTGATTCAGAAGAAGCAGAATAAGGAGAAGGAGAAGGTGAAGTCTGGAGGGTGAAACAGAAGAAGCAGAAGAAGGAGAAGGAGAAGGTGAAGTCTGGAGGGTGAATCAGAAGAAGTAGAAGAAGGAGAAGGAGAAGGTGAAGTCTGGAGGGTGAATCAGAAGAAGTAGAAGAAGGAGAAGGAGAAGGTGAAGTCTGGAGGGTGAATCAGAAGAAGTAGAAGAAGGAGAAGGAGAAGGTGAAGTCTGGAGGGTGAAGCAGAAGAAGTAGAAGAAGGAGAAGGAGAAGGTGAAGTCAGGAGGGTGAATCAGAAGATGTAGAAGAAGGAGAAGGAGAAGGTGAAGTCAGGAGGGTGAATCAGAAGAAGCAGAAGAAGGAGAAGGAGAAGGTGAAGTCTGGAGGGTGAATCAGAAGAAGTAGAAGAAGGAGAAGGAGAAGGTGAAGTCTGGAGCGTGAATCAGAAGAAGCAGAAGAAGGAGAAGGAGAAGGTGAAGTCTGGAGGGTGAATCAGAAGAAGCAGAAGAAGGAAAAGGAGAAGGTGATGTCTGGAGGGTGAATCAGAAGAAGCAGAATAAGGAGAAGGAGAAGGTGAAGTCTGGAGGGTGAATCAGAAGAAGCAGAAGAAGGAGAAGGAGAAGGTGAAGTCTGGAGGGTGAATCAGAAGAAGTAGAAGAAGGAGAAGGAGAAGGTGTAGTCTGGAGGGTGAAGCAGAAGAAGTAGAAGAAGGAGAAGGAGAAGGTGAAGTCTGGAGGGTGACTCAGAAGAAGCAGAAGAAGGAGAAGGAGAAGGTGAAGTCTGGAGGGTGAATCAGAAGAAGTAGAAGAAGGAGAAGGAGAAGGTGAAGTCTGGAGGGTGAATCAGAAGAAGCAGAAGAAGGAGAAGGAGAAGGTGAAGTCTGGAGGGTGAATCAGAAGAAGCAGAAGAAGGAGAAGGAGAAGGTGAAGTCTGCAGGGTGAATCAGAAGAAGCAGAAGAAGGAGAAGGAGAAGGTGAAGTCTGGAGGGTGAATCAGAAGAAGCAGAATAAGGAGAAGGAGAAGGTGAAGTCTGGAGGGTGAATCAGAAGAAGCAGAAGAAGGAGAAGGAGAAGGTGAAGTCTGGAGGGTGAATCAGAAGGAGTAGAAGAAGGAGAAGGAGAAGGTGAAGTCTGGGGGGTGAATCAGAAGAAGCAGAAGAAGGAGAAGGAGAAGGTGAAGTCTGGAGGGTGAATCAGAAGAAGCAGAAGAAGGAGAAGGAGAAGGTGAAGTCTGGAGGGTGAATCAGAAGAAGCAGAAGAAGGAGAAGGAGAAGGTGAAGTCTGGAGGGTGAATCAGAAGAAGCAGAAAAAGGAGAAGGAGAAGGTGAAGTCTGGAGGGTGAATCAGAAGAAGCAGAAGAAGGAGAAGGAGAAGGTGAAGTCTGGAGGGTGAATCAGAAGAAGTAGAAGAAGGAGAAGGAGAAGGTGAAGTCTGGAGGGTGAAGCAGAAGAAGTAGAAGAAGGAGAAGGAGAAGGTGAAGTCAGGAGGGTGAATCAGAAGAAGTAGAAGAAGGAGAAGGAGAAGGTGAAGTCAGGAGGGTGAATCAGAAGAAGCAGAAGAAGGAGAAGGAGAAGGTGAAGTCTGGAGGGTGAATCAGAAGAATCAGAAGAAGGAGAAGGAGAAGGTGAAGTCTGAAGGGTGAATCAGAAGAAGCAGAAGAAAGAGAAGAAGAAGGTGAAGTCTGGAGGGTGAAGCAGAAGAAACAGAAGAAGGAGAAGGAGAAGGTGAAGGCTGGAGGGTGAATCTGAAGAAGTATAAGAAGGAGAAGGAGAAGTTGAAGTCTGGAGGGTGAATCAGAAGAAGTAGAAGAAGGAGAAGGAGAAGGTGAAGTCTGGAGGGTGAATCAGAAGAAGCAGAAGAAGGAGAAGGAGAAGGTGAAGTCTGGAGGGTGAATCAGAAGAAGCAGAAGAAAGAGAAGGAGAAGATGAAGTCTGGAGGGTGAATCAGAAGAAGCAGAAGAAGGAGAAGGAGAAGGTGAAGTCTGGAGGGTGAATCAGAAGAAGCAGAAGAAGGAGAAGGAGAAGGTGAAGTCTGGAGGGTGAATCAGAAGAAGCAGAAGAAGGAGAAGGAGAAGGTGAAGTCAGGAGGGTGAATCAGAAGAAGCAGAAGAAGGAGAAGGAGAAGGTGTAGTTAGGAGGGTGAATCAGAAGAAGCAGAAGAAGGAGAAGGAGCAGGTGAAGTCAGGGGGGTGAAGCAGAAGAAGTAGAAGAAGGAGAAGGAGAAGGTGAAGTCAGGACGGTGAAGCAGAAGAAGGAGAAGGAGAAGGTGAAGTCTGGAGGGCGCAGCAGAAGAAGCAGAAGAAGGAGAAGGAGAAGCTGAAGTCTGGAGGGTGAAGCAGAAGAAGCAGAAGAAGGAGAAGGAGAAGGTGAAGTCTGGAGGGTGAATCAGAAGAAGCAGAAGAAGGAGAAGGAGAAGCTGAAGTCAGGAGAGTGAAGCAGAAGAAGCAGAAGATGGAGAAGGAGAAGGTGAAGTCTGGAGGGCGAAGCAGAAGAAGCAGAAGAAGGAGAAGGAGAAGGTGAAGTCTGGAGGGTGAATCAGAAGAAGTAGAAGAAGGAGAAGGAGAAGGTGAAGTCAGGAGGGTGAAGCAGAAGAAGCAGAAGAAGGAGAAGGAGAAGGTGAAGTCTGGAGGGTGAAGCAGAAGAAGCAGAAGAAGGAGCAGGAGAAGGTGAAGTCTGGAGGGTGAAGCAGAAGAAGCAGAAGAAGGAGAAGGAGAAGGTGAAGTCAGGAGGGTGAATCAGAAGAATTAGAAGAAGGAGAAGGAGAAGGTGAAGTCTGGAGGGTGAATCAGAAGAAGCAGAAGAAGGAGAAGGAGAAGGTGAAGTCTGGAGGGTGAATCAGAAGAAGCAGAAGAAGGAGAAGGAGAAGATGAAGTCTGGAGGGTGAATCAGAAGAAGTAGAAGAAGGAGAAGGAGAAGGTGAGGTCTGGAGGGTCAATCAGAAGAAGCAGAAGAAGGAGAAGGAGAAGGTGAAGTCTGGAGGGTGAATCAGAAGAAGCAGAAGAAGGACAAGGAGAAGGTGAAGTCTGGAGGGTGAATTAGAAGAAGCAGAAAAAGGAAAAGGAGAAGGTGAAGTCAGGAGGGTGAATCAGAAGAAGCAGAAGAAGGAGAAGGAGAAGGTAAAGTTAGGAGGGTGAATCAGAAGAAGCAGAAGAAGGAGAAGGAGCAGGTGAAGTCAGCGGGGTGAAGCAGAAGAAGTAGAAGAAGGAGAAGGAGAAGGTGAAGTCAGGAGGGTGAAGCAGAAGAAGCAGAAGAAGGAGAAGGAGAAGGTGAAGTCTGGAGGGCGCAGCAGAAGAAGCAGAAGAAGGAGAAGGAGAAGGTGAAGTCTGGAGGGTGAATCAGAAGAAGCAGAATAAGGAGAAGGAGAAGGTGAAGTCTGGAGGGTGAATCAGAAGAAGCAGAAGAAGGAGAAGGAGAAGGTGAAGTCTGGAGGGTGAATCAGAAGAAGTAGAAGAAGGAGAAGGAGAAGGTGTAGTCTGGAGGGTGAAGCAGAAGAAGTAGAAGAAGGAGAAGGAGAAGGTGAAGTCTGGAGGGTGAATCAGAAGAAGCAGAAGAAGGAGAAGGAGAAGGTGAAGTCTGGAGGGTGAATCAGAAGAAGTAGAAGAAGGAGAAGGAGAAGGTGAAGTCTGGAGGGTGAATCAGAAGAAGCAGAAGAAGGAGAAGGAGAAGGTGAAGTCTGGAGGGTGAATCAGAAGAAGCAGAAGAAGGAGAAGGAGATGGTGAAGTCTGCAGGGTGAATCAGAAGAAGCAGAAGAAGGAGAAGGAGAAGGTGAAGTCTGGAGGGTGAATCAGAAGAAGCAGAATAAGGAGAAGGAGAAGGTGAAGTCTGGAGGTTGAATCAGAAGAAGCAGAAGAAGGAGAAGGAGAAGGTGAAGTCTGGAGGGTGAATCAGAAGGAGTAGAAGAAGGAGAAGGAGAAGGTGATGTCTGGGGGGTGAATCAGAAGAAGCAGAAGAAGGAGAAGGAGAAGGTGAAGTCTGGAGGGTGAATCAGAAGAAGCAGAAGAAGGAGAAGCAGAAGGTGAAGTCTGGAGGGTGAATCAGAAGAAGCAGAAGAAGGAGAAGGAGAAGGTGAAGTCTGGAGGGTGAATCAGAAGAAGCAGAATAAGGAGAAGGAGAAGGTGAAGTCTGGAGGGTGAATCAGAAGAAGCAGAAGAAGGAGAAGGAGAAGGTGAAGTCTGGAGGGTGAATCAGAAGAAGTAGAAGAAGGAGAAGGAGAAGGTGAAGTCTGGAGGGTGAAGCAGAAGAAGTAGAAGAAGGAGAAGGAGAAGGTGAAGTCAGGAGGGTGAATCAGAAGAAGTAGAAGAAGGAGAAGGAGAAGGTGAGGTCAGGAGGGTGAATCAGAAGAAGCAGAAGAAGGAGAAGGAGAAGGTGAAGTCTGGAGGGTGAATCAGAAGAATCAGAAGAAGGAGAAGGAGAAGGTGAAGTCTGAAGGGTGAATCAGAAGAAGCAGAAGAAAGAGAAGAAGAAGGTGAAGTCTGGAGGGTGAAGCAGAAGAAACAGAAGAAGGAGAAGGAGAAGGTGAAGACTGGAGGGTGAATCTGAAGAAGTATAAGAAGGAGAAGGAGAAGGTGAAGTCTGGAGGGTGAATCAGAAGAAGTAGAAGAAGGAGAAGGAGAAGGTGAAGTCTGGAGGGTGAATCAGAAGAAGCAGAAGAAGGAGAAGGAGAAGGTGAAGTCTGGAGGGTGAATCAGAAGAAGCAGAAGAAAGAGAAGGAGAAGATGAAGTCTGGAGGGTGAATCAGAAGAAGCAGAAGAAGGAGAAGGAGAAGGTGAAGTCTGGAGGGTGAATCAGAAGAAGCAGAAGAAGGAGAAGGAGAAGGTGAAGTCTGGAGGGTGAATCAGAAGAAGCAGAAGAAGGAGAAGGAGAAGGTGAAGTCAGGAGGGTGAATCAGAAGAAGCAGAAGAAGGAGAAGGAGAAGGTGTAGTTAGGAGGGTGAATCAGAAGAAGCAGAAGAAGGAGAAGGAGCAGGTGAAGTCAGGGGGGTGAAGCAGAAGAAGTAGAAGAAGGAGAAGGAGAAGGTGAAGTCAGGACGGTGAAGCAGAAGAAGCAGAAGAAGGAGAAGGAGAAGGTGAAGTCTGGAGGGCGCAGCAGAAGAAGCAGAAGAAGGAGAAGGAGAAGCTGAAGTCTGGAGGGTGAAGCAGAAGAAGCAGAAGAAGGAGAAGGAGAAGGTGAAGTCTGGAGGGTGAATCAGAAGAAGCAGAAGAAGGAGAAGGAGAAGCTGAAGTCAGGAGAGTGAAGCAGAAGAAGCAGAAGATGGAGAAGGAGAAGGTGAAGTCTGGAGGGCGAAGCAGAAGAAGCAGAAGAAGGAGAAGGAGAAGGTGAAGTCTGGAGGGTGAAGCAGAAGAAGCAGAAGAAGGAGAAGGAGAAGGTGGAGTCTGGAGGGTGAATCAGAAGAAGTAGAAGAAGGAGAAGGAGAAGGTGAAGTCTGGAGGGTGAAGCAGAAGAAGCAGAAGAAGGAGCAGGAGAAGGTGAAGTCTGGAGGGTGAAGCAGAAGAAGCAGAAGAAGGAGAAGGAGAAGGTGAAGTCAGGAGGGTGAATCAGAAGAATTAGAAGAAGGAGAAGGAGAAGGTGAAGTCTGGAGGGTGAATCAGAAGAAGCAGAAGAAGGAGAAGGAGAAGGTGAAGTCTGGAGGGTGAATCAGAAGAAGCAGAAGAAGGAGAAGGAGAAGATGAAGTCTGGAGGGTGAATCAGAAGAAGTAGAAGTAGGAGAAGGAGAAGGTGAGGTCTGGAGGGTCAATCAGAAGAAGCAGAAGAAGGAGAAGGAGAAGGTGAAGTCTGGAGGGTGAATCAGAAGAAGCAGAAGAAGGACAAGGAGAAGGTGAAGTCTGGAGGGTGAATTAGAAGAAGCAGAAGAAGGAGAAGGAGAAGGTGAAGTCAGGAGGGTGAATCAGAAGAAGCAGAAGAAGGAGAAGGAGAAGGTAAAGTTAGGAGGGTGAATCAGAAGAAGCAGAAGAAGGAGAAGGAGCAGGTGAAGTCAGCGGGGTGAAGCAGAAGAAGTAGAAGAAGGAGAAGGAGAAGGTGAAGTCAGGAGGGTGAAGCAGAAGAAGCAGAAGAAGGAGAAGGAGAAGGTGAAGTCTGGAGGGCGCAGCAGAAGAAGCAGAAGAAGGAGAAGGAGAAGGTGAAGTCTGGAGGGTGAAGAAGAAGAAGCAGAAGAAGGAGAAGGAGAAGGTGAAGTCTGGAGGGTGAATCAGAAGAAGTAGAAGAAGGTGAAGGAGAAGGTGAAGTCAGGAGAGTGAAGCAGACGAAGCAGAAGAAGGAGAAGGAGAAGGTGAAGTCTGGAGGGTGAAGCAGAAGAATCAGAAGAAGGAGAAGGAGAAGGTGAAGTCTGGAGGGTGAATCAGAAGAAGCAGAAGAAAGAGAAGGAGAAGGTGAAGTCTGGAAGGTGAATCAGAAGAAGTAGAAGAAGGAGAAGGAGAAGGTGAAGTCTGGAGGGTGAATCAGAAGAAGCAGAAGAAGGAGAAGGAGAAGGTGAAGTCTGGAGGGTGAATCAGAAGAAGTAGACGAAGGAGAAGGAGAAGGTTAAGTCTGGAGGGTGAATCAGAAGAAGCAGAAGAAGGAGATGTAGAAGGTGAAGTCTGGAGGGTGAATCAGAAGAAGTAGAAGAAGGAGAAGGAGAAGGTGAAGTCTGGAGAGTGAATCAGAAGAAGCAGAAGAAGGAGAAGGAGAAGGTGAAGTCTGGAGGGTGAATCAGAAGAAGCAGAAGAAGGAGAAGGAGAAGGTGAAGTCTGGAGGGTGATTCAGAAGAAGCAGAATAAGGAGAAGGAGAAGGTGAAGTCTGGAGGGTGAAACAGAAGAAGCAGAAGAAGGAGAAGGAGAAGGTGAAGTCTGGAGGGTGAATCAGAAGAAGTAGAAGAAGGAGAAGGAGAAGGTGAAGTCTGGAGGGTGAATCAGAAGAAGTAGAAGAAGGAGAAGGAGAAGGTGAAGTCTGGAGGGTGAATCAGAAGAAGCAGAAGAAGGAGAAGGAGAAGGTGTAGTCTGGAGGGTGAAGCAGAAGAAGTAGAAGAAGGAGAAGGAGAAGGTGAAGTCTGGAGGGTGAATCAGAAGAAGCAGAAGAAGGAGAAGGAGAAGGTGAAGTCTGGAGGGTGAATCAGAAGAAGTAGAAGAAGGAGAAGGAGAAGGTGAAGTCTGGAGGGTGAATCAGAAGAAGCAGAAGAAGGAGAAGGAGAAGGTGAAGTCTGGAGGGTGAATCAGAAGAAGCAGAAGAAGGAGAAGGAGAAGGTGAAGTCTGCAGGGTGAATCAGAAGAAGCAGAAGAAGGAGAAGGAGAAGGTGAAGTCTGGAGGGTGAATCAGAAGAAGCAGAATAAGGAGAAGGAGAAGGTGAAGTCTGGAGGTTGAATCAGAAGAAGCAGAAGAAGGAGAAGGAGAAGGTGAAGTCTGGAGGGTGAATCAGAAGGAGTAGAAGAAGGAGAAGCAGAAGGTGAAGTCTGGGGGGTGAATCAGAAGAAGCAGAAGAAGGAGAAGGAGAAGGTGAAGTCTGGAGGGTGAATCAGAAGAAGCAGAAGAAGGAGAAGCAGAAGGTGAAGTCTGGAGGGTGAATCAGAAGAAGCAGAAGAAGGAGAAGGAGAAGGTGAAGTCTGGAGGGTGAATCAGAAGAAGCAGAATAAGGAGAAGGAGAAGGTGAAGTCTGGAGGGTGAATCAGAAGAAGCAGAAGAAGGAGAAGGAGAAGGTGAAGTCTGGAGGGTGAATCAGAAGAAGTAGAAGAAGGAGAAGGAGAAGGTGAAGTCTGGAGGGTGAAGCAGAAGAAGTAGAAGAAGGAGAAGGAGAAGGTGAAGTCAGGAGGGTGAATCAGAAGAAGTAGAAGAAGGAGAAGGAGAAGGTGAGGTCAGGAGGGTGAATCAGAAGAAGCAGAAGAAGGAGAAGGAGAAGGTGAAGTCTGGAGGGTGAATCAGAAGAATCAGAAGAAGGAGAAGGAGAAGGTGAAGTCTGAAGGGTGAATCAGAAGAAGCAGAAGAAAGAGAAGAAGAAGGTGAAGTCTGGAGGGTGAAGCAGAAGAAACAGAGAAGGAGAAGGAGAAGGTGAAGACTGGAGGGTGAATCTGAAGAAGTATAAGAAGGAGAAGGAGAAGGTGAAGTCTGGAGGGTGAATCAGAAGAAGTAGAAGAAGGAGAAGGAGAAGGTGAAGTCAGGAGAGTGAAGCAGACGAAGCAGAAGAAGGAGAAGGAGAAGGTGAAGTCTGGAGGGTGAATCAGAAGAAGCAGAAGAAAGAGAAGGAGAAGATGAAGTCTGGAGGGTGAATCAGAAGAAGCAGAAGAAGGAGAAGGAGAAGGTGAAGTCTGGAGGGTGAATCAGAAGAAGCAGAAGAAGGAGAAGGAGAAGGTGAAGTCTGGAGGGTGAATCAGAAGAAGCAGAAGAAGGAGAAGGAGAAGGTGAAGTCAGGAGGGTGAATCAGAAGAAGCAGAAGAAGGAGAAGGAGAAGGTGTAGTTAGGAGGGTGAATCAGAAGAAGCAGAGAAGGAGAAGGAGCAGGTGAAGTCAGGGGGGTGAAGCAGAAGAAGTAGAAGAAGGAGAAGGAGAAGGTGAAGTCAGGACGGTGAAGCAGAAGAAGCAGAAGAAGGAGAAGGAGAAGGTGAAGTCTGGAGGGCGCAGCAGAAGAAGCAGAAGAAGGAGAAGGAGAAGCTGAAGTCTGGAGGGTGAAGCAGAAGAAGCAGAAGAAGGAGAAGGAGAAGGTGAAGTCAGGAGAGTGAAGCAGAAGAAGCAGAAGATGGAGAAGGAGAAGGTGAAGTCTGGAGGGCGAAGCAGAAGAAGCAGAAGAAGGAGAAGGAGAAGATGAAGTCTGGAGGGTGAAGCAGAAGAAGCAGAAGAAGGAGAAGGAGAAGGTGGAGTCTGGAGGGTGAATCAGAAGAAGTAGAAGAAGGAGAAGGAGAAGGTGAAGTCAGGAGGGTGAAGCAGAAGAAGCAGAAGAAGGAGAAGGAGAAGGTGAAGTCTGGAGGGTGAAGCAGAAGAAGCAGAAGAAGGAGCAGGAGAAGGTGAAGTCTGGAGGGTGAAGCAGAAGAAGCAGAAGAAGGAGAAGGAGAAGGTGAAGTCAGGAGGGTGAATCAGAAGAATTAGAAGAAGAGAAGGAGAAGGTGAAGTCTGGAGGGTGAATCAGAAGAAGCAGAAGAAGGAGAAGGAGAAGGTGAAGTCTGGAGGGTGAATCAGAAGAAGCAGAAGAAGGAGAAGGAGAAGATGAAGTCTGAGGGTGAATCAGAAGAAGTAGAAGAAGGAGAAGGAGAAGGTGAGGTCTGGAGAATCAATCAGAAGAAGCAGAAGAAGGAGAAGGAGAAGGTGAAGTCTGGAGGGTGAATCAGAAGAAGCAGAAGAAGGACAAGGAGAAGGTGAAGTCTGGAGGGTGAATTAGAAGAAGCAGAAGAAGGAGAAGGAGAAGGTGAAGTCAGGAGGGTGAAGCAGAAGAAGCAGAAGAAGGAGAAGGAGAAGGTAAAGTTAGGAGGGTGAATCAGAAGAAGCAGAAGAAGGAGAAGGAGCAGGTGAAGTCAGCGGGGGTGAAGGCAGAAGAGTAGAAGAAGGAGAAGAGAGAAGAGAAGGTGAAGTCAGGAGGGTGAAGCAGAAGAAGCAGAAGAAGGAGAAGGAGAAGGTGAAGTCTGGAGGGCGCAGCAGAAGAAGCAGAAGAAGGAGAAGGAGAAGGTGAAGTCTGGAGGGTGAAGAAGAAGAAGCAGAGAAGGAGAAGGAGAAGGTGAAGTCTGGAGGGTGAATCAGAAGAAGTAGAAGAAGGTGAAGGAGAAGGTGAAGTCAGGAGAGTGAAGCAGACGAAGCAGAAGAAGGAGAAGGAGAAGGGTGAAGTCTGGAGGGTGAAGCAGAAGAATCAGAAGAAGGAGGAGGAGAAGGTGAAGTCTGGAGGGTGAATCAGAAGAAGCAGAAGAAAGAGAAGGAGAAGGTGAAGTCTGGAAGGTGAATCAGAAGAAGTAGAAGAAGGAGAAGGAGAAGGTGAAGTCTGGAGGGTGAATCAGAAGAAGCAGAAGAAGGAGAAGGAGAAGGTGAAGTCTGGAGGGTGAATCAGAAGAAGTAGACGAAGGAGAAGGAGAAGGTGAAGTCTGGAGGGTGAATCAGAAGAAGCAGAAGAAGGAGATGTAGAAGGTGAAGTCTGGAGGGTGAATCAGAAGAAGTAGAAGAAGGAGAAGGAGAAGGTGAAGTCTGGAGAGTGAATCAGAAGAAGCAGAAGAAGGAGAAGGAGAAGGTGAAGTCTGGAGGGTGAATCAGAAGAAGCAGAAGAAGGAGAAGGAGAAGGTGAAGTCTGGAGGGTGATTCAGAAGAAGCAGAATAAGGAGAAGGAGAAGGTGAAGTCTGGAGGGTGAAACAGAAGAAGCAGAAGAAGGAGAAGGAGAAGGTGAAGTCTGGAGGGTGAATCAGAAGAAGTAGAAGAAGGAGAAGGTGAAGTCTGGAGGGTGAATCAGAAGAAGTAGAAGAAGGAGAAGGAGAAGGTGAAGTCTGGAGGGTGAATCAGAAGAAGTAGAAGATGGAGAAGGAGAAGGTGAAGTCTGGAGGGTGAAGTCAGAAGAAGTAGAAGAAGGAGAAGGAGAAGGTGAAGTCAGGAGGGTGAATCAGAAGATGTAGAAGAAGGAGAAGGAGAAGGTGAAGTCAGGAGGTGAATCAGAAGAAGCAGAATAAGGAGAAGGAGAAGGTGAAGTCTGGAGGGTGAATCAGAAGAAGCAGAGGAAGGAGAAGGAGAAGGTGAAGTCTGGAGGGTGAATCAGAAGAAGTAGAAGAAGGAGAAGGAGAAGGTGTAGTCTGGAGGGTGAAGCAGAAGAAGTAGAAGAAGGAGAAGGAGAAGGTGAAGTCTGGAGGGTGAATCAGAAGAAGCAGAAGAAGGAGAAGGAGAAGGTGAAGTCTGGAGGGTGAATCAGAAGAAGTAGAAGAAGGAGAAGGAGAAGGTGAAGTCTGGAGGGTGAATCAGAAGAAGCAGAAGAAGGAGAAGGAGAAGGTGAAGTCTGGAGGGTGAATCAGAAGAAGCAGAAGAAGGAGAAGGAGAAGGTGAAGTCTGCAGGGTGAATCAGAAGAAGCAGAAGAAGGAGAAGGAGAAGGTGAAGTCTGGAGGGTGAATCAGAAGAAGCAGAATAAGGAGAAGGAGAAGGTGAAGTCTGGAGGGTGAATCAGAAGAAGCAGAAGAAGGAGAAGGAGAAGGGGTGAAGTCTGGAGGGTGAATCAGAAGGAGTAGAAGAAGGAGAAGGAGAAGGTGAAGTCTGGAGGGTGAATCAGAAGAAGCTGAAGAAGGAGAAGGAGAAGGTGAAGTCTGGAGGGTGAATCAGAAGAAGCAGAAGAAGGAGAAGGAGAAGGTGAAGTCTGGAGGGGTGAATCAGAAGAAGCAGAAGAAGGAGAAGGAGAAGGTGAAGTCTGGAGGGTGAATCAGAAGAAGCAGAATAAGGAGAAGGAGAAGGTGAAGTCTGGAGGGTGAATCAGAAGAAGCAGAAGAAGGAGAAGGAGAAGGTGAAGTCTGGAGAGTGAATCAGAAGAAGCAGAAGAAGGAGAAGGAGAAGGTGAAGTCTGGAGGGTGAATCAGAAGAAGCAGAAGAAGGAGAAGGAGAAGGTGAAGTCTGGAGGGTGATTCAGAAGAAGCAGAATAAGGAGAAGGAGAAGGTGAAGTCTGGAGGGTGAAACAGAAGAAGCAGAAGAAGGAGAAGGAGAAGGTGAAGTCTGGAGGGTGAATCAGAAGAAGTAGAAGAAGGAGAAGGTGAAGTCTGGAGGGTGAATCAGAAGAAGTAGAAGAAGGAGAAGGAGAAGGTGAAGTCTGGAGGGGTGAATCAGAAGAAGTAGAAGATGGAGAAGGAGAAGGTGAAGTCTGGAGGGTGAAGCAGAAGAAGTAGAAGAAGGAGAAGGAGAAGGTGAAGTCAGGAGGGTGAATCAGAAGATGTAGAAGAAGGAGAAGGAGAAGGTGAAGTCAGGAGGGTGAATCAGAAGAAGCAGAAGAAGGAGAAGGAGAAGGTGAAGTCTGGAGGGTGAATCAGAGAAGTAGAAGAAGGAGAAGGAGAAGGTGAAGTCTGGAGGGTGAATCAGAAGAAGCAGAAGAAGGAGAAGGAGAAGGTGAAGTCTGGAGGGTGAATCAGAAGAAGCAGAAGAAGGAGAAGGAGAAGGTGAAGTCTGGAGGGTGAATCAGAAGAAGCAGAATAAGGAGAAGGAGAGGTGAAGTCTGGAGGGTGAATCAGAAGAAGCAGAGGAAGGAGAAGGAGAAGGTGAAGTCTGGAGGGTGAATCAGAAGAAGTAGAAGAAGGAGAAGGAGAAGGTGTAGTCTGGAGGGTGAAGCAGAAGAAGTAGAAGAAGGAGAAGGAGAAGGTGAAGTCTGGAGGGTGAATCAGAAGAAGCAGAAGAAGGAGAAGGAGAAGGTGAAGTCTGGAGGGTGAATCAGAAGAAGTAGAAGAAGGAGAAGGAGAAGGTGAAGTCTGGAGGGTGAATCAGAAGAAGCAGAAGAAGGAGAAGGAGAAGGTGAAGTCTGGAGGGTGAATCAGAAGAAGCAGAAGAAGGAGAAGGAGAAGGTGAAGTCTGCAGGGTGAATCAGAAGAAGCAGAAGAAGGAGAAGGAGAAGGTGAAGTCTGGAGGGTGAATCAGAAGAAGCAGAATAAGGAGAAGGAGAAGGTGAAGTCTGGAGGGTGAATCAGAAGAAGCAGAAGAAGGAGAAGGAGAAGGTGAAGTCTGGAGGGTGAATCAGAAGGAGTAGAAGAAGGAGAAGGAGAAGGTGAAGTCTGGAGGGTGAATCAGAAGAAGCTGAAGAAGGAGAAGGAGAAGGTGAAGTCTGGAGGGTGAATCAGAAGAAGCAGAAGAAGGAGAAGGAGAAGGTGAAGTCTGGAGGGTGAATCAGAAGAAGCAGAAGAAGGAGAAGGAGAAGGTGAAGTCTGGAGGGTGAATCAGAAGAGCAGAATAAGGAGAAGGAGAAGGTGAAGTCTGGAGGGTGAATCAGAAGAAGCAGAAGAAGGAGAAGGAGAAGGTGAAGTCTGGAGGGTGAATCAGAAGAAGTAGAAGAAAGAGAAGGAGAAGGTGAAGTCTGGAGGGTGAAGCAGAAGAAGTAGAAGAAGGAGAAGGAGAAGGTGAAGTCAGGAGGGTGAATCAGAAGAAGTAGAAGAAGGAGAAGGAGAAGGTGAAGTCAGGAGGGTGAATCAGAAGAAGCAGAAGAAGGAGAAGGAGAAGGTGAAGTCTGGAGGGTGAATCAGAAGAATCAGAAGAAGGAGAAGGAGAAGGTGAAGTCAGGAGGAAGAAGAAGGAAGGTGAAGTCTGGAGGGG